>NC_092638.1:27344705-28812939 GCF_039555335.1 Amphiura filiformis
TTGGAGAAAGTCGCACTTTTGTGTTTTAGGAAGGATATGTAAACGACAGATAACACCAAAAATATGAAGAAATTATTTCAAAACCGTGTTAAGTCAACAATCATTATGTTGCTCATTTTCAAGAATGCTGGTTTACAAAAAAGCAGACCATTGTCTCATTTCGTGAACAAAGGTACACATACCATTGTTTCCTTTCGTTTCCTTTATAATCGGTTACCCAACTGAAGCTATAATACCAGCTTTATTGCGATATCGCACATGAAAACAGACACTTGTGCACAACCAGAGAAGATCCGATTTAATCAGTTGAGCTGTTTCAATGAGTGTTATCTTGGTTTAATAGCTTTTAATGGGGTTAAGTCCTGCAAAGGTCGAGATGAATTCTACTGTAGACATGACTGCATCATGCATGCGTGTGTGTTGTTTATGAGAGAAAACATTGAAACACTTGCTAAAATGTACTACGTAAATACTAGTTAGGCCTACATGACTTTTGTTTCACTTCTTACAACTTCAGCTTTATTTTTATGAAGCTGATTTCATCTGGAAAGGTATATATATTCAACAAAACAGGAATGTGTTCAAGTATAGGCCTATGTAGCTCTTAATATCAGTGGCGTAGCCAGGATTTTTGAACCGAGGGGGCACAACTTGTAAATGTAGGCCTACCGACGGAAATATTTTTTGCCAACGGAAGTTGTGATTTGTTGACCCAAAATTTTTTTGCATGGTTTGTAAAAGTGAGAGCAAAAAAAAAAAAAAGGATTCGGCCCAGGCCTATAGGCGATATACCAACATAAACATGATAAAAACACAACATTTTTATCAAATTCATTCGCAATTTTTCTATAATTCTCCCCTTTTTTCGGTCAATTTTTTTTTCACCAACACCTTCCGTCTACCGACGGCCTTACATGAACCGACGGCCATGACGAGCGGGGGGCACCGGCCCCCCCTGCCCCCCCCCGCCCCCTGGCTACGCCACTGCTTAATATGAAAATAATTGCATTTTTATCGTTCAATTTTTAACTCTTTTATAATTTACTTAATTTACTCATTTTTTACCGGTAATTTGCCGTAATTTACCGGTAATTTACCGCCATTTTTAGCCTAGGCCTACATAGCAAAATTCACCTTCATTTCGGGCTAATTGTCTGAAGCTGAATTGTCTTTCTTTCTTTCTTTCTTTCTTTCTTTCTTTCTTTCTTTCTTTCTTTCTTTCTTTCTTTCTTTCTTTCTTTCTTTCTTTCTTTCTTTTTCTTTCTTTCTTTCTTTCTTTCTTTCTTTCTTTCTTTCTTTCTTTCTTTCTTTCTTTCTTTCTTTTCTTTTCTTTTCTTTCTTTGCTTTTTCAAGTTTTTCTTTCTTCTTTTTCCTTTCTTTCTGTCTTTATTTTTCTTTTCTTATCGCTTTCTTTCTTTCTTTCTTTCTTTCTTTCTTTCTTTCTTTCTTTCTTTCTTTCTTTCTTTCTTTCTTTTTCTTTCTTTCTTTCTTTCTTTCTTTCTTTCTTTCTTTCTTTCTTTCTTTCTTTCTTTCTTTCTGTTTCGCTTCACTTTTATCTGCCCTTTTCGTGAATTTTTTTGGTGCAAAAATAAGTAAGAGTCAATCATCCAATCAAAACAAGCGTTACAAATCCGTAGTTGATAAGTGACAGCCAGATCGAGGCTAATTTACATATGAGCCGCCATTTTTTAGGAGATCAGGAAGACTGATGTCTCCGAAAATATCGAAAATTTTACCCATTTTGTTAAAATGTAAACCATACAAAATGACTGAACACGGTACCTAATACCATTAGCGATCTGGATGGAGGGTTTTGCCCCGTCGATGGGCTGCCTATCTCTGCGATATCTTCGCTGAAAAGCAGGTATATTCTTGAGTATTAGTCCCGGGTTTTAGTGTACCGATTTTCGTGTGTACAATCCATTATCCTGTGCATGCGTAAAACACCCATGCATGCCGTGTAGCGCATTGGCCTGCATAGCACGGTGATCAATGCGTTGAAGCATTGCATGAGCCAACTTTCCTTGTCCCGTATTGTCCGTGTGTTGCAATACACATTAGCGTTTTCGTGATTGATGGTGGTATCGTAAATTCATTAATTGAGCGCATGCATGCATGAAAAAAGAGAAGAAAAAACTTTTTGTAACAACTCATTGAACTAACATGAATGAACATACATGTTCATGATGTAAACATGTAAATACTTATTTACATTGACATTGTTTATGCCATTTGACGATTTGTTTTGTTGTGCATACATGAATAACATGATGTGTGACTGATGACTGCATGTGCATGTGAGTGACCGGGTGAGTGTGAGCACAAACATGACAAATGAATTAAACATGTATTTACTAAATTAAAGTAAAGAAAAATCAGTTTGAGGTAGTAATGACTAATGTACAAATTCAATCAATGATGTACATGATGTATGTCATTGTTGTCATTGTTGATTGAGAAATCTATATGATCTACCAGTGCCACATGTCTACTACACGATAGACTATAAATCATGCTAATCCTGTCTGTCGTCATGAACATGATATGCGAATAACAAAGATGGGTATTTATGCACAAATCAATTGTAGTCCCGGCCCCCCGGGGGCCGGGGATAGCGGGGACCTACCCGGTGATGTTATTTTGGAAACTGTTACAAACATGTTACAGTCCCAGCTTAGTCCCCGCAGGGCGGGGCACTATTTCTGTGTACAAAGTACATCCCGGGGTACATTCCCGGCCAAGTCCCCGCCCCTAGCCCCGGGCACCATGTTCGAAGTCCCCGCGAGTGTTTCCCCCGCATACGACCCAGCACAGTTGTGAGTACTTTTCTATTACGTCCCGGTACACTCCCCGGGTAGATCCTGGCCTGTTTGAGAGGCATTACATCCCGTACACTCCCCCACTCGTCCCGCACTGCGGGACACATTGAGCTGTTACATCCCGGCCAAGTCCGGCTCGGACCCGCTATTGCCAGGCCCCTGGGGGGCCGGGACTACAATTGATTTGTGCATTACTCACTATGCTAGGGCTAGCTATGCCTACCGTATTGGGTACTGTACTTTGTAAACTCTCTAAGTGACTTAAACTGTTTAGGACATTAGCTTTTAGTTTTAGGATTCAACATGTTCAAACTTGCTCGAGAACTCTAGCCAAGAATTTGCTCACCGATAGCTTCACATTCTAGGCTAGAGACCTTTGCATTCAAAATCTAGTCGGATTCGCTGAAGCATGACACCGTGTAAAGCAATTGAAGGTCAGAAGTAAACACAGCCGATCACGACAGGCGATTGCATCAAAAATGTTGCTAAAATTACACTTCAGCAAAATTTTAGACTGTCCAAAATACGCAAATCTTGCTCAAAAGATACAGTTGACTCATCGAAATAACTTTCATTCAAATTTCAACATGAACAGAATAAATAACCTCCGGTGTAAAAAATTGAACCGCTAAACGAACGAAAAATCATAGTTAAGTACTCTAGCATCGAATGCGTAACTATCGTGTGCAAATTCGAAGCTAGAGTTCTCGAGCAAGTGAACATAAAATGTCATCCCTTTCATTTTTTTTCAAGCATTCATGGTAAAATATTTAGAAAACAATCTACATGAACACATGAGTTTTTTTTCCTGAAAACAGGCTGAAAAGTACATTTACATCACTATTCCATCATTGGCACTACAGAATTTTGTCATGATTGGCAGTACTAGGCTATACATCGAACAACTGAATACATGCACAACGTGTATGAAGCTAAAAGGCTATGATAAAAGTTACCTGTTATCTAAGTTATCCTGTTATCTAAGTGTCCGCAAAAAACTTTGATGCTGAAAACTAACAATATTCACTCAGGGACAGGCCGAAAACCTTACCTCGATCGTAAAATCCAGCCCATGCATGTCAATTGTCATAAATAATTCATTATTCCATTGTGTAAATGTCAGTGATTGTGTCCATGTATTGTTATTGCACCTGTGACAGCAGAAGTCATGCAGAATTTATACTCGATCGCTGGATCACCACGTGAATTCGCCTCTTAAAAAAAAGAAAACCTCTATGACCAGGTTGTTAAGCATCGAGCACGCTGATTGGCTTAGCAATTTATCAAAGTAGTTTTGTAAACCAATCAGGTTAGACGTACTTTACTGGCGGGTCACATTCATTCATACCTTAAAAGGCCGTCGCGTTCATTGATTGGCTTACGATTGCGATGAATGGTTTTTGCAACCAATCACAAAACGGGTTATAAATAAATAAGGCGCCCGTCGGAAATTTGGTACACGTCCATGATGACGTCATGCCCAGTGCCACGAGGTAGCCGGAGGCTTCGCTTTTCTTTTCAAATGTGGTATACCACAGTCGAGTCTAATTCAGTAGTTTTTTGATGATTTCTTCAGAAATGCACCGATTTGGAATGCCTAAATATATAAAAATATGAGCTTTCATTTGATACCCAAAATCTGCATTTTGATGGGGGTAAAGTGGAGGCTGAGGTTATCAATCACAATTTATATCCTTGACTGTTTTTCCCTTCTGATGCAGGACTACTGAATACTGAGGTAACTCGGGATGCATCGTCACAGTACTGGAAGTGGAGAACCTCCCGCAGGAAGGCCAATTCACAGAATGGCCTCCCCGCCACCTCCCAACCAAACTGTAACCCCGTCTGGAATGACATCGCCAGAACCTCATCAGAGTCCACCAAGCTTTTCCCAACAGCAACCAACTCACCCACTGCAACAGTTCTTGATGGGTACTGCACAACTTCAGGGTCTTAACATCAACCTGCGAGGAGGAAACCAACCTGTTCTACACACCAGGATCAGTCCTACTGCGGTTGCACCTGGAGTGGTGCCAATTCAGACAGGTAAGGTAGTTCCAATAATTGGAATTGGAACTCACGGCTCCGACCGTGAGTTCCAAGGAGCTTCATCACCATATTCACATGTACATAATCGTGGAGTGGACTTTTCGCTGCTCTCAAAAATCACTCAAAAATCATCTTTTTAAATATTTCTTTGGACAAAAGCTGATGCGTAGAATAAGTTGAGCAATCACAGATGACATACATCAGCGACTCGGGTTTCTAAAGTGAGTATTTTACTTGATATAGGGGAGATTGGGGTTAGTTGAAACATTTTTCACAAAATCGTGTTTTTAACGCAAACCGATTACTTTCAAGAAACACTAACCATATCAGTATAAACATATACATACATGCTACAAATACAGCCTTAAACTTTAGTGGACCTGCTTATGATTATTCATATTTATAATCCAATTTGAAAATTTGAAAAAAAGTGTTTCAACTAACCCCACCCCTGGGGTAAGTTGAAACATAGGGTGGGGTTAGTTGAAACACGGCTTGTAAAAATTTCAAAATAATTATTATTGTGTTGTTAGGGTTATACTTCCCTTGAAGGCACCCTTTAACATAGAATCAGTGTGAAAAAATGAATAAATATATATGTGGGAGTGCGGGTCAATACTTTGGACACAAGGTGACGAGTGTCACCATGGACCAAAATATGAGAAGCCTAAAATATTATAAAATGTATTTTCTGTGTGCACTTTTTGCTTGTATTATTGCTTTTTAACCATATTAAAGCAATATTGAAGAAATGGTAAACATGTTACAAATTTTTAAAAAGTCAAATTTTTAACCATATTTTTCTATGCTATTTTCATGTTTCAACTAACCCCACCTCAAAAGTTTCAACTAACCCTGATGCCTATTTTTACATTTCAAAGTTCATTACACAAAAGAAGAAATACAATAAAACTTTTATTTAACATTATTCTGGGACTTACTACTAGTGCTAATGATACTCAAAAAATAATCCCCTGAATCTTCAAACAACATGGAGATAACGCATCTTTTCTGAGGGGTATAAAAATTAGTCAGTAAATCAAAAAAGAGATATTCCTTTCCCAAGCCAACACTGGTGGGGCATCAGTGCTGTTGCTAATTTGGTGGATGACCCTTACTAATTACTAGGTGCCAGTATTTTACCAAATTAATTTTTTGTGTCGGAAAAAAATACAATGTTTCAACTTACCCCGCGTTCCAACTAACCCCAATCTCCCCTACTAATGCAAACTTGCCAAAATAAAAGCCTGGAGGCACCCTACAGGAGTATCTACAACTACAACAAGTCCTCAAACGTTCGAAATTTGTAGTACAACTAAACAGGTAAGGAGGTATTGATTTGTGTGTAGTACAACTAAACAGGTAAGGAGGTATTGAATGCAAGGCATTAGTCAGAGAGGTGTCCAGGTGTCATTTGGACGACCTGTTTTCAATTTGGACACCTTAAAATGGAGTGAATAGGAAGTGGATACCCTGATTTTGTAGAAGATGGTATTTTTGACCATTTTGGACACCCTAAAGATCTCACACCACCAAATCAGAGTCCCATAGAGATATGTGCTAAATTTGCCTTAAGAAAACGTCATTTTTTCTTCACAGGAGCGACTCAGTTTTAAGCGACAGCTATGATGGTTGAAATCAGCCCTTACCTGATCCCTCTGGCTAGGAAAAAATAAAGGTTGACCGTCATCATTTTTTACGACTGGCCCTCGAAGTCTACGATGTCTGGGAATTGCCTATTTTACAGGCAAAACCATGCCAGTGTTTCTGTAAAGAAAAGGCTGCTTAAAATCATTAAAAGTTATTTGATCTCTCCCATCTGTGGTACACTTGCAGGAATTAATATTACTAATCATGACCAATCCAAATTTGGCTAAAATTATGCAAATTTCTGCTCAATTTAATGCTTAAATTGAGAATGCATCCATGGGTTTTTCTAAGAAGGGAAATTAAGGGCGCGCAACCATATAATTCTATTTGGTGGTGTGAAATCTGAAGACACCCCTCTGCCTAATAATACCTTCCTTGAATGTGCTGAATTTTGCTTCCTGAAAACAGCTGGCAAATAATTCTAGCATTATTTTGATACAAATTGGTTTACATTTCATCCGGCACCAGTTCAGCACATACAACAGTAGTTAATCTACATTAGCGCTATTTCACGTTAAGGGCTGGGGTATGAACGTTTGGACAGTATTTATTTTGGGACATTAGAATACATCAGACGTCGAATTGCATTCTGAATACGAAGAATGTCATTCTGATATCAAATAATTTTGATTTTTGAAATTCGCAATTTAATACACATTTTATGGCAAATCATTAAAATTGATATTTTTGATATTTAACAGGACTTGAAGTAAACTTTATAAATCTGATGATTTATACTTAAAGTGTATGTAGGTGGGATGAAAAGCCGACGATCAATTGAAAATTTTGACCTTTCATATTTCACTTTGAGAATATATCATTAGATTTATATAGTTTACTTCGAGGACTGTTATATATCAAAATTTTGAAAAATGTCAAATTTTTTTAATTTGTCATAAAATTTGAATTATATTGTGATTTTCAAAAAATGAAAATTATTTGATATCAGAAAGACATGCTTCGTATTCAGAATGCAATTCGATAGGTCTGAAGTGCTCTCATGTCCCATAAAAAATACTGTCGAAACGCAATAAACGCTCATTTTAGATCCCTTAAGTGTGCACTTTTCAAAATGGTGCTTCAGCATTTCTGGTTATTGGAACATTATATAATGTGGGTGATTTCATTAGATGGGTGTTATGTAGGAGAAGCTACAGGAGCATTTTCATTAAATTCTGACAACTTTTTATATCATTTACATGCATTTTTAAAACATTTCTGGAGTCCCACTTCATATTTTGAATATCTTGTGAATGATTTCTTAGGAATATAAATACCGTATTGTTTGTAATTTAAACGCTCCCCCTCTAATAAACGCCCCCCTCCAATTTTTCTGTGAAAATTGACAAATATGCAAACATTTCCATCAGGGTTCCCGTTAAGGTTTTAAAAATGTGCGTCCGTAATGACGCAAGTTTGCTGACGAGGTTGCAAAAACTTGCGTCCAGACAGATTTTTGTGCGTCCATCTGAAATTCACGATTATGACGATACACACGTACCCCGGGTCTACACCTCATCAAATGTTGATTGTTAAAAAAAATAAAAGTGCATTTTCGCCGTGATATTCCATCTCCATTCGCTATGATAATTTTTCTCATTTCTGTGTCAGTTTTGGTCCCAAACGTGGTCAAAAACAGGTGCAAAAACATGAGCGGGGTCTGTCAACATCGAGCAATTTTCTTTCGTACTTTCACTTCCGCATTCTTTTTAAATTAACGTGGTGTTGATGCTACAAAAACTAAAACACGCGCTGCCACAAATAATACGAAAAAGGGTTATCATTTCGATTTTTTCATTAAAATTGCTTTTATTCATCGTAACAATAATACTTATAAAGGAAACCTAGATTATTTATGAGAAAATAAACTTAAAATATTAAAAATTTAATATTGTCAGGTTGTGATAAATAATTAAATAAACGTTAGCGGCACGTGCTTACTTGTAAACAAATCAATCGGGACTTCCCCAGCCATCAAACAAACAGCGATCGTCCGGAAAGCATGCAAAAAGTGCACGATTTCCTGACGTTGCATTTACAAATATTGCAGAATTTACTTCAATTCTCAGCAGGTGGGTCAAAATTTTGGGGCTTTTATTATCTTAAAAATATAAAAGAATAAAATTTCTTATTTTTATCATCAATTAATGATAAAATTTCGAAGTTTTGTCTGCGTCCACATTCATGTGACATGGACGCATTATACTTGATTAGCCATGTGAACTTGCGTCCAAATGTGTAAAATACGCGTCTGGACGCAATGACGCACACTAACGGGAAGCCTGATTTCCATGCCATATCGTGTAGCCTGTATAAGCTTAAAACTTGAATCAGTCATGTCAGTCACGATCACTAAATTGCATGGACAAAACCTATTATGACTCAACTCCCATCCATTTCATTGCCTAATTATGGTAGAATTTCAGTAATTCCATGCACTTAAAGGTGTAATTTTGTTTTATTTCCCATGAAAGTATTATTTTCTGTGGGCGCCGTCATCATGTATAGTCGTAAATCCCTTCTTTTAACAGGAGCACCATCGGGAAATTGAACCTAATTTTTAAGCATTTTTCACTGACAATTCACTTCCAATAAACGCCCCCCTTTTGGAAAAATGCAACGCCCCCGGGGCGTTTATTGCAAACAATACGGTAAGCCTCCTTTGTAGCTATTGCTTTGGTAACAAAGTATGACGCATACACAATACAATGCAAGTTATTTGGCACAAATTGGTCCAGTATTGCGAAAATTATGACCATTTTTGTAATTATGTAGATTCTGCGTTAAGGGGGTACTACACCCCTGGCCAATTTTGTGCCTATTTTTGCATTTTTCTCAAAAATTATTGCACTTTGGCGACAAGTAAGATATGCATATTATAGGGCAAGGACTACAACTACTGTACTGAAAATTCAGCAACTCAAAGCAAGTAGTTATTGATTTATTGATCAAATATTGGTTTTCCTCATTTTTGACTGTAACTCCACAACTGTTGTCTGTGCTGAAATAAAATTTCCAGTGCAGTAGTTGTAGTCCTTGCCCTTATAATATACATATTTTACTTGTCCCCATTGCGGTATAATTTTTGAGAAAAATGCAAAAATAGGCAAAAAATTGGGCAGGGGTGTAGTACCCCCTTAAGGTCGTGCGCCATGAATTGGGGGCCAAATGCGTTACATACTCGAAAATTGAACAATTTGCATGTTTTTGTACTTAGACTGATCTAATTCATAAACTGTTCATCAAAACCCTATAAAATTATATATCACTGTAAAGCTTAGGGTACCAGGAATACACATGTACAAACAATTGGTCAATATACAGGGTGCCACAAATGTCATATAGGGTGGAAAAGTTAAATTTTGGTTCAAAAAGTATACAATTTTGTTCCTCTCTTATTTACTAGCAAAAATTCCTGTTCTGCTGAAACCTTTTTAGATGTGCTAATAACATTGTAGGCTTCCAAAAAAAGCAAACTTGTAATGATGAGTTATGTTGCCCAACTAAGATACAGGGTGTTCAAAAGTCGTACATAATTTTTATGATTTTTATTACATAATCAATCAAAACTTTTTTTCCTTCATGGCCTACACAAAAACCAATGGCATATTTGAATTCCTCATCAAATTTCCATCCAAAAAATGTAAACATTTACAGCAGTAGGGTAACTCCTTCAAGAAATATGACCTTTGGAACATTTCGGAGCATAAATGAATACTTAACACAGTAACGATAGGAAAAGCCTAGAACCCATGACACAGAATGCAGCACACTTGCAACAAATTAACTTAGCTTGGAGTAAAACTGGTCACATTTCAAACTAGACATAAATACCAAAACAATGGTACATAATCCATCTCAATACCTTACTGGGTTATGAAGTTACAGTAAAAAATATATTTGTGAGGCGCTAAAAATCAACATTCCCTATACTTTAACACATGCCTCAACCGTAGGATCCTCAACCGTAGGATCCTCCACCCCTGACTTCACATCATTTGAACTGCAATATCTCAAGAAGTAAATAAAGTGTGATGTTCTTTCTTTCCACAATTTGAGCTAGATAAATAAGCAACAAAATGAGACCAAAACTAGTTCAGTACCCCTCTCCATTCTTGAGATCTAGGACAAAGCGTCCTGAATAAAATGAAAAAATGTAACGCCTCCACCTTTTCTAATACCCCAATTCATGACGCACGACCTTAAACAAAAAAAGCGATGTCCTCTCCAAAACAAGTAAGTACTATCAAAATTGAAACTAAATTGGTTGTTCCTGCCAAAACTTGCATCTGTATAATCTTCAGGGTGTTCTGCAATCATAAAACAGGACAATTAGTTCTGAGGATATTTGTATAAAATATCACAACCTGCGAGTTTTGGTGTCTTGATTTCGCGTTAAAAGTGTCCTCTCCAGAACAGGGGTAAATCGGCAATTGACACAAAACCAAGGGTAAATGTTTCACTTTATTTTAACAAAATTAACCTTCTCCTTCCCTCTAACAAGACAAGGCATTAGTTTTTAATCACAATACTCAAAGTAGCCAATATCTGATGATATCATGTTGTTAAACAGAATGTCCTCTCCAGAACAACCAAAAACTGTGGTCCATAACAGCTCACAAAAAAGCATGTACTTTTATTTCAAGTGAATGTTTCATCTAGATATTGACAACACATCTAAAGTGAACATTTGTAGTCAGAAACTTCTATTTTCAAGATATGTTTTGATGGTGAAAGTGTGGATTTCATGCCTCGCCAAATAGCTGTGACCTGTGTCTGGATTTACAGGAGCCTTCATTAAAAGTAAAATACAAGAGATGGTATGCTTTTTTAGCAGTATTTGTGTGTAATAACATCTGATGAAAACTTTTAGACTGATGAAGAGAAGTGTGCTGCTTGAATATCAGTGAAAAGAAGTGCAAAACTGATCGTTAAACAAAATGTCCTCTCCAGACACCCATACGTTGGAAAGCTCAGAAAACACAAGTTCTACTGAAAAATATGGGCATTTGACAATATTTAATTAAAACACATCAGAACTAATATTTATGACAAGAAAAATGATACACAAGAGGATATACTGTTATAATAAAGTAAGAGTTTCATGTTTTTTCAACAATCGTTTAACTTGCTTCTGGATTTACAGAAGCCCGCACTTTAATTTTTAAACCAAAAATGTCATACGTAGAATGATTAAAAAATGTGTATTATCATCTGATGAACAATGTAAACAAATGCAAATAATTTTGACCCATACATTATTTGAACTACATATCACTGAAATGGTTAATGTTATTTTGTAAAACAAAATGTCCTCTCCAGACACCATGCATTTTCCCATTGAAGATTTAGTGATGAATTTATACAATGTTATTGATGATCCCACGCTCTGATATTTTGGAATTGAATTTTGTACATCATGAAGTTCTAAAAATCATAGAATTTTTATGAATTTAACTTTAAGGGGGTACTACACCCCTGCCCAATTTTGTGCCTATTTTTGCATTTTTCTCAAAAATTATAGCACATTGGGAACAAGTAAGATATCTATATTATAGGGGCAAGGACTACAACTATTGCACTGCAAATTTAATTTCAGCACAGATAACAGTTGTGGGCTTACAGTCAAAAATGAGGGGAAACCAATATTTGATCAATAAATCAATAACTAGGCCTACTAAAAATAAAATTCGGTTTCCGTAACCCGCCTGTCCCTCTTTTTGGTGCATAAAAAAAAAAATTTATGCCACTTTTGGAAAAATAAAATTTTTCAAGAGTCGTCCGTGTCGAAATTCTGACATGAAGTTGTTGGAAATCACATATATTTTATTTTTTCCCCGACTTTCTGCCATTCAATGATTAAAGAAATACAGTTGAATTGATAGATAATATTTATCGCGATATAGGCCAATGCACAACTTTTTTTATTTTATGAAAACAGCGTGCAGCAGGCCTACAACTATTGAAAACCACTGAACTATTTTGTCTGTGAAAAAATTACACCACCAAACATCCGCACAAAACCAACCAAATAGTAGCATAAAACCCATAAAAATTTAATAAAAACGGTAATAGTAAAACTAATTCCCATAAAGCTCAGATTAAAAAGAGCAAGTCCCGGGAGCAAGTAATAAAAAAGTTAAAATGCTAAAAATGATAGCTAATGATGTAGGCCGAAAAATTGTGTAATCTTCCTTGTCCTAGACACTCAACGATAAACCCCTATCAAGTATGAATAAAAGACTGTTCATTGTCCAAATATTTCAATTTATAAACGTTGAGGAAGTTGTGCATTTTGTTAGCACAGAAATAACAAAAATTAAAATAATTAACCTGGCAGATTTCAGGATTAACCAACATTTATTTTCTCATGCCGCTCGCCCATGCCTGCATATTATCCTGTTAAGAAACTCAACCCTAGGCCTACATTTTTCAACATATAATTCCATAGTGATAAATAGTGAACGTTGCATTGGAGATGAGGATGCTTGGATGATACAGATATTAAGCACATGTTAATTGGGGGTATGGGGATGTCCCAGTTTGTTTTACAAGGGCAATTATTATTTGGCCAAAACTTGGTGGGTGTATCTTGACCAGAGACAAAACAAGTTTGTATTGGCTAATGGGTCAAGGTTATCCAGGGGTCATCTGAGGTCAAATTAGTAAAAACTATCATATGGGCATGAAATGATAGGTGTAGATTCACCAAAGGTCAAATTAGTAAAAACTGACATATGGGCATGGAACTTGGTTAGTACAGTCAACATTTAGAGCCAAATTTTTTGAAGGTCATTTGGGGTCACCAGAGGTCATTTGAGGTCAAGTTAGTTAAAACTGTCATATGGGCATGAAACTTGGTTAGTACAGTCAACATTTAGACCCAAATTTTTTGAAGGTCATTTTGGGGTCACCAGAGGTCATCTGAGGTCAAATAAGTAAAAACTGTCATATGGGCATGAAACTTAGTTAATACAGTCAACATTTAGAGCCAAATTTTTTAAGGTCATTTCGGGGTCATCAGAGGTCATCTGAGGTCAAATAAGTTAAAACTGTCATATGGACATGAAACTTGGTTAGTACAGTCAACATTTAGAGCCAACTTTTTTGAAGGTCATCTGGGGTCAACAGAGGTCATCTGAGGTCAAATTAGTTAAAGCTGTCATATGTTCTTTAAACTTGGTTAGTACAGTCAACATTTAGAGCCAAATTTTTTGAAGGTCATTTTGGGGTCACCAGAGGTCATCTGAGGTCAAATTAGTAAAAACTGTCATATGGGCATGAAACTTAGTTAATACAGTCAACATTTAGAGCCAAATTTTTTGAAGGTCATTTTGGGGTCACCAGAGGTCATCTGAGGTCAAATTAGTTAAAACTGTCATATGGACTTGAAACTTGGTTAGTACAGTCAACATTTAGAGCCAAATTTTTGAAGGTCATTTTGGGGTCACCAGAGGTCAAATTAGTAAAACTGTCATATGGGCATAAAACTTGGTGGATACAGTCACCATTTAGAGCCATATTTTGGTAAGGTCATTTGGGGGTCATCAGGGGTCACCTGAGGTCAAATTAGTAAAATGTTGTATTGGCATAAAACCTCTGTCGAGATTTGATCCTCAAGTCAGGTAAACTTAAAAAATTGGTTTGATTTACACTTGGATTTCACATTCAAGTCATCAACTGGTTACAAGTTAATATTGGACTATTTTTGGATCCCAAAAGTTTGGTTATGGACCCCTAATTTTTTGGATTTAAGATAAGAGGGTCCATTTGGACTCCTTACTTTTTCTACCCCTGATTATGGTCATTTCAAAATATTATTTTCACAAGAACAGTGAATGACAGAGGGTAGCTAAATGATATTGGACAGTACGGCACACTTGTGAAGTATGAGAAGAGCTTTTGCAATTGAGACCCTGAGTCATACTGTTTTTCTGTTGGCTAGCCTTCAAGTGTTAAATTCGGTCGAAATTTCAGTATGTGCAAATAAAAAATTTTTATAAAATAAAATTTTTTTCCTTCCTTCCGTCCCAATTTTTTCAGAGCATGTTACCGGAAACATCATTTTATTTTTGTTTGGCCCTACTTGCGTTGAGTTGCTGAATTTTCAGTACAGTAGTTGTAGTCCTTGCCCCTATACTATACATATCTTACCTGTCACCAATGTGCTATAATTTTTGAGAAAAATGCAAAAATAGGCACAAAATTGGCCAGGGGGTGTAGTACCCCCTTAATTTTGACCCTCTGTGGGACTGTAAGTGTACACTTAACGTGAAAATGGAATTTATTTGCCCCTGGCAAGTGGTAATGTCCAGAGAGTGAGACAACTTGGATATTGGAAGTTGCCAGATAACATAATATTGTTTGATTTTGTAGCCCAGCAAGCAGGGTTCCCGCTACAATGAGTTTTGTGGTCTTTTAGCATGTCAAATCATACTGGACTCCATATTTTTCAAATTTTGAAAATTATGGGGTCCACCTGGACCCCATCATTTGAGACTAAGATGTGAGAATTTGTGTCTAAAGACCCCCAAAAATTGTTTGGGACCCCATAGTTTTCAAATGTTGCCAACTGGACCCCATAATATTTGGACCTATCAGGAACCCTGCCAGCAAGCATGAGAATATACTGAGTTTCAAGAAATCAAACAAAGTATGGCACTGTAAAAATTTATGACATCAACAAAGCAGACTCAAATAAAATTTACAAGTCTAACATGTATTGTTGTTGCTTTTGTATTCACAGGTTCCACATCTCCAATTGGATATCAGCAACAGCTTAGCCCACAAGCCATGGCTAGGCAGTTGCACCCATCCACCCAGGCGTTTCTTCAGATGTCATGTCTTCAAGGACAAGCCATCCCAACGTCAGGTGTAAGCCATCTACAGAGACCTGTCTTGAATGTCCCGCTGAGCCCGGGCCGCAGTTATGTGGACCCTGCCACCGGTATACCAATACAACAAGTCAACATCAGTGCCTCGAGCAGTGTCCAACAACAACATCCTACCAGTAATAATCCATTTGTATTTCAAGATGTCCACAAAACCTTCCCTGATTCAGGGGAGGCCCCAATCTCACAAGAATCCCTCATAATTCAGAATTTATTAATGCCCACTCATCACCAACCCATGGGAACCATTCACCATCTTGGCCAAGGCTCCCCGGGCAGGTCCAGCATGCCTCCGCTGTCCAGCCCCGTAGCTGGTTCACCACGCCGGAGTAGCAGTCACAGTCCGACAAGGGGAACGCCAGGCCACAAAAGTCCCACGGGTGGAGGATACAGACGCCCCCACAGCCCAGCACGGACAAGCCCTCTACCTTCCAGTCCATCGCTAGTTATGCGTAAAACAATGATGCCCCAAACAGAAGAGCGCCCACCTGCCAATGCAGAGGTGGCTGAACTTCGAAGGCAGGTCCTTCAGGAACGCCTGACGGATATAAAGAAACTTAAAGACATATATAATGAGAAATTAACTGAATTATTCTTTCTACAAAATGGTGGCAATATGATGGACTTCCTTGCATGGAAGAAACGTCCCAATCAGCAGCTTTTTGTATATTTATCAAGTCAACGGATGGATGATGAAGAAGAAAAAACTATTAATGATGAGGTTTGTATCCAAGTATAACGTGTCAAAAAGATCTTACAATGTGAAAACGTATTGATATCAAATGGTTAAGTGAATTCCGAATTACAGGCAGGAGTCGTCAATCTCAAATTAAGTGGTTGATGTCTCGTATGTAACGTCGGAAAGCAATCCTGGGTATTTACTCATTCTCAAGGTTGGCGCATGTGCAAGCTTTGAATTACAGATACCCTACACAAAAATTTTGATATTCATTCTCTGGCTTTTCAGGTGAGCGATAGAGATAATGATAATCCGTAAAGCGCTCTTGAACTTGAGTACACTATTGATCACAATGGCCTCATCCCAATGGTATAGTTCAATAACCTGGATTAAACAATCACATCCAGGCAGCTCGCATAATCATTCTCATGAGAGGAATCTGAAACTTTACTGCAAATGCAGTTTTCAAGTACCATAGTCAAAGACTACATTTGGAAGTCAGGCTTTTGGATATTTATGATCAAGTTCAAAGAGGTTTACAATGGTTTAGAATCAATTCTGGTAATGATTGATTTTCAGATTCAATTTTGATTCTCCAAACACTGAACCTTCTACACACAACATATTGATGACTAGCTAATTATCAGCTTGAAACCTTGCAAAATTTTAAAACAAAATTAATAACTGTTTAACTTTGATAATTCAAAATGCACAATTTCTAACTCTTGACAACGGAACAGCTTTACGTGAGATTTTATATATCATTTTGATTTTCAGGTGAAAGTAATTACAAATAGCGGTAGTAACATTCCAGTAGGCACTCCAGTTGCCATATCCACTCAGCTTCCTCCAGCTGTCTCGGCTCTGTCCTCACAACTCAACCAAAAGGCCAGGGAGCAGAAAGCTAGGGAGATGAGACGAAGTCTGCCAGGCACCATCCAGGCAGCGGCGGCGGCTGCAGCAGGCAGTGCAGCAGCCGGTGGCGAAGGCGAGACGTCGCGCAAGCGGAGCTTTGCCCAGGCAGGGCTAGATAGCGGGAGCGGTCAAGATAAGAAAGTGCAGTTGATGCACTCCAGCAGCCACGAGCCTAATGTGACGGTCACGCCTAGTATGATGACGGCTATACCAAGTAAGAACCAAATCCATACTTATTACTAGCATGAATGTATTCATTAATTTCATTTCGTATCTTCACCACCATATTTTGTGTTGTATTGTTTCAACTTTGGATGAAAAAAAAAATTTAACGGCTTTGGTCGACTGCCAGCATATCAAAATTGGCAGATACGGTCTTTTTTCCTATGCAGAGAACACACCTTATTCAGATAAAAAGTACCTACAACAGTATTTTTACTCTTGGCATGTCAGTGCACATTTAAGTCTCAACCGCTCGCTCAAATCACTGGTGTACAGTACACATTTGATATGAGAGAGTGGAACAGGGTGTCTCAATGGGTTGACGTCACTGACTTGCCAAGTGTTAAAATACTGTAGTTCAATGTTTTGCTTTGTTGAACAAGCTCACATAGTCACAAAAACGATGTTGTTCCTCAACTCAAATTTTGCCTTGCCCAAAGTACTGGATTGTTGAAAACATTACCCCTGTCCTAGTGCAAACAGTAATCAGATCTATGTTGGCCGTGAAGATGAAATGAATTGAAAACTGCTGCTGAAGCATACAAGGGATGGCTTCAAAATGAAACCGTCGGTTGACTGCCGGCACCCTATCAGTACTGGCAGTTGGGCCTGGTTTTCTATGTTCAGAACTACAGTAGGCGGTTAAACTGGGAGCTCTGCCAGGGGGCCTTGACCGACGGTTGGGGTTTAAAGCCATCCCTGGCTTAGTATGCAATGTATCAGTTTAATACAGGCTTGTTTCTGATTTGGGCATGAATATCATCCAAGCTTTCATTATTGGGCTATTTCAGTTGAAATCCCAAGTCACCCATTCAGGTAATCCCATTTGAAATTCACACTCCCTGTGTGGAAAATCAAGGTCATGTCTTCCACAGTGGTGTGTATATATTTCAACTGGAATAGTCTCATTGCACCACATGTATTTGGCCCCTGTGTGTTGAAAGTGTTGCATTCAGTTCATTCATTACAACACATTGAATTCATTCACATTCATCTAGGCTTGCCTGGCGCAAGTGACATACTCAATAAACAGCAGCAACAACAGTCTCAACAGCAAGCAGCTCCTCCATCACAACAACATCAGCACAAGGTGCATGCCGAGCCTAGCACACCCACAAGACCGCCTAGTCACCAATCATTATCAGTTGCTCGTACCACACAGCAAGCTAAATCACCACCAGGTAACTGGCATATTACGTTACTTTTGTCATTTGTAGTTGTCAGTGTGCAAATCAAAATCAATTTCCAGGGATGTGAGAGTTCCTCGTTTCTGTGAATTTGATCTATTCCTAGCGCCACAGTTTTGTTTTTCTAAAATTTGGATCCGCGTTTTTGACTTGTAATCTGCTTTGCCCTTTTTGTACAAATGAGCCTGAAGTGCCGTTGGCTGCATAAACAGCGCGTATGAGACTATTTTTGTTTTTGTTATTTGAGGATTACTTTTATGCTTTATGTATCTGTAAGGATGTAAAATGGCAACTGGAGATCGCAATTTTGTTGAACGTGTGACAAAGTTGGATACGGAATCACACAAAGCAGATCTGAAAGACTGAGTAGAAATAGAATCATGGCTAATCGTGATCCACTAGCCTTGGTGAATTTCCATGTTTTTGGTGCAAAGCCACACACACCCTGATTTTACAAGTGCAGCTAGCAAATCAATGCATAAAATGAGTGATAGGCAAGCACACCAACCAAAGCTGGGACATCTAAAATTGCTTACATATTAATCATACTGCTAACACCGTCCAGCGCACATTATTTTACACAATGTCCTATGAACATCATGCTTGACATTACATGCACATATGTGAGGACTACTTGGCAGTCCATTCTGGGCGGTATCACAAAACCACCATTTGTCATCAATGGGTGCTAAATACTAAAAGTACTCTAATCCAAGAAACGTTCTGTGCACGGATGTATTAGGTGATTCCAGTTGAAGTTTTGAAATTCCAACAAATCGAACAATTTAAATCAATTGTACCTCCAGATGCAGCCTTTTTCATCAATAAAATAATAAGATTTCTAGCTTGATTGAACTCAAGGTGCAATTGGGGTTGCGATGGCAACCACTTAATTTAGAAGCAGAGAGACTTTTTAATGAATTCCGAATTACAGGCAGGAGTTGTCAATCTCAAATCAAGTAGTTGATGCCTCGTATGTAACGTCGGAAAGCAATCCTGGGTATTTACTCATTCTCAAGGTTGGCTCATGTGCAAGCTTTGAATTACACATACCCTACACAAAAATGTTGATCTTGATCTAGTTAAGAGGGTACTACACCCTGCCCAATTTTGTGCCTATTTTTGCATTTTTCTCAAAAATTATAGCGCATTGGGGACAAGTAAGAGATGTATATTATAGGACAAGGACTACAACTACTGCACTGGAAATTTTATTTCAGCACAGACAACAGTTGTGGAGTAACAGTCAAAAATGAGGGAAAACCAATATTTGATCAATAAATCAATAACTACTTGCTTTGAAATTTAAAACAGTGAAAATATGACACAACATCCAATGGGGGGAGTAACACAAAACATATAAACAAAGTTAAAAACCCGACGTTTCGAAAAGACAAAACTTTTCTTTCTCAAGGGGTAAAATAAGAGACCAGCTCTCAGTATACTTGCTTTGAGTTGCTGAATTTTCAGTACAGTAGTTGTAGTCCTTGCCACTATAATATATCTTACTTGTCACCAATGTGCTATAATTTTTGCAGAAAATACAAAAATAGGCACAAAATTGGGTGAAGTACCCCCTTAATAGTCATGTATGAAGTCCACAATAGTCAGTGTACTCCAGAATCTCAATTCAAGTATCTTGTTGGTAATTCTATCTTTCAGATTTGATTGTCAATCTATATAGTTGGTAAACTTATACATGACAGAATTTGGTTATGACTCTGTTTGTAGCCATTTCCCAAACTAGTTGTCACACAATGAAAGCTGAATATGGTCATTTTCTTCACCTCATAAGGCTTGTACCTCCAGATGTAACCCTTTTCATCAATAAAAAAAAAAAGTAGAAAAGTATGGAAAATTTTGGAATTTCAAACAAAAAAATTTTTTGTGCAAAATCAACTAGATTTTCTATCAACATTTCCTGCTTGATAGAACACAAGGTGCAATTTGAGTTGAAATGGCAGGGGTGTGTGTGTGCATTTTAGATGGAATAGCCTATTTATTTATTTTGCTGCCAACAAATAATCATTCCATCCACACTGTACATCTGAATATGCAGGCTTTGGTGTTTGAGGAGAGCTAGAGCGATTGCTCCCCATCACTCCCCTCAAATAAAGCTGAGGAGAGCTTTTTATTGCTCGCCTACCTTTGGTGTAACAATAATAACCACATATATACAGTACAGTAAAAATGCTCTACTAGTTCTCTCCTGTAGCACTCAAGGAGAGCAATTAAAAGCTCCCCTATAAATTTCAAACGGCAAAGCCAGAATATGTACATCTTCCTCCATTCATAGAGTGTCTGGATTTGAATGCTCACATCCTGAATCCAACACAGTCTGCTTCCACAGTTGCCCATTTATATCAGGTACCGGTATCAGTTTTCAACAGAACTGGTGTTGGCTCTTATTTCAGGTTCGGAAAGGAAAGACCATAGTGCTTCAGTTTATTATCAACAAAGTTTTAATTTTAATTTAATTCTTCAACCTTCTCCCATCAGCCACCCATTCTTTGCATCAGCTGAAATTCCCGTCGCCATCTTCAGCCGGTAGCAGCCCAACCAGTAGCAGTACTCAAGGCACGCCTGCACCACACAAAACAACGCCAACGCTGAGTAGTGGAACCACTCCCATAGCCCCAGCTGGTGCAGCAGCCTCACCATCGCCTAATAGAACAGCATTGAAGCAGACACCTCTGTCACCTACTGCACAGCAAAGGTTAGCCACGCGGCAGCAGTCCTTGTCAGCCGTGTACGACTACACCATTGGTTCGCAGGAGATGATAGTGGAAAAAGCAAAACAAGTAAGGACTCAATAAATGTTTTGATTAAGCGGTAATACTAGCCATGTGTATAACAATAAACAGTAGATACACCAGATAGTTACGGTTTGTTTCAACTCCCAATTATTGCCACAAATGTTATTTTTTTGGTGTTGTATTTTGTTGGATTTCTGTTATTCTGGACATAGATTATGAATCAAATAATCCTTATTGCCATTTTAATTGGCATTGATGAAATGAAATAGGTTGTTGTCCCCAGGATAGGTTGTTCGCAATGGAGCATCCCGGACGGCGGACAACCACTTATTTTGAATGCCAAGATACTATTAATGAATTCCGAATTACAGGCAGGAGTTGTCAATCTCAAATGAAGTAGTTGATGACTCGTATGTAACGTCGGAAAGCAATCCTGGGTATTTACTCATTCTCAAGGTTGGCTCATGTGCAAACTTTGAATTACACATACCCTACACAAAAATATTGACTAATATCCTTAATTTCAATTCAAGTATCTTGTTGGTAGTTCTATCTTTCTGATAAAGTAACATCATGATTCATGTTATGATTGTCAATCTGTATTTAAGGGAAAGATTTTCTGTTAGTAAACTTAAACATGACAGAATTTTGTTATGAGTCTGTTCGTAGCCATGTCCCAAACTAGGTGTCATACAATGAAAGCTGAATCTGATTGTAATTTTCTTCACCTCATAAGACTTAAATCCTGCTCTTCAGCAATGAGTATAAAGGTCGGTAATCGGTATTATGGTTAATAGTAAAGGGTACAGTAGAATTGCTAACACAAGATCTGTATTCATGTTCTTTTTCCAACAGGAGGCCCAAGTGATGCAGAGAATAGCAGAGTTAAGAAAGGAAGGTGTTTGGGCAGCCAAGAGATTACCAAAGGTACAGGAGCCTCCCAGACAGAAAACTCATTGGGACTACTTACTGGAGGAAATGCAATGGCTGGCCACGGACTTTGCTCAGGAGAGGAGATGGAAGAGGGCAAGTGCTCGAAAGGTGAGTTGAAGTACTTTGATGTGATCATATCTTCAAAATGTTTAAAGGAAAATTGCATTTCCGGTAATGTAGCATCACAATAGGCAGTCGGGCAGGAGAAAAATATTTTATTTTTGTGAAAAGTGGATAAAATTTATATGGTTGGCACTGTTTCAGTCGAGTTACCGGAAACAAAAATATTATTTACCTAGGCCTGAGCATGCAGTAACATTACACTGCATTACTGTCAAACTGATCTATATGCAGTGGGACCGTTGCCCACTATCATCCCTACATCACCTGTCCAATCCTTGCTCAGTAGAAAGGTGTCGATTGTCAACAACTTTAGAAAGGTGTCGATTGTCAACAACTTTTAGAAAGGTGTCGATTGTCAACAACCGTATACTTACACATTTTTAAAATGAAAACACAAATTCTTTGCCGTTTATTTGTTTAGTTGGTGCGAGCTGTAGCAAGACACCACCAAGAGCAGCATGCTAAAGAGGTGAAGGCTGAGAAAGAAGAGTCACAGAAGCTCCAGAAAATAGCAGCAAATATGGCTAAAGAAATTACGACTTTCTGGGCTAACATAGAAAAGGTTAGTACTTGCTCTAAAAATTCATTTGAAATTCACACTGGTGTGTGTAGATGGTGATTTATGCCATAGTGATGTCATATCGATGTTCCTTTATGATATAGTTGCATTTGGGACTCGCAACGTGGCTAGAGTATCATCCACGAGTGCTTCTGTGTTTGACGATAACCCTGTGTCACTCACAGCAATGAACCGTGGTACAGGCAGGCATGTTAAAATATGAACAGAATCAATAATTCTGTTCATAATAGAAGACAGAAATGGTTCAGTGAGGTGATGAAATTAACAATATCATCTGTCCTCTGTTGGGAAAAAACATTTGTTTAATGCAAAGTTGATCTAAGATATCCAAAGATGAATGGTTTTTGCACGTACCAAATGTTACAGATGTAAAATGACATAGATTATGTGTAGCAGCTGGTCTTTTTGATCAAGTGGGTACCTACAATCCAGGAAAAAAAGGTTGGCACACTTTGCCTGTCTTTTAGTATATCTCTTCCCCTCGCTCCCCCAATTCAATGTTGGACCAAGCCATGTTGTCAACAGGTCCGTGAGACCCTCCAACAAATCAAATCAAATCAAATTTATTTCCATGTCATATTACAAACATAAACATTGTACATGTAAGTCAGTACATTGGTTAAATTATATTATATTAATGAAGAATGAGACAAAAATAGTACAAGTTATTCTGTTATCATGACATGGAGGAGCCATTGAAAGATGGGGAAGGGTGAGATATAGGGGGGAGTCTGTACTGTACATATATTGCATGCATGTTTCACTCGCCTTTTGATAGGCACGCATTTCCATTGTTTAGTGCAAGTGTGCCAACTATTTTTTTCCTGGATTGTAGCTTCAAGGTAAACAGCAGGGCATTCCATCATAAGTCCCTACCCTGGGACTACCAATCCGGAGACTACCAATTTGATCTGTTCTTCACAACAGGCAGTGATCGAGGCCCAGTTTTAACCTTTTCCCAAACCTCCTTTATGGTATGGAATCTATTACAACTCAAAAATGTACATTTCAGGTAGTGCAATATAAGCAACAATCCCGGCTGGAGGAGAGAAGAAAACGAGTCATGGATCTCCAGTTGGATTACATTGTTGGTCAGACAGAGAAGTATTCATCATGGCTTACAGAAGGTCTCAATCTCGCCACGAGTAGTACCTCAACATCCATCCAGGGTTCTTTGCCTTCAAGTCCTAGGTCGGAAGGGGATAACAGTGCCATCACTGGTGATGGTAAGTTTGCATCGCTTCATCACTTGTACCTTCCAATGGGAACAATGAGAATATTGTGGGAAAAATATGTTGCCGTGAGCGCGTGCACCCTACCCTGTACAGATTTTTATTTTTACAATTTTGACAGGTATGTCTTATGTGTCATATTGGTTTATGGGAAATGATTAGTGCCTACCATCCGAAGTGCTTGGCAGGAGTCTTCAACACTGTCATCATTGATGACTTGTATGCAACATCCTAATATTAATTTAGTGTAATGATTTCATACTGAGAAGTGCATACTTGATTTTGGGTGCTTCATAAAATACTGTAGCTCATGTTTGGAGTAGAAAGGGCATTATATAAACAACATTTGATTTGTGTATCGAGCCTCTATCTTTTGTGAAGTAGTCCACACTCCACAGTCTGACTTACCTTCCAAATATTTTTCTGCCAACTCGAACAGATGTGGACTTCCAACCTGTGGGAGACGATAGTGATGACGAAGAAACTATCGACGTAGCGGAGAAAGCAGATGAAGCGGACGCAGATGCCCGTGCCAAAGAGATTGAACTCTTACAAAAAGAATCTGAACTCCCTCTGGAAGATCTGCTAAGTAGTCTACCTCCAGGGATATATGATAAACCAGGGTCGTCTTCAGAGGGAGCGGAGAAAGATGATGGAAGAAGCGCAAGGAGGAAGGCAGATGAAGAGGAGACCAGTTTAAAGGCAGTGGTAGGTTGTAATTTATTCACTGGTAGTGGCATGAAACAAATAGGTTTGGAGGCTTTGGGTATCAAATTGCAGACCTGGAACTTTGCAGCTTTTTAGTAAATTTCTGCTTTTTTTGTTGCTCAAATTTATGTTTTGTTTTATTTCAGCCCAATTTGGGCTACTTGACTTCACTAATTTCACGATGTTTTCAGCCTTTGAGCATTTCAACTTTTTTCACAAAAGGTCAGTTTCAGGTCTACAATTGAATTGTTTCAGAAAAACTTGGGAAATATTCAGTGTTTCTGATAAATTAAAAAAGTTACATATTTCAGTAAATTGCTACCATATACTTTTTGTAGAATAACACAATCGCGCGACCTACATGACTGAACCTCGACCTTGCAATTGGTCAATTCTCAAAAGCTGTGTTTGTGCCGTAAGCGCTGGTCTTTGCGTAGTACGCTCGACGCAAATATCTGCGCACCCAAGTTGTCATATATGGGTGTTTATATAAATATGGAGGCCAGAGTGTGACATTGGGACCAAATTTTCAAAATGGGTTAATGAGAATTTTGTTTTCATTATTTTACACCCTGAGACCCATATTTCACAAAAAAATAATCCGCTTTAATGAAACATAATCCCTATTTGGACAGCAACACAATAAAGTGAGACATAAGACACAAATTAACACCTGTAACAATGACACCAAATTGTTTATTTGTCTTGGAGCTGTAACAAATGTATAGTTGAGGTATGATAATGATTTGCTGGTTTTAACAAATGTTATCGACATCTTTACTTTGGAAAAAAAAGATCCTTAATCCTTTGACAATACTTGTGAAAAATGAGAACTTAATGTCCCAATATTTTGTCAAATTACGACCGATTCGGGCAATTATGTTTCAAAATTACTGTAATGTATACCAAAGTATTATCCTTGCTTTGAAAAGAAGTTTAATAATCAAGGATGCATTCATTAGTGATTGGCAAGATTCAAAAATACTACTACAATGTCATAAATATATCCAATGCTCAATGTTAAAAACATTAACACCTGTAACGCTGACACTGGTGTCACTGTTACAGAGTGACATCATGAACTACATAAGCTATCTATCTACACTACCTATTATAATAGCAAGTCCAAAACTAAGTAATATTATGTGAGAAATGTGTAACTAAACAATATTATATTAGTTAACATGCTCAATAATGTAAAATACAAACAAAGTGGCCAGAACTTCTACCTGGGGATGATATAAGTTTCCAAATATTTATTCTAGTTTCCAAATATTTATTCTACAGATCGATGTATATTGCACTATTTAACTTTGATTAAATTTCAGAATAGTTGAATACTTCAAAGATTTATTTTCCTCATTGATAAATGTAGTTATTTTGCTCAGTTTGACTATGGTTCCTCTCAGCAAGCCAAGCTATTACATCTTGTGTTATCTTTAATCACACCTGTAACGCTGACACCAAAGTAGTACCGCTGACATTAAAGTACAATGTAGTACCACAGAATGCAAGGAAATGCGTAACCACATCAGGGCGGAATTATTTTCACAAGACTATTTTCTGACTGAGCAACATTATACATAATTTTAACTATTGTATGGTTACTTATCATTTCGCATGTAACACTGACACCAAGCCTTAAATTTAGTGAGGGTTGGCTTGATGCGTCAAAGTTGAAAGACATTTAGAGAAGTTAAAATGTTACAGCATCATGTTACTCAAGATATTATTCAAAGTAGAACTGAATCATTCAGGTGGTTAATAAACTTAATTTTGCTGTTTTCTGCAAGTGACATATCTTGTTAAACATTGTAATGTTGATGTAGAAACTTAAATAAAAACAACAGTTTGCTTTATTATACTAATAAAACACCACCAGGGATGCCAACCTTGCAACTCAAGAAACTGTACTCACAGACCCCAAAAACTGTATTTTGCCATACAAAACTGTATTTTTTAAGATCATGTGTAATTTCACTTGTAACTAGCTATAAACATTAAAACCTTACTTGTTTTCATGTTTGTCAGAGTGTTTCTACACTGTAAAAACCCTTTTAAGCCCCTTACAGAAGACAAATTTGATAGTTAATGCAATTTTCAAAGAGGCTCCATTTTGGAGTTATAGCACTTTTTAATGTCCACTTTCCTATACTTAACCATGTACAAGGCATTTTTGAAACGGCTGCACTGGCTTTATTTCATGATTAGCGTGGCTGACCTTCCTATATATGATGCACAATTTTATACTAATAATTCATTGATTCAAGTGGATCATTCCAACAGAACCACCCCCACCCCCACTTGGGGGGGGGGGGTCACCGGTGTGGCCTACCTCACATCATAGATACATGCTTGAAACGCTGAAGAGCATATTTGAAAAAATATTAATGTGCCACTGCCTGCAACCATTTTTTTTTTTTTAATGTGCATGCATCATCTGAAAGTCGGCAGTTAGGAAACCATCTTGTAGGCCTATTCTTTTGCACCAATAAATAGTTGACTAAATACTTGCATATTGCATAATTATGTAGCAGTTAGATAGTTAATAAAAAATATTAATGTGCATGAACCATCTGAAAGTCAAGAAAAAACTATTTCGGAAACCATATTGTAGGCCTATTAAACATGTTAAATATTTTTAATGTGCATACGTGCATGCATCAACCGAAAGTCGGCAGAGAAACGCTGTAGGAATCCATCTTGTAGGCCTTTTCTTTTGCACCAGTAGAGCTAAATAGTTGACTAAGTACCTTCAGAAGACATTACATAGGTAGCAGTTAGATAATAAAAGATATTAATGTGCATGAACCATTTGAAAGTAAAATTTTATATTGGAAACCATATTGTAGGCCTATTAAACATGTTAAATATTTTTTAATGTGCATGCATCATCCGAAAGTCGGCAGAATTACGCTGTAGGAATCCATCTTGTAGGCCTATTCTTTTGCACCAGTAGAGCTAAATAGTTGACTAAGTACCTTCAGAAGACATTACATAGGTAGGCCTAGTAGTTAGAAAGAAAAAAAAAAATATTAATGTGTATGAACCATCTGAAAGTCAAGAGAAAATTATTTCGGAAACCATCTCGTAGGCTTACTAAACATGTTAAATATTTTTTAATGTGCATGCATCGTCCAAAAGTCGGCAGAATGCGTGATTAACGGGCAGTGGAGTCGGAACAAAGCGCAATTTTGTTTCAACTTTTATACATCGCTAGGGCAGGCTTCAAATTATCAGTTATTTTAACTCTGGTAAGTGAAATTGACATTGAAAAAGACCACAAAGTTTTTTTTGATAGGCTAAACGAAAATCGTATTTTTTGAGGGGAAAACGTAAAATCGTATTTTAATCAAAAAATCGTACAAAATACGGCAAAATCGTACTAGTTGGCATCCCTGCACCACATTTGGGTTATCTATAATAACTTGTATGAAATATTTCAACACTTGTTTCAAAATAATCATTAACATGGAAAGATAAAATCCACCTAAAACTATACTTATACCTTCTGCAGGTATTGTAATTTTGGCTTCAAAGGAAAAAAAAACCCAAATTTTGCCCAACCGACCCTACTTGAAGTTGAAAGGTCCGCCCGCCCATAAAAAGTAAAACAGGGTGGTTTTTTTCGTCGCATTATATATCATATTTGTCTAATTAATTAAATAGCTATCAATGTAGCACAATATTGTGCAGTTGTTTACTACAAAAAGTGCAACTTTCCACCATGGTGAACACTGAACAGGTATGCAAAGAAAACTAATGGATTTGGAAAGTTGAATTGTCATGAAGCTAAAGGGGGGGACAAAATGTTAGAAGTTCAAATTGGATTAAAAGAAAAGCAAATATTCTTATTTGAACATAAACATGATAATAATAAATATAATAAATAAATAATATCAATTATTATCAATGCTTTGTAAAAAAAAGTGCAGTTTCTATGCACGCAAAACAATTTACCCATCCTATCGCCATGTTTTGACAACAAACACACCCCTCTGCTATCAAATGGTCGAGTCCAAAAACGATATGGGGTCAAGGTTACGGCGTGATAAATAAACTCTGTATTTGTTGAAACTTGGGCATTTGGCCAACAGTAAGACAGAAATACATTACCCATTTCATTCAATATTAATAAAAATAGAACAAGAAAGTATTGATATACACATATACAAATATTTATGTACAAAAACCACTGTAAAATAGCTCATATCGAACACGCCGTAACTATGAGATTTGTGTTATGCCAATTTCAGTTACGGATGAAGTTTTCTGTTACCAACTAGTCCGTATTCGGCGATGATCTTTCGTACTAAAATGGTGTTTCACAGAAATATTCTGCAAGTCGAATCTCATGAGTTATTCGATCATTATAAAAACAATTATGGAGGGAAATTTCCAAGATTTTTGTCAAGGATAGCCCGAGAAAAATTCAGAATGGCCACACCGTAACACTGACACCAAGTCCGTGTGTTGGAATGTGACATCTTTCTGCGATTTTTCTCGAGTAATTTTTACTTCCAATGCACTACAACGTTTTGTTTAAAGTCTTGAAACTAATTAAATTCAAATTTATCACTAGAAACGTCACAAAACAATAAACACATGTTAAATGTTGTACACCCCCGTAACACAAACACACCCGTAACGCTTTCGACACGAAGGCAATAAGCGCGGTGAAAAAAAAAATTGTCTCCACGTGGGTATTTTTGCACACGGTCGTAAGAGGTCATCATCCGGGCCTGTGTATCATGTGACTTTCATTCATAAAGAAACAATGTTTACATTTCTACATCGAAGAAAATCTCACTCCGAACGAAAGTGAGTGACACCAAAGTTATTAAAATCTCAATTTATCATTGAATATTTATTTGATTTGGATTACAGGCACATTCCATATGTTTTTAAGTTAAGGTACTGTCATATTTGTTTCAAAACTCAACTTTCACAATACAGAAAGCTTACGCTTTTAAACTGGTGACCGATTGAAAACTCTTTCACACCCGTAACATTGCTGACACGAAATGTTACGGAGGAGTGTGAAAATCGGCAAAAACAAAAACACAAACTTCGCAACATTTGATAAAATCTTGTTGACAATCATAAAAATGGACCTCTGTTCATGTTTCCATAGCAAACAAGGTAAGGTTTTAATTATTATATGGGGAAATGTGGAATTTAAAATGTCTCTTTTCATGTCACACTGTTTTCACAAAAACTTGATGACTCCATTACTTTTCGCCCGTAAAATTCTACTATGTCAACAGAAGTAAAAAAAAAAAGTCTTGATTTATTGTATAAATATATATTAGTTAAATGCAATGAAAAAAAAAAAAATTAGCAGGCTTTTACATTTTTTCTACAATCTTGAGAAATGCAAAACAAGGCCCATGTTTTACTACTGGCCTCCATATTTATATAAACACCCATATGGCAAAATATTAAATTCTCGATTATGAGAGCCAACGTGGGTAATGGGTATGCACAGATATTTGCGTCGAGCGTACTACGCAAAGACCAGTGCTTACAGCGCAAACACAGCTTTTGAGAATTGACCAATCGCAAGGTCAAGGTTCAGTCATGTAGGTTGCGCGATCGTGTTATTCTACAAAACGTATGCTGACGCAGAAGGTACATCCTCTCATCCAATTCCAATCGAGCATGCCAACCTTTTAAATTTTAAACAATGATAATAATATCATGTCTCAAATAAGTTTCCTAATTTTTTGTGCATGTTCATTAAATAATTCTGAAGATGTTTCTGTCCATATGATGATTAACTGTTTACATAAGGGTGTGGTAACACCTCATGACAAAGGTACTCTTGATGTATAATCCAATATTCAACATGATTTTCCCCTTAGACTGAAGATGTGAAAGATGAAGGTGAAGGCAAGCAAGATGAGGAGTTTGTTGTATCAGCTGATGAAGACGACGAACAAGGTAAAGATAACTAGGCCTGCTGTCAATGTGTCAGTGCATGTTGTTTCACCTCAAATTTGGTAGTGATGTTGGTTCTTTTATGCAGTTTTTTGAAGTAAAATTAGTGAAAAATTAAGTATTAGACTAACGCTTGATGAACAGGTACCAGTTAAAAAAAAACAAATAGTGAATTAAAAAATGTGAAATTTAAAAACTCGCCCATTATAACTTGTTTCCTATTGTCAGCACAAGATGAGGAGGACACCCTTGAAGAGCAAGAGGCAGCAGAAGGCACCTTGGACCACAAGAAAGAGATTGCAGAGCTTGAAGCAGAGGGTGATCTCCCTATTGAAGAGCTGATGAAACGCTATTCAGGGGCTTATGAAGATGAATATGAGTATCCTCGCAGTGAAGATGAGGAGGACGACGAAGATGAAGACAGCATGGATGATACAGAGACTGAAGGTTAGCAATATTAACTTTTATTATATTAAATCTGACAGCAAAACCACCACTGCGCATGCATGCATCCCATGTGATGCGATGAGATGAGGCAATCACCCTGATAGTCATATATTTGCAGTTTCGTTGGCCGGTCCAGCGAAGCACCTGTCGCTGGTGGAGTGCTTGGCACACAAGCGGTCGTGGGGTCGAAACCCAGGCAGCCCTCGAATTAAGGATCTGAAGGGGCACAGCAACTTTTTAGGGCAAGTTGATAATTGCTGTGGATTTTCACTGAAAAGGCAAGGCAGCACGGCAATTTGTAATATTTCAAAAGGGCATCAAGGCAACTGTTGAAAATTTGAGAAGGGCACCAAAGCAATTTTTCAAAAGCGAATAGATGCATTACCGTCAGCTGAATTCGACACCAAAGTAAAATTCGACTCTCAACTTTACACTAAAACTAACCTGATTGCTTAAAAAACCTGCTATATAATACAGTTTAATTTACTTAAATTTTGCGATCCCTAGTTCTGAGCTGCAAAACTGACTCGAAATGTAGCGATGAAACAGCTGTAACTTTGGTAATAATATTGATCAAATTCGCCGGGATAAAAACTATTTTGTGCAAAACATATCTAGAGATGGCCGATGGGCTCACATGTACAAGATAAGACGATACCGGAAGGGTATCGCCATCGGTTTGCATTGGGAAGTCAATTTTTGATAATCGAGAGAACAATTGATTTGCCCAGCGCTCAGATTTTGTTCACGACACAAGGTCGAGGAAGCTTACTAATAGCGTTTCTGATTGGTCGATAGTACGTTGAAGGTATTTTTCTGACCAATCGAGAAAATGAAGTCGGATTTCTAGTAACCAAATAATGTATAAGCCGATGTGATTGGCTGAATATGTAAGCTTACGTAGGGGTAATGAATATTAATTCACAACAAACTATTGTGTATCTGTGATTGATAGCTGGGTTACGATGCTCAAAATAGCGATCGTGTTCAAGATTTTCGATTTAATTTTCCACAATTTTGCTTTGATTTAACCAGTACTTGTTAATGATTTTATAATGAAGGGGCAGGGCTGGCCGGCTAGGGCACCCACGGCAACTTTGTTTAGGGGCACGGCAAGTGACTGCCGTTGGTAAAGGACATATTTTGAGGGCATTGCGGCAATGGGGGTGGGCACCCACGGCAATATGCCGTCGGTGCCGTGGGTTAATTCGAGGGCTGAACCCAGGGGAAAATTCCAATTTCTTTGTTCATCTTTACTTCTTTTTCATTCTTTTATTTCCGATAGCCAAAAACCACATTCGGTTAAGTGACACTAATACAGGGCTGTCTTTTGGAATTTGCAGGAGAGCAATTAAATAGCTCTTCTGGAGCTTTCAAGGAGCGCTGTTTACGAGCATTTACAACAGAATGTAAGGAGAGAATGGTCAACTAAAGAGAGCTAAAATTCACTCTCCTATATCAGATTTAAGGAGACTTGGTACTCGGTAGGGATTGAACATCGGCATCACGATTACCGGTCGAGGGTTCTACCACTGCGCTGCCCAAGATCACAGTTTTATTTATTTTCAATTCATGCATTGTGAAGCATATAGGTTGCCTCATGTTTTGAAATACAGATACAGGTTTTCATCTGGTACTGTACCAAAACCTGCATGTTTAATTGATTAGGAAAAGTGGGTGTGGTTTGTCAGTTGAGCATGTCAATCATAGACAGTATTGACACATAAGTTTGTATTTGTTGTCTACAGAAGAGGAAGATGAGGGTACAGATGGTGAAGAGGAGGAGCTAGCAGACATCGGTATGGAATACCTCATACATCCAGAGAATGTAGATGAGGAACCTAAGCCATCTAAACAGGTGAGTGCAATTCAAGATTTTCAAACACAATCAGCCAGTTAAGTTGCCACATTTGCGTGTTGGCAATACTAATACAGTCAATAAGAGAAATATGTGGAGAGTTTGGATTTCTTCAAATTGCATAGACTCTCAAACCATTGATCATTGATAGTTATTCCCAATCAACGCTGCCAGGTGATGGTACAACGTCCTTCACATGGTTATTAATTATTATTGCTGGGGCACCGACGGCAAGTGACTGCCTTGGGTAAAGGACATATTTTGAGGGCAGTGGGGATGGGCTAAACACCCTAAATCCCCATTTACTTTGAGCAACAAGCCTCAAAATAGTTAACTTTCAGGGGCTACTTTCTATCAAAAATTTCCCCCTATTTTAATCACCCTTAGTCGGTTAGTCCCTGTCTATGTTGATTGCTGATCTTATTGATTATATTTATATATATTGCTTTTGTTCAAATGTAGACTGGTAAAGGTGAACCAAACAAAGAGATCACAGATATTGCTGCCGCTGCACAGAGCCTACAACCTACAGGGTATACACTATCAACAACACAGGTATGTCATTCACCGAAGACCAACTCTTCTCAATTTTGTAATGCTTCTTTTATTGCTTCATCACTTGTGTTTGATTAGGATTAGTTGGGTAGGCATGTTCACATTCTTATGACCTTTGTGGCAGTTTTTGATTTGTTGTAGCACATTGGCTCTGAATATACCTGTGTGGTACCTTGTCACCCACCTACACCTGCTTTAGCTGTTGAGTGGGTAAAGTGTATGATGGTATAAATTTTACTACAACATAGGCCAAATCATATGTAGTAAGGCCAGTAACTGTAGAATTACAGACTGAACTGCCTAGAGCCAAGATCTAGTGCTAGATCCTACTCAAACCAACCCACCCCTGACTCCTTTTTCAAAGTAATGTGTTAATAAAATTATAAACTGAACACAATGTAATACTGTAGGAAAATTAGTTAATTTGTGTTCATCGTAGAACTTTCCCACTGCGTACACTTGGTGTACTGTAGGGTGTAGATGTGTGTTATTGCACAAACACGATTGGTCTGTTCTGAAAATAACTGTAGCAGTGCGCCATACGCCCTTGCCACCCGCAAAGTTGCTGCCGTACCGAGAGTTCCACGATGAACACAAAATTAGCAATTTTCCTATAGTGGTAGTGCAATGTTCCCCAACAACGCTGCCAAGTGATTGTCCCAATCTTTCACATGGTTTTTATCACTGAGGGGATAGAGTAATGAAGTGATCTTTAAAAACCCAGCTTGAGAGTTTATTCAATCTCCTTGACTGGATCCTGTCAGATCAAACAACTACAATTCTTGGTCCGTTCAATGCTGAACACTCAGAAATAATAATAACCATTGTAATATTTGCATTATTAACCCTCACCAACACTGCCTCTTATCAACTCTTGTCAAATCACGACAACTACGATTCCTGGGACATATCCTGAGGATACAGGAAGATGAACCATGCAGAAGATATGTTCTCTACACCCCCATTACATGGTAAAAGAAGACCTGGAAGGCAAAGAACATCCTACTTGTCTTATGTGCAAAACTTGTTAGGGGACTTGGACAACTTTTTACTGCCAAATGCCGTTACCACAAAGGCTTCATATAGTAGTACATGGGACACTTTGTAGTCGCCTGCTTTGCAGCCAAATGAAATGACTTTTTAATTTGAAGTTGCTAGTCACTATCAATAATATGTCCATTGTCCGCACGTATATTAACCAGACACAGTATCTTGATTTCGCCATTATAGGTTAAAACCAAAGTGCCCTTCTTGCTTCGACACACTCTGCGTGAATACCAACACATAGGCCTTGATTGGATGGTGACACTCCACGAGAAGAAACTCAACGGCATACTGGCTGATGAGATGGGTCTGGGAAAAACCATACAGACCATTGCGTTACTGGCTCATCTAGCCTGTGAAGAAGGTAAGTTTGCACATAGATGCTTGTAGACACCAATCTTTTGTTACCGGCTGTGATGTGACAAAGCATTAGCCAGTGAAATGAAAAATCTGTATATAAGAATTATATGTAATTCTGGATTGATTGTCCAAAAATTGACAACCAGAAATTACTGAATAAGTATTTGTAAGTAACACACAAATGGCTTGATCAAATGCTGAAAGCATTGAAATAAAAGGATGAAACTGTTGAACACATGTTTCTTAACGTATGTTTTCTTTAGAGTTAGGACACACAACTTTTGGATGCTGACTTTCTCAATACTTACTTTTTACTGTTTTTACAACCTATCAGTATACCAATTTTTCACAAAAAGCACCCAAATTTGCCCTAATTGTGCACTTTTGCACAAATGTGCCTAAGGCTAAAAAAAAAATTGTGTTGCCAAGACTGAAAATATGTTGCCAAGTCGTGAACTTTTTCACTTTCGCAAATTTTTTTACAAACGCAATCACGACGTTGTCAGGTCTGAGAAGGAGACTTCCGGCTCCGGTCTGTGGATTCGCAGTGCACTCAACACAAATAGAAATTATCTAAAATATCGGTAAAATTTTTTTGCGTAAAAATGTATTGTGATATTGGCGAATATTTATTCAAGAAAATATATGTGAATTTTATTAAATAAAATTCATCAAAAAATCAAACAATTTCATTTAAACTTTGCCCACGAACTATACGTTCTACGAACAAGGTATGCATGCTGTCACTCAGAAACGTGCGTATAGACAGCTCTTAGGAATCGGGCATGCTGATCAAAATGGACGGCTACGCTGTTTGTGTGACAGCCTCCGTAGGCCAGAAAGTGCACTTTAGTCGAGTGGCGAGTATTTCTTTGGATGATGATTTCGATGCTCTGTTCCATATCCAAAAGGGAGACATTCACTGCCTTCTTTTATCCGAGGTAAAACTCGCTCGATTTTGTGTACAAAAGAAATACATTTGAACGGTGCAGTAATTTAATCAAAACGACCGTCCTACCCAAAATTCCAATTTTTCCACTTCAGGGCAACACAACAATTTTTTTTTTTTGCCTAATGGGCGCATCTATCGATAACCCACGACATTTTAAAATCGCCAATAAGGTACCCCAAAAACGTGGCACATCCCTGTATATACCTTCAACCATGGAGAACCCCCTGTTATATAATTCTCAGGTGAAAGAATATTTGTCAGTTACAGAATGTACACACATGCGTTACTTTTTGTAGAACCTGTTGAAAATAGCCCTCATAAAAAAGGCTCATATTCATCAAAAAATTATTTTTGAGCCTGGAAACTGAACATTAGTTAATTATCAAAATACCCCTTTGGAGTGTTGAAGAAGTATTACATTGTATGAACCACATCTGGTAGCTCTGCTTCAATGGTCCATCATGACAAGTGGATACTTCAGTGTTAATATAATGTTGTGTATTGTGTCTGTGCAGAGAACTGGGGGCCTCACTTGATTGTGGTACCAACTAGTGTAATGCTGAACTGGGAAATGGAGTTGAAGAAATGGTGTCCAGGCTTTAAGATCCTCACCTACTATGGCAATCAGAAAGAACGCAAACAGAAGAGACAGGTAAGTGGATTAGGATAGCTACTGGGCTATTCCAGTTGAAATCCATACACCCACATGTGGAAGATGTGACATTAATCTTCCACACAGGTGGTGTAGATTTCAAATGGAGTTACCTGAATGGGTGGCTCCGTGAATAATAACATTTGCTTGGAATCAAAATGTTTTTGTTTTTTTCTTATGCTAGAATGCAATTTTCATTTTTTTTTTTATTTATTTTTATTGAGGTTAGCGCATTGCTCAGTAAATCCTATTACTTTGTCGTGCTATCCACCTCAGAAAGCAAATCATGAATTTGTTACATGCAAATGTGGTACACATGCGTTTGTATGTAAGATATCATGAGACACGTTGCGCATTGTATTAAACGTTATTACTATAATGATGCCTGCAGTACATTCATCTTGCATTGGTTTTATGCTTTTCACCATTTAAAGCGCAAAAAGGGTAAAGGACAGGATTTCCTTTTTTTTACATTCTTGATCAAGCTTTCATGAAGACACATATTATACAGGAGAAAAGATACCAGCAAGAGTAATACCCATGCCTTTGGAAATCAGATCTTGTTCTGGTGTAACAATATTTGGCATATAGGACTTTAAACTACCATGGTAGCATTGGAGGTTGGGAAGGCTTAATGACATTTTATGAACTGCTTGGGAACATATAAATGCAAATAAGTTCTTTGTATATTTTGTTTTTGTAGGGTTGGACCAAATGCAATGCGTTCCATGTGTGTATCACTTCCTACAAACTGGTTATCCAGGATCACCAGTCATTCAGGCGGAAGAAGTGGAAGTATCTAGTGCTTGACGAAGCTCAGAACATCAAAAACTTCAAATCACAAAGGTTAGCATACCCTGCGTAGCAGGCACAATTTCCACTCAAAAATCCACTTTCTCTCGACTGTGGAGTGCTGCTGTGTAATTTTTCACAGGTTTGAACTCTTTTCATGTCATTCTTAGTCACACGCCCAAGATAGAGGTATCCATAGGTGGCAATGGAAAACACAGAATACAGATGATGTACCTTGAGATCTAAAGTGTCACCTGCTTGCAGCTGGGATCCAGTCTTTATTGAAAACAGTTACAGCAATCCCGAATATGTTTGGGAAATTAGTTGCCACTCACTTCAGCCACTGCCCCCTGTATGCTGTAGCTGTTGCTGTACAGAGTGGGCAAACAGATTTGATTCATCATGTTGGACAGTCTCAACACCAAACTAAAATTCCTATTAGATTGCTCTCCTGAAATGATTAGGAGAGCTGAGGATTAAAAATTGCAGATGGGCTACACATCACTCTCCTGGGGAAGTTAGGAGAGTGATTTGCACTTGCTCTTCGCAATAGTCCAAACCTGCTTAGAAAGTTTTCATCTAGGCAATCTTAGAACAAGAACTTTATCCCCATTAATACCACCGAGAGGAAATCACAATTTTCATTCTTGGTTGTCGTCTGCCGGGGAAGATTACCTACCCTACTAATGGTTTTGCTATTGAACTGAAATTCATTAGCAAAGATTTTGTAAGGTGACATGGTCTACTTTTGAAATTATCCGCTCAAATCTTTGGGCTCTGGCAAAATGATTACTATAATACAAAATGATCGGGGATCTAATGAGGTCGATTTTACACTTGCTTTACAGGTGGCAGACTTTGCTGAATTTTAACAGTCAACGGAGGCTGCTGCTGACGGGAACACCGCTACAGAACAACCTGATGGAGCTGTGGTCACTGATGCACTTCCTCATGCCCCATGTGTTTGCCTCGCATAGGGAGTTCCGCGAGTGGTTTTCCAATCCACTCAGCGGCATGATTGAAGGAACTCAGGAGTATAATGAAAGTTTGATCAGGAGACTACACAAGGTGAGTATTAAAGAAAAATTTTTAGATATCAAAGCTGATCTATTCATTGGTGTGTGTAAGCCCATTCTGTTGTTGGCCAAATCTGATCAAGTTTGAAACTCAAGCCCAGCAACATTCCATGTGCAAATGTTGAGGTTAGCGCATGGCCTAGTAAATACAGTTACTTCGCTGTGCTGTCCACCTCAGAAATCAAATCATATATTCAAAGAGCAAACAGATCTCACAGGCATTTGTTTGCATGATACCCATGAACCAGTGCACATATTATTGAGCGACCAGTCATTTCTGTTGGTAATAAGAAAACAATGGGAGGTTTTGTTTTTTGGTAAACGGCAGAATTCCTTAACAGTTTGTGAACTACTTATAAACCATGAATATTTGTTCCCACACATTTTCAGGTACTAAGACCGTTTTTGCTGCGTCGTCTGAAGAGCGAAGTGGAAAAGCAGTTACCGCAGAAGTACGAGCACGTAGTGAGATGTCGACTGTCCAAAAGGCAACGATTTCTCTACGAAGACTTCATGTCAAGAACTAGGTGAGTGAAACTAAAATTCATGACAAATTATTACTATACTACAGTGTCTGCCAGGAAACTTGGGCCGTTGAAAATGGTCACACTTTTATTGCATGCCAGGGTCACACTTCGCTATTTTGTTTGTTCAGGTGTTGATGGTTTGTGATACAATTTAATAAATACTCAGAACCCCACTTCATTGTTTGTGCAGTGCACAGGTGACGGTGGCAAAAAAGTGCCTTGCTGAAGTTCTCTGATGCACACGAATGCAGTTGATAACTAGTGCGTGTCACTCTTGTCATTACATGTGATACCGGAGTTCCAGCCCAGAACTTAGAAAAGATAAATGTTGTTGTGCAAGTGAAACCTTGCAATAGTAATGAAAGAGTATGATCTTTTCCTCCTTTTCAGAACCAGAGAAACCCTTGCTACTGGCCACTTCATGAGCGTCATCAACGTCCTGATGCAGCTGAGGAAAGTGTGTAACCATCCGGACCTGTTTGAGGCACGCCCCATCTTCTCTCCATTCCAGATGGAAGGCATCAACTTCTACACGGCTTCCTTGGCACTCAGAGCACTGGAATATGATCCATTCAAGGTACGATGGATTACTGATCCAGGGGGTCAGAATCACAAAACAAATTACTAGTTTCCTACATGTATGTCTTTATGATCCCTGTAATGTAACCCTAAACCCACACACTCACAGGTGGTTTGGGTGGGGGTGTCCTGGCCTGTGTGTTGCCCGCTCCTGACCTGTTCTGTATGTCACACCCACTCCTGCCCCCCCCCCCATATCCCAGTGGAGGTAGTCTGAGATTGTGTGGGATTGGAACTAATGCTGATTTAGCATGTGAAATTTAGATTGACTGCATGCTGATAGTGCCAGTATGTTGCATGTGCAAATGATCTTAGTACAGTCATTAGAACTTGTGTCATGATGCCATATTCTGCTGCATGCATGTACACCAAGCACAGGCAAGGCAATAGGTCATGGTGTAGATTACTATACAATCAATATATGTTCCTGTGGTTTTGGATGGTCTGAACAAAGCAAATTGCTATTGAAATAGCCGGCCAAATTGATTTCCTGAGAATTGAAGCTTGAATGGGAATGATTTCTGTCAATTGAACATAAATGAGTTTCGGGAAATGATTTGCTCTTGCTCGCCTCAGTAGACAAACCCTGCCTATAGTGTGTCTCATCTCAAGTAGAGAGTAACGTCATGTTGGATTTTGGATCTATTCAAATCAGTGCGTTTATGGGGCTGGGTCGCCAGCATACAGATAAGTCGCCCTTCTATGTGTGTGTCTACGCCCTGCGGGATTAGGTTCAATTTAAATCTGCCACTGAGAAATTCAATATGGCATTAATCTCAACTTAAGAGTAACAGACTATAGGACTTGAGACAAGACAGACTATAGGACTATAGATGATTTCTTGGGCATATTAAAACCAAGAATTTTATCCCCATTAATACCACCAGTGGGAAATTTCCATTTTCCTTCTTGGTTGTCGTCTGCCGGGGAAGATTACCTACCCTATTAATAGTTTTACTAATGAACTGAAATTCATTAGCGAAGTTCTTTTAGGGTGACAAGATCTACTTTATCAAAATAATATGCTGCAAATCCAGTTCAGTCCAAATTTTCATTCATCCATTTGTACTTGTTATTTTGTTTCTACAGCATGTGAACCTGTTTGCACTCAATTTCTGCATCGCGGACATAGAGTCACTCCTGCCCGCTTACGCTGCACATCGCATGCGTAAGCTCCAGACGCCACGCAAACTCATCGAGGAGATCGACTCATCAGCGGACATTCCACCCAGGCTACCAAAGCTGAAGGTGAAACCAGGCAAGCTCTTCACTCCTGTGCCGGCCGCTGTGGCAGTCCAGCCTAAGGAAGGCAGAGCATCACCACTCCTTCTCACCAGTGGGCGTGCCTCACCTATGCAACAGGGAAATGCATCTCCAGTGTTGATACGCACACAGCAGCAAGGCAGTAGTGGCCGGTCGTCACCTGTGGTTACGCAGTTCTTAGTAAGATCACCCAGTGGAACACAGCTGCTGCGACAAACCAACACTCCACCAGGTTTGTAACTGTTTTTCAACGAGAGACAATCCAAGTATTTTGGGCGTTAGGGTACCAGCAGAAACATCGTGAACATAAAAGCAGCCCAATGATATTTAACAGGAAATAATTGTGCAATGTTCGACTTTCTGTCATACAATTTTGGTACTTAAGGGAAGTGCTGCATGTCAAGAGATTTTCAGGAAAACCCCAATGAAATTGTACTTGGTCAAAAACAGAAAGCAAAAGAACATAGTCTGGATGATAAATTTATACAAATGTACCAATTCAGCTCCTTACATTGAAATACGTATCTTATTGTTATAATTATTAACGCCATATAGAACCGTTTCACCCAAAATATTAGAACCAAGGAGTAAAAGACTCAAAGTTGCCCCTTATTTAATTCAATGGTAAATAGTGTAACTCCAGCATTTACCGACTAAAACTCAAGCTCATTGCACTTAGTGCATGTTTTTAGCTTGACACGCAGGACGCAAACAACAAGGCATTTGGAATGATGACGACAACTCTCTAGTCCGAAAGTTCGCTCGTCCGAACACGTAATTTACCATTCGCTAGTCGGAATTCTGAAAAGGTTCGCTAGTTTGAATATCGGGTTCGCTAGTCCGAGGGTTCGCAAGTCTGAATAATAAGGTTCTGTAGTCCGAATATAGAATAAGGATTGCTAATCCTAACCCTTAACCATGAACCTAAACCCTAACCCTTATTCTATATTCTATATTCGGACTAGAGAACCTTCGGATTAGCAAACATAATTTGGTTTTTGGACTAGCGACCTTTCGGACTAGAGAACCTTCAGACTAGCGACTCTTCGGACTAGAGAGAAGTCACAACTTAGAATCACAAAGTTTACCAAGCACATGGTGAGATAATCCAGAGGTAGTCCTACACTATTTTGCCCTCCATTGGCAACACGCAAAACGGGCAGAGAGTCTGTACTCTTCGGTTCAGCCTCATTAGTCTCACAGAATGTTCCGTTAATCTTGTTGCAGGTACCCCAGGGAGTTTAGCCGGAATGACGACCCTGCAACTAACAGGTACTTCAACCCCCGGCACATTCACCTTGGTGTCCACCCAGTCGCCATTGATACCAGGAGCCACGCCCCTGCAGCAGCTACCCGGTTACACGGGTGCAACTACAACCACTAGCAGCAGTGCATCGGCCGCGTCGGTGGTGCAACAGAGATTGGTGCTTCAGCAGCAGATAGGAACCCTGGCTGGTTCTTCAAATCGGGCACAGTTTGTGACGTCGCAGCCCATCACGTTGCAGTTACAAAATAGAGGTCAACAGGGGGCTAGGATAGCTATACCTGCCTCGCAGTTGCAGCTTCAGTCACAGAGTAAGATTATTAAAAACAAACATTTTTAAATAAGTGTTCAAAATGAGACCAAAAAAGTAGTCTGTTCACACTATGTTTTTACTGAACAAAAGAGATGCAGGAATTTTCCCTTTCAGAAGTTTCACATCCTGAATTTTATTTTTGAACAGTTTCTTCACACTTTAATACATAATGAGGTGATTAAGTGATAAAATGGTGAAATATCCCAATTCAACCAAATCTATTTGTTTTGTTTGTTGTTTTTTATTATCACACTCGCGTGAAAATTCAATAGCAGCTAGAACGGCGATGTCAACTCTGGAGTCGAAAATTTGACTGCCAAAAGCAACCGCTGGCGGCGCATCGTATTGTGAAATGCAAGAATTTGGCCTATGCAGGTTTTGGATGGCTATATTAAAAATAATAATAATAATGAAATTCAAGATTTTCATGACATGACTATGGAAAAATACTTCTTTTCTTGGCCTAACTTGATTCTTTTATAAGTTGTGTTGATAGAGGAAGCAGACATTTCACAGCAATAAACTTCAATCTTATGCAATAGGGTGTTCTAATATGAAACCGGAACAATTTGGCATAATATGAAATTATTTGAGTTAATATGGATCACAATTTATTAAGATTATTGAGTATTGGTGTGTGACATTCAATATTTTGTCATTTGATGCAGGTGGTGGAATTGTGAGAATTGTACAGACGCCCTCTGGGCAACAAATTGTGCGGCAAGCTCCTCAAGCCTCTGTCATTTCACAGCAAACTTTATTACAGCAACAGCAATTGTTGCAGCTGAGACAGCAACAGCAAAGACAATTACAGCAGCAGCAACAACAACAACAAGTTACATTACAATCAGTGGCTGGTGGGCAGCAAGTGACTGTCAATAGCCAACAATTAGTCAATTCAATAGTAAATCAAGTAAGAACTCAAGCCTCTGCCCAACCTGCCGCACAAACTAATCAAGTTACAGTGGCTTCTGCTGCTGGCGTAACTCCACAGTTGGCTCGTATACAACAGCAGCCGCAACTCTCTGCTGTAGCCCAAGTGCAAAATGCACTACAACAGCAGCAGCAACAACAGCAGTTTTTGCAACAATTACAGCAGCAGCAGCTTAGACTGCAGCAACCTGCTGCTGGACAGACTTCCGCTGCTCCGTCTCCAGCACAGGTGGTGTCGGTGTCGGCAGGGTTGGCGCAAACCATGGTGTCATCAGCGGCAGGTAGTTCTACTGTGAACCAAACTGAAGCAAAACAAGCGCAAAGTATACCAAAGTTACAGACAGGTAGGTGTGAAATTGGGCTTTTCCACTTGAAATCCATACACCCCATGGAAGGCATAACTGTAATCTACCACACAGGGGGAGTATATTTCAAATGGAGCCACCCATTTAGGGGCTATTCCAGTTGAAATGTACACACCCCCTATGGAAGGCTAGGTTTCATTATCATTGAGGTATAGGACTTTTTATTTTTCGGAGAAGAGCAGGTAGGGCAACTACTTGATTATATTTCTACATGTTCATACTACATACTCTGAAAATTTTAGAAAATTTGCACGAGTCCGTTTTTTTTAAATCACATTTTTGTTCCTAAAATGGGGGTTATAGCGCCCTCAACGGGCACTCTTCCCATAGGGCTACGTAAAGACCAGTTATAGACAAATGGCCCTAAAATAAAACGGACTCGTATGAATTTCCTCAAATTTTGCATATGATGTAGATTTAACATCTGGAATGTAATGCAAGTGATGTCGTTGCTGCTCTTCTAAATTCATTTTTAAAATGTCCGCCCCAGACCAAGGTGAAGGCACAGCCTTAATCTACCACACAGGGGGAGTAGATTTCAAATGGAGCCACCCATTTAGGGGTTATTCCAGTTGAAATCTATACATCCCCTATGGAAGGCACAACCTTACTCTACCACACGGGGTGTAAATTTCAAATGGAGCAAATGTGGAAGATTAAGTACATGTTTTTCATAGGGGGTGTAATTATTTCAATTAATAGCCCATTCTGTGCATGGCTAAAAGCAAATAGTGTTGTGGATTCTTTAAGTTACTCCTGTCATCTTTGAACTTGAGCACCAACCATATTTCTCTGTAAAAGTATTTTGCTTGCTTATTATGCTGCTAAAAAGATGTTAGCATTTTTTCTCTCGGGCTAATCAGTGACATCAATCGGCCGGTTGAGGCACCTGTTTCGCACACGCATCTATGTGGCGTCTTGGTGCGTGTGTTTGCCAGCACTTCAGGTGAATGCTCACGATTTGAAGCTGCGCCCAATGAAATGCGCACTGACGTAGCCGAGAGTAAAATACTACAGGTGTTAGTAACTTGCCAAAGAATGGTAGTCGGTTTGGTGTCTTTATTTGCTGTTAAATTTTTATATGGGGTTTTAAAGCAAATGGATGGAACTGGTGCAATAATGGTGCAGTTTTGCTCTATGTATACAAAATGCTTAATGTAACCAAGATAACTTTTAATTTGGAATGAAACGGTAGGTAGTATGATTGTGAATAGAGAAAATACTTGACATTTTTGTTTTGAAATAGCCGCCCATGTCATCCTCCACTGCATGCATACATGGTGGTAACCCGTGTGACTCATCCAATTTACTCTGCATGGATGACTTGACTGATTGACCAGTAACATGGGTGATGGCTTTATACTTTTTTGTTAAGATGCTTGCTTTCCACCTTATTCCTCTACCTCCAGTCCAAATAATGCGTGTACCCACAACCGCAGGGAGCAGTGCGTCCACACCAACACAACCAACAACAACGCCCTCAAGCACTACAACAATCACTACCAACAATACTGTCATTGGGGCAACACAGGTCCCTGGGTCTCCCGGCCCAACGCCATCTACGCCCCAAAGACAATCATCTGTGGATAAGACGTCAGCAGGCTCCCCTAGCTCTCTACAGCCTGTCGTTAAAATTACACCCCTGAGCAGTGTTAGCGTTGCGGCGCTCTCGGCAGGTACCGTCTCGGTGAAAGGTACCTCGACTACTTTTCTGTTTTGTTTTTGTAATAAATGCAAAGACATTAGACCCAAAGAGAATGGACTGCGAATTGCCTCTTGCATAACACCACCATTGTGAATCGGACATATTGGTTTGTCAAGGTGTAGACCTAAATAAGTGTACCTTCTGGTATTTATCGAAAAAGCCCAAAGCAACCAATGTGTCCTTGAGCGTTATAATGGTTTGCGTATGTATCGCTTGGCATCGGCCTATTCAGTGATTTGCTCACTTGGAGGATTGTAAAAATCATCAAAATTTAGATTTTGGTACCTTTGTTAGTGTCATTGATATGCTAATACAGCTTGCTAGTGCTTAAGCCAAGAGCCTTGTATTAAAGACAATGTAAGACATTTGACTTGAATCTGCAATTTCTGTAGCTACATGTATTTGAATGGGGTGATAACTTTGTCAATACCTGCTGTTTTCCTCTCTTTTTTTTTGCCAAATTTTTTGTTTCAAAAATACCTAATCACAATTCTAATGACTTACCCTTTACTTCTCATGTTTTTGGGCAATTTATCCACAATTTAAATTTTATGACACTTTTGCTAGGATCACTGAATAGGCCTTAAACACAGTGCACAAACAAGTACACACTTTAAATTAAAGGTTGCTGGTGCATTTCATCCGGAGGTACACTGTTTTTACCCTCCTTGGACGACACTCGAACATGGTGGAGTCTGTTCGCTTTGGGTCTAATTGCTTTGAATAAAACAATCAGTTCATATTTATTTGGCTTGTCCATCGAGTGTGCTAACCATTAACAGAGCTACTGAACAATAACGGACACCATCTCCTAATTTTAATCCTAACCCTAATCACAAATCTTTGGTCCTTTTCACCCGATTTTGCTCATCCTAACCTTCGAACTGTATAAACGTGTGAGATGGCGTTCGTTGTTTGCAAGTCATGCCTATTAACCATCACATTCATTACTAACCTGTTCACGTGTCCACAACAAGTGGTCACAGGGCAAGTTGATCAAAAAATAAACATAATTTTTCTGGCAAGTTTAAAACACAATTTTTCTGGCAAGATTAAATGCCGAGTAGCCAGTTTGAAACCATATTGGGCTACCACTATCCCATTTGAAATCCATACACCCCCTATGACCTGATTTCAAATGGGGTTACCTGAATGGGTGACACCATTTGAATTCTACACCCCATGCAATTTTACTCTAATTTCATGGGATGATGGGAACAGGTCTCATATTGAGACATTACATCTGAATCAGTCCATTCTTAGTTATGCGGCAAGTTGATCACTTACAGATGAGCCCCGATTTCGAAGTGGGTCAAATATTCATGAGAACATTATTAATGATTTTGTAAATTTGCTTCTATTAAAATGTGATTTGTGCTCAAATGGACCCCTGACACCTTTCCACGCAACCCTCACAAAATGTATAAAGAAACCCATCTGTTGGGAAAGATCTAACATGAGCATAACAAAATGAATGCAGAGGTAAATTTAAGTGTCAAGATAACTTTTGCTTGCATGATAAATTCTTTTTTTGCCTTCTTGATACATCAAATAGCACTAACCTATTCCTGAACCCATTGTGGCATGTAAACCTTTCTTACATCTGTACAGTGTGATTAAACATTTCAAAACAAGTGTACAGTAAAAAATAAGTCAAGTGTGTATCATCATCGCCAATGTTTAACTCATAAATGCATGAGCAGTGTACAGTAGTAGAACCATTGTTGCATCCAATGTTAATTGTTTTGCTTTGCTTCATTATTAACTATGCACATTCCATTCTCTTCCTGCTGTCATCTCACTTCTGAGATATGAACCGTTTAATTTTTGAGGACAATGACTGATAAGGGAATAAAAGAATTTAATACCTGAACACTAGGACCGGCGTCGGCAGTTTTTTGATGTCAACATATTTTGGGTTCCAGACTTTTATTCATGATTTTAGGAAAACTGTAAAAATTTAAACCTAAAAATAACTAGAAACGCCATCGGCAAAATTCAAGTGGCCGTTTTCATAGCGATAAAGTGTACACCTACACCAGAAAACAAGGCAAAAAGTATGACCGTTGAAGGCAAATAACAAGAAAAGTTCGCAAAATAGTAGGTAAAAGATAAGATTTGGCACTGCATTTTGTTGAAAATACATTGGAAATGGCCAATATTTTGAGTGAAATGAGCTTGCCTGATGAAGTTTTACTGGGCCATTTTATGAGCACTATGTCACCATGGAAGAAGCTCTGTCAACATATTGACATGATTCACTTTGTCGACAGGATTCCGACAGAAGATGTGTCAACGCCGGCCCTACTGAACACCCTACCAACATGCTAGGACAAAAATAAGAATAAAAAGATGCATTTTGGGGGGCTAGAAGCCTAAAACAGGTTATAGCACCCTCAATGGCTTCAAAACCTTTCACATCAAACTCCTTTTTACAAACTAAAATGCACCCAAATTAATTTTTAATTTGCACGTTTTACAAATATTCAGCGATTCACTTACTCGTGCCTGTTATTTGAAAAAATATAAAATGTCCGCCCAGTAACAAATGTTCCTTTATCCTGCTTTTTTGTGGTTAGATCTTAGTCTAGCATGCATTATTGTACAGTTGTGAGTAAGTAACCAGTCAACATAGGATGTTCGACAGTTTTACACTTAACAATTTGTAGATTCTGAGTAGAAGAGCACAAAATCAAAGCAGTGTGGTGTGTAAGAACATTGATATGTCATACCGTAAAACCCTGTCTACAAGCATGGATAGTGTTTTTGATGAAAGTTAAATTAATATGATACATGCCTAAATATGCCAATACAATAGATTGGTCTTACAGTATTACTTGTTTGTATGTGCTTGGATCTGTAATTTATTTGCTCTAATTCCATAATGGCGCCTGGGTTAATTTAGCTTTTATCAGAAGCACTCTATATGCTTGTAGACGAGGTTTTACGGTATGTCAACAAGGCTGTTGTCCACAATATTGCTGACAAAGCAATTTTCCCGATTGTCGAAAATTATGGACTAATTGTCGACCAATTAAACAAGTCATTACAAATAAGATATAAGTATTTACCATGAAATACCTGCATCAGTCTTCACTTTTCATTCGTAAGTGATACAGATTATCTTTCAACAATCCCAATATTCTGAACTTAATAATTCAACTTTATTGATGTCTTGATTTGTTGACAACAGCCCTATATCATAGTTATAATATTGGGCTATTCCAGTTGAAATTCAAAACACCATTGGAAGGGGATGTGGTCGACATGCCTTATGTCGACATAATGTCGACGTCGGCACGTATGTCGACATCAAAAATCATGTCGACAAAAAAAATTTTTTTTTTTTTTTTTTTAGTTTTCAAAAATATTTTTGGCCAGAAAAGCAAGTTATAGGCCCAAACTGACTTGTTATTCAAGGTTGGAAACCAGAGAAATACTGCTACTAAAAAAAAAAAAAAAATGCCAATTTTTTTTTACAAAGTTGGATGAATTTGTACATTTTGATTACCTTTGCTTCTATTGAACAGTCAGGGACACATTGAAATAGTATGCATTGCTAGCTGTTCAATAGAAACAAAAGTAATTAAAATGTACAACTTTTTCCAACTTTGTAAAAAAAAATTGGCTTTGAGTAGCAGTATTTCTCTGGTTTCAACCTTGAATAACAAGTCAGTTTGGGCCTATAACTTGAATTTTTTTTTTAGAATTTTTTTATGTCGACACACACACTGTCGACGCCGGTATATTTAATTATATCGACATGTCGACAATAAAAAACGGTGCCGACCACATCACTTAATGCAGCGGAAGTAGATTTCAAATGGAGTCGCCCATTCCGGTAACCCCATTTGAAATTTACACTCTCTGTGTTTAAGGTTAAGGATGTGTCATACATTGTTAATTCAGAATTGGGTAAAAGAACCACAAGAGTACCTATATGCGTATAGAGTAGCTATTGATGCTCCAGCCAGTTTTCAACTTTCCTCTGTCCCTGTTACATCCAAAAGAGGGCCCATTATATATGTCATAAGTAAATGTTTTGGGAATAAGTTTTGATTTCGTTATTTTGTCTATTGTCATTTTGTAGTAGCAACAACCTCAGGGGCTAGGACCACAACTACACCAAGCAAAACATACAGTACTGCTGCAGCCCGGAAAGCCAAGCGGGAAGCAGCGAAAAAATCTCCTTTCTATTTGGTAAGTGAAGATCACTCAGGTATCATCTGCACCTGGGGGATAGGTTGCAGCCAGAGAAGATACCTCGCCCTTCCCAGAATCCTTTGCAACATAATACATCCCCTTGTTTCAACAAATGACGCTCCCATTACTTTGTACAGATTTCCTTTGTTTTCATTTTGAGAATACACTGCTAGTCAAAGAAATAAACATATTTTGCATAATCTGAGTGTGCTCTGTTCACTGAGGTATATTTCTTCACTATCAACCCATGTGGTACAACAAATCAGAACAGAAACTTGAAATGGAAGAAATGCATTATGGGAAGTGTACGATATCTTCTCTGGATTGCAGCCAGTGTTGTGTGACATGAGATGCCTCCAGTTGCTTCTGTCTTGTGCAGTTTGGGCAGCTACTGGTCATTATCTGTGAACTCATCTTTGCTTCACATTTGAGATCCGCTGCACCCAAAGAGGATGGTCTAATCAATAACTCATCCTCACTTCTTCGCCATGGTGTTTTTGTTATTGGTATCAGTGACAATTTACCCCTGTGAAATATTAGGTCTGAAAGATGGTTGTTGCCTTTATCGACGCCACCGTCTTTTGTAATCCAAAACGTGTCGATAGTTGGGGTACTGATTTATGATTGACACAGGGTTAAATGGGAATACAGTACCCTACTTAAATAGTGCATAGGTGATATGTAAAAAACCTATACACGTTCTATAACATAATTTTGCAACATAACCTTTACATTTAAGTGAGTGAGTTCCATTTTAACTGAACAGACTATATCCACCTGTGCTTGTGTGTAGTGATGTACAGACTAGAGTCACTGAGTTCATCTGTGAAGAGATCTGCATTTGCAATTTACTGAACACACAAATACAGTACCAGTGCTGGTGTTGCATTCCAAAAAAATTATGTTGTTTGAAGAGACCGTTATCCTGCAGTCATCTAGTCTCTGAGTCGCAACATGCCCTTCTGTCGGGACAGTAAATGTTTGAACCCCAATTATTCATTAAATGACCTTTGATTGCATTGGATACAATAATTCTTACTCCACAACTTAGGAGAGAAGATTGTTGAATGGAGACTTGGTTTTAAAAATAGAAAAAAAGAAGTTTTCTCTGAAGAAAATCAAGGAAAAAGGAAGAAACAAAACAACCCTGCGCTTCTTTTGCAAAAAAATGACCATGACCTAAGTGTGCTTATTTACTCATTGCATTTTTTTGCCCAGTTTTAGTTTTGTGACAATTTCTTCCATGACATTAAAAATCTAACATAAAATAAAAGGTTATACGTACAAAATGCAATTTTAAAATATATGTGTGGGGTTGTTAGTAGTGCTGAAAAACTTCACAAATTCATCTTTCGTTGAATATATCTTGTAATTTTAATTTCTCTTCCTAATGCAGGAATCGTTGACAAGTAAGCTTGACGATGACAGGAAAGACAATCTGTCAAGAATAGCAACCATCAATAGAATACGCTGCATGGCCAAACCGATCTACGGACAGGACCTGTTCTCAGCTGTGTCCATCTACAGCGGAGCGCCCCCGGCTGGTGGCGCTAATCCACTAGCCAGCGGAATCGGCCATGTGTTTTCTCAGTGTGTGCGTTTATTAGGTGACGGTGGCAAAGGTCAATATCAGTACACGGATGCCCTGCGACATATGATTCGTAGCCCAGATGAAATGCTGTGTGACTTAGAAGAAATTATTAAAAGGTATTGGCACAATCTTGTCGCAAATGCATTGAACAAATGTTGGCATGGTGTTTTGATTGTTATGATGATATACATATTGTTACGACAAAACCACCGTGCCTAGATCAAATCTTTGGCACGATCTGGGTATGCTATCATAGCTACGCAGGCCTCGACCTCTGAAACATGCTATTAGTGAGTCAACCTGTTTGTAGTAGAAATATCCCCTTGTTTCTTACCAATCTATTTTTTTTAGCTCAAGTCAAGTCACTGTACAGGGCAAGTCACTGAATTTTGCTCAAGTCATTGGCCCATTTTACCTAAAGTCACAAGTCATGACTTCTTACAACACTGATCAACAATGAGTGGGTATTTGAGTACATCCACATCAAAATGATGCACTTGTCAGCTGCTACATGTGTCTCATTTTACATAATAGCTAGGAATAAATACCAGACTCATCTCAAGTGGGGTCAATTCAAATCATCAAGTTATATGGTTAAGAAATGTTCTCTGTATTCCCAAAGCATATGGCTGTACACATTTAATTAGGAAAGTTTGTAGACAGAAAGTTGACGAAAACACACATACTTAAAACTGGGTCTCTAAAGCTGCACTCCCGTGAACATAAAATCAAACAAACGGAGACGGGAAACAGTTGTACATTAGCAGCAAATTTACGGTACCAAGCGTACCTTCTTCAGGCTTTAATTAGGAAATACGCATTGTGATCCAGTACATGTAAGTGCATCGGGATCAATACACATTACACATTCTGGTGCAATCAGACCAAAATCTGCAATGATGATATTGAGATAGGCGAAATAATAGTTGCATTTGCACAGTGATGGTTTAAAACAATACCTTCATTCTCATTCTTTAACACTTTTTTTTTTCTTCAAATTTAATAGCAATAAAAATGGGAATAATAAATGTAAATGCTGCATATTGCACATGATGGAATTCCTAAACTTTGAATCAAATCAAGGATTGGTTTGAAATGCACAAGGAGTATCACACTGATGCGTGCATTGGGCTCGTGTTATATCGTCATAACAAAGATTAACCAATCTTGAATTATGGTGTTTGCTTACATTGCAACTTAATATCTTCCTCCTAGGTATGCCATTGTGATTCCATTAGCAGAGGCACCACCCATCACTCTGCACACGTCTCATCCTCCTCCGTCCTTCTTAACTGACCACGAGTACATGGCAAGCACTCTGGACAGTGGTTTGAAACCAAGGATTGAATGCCTACATGACTTACGCATGGCTGCCAAGCTACAGTTCCCTGAACTCAGACTTATACAGTATGATTGTGGTAAGTTGATGAACACTATATTGTGTATACTATTGGGTGCACAATTCGGTACTGCATCCAGAGAAATATATATGTGTGCATCTAAGTTGCTACCTGTACTTGCCTTGGAGTGAAATGCAGACATGATTGGGGTATATGTTGGGTGTTTTGGTAGAAAGAATTGGCTAAATTTTCATATTCACAAAACTGGATAATTGATTAGTCATCAAGTCTTGGTCTAGGTATACCCAAAATGAGGAATTATAAAGATTTAATTGCAGTGGTATTTTAACATTAGAAATCCACAAAGTCCAGAAAAGTACTGATTTTAGGTAAGAGAAGTATAGACTGTGCAAAGTTATGCGAGGGAAGTTTAGGCATTAAAGTAAGTAGTCCGTGAGCAATCAGGTGAAAATAATTAAATTATCTTGCTCAGATGCTAGGTAAAGCGTTGGCCATTACCAAGGCCTTTTCAACCGCCATTGTTGATTTGTGCTGTGACCTTGGCCATAGAGAAACTCATGGGTCTTGCTCTCTGTTGTTATATATCCTTTGGAGATATGTCTATTTCTAATCCAAATATAAACACTGAGAGACATTGTAATGTATTAAGCATCTAATATTTAACTGGAATATGTAAGTTTTCTTGAAATTCTGTAATGGTAGCACATGAAAACAGTAATATCACAGAAAACTGCAAAAAGAGTGTGATACTCAATCTTCACCAATTTTGGATGGTGTATTATATCAATGCATTGACACCGGTTTAAGCATTGTTTTTGTTTATTTTGTGTACAGGCAAGCTGCAAGCCCTTGGTGTGTTACTACACAAGTTAAAAGCAGGTAGCCATAGAGTTCTCATCTTCACGCAGATGACCAAGATGCTTGATGTATTGGAAAGGTTCCTCAATTACTATGGTTATATCTATCTAAGGCTGGATGGTGCCACCAGGGTAGAACAAAGACAGGTGGGTAAAGAAGATTCCCCTCCACCTCTGCCCTCTCCCTTCCTCCTCTTCCCTCTCCTCCTCATCCCTCTCCTCCTCACCCCTCCCCCTCTACTCGCCCCTCTCCTTCCTCCCATCTATCCCTCCTCCCATTTCTCCTCCCCACTCTCTTCCCCTCCCAATTAACAGTTTGTGATATTCATTCAGTGATTGGCATTCCTGGTGAAGTAAGTCTGTGATCTGATACCAGAATTTTGCTCAGGAAAAACATCACCCATGCTGGCAAATTTGACATGAGGTTTAGCTTTCTTTGCAACCATCAATGAATAAGCATTAGTATGTATAACACAATGGTGATGTAGCAGAGGTTCTCTTTAGGCAGCCCACAGAACAGATCCAGCTCTAAGAAACAGAAAACAAGGCGGATGCATTTGGCTCTCAAACACATAAAGTCTTTGAAATTATTTTTGCCTTCTGTGGCAATTCAAATACAATTGAGAATCTCTGACATGGGGGATGTTAGTACTTTTTATTACTTCACCAGTTTCAGGAAATGTTAAAGCAGTTTCAGGAAATTATATCGGTGTTTGTTTTTCATCCCTGCAAGTTTGATTTGCACAATTTTGATTGGCAAGAATCCATTTGTGGATTCTTGCCAAAATTGGTCGTTTCAGAGAGTTACTGTCAGTACATTCACATGTACCCCATCATTGGCCATTACCAAGGCCTCTTCAACTATCATTGTTGATTTGCGCTGTGACCTTGGCCATAGAGAAACGCATGGGTCTTGACCCTTGGTTCTGATTCTTATTTTGATGGGATAGCTGTTCCAATCAGATATTTGGACCAAGGGACAGTTTAAACTTTATATTCAAACTATACTTAAAAACTTCAAATTGCATTACATGGGTGTAAAGCATAGAACTAATATTGTTGTGCAATGGTTAAAGGACCTGTCACGCTATCTTGCTTATCTTCGTTAGGCAGGAAAAACCTCCTTATGTGCTTTTGGCCCCTGAACATGTTTAAAACAAAACTGCCAACAGTTTACATCTAGGAGATTTTGCATCAAACATGTTCAGGGGCCAATGACACATCGGAGGTTTTTCCTGCCCAACGACATTATGTAAAAGTTAACCACTTGCGTGTCTGGTCTTAAATCCCTTCAGGTGCTAATGGAGAGATTCAACGCGGATCCACGCATCTTTGTTTTCATCCTGTCCACACGTAGTGGTGGTATTGGTGTCAACTTGACTGGTGCTGACACGGTCATCTTCTATGATAGTGACTGGAATCCAACTATGGATGCTCAAGCACAGGACAGGTGTCACAGGATAGGGCAGACCAGAGATGTGCACATATACAGGTACGTCTTGGCATTAGTAGTAGTTGATTTTGGCAGACTTTGTAGATCAGTTAGTGTACTGAACAGGGGGGGGGGGCAAGGGATGGCTTTTTGCCCGCTATCAATCAAAACTGAAATCTGCTGGCAAAAACAAAGCCGTTTGCAATGTTGATGGGCCAGTTAAGATGCCACAACTGGTCCAGCTGGACTAGTGGGCAAGTTGATACAGTGTAAACCCTGGTGTGTAATGATGTTCAGACTAGAGTCACTGAGTGCCACTGTGAAGAGAACTGCTTATTGCATTCCTGAACACACACAGGGTCAGCGGAGTCAAGTCTGATCTACTCAATCCACAGTTGGAACTTTTTATATAGTATTTACCATTACTAACATGCTCAGTACCGAAGTTATAATGAAATTGAAATCCCCTGGAAGTCCCTGGCATTCTTTATTGCAAAGTTATGAACTTGTTATACGTTAATTTTCGTGTGTTTTATACATTTTTGCTCCCAAGTCCTTATGTTTGCCTAATTCACCATTAGTGCCGACTTTTTGATTGGATTGGCGCGTGTCACAAATGCTAATTAGTAATTTGTATCATGATGTGATGCTTTACAATGAAAGGTATCTGATGTCGGCTGCGACAAAGCATAATTTCCAATATATAGCTAAACGGGTGCTAGTCTTGACATAATGTTGTTAGTGTAATTGTAATACAGATAACAGGCTTACCAACCTCGCCGTTTATTAATATAATCACCATCTTGGATAAAACCACCCCGATAGAAAGATTCCAATGTTGGCATCTCAGTAGTAATGAAAGGATGCACATGCCGCTGCCAAGTAAATTACTTGTTGCTGCAACACATAGCATGCATTTAAATTATTGTAAGGTCTATCTAGTCTTGATTTCCATAAATATATTGGGCTATTCCAGTTGCAATCCATAAGCCCTGTGTGGAAGACGTGACCTTAATCTCCCACAAAAGGGATGTGTTTTTCAAATGGAGTCGCCCATTCAGGTAACCCCATTTGAAATTCACACTCCCTGTGTGGAAGATTAAAGTTGTCTTCCATAGGGGGTGTATGGATTTCAATTGGGAGTAACCCATAATAATATGATTTTCTATTGCCTCGCTAGGTTGGTGAGTGAGATGACAGTGGAAGAGAATATCCTGAAGAAAGCCAACCAGAAGAGACTCCTGGTGGACGTGTCCATTGAAGGAGGAAACTTCACCACAGCATTCTTCAGAGAGGTGAGGATTGGGTATTGTTATCAGTCAATGACATGTGGCCTGTAAAGGCAACTTTTGAAAATGTGAAGTTTTGCAAGTGTCAAATCTAGGTGTTTGTTTTATTTTTGTAATAACAAATAACATAATTAACAAGCAGTATTTCTTCTAAAGCACTTTTTCATTGGCTTGGCAATGACCAAAGCAGCAACTAAAAAAAACCCATAAAAGTGAAAAAAAAAATCAAAAACACTCTGGTACTTTTCCAGTACCTGGTTAATTTGTGCGGACTGGTAATTTGCTGTTGTTGCATGAATGGATTGTGATGGGAGCATGCGAATCCAGTGATGACAGAGAGTGTTTGTAGTTTCAAATTCATTAACAGCATCATACCATGGTGACATCAAATCTCTTGGCTGTGTCTGAGGTTTCACCAACCTATCACACATTGTCATCCATTTCTTGCTTGCCACATTTCGTATGCATGCCAAGACTATGATTTTTAAAGCACATAATCTGTTGAAAGGTGTTCATCACCTATAATCGAATTCAGTAAACCTTTGACGAGCTTGTATTTTAAGTATACATGCGTATCTACTGTGTTGGACGCACTTCCGAGTGGAAATTTATGAATGAACTGCGCCGTACGTGTTGTTTAGCTCTGAATTTGCAACATCACTGTAATCACGCTCGTCAAAGGTTTGCTGCATTTGATTATAGACGAAATCCTTTGTCATTTACACTCTGCATGGATTTGTGTTATGCTTGTAGCGACGACTAAAAATCTTGTCTTCCATACCGTGTTGGACTCATGAAAATATTTTTGTGCTTCTTTGGTTGTGAGTCATACTAGCGCGAATGCCTGTGTCTCACCGTGCCGTTGTGACAGGATCGCACTCCAAGTTCTAAAAATATGTGTTCAGCACAGGTTATGGACAGCCTGAGTATTTCTTGGCCGTCCCAAATCAGTGATTGCCCGTCGCTAAACGGGAGGGTCATTTGCTAAACCCTTTTTGGCAAGTACTAGAATCATTGTGAACTAGCGTAAAATGGAGATAAACAAAAAGTTTCGTGTGGTGTGTGCTTGTTTTATCTTTTTGTTGTAATAGCTTCTTTCAATATTTTATGTGTACTGTTATCCAATCAGACTCATTACGCTGTCTGTATACATCAGTTCTAAAAATAGCATATTACCTCAACACAAACCAATCAACATCATTTACATGTGTATTGTGCTGTACCATGATCATTGGCATAGCGCCAGCACTTACTAAGTAATCATGACCATTCTATTTGATTCCATTATGTTCCAGAAACTTCTGCACATTACTAGATATGAATTTCTTGTTCACTTAAATCATTAGCATTCCAGAATATTCCATGTAGAAACAAATGGAGATAAATATCCATTATCCAAAGTAGGAAAAACTAATGGCTGATGACAAAATTCTTCACTTTTAATCAATATTTAGAGAATAAAGGTATTGTTTTTAGCCGCTGTTGTGCATCTATCGTCTCATATAACACGGGCGACATCATTATTTTAAGTAAAACAACGAGGCGAAGCCGAGTTGTTTTACGCCAAAAATAATGATGTCGCCTGTGTTATTAGAGACGATAGATGCACGACAGCGGCTAAAAACAATACCTTTATTCTCATTCTTAAACACTTCAATTCAAATAAAAATATCATACAAATTTTAACCAAATTAAATCCTACATTTTGCAAGGAATTACCTAGGGCTTAAAATCGATCAGTCCCGTTGTTGCTGAGCGCCTCCGATTGGTCCAAATAGCGAGTACGCGTATCGCGTGTGATATCGTGTCATATCACACGGGTAAAGCTGGGTAAGAACCAATAAGATTGCAGGAACGTTCTCAAGTGTTTAAGAATGTGGAATATTTTGGGGGCAACAGTACAAACTATTGTGAAAAGTGATTATTGAATTTGTTCTCTCCCTACAGCATACCATCAAGGAGCTGTTTGATATGTCCACTGCAGGCAACCTTAACAATGCAACAGAGCTTGTTGTGGAGGATCTCAAGGCATCCGTTACACCTGCTATTACACCTGCTGTTACACCTCCCCAGGGAGAGGCTACACCGACGGCTAAACAAAACCTCACTAAAGAACAACTGGAACAGGTTAGAGCCACTATATTACTTGATACAGTGGCAACTTGTTACACAAACCCTCTTAACATGAAGTTCCTGATAACAAGAATTATGTTTTACATTTCACATGTTTTTAGAACTGGATAACACAAACTCCTAATAACAAGAAGTAAAATTTGATTTCTGCACAACTTTGTGTTAACGAGTTTCCACTGTATCTCTTTAAAAAGAGGAACCAACACATTTGGATTTATTCGTAAGTGTCACAACCATGGAAGAAAGTGATAACAGACAGTGTATCAACAGTCAAAGTCGCTGTGTTTTGAATGCTGTGAATTAATGCATATTCATGAGGATTTCGATCGGTCGTGTGTAAAAATTGCGCCAGTGTTGTGTGCCTACGCGATAGACTTTGTGTGTCTTCAAATCTATGTGAAAGACCATAAAAATATGTTGTACGTGCGTAGCAGTGTCGCATTTCATTGAACAATCAGCCCTCATTATCAGGTGATGCTGAGACTTTGCTTGATCGTAGCCTGTTATCTCTTTCGTCCATGGTCATTACAAGCTTATGCTAATTTATTTACAATTAAATCTGCATTGGTAAATAAGTTTTGCTTATTCGCCAGCAAAGTTACGTAATGTTACCGTGTCAACTGGATCACACGCCTGAGTATTGAACTACGATTGAAACAATCACCACACAAAGTATATGGCACTCAAAGGCATACCAAAAGAGCGTGATCCGGTAACCAAGAGAATTAAGTAACCACTTTGATGGCGAATTAGCTAGATAAAAGTATTCCAATTTGATTCACAGACGAGTGGTAACAATTATTTTGTCTTCACCCAAATCTTCTCAATTCTCCTTGAAATATTCCACCAAAGAAATCTGAAAATTTACCCCTACACTTGTATTAGGTTTATCATTCATGCAAATTTAAGTTTTAAAGGACTGATATAGGATAAATTTCAAATTTGATGTACCAATAATGTGGGATTAAGATGTTTTGTACTACATGTACAAGTAAACTAGGAATTTTTTTAAAAACTTCCAGACCAAAAGAACTTTTTTGTTGTTATTGCAGAGCCGTCAGGCCTACATGTAGCCCTGCAAGCATATATCATATACATGATGACATTTATGGACATGAAGTCTTGCAGTGGTACATAGGGATGCACTGTATAATTAAGAAATCAAAAGTTAAGGCATCAAGAAATATCTGCCACATTGTTAACTTTCACACAGACAGGTTTTCTTTACCTAGATTGTAATTCATTCAACTCATGGTATTATTTTAGGCTTTGGCTCGTACAGAGGACGAGACCGATGTGCAAGCTGCATCAAAGGCCCATGCCGAGCAGGATGCGGAGCTGGCCGAGTTTGACGAGGACATTCCATATGAAGGGGAGGAAGGCAAGAAACAAGACGAGCCGTCCAAAGTTGAGATTGAGCTTGCACAACTTGATGACCAGGTATGTGTATTTTAATCGGCTTGTTCCTGAGAAAAGTTTGTTAAGTCTGAAGAGATGGTTCCTATTTATAACGTATTGTACTTATGAAGGACACTGTCCATTTTCCCTGACCTTTCTGTGGCACGTGTAAAAATACATCCAGGGCTTTCAAGCAAGATGGAATTAACTAATAACAATGAACTTGTCACAAAATTTGTCACAACTACTATTGCATTGTAAATTATTGACTCTTTTTTCTAGTTGACACCCATCGAGAAGTATGCCATGAAGTTTCTTGAAAACACCCTGGAACCTGTTGCTTTGGAGGAACTCAAAGAAGCAGAGGTAAGGAGCATTTTATACTTGTAGATTGTGTACACATGTATACAAGGGCGGTTTGTTGGCATGCCTGTGTCACAACTGAGTAAAAGCTATGACGTCACTACCACACTTGAGGTGAAACAAATCAATGGTAGAAATCATAAACCTGCATTTCTTTGATTATGTGTGTTTAAGTTAATGTAACACTTCTGCAATGAGGACAGGTTATTGCGATTCAGATTCGACTTGATAGATCATGTTTGGAAACAAAGAGCAAAATTAGTGTTTTAGAGGTGTAAGTCTTCCTGGAATTCCGGAAATGTGGTCAAAAAAGAAAAAAAAATCTGCAGAATGTAAAAAAAAAAAAAAAATTGCATTTCGAATTGGATGATGATAATTTGTCATAAAAAGAGCAAAAAAAAAAAAAAAATTGGAGGGGGTGATACCCTGACAAAGCCCTAGAAATTTGGTGAGGTGCTTGCCTTAAAAGCTCGCATGTTTTTCAGGGAGTGGATTGTTACCTCACTTACACCTCTGGTGTTTGTAGCTTGAGATCACTCACTGCACTTATTTTTCCCTTTTGTTACTTACAACTTGTCACATCACAGGAGCAGATAGAAGAAGCCAAGAAAGAGTGGGAGTTGGGTCGCCTGAAAGCAATCAAAGAAGAGGAGGAAAGGCGGGCCGAGATGGAAGAGGATGAAATTCTGTTCACATATTCCGGGAGGATGCCCAAAATAAGGTGCTTAAAAACAAACAAGCTAAAAGCAAAAAGAACCGAGCCAGTAGTAGAACTAGTGGTAGTAATACTCCTAATATGGAGAAACGTGCTACTCGTAGCACTGAGCCCCGTCTAAGTACTAGATCCACTAGGTCCAATGCAAGTAGTCCTGTGTTAAGATCTAGAAACGCAAGTCCAGAAAGACCTGCTAGGATAACAAGTCCAACCAGGCCAGTCCCGGGTAGTCCGACTAGGACTAAAGTAGCAAGTCCTGATAGATCAGTAACATTAAGGTCTGATAGGGGTAGTAGGTTAAGAAGTTCTGATGAGCCTTTGTCGCCACCTCTATCGTCTTCATCAAGTAACACATCAGTTGGAGCTCGTTCCAGAAGGCCGTCCTCAAGCTCCGTAATATCGGACACTGCAAAATCGCCGCCATACAACGCCGTACCACAACCAACTCACGGGTGGTCGACCAGATCAAAACGCAATTCTGTGGATATTGAGTTTGTGGACATACGAGAGGTAGAGAAAAGAGCAAAAGCGGCGGCGGTGGCAGCAGCTGAAAAGAAAGTCCCATTGCAACAGCAGCAATCACAAATAGGTAAAGCCGAGGACATCAAGTCGGATGGGGTTGTGCCCCCGAAAGATGAACCACCAGTTCATGTGAATTCCGTCCACGATGGCAACCATGAAGAAACGGCAGAGAGCATCCTAGAAAATATCCAGAAACTGACTGCTACCATTGAAAATGAACTGAAAAATGAACCAGAGAAGATGGATGTGACAGTCGACAAACAAAGTGAAGAAAAAGAAACATCTGTGATGAAAGCAATGCTTCCGGAGACGAGCATACCAGAGGAGAAAGATGCTAAAGCAGTCATCCTTAATGTGCCTAAAGTTGGTTTGCCTCCATCTGCAGCAGTAATGACCACCACATCTCCATTGGAGCAATTGGCAACAGTTGTACAAGCCATGACGTCCAAAATGCCTGCACAAGAGCAACCCATAGACCTGTGTGTGAATCCTCCCAATGGTCAACCGATGGACCTCAATGTTACGACAGATGCACCCGTCGATTTGACCACTAAACCTGCTTCAGCAGTTGAAAGGCCTCGTACGCCAATTCTAGAGAAGCTGCAGTCGGAGAGTCCAACCGCATCGCCTCAAATGCCCTCTTCTCCAAAGCTGCCTATCGCTGATGAACCCAATGTGTTTGAAAGGATGAGATTTCCAGCACCAAAGGCTGTACGTCAGCTTATTAGTGCACCACCGCTTCCAAAACCTGTAGTTGGGGAAAGATTAGGACTCTTTGACAAAATCAAATCAACATTTGCTTTAAAGAAACAAACCACTGCAATTCTTCCAAAGAAAGAACAACCTCCAGAGACTGTAGATGTAGTGTCAAGTTCAAATGTGCAAGAGTCAGATGCTTCCACAGAATCAGTTGTACACATTCCAGAGGTGTCAGATGTTACCTCAGAGGAAACTTCTAAACCCTCAGAGCCCCAAGTTGAGCCCGGAATTCCACAGCCCATGGATGTTGACAATGAAGTTACTGTTGTGAATGAAAATGAAATGGAGCAGTTGGATTCCATTGAGGAGACGGAATCACCAGTGGAACCTCCTGACAGTCAAATCATTGATTTGGTGGATATTAAATCACAAAAAGATGTGTGTGAATCGGAGATGAAAGACCTTTTGCCTCCAAATGTTTCTCAAGAAAAGAATGAAGCTCCTGTTGTTGAAGAGCTGAAAGTGAACAATGAAGCTCCTGTTGTTGAAGAGCTGAAAGCGAAACCAGATGAGCCTACCGAATCTACGCTATCTGATAAAGAAAAATTACAAAGCAACACAATCCAAGCGTCTAGTATTCCATCAGCGACCGAGAATAAATTAGAAACTTTGGAAGTTGATGAAGAACCATGGCCCGAGTTGGAGGAGAGTGAACCGAAAGACGATGTAACAGTTAATGAGATGGATAAAGAAGAAGGTGAAGAAAAAGAAATTCCAATGGATGTGGACCAACCTGTTGTTGTACCTACTACTAGTCAAGAAAATAGTGCTTCCGCTCAAGATGCATCACACACCGTAACTCCAGAAGCTGGCCCGATCTCAGTTGAAGTAAATCCACCACCAGTATCAACACCAGAATCTGTATCTGCTGTGGCAAGACTTCACATGGTTCAAGCGCTAAGTCCTGGTGCAAGCCACTCTATCACCTCGAATAGGTCAAAGTCACCAAGTCCAGACCGGCCGCCCAAGTCACCGGTATTCGATGTTCCCAAGGCATCAACGTTACTTTCCGGTTCTCCTACCCCAGAGAATCCATTGAGTAGTGGTGCAGAGATTCCTAAATATCCTAGTCAAAGCAATATTGAAGAGGTCAATGGCGGTACAGCTGCAACTAGTGAAATAACTAGAACAGATAACGAAGAAGCAAATGAGGTGAAGAAACCTGAAAAGGGGGAAGAGTTTGATGGAGAGAAAGAAGTAAATGCAAGCAATACACAGGATGTTGACAAACCAGATGTTGATGATATCCAAGAAGATGATGCTAATGTAGAGCACAAAATAGAAGAGAAACCGACTTCCGAGGAGGTATGCAAGGATAATGGGGACGATGACGTCCAGCCATTTGAGGAAGAAACAACTCTTGATGCAAGCAAACCTGCATTGGAACCCTGTGAACCCAGCAGCGATACACAACTGCCACTGCATCTTCAAGTGGATGAGATGGCTGCTCCGTCGTTAGTGAAGCAGAGTCCAGGTTCACGATCCGAAATTCAAGATCAGGAAGAGCACGAACGTGAAATGCCGCAGATATCGCCCATTTACAAGTTGGTTCCACCGGCGACGGATAAGCAAGATGCTCTGTTGGATGCGCAAGCAGGTGCAGAGAAGTTACCTGTGATTGATCGTTCATCACCAGCAAAGATAGATACTGCGATGGATACGTCATTGCCAACTGGGATGGATCCAGCATCGCCAGCAAAAGAAGATACTGAAGCGGAGAATCTTTCTGATGTGAAAGACATTTCTTCTGATGTAAAAGTAAATAACAATAGTGAAGATGAAGAGAAGATGAGTGCTGATGCAAAGAAAGCCTCAGCAGGTGTGAATCATGTGGAAAATGATAAAGAGGATGACAGCGAAGCCAGCAGCGACGACGACGAATCGAGTGGTAACGAGGACAAAGCTCCACGAACTACACGAGCAAAAGCAGCTCTTATCGCTGCTCAGCAGCGTCGACAGTTGCGCTCGGAAGGCAGAGGCGCGCTTCTCCAGCCTCTGTCGTATAAACCAACGTTGTACAAAGGTAAAGTGGTACGTGGTCGAAGTCACGATAGGACGTCATCTCAAAGTGCAGCATCACAGAGTGACTCCTCGCCATCTCCCAGGAAACGTGGACCGCCTTCAAAAAGTCCTGCGGCCACGCAGAACGATTCCGATTCGTCCCCGCAACGTAGTCCAACTTCTCCGAAGCGTGGACGTGGTCGACCTCGCAAGTACCCCAGAATTGAAGGCGAATCATCAAAGGATATGAAGCCTAAAGTAACAAGAATGGATTCCTCACAAAGCGGCAAAAACGGAGGATCGGATTCCGACTCGTCAGCACAGGGTAGCACGCGTTCAACTCGACGAAATTGTTCTTCTCCTGATACCACATCGACGAGCATTGATAGGAGGACTGCAGGTAGAACAAGGAGTAAAAGTGTAGCGGCAGAAATAGAGCTGGGCGCACACACTAGAAGTAGACGTAATTCCGCAGCAACTTCACATGCCAGCTCCCGTAGCAGCTCTGCAGCAAACTCAAGAGATTCGTCACCTGCAAGAGCCCATGATGCCAAATCGTTGACCAGACAGAGAAAGCTCTCTGAACGTGTACGAAGCACGAGGAGTTGATAACGGCCAAATATGCAAATAGTTAGGTTATTTGTAATAGTACTTATTTAATGTATCATAGGGGAAGATTCACTTCAGGAAATTGTTTGGCATGGCTACCATGCAAACGAAAGGCAATTTGAATTTGAAGTGAAAAAAAGAAAAATGGGACACTAATGGAAATTGAATACATGTACATTAGTCTAAAGGAGACAAGTGTGTCTGCGAGATGCTCATGAAGTTCCTAGTGAGCAGTTAAACAGTTAACCCCCTGAGCACTGCCTGTCGATCTAACATTGTCTCTGATTGGTCAATTACATGATATCTTCATTTTAATCACCAATCAGAATGGAACTTTGCAAATAATTCACCCCAATTTTTTTGCATGGTGAAATTATTCTAACAATGTTGCTGATTGGTCCAATTAAAAATGAAAACTTATTTTTGGCCAATTGGCAGGTAGTTCTCATGGGGTTAATACTTGTTGTAACAAAACAATTGTGAGTCAATGTAACAAGTTGATTTGTAACACTTTGTGTCCAGTTTAGTATCTTTCGATGAATGCTGTATAAGTGGTTAATTTGGAGTGCAAAATTTTTGCAATTTCCAGCAAAAGTTGCTGTGGAACATTGTTGTTGGGCAGGAAAAACCTATGTGTCATTGGCCCCTGGACATGTTTAAAGCAAACTTGTTGGCACTTTTGTTTTAAACGTGTTCAGGGGCTACAAGTACATGAGAGGTTTTTCCTGCCCACCGACGACATGTTACTATTCTCCTGAAATCCATGCCTTAACAATGTTAGTATGTGTCAAAATTTCATTTATTGTGTTGTAAAATTTGCGACCTAATCTCTTTTTGCAAAATTCATAAAAACGTTCACGAAAATTACTGCTTGTACAGCATTCATAGTCTTTGATGATTGTTAATTTAAATGACTGCTATACTGTGCCCATTGATGTGTATTGAGCCATCCCAGTTGAAATCCATACATCCCCTATGGAAGATATAATCTTTATCTTCCACGCAGTGAGAGTGAATTTCAAATGGATGACTCCATTTGAAATCTACACCCCAGTGTGGTAGAATAAGGTCATGTCTTTCGTGGGGAGGATGGGGGCATGGCAGACATGAACTTCATCTTCCACACGGAGTGTGAATTTCAAATGGGGTCACCTGAATGGATGACTCCATTTGCAATCTACACCTGTGTGGTAGAATAAGGCCATGTCTAACGTAGGGGGGCATGGATTTCAACTGGAATAGCCCATTATGGGGCTAGTTTTGAAGGGATATTCTTATAACCCAAGATAGTCTTATATGCTGTTCAGAGTTACTTTAACTCTAGACTTTAAGTCTGTTGTTCAGAGTTATGTACACTCTGGAATTTAATTACGGAATTTATTTGTTACGTTGCCAGTTACTTTTCGGTTATAAATGTGTTGTACTATCTGCAGCTAAGAGAAGCAGGTTATTAGAAACAAGTGTTCAAAAAGTATTGAAGCAAAAATTGTTAGTTGAAAATTGTTGTCAAAAATCATGGTTAGCAGACTAGAACCGAGCGAGTGTATCCCACCAATTCTTCTCCACAGCGTGCTTGTATCATCATCTGGAATATTTTCTCTCCATTGTTCATGAATCCATTATAACTATTAAAAAAATGCTCATATTTTTCCCCAAGCTAATATTTAACTTCTGGTGAAATTAGTTTGATAATTGATTAAGCTTAGCTTTCCATACCTGTACAATGAGAGAATAGTAGATTGTTGGAAATAATTAGAGGTCCCCCAGAGTTTTGAAAATTCATGGAATTCTAAATTTAAAAAAAAAATGATTTTGATCACATAAATGCCAGAGAAGGGACATTAGTCATGGACAATTAATAGAACTTTGAATAGGGTCATAGAAATTCTGCAAGTCGTAAATGTTCAGATAATTTCAAGGCGTAATTTAAGTGGAAAGCAAGGCTGCCGGAAAAATGGTGGTGAAAGCTAATTCTAAATTGTGTTATTTATGTGTCTCTTGGTCTGGCATATTTTGATGGGGTCATTGAAAAGTTGTGCAACCTTTGGTAATGCTCACTATTTTGAAGTTATATCTTGGTATCCATGTATAGTCTGTAGGCATTCCTTGAGGCAGTAAAGTAAATCAAATTTTGTGATTTTTGCAAGAATCTGTTATGCTAATTGGATTCTGTGCCTCATTTCCTTCCTGAAAATGTATACATTACATACATATCATCATTGCATTTAGGGGGAAAAACAGTATGTTAATTGCTGCCTCAAAGGAAGGCATGCAGACTATTTATTACGGAGGATGTTCTGCTTTTCTACATTATCCCGTGCCACTTTTGCCATATCTTGTCAGTTGAACCCAGGGCTATGGTTAATAACTCGCCCGACTAGCTTGGGTGTTATCTTTGTCAAATTCAGTTGGAATTATTGGATTTGTGTGATCAAATTTGACTAAACTTGATTTGGTTAAAATTTACAATAGTCATTTAGGCGAGTGCCAAATTCAAACCCAGTTCTGGGGTACTTGTTTAATTAAATTTAAAGATTGTTGGACCAAAATGTGTTTAGTTTGGATTCTGTGAGCCAAAATATGTAATGTCTATGTTGATTACCAATTTATTATTGCGCAGATGCAAAAGGCGATATATGCCAATTTCAAATTTCTTGTGTTAAGGTCATCTGCTATTATTATATCTGCACTATGCTAGCTTTAAAAAATCTGATGTATATTTTTGAAACTGATCAAAAACAGCACATTTTTTCTTAATGTACTTTATATTTAACGAGTTATGTTTGCCTATATCTCAAACAAGAGAAATGGATGGATCACTTTTTGCATCTAAACACATGAAATCTTACTAGGTATGGAGTAGGTGTCAAGGGTATCCATCAGAGTAATGAATGTGGGCAATCCTCCTTTTGATCATAAATGTCAAGGTGCTACCTTTATAATTACAATTAACGTAACAGATTGTGCATCTGTAGAAAATTATTAGAAATAACAAACTTGCTAATCTGGATCATTGATGATGTAAATTCTGGCCTATTCCAGTTGAAACCCATGAAAACCTGTTTGAAATTCACACTCCCTATGTGGAAGGTCATGTCTTTATAGACCACTTGACATCAATGTTTATCAACAAAGGCGAGGGATTGGTCTTTTGATTTGCTCGAACGAACCGCTTCACTGTTCAATGGCTTTCTTGTACTATATGAAATGTGGTGGGATATTTAAAATACACATGCCCTGAGCAAACTACGATGCGCACGCACACTGCAGGGCAAAGAACAATGGAAAGTGCCATAATGCGTGCGCATACTGCCGGGTAATGACGTTACATGTCAAGTGGTCTATATGGATTTCAACTGGAATATCCCAATTGGTCAACTTGTGCTTGATGTATGCAACTAAACATGGACGGACCAGAAAACCACTTAATTTGAAATCATATGCACCTTTATTTTTCTTAACATGCTCAATCTGAGGTTATCGATAAACACCTTGATACTACGGGCTGTGTGCATTGTGATGTGCAAAAAGCAGCCTTGGTTGGGAACAGTAACCTCAGATCGTGCACTGTCTATTCATTTCCCAACCACTACAAAGAATTGTAAAACATGCCAGACTTAAAGGTCTTGTACAAGTACTCTTAATTAATGTTGGTAGTAAGTATCCACACTGAACACATAGGCCTACATGTTTGTTATAGCAGCAAATGGTTCAAATTTCAAAGCATGTGAAATTTGGTTCACAGCAAATTTGTAAAATCTTCCTTTATTAGAAATGCTTCCAAGAACTTGACCCTTGCTATTACAGACTTGCTTATTATGTATGTATGCACAGTATGCAGATTCTTTTATATCACTCTGTTGTATAGGCTGGCTGTTCAGTTCCTATAAAGCTAACAAAGGTCAAGAAAAGAAGTAAAAAACTGGCTCGGTTCTGCGTTAAAAGCTTTAACAGATTATATATATTTTGTACTATGATAATGGAAGAAAGAAAAACAAGGATTAAAAACAATTTTGAGTTTGTCAGAAAAGAACAAAGAAAGAAAAACCACCTGACTCTGTGTCTGTATTTCTTATGGTTTGTTTCTTGGTATAAAAAGCAGGCTTGGTGCTCTCCTTATATGGATGGCTATGTACCAAAACTGATATATCATAAATCAGTATACAAAAAATGTTATTCCACAAGTGCCATCCGTTATTTTTTTGTAATCTCAACTTCCATGGTCAGCAATGCTTGTGCAAATTGGAATGGCATAGGCCCTGTGACTTAAGAATTTTGTTGTTGCAAACAGGGCATTTGTATGAAGTAAAAAATGCATTGCTTTTTAATTTGATATTGATAATGAATTTTCGTTGTGATATTTCCACTAAGCCTGTGCCATCCCAGACAAACCATTGGAAGTAGAGATTCAGATTCAATGCGCTGTTCCATTTGAAATACATACACCCCCTATGGAAGACGTGATCTTAATGTTCCATGCAGGGAGTGTGAATTTCAAAAGAAGTGACCCATTCAGGTAACTCCATTTGAAATTCACACTCCTTGTGTGGAAGATTAAGGTTGTGTCTTTCATAGGGGGTATATGGATCTTTACTGGAATAGCCCATTACGGATTGTTTATATTGGACCTACAGTTTGTCCATTTTGAAGTACGAATTAATGTACGCACATTTTGCATGAGCGTATCGTGCGTTGTGTATTAAGACGCTCATGAATTTGTGTGCGGCTAGCAGCGTGTTGATGCCTTATGACATTACGAAACTGCGTAATTTACTGTATACTTTCATACTTCAAAGTAGACAAAACTGTAATTAACATTCCCTTTAAATAATGTACCTTTCTTTGAACTGTTCAGTGGTAAAAGTATACTAATCCATTGGAATTGAATTAATGGAAATGTTTGGTATCAATTTTACTGCAAATTTGAATAGACCCTCCTGCGGTAGTGCACGTTAGTATCCACTGGTTTCTGGTTCATGCCTAGGCTTGCACACATATTTCGTATTATGATGTGCACGCCATAGGCTTTGTTGTGATCATTTCGATCAGTGTTTCGTAGCAATGAAAGTGTGAGCCAGTTGACCTAGCAAATGGTCAAATCCTAACTTGCACTACACCAGCAAATTGCCCATGTTGGTAATTAGGTCAAATACAGGCAATCAATATGAAGAGTTTGGATGAAAACTTTTTTATGGTCACCAACATCTGCCCTTTAATTGCCAGCTCAGTCATTTCATACCAACTCAACCAATTTTCAGAAAAGGTTGGCTGGTCACCCTCTCAGATTTTGTTTAAAATCACTTGTGTCATAGCCCTTATGTGTCAAATGAACACATTTCAAACAGTAGGTCTCAACTCCTGGTCATTTCGGAGTTATACCATGTATGACTCCTTGGATATTCGTTTTTGACACAATTTGACCACTTCTCATTGAAATACACAAAAAATTTACCAATCCAAATTTTACCATGTGGAAAATTAGCCACCATAACCAAACTCACACATTCAAAATACTTCCATGATGTTCCTCTGTACCAGAAATCATAGTGGTGTCAAGCTATCGTCATGGTTAAATGACGGATTGGAGATCACATTGAAGTACACAGTAATTGACATTAATGCTCTAATACCCACTACCCAGAATGCAAAGTTCATCAATTTACTGTGTATCAATGAGAGATTCAAACACTAATATTTAACCATGAAGCTGGCTTGACACCTAAGATTTCTGGTGTCTGTGAAGTTCATACAGGTATTTTGAACTTCTGTGAGTTTGGTTGCGGTGGAGGACTTCCCATCTAGTAAAAATTAGGTTGGTACAAAAATTCAATGAGCCATAACTCAGAAACGACAAGGAGTTGAGACCTACCGTTTAAAAATGTGTGCAGTTAATTCATAGGGCCTTGATATAAAGTGATTTAAAACAGAATTTGAGAGGGTGACCAGCCAACCCATTGATTGAGTTGGCATGGAAAGACCCAGCTGTAAATTGACGCCCTACTTTAAAATTTCCTTGATATATATTTGAAACCATCATACTGATTTGTTTCAGTCAAATTGAGAAAAATGGATATTGTTTTTTGCATTTTAACTCTTCATGTAAACTCTTGCAAGGGCAAAATTTAAACGATAGGAATATTTGTTTTTAACTATCTGCTATAATGTTAGAGAATGGGCAGGTCCAATATACAGTAAGCCAAAAAATTAAGGTACCAGTTGTGTTCACCCCTTTATATCCTATATAAAGAAAAATGTGTCAAAATTAAAACAAGCAGCCAATACTGTACTATTTAGCTCTGATTTAAGACCTCATTTGTTGAAATTGGTTGAAACGAAATCAAAAGTTTTGTGTTCTAATCAATGAAAGTATGACGCTAATTTTAACGTGTTAATCAATGGAGGCATGGCGCTGGTTCTCTTGTTCGTGAACGCATTGTGTGCATATCAATAGGGCACGCAATGGAGCACACTGCAACTTTTACATTGGCATCTTCCTTGGGTTTTTGGATCGTCATATCTTTATTTATTGAACAATTTCAACTGGGGTCTTAAATTTGAGCTAAAAGATGCAGCTATTGGCTGCTGGTTCCAATTATGACATATCTGTCTTTGTTTAGGATATACAAGGGGTGAAAATAACTGGTACCTTAATTTTTTTGCTTACTGTATATGTCCACCTGCCAGTGCTCTATGACACGGTGGAGGATAGTAAAAACAACAATTCCTATCGTTCAAATTTGCCATTGGGTATGTCCTAATACACCACAAAGTGAGGACAGGGCAAAATTTGCCCAAACCAGCATATTTCATACCAAACATATGTCAATGACCAATCATATTCTGATGTAGTAGACACATCACAAAATGTAACACTTCTTTTTGAAGGCCACGTGTCAAATCCTCTGCATAAAGTTCTCAAAATGAAAGAAGCCCAGCTATGTATCACATTTTAATACATAAACTGAGCTCAAATAGAAACTTATCATTTTGTGAATCAGACGGTCATATCTTTAAATCCTGTCCATCAAAATGAACCAAAATTACACACAGGATTACTTCAATACTCTATTCAAAACACATGTCAGTAACCAAGCAGTTGTCCAACTGACACAACAGCAAAATGCACTGACATGGAACAGCTTTCTGGACCACTTTCACAGCCCATTATTTGGCACCCAGCACAATAAATCTGTAAGAATGCATACAAAATCCTTGCACAGATGACAAAACGGTGTCATGTGTGCAATGATCTTGTACTCATTCTCACAGATTTCTTGTGCTGGGTGCCAATTATTTGGCTGTGAATGTGGATCAGGAAGCTATTCCGTGTCAGTGCATTTTGTATTGAAGTGAGTATTTTGTGAGTATTGAAGTAATCCTGTGTGTAATTTTGGTTCATTTAGATTTAAAGATATGACCTTGTGAAAAAGTTACTTTTTGAGCTCAGTTAACTTCATCAGTAAAATTTGCAGACCTAAGAGCCTGGAATTGATGGCTCTTGGTAATTGTGGCATATTGGGCTATTCCAGTTTAAATCTATACACCCCCTATGGAAGACATGACCTTAATCTCCCACACAACACAGGGAGTGTGAATTTTGAATGGGGACTCCATTTGAAATCTACACCCCCTGTATGGTCAATGAATGTCATGACTTCAATAGGGGGTGCATAGTTGGTAACCCACGCTTTAGAAAGGGTGGGTTTGCTGGGTCCACAAAATTTCTGGTTAAAATGTGTGTCCAAATATAAAGCGTGGTCACTGATAAAAAAGGGTGGGTTTAGAAGTTGACAATTGCAATCTCAAAGCTTACTGTAATATCCGATTGAATGACACTAAATGAAAAAAAAAAAATATTGAAATCCCATTCTGTTTGGTCATCTAAAACTTCAATATGTAATTCTCTTTGGATGCAAATCTGCACCTCCAGGACCACTTCTATGATCAGTAACCACGCTTAGAAAGGGTGGGTTTCGGAGTTTTGGAATAAAGGGTATAAAATAAAAAGGGTGGGTTTGAAATGAAAAGGGTGGGTTTGTATTACCACTGCCAACTATGGGGTGCATGGATTTCAACTGGAATAGCCCATTGCATGTTGCTTTATTTAGGCCAAAAAAAAAGGTTTGTCTCAAAGCTCGCGCGCGCATTTGTAAGTTCTTGAGATTTGGAAGAAAAAAAGAAATACAGAATTTTTTAGTTTAGTTTTTCCGGAAAAATTCAAGAAAATCATATTTCTTTCTCCAAATACCATGAAAAAAGTTGGGAATAAAATTTTTTTTTTTAAATTGCATTTCGTATTTGTTTTCAAACCACACGTGAGCTTTGAGACAAACCATATTTTTTTTGGCCTTATAGTATTAGGTACCAGTTTCATTACTCAGTATTATGCCATGATTCCTTTCTATACCTACAGATCTACATCAGCCAAACGGATGAGATTATGCCGGTAAGTTAAACTTTGCACACTATTAGATAATTCTTGGCCACTTGGCACACTGCCTAAGTGCTCGGTATTGGGCACTTGCTTGAAGTCTTTCTTAGGCTACTTTAGAGTCTTTCACCGTAGTCTGGCGAGCCTTCAGTTAAAGGGATAAAGAACCTTGATCCCAGTGTCCAATGAAGTTTAGTTTTAGTCAGCAGAAAAAGAAATAAATACGGAAGCAAACGCTAATGGTTCAAAGTATCTAGCTTCAATGTTTGTAAGAATGTCACTCAAAGGAGTGAGGAGTGGGGAAAAACACATTGAATTTGAAATTGAAGTTTGGCAGCTATGATCTGACATGGTCTCACAAAATCTCTATGAGTACCTCTTTTTCAACTTTTATTTTCAAAAAGAAACAATATTTTGGAATCTTTGATCAACTTTTCAATAGTGAAAGTTCGAAAAAAACTGTCGGTTATTTTGGCTAGTAGCCCGTAACTAACAAATTGTCCTATACTTTAAAACACAGTAGTTACTGAGGTCATGCTTTAATCAGAGAGGCTCTGTGTGCAGAGTATAATGAATGTTGTCGATAACTGCAATATTTTGCCATCATATCCGACTATATTGTGTCTTGTGTTAAGTAATTCTCTGTTTTGTCTTTGGGTTACTGTAGATCTGGGCACCACCAACACCCCCTCAAGATGAGAATGATGTGTATATAGACCACACTATGGGTTTACTGTACGACTCTAGTAGTATGATGGAATCAGAGCTACCGCCTGTTTATATCAAGAAGGAACCCAAGAAGATTAAGGTGGACCATGGTAAGAAATTGTCTCTTTTGGACTTTATGATGTGGGTGGGTTTATTATGCTACTGATAATTTCATCCAAGCTGCCTCATCAGAAAGAATCCCAAGAAGTACCATGAACTAATGTAGAGCCTGAAGATCTCCGTTTTACGAAAACAGAAATTTCACAGAATTCCAAGTAGAAAATGGACTTTTGCAACAACGGGCCAAATTTAAGCTGATGTGGGTCTAATTTCCAATGTACATTCAACAGAATGAAACCGTTTGAATATTTCACTGAAATTTAATTCTAATTTATCATTACTTGGCCTCTGGGGGTCATATATTTGCAGTTTCATGACTTTTTTTTTTTGATTCAGTGTTTCTAGATAGAAATATTGTTTTTCAGTGTTTTTAATATGAAAAAAATTGTGATTTCCTTAGAGTGGGTACATTTTTACGGTCATTTTTAGAAAACAGAAAACAACATGGCATGTAATATTTGCAAAACAGATTATTTCGGTCTCTAAACTAATCAGAAGTGAAAACTATGATGAGTGACTGTAATTGATGTCCAATCTAATATTTGTATACCACATACAGTGGGAATGATTGGTAATGGCGTCAGCTGAATGGTTTGCACCACAAGTGTGCAGACAAATTGTCCTTGTATATATGTGCGCATAATATGCTTAGCAGGACTGTTAGCGTGATTTGATAATGATGTGCTCTCATGTCACTACATTTACCAAACTCTAGGTGAAGTGTACAGGGGTGTGATTCTTCCAAATTTGTCCAGATTTCAGGATTTTTGTGGCCAAAATATATGCAATTTTATTGATTTGAAGCCTGTTTTGGGGGTATTCTAGTCCAATTTCACATAGTTTATCAGGATTTTCTATTACTTTCAGGGTATTTCGAGATATTTCACAAGCTTTAAATCGCACCCCTGAGTATAGTTGTGGAAAATGTAAACCGACCATGGAGTTAATGATTAACATAGATTTATTGAATATTAATTGAGAGCTGACATTGTTGAGGTCTCATACAGTAATATAAACACCTCATCAAGGGAGCACTCAGCTAAATTCTCCATGGATAAATGTGTTTACACATCCAAAATCAATCTCCCATTTCACCATATTCTCATTATACAGTACGCAAACTAAAACCACACCTACCGAAAGGAGGCGATGTGCAGACCCACGCACCTCACACCATTGCACCACCGCAATCCCTCTTCAACCGACCCTCTGCGGCGCTTCTTCGCATGCGACGAGAGGCCAAACAGCAGAAGCTGCGTGCAATGGCAGGGAAGCAGGTAGTCAAGCCGATGCCCATCGTGCATCGTCCAGCAACGTCAGTGGAAGGACACACTGGAGACAGGCCTGATTGGCTTATCAATGAGGACTGGGCACTGTTACAGGTAAAGTATAATTACTATTAGTGGATCTTTTTGAGTGTGATTTAACAACATCCCAAAATCCATTGCAAAATTATTATCACCACTTGAGGTATTATACGCTGGCGAAGTGATGTAATAATCGGATTAACTACCATAACAACGGTGAAAATTTTTGAATATACCGCGCTGCACTGGTACGTTCATGTGGTACCTCTGGAACCATATCATGCTGATCACTCGCACCTGTAAGATAAGTATCTTTGAAAAGACCGGTATTGTATTCAATCTATGATTGCAGACATACACAGGTGATGATTGCAACCTGCTTGTAGTGCAGCGCGATGTATTCAAAATTGTTTTCACCTATTGCTATGGTAGGTAATCCGATTTATTACGTCACTTCGCCAGCGTATAATTCAAGAGCAAATTAAAAATACTAGTTTGCGTATGATGTCCTGTCAACCAGACTGAAAATGCCGTCCTGCGCAGGTCAGCCACCAATCATGCCTTTGCCCTGACGTCAGACACACGAATTAGTCTTTTTAATTTTGTCTTTGAAAGTCCCATTCAATTCTATTTCAAACTGTCACAGGGGAGGATCTACTCAGTCAATAGAACTTCAAAAGAGCTCTACTTATACAGGATACTTCAAGTTCACACTATCTATGGATCAGATTCAATTTCTTAGATCGACTGATGTTCACACTGACAAATTACAATTTACATAACTAAAAATAATTGAAGCTACACAAGCATATGTCATGTACAGGTGACCTTATAGCTTGTCTAGCAAAGAATTTCAATTGCAATTTCTTGTCAAGTTGGATGTAAATGAGATGAAGCTTATAATAGTGCATACCTGATCAGTGTTGGTTTATAGCACTTTTGAAATGAATGAAATTGCGAGTTTACCTGGATTGAAAAATTCATTCCATCAGGATCTCATTTGCTGAACAACCAGATACAGTCCTAAAACAAGTTTATCTTGCCCTTTTCAGACCAACCCAAGTAGAAAATTCGCAAAATATTTTGCCCGTTTTTAGTTTGTGCTGAACAAGCCTGATAAACTTTATCAGTCTACGAGTATGTTATCAGGTCATAGGTTAAAAAATCTCGACCTGATACAGTCACTCACTCGCTGTTCGACAACTCTTCCTATACCTTTGTACAGGCGCCAACCATTGTTAAACCGTGATGAACCCACACTTTTACTGAAGCGATACGCTGAACGCGAAGCGAGACTACGCTGCTACGCGAGAGCGCGTAAAATTCGTCATGCCTGGAACCTTTGTGCGTATGCCAGCTTACAAGTTGAATTCAGTATTTTTCAGGTAGCGGCTAAACATTGCCGCTTTTATTCTGTAGTTTTATTGCTGATATCAAAAGAGAAATCATCAAGTTTTTGTAAGGCTGAGTGGCAATGATTAACTGACATTCCTCGTAAAATAATCGTGAATTATACAATATTTAGCTTCTTTTCGTTGTTGAAAGGGATTCAATCATGTTTCACCGTTGTTCATCACCGTTTAACAACTTGCGTCCGGCGCGTCTGCGTGGTTTACTTCGCTCGGGCAGCTTTAGCTGCCCTCGCGAAGTAAACCATGCAAGGTAGTTTTACAGGAATCTGTTGATTCTGGTCAAGTATATCCCATTTAGATCATGAAACTTTATGAGAATCAACTTTGGTTTACGCAAATCAATTGCGATAATATTTGTGAGTATCAATTTGTGTAATCACGTCAGAATTGTAACCCTGCTTTTTTTATTCCCCAGGCTGTTCAAGCATTACAAGAGCTTCCACTCACCTTACAAGCTGTAGTACCAGGCCATGTCATCAACTGGGATCTGGTCAGTGATGTGGTCAATGCCTGCGGCCATACGTACAGGTCACCAAAGCAGTGTCGGAATCGCTACGAGGGAGTCATTATACCCAGAGAAGAAGGCAAGATTTTGTACGATACAAATCCCAAGAAACAGAAGAAGTCAAAGGGAATATACAGGGTGAGTCGAAGCGTAAAATAAGTACAAAATGTCAATCAATCATCCTCCCAATTCACTGATCGCATGGTCATCTCAAAACGAGGTTCTACCCGTGAACATTGAATTGAACATTGAAAACATTCAACAGATTCTGTATTGGAAATTTGATGAATTTAATGGCTTATTTACATACAAGAATATGTGTTTTATTGTGACAAGCATATCTTGACTCTAAAAAGTAAGAGGACTCCTACACAGGGTTCCTGACATTCCCCCCTCCAAAAAAACCTGATATCTATAGAAGTCATTATTATTACCAAATACAAGCCTATTTTCTATTGTTTCTCCCTGTTAGACCAAGAGTAATCGTCCAATGAAGACCAGTCAGCTCCATGCTCAGGATGGGAACAGCGCACACACACAGCTATACAACAGCAAGTTTGATTTGATCAAGGCTGCTGTCGGCAAGAAACAACCTTACCTCAAACAAGTGTGAGTAGTATAAGAAGGAACAAAATTGTTTTTGTTGTTGTTAAGGGCTCAGTGACCCACCTTTGCACATTATTATGTTTTGATGGATCCAAGTTGTGATAATATTGGATCCTACACATAATAATGATAAAATTGATGCTTTACGCCCAATATTTATTGGTCTCGCTATGAGTTTTAAAATATTGGACTCGACTACGCCTCGCCCTATATTTTAAAACTCATAGCTCGACCAATAAATATGGGCTCAATCGATCCAATTTTATATCAGTATTTTCAACCCCTGACAGACAGATCTAATTATTGCTGGTATGTGTGCAGACTTTTCCAGTTTGATTTTACCAGCGATTCCCGCTGTTGTTTTGGCTCCACTCCAACACCCCTAGTACATGCATGGGGGCCGCCATTACAGGTGCTGGGGACCATTGATAGAAGCCCAGCATCCCGACTACACGATCAGCTTTGCATACAGTATGTGTTCCCGACTGTCAATCACAGGGGGTCAGTCACCTAGAGCTTGACAACGATATATGAATAGACTATCGCCAAGTCTTTAGTGTAGGCGTGTAAATTTAGGTTAATTCTCATGATTGAAAGAGTATTTTCTTGTATTCTTAGGCAGGATTGTTGGTTGCTCTGATGCAAGCAACAATTGAATACATGAATTCAAAACCCACCCAAGTCCATGGGAAGTGATTTTGAGAAAAAAACCTGTGTATCATTTTAATTCCTTCAGTTAGATTTACCTGGTCAATATGGTAAGTTTTACGTGCAAATGAGTAGGTTAAACTGTATTAGGTATGACGATTAGCATTTCAGGGACTTCTAGGGGTTCATTTTAAATTCTGGACTTGGGTGGTTTTTTGAATCATATACAAAGACAATAATGTTGGAATGAGATTACCACTAGTAAGATAATACAAAATAAAGCACACAGGTATGTATAATGTTGATAAGCATTCTGCCATGTAATATACACCACGCACTTTCCTTGATTAAACCCATTTTTTTCCAAAAGTCACTCTGCAGTAATGAATGTGTTACAAGTGGACTTTTATACATGCTGGATTTCAATCAATGTGTTACAAGACTCAAATCATGGACTTTGGTGGTTCTTTCATACATGCTATTTTTCACATTTTCACATAGAACCAGAGGATGAATTTGAGCTGTTCTTTCATACATATGACAGGCTTATATAGCAACAATTTCCCATGCTTAACTCAATTTGGCCACAGTATGGACTTGGGTGGGTTTTGTATTCATATATTCAATTGTACGAGCAATGTTATTGCTTGAACGAATGCAGAGCACGGATATGATACAGCCTGTAGAAATCACAGTAGTGTTCCAGGATACGCAATGGTAGGATAATGGCGGCTTATGCATTATGTGTATACTTTTTCCTAGCTGTCATATCCCACCCAATTCAATTAATCCCTGGTATTTATTGTTGGACCTGAGAACACATCAGATTGCATTCTGAATACAAGGAATGTCCTTTTGATATCAAATAATTTTTTTTTATTTTTTTTTTAATTTGTGATATAATACAAATTTTATGGTAATTTCTCGTATTCAGAATGCAATTGAATGACTTTTACGATGAAATTGAGGGTCTGTGGCTCCGATAACCTCCTTGCGAGTTTCCCCATGCCCCTCATAGTTCGTAATATTATTGCCATATTGCTGAACTATATAAAACCAGTACAGGAAAAATTGTCCTAATTTATAATTCTGATGCTTTCCTTATCCAGGCTGAATAATCCGTTGTTGAAGAATCCCAAGCACAGCGCTGTATTAAATGACTTTGGCATTGGCTACGAGAAACCCATGTCCCCGGTTCAAGTGGCTGCCCAGAGAGCTGATAGAATTGCAAGGGAAAAGAAGGTAAGAAAATTGAAACCAATGAAAATGTAATCCAGAAGATCAGCTTTCGGTTTGGATCTGAAATATTCTTGTCTTCATGGCAGCGTAAGAAACAGACATTCATTTTGTATTTTTTCCTCCAAAATATGGGGTGGAGGAAGTTGTCACAGTTTAAAGGTCCGTGACCTGATCAACAGCATCATCCCCCATTTTCATCAAAACAAAAGATTTTAGTATCAAAAGAAAGCTCATATTTTTCTCATTACCCCAGTAAAAGTTAACACCCAAGATATATTTTGCTTGACTGGTGTGAACAGAAACATAGTGATTTTTGGTTACCACACCGGAAGTGTATCTAATATCATTGTTATACAAATTATGCTTCTCATATTAAAAAAGCTGCAGCAGTACAACTCAAAATTTGGAAATGAATTGTTTGAATGATAAGCATCTGAGATAGAAAACAGAACATGAAAAATCAGACCACGCCTCTATAATATATGCAAAATGACGCTTTTGGAGTCCATACTCTTCAATCAAACCTCTTCAGCAAGAATGAGAATTTTCAGTTTTAAAACTGAATTCATTTTTTTTAGTCAAATTTTGCTCAACTTTATTTAATTTCAGCCTGTTTTTGGTACTTTTTGCCCAATTTCACATGCATTTTCAGTTTTTTCAGGAAAGTGCAGTCTCGTGCCTGTATAAGAGAACTCCTAATCTAAAAATCTTGATGCAGGCTTTGATTGATGTATAACATGACTGTCTGATGATTTATTCTTATATACAGCAACAGCAAGAACAGCAGCAGCAACGTTTACAGGCTGCAGCAGCAGCAAAACAACAGCAGCAGCAGCAACAACAGCAGGCGGCTGCCATTGCTCAGGCTGTTGCTACGGCTACAACGGCTACTGTCATGGTAAGAACCCACTTGTACTTCAATCTCTGTCAAATTGTTTATTATTTATTCATCTCTGTATATTTGATATTCAGAGGAGGATTTGAGATCTTACCGTAATCCATTGGAAAAGTGTTATCACCAGGGTTTCAATTGCCACTTGGGCTATACTACCAAATGCCATTGAATTCTATTGAAAATATGTTGCAGTGTTGTACCACTCAGTCGATAAGACATTAAAAGCGCTCTACGTATGGAGGATACTTCACGCTATCTATGGATCAGATTAAGTTTCTTATCGACCAATCGTTGTTGGGCAGGAAAAGCCTCCCTATATGTTATTGACCCCTGAACAAATATATTTTTCTTGCCCAACGATGCAATATTATGTTACAAAGAGAATTTATTTTACCTGAAAATTCCAATTTTAATTTAAGTCACAAACCTATGCAGTGTGCACATGATCTTGGCTTCAAATGCTACATAGTTCACCCAGTGGGTTAGGAAGTACTTAAATCATCCTGTGATTGATATTTTACAAAGGTCTTTGAAATAGTTGTGTTTTGATGTTATAATATGATGATAATATTTTGTTAATATGAATGCTTTAACAGAGATCAGGAATTTCATAATGATTAATTTTTATGTATTTTAGATCCAATCAGACAGTTTATTTTGATCTGTGAGGGGGTTCAAATCCGCCACAGTTTTCACCTCCATCTTTTCCCTAGATCTTTTTCAGACTGCAGCCAATGAGATGTCCTCTTGCATATCGTTATGAGTTTCGCAGAGTGCTGAATATCGATTTGTCTCTTTGTTAAATTCATGTTAACCCCATGAGAACTACCTGCCGATTGGCCAAAATGAAGTTTTCATTATCAATTGGCCCAATCAGCAACATTGTTAGAATAATTTCACCATTCAAAAAAAAATTGGGGTGAATTATTTGCAAAGTATCATTCTGATTGGTGATTAAAGTGAAAATATCATGTAATTGACCAATCAGAGGCAATGTTAGATCGGCAGGTAGTGCTCAGGGGGTTAACCATGAATTCTCTTGGATTAGATAACAGGGGATCAAATATAGAGAGCCAGAGGGCAGTATATCAACTATTTAATGATGATTCTGTGTGATAAGTGAGCCGAAATTGGAATACAGGGTTAGTTAGTGCAATGCAGTAAGGTTGATCCCCAATTTGTGCATAACATGAATTTAACAAGAGAAATCGATATTTGGCACTCTGCCAAACTCAAGATATTATCAACAATGATAATTTGTCAACATTGGCCTCATCATATTTTGTTGGGATCACATTTTCTGCTGCGATTACAAAATTCAAGCAGTATTCTATGATTGTGTATAAATCAGTCCCCAGTCTGAGATTATAAACAAACCCAACCCACATGTGAGCACATCTCAATCTGAATTTTGACCCCTGTAAACCCATGCTCAGACAACTGGTCCCACCAATCGTGCCACAACGGGGGGTACTCTGACGTTGACTCGCACCACAAACAGCTCCACCAGCGGTCTTGTAATAACCACACCACGTATACTATCGACGGTACGAGGGGCTGATCTCAAGGTATTATATCAAGGGGTTAGTCATTAGTACAAGAAGGCCTCATCTGTTATAGCTGCCAGGTGGTAGATTTGTTAGATGTGTACAGTGTGGAATGCAGAAAATGTCAAATGTTTATATGGCAGCTATTGCAGTTATGGCCTTTTTGCACTAGCCCCTCGATATATTTGGGAAATCTCTAAATTCTTGAACAAACAATACTGTATATAGCGGGAAATTTTTGTGAGGTTTTTATTTTCGCAAGGTGTTTATTATTGCAGTAAATTTCAGAAACACAAATTTAACCCCCTGGACACTACTGGTCATCTAAACTTTGCATTTGCAGATGATTTTATTAATATCATCCTTGATTGGTTCAAAATTGGACACAATGTTCATTTTGGCCAATCAGCAGGTAGTTTTCATGGTGTTAATAGCCTGCAAAAATATTTTTTATCCATAGGCTTTAATGTGTAACTGTTTGTACCATAAAACTGCTCCGAACAGTTCAAATTGCGAGAAAAAAAATTAATATCGTAAAAATTTCGCACTTTACAGTATTGAAATATACATCCATGCTGATAAGACCACATGGACCGCAGTGTTTTGTAAGCACAATGTATAATAGCACTTTGTTCAAGAATTATTTAAAAAGTTTCTCTAAAACCATGCATAATATTTATTAACATAACATCATTAGCAACAAAGACTCCAAAATTCATTCATTCAAAAAGGACATACTGTTAATAGCACAGCCCTTTAAATAACAAAGTCAGTGGACAACCAATGTTGAGGGCTTCTGTGTTAAAAATTAAATTGAAAAACAAAAAGTATCTCAATCATCATTTGATCAGTCTTGTTGGAGGAAGGCAGCAGCCTTTCTATGGTAAGTCTGGGTCACCTGAATTATGTTTCAGCTACAGTGACACTTCATGCAAACTGTCCTGGAGGGATGGTAGGATGTTGAACAGTCTGGCATATCTTGAATTCAATGTTAACCCTCTCACGTGGGTGTCGATAGCAGACGACAAGTATCAAATTTTCTATAAAAATTCAGAAATTTTAGAATTGTAAATTTTCATGACCATATTTGGAATCAGCATGAAAAATGCATTAGAATGACCACAAACAAGTCTAGTATTGGTTCAGTGGTTCTTGAGATAGCTCTTGATATTTTGAGAAACTATCTTGGAACTTCGGACTTTTTATGTTGAAGCCCATGGCCAGCATGCAGAGCATTAACCCTAACACGCCTAGAGACCACAAAACACCATGAGGATAACCAATGCACATACGTCAATCCCACATTTTCGCCATGACGCAATCAGCCTAAGTGCTTTATGCTCTGTGGCTACTGGCCGGTGATCGTGTGCTTGGCATGCGAGGGGTCTAAGGTTCGAATCCCAGTGGTGCCATTCTTGGTTCATCTCCTCTCCGTTTTCGTTTCTTCTTTAACTTCCGATAGCAAAAAGCAGTGTTCAGTGTTAGGGTTAATAGCTACATGTAATTTATATTGATATAATAATATCCTGTTGCCTATTCGCTGTAGAAGTGACGTAATAAATTGGATTAACTACCATAGCAATAGATCGATACAATTTTGACTATATCGTGCTGCACTACAAGCATGTTGCACTCATCACCTGTGTATGTCTGCAATCATAGATTGAATGCAATACCGCTGTTTTCAATGGTACATCATTTCTACAGCAAATTTCAGTACAAAGGAAATTAATGAGGTGATGCAGAAGCTGGAACAAAATACTGATAGAAATATTTGTGTGGATACTAACTGGGTGTGTTTTCTTGTCCAGGTGGCCTATGTGTGTATGTTGCATTGTTTCGATGTTCTGTTTTAACCTATGTGCACTAGTACTGCCTTTCTTTTTGAGCTGATTGTTTAATTACTTGATATATCATCTGGGTAACCAATCAGTAGAGCTTTTAGATCTCTTGGTGCTTTTAAGCTTTATTTCCTTCAGCCCTACGAGGCCGGTCGACTGCATATCCGTCTTTACACGCTTTTCAATACGGAATAAATGCTAACCTCTCATGACATCATCCAAGCAGCAAAGTTCATTTCCCATTGAAAAGCGTGTAAAGACGGATATGCAGTTTACCGTTCTGCTACTGAGTGTTCTTACCATTAATATGATATAGGCCTCTTTGTAACCAAAAGAATTTGTAACCAAAAAAATTTTCTTGGAGGTTGATAATTCAACTGTTATTGCGCATGCCCATGGGGTCAAAGCCAGCTTCATAATTAATTGTTCAACACAATTCGACCTAACTTTTCAGACTGTTTGTATGTTTAAAGGTGAAAAATTACCATCATGCACAATATTTACAGACAAGTCGTAAACAAACTGTTTGATTGACGGTTGACATCAGGCACAAACTAGTATCCTTAATTTATCATAGTGGTACGTGATTTGGGTGTTTTGTTGAGGGCACAGCCAAGGGTATGGACTAACTGTAGGTAATTAACTTTGCAAACCATGGTGTTAACTGTACAGTTTGTTCATTTGTGTTTCTTCTTGTTAAAACCACCATTCCCATTCCTTAAACCTACTAATATAAAACATGACCTATAAAGCAGGAAATATAACCCATATACACAAAGGAATCGTATTGTCACATGTCTTTCAACTGGTTGGAATGCAGTGTCCCTATAACTCTGAAATACTGTATATGGAGCGTCGCATAAAGGCAGGAAAAAATGGCTCAAACAGCTCTTCTCCCTTGGCACAGATCCACCATCTTGCTATCAAAACAAGGTTCTCCCTGCAAATACATGCGCAAAATGTGCATTTTTGTATCTGGCGCTTTTCTAGCAACATACCTGAATTCTTTTGCAATGCGTACCTGATAATCAAAGCACACACATCACACACTTTGCGGGTAGAGCCTCGTTTTGAGATTACTGCAATCGGCGAATACAGTTGGATAGAATAATTACTAATAGAATAATAAGGGCAAAAGGCAGCTTTACTTAAGTATCTCGCACGCATTTATGTGGTGTTTGAAAATGTGCACACCTGTATTGAGTGAACGGTCATGAATTCTAAGCTAAGTCATTGAAAAAAGCAATGCGAGATTTATCAGTGATAAGGAAACCACTGAGAATACTGATGCTGATGTCAAATATACTTAACTGACTGCCTAGGCACACTAATTTAAATGTCTTGAGTTTCAGTTGATTAAAAATAATCTTTCCAGCTATAGCACACGGAGGAAATATTTTAATATTATATTTGGTTTTATAATAAATTAATAATTCATAATGATATTGCCAAATGGCATTGATTTGGGGCATTACCAATGCAGGGATGCAAGTTTATTTTCAGCCCATTTTAGGGCCATTCTGGTCATTTTCACGCTGTTCACGATTTTTGTCATAAGTGGACTTTCATCCTTGCCAATTTGTGCGTAATAACCAAGGCTATCGATTTCCGTTCAATGAGCTGAACGTTTAAATAAAAAAATCTGCCATTTAAATGTAAAAAGAATTTGTTGATAACAAAGGCTGAATTTGAAATTATTGAAAAAAATCAGACACAAAAAGTGAACACACAATTTGAAAAGTGGACATAAACTTTCCACCAAACGGTTTGTATTTTAATACACTACTCAGAATATTTAAAGGATCAGAAATTGACAATCCCTAATGTCCTCTTTTCTTTTCTGTTCTTCTGGTGCTAGCTAAAGTGTTTTCAGTTTCTTGGGAATTCAGTTCTTGGTAGTGAAAGTGGTCAGTTGCCTATAATTTGGTTTGCTTCATGTTTGGTAGTGACGTCGTCAGTTCTTTTTCGCAGTTGCGCCGAAGCGTGCCGACAAAGCGTTCTTGTGTGCTAAAGTGTACGCTCTGCGTGATAAAGTTTGCGCTGAGTAGTGTAGATTTGAAATTTTAGTTGAACTTGAATGGAGACATTTTGGAATTCCAATAGCTGTTTTTAAATGGCTCCTAAACATTGCAAAATTTTGCATAGCAAATTGCAAGAAAGTTCTCATTTTATATAGCAATGTGGCATACTTATGTAGTTGGCATAGTAAGTTGGCTAGATTGTGTAGCAAAATGCAATGCGATATCAGGTATGCCCTGCTTCAGAACACGTTTAAACTAACCAAAGGTTTGGGAGAGCGATTTGAAATGCTCCTAAACATTATTGAGGAAACAAAATTGTAAGGTCTGAAAAATAAATGAAATTTAAACATTTCCAGGTTTGTAAATTTGAAAGTTGGAATTATGTGTATTTCATCCATGCAGATAGTTTTATACTTACAACATGAAAGTTTGGGAAATGGTGGGAGTCCTTGACAAATTGTCATCTGACTTAACCCCCTGAGCACTCCCTGCCGATCTAACATTGTCTCTGATTGGTCAGTTACATGATATCTTTATTTTAATCACCAATCAGAATGGAGCTTTGCAAATAATTCACCCCATTTTTTTTATGTGGTGAAATTATTCTAATAATGTTGCCGATTGGTCCAATTGGTAATGAAAACCTCTTTTGACCAATAGGCAGGTAGTTCTCATGGGGTTAACAACAGCAATTAAGTTCACTAACAATTCATCACTTGTAAGCACTCATCATACTCACTTTGCACTTAACCAAACATTGCATTTTTTTTCTTGTTATTTCAACACAGCAATCTGGCCCCATTGTAACCCGCACCACCCTAGGGCCGGGATCAACACCCATTCGCACCGTCAACAGCGCAGCTAGTAGTATCGTCGTAAACACGCCTCCAGGCGCAGTGTCCACTGTGACGGGCCATCAGTTTGCCAGTATCAACAAACGTATGAGCCAGGGGGTTGCTACCATAACAACCATTGCTGGCACGGCTAATGCGCAGGTGGCTCCAACGGTAAATGTTACTAAAGTAAATATCCCTCACTTAATCTGGCATCAGTTACTTTTTGTGTTTTAGTATTTTTTTTCCGGTCTTTCAGTTCACATTAATTTTTACTTAACATTTATGTCATACTTTTAGTAATTTACATCTTAATTTGCCAGCGAAGTGTTACGTGTAATCCGATTATCACTAGTGTCAACTGGATCACGCTTTTGAGTTCTGCACCACGATCGAAATGATCGCAACACAAAGTCTATGGCACGTACTACCAATTCTAGAAGGTGCGTGATCCAGTTACCAAGGAGTTATGTAACCACTTCGCTGGCGAATATTCTAAGATGAGAAAAAAATCAACTTGTTCTACGGGCGGACAGACTTACCAGGTAGGGTTAGACGGTTGGGATTTTTATTTTTCTGGGAGAAGTTAAATATCAATGACCCTAAAAAAATCACAAGCTTGACAAATCAAAAAAAATTTCGAAAAAAAAAAAAATTGTCAAAATCAATCTACTTTGGCCAAAAAAATGGATGTTTTTAATTTCATACAGCTAATAAATTTCTTTAAAATGCCCCAAATGCAAAATCAGTTGGGTCTGTAGAATAGGATTTTTTTTCATTACCTTATGTCATTATTTTCAAAAGGACCCATAAGAGACTTTTTACACGGATCTGACATCTTCCTTCCAAAATGTGGTCCTTCCTGCAAAGGCATGCACAAAAAGTGCATTTTTGTTATTAGCACTTCTCTAGCAACATGCTAATAGGCTTTTTACAAAGCATGCGTATGAAAGGTGTACACACGCACAACAAAATATTCAAACACTTCGGGGTACGACCTCATTTTGAGATGATCGTACAAAGGGTAAATAGAGATTGAAGTGGCAATAAGTGATGAAAAAATAAGTGATGAAAAAATATGATTTGTTATAAACACAGTACAAAGTCTACATATGATAAATTTTAGATCATCTATAACTTGCACATGACTCCACTCTCATATCCAATTCTAATCCCACCCTTAACTAACACCATCATTCTGAAACATTTTCATCTAACTTGTAAACTCTTTAACCCAAATCATTACCCTGATAACCCTAAACCTATAATCTTACATATTCTACCTTTATTATATTCTGTAATATATACTTTTAAAGAATTGTCTCTAGCCTAGGGTTACTCAGGTTTTTGTGTCGGTATGTAGGTGCCTCGTAGTACACTAAAAGTGTACTTATTAAAATACCAAGTTACCAAGAAACACTGGTATTAGTAAGGCTTAAATATCGGTCAATTGGTTGGGTTTTTTTGGGGGGGATGAATGAATGGCACATTTTTGCAAAAATTCTCAGATATTTTAGAAGTTCACAATTTTTGACTTTCAATGAGGCAAACTTGGACTACTTGTCCAAACAATTTTAAAAAAATGACACATACCAAAAAATAACCTCCCCCACATATTATTTTTGATCCAGGTTGCTAGTTCCTTAGCTCAGGTGGTACGAGCTCAGGCGGGCACACGTACCTCAGTAGTGACCCTGCCAAGCACTGCTGGTATCATCACTAGTCAGGTACGAGGTGTTACCACGGCAACTGTTGTCATGACAACATCATCCGTCCAAGCCAGACCTACTGCAACATTAACCGGTAAGATGCACATGTTTTTATTGTTCATTAGGAAATCAATTGGTCCTTTAAGGTAGTTGGTCTGATTTTTTTTTTCATATTGTGTTTTGTACCTCAGGTTGAGACCTAATCCAAAAATAATCCATATGTAGTGTGATCAAGCAAAGTCGGTCATATACAATTTTTAGTTGTCTTAGGATTGTAACAGGATTGCAAAGCTACATTGTGCATAAAACCCCATTGAAATTGGACAACCAATCAACCATGCAGTTCAGAAGATGTGTGCAGTTACAGAGTTTCCAAATCAATAGGAAACAAAAGGAAATATTTCCTTTGTTTGGCTATATCTTAAAATCAATATTTCTGACTTCCGACTGATTTTGGCAAGGAATCCAGTTTCAATTTCAATTTCAATGACTCAAGACAAGAGGTAACGTTATTTATGATAAGAAAAGAGGTTCCGCTAGATTCCTTGCCCTTATGATATACACAACTTTTGTTTCAGTGTGTAGTTATTTTTTGAGAAAAATGCAAAATTAGTCACAAAATTTATCAGGGGGTGTAGTACCACCTTAACATCATTTCAAATAATTTGATGTTTGTATGTTATTCAACAGGAGCCCAATTGACAGTTGCTAGTATGAAGAATCTGACCCAGCTAACTCCAGCTCAAATCAATCAGCTAGCGCTGTTCAAACAGCAGGCACTTAGACAACAGCAACAGCTACAGCAACAACAGCAGTCAGCAAGTCAGCTGAAACAAGTAAGATGCAGTACAGAAAGTAAAGTGCAGTATCTATACACGTCGACCTCCCATGTCCGGACCTCTTTTAGATGAATCTCTCTGTTATCCAGACATGAAAACATGTTTTTATAATGATTTGACACCTTAATTTCCCTGCTCTGTTCAAAATAGCATTTACAAGGTCCTCGTTGTTGCATATCATCTTTCAGTGTTATTACCCCCGTATTGAATAATGTTTTGTTGTCCCAATTTTAGCACTTCTGACATTTAATGCAGAATTATATAGACACATTTCACTTGTCATGATTTTTCACTTTTCTGGCCAATGCTTCATCCCATCAAGTAGCTGAAACAAATAAGCTGCTTCAACTTTTGATAGGCAAATCCAGAGATTAAAACTTATGTTTCTTAGCTTTCGATAGCAGGGTATGCCATCTTGCTATCGAAAGTTAAGGGACGTAAGTTTTAATCTCTGGATTTGCCTATCAAAAGTTGAATAATTTCACGAACAATCCTACAGATGAAACTTTTCAGAATAAGCTGCTGTTTCTGATTTCAACTAATTTTGTATTTTAATTCTCATATCTGGGAAGCAAGTGACATGTTGAGTTAAACAAAGTTGGCTTATATAAGGTGTTTTCTATGGGTCATGGGCAATAACTTCTGGGTGGCCAACTAAATCAATCTTCTATAGAGGTTCCCAGCATGGGGTCAAAGGTTATATAGGGTCAAATATCAGAATTGTTTGAATCTTGTTTTGAACCCTATCAGATATTTGCATATATTTCATTCAACAAAGCTCACATCAAATCATTTTGTAATTGCACAGAACAAATTACGCAATGTGTCATCAATACCGTATCGACCTAGTAAGTTACCCTCCCCTAATCAGCGCCAAAAAACTTCTGTTTTTATCACGTAAATGAGTAAAATTCCTATATTCAATGATAAGGAAGCAATCTGGCCTTGTGAGTTTCAAATGTGTTTTTTTTTGGGGGGGGAGGAGAGGTTTGGGGTTTTTTTTAGTTATTATTTCCAGGAATTGCATTGCATTACAATATTATTTTAAAAGTAAAATGTCTATTTTGGCTTTCAGGACTTTCAGGAAGAAGCTCCAATTTCAAACAACTTTCAATAGTTCCCTGATGCAATTATTAGGTCGATATGGTACTGCTAGTTATCTTCACTGCTATTGTATGCACATACACATTCAACATAATCTGTCCATATCCCATGATGCTTTTCACAAGGAGTTATTACTTAGCAACTAGATCACACAACTTATGGAGTGGTAGTACATGTAGTAGACTTTGTGTGGCGATCATTATGATCATGGTTCAGGTCTTAAAAGCGGGATCCAGTTCACAAAGTGATAATTGAATTGCATGTACATGTAACACATCGCTGGTGAATTTTTAGTGATGACATGCCTGTAGTGTGGAGTAGGCAAATTCGTCAATTGATTGTCAAAATTAGATGACCGTTTCGCTTACTTCACATAAAAAGCTTATCTCATTCATTTCATCTCACTGATCAAACCATTTTCCCCACTTGCCTCCTTTCCTCCACAAGGGAAAAACGGTTGCTTCTCCCGCTTTCCGTTTGCAGCAGCTGAAACAAACCGACATCAAACGTCTTCAACAAGCCCAGGCGCAGGCTCAGGCAGCTCAGGTCCAAGCTCAAGCCCAGGCCCAAGCTGCTCAGCAACAAGTGACTACCCAGACACTTCAGCAGGTGGTGCAGAAGACGGGAGGGGTGACGGCGACGGTGGTGGGCACGACGGCGGCCACTGTGGTGAGTGCTGCACAGGCCAAGTTGATAGCAGCTTATAGGCAGCAAGCTGCTGGTGCAAAGGTATTGGGAACGGAGACAAAATCCTGGATGAAAAAAGTGTTGGGCCCAATGAATGGCATTTACCAGAATGGAATAAAAATAAGAAATATAAAAAAATAATTTTGAAAAGAAAAGATGTAAAGTGCCAGTTGTGAGAATCTTAAGCTGGACTTTATGAACACAGATTATTGGGAAATATTCAAAGAGTTTATACTTACTACATAGTCCAGATTCCCCCATGTTTGTGTGTCACTCATCGAAGACAAAATTGACTCATGATCGCAAGGTTGTGGGTTTGAACCCTGACAGGGCCAACATGTTGTGTCCTTAGGCAAGACACTTTATCTCGCTTAGCCCATTCCACCCAGGTGTAAAATGGGGAGCTGTTAGGGGGTAGTCATACCAGCACCATTATTTTTGGCTACCACTTGATGTGAAATATAAAGCGCTTTGATATCCATATATATCTAAGGTGCTATATAAATGCCTGACTTATTTATTTATGCAAATAAAGCACAAGTGCACAAATTCGGTGATTTTAAACTCGGGCATGAATTTCAAACATGGACAGGTGACAAAAAACTCAGAATGGGCTTTGCTTGGCCTACTCAGAAGATTATTTTTGGCAGCCTATTCAATCGGTTACTACCAAAAGTTGTATGATGGCTAGTGATGTTTATTTTACCCAACACTCAGTCATGCAGTAATTTGTCTCATTAAAGGTAGCAGAAGGGATCAAACATCTGTGATGCTATTTCATTTATTTACTTATTTGACATTGTAAGATAAGACTCTGCGTATAATTGTGTGTCAAAGGGAAGTTGATGGGCTGCAGGCCTGTAACCAGGGGGCTGGGGGCGGACGCTCCCCCCTCAATCCCCAACTGCCCAAAAAGTCCCCTTTTTTTACCCAAAAAGTCCCATTTGTGAGCATAGTGAGCAAAAAAATAGGGTTTTTTTATGCCTTTTTGGTCCACTTTTTCAAAATCCGCCCCACCCTAGTAAAAAAAGTCCAAATTTTGAAGGAAAAAAAGGTCCACTTTTTCAATATCGGCCCCCCCCCCCAAAAAAAAAATCCTGGTTACGGGCCTGATGGGCTGTTCCATTTGAAACCACACCCCCACTGTGGAAGATTTTGAAATTCTAACCAAATTTAACAGCTTGAATAATTCCAGATTCAACCATTTTTGTCCGTAAAATGTGTGGAAGGTTTTTAGAATTCCATTTTTTTCTCATTTGAGCCAAAAGTGTGTAAAATTCAACTGGATACAATTTCCACCAGAATTTTTACTAGAATTTAACTGGAAACTAGCAAATATGTCCAGCTCGGTTGAACATAAGATTAGACTGGAAATATTCCACATGGGGCGTATGGACTTGAAATGGAATAGCCTAATGATACTGATGCTCATTTTGTCGTCTGCATCACATGTCGTATCTCAAAAGGCTGCCGTATGTGATTTTTTTTTTTTACTATCATCATCTGATTGTGATGATATACGCACCTATACTAAAATGCAGCAAACCTTTTACGAGCGCGACTACCGTGGTGTTGCAAATTCGGCGCTAACAACGCGTACGGCGCACAGTTCATTCATAAATTTCCACTCAGCAACAATATATCGCCTTAGCAGCCAATCAGAGACAAGTGCGTGCAACGCAGTATATACGCGATGTATCCTTACAATACGCGCTCGTCTAAGGTTTTCTGCATTTTAGTATAGGTTTCATTATCATTGAGGTACAGGACTTTTTATTTGTTCGGAGAAGAGCAGGTAGGGCAACTACTTGATTATATTTCTACATGTTCATACTACATACTCTGAAAATTTTAGAAAATTCGCACGAGACCGTCTTTTTTTAAATCACATTTTTGTTCCTAAAATGGGGGTTATAGCGCCCTCAACGGGCACTCTCTACATAGGGCTACATGTAAAGACCAGTTATAAACAAATGGCCCTAAAATAAAACGGACTCGTGCGAATTTCCTCAAATTTTGCATTTGATGTAGATTTAACATCTGGAATGTAATGCAAGTGATGTCGTTGCTGCTCTTCTAAATTAATTTTTAAAATGTCCGCCCCAGACCAAGGTGTACGCTGTAAAATTAAAATCACAATATTACAATCTCATGTCCATTCATAAAAGAAAGGAGCATGCTGAAATTGAAAATAATAGGAAATATAACCATGATAATAAAAATCACACACAGCAGCCTTTTGAGATACGGCTGTATGCGATGCAGACAAACAATTTATGACCATCCACAACAAACCCAGTGTAAAGTTGCAATTTTGAGTTTCTAACATTACTAAACAGTTGAAATCTTTTCAAAACAAGCTTTAAAATGATATATCATCACCTGTCATAATTGCTTCAGAAATATGTGCATAAACTTGCACTTGAAATTCCTTTCTATTGATATTGTAAACTTTATTGGTCTATATCTCTGAATAAGCACTGTTGACTTTACATTGGGTTTGTGATGAATGGTCACATTTGTATAATTTGGGCAAATTAACCTTGAAATCATGAAGCTACTTTATCTTTCAGAAGGCAGCCACATTAGAGTGATTCTGTATCTAGGCTTTATTGTTTTTATAAATTCTAGGTGAGCGACACAATGCTCTCCTGATAAGAATATGTGGGAGAACGGACAGGAGAGTGATTTGAATTGAATATCATTGACTGACTTATACTTGGGTCGGATCCTAATCGGCGGGCCTTACAACATCGTGATTAATATCAAAATATTTCATTTTTGAGAATTTTTTTGTGACATCTTGCCAGAAGCATCACAAATTATTAATGCAAGTCCTATACTTTGTCTACTTTCTTTAACACGCAAAATATAGACAGACAGGTCAACTAATAGCAATTTTAATGTGGGTTTACTTTTCGGCGTAGTGGTAAAAGCCTACCATTTCCCGCCTATTACGAGCTGATCAAACTATACAACGATTGAGTTGTCAAATATGCTGATGAGCTACTGATAATTCTCCTAATTAAGTCTTGATTAACTTTGAGGTGTAGGGATTGCTCTTGCTCTCCTTAAAGGCAAAGCTTTGTATATATGTTTCTTGCAGCATTTAGTTGCAAAAAGAATAGGGTGATAATCACTGACAGTCCTAGTTGATCCATGCTGAGGTTTGTTGCAGAAGGAATGTTTCCACCCTCAAGTGAAACCGCTGGGTAAATAATGACACAGGTACACTCAAGTGCTGTGTAAATACATGATAAACGTATTAATTTAGTAAACATTTTGACATTGTTGATGCATAAATTAATTTCTTGATTGACTGATTCTCCCAGGCTGTCCAGCAAAAACCAGCAACACTGACACGTCAGACAACACTGAAGGAAAGCGACGTGGCAGCGCTGATCAAATTACAACAACAGAGGGCGCTGGCTCAGTCCAAATTAAAAGGAACTATCACTACCCTGCCAGTCAGCGGGGTAAAAGTTAGCAGTGTGCCGATGCAGGTGAGGATTAAAGAACTTTGATGGGATTGAAAATTTGAATTGATATCATTAGTTTCACTACATTTGTTATTATTATTTATTTATTTATAACATTACTTCCAAAAGTAGTGTATACAGAGACCAGAGTATGATTTTCCATGGTAGAGATAGCATCCTTTGATTTTTAGAAGACTATCAAAAATGCTATTATAGGTTTGATGTCACCAAGCTTTCTAGTTGCCGTTTATACAATTACAATTAATTCAGAACTTCAACATCCAGTACGTTGATGAGATCAGTGACCTTTGAAAGCTGTGTGAATGAATTGTGACTCTTCAGGAATTTTCATTATTATTATAACATTGGCAGTAAGTTTTAACTTGGCTCAACAAATTTTAATAGCCTTGGGTTTACATGCAAGACTTCAAGACCAAACAAAATGCAAAGCACAGATGTAAAACATGTTTTTCTACAAATTTGAAAGTTCACTGCCGTTGAAATGATGTGCGAGTTCCATGTTGGCTTATCTCCCATGCATATTACCAATATTGTTCTGAGATTTATCTCTTTTTCTGCACTTCCTCTGTACAAAGTATAGAAGCTTTCCAAATTTCGAGACTTTTATCTGTGGTCACTCACACCCCTCGTATAGTCTGTAAGCCCCCTTGTCCTTGTTCATCGGGTTTTAACCACTTCTGATCCAGATTGCTTCCTTAATTTGGTATATGTCTGACTGAGAATATAATCTAATTTCCATGTAGGGCATTGTGACTGCTGCTCAAGGTCAGAAGACAGGTCAAGCTACAGCCATGAAAGCTCTCACCATACAGCCTGGAGGTAAACTAAGTCTACAGCAAATCCTACAGATGCAACAGGCACAGAAGGTACAAGCAGCGGCTGCACAGCAACAGAAACTGGTAAGCAGCACACTGCAAAGTGATATCAAACAGTCACCAGGAGTACTCCCTAAATATGTATTAATCTGTTTATCTACAATAGTATCTATTATTCTAGATCCAACAATTTTCATCTATAAAAAGTGGAAAAGGTATGGATGATTTTGGAGCTCCAAAAAAGAATTATCAAATTTTAGTCCAAATTGTACAAAATTGAATGGGATTTTATGAATTTCTACAAAGTTCAACTGGACTTTTAACATAAAACTAGCAAAAAAATGTCCAGCTGGAGCAACTTGATTTGAGATGGCAGTGAAATCTTCCACAGGGGGTGTGTGATTTTTAATTGGAATAGCCTATTAGAGCCTTGTGCTGTTCCACTTTTATATTGGTGTGTTATATTGATGATGATAATTATTTAATCACACAGGCACAGAAAGTACGACAAGCAGCCGCACAACAAAAATTGGTGAGCAGGATTTTTCCTTTTCAGTATTTGCTGGCTACTTTTGATATTATGCATACATTGTGACATTTTTTTAGCCATTTAGGCAAAGAAAGAAACAGATTTTTTCTCAAACCAGCACTCATAAGTATGTGAAAGCATATCCTAGCTCGTGGCCCTATGCGTAGGGGCATTTTACAGGCTGCGTAGTACCAAAAAAAAAAAGCAAAAGTGGGCATAACATAGAGTCTGAAGTTTACCGTTTTCTAAAATCCATTTTCCGTGTTGTAAAATTTGTAAATCCATGTTTTATGAATAAAGCTTAAAATGTATAAACAATGATTATGAAGGATATTAATGTCACAATAAAGTGTTCAATATCGCAATTAATATGCTCTGATTGGAATATTCTCACGATAATAGGCCGACTGTTACAATATTTGGATGGATACTAGGGGGCTCATACCTTGGTAATATACCTTTATTTCGGTATTATTAAACAGTATTTTTGTCATAAAAATTGACACACACAACTCAAGATTGTTTTTAACATTTATATCTTTTAACAATTTTTGTCACGTCATACAAAAAAATGTCATTTTCCGTGTTGTACCTCCGATTCCGTGAATTTCTTCCGTTTTCCGTAAAACGGAAAACTTCGGACTCTAGCATAACATTCATACAAAAAAAACTGGTAGCACTTGGCTTGATTTCTTTTTTCAATGCTTCATGCCAAACGTAAACAATCACACGCGATATAAGTCTACCGGAAGCATAGCAAAATAATCCGGTGGTAGCCGTACACTAAGAGGCCGTCAGCGTGACGTCATAAGCCGCCATCTTGTGGGTACATGCTGCGATGGTCGTTCGATCTCCATGTGTGAACAGCAAAATCACTGTGTCGATGCGCGATAACAGCTGCGTGGCAAGCTGCGCCCTCACGTAGTGTACCCACAAGATGGCGAAAGGCTGACGGCCTCTATTTCGCCCTCCATGAGCGACACACAAAAATGGGTTATTTTAGTATTCTTTGGTTGTCCATTGCTAGCCATCCATGTGCCCATCTTTTGGGATAGAGTGTTTGGTCCTGGGAGTGGCAAAATTATTCAACTTGGTTTGCACAACATAATAAGTAAGAATTTTCAACAAGCTATTAGTCCGTAACATCAATTGAATAATATTATTGCTATGTCATTGTCATTTCAGCTTGGAGTAAAAACAGCTCAGATCCTTCAGAAACAAGTTGCCCAGGTACAGCAGGTTGTAACATCAGGCGGGACCATCCGTGTGTCATCTCCAGTAGTAGTGACTAGCAATATATCGGGACAACAAGTGGTACAGTCTAGTGCCGTACAGTCTGCTGGCACAGTGCAGCAAGTACAGGTATGTCATGTGTATGCACACATGCACACACCCCTACTTATAAACAATGTCAACCATATGCATGGACACTTGCCAGGTGTTAACTATCCAACTGTGGTCATTTTCAGTTGTTGTTGATAAACATGTTGGCATCCTTCAGCATACCAGTAGGAGTACAACCATAACCTATTGGTCGTAAAGGATGCTAGAGTATCGTGAGACTCTTGTGATTTGGGGTGTAACAAAACAAGTTTGCTATATTCTCTGATAAGAGTCTAACATAACCTATATATTGATACCTTTCAAGATAGGCCAGGGTGAAGAATTATTAGATGCGATGCAATTTCAATAATGAGTTGGATATTTTTTCATATCAATTCCTTGGAGCAAAAAAACTTGTTTTTTTGTTTCTTAGCAGGGGGACACATCAGTTAACTTTCATTGAACAAATTATTTGGAGCACAAACCTGTTAAAAGCTTTCAACATGTGTATTCATTATATCTAACTGCTTAGACAGTTCCAATATTGTTTTTTGCAGAAAAGTGTTAAGTACTGTATAAGTTCTTATTTTGCATATGTGCAGCAAGTACAGTATGTTGTACTTATAAACAATGTCAACCATATGCATGGACACTTGCCAAGTGTGAACTATCCAACTGTGGTCATTTTTAAGCTTTTACTACCAATTACGGATCCAACCCAACACCAGCAAATGTACTATGGCTGTATGTTCTTATGCTGTTTTGGATCAAGAAACACTGCCCAGGAACTGTGATGCAACAATTGATCTTTTAACCCTAACACTGAACACTGCTTTTTGCTATCAGAAGTTTAAGAAGAAACAAAAAAAGAGAGAAGATGAACAAAGAAGTCACTTGGCGCCACCGAGATTCAAACCTTAAACCCCTCGCATGCCAAGCGCGCGATCACCGACCGGTAGCCAAGGTGTTTCGCTGCCCATTCCGTGTGCATATAGCACTTGGGGTGATTAATACGTCATCGCATCCTCCGGAATTTGTGCACGCGCAGTGGTTATCATCACCGGGTATATTGTGGTATCTATACATGTTAGGGTTAAGTTTCAGTTGTAGTTAATAAACATGTCGGCATCCTTCGCATACCAGTAGGAGTACAATCATAACCTATTGGTCGTAAAGGATGCTATAGTATCGTAGACTCTTGTGATTTGGGGTGTAACAAAAACAAGTTTGCTATATCCTCTGATAAGAGTCCGACAAAATTTTTGTCATATGACGCTTCGAGCACAAGGCCAACAACATTTTTTTTTGGACAGTTTTAGCAGGGCGCACATCAGGTGAAGGAATATAATGCGAAGCAATCTCAATAATGAGTTGGATTTTTCTTCATATATATTCCTTGTTTACATGTATATGCTTTGTTTGGTGCACAAAAGTGTTAAGTACTGTATAAGTTGTTATTTTTCCACACAGTACATAATTTTTTGTCTATATATTTCTTCCAGGGCCTTCAAGTAAGCCAAGCCCAACTAGCACAAGGTGTACGTCTACAACAGGTGACGTCAGCGCAAGGAGGAACGCCAACAGTCCAAGTCCAACGTGTCACCCAGGTACCACAGAGCCAAATGACCACTGTGAGACAACAGTTAGGCCTACAACAACAGGTGAAACAAGCTGCTGCCGCACAAGGGACCACGCTGTCCATCCAGCAGGCGGTCAAACCGGTCACTCTAATCCAATCGGGTGCTTCGCTACTACCAGGAACCAAGACTGTAACCGCTACCACAGCACAGCTCTTACAGAAACAGATGCTTGCTCAGATTGTGTCGTCAGCAGCAGCGCAACAGAGCACGCCCACTAGCAGTGGGGTAGCTGTGACTCAATTAGCGCGAGTCGTAGCGCCGCCTACTTCCGTTCAAACTGTGCAGGTATCACAACCACAACAGACTCTAATGGTTGAAAGCGTTGCCATAGCGGCACCGGTACAACAGAAGCAAGAGGAGGCAAAGGAAAGCGTGCCGACTTTGACGTCGACGACGATTAAACCTTCGGTGAGTAGTCAGCCGGTGATAGCTGCTCAATCGCCACAAACTCAAGTCAGCATCACCACTCAACCTGCTCAGCAGGGGACCCCACAGCTGACGAGAACAGTCAGTGCGGCGCAGTTACAGCAAGCTCAAGCTGCACTTAGACAGCAGCAGCAACAACAGCAGCAACAACAGCAAGCTGCTGAGGGGTCAGCACAGAGGACATCACCGTATGCCATGAGGTTAAGAAAACCATCGCAGACGAATAACTAATGAAGAAATTCATCATTAGTTTCCTGCATGTAATAATCACAAAATAGTGTCATTGATACTACACAATGTCTCAATTTTGTAAATTATCCCCCTCATGTAGATAAACTAGAAACATTTGTGATCTATACCAGTTTTAAGGAGTACTAGTTCCTTCACTAATGTTCACTTGATATCAGATACTCATGGGGGGGGGCAATCTGCAGGATAATAATGATTGTATTTCTTGGCATACTTCAAAAGATATGTAATTATTAAATTTGAAATAAGATGTATAAATTTATCAAACGAGGACCAAGTACTTCATTATTGGTATTGCATATTGACAGTTTCATGATATAAGGTGTCTTTGAAAATGTCTAAAATATTTATTAACAATTTCTTTAACTTGTTGAAATACTTTTCAGCCCTAGACAATTTTCTTATTTTTGATCATTTTTTTTTTCCATTTTCCTTTTTCTTTTCTTTTTTTCCCCTTTTTTTTAATGTGTATTATTTGAAGTATATAAAATCATGAAACTACTCGGTACAATTACCGAATAGGGTGCAACTTGCTAGACTTGAGTCCAGTCACAGAGTTTAGGGTTAGTGTTTATGGTTGGGGAAGGGCAGTCTTGTATTAAGACTAGTAGAGCTGCACTGTATTCGGTAATTGCTCCAACTACTCAATTACAAAGTCTATTTAGTATAAGCTGAATATGACCTACACCAAATTTGTATGTATCTTACCCAATTAGGGCAAAGGTCATGTTGTCGACTAATGGTAGAACATACTTTAGTTGTTATAGATCATTTAGAGAAAGATGGAACATGACTTTATGCAGGGTGTATGAGGTAACAAAGGTTAATGGATGGGGTCATATAATGGACAGAAAATAACATTTCTTGATGTTTGAAGCCTATCTGTCAAAGTAAACTCAAAGCTAGGCATAATGATGGGTTTTTTTAAACAGAATTTATCAAAATTAAACTACCCTTCCAAATCCTTTAGTGATTGCTTTATTAAAGATGAGGTACAGAGGTCACTAAATTAAAGACAGTTCCATCTTATCTCAACCCTCTGAGCACTACCTGCTGATCTAACATTACCTTTGATTGGTCAATTACATGATATCTTCATTTTAATCACCAATCAGAATGGAGCTTAACAAATAATTCACTCCAATTGTTTTGCGTGGTGAAATTATTTTAACAATGTTGCTGATTGGTCCAATTGATAATGAAAACTTGTTTTTGACCAATAGGCAGGTAGTTCTCATGGGGTTTAAGAATTGTGGCATCACTTTTAGTCAGCTGAAAAGAACTGAAGGATTTTTAAAAGAAATTGTAAGTTTCATGTTTTTATGATACTGTAGTCCAACCTCCCTTATCCGGACCTCTTTTATTTGGATCTCTTCATTATGCTGTGTGATCATCATAGGAAAACATGTTTTAATGCTTTGCCACCTTAATTTCATGCTCTGATTCATTGAGGAGGATATGTATGTGCCATACTACCCTCAAGCCCTCAAATTCCATCTTTCAGTGTTATTACCCGATATGTGACATGATCAAGGGGATTGAGTCGGATGTCGCTAATATTGTTTTTTAGATATTGGCAAAAACAGTGTTCAAATTCTTTTGTTTTATATTGTTTTCAGCCATTGATACATTGCTCATAAGTCAATAACCAGATGCCCGATTTTAATGGGGTTTGCATCAAAATGTAGCATTTGTAAACTGCCAAAAAACAAATTTAAAAACTTCTATTTGAAAATTGCCGACATGTGACTCATTCTCCTTGATTATGTCACATATTGAGAAATCTTTTGCTGTTCCAGTTCAAGCAATTTAGGCATTCAAAGCAGATTTCACATAATTCACTTATCCAGATTTTTCACTTATCCGAACAATGTTTGGTCCGGTCCCATCATGGCTGGGTAAAAGAGATTGGACCATATCGCTTTTGAGGACATCTTTAGTATGTAGGCATTTAGTAGGTTAGAGGATTATATAGTGGTTTGTAGTGGATGTGATAGTATTGATGTGGTTTGTCGTAAAAATGGGGACTGCTGTTTCATTAAAATGTCGCCAAGTATGCTATTACAAGTTCCAACTCCAGTGACACCTCATGCATATTCTCCTGGGTAGGATTTAGACTGCGCTGCATTCCTTTTTTTTTTTTGACAAACAATTCATACGTTTCCATGCATGAAACCATTTAAAATCTATGACTTGAAACACATCACATCTCTAGTGACGGCCCAGCCCAGAGAAAAAGGACTGCGGTAGTTGGATATGACCTGTGTGACCCACCATATCTTAACACATAGACTCAACCTCTTTCATCTCGAATCTGAGATGAATGTTAATGAAGTAAAAATCAATGTGGGTGGTAAATCTTAACCAATAACAGATAGGCAAGCATACATGTTTATGCATTAGCCCAACCCACTGTGTTCACTGAACCCAACCCACGTGGGGTAGCTCTATTCAGATTTCATTTGACAGCTTAACCATCGCGTATACGTGCGCGACGTCAATTGTATTGGACCTTGTGCAAATAATATGCGCTGGACGGCTATTCAAACGGCTTAATTGGTAAAAACCACAGGATATGTGCATAAACAGCCAAGACTGCATTTTTAATGAGGTAACATCATACCCACTATAGAGTGCATAGTTCATTGTATATTCGAAATACAGTAGACCAGTTTTCTCATGGATATCTGAGCTGTTGAATCAGAACAGGAATGATGACTTTTCCATGGTCAGGTCAGAGAGATTAATTTAGGGAATGATAAATTAAACTGGTCTACTACAGTAGACTAGGTAGGATTAGGCAAATGTTCAGATGGAGGAGCTTGGAAAACTAGAACTGCAGCCCTGTTATATTGATTTTTTCAAAGTAAAATGCTAATACCAATTTCATTGCATCCAAAGTTGTAGGGAAATTAATAAGGTGTCACTGGAGCTGGAATAGATATGGGCATAATTCTGATATTTCAGTGAAATGGCAGTCAAAATTATCCTGGCTGGTATAAAAGACATCTACACTAAAAAATTTTGGGAATGATGTTGAGGTTTTTTTTTTACATAACAGAGATTGATGTATAGTATAATTGCTGTCCAGAAATTGTGTTAAATCTATCTGGTTGGAATGCATACTTTAATGTTCACATCTAGTCAACTTTGTAGCTGATTTGAAAAAAAAAATATTAAGGATATGAAGCATATGCAAAATGTACTTGGTATGAAGACTCCTAAATAAAGAATGTTACGTTCTTGTCCATGAAGAAACCGTCAAGAGAGAGAGAACTTATCAAAAGCCATCTTGCATCTTTGTTTTTGAAGTATCGACAGGATATTATAAACTGTTTGTTGTTTAGCTTAATTCTTTGTACCTACAGAAAGAATATAGGAAAGTTTAATGTTTCAGATAAAAAAAATGCAGGGACTGAAGAGAACGAAAGTGGAGAGTGAAACATGCATATTTATGATATTATCCATCGGTATGTACCAAGTTCTCAAAAAAGTCTGTATTGACAAAAATATTTTGTAGTTTTATCTTATCCAACCAAAAGTGTATGTAAATGATCAGGTTATCTAATAGGGAGGGTCATATCACTATGGATGGTCTTATTATTACCTAGGCAGAGTTGTCACTACACTGGTCAGTGCCAGTGGGTAGTAACCATGGTAACCAACACACTCATGTGACCACCTGCCACTCAAGGGAATACGAGGTTCTTAGGCACAGTTCAGAATTCTGCATGGGTATGCAAAGTTTCAAACTGAACTTATCAGGAGAGGTCTACTCTCATCTACAGATCATACTTGTTTCAAGATTTTGATACTGAATGCAGAATTTTGAATTGTGCCACTATAGGAGTGAGACTAGTTTGGCCCTGTGGTGGGAAGTGACATAAACGTATTTATAGAAAATGTTGTAAAGGTTGGTTTGTACACTATCAAATTCTCAGAACACTTATAACACATTCTGGATGTGTCTGAGTGTTAAAGATGAAAATCTTCTGATGGCGATATCATGATTAAGCCCCTGAGCACTACCTGCCGATCTAACATTGCTTCTGATTGGTCAATTACATGATAGCTTCACTTAAATCACCAATCAGAATGGAGCTTTGTAAATAATTCACCCCATTTTTTGTGTGTGTTAAAATTATTCTAACAATGTTGCTGATTGGTCCAATTGATAATGAAAACTTCTTTTTGGCCAATCGGCAGGTAGTTCTCATTGGGTTACGCCCAGAATTTATATCAAGTTATTTGACGTTGTCCAAGTCTGGGTTGAGGATACTCTTTGTACAAGAAAGTACTGCACAATGTGCAGATATCTTGAACACTTTAGATGCACCACAAGGTCGTCCACGGTGATCTGTGAATTTTGCAGTGTACAGACTCTTAGTGTAAATGTATTTATTAAAAGTTACTTGTAATTCTGTTAATATACAATGACAAAACTTCAATGTTTTCCTGTAGTCTTGTTATAAGAGGTAATGCATGGCATCATTTTGTTATAAAGTAAAGTGCATGTTTTACCGAATTAAGGTTAAACAGTATGATAATCATCAGATTTATAATGGAGGATTTTAGACCTCAGAATTAGAAACACTTTGGGGTTTTTACCTGTAGATATACTGTTTTTACAAGGTAAGCTTTCTCATTATGAACAAGTTCAGTAATCAAAGATATATCGCAGGTTTAATTCAACAGTGACTTGAGATATATCCATATCCCCTACAGGTAAATTAGGTAAATCTTGGCCAAGCTCGAACACTCGGAATGCTAGTGGCTTCACGATAACACACACGCACATAGCGGTACAGGAGAAAGTATGCACACTCCTTACATTGTGTACACGCTTTGTATGGACGCAACAGGTATGTTCGAGTTAGCCAAGAATTACTTAATTTACCTGTAAATGTATGCATTTGCTTGTTTTCAGGCATATTGTGTCAACACAGGGGCTGAGGGAAGTCTCAGGTCTACTTAAGGGCTGGGGTATGAACGTTTGGACAGTATTTATTTTGGGACATTAGAGCACATTAGACATATCGAATTGCATTCTGAATATGAAGAATGTCATTCTGCTATCAAATAATTTTGATTTTTGAAATTCATAATTTAATACACATTTTATGGCAAATCATTAAAATTGATATTTTTGATATTTAACAGTACTTGAAGTAAACTTTATAAATCTGATGATTTATACTTAAAGTGTATGTAGGTGGGATGAAAAGCCGACGATCAATTGAAAATTTTGACCTTTTGTATTGAAGATATGGATTTTTTTTCCCAAAACACCAAAAAAAATTAGGTCTTTTGGGAAAAAATCCATATCTTCAATATGAAAGGTCAAAATTTTCAATTGACCGTCGGCTTTTCCTCCCTGCTACATACACTTTAAGAATATATCATTAGATTTATATAATTTACCGAGGACTGTTATATATCAAAAATTTGAAAAATATCAAATTTTTATAATTTGTCATAAAATTTGTATATATTGTGATTTAAAAAAATGAAAATTATTTGATATCAGAAAGACATGCTTCAGTATTCAGAATGCAATTCGATAGGTCTGAGGTGCTCTCATGTCCCACAAAAAATACTGTTAAAACGCATAATAAACGCTCATTTTGGATCCCTTAAATAACACAACATTTTTCAGTAATCTTGCTTTATGCACATTACAAAGTGATGCCATGCATTGCATCTTAATTCTCTGTATGTAAATTATAAATTAAACTGCAAATATTGCATCTTTTTTAACAGAATTATTTTGCTGTCAGCAGTCAATAAAGATTCATTTTCTACCAAATGTTTTGTATGTGCTTAATCTCTTATTTTGTAGTACACTAAGGCAAAAAAGAAACTTTTTAATTTTTCACAAGGTCATATCTTAAAATCCTGTACATCAAAATGAACCAAAATTACACACAGGATTACTTCAATACTCTACTCTAAACACATGTCAGTAACCAAGCAGTTAACGCAACTGATATTGAACACCTTCCTGGACAACATTCACAGCCCAATAATTGGCACTCGGCACAAAAAATCTGTGAGAATGCGTATAAGATCCTTACACAAATAACAATTTACAAAGAGTAAGTGGAATAGTGTGGAACAGGGCTGATTTCTGCTTATGACACACTTTCTTCAAGAAATAGGTCTTGTTCTACACTATTCCACTTAGATATTTATTAGACGTAACTTGGTGGGGAGTAGCGCGACCAGAGGTTCTCGACCTGATTCGATTTTGGGGTCATCCGGGATAACCCAGGGGTCATCTGAGGTCAAATTACTAAAAACTGTTGTATGGGCACGAAACTTGGTGTGTACAGTCAACATTTACAGTAAAAATTTTGGAAGGTCATTTCGGGGTCATCCGAGGTCACCCAGGGGTCATCTGAGGTTAAATTACCAAAAACTGTCATATGGGCATGAAACTTGGTAGGTACAGTCAACATTTAGAGCCAGATTTTTGGAAGGTCATTTCAGGGTCACCCAGGGTCATATGAAGTCAAATTACTAAAAACTATCGTATGCGCATGAAACTGTGGGTACAGTCAAACATTTAGAGCCAAATTTGTTGATCATTTCAGGGTCACCATGGGTTGTTGCAGGTTCATTTACTTCTACCAACAGTAGTTGTGAAAGCAGGCAGTCGCAAAAGCCTTGTTATGTACAGGATTTTATGGTATGACCTTGTGAAATATTATAAGTTTCTTTTTGAGCCCAGTTTATATGTGATCAGTACATCAATCAACTCACTCCTCTCAACCATTCTTGAGTGGGTTGTAAAACATACACAAATCACAGCTGATATTCCTATTCAACAAAGTTATTTTATTGAATCAAAAATTAATGTGAATTAGTGAACAAATTAATAATGAATTACAGTATAACAATCATGAAAAAGATAAACAAGAAATATTATGATTAATTCTTCAAACTTAATGAAAACAACACACTGTCCTGAAAGTTCAGTTGGTTTGGGTTTGGATGAAGCTTAGCTTATCATACACAAAAACAGTCTTTTCCAATTCTTTTTTACTCTATTGGAGATACACAATTTATCCCTTCAACATAGTGGTATCCCGGGTGGTATTCAGTACAAATGACCATACTACACACAGGACATGATGCAAATATGAGGCTTAATAATACCCTAACTGCAGCCATAATTTCAATTTCTTTGTTGGCCAAAAATGTGGGCCTCGGTATAAAATGGGTCTGATTTTCTTGGAAAATTGGAAAAAATTTAACACAACTTGTCTTAGTTTTTACAATTTTTACTCCTAATTTGGGGGAAATCTCAAAATTATTGACTCCAGTGAGGTAAAATTGAGCTTTTTTCCAGAAAAAATTGAGAAAATTTTGAAACAAGGCGGTTCTCGAACCACGAGTCTCGCCTGCTTTCGCGATCGCCTGCTTTTACAATTACTTTTGGTAGAAGTAAATGAACCTGCAACAACCCATGGCGATTTGCCTGTTCAATTTGAGCTTGATTGGACCAATATTGGAATTTGACCTTTGATCCCTAAATTTTGGTGGGTCTCGGCTGGGCACAATTACCTGGCTGATGGTGACTGTAGGCCTACCCACCAAGTCTCATGCCCATCCGACAATTTTTACTAATTTGACCTCAGATGACCCCTACTGACCCCAAAATGACCTTCCAAAAATTGGGCTCTAAATGTTGACTGTACATGTCCATACAACAGTTTTTAGTCATTTGACTTCAGATGACCTCTGAGTGACCTCAGATGACCTTGCAATGACTGTCCAAAAATTTGGCTCTAAATGATGACTGTACCCACCAAGTTTCATGCCCCTGTGACAGTTTTTAGAAATTTGACCACAGACAACCCATGGGTGACCTCAGATGTCCCTGAAATGACCTTACAAAAATTGGACTTTAAATGTTGACTGTAACCACCAAGTGTCATGCCCATGGATGACCTTTGATGATCCCAAAATGACCTTCCAAAAGATTGGCTCTAAATGTTGACTGTACCCACCAAGTTTCATGCCCATACAACAGATTTTAGTAATTTGACCTCAGATGACCCCTGGGTGACCCTGAAATGGCCTTCCAAAAATTTGACTCTTAATGTTGACAGTGACCACTTGGTGTCATGCCCATACGACAGTTTTTAGTAATGTGACCTCAGATGACCCCTGAGTGACCTTGGATGACCCCTGAAATGACTTTCCAAAAACATGGCTCTAAATGTTGACTGTACCCACCAAGTTTCATGCCCATATAACAGTTTCAAGTAATTTGACCTCAGATGACCCTTAGGTGACCTTGGATGAACCCGAAATAACCTTCCGAAAATTTTACTCCAAATGTTGACTGTACCCACCAAGTTTCATGCCCATACGACAGTTTTTAGTCATGTGACCTCAGATGACCCCTGGGTGACCTCGGATGACCCTGAAATAATCTTCCGAACATTTTACTCTAAATGTTGACTGTACCCACCAAGTTTCATGCCCATACGACAGTTTTTAGTACTTTGACCTCAGATGACCCCTGGGTGACCTCGGATGACCCCGAAATAATCTTCCGAACATTTTACTCTAAATGTTGACTGTACCCACCAAGTTTCATGCCCATACGACAGTTTTAGTAATTTGACCTCAGATGACCCCTGGGTGACCTCGGATGACCCTGAAATAATCTTCTGAACATTTGACTCTAAATGTTGACTGTACCCACCAAGTTTCATGCCCATACGACAGTTTTTAGTAGTTTGACCTTAGATGACCCCTGGGTGACCCTGAAATAATCTTCCGAACATTTGACTCTAAATGTTGATTGTACCCACCAAGTTTCATGCCCATACGACAGTTTTAGTAATTTGACCTTAGATGACCCCTGGGTGACCTCGGATGACCCCGAAAGAATCTTCCGAACATTTTACTCTAAATGTTGATTGTACCCACCAAGTTTCATGCCCATACGACAGTTTTTAGTAATTTGACCTCATATGACCCCTGGGTGACCTCAGATGACCCTGAAATAATCTTCCGAACATTTGACTCGATGTAGCACCCCAACAGAGACATTTTTGACATAAAACCCGTTTTAGACATTTTTTGAAAAAATGCTTCCTTCACCCTAAAAAGGTTGTTTTAAATGTACAGTTTCCTATACTTTTGTACATGAGAGACATTCTTAAAAGTCTTTTTTTGGCCTAATAACTTGGCCTACATGACCGAAATTGATATATATAATGCGCAATATAAAACATTATTTAATTAAATTTTGACCCCCCCCCCAACTTCGAGTGTGTGGGAGGGGGCCACATGGGGGGAGGGGGCCACATGGGGGGGGGGGGGTGCTAGTGAACATTTGACTCGATGTAGCACCCCAACAGAGACATTTTTGACATAAAAACCCGTTTTAGACATTTTTTGAAAAATGCTTCCTTCACCCTAAAAAGGTTGTTTTAAATGTACAGTTTCCTATACTTTTGTACATGAGAGACATTCTTAAGTCTTTTTTTGGCCTAATGACTTGGCCTACATGACCGAAATTGATATATGTAATGCATAATATAAAAACAATATTTCATTAAATTTTGACCCCCCAACTTTGAGTGTGTGGGAGGGGCCACATGGGGGGGGTACTAGTGTGCATCCTCTGGTCATACTACCCCCTACCACATTATGTTGACCGTACCCACCAAGTATCGTGCCCATACGACAGTTTTAGTCATTTGACCTCAGATGACCCCTGGATGACCTTGGGTGACCTTGACGACTAACCAATACAAACTTGTTCTGTCTGGGGTGAAGATGCACCCACCCACCAAGTTTGAAGAACGTATGCGACCCCTAGTCTCCGAGAAAATAGGTTTTGCATTTTATGCATAAATTATGCAAATTAGGTACTTAATCGGGTACTTAATTACCATATTTTGCGCTGAAAATCGAATCGGATTGAGATCCTCTGGTCATACTACCCCCTACCACGTTTCATCATCATAGGGCTTAGGGATCTTACGAATCCCCCAGATACAGCTCCACAAGGCGGATTTCTTCAGATTTCCAACCATATTTGTAGAATCGTTCCGCATAAATTATGCCAATTAACAACTAAATGCGCATACTTTTCGCCGAAAAACTAATCAGGTGATCAGCAGATGTGTATCATAGCTGACACCAGGTTTCATTACCATGCGCCCGACGGATCTTGAGATAGTCTGTCCACAAACTCCGCTATCAATTTGCGCTGATTTTCGCATAAATTATGCAAATTAGCTATGTTAATTTGCATATTTTTCACCGAAAACATACGGTTACGGAGCAAACTTGGATACCCTTCCTCCCACCAAGTAGCGTCGCCATAAGTCTTACGGTTCCCCAGATACAGCTCCCGACGGACACACACACATACATACATACATACATCCACACACACATCCATCCACACACACGGACAGACAGAAATAGTGATTACTAAGTCCCATCCTGAACAAAGTTCAGGCGAGACAAAAATGACCCATCCATATACCAAAATTGGCATAGAATAGGCCGAAAATGCTACCCATGTTTGCGGCACATCCCCATATGGTCATTTGTACTGAGTACCCCCCTGGGAATATGGGTCCAATTTCTTAATCTTAGTAGGTATGTCCCTACACAAACTACATGCCCCAAGTCTAAGTGTTATGAAACATACCATGTTTACAATCACATACCACATTTAAATTAATTAGCACCCTCCCCTTAATAATAAATTCATCTGACAACTGACTATACAATGGTTCGTCTCAAGTTCGGTTGTGATGTAGGTGCGCATTTCGCTAGGCGCAGTATCAAATCACGCTCGAAAAATTAATATTGCAGAGCGTACACGCACATGTACACCCCCACTCGTGTAGGCAGGAAAACAAGGACCTCATTTTTCACTTGATTTAAAACATACTAACCGAGGACTCACACATCCGTTCTTAATCACCATACCGTGGACCTCGCTCACACATGCACCAGACCACTTACTATCCAACCGTGGCCCGTCCTATACCACCCATAGGTGGACCCGTTTTAAATGCATTTTTACATTATTTGCGATGTCCTGGATATATTTAAAACACTGAGGACGTCCACGGTCACCGGGTGTCCTCATTTGTCATGTGTGTATCCTTGTGTGTGTCCTCGTTTGCCTGGCTACGTAAACGCAAGGTCAGTACGCTTGCAGCACAACCGTGAAAAGTCATTGACATCACTAACGAACTTGAGGTGAACCAAAGAATACACACCCCCTCTCAATGCACCAGTACAACTGAACTCTGTCATGTCAAAATGATCTGTATTTTTGTTGTTTATGTATAAATGCCATTACTTCGAATTCATCTAATCAGTTTAATAACTGCACACTGTGATGATGTTGCGAGCTACATTACTTTTTACCTAATACATTTAATACTTGATGGTCAGTGACATGGAGACTTGTGTTAAAAACCTTTTCTCATAACATTTAATACTTGTTCTAAACTTCCAAAATCTGAATTTGATGAAGTTTTAGTGTGCTGATTTGGCAAAACACTGATTGTCCTTTGAATGATACAAAAATATTTTGGAACAAGATCTAAAAGAAAGTTTTATACATGGATCCTTGGCCCGGGGGTACTCAAGTTTGGTTTTGGTAGGGACGTGCCGCTGAGAATTTGAAAGTGGACCCATAAATATACCAATTTTTTAAGAAATTTAGACCCATTGATATACCAAAAGTCAAAATTTTCGGCCAAATTTAACCCAAATTGTCTTAGTTTTTACAAATTTTCCCAAAATTTTGTGAAAATTTTGAAAATTTTGGCTAGATTAAGGAAAAATAGGGCTATTTTCCAAAAAATTGAGAAAATTTTGAAAAAGGACCCATTCATATACCAAAATAGGCTTTGAAAAAGGGGTCATTGATCAACCAAAAGGCTCAAAATGCCACCCTTATTTCCGGCACGTCCCCGTATGGTCATTTGTACTGAGTCCCCCCCCTCCCCCCCCCCCCCGGATCCTTGGTTTCTCTACAGGAAGTCAGTTTGACCAAAATTCCTTCCTACAATACAATATGCATATTGCATAACAAAGGAGATGGATTAACCCCATGATAACTACCTGCCTATTGGTCAAAAAGAAGTTTTCATTATCAATTGAACCAATCAGCAACATTGTTAGAATAATTTCACCATGCAAAAAAAATTGGGATGAATTATTTGCAAAACTCCATTCTGATTGGTGATTAAAATGAAGATATCATGTAATTGACCAATCAGAGGCAATGTTAGATCGGCCAGTAGTGCTCAGGGGGTTAAGCTCCAAGCTGTATGCAAATTGTATAACAAAGGAGGTAGATTACCCTCCGAGTTGTAAGCATATTGTATAACAAAGAAGATGGATTAACCTCTGTGCTGTATGTGTATTTCATAAGAAAGGAGGTAGATTAACCTCTTGAGCTGTATGCGTATTGTATAACAAAGGAAATGGATTAACCTCCGAGCTGTATGCACAGGGTTTTTGCTATAGTGGGCGTTGGTGGGTGGCAGAGCCCACCACTCACGATTTGGAGCCCACCATGCACTCAGCTGCAATTTTAGCACTGGAGCCCACCACTCACGAGGCCAAAATTGCACCATTCTATTGAATTAGTCAAGAATTTGGTCAATTTTGACAAGAAATTGCCAAATATCAAGATTTTCATCAAATGCCACCCGGCACTAAAAGTATCCAAGCTACAAGTACAACCCTGTGTTGTATGCGTATTGTATAACAAAGGAGATGGATTAACTTCCAAGCTGTAGCTATTGTTATGTAATACGCCTATCACCTTGTGGGAAGGAATTTGGGGTCAAATTTACTTCCAGTAGAGAAACCCAAGACCCACATTCTGAGCGAGTCCCAGACAAGTATATAATGGGCTATTCCATTTAAAATCCACACTACCCCTGTGGAAGATTTTTGAAAATATCTTCCACAGAGAGAGTATGAATTTCAAATGGAATGAACACATTAGCAGCTCCATTTGAAACTCACCCTCCCTCAGTGGAAGATTCAGGTTGAATCTTTCTCAGAGGATGTATGAAATTCAAATGGGGCTGCCTAATGTGGACAATCTATTTGAAATTCCTGTTCCCCCTGTTGGAGATATTTCTAAAATCTTCCACAGGGTTAGTGTGGATTTTAAATGGAATAACCCAATGAATACATGAAGCAATATTTGTAACTGGTAGAAAAATAATGAGTACAACCAACTTTTTGAAAATATATTAATATCTAGTACTATAACATATGTAATCTGCAATATGGTATAAACATTTTATTCACTTTGTATAGTTAAAAACAAAGCAACATTTCAAGTGTGATACTTATTGTGATCGGATAAAGCAAGTTCATCAAAATGGAATATTTCAATGCTGCCACTGTATCAAGAAACATTAATTTGCCTGTGTCATAAAACATTATTTTGACTAGAATTTGATATAATTCTCATCAACACATCTCAGCAATTGTCATGTTAAAAGAGATATTGGGTGATGCAGTATCCTTTATGGACTAATAATGTGTCTTGATTGAAAAACAAGTAAAACCAGAGAAGATGAGAAAGAGCTTCTCTGGCTAAAATAATAGCAAAGCACAACCAAGTACATTATCAGCAGGCTTTTCAAGCTAACAGTATTTTATTTATCCATAGAGGACACTGCAAATCTTGTTTTTCTATCACTTTTCTAAATAAAACCACTTCTAAAGTTTGATCGGCTTATTATAATAGGCACAAAAACTAAGACTCATTACATCGTGTACTGATACAGAATGGCATGCATGCAGTTGGGCACCGCACTTACGCTTGCTGCGTAATGGGCGACTTGCGCAGGTTTATTTGAATTTACGAGCGAGAGTAAGTTGAGACTTTAGTGATGTGCGCAGTAACACAAATCCTATTATAAGCCGAACAAACTTTAATGCATGTTTCTTATAACCATTGAGGTAGAGGACATTTCAGTGAGGACGACTACTGACTAGGGAATCACAGAATTGAATACTAACACACCATACTATACCATGTTGTTCAACAATTAGAAACATAAACAGGTATTTTTTAGCTAGAAAACTTATTAAAATTGGGGTCATATCACCCTCAAATCTCTATACACTTACATGTTGAACACTTTTTTACCAAAAGAGGTTCTTTGCAGACAATATCAAATTATTCCTCTCATCTCAAGGATTCAGTTTAATCTAGTACAGTTTCATCTATCTGCAACATACTGTTCTTGGATTGTAAGCAAAAAGGACAAAGCTGGGGTGGTTAGTTGTTGTTTTTTACCCCGCAGGGGTCCTTGAGATGAGAGGAATACTTTGTGGTATGGTTTTTAACAAAATTTAAGGTTGAAATTTGACCCCTGTGTTGATCTTTGTTTGACCCCTACATACTGTGCAGGTCAGCAACCAATCACAGCACAGCATGCCTCTGCCCTGCATGTCAGATACACCAAGGAGTGTTCATCTCTGGCAATGACTTTAACCGTCTTATATTAGGCCATCTCAATTTAATAGTTTGTCTCAAAGCCCTTCCCAAGTTCAAGTTGAAACCCTGATGCGGAATGCATTTTTTATTACTTTTATTATTTTTTTAATCAAAATGTGGGACGGGCTTTTTGACAAGAATTCACTGCGGAATACGCACATTATAGATTCACCATGTTCAAGATGAATAATTTTATTGAGATTTACCACTTAGGCTAATTTTACATCAGAAATGAGATTTTTGTGGTAGAATTTGGGGAAAAAAATAAAAAACAGTGGAAAAACTGAAATTTACTCAATCCAGCTGAAATAACATGCAAAAAGCAGGATATTTTACTAATGCACGAGGGGGCTTTGAAACAAACTATTGAATTAAGATGGCCTTACAAACACCTGCATCATTGCTTAAAATGTTAAGTTTGATGGTTGTGGCTCTTCCAATGCTTCTGGAGCAACCTGGTGGTCACCTTAAAGCAATATTGTAACATAGGCTGAGGAGGACGCCCTCAATGTTTGTGTCAACATTCTGATTTACATGATTGTCATGTACTTTAGTAAACTAACAATAACCCTGCAAAAATCAAGGCTTTAGGTGCTGTAGTTGTGACAAGATCTGAGATTTTTGTGACCCTATTTTTTTTTCAGATTTTACGGACGGTCGGAAAGGGCAATACAATTTTTTAGGCCTAACAATAATATACCTATAAAAGATAAACAACTTCCAAAATATTATAATTGATGTTCAATATGAGGGACTACATGTAAATGTGAAACAAGTCAACAAAATACTTGGAACCAATGCACCTACAAATGCCAGAAAGAAGACAATGAATAACTGTTTAGTAAAAACTTCCAACTGCATTTAACTAATTCTTATGCAAGTTATGAGAAATAACTTTTAACACAATGCAATTCATAAGGTACATAAAATAGTGTTAAAACCTAAACAATTCATATTTAAAGTCTTGATGAGTTGCAATTGAACCTTTGCACTGAACCACCATCTTGCTCCCAAAATGAGGTTCTCCCTGTAGGCTCCAAAAAGTGTGCTTTGATTTGCTTGTTTTTCAAACAATGCGCCAGAAGGCTTTTGCAAAGGGTACAAATTAATAAAAGGTCTGTTATCCAATTGACAGCCCCATTTTTATTCATCAAAACCTGGCAGCTCTTCTTGCACTAATCCCTCAATATTATTGCAATTACGGAGTGGGTTGCTATGCTACGTATCGTCAAATTCTTGCGTTTCACAATACAATGCGCATCCAGCGGTCGCTGGGTCGAGGCCAAAATACGCAGTGCATCATGGGAAAATGAGTCGACATCCAAAGCCCGCGTAATACGAATACAATACAGGAACATGCATCATTGTAGGTTAAATGTCATTATAATGATGTTACATGCGAATGCACACTAAAACAACAATTTACAACTATAGTAGATCCATTTTCTATCTATTGATCACAGGGAATCCTTCGTGGAGCTGTTTTCAACATATTTATTATCACACTCGCGTGAAAATTCAATAGCAGCTAGAACGGCGATGTCGAGTCTAGAGTCGAAAATTTGCTTGCCAAAAGCAACCGCTGGCGGCGCATAGTATTGTGAAACGCGAGAATTATCCTATATCTCTACTTCAAATTCATCTGGTTTAATGGTGGGTATGCACAGCGTTCGAAATAGGGCCGGTCAGCCGGCCATTGGCCTGTAACTTTTTGGCCAGGCCGGTAACTTTCCTGACTAGCAGTCAAGTTGCCGGCCCGGCTGGCCGGTAACTTTTAAAAGCTTTTTTTTTTAACTTTTAAAAGTTTTAGTTTTAAACATGATTCATGAATAATGCATCGTCTATATGGTCTATCTGTCATTATTTGTTGAATTACTTACGAAGCATGGTATAAAATAAATTTAATAGTTTCAATCCGAAAAAATTCAGTCCCGATCTTGCCAGAAACATTTCAGCGGTCAAACCACCACTTCGACCAGCCTAAGTTTTATTCTGTGCATTATATACTTATTTGTGACTTATTTGTTTTAAACAGCATGAGTCGGACTCTAGAGTCTCTGACATCAGTAATGTGGACCATGATCCAATTATGTAAGAAGTTTACGGTGGAGGGGCGTACTCGAATTACGTCTTGGTAGGGTGTGCCGCTGGAACTCTGAAACCCCTACCCGTTTTTGACTACTTATTTCTCAAATCGAGACCCATGTTTGATTTTTTACCTAAAAAAAATCAAATCAAATCAAGACCCTGCATGTTTAAGGATTTTTTTTCTCAAATCGAGACCCATGTTTAGGGATTTGTTGCAGTTTGCCACTTTAGTTTGGACTCCAAAACTTACAACTGGGACAAAGTCCCAGTTAACTGGGGTAAAACTACCCGTAGTAACCTACAAGTCCCTAAGGTACCTATTCAGAATTATTATTATAATTATACAGTTCATTTTAAATATGCATGACAAATAATTCCTTGGTTTAAAACATCACTATTTAACTTGTTGTTACTTGTAATTGGCGGAAATAATTTGATATGTGTCCCAGCTTATAATTTCCTGTTTCAAAGCTCTAAAAAGTTTTGGCCGGTAACTTTTCACCCGGGCCTGCAACTTTTCAGAGTTACAGGCCCGACTGGCTTGTAACTTTTTGAGGCATATTTCGAACACTGGGTATGCATACATGTTAATCAGATGGAGTGTATTCAAGGTGGGTTCCTAAGGCTATGCATCACCAAACTGTCCCATCTCTGCTTCATCTGGTTTAACAGTATGTATATATTCATTTTTATCAGATGAGTGTACTCAAAGTGGTTGCTATCATCAAATCATCCCAGCTCTACTTCAGGTTCATCAGCTTTAACAGTAGGTAGGCTATACATACATATTAATCAGATGGAGTGTACTCAAGGTGGGTTCCTAAGGCTATGCATCATCAAATTGTCCTGTCTCTACTTCAAATTCATCTGTTTTAACGGTGGGTATGTATACATGCTAATCAGATGGAGTGTACTCAAAGTGGATTGCTATGACTACGCATCATCAAATTGTCCTGTCTCTACTTCAAATTCATCTGGTTTAACAGTGGGTATGTATACATGTAAATCAGATGGAGTGTACTCAAAGTGGATTGCTATGACTACGCATCATCAAATTGTCCTGTCTCTACTTCAAATTCATCTGGTTTAACAGTGGGTATGTATACATGTTAATCAGATGGAGTGTACTCAAAGTGGGTTCCTAATACTTCTGCAGCATCAACCCATCTCTACTTCAAGTTTATCTGGTTTAATGTTAGGTATGCATACATGTTAATCAGATGATTCATGGTGGGTTCCAAAGTCTACGCATCATCAAATCATCTCAACTCTATGGCTTTAACAGATGGGTATGCATGTACATGTAAATCAGATGGAATATACTCAAGGTGGGTTCCTAATACTAATGCAGCATCAACTCATCTCTACTCCAAGTTCATCTGCTTTAACAGATGGGTATGCATACATGTAAATCAGAGGTGGGTTGCTATGCTACGCATCATCAAATTGTCTTATCTGTCTACTTCAAGTTCAAGTTCATCTGGTTTAACGGTGGGTATGCATACATCAATCAGATGAAGTGTACTCAAAGTGGGTTGCTATGACTACGCATCATCAAATTGTCCTGTCTCTACTTCAAATGCATCTGATTTAACAGTGGGGACGCATACATGTTAATCAGAGGAGGTTGCTATGCTACGCATCATCAAATTGTCCTGTCTCTACTTCAAGTTCATCAGGTTTAGCGGTAGGTATGTTCTGTACATGTTCATGGGATGGAATGAACTCAAAGTTGGGTCTGAAGTCAAAGAATAACCTCTTGACGTCACGAGGATGCTGGTATACCACAGTCATATCTGGTATAAAAAGGACAAAGATGATGAATCAAGATATTAATGAACCTTGATATAAAAAAGAAATACAAAAACTTATTGGATTACTATAGTGCATTCATTACTGATTGAGTGATGTGATCGAGAAAAAAATTAGTGAGATAAGAGATCTTACCAATTCTATTACCCCAAGGGCAGTAGCGTAGCCAGCGGGGGGGGCGGGGGGACAGGCGATTTGCGCAGAACTTTTTTCCCGCCCAATTCCGCGCAATTGGCTATTTTTTTCCTATGGGCAGGGATGCATGATTTGCACTGAAAAAAAAGAGTTCCGCGCAATTTGCAATTTTTTTCCGCGCAAATCGCCTGTCCCTGATGATTACACAATCAATTTTCCTGCTCTACATGCTGTTACTTACACCACCCTTCAGCGAGGCAAAGGGACAAGAACTCTCATTTCCTGTCTTACATTAAAATTGTTTAATTGCTTGCTGGAACTAGGAGTAGAAAAATCATTGTCGACAATCGTCAAATCTCAAGATCCAACATCGGCAAGTTGTGAGCAAAGCAATACATTAATAAAGTCCAAATATTAACTTCAGACACCACATTATGCATCACTTATTTACACCTGTAGTATGATGCCTGTCACATAAGGGAAAATACAACAAGCCTAGCTGCTAAACTGTATGTTGGTCAGTATTTGTGAAGTATGAGAAGAGCTTTTGTGCAGGGTGTGAAATCTCCTCTTTTAAGCTGAATTCCTCTTTTTTGGACATTTCTTTGAGGAAAAATTTAGCTTTTTCTTTCATTTTCAGCCCATTTTGAGCATATTTCAGTGCTTTTCCTCTTTTTTTTTTTTGAACAAAGTTCCTCTTTTTTCAATAGAGGTCACTCACACCCCTGTTTGTGAGACTCAAGTCATATACCGTTTTTGGCTTTTTTCAAGTGTATAATTGGGTTGAAATTTCAGTATGTGCATATAAAATTTTTCCATAAAATAAAATTTGTTTCCATCCTTCCGTCTTGACATTTTCATAGCATATTACCGGAAACAAAATTTTATTTTTAGTAGGCCCTAATAACAATTCTTACTTACCCAAGGCATGATTTAGTGTCAGAATTTTGCATAGCTAAATTGTGACAAAGTTTTATTTGTATAGCAATAATTCTGTATAGCAATGACATAATATGTGACATGATCAAGGGGAATGAGTCGCATGTCGACAATTTTCAATTAAAACTTTTTTACATTATTTTCTGGCAGTTTACAAATGCTACATTTTGATGCAAACCCCATAAAAATCAGACATCTGGTTACTGAGTTATGAGCAATTTATCAATGGTTGAAAACAATATAAAACAAAAGAATTTGAACACTGTTTTTGCCAATATCTCAAAAACAATATTAGCGACATCCGACTCATTCCCCTTGATCATGTCACATGTGTAATTGCATAGCAATTTGGCTAGATTGTGTAGCAACATGCAATGCAATACCGGTTAATGCCTGTACTTACCATATGGAGGTGATTCTTCTAACTCTGCATCCCAATCCTCAGGGCTGACATCATTGCTTGGATCTATTGGCACAGGGCTGCAACTCCTACCATCACTTGATGCATATGGTCTCCCATCAATGCTGACATCACTAGCACCTTCCGATTCAGTTCCTGCACAGAGATATATTTTTATAAAAATAAGTAACTGAAGATGGAATGGACCTGGATGGAATTGGGCAATTACGAACAAAATCGTACGATTCATACAGCCCTCGCATATCTATAAGCTATAATAGTCGAGGTCATTCGCACCTGATCCAACTTAACCCCATGAGAACTACCTGCCGATTGGCCAAAATGAATATTGTGTCCAATTTTGAACCAATCAAGGAGGGTATTAATAAGATCATCTGCAAATGCAAATTTGACCATAAATAATTTAAAGCCTTGTCATAATTGGCAATTGAAATGAGTATTTCAAGTTATCAACCAATCAGAAATGCTGTTAGATGACCGGTAGTGTCCAGGGGGTTAAAATAGATTCAGGTATTGTTGAAATGGACTGTTAAGCATATTCTCACTTGTCCCAGTCTTATCCACATGCTTTAGAAATATGTTAATTTAATCAAAATTAATATGCATTGCAACTTCAAAATACCAATGTAGCAGCTCCAACAAATGGTTTGCCCAAACTTACCAATACCAAAATAAAAGTGCTTATATTCATTCTAGAAAATATAGTATACTGCAAACAAAAAGTATCCGAACACTTAAAACAAAGGCAATATCGTAAGGGGGTACAACACCACTGGCAAATTTTGTGCCTATTTTGCATTTTTCTCAAAAATTATAGCGCATGGTGACAATTAAGATATGCATGTTGTTGGGGCAAGGACTACAACTATTGCTCTGAAAATTCAGCAACTCAAGGCAAGTAGTTATTGATTTATTGATCAAAACTTGGTTCTCCCTCATTTTTGACTGTAACTCCACAACTGTTGTCTGTGCTGAAATAAAATTTCCAGTGCAGTAGTTGTAGTCCTTCCCCCTATAATATACATATCTTATTTGTCACCAATGCGCTATAATTTTTGAGAAAGAAGCAAAAACAGGCACAAAATTGGGCAGGGGTGTAGTACCCCCTTAAAGACGCTCAACCTAAAGTTCCAAATAAGTAATCATTAGATTGATAATTTTGTTCTGTGTATTTTGATACCTCATTTGACACAATGCGACTTTATTTCCCCAAGTTATACCCAATAGAATGAAAAAAGGAAGCATTTCAAAAGTGAAAAATTTGGGCTATTTCCTCCCTCAAGGCGATAGGGCTGTTCCAACTGAAATCCACACTACCCCTGTGGAAGATTTTGGAAATATTTTCCACAGGGGGGTATGTTTTTCAAATGTAATTGGTCAGGGTTGATCATTTTGAAACCCATACTCCATGGCTTGACCTATATCTACCACAACTGGAGTAAGTATTTCAAATAGAAGTTACCCAGCTGTCTATTCTATTAAAAACTCATACCCCCTCTGTGGAAGGCTTTAGCTCAATCTTCCACAGGGGTAGTGTGAATTTTAAGTGGAATAGCCCATTGAAGGTAAGGCCAGCTGGCACTAATCCTTCCATATAATACGTCATTATGTGAAATGGATGACAACTTGTGTGCTTCCGATATAGTCTTTAAAAATTAATGAACACTGTACAAACCTTCACTGCTTGTGTAGTGGAACTGGACCTGTCCCTTGTTCCGACTGACTCTATAACACGTATCACCATCTCTGTCATGTCCATCACCTAAGGCGATACTCTCTAGTGCACCAGTCACTTCATGGACGTTATCACCATTCACTTGATGGGTATTTTCAGAGTTTGTTCTTGATTCATCATTTTTGGCTCTAGCTGTTGGGCGCTGTCTTGGCTCTGTACTGCCCTCGTGTGATTCCCATATGGATCTGCTGTTCTGCATGGCTTGTAGGAGATTGTTACTGACTGCTGTCTTGGAATTGTTGAGAAACTGTTGTATCAAATATAAAACAATTTATATCAAACTTATTTGCTGAAAATTGTAACCCCTCCAATTACTTGCCTTTTGTGGGTCCCTGCTCAACTTGGGCAAGTCATATCTCATAACATTATCAACTCACCGGAGAATAGGACAAAGATAGATATGGGCACACATTTTTTTCCATCCACCATTCCATTGTGGAGCAATCTTTCAGGATCAGCTGTTGAGGCTGCCACCGTAGAAGGCTTCAAGGTAGCGAGGGGACAAAATTATGCCATGAAATAATATTGCAGCGCATCCATCCAAGCACGCTTATCAAAGTTGGTGATGTTGCTTCTGATGAAGAGATTCCTACCGACAAGGATAGACTCCAATTATTAGCTTTCAGTGGGTCTCTACTCACCTTAGGCAATTCGTATCTCATAACATTATCAACTCTGGCTTTACCCATCCAATTATTCTCCTTCTCTGGGTCTCTACTCACATTGGGCAAGTCATATCTCATAACATTATCAACTCTGGCTTTACCCCTCCAATTATTAGCCTTCTATGGGTCTCTACTCACCTTGGGCAAGTCATATCTCATAACATTATCAACTCTGGTTTTACTCATCCAGTTATTAGCCTTCTGTGTGTCTCTACTCACCTTGGGCAAGTCATATCTCATAACATTATCAACTCTGGCTTTACCCCTCCAGTTATTAGCCTTATATGGGTCTCTACTCACCTTGGGCAAGTCATATCTCATAACATTATCAACTCTGGCTTTACCCCTCCAGTTATTAGCCTTCTGTGGGTCCCGTTCTGGATACTTGTTGTCCTGAGTTAAGTATGGGGTATTGTAGTACGGAAGATCTATATCATTCTGAAAGCAATAATAAAACATTTACCAAAACTTTTTCAACAACTCTTCCTATACCTTACAGGAGCCAACTGTTGTTAATCCGTAATGAATCCACACTTTTACAGTAGCGTATACGCAAACACAAGTTAACGGAAGCATGCAAACGTGTGATGTGCGAATGCATAAACATTTTTATGCCTGGAAACTTTGTGCATATACACGCTTACATGTTGACTTCAGTATTTTGGAGGCAGCGGCTAAAATGTTGCCATTTTATTCTGTAGTTTATGCTGATATCAACAAAGAAATCATAGATTTTCTTGCAAGATTGAGTGGCAATGACTAACTTACATTTCTCATGAAATAATCATGTGAATTTGTCAATCTTTAGATTGTTTTCGCTGTAGAAAGAGTTAAAGTCATGTTTCACCGTTGTTCATCACCGTTTAATAACACAGACATATCGTTGTTAAAATGTGATGAACAATAATAAAACATGATTGATTCCCTAAATGAATGTTTATATTACACACTTCAATCCCATTCATGATGATAACGATTTTGTACCCCAGTTGCCAAGCCTTGTGTATAAGTATTGAAGCTGTTTTGAAAGAAGTGCAACAGGAACAAAAGTAGAGGACATGTTGGTGTAGTGGTCGATGCAATCCCCTCTCACCAGGGTCTTAGCTAGGAATTGAAGGTTGCCCGTCATTTGAATAAATTTGCCTGTCCTAATTTGACCTTTAAAACATTTACCACACGTTGATAGGCCATTGGGGGTTCAAAGAGTTCAAATATGTGCTGATATGGCCTTGTTCTACAAATTGGGTCTACTAAAAAGGTCAATTAGCTTCTCAAAACATACAATTTATAATATAGCATCTGTCAAAAGCATTAATTTTGCCCGTCCCAGGAGCAAACTCCCCGTCTAAATTGACGGCCAGATGGGTGGCTAGCTAAGACCCTGCCTCTCACCACTGCAGCCCAGGCTTGATTCCCAAAAGTACTGTGAGCATCCCCATCATCCTGTCTTCGCAATTTGTCTCATCCGTCAGATTCAAAATGTGTTTTAAACGCTTATAAATCCGATATTTTTTATTACTTACCGAGCGATGGTATATACATGCATAGAAGAAAGATTAGTACACAAACCATTCACCAACAAGCCAGCATCATCTGTTGGTGAGGGCCAATTCTTTCATGAAAATCGAAACACGCTCACAAAAACACTACCCCCAGTCTGCGCCTGTTACTGCATTTTTTCTATCAGTCTTGACATCTTTTATTGTTAAGTGTACATAGGCACCATAGAGCTGATAATAAACCTTATCACAGCTTCATGATAGAAACAAACGGTGTGTGCAAGACTAGGGGTTCGAAAAATCGCCCCTCATGAATATGCAAGAATTCTCAGCATAAAAAGCATGGGGACTTTGCCCGTTGTTGAATGGTTTGTATATTTTTCGGCTATGGGTACATGTGGCCACAAATAGCTGGTGCATCCCATAAACCAATGAAATGGGTCACTTTCAAGTTTAAAAAACAAACAAACAGGGACTGCATCAGGGCTTCAACTCACATCACCATACCAATAATGCACCAGAGTCTGACGCCTTACCAACTATAAAGCCATGCACTCACAAATAGCAAATCCATTCCAAGTTTTACCCATCAGGCACAAGATGTTTTGCTCCACATCTGTACATACCTCATCCAGATCCAAGCGTGTTATCTTCTTGAAATTGTCCAGGCATGCTGGGATACTCGTCAGATGATTGTCAAATAAGTCAAAAGTTGTCAATTCTGTCAAGTTTTCCATGGACTTGGGCAGTGATTTTATCTGTAGAAGAAGAAATTCATTCATTCATTCATTCAATTTATTCACACATGATTTCACATATATATAGATAACAATATTTCCAAAATCATATATATATATATATAATATGTATTATATACAAAATTTAAGCATCAATAACAAAAACAAATTTAATTAAGTTGGTAACATAATGAAATGTATCTGAAGGATAATACAGAATTAAATGGTTATATTACAAATCACAATCGCAATTTCGAAATTATATATAGTAGGACAAATTTATATAAAAATATTTACACCATAAGATTATGATTAAATAGCAATTCAATTAATGATACAAATTTAATTTGTACAAAAAGTTAATTAAAGTACCAGTAACTCGGTAGATTTTGAAAACGAAAGAGAATAATATGAAAGGGTGAAAAAAAAAAAAACATGTGAAGGAGAGGCCAAATAAGCCCAAAGGGCTTTAAGGCTAGTCCCACCTTAGCAAATTTGAAAGTGAAATATTAGAATAGGGAGGGGGTGAACATGACAAGACAGAACAGTACAAGACAGGACAAGACGAGACAGGGCAGGGCGGGAAAGGATCAATCAGGACAGGGATAATACAATGCAGTACCAGTCAAAAACCAAAAAAGTTGACAATGTAGAAATCTTGAATAGGTTATAATATTCATAAAAGGCTAGATATAAGACCACCCAAAATCAGGCCTAAAAAAAATTGTTTCATTGGTGTAACCCGACCGACCCTAAAAATAGGCCCGACCCTAGACTTTTTTCGTATTTTTTTTTGCAAAAAAAAAAAAAAAATAATAATAATAATAATAAATAAAATTGGAAAAAAGCAACAAAAAAGTTCCAGGGTCTTTATCATACGCAATTTACCGCTTAAAATGTATGTAAAAAATAAATAAAATTGCCGACCGACCTACCCTATTTTTTTTCATATTACGCCAATCAAACAATTTTTTTTAGGAGGCCTTATTATTGTTTTCTGATGTTCAGTACTAACTACTACAAGCTTTAGCCTTTGGTTGAAGTTTTCTGTGAGTACCGTACTAATGTTTAGAAACTTTGACCCATGAATGCTTGCAAATTTTTCAGTATCACTTGTAAATGAAAATAGTACGCACACATTACCTGGTTGGAATCTAGCCTGAGATCTTCCAGATTCTTGAGAAGTCCAAAATCTTCAGGAAGGCACTTTAGGTGATTCTTTGACAGCTTACACACTTTGAGAGATTTGAGCTGCGAGAATGAATTGGGTAATGACAGAAGCATATTCTGACCAAGATCAATGAATTCCAAATGGACTAACTGACCAAACTTCTCCGGTAACTCACTAAGCTGATTCTCATCAGCACGAAGCTCCTTCAAGTTGACCAACTCTCCAAACGAATCCGGCAGTTGTGGGATCCAGTTTCCGTTCTGAAAGTTACGCCTCTCCAACTCTCCAATAACGCTGCCCATGTGAAGCGTTTGCAATCCTTTCATATTGCCGATAGTACTAGGGAGTGACTTGATAAAATTACCCGAGATGTCAAACGATTCTAGCTGGATGCTAACGCTGCCAAAAGCTTCAGAGAATGGACTGTCACCGAGTTGGTTATCTCTGAATGATAACTCTGTCAGGTTAGGCATATTTCCAATCCAGCCTGGTACCCTGTGAATATCATTACTGATCAGGTACAGTCGCTCTAAAGTCACAGCAGATTCAAACGGATCCGGTAAGCTTTCTATATGATTCCCGGACAGGTCCACCCACTTCAAACTAGGTAGCTTACCAAAAGACTCTGGTAGCGAGTCAAGTTTATTGTTGCTTAAATTTAACACTCGTAGTTTCTTCAACTCCCCAAAATTCTCTGGTAAATTTCTGATCTCATTTCCATTAGCTTCAAACACTTCAAGACTCTCAAGACAACCAAATGATTCTGGTAGAAAATGAAGAGAATTCTCTTCAACATCAAGTCTTTGTAATTTCATCAGGCATCCAAAATCAGGTATAAGCTCTGTCAGTTTATTCCCAACAAGATCCAAGGTTTCAAGCTCTTTCAGACATTTGAAGGAATCGGGGAGATGTGATATCTCATTCTCAGATGCTGCTAATACCTGTAACTTTGATAACTGTCCAAGCACAGAAGGGAACTCTTTCAGATCATTACCAATCAGGGAAAGTTGTCTCAACTGAGGTAGTGATGTAATGACATCATTTGGTAATTCTGTTATATCATTGTAGTCTAGATTCAGTACCGTTGTAGATGAGTAATCCTTTTGAGGTAGTGCTAATACAGTAAGATGGCATGACGATAGGTCAAGTATGCCTTCCTTGCAACTTGGCTCATCATCTGTGGGCAGCAATGCCAATGTAGCAGGGCCACCATCACCAGTATTTCCCACTTCTGGAGTTGGACCAGGCATTGCTCCAGAACTGCTAATGTTATCTGAAAGAATAAAATCCAATAATACATTAAAGGCCCATTCAGTGATTTGCTCATATTCGGACGATCCCAAAAATTATCAAAATTCAGATTTTGGTACATTTGTCATTGTCACAGATGGTGCAACCATAGCTTGCTGTGTATTTAAAACAAAATAAGGCATAATTTACATTATTTTATATACTGCAGTATATAAATTAGCTATATATTTGAATGGGGCTTCAACTTCATCAATACTTCTGTTTTCTTTGTTATTTGCCAAATTTTTCATTTCAAAAATACCAAATGACAATTAGAATGCCTTATCCTTCACTTTTAAGCAATTTATAAACAATTTTAATTTTTGTGCTGGAATCACTGAATGGAACTTTAGGTAAAAGAATGAAAACTGGATCCACAGGTCAAGTTTCAGGACATAATTGCTGTTCAGTGAGCGTAATGTACTGTCATAATAGGAAAGGAAAAAAGCAAGGTACACCAACTTGATGTGGGGAAAGAAGTAAAATGCAGACTAGACAATAGTACGTAGGGGGACAAAAACAGCAAATGTAGGCATAAGAAGTAGGCAAAGTTCGATAGCCAAAAATTACCAGTTCCAAGGCCCACAGAAGTGCTGACCCTGCAAAAACAACAAGGATCAATGGTAATAAAAAAAGTGCACTAGAACGAGTGATGAAAATCACTGTGCATATAAACAGACACGCTTAACCAAACATCCAGAGTAGGCGCAAAAACAGGCAAAGTTCGATGGCCAAAAATTGCCAATTCCAGAGTCCACAACAGTGTCAGGAAAACAGTACACTGGAAGTGATGAAAATCACTGTGCACATAGCAGTCAAACAACACCAAACAGACAAAAAACAACCAACGTTTCAAGCAGATAAACTGCTCTTCTTCAGGGACAGACAACAAAATATAAAGCAAACAACAAGAACTATTTTCCTGTTGTTCATATTCAAGGTATCCTCTTGTATCATTTATTGATTCTTGATGTGTTTTGTGTCCTCGTCCGTTGGATTCACCATTACCCACTTTTACTGTCATAATACTGTTTTTATCTGTTGCATGATCTGTATTATGCCTTCAAGAGATGCTGTGGTAATTTTGTGTCAAGTATTGTAAGTGATCAAATTGAGCACAACATTCAGTTTCTTTTAAGATTAAAATACAGAATCTATCCTGTATTTCATCGAATAGTCACTCCCCTTCAAATAAACATCCTCCAGCAGGTTTTGTGATGAAAATATTCATCAAACTACCCCCCAAACAAAGGCCCAATTTTACATCCCAAAGAATGGTGAATAAATGTCTAAATGCATGCTTGAACCATATTTTGTACTTAGTTCTCAAAATTACAATGACTTGGTAATTAGTGTAGTAGGCTGACGACATGACAATTGTTATTGATTATCACATGTTTTGATCCTATCCAAGAGCATGAAACAAAAGGATAATCCAAAGAGAGCTGAACATATTTCCTTCAATGGATACTAAATACGAGGCAATAGGATTTTACTGCAAATCAAATCTTTTCAATAAATGTACACTGCGACATCAATATTGGGACCATTACAACAAACGAGGTGTCATAATGCACAGAAATAAATTCTGCTTCAAATGCATGATATGATCATATATCCAACATTTGGCATATGATCAATAATAATAATTCATTAGAAGGGGGTAGTTACTTCATGGTAGATGTTTACATTTCAAAAGAGCTCAATTCATCAAAAGAAACAACGTCTATAGTACACAGCCACATTAAACAGTCTACTCCCCATTCCTTGAATGCTTGATCGGCCGAGTAAATATGCCAGTGAATATTTACTCAATTGACTGAACTCGAGAACTCTAGCTTCAAATTTGCACACGATAGTTACGCATTCAATGCTAGAGTGCGTTGCTATCTTTTTTCGGTCAGACAGCGGCGCAATTTTGTTATTTATTCAGTTAACGTTTAGATTTGGATGAAAGTTATTTTGATGAGTCAACTGTATCTTTTGAGCAAGATTTGCCTATTTTGGACAGTCTAAAATTTTGCTGAAGTGTTATTTTAGCAACATTTTTCATGCAATCGCCTGTCATGATCGGCTGTGTTTACTTCTGAACTTCCATTGCTGCACACGGTGTCATGCTTCAGCAAATCCAACTAGATTTTGAATGCAATGGTCTCTAGCCTAGAATGTGAAGCAATCGGTGACCAAATTCTTGGCTAGAATTCTCGAGCAAATTTGACTGTGTGAAGATTAGAAATAAAAATCAGAATTTTAGGGTGTCCAAATTGAAAACAGGGTGTCCAGATGACAGTCTGGACACCCCTCTGGGTAATGTCTTGAGTGAGACCATTGTCATTAAACAGTCATTACACCATTGGTCCGTTTTTGTCTTGCGCCATTTCAATTGGGGGGTAGTTCCAATAATTGGAAGTCACTGCTCCGACCGTGAGTTCCAAGGAGCTATGTGCCGCCGTGATTTAGCATGCATTCATCACCATTCACATATGGGTGTTTCCACAGTAATGAGACCCCTTTTGGTTATTTTGCCCTAATCTTTTTTTCCTATTTACTTTCAGATTTTAATTATGGCCATTGTTAATCTTCATGAGTAAGGAGATAGCGAGCAAAAATTCAATATCCTACCTCAATTTTGAAAAATTTGTCCATGTAAACTCTATGGGGAAAATTAGTAACGGTTGTAACATATTTGTTGTATTGACAGTTCTTGACGCACAAGAGGACGAAAAATGAATAAAAGACTGAGCGTTGAAAAATTGACTATGTATGGTCTTTGGTTTAATTTTCTTAGGTTAACACCATTGATTGCTTCATAATAAACCAGGTGCAGGCACTGTTTGATCCATACCATGGCTAGGAGATGGGTTACAATGTCGTAACAGTTGTAACGTGCGTCAATGTTACAACCGTTACAATTTAAGACAAAATGTCATGAAACTAAAAAAATTAACAATATTTCATTTTTTTTTTTTCATATTATCCAAGGTGTCATAATAAAGTTGGTTATGAAAATTATGAAATACTCACTTCTATGTAAATATATAGTTCAGGATATTTCTTGGCCTTTAAAAGTGGCATATTTCTGTCGTCAATGGTTGACTTACATGTCAAAATGACATAACTTACAAAATGAACCAAATAATCACAGTAAGGTTTTGTGACTTTTGTCTTATGATTGTCATAGTTCCTCTTATTATAACAAACCTGGATAAAACGATGAAATATCATTCATTGTTAATGTTTCATAACATTTAATGTTGTAACGGTTGTAACGGTTGTAACATTGACGCACATTGCAACCTTATGACTTTGTACCCACATCCTAACCCTGATATGGATCACAGAGTAACTACACTTGGTTTTTATTAAAGGAATCAATAGTGTTAACCTAGGAAAACCATAGCACAGACCATACAGGGTCAACTTTTCAAAATACAACCTTTTATCTGTTGTGCGTCAAAAGTCACATGTTACAACCGTTATTGTGTTACAACCGTTATTTTTCCCCATAGGGTTTATGTGGACAAAATTATCAAAATGTAGGTAGGGCATTGAATTTTTGCTCGCTATCTCCTTACTTATAAAGATTAACAATGGCCTAAATCAAACTATGAAAATAAATAAGGAACAAAAATTAGGGCAATAAAACCTAGGGGGGGGTCCTCATTACTGTGGAAACACCCATATATGTACATAGCCGTGGAGTGGACTTGACGCTGCTCATAAAAATCGCTCAAAAATCGGCTTTTTAAATATTTCTTTGGACAAAAGCTGATGCATACAATAAGTTTAGCAATCACAGATGACATACATCAGTAACACAGGTTTAAGTGAGTATTTTACCATATATTAATGCAAACTTGCCAAAATAACACCCTGGAGGCACCCTACGAGAGTACCTACAACTTGAGAACAAGTCCTCAAACGTTCGAAATTTGTAGTTACTATAACTATTGGGGGGGTAACATTTAAAATATCTTATGCCAAAGAGGTGAAATTTGCTACCCCTGAAAACATCATTTAGGTTTGAATTTTGAGATGCTGAGAACAGGCAATTTATTTTAATTTTTATTCTGTTAAAAATGTTCCTGTAATCCTGACCTCTGAAGATCAGAATAACAGGGACTGCCTTTTGAGGAGAGTGAGAACAATCGCTCTCTAAGTACCTGTACTGCTCTCCTTAAATCTTATAGGCAGTGGCGGCTCATGGTCCTTTTTTTAGTAGGTGCTAATCGGCGCGAAGCGCCGCCCGGAGCACTTGTGCGACGTATGGGGGTGTCTGAGGGGGGATGTGCCACCCTCAGAATTTGAAAAAAATTGAAAAACAAAGTCTAAATGGCGCGATTTGGTGCATACTTTTAAGGCAAATTTTCAATAAAAAATCTGCAATCGGAATATGATCCGACAAATTACACCATGTTGAAAGTTTTTATTACTGGAGTATGATATCATAAGACTATCCTACCTGTCAAATATTGAAAACTATAGTTTTGTACATCATCGTGAATTAAAACAATTTTAATGTAAGGCATTTAATTGTGTGAAATGTTTAAATCTGGTGATCATGTAGGCCTAGATGTTTTTTTATTCACTTGCTTGTTTGATTTGTTGTTTGCATGATATCTATGTTTTTATATTCTATTAAATATTGTTTTAATATATAATATAAATTAATAGGCCTACTAATAATGTTCATGACTTTATAAAAAAGACCGGTTTTATTATATCTCTGTCGAGCAATTTTAGATCTACATGTCCTACATGTATAATGCCAATCTACTCAATCTAGTATTAAAATCTTACATCTTGAATTCTCCATCTTACCGAATTAAAATCCTGTAATAATTCCGAGTACTTTCATTTTAGTAGCCTATGCATGACAGTACCTCTCTGGTATGGAACTACGTCATGCATCTATTTTTATCTCGATCAGGCTCAGTATGATGCTAGACTTTATACACACACAAAACATGTGCGTGTACTCACTGGAAATCCTTGATACTAAGCTAATTCCTGTGAACTGTGTGATAGCCTAATCTATCGGTTCTATACATGCACAGAACCGAATATACCTAATTCGCCGTGTGCTTCTCTACGGAGACCTAGCACCGAGCAAGATTTCAATAGAAAACATAACATCTACCGGGTCTAATCAGCAGTAGCACCGAATTGAGTTGAGTTGTAATGTTGCCGGATCGTTTTCTAAGATTATATATTAGGGTGGTTCTTATTTTACAAAAGTCTGAAATTCCATGCTCCTACCCCTTAGAATGGTTCAGTTGGATGAAAAACTTATTCTGTAAAATTTTCAGGAAGATCGGACAATATTTACTGGTAGCCCAAGAGCCTCCAATATGGTGACCCCTGTCGTGATTATTGGTCATCGGACATTTTTGAGCAATTTTAGGGGAGTATATTTTCAAAATAGAGTGTCTCTTGATATTCAATCTTTCTAAATGCATTAACAGTAACTAGTTTAACATGTATATAACAAAAGGTGCCTTGTATTTACTTCCATTGTTGTTTTAAACTCAACCAGATATGGGACTTTGTGCTGCGAATACTCCTAAATACCGGTCCTTGGCCATTTTCAAGCATTTTTAAGGGGTCTAATATAAAAAATAGAGTGTCTCTTGATACCCAATCTTTGTAAATGCATTAACAGTAACTAGTTTAACATGTGTATAACAAAAGATGTCTTGTATTCACTTCCATTGATTTTTTAAACTCAACTAAATATGGTAGTTTGTGCCGTGAGTACTCCTAAATACCGGTCAACAGCCATTTTCGAGCATTTGTAAGGGGTCTAATATAAAAAAATAGAGTGTCTCTTGATACCCAATCTTTGTAAATGCATTAACAGTAACTAGTTTAACATGTGTATAACAAAAGATGTCTTGTATTCACTTCCATTGATTTTTTAAACTCAACTAAATATGGTAGTTTGTGCCGTGAGTACTCCTACATTGTAAATACTGGTCAACAGCCATTTTCGAGCAACTTTTATAAGGGTTTATTTTCAAAATAGAGTGTCTCTTGATACTGAATCTTTGTAATTGCATTAAGACCAACTACTTTAACATATATAACAAAAGATGTCTTGTAATCACTTGCATTGTTGTTTTAAACGCAACCAAATAGCAGTTATGTGCCGTGAGAACCTAAATACGGACTGGTCGTCAGCCATTTTCAAGGGGGTCTATCTTCCCAACAGGGTGTCTCTTGATACTCAATCTTTGTAATTGTATTAACAGTAACTAGTTAAACATATTTATAACAAAGGCTGTCTTGTATTTACTTCCAATGTTGTTTTAAACTCAACCAGATATGGCAACTTGTGCCGTGAGTACTCCTAATGGTCGTCAGCCATTTTTAAGCAATTGGGGATTTTCCCAATAGAGTATCCATTGTTACTCAATCTTTGCAATTGCATTAAAAGCAACTGAACTAGTTTAACATAACAAAAACTGTTCTGTATTCACATTCATTGTTCTAACCCAAATAACATAGTCTGTGCTGACTGTCAGACTGTGGGAATAGTTAATTGTATAATTTGCTGCAATTTATAAAAAGGATGTTGACTTTCTCATGGCTGTCAGGAAACTGGTGTTGATGCTCAGATACAACTTGCAAAAGGAACTGCAACTGGCATGGTCTTCATCGTGTTGAACTCCTGCACCAGCACCAGTGCCACTCCATGCTCTGCATTAACGTTTATCACCTTAATGTTTTTAATGATTTCCACCCCCTCAAGAAAGTCATCACCATGATCACGGCTGGTCCAAGTTTCTAGATCATGATCCATAAAGTCAGCTGATAATACCCAACTTCTCCAAGAGTCTTCTGGTATTCTGTGTGACAAAGTCTTCCAGTCGACTATCTGAAATTAGCCGTGCAGCAACTTTGATGCGCTTGAGCGTTTCATTCTCACCCTCCCCATTTTGCATTGATTTTACCATTTCACATTTTGTGGCCACTGGAGCGATGGGATCGAAGAACCAAGGCTGCTCTAGAAAGATAACACAGGTGGAGACTTTACTTGGCAGATGTTGCCTATAGAGACATTTGCAGGCTGTCTTGTTGCTGTTATAATAATGTCAATTACAAAGAGATTGAAGAATTAAGAGATCCACTCTATTTTGAAAATAGACCGCTAAATAAAATTGTTCGAAAATGGCTGACGACCATGTAATCACAGCATACACAAACTACCATATCTGGTTGAGAATAAAACAACAATGAAAGTGAATACAGGACATCTTTTGTTATACATGTTAAGTTATTTGAGCTTATTTGCTGTTAATGCAATTACAAAGATTGAGTATCAAGAGGCACTCTATTTTGAAAATAGGCCCCCCCTTATAGTTGCTCCAAAATGGCTGACAACTGGCCATATTTTAATACTCACAGCACAAACTACCATATCTGGTTAAGAATAAAACAACAATGGAAGTGAATACAAGACATCTTTTGCTATCTAGATATGTTTACTGTTTGCTGTTAATGCAATTACAAAGATTCAGTATCAAGAGACACTCTATTTTGAAAATAAACCCCTTATAAAAGTTGCTCGAAAATGGCTGTTGACCAGTATTTAGGAGTACTCACGGCACAAACTACCATATTTAGTTGAGTTTAAAAAATCAATGGAAGTGAATACAAGACATCTTTTGTTATACACATGTTTAACTAGTTACTGTTAATGCAATTACAAAGATTGGGTATCAAGAGACACTCTATTTTTTATATTAGACCCCTTACAAATGCTTGAAAATGGCAGAGGACCGGTATTTAGGAGTATTCGCAGCACAAAGTCCCATATCTGGTTGAGTTTAAAACAACAATGGAAGTAAATACAAGGCACCTTTTGTTATATACATGTTAAACTAGTTACTGTTAATGCATTTAGAAAGATTGAATATCAAGAGACACTCTATTTTGAAAATATACTTCCCTAAAATTGCTCAAAAATGTCTGATGACCAATAATCACGACAGGGGTCACCATATTGGAGGCTCTTGGGCTACCAGTAAATATTGTCCGATCTTCCTGAAAATTGTACAGAATAAGTTTTTCATCCAACTGAACCATTCTAAGGGGTAGGAGCATGGAATTTCAGACTTTTGTAAAATAAGAACCACCCTATTATATATCCCAAACAAACATGGCTAAAATCACTAGGTGTCGCGATAATATCGGAAATATTCATCTTCATAATCAGTTGCACATGCTGTTGGGTTAATTTATTTTTTCTGTGAGAAATTAAGCGGTGCTGAGAACCGATAGAACCATTGGACCAGCCGCCCCTGCTTTTTTATAGGAGAGTAACTTTAGCTCTCCTTAGCTAATCATTCTCTCCTTACATTCTATTGTAAATGCTCTTAACAGCTCTCCTTGATTTATTAAAGGCTCCAGACGTGTTTTTAAGAGAGCTCTGAGACCGAGAGAGCAACTCCTGCATCCTGCATATTCCAAAAGACAGTCCCTGGGATAACTCTGTATTTCAATTGCTTGGGGCATTGGCTTACATGTATCTTTAACATTCTATACATTCATTCCACCCATATGAAACAATCAACGTACATATTCTTGGTTCCTGTACTAGCACAATGAGCATGCAGTAGCTCGAGATACTCTAGCTAAAATACAGGTTTACACTATCTTACATTATCTTGCTGTATTTCAGCTAGAGCTCCAAACGACAAGCTTCCGGGTTTTTTTGGAGACCAATACTGTTACGCAAGATGAAGAAGAAACCCGCCTCGGAGCCCGCCCTACTCATTATTTCCTTGTACTTTTTGCTTTTTTCCTTCACACATTACGTAATCAACACAAAGCTTTTGTGAGGATTAGTGAGTGGATAAGAAATTGACAGTGGAGGATCTGAAGGACACGCCGATTGTTAGTTGTCAATCATGAATTGCCATAGCGTATTAATATTTTACTGCATGGCATTCCGCAAACACCAAGACAAATTATGCCGTATTTTTCCAAAGATCATCTCATATGAAGTAAGCTGAATGCGATCTGTACTTTTGTAACATTCCGATCGCTTTTGATCACCTATTCACAAGCAAACTTCTGTACAAATTCAACTTATGCAAATGAATCAACCACAGCTCATTATAACCCAATGACATCACCAGCTCAAATTACATCCCATTGAAATACATGTAACTGATGTAAGTGGAACCAACATTACTCAAATTTCAAGGGCTTTTTGTAAATAATTACAAGTTTTTCTGAGGTTTTCAAAGTTTTTCTACAGAAGTTTAAGGTTTCTTCAAGCTACTTGTGTAGGAAGTACAAGTGGAGACAGTCAAATGTTGATGGACAAAAGTAATATGCATGAGCATTTTTCATAGTCCAGAACAAATTTTCTTGAAAATCCATGCACCTGATTGGTCAGTTCAGTGCATGGGGTTGTAATGTGAGCAGGTCTGTGTGTACTGTTGGTTGGTGGTTTCCCAACTGTGCAATTGATCATCATGGTGGTGGTACCTGGTGTGTTCTCTTAATTATTTGTACAGTGCCAATGGTGCAAGTTTGATTGTGCTATTATCGGCAAATTTGCTTGAAAACACGTGAGTTCATGTTGTGTAAACATAATTAGCATAGACACAAATGAAATTACGATGCAATACAATGCAATTTGAATGCGCAGCAGATCTATAGAAATAACGTTGCCCGGTTTTATGCAGAATTAGACCCTGTCTGGCATGCAGGCATGAATGGTGCAAAATTCGGCAACCATGTCATGAACATCCCATGCACGATTACATACGTCATAATACAAAGTATGGGACTCAATCCTGTCTATAAAAAGGTAAATGGTACAAGATATTAAATGCTACAATTGACAGTGTTAATAAAGATGAAAAAACATGTGTGTATTCATTTTACTTTGTAAGCTTACCGCACTCTGTCAAATCAACGAACTCGGCCCGGTCAGGCTGAATTGGTCAGCCAATCAGCTTCGATTTGATGCTATTCGCAGCTTGTAACACTTGCTACGTGGAAAAAAGTTTTGTGACATTGAATAATTAACTTTTGTGAACGGTCAACACTTTATTAATATTTTCTTCTTTCTTCCAATTTTAGCTATTTTTCTGCCGAAAGCAGTATGTATTCGAATTGGAACATGAAACACGACTATTGGGCGAAATAATGGCCGGATTGCCATGACAAACCATTCTGTCAAGTACATTTGGGCTACGTTTTCCATGTTACCACGAAGTTCTTACAGTACAAAATGCTCAATGAGTCTGCATTTCGGGCTAATGAATTATGCATTAGAAAAAAAAATGACAGGGACGGTCATAAATTCTTTATACGGGGTTGTAGTAAAATGTTTGCCTTGAAGAGTGATTATAAAAATGTTTGACTTGATTCTGGACTTTGAAAAGAATATAAAGCTTTGAATGTGTTAAGTTTTTATTGTTTTAAAGAAGTTAATCTGAAATAAGGTATCTGTGAAGGATTTTAGGGATATTTAAAGGGCCTGCACCCCCCGTCTTACAAAAATGTCGAATTTTTTGTGAACGGTAGCTAAATAGTTCAGCCTGAGACGAATATTTAGGGAGATCGGGGCAAAGTGGAACACGGGGCAAAGCGGAATCATCAGTCGGCTGCGGAGCAGGTGACTACAAGCTCCTATCTTTGGCTGCATCCTTTTTGTACTTTGTGTACTTAACCCTCTATCTTTTTAACCAAATATCCCACAGAGTCGTGCGATATGTCAAACTTTTCCTCTGGTCATAAAGAACAAAAAAGTCAGTGGTCACATCTCTGTAGGATCATTGGTTGATGAGATATAGTCACTTTTTCTACTTTGTGCATTTAACCCTCTATCTTGTTAACCAAATATACCACAGAGTCGTGCGATATGTCATACTTTTCCTCTGGTCATAAGGAACAAAAAAGTCAGTGGTCGCATATCTGTAGGATCATTGGTTAACGAGATATAGTAACTTTTTCTACTTTGTGCATTTAACCCTCTATCTTTTTAACCAAATATACCACAGAGTCGTGCGATATGTCAAACTTTTCCTCTGGTCATAAGGAACAAAAAAGTCAGTGGTCGCATTTCTGTAGGATCATTGGTTTATGAGATATAGTCACTTTTTTCTACTTTGTGCATTTAGCCCTCTATCTTTTTAACCAAATATACCACAGAGTCGTGCGATATGTCATACTTTTCCTCTGGTCATAAGGAACAAAAAAGTCAGTGGTCGCATATCTGTAGGATCATTGGTTAACGAGATATAGTCACTTTTTCTACTTTGTGCATTTAACCCTCTATCTTTTTAACCAAATATACCACAGAGTCGTGCGATATGTCAAACTTTTCCTCTGGTCATAAGGAACAAAAAAGTCAGTGGTCGCATTTCTGTAGGATCATTGGTTTATGAGATATAGTCACTTTTTCTACTTTGTGCATTTAGCCCTCTATCTTTTTAACCAAATATACCACAGAGTCGTGCGATATGTCATACTTTTCCACTGGTCATAAGGAACAAAAAAGTCAGTGGTCGCATATCTGTAGGATCATTGGTTGATGAGATATAGTCACTTTTTTTCTACTTTGTGCATTTAACCCTCTATCTTTTTAACCAAATATACCACAGAGTCGTGCGATATGTCAAACTTTTCCTCTGGTCATAAGGAACAAAAAAGTCAGTGGTCGCATTTCTGTAGGATCATTGGTTTATGAGATATAGTCACTTTTTTCTACTTTGTGCATTTAGCCCTCTATCTTTTTAACCACATATACCACAGAGTCGTGCGATATGTCATACTTTTCCTCTGGTCATAAGGAACAAAAAAGTCAGTGGTCGCATATCTGTAGGATTATTGGTTAATGAGATATAGTCACTTTTTTCTACTTTGTGCATTTAACCCTCTATCTTGTTAACCAAATATACCACAGAGTTGTGCGATATGTCAAACTTTTCCTCTGGTCATAAGGAACAAAAAAGTCAGTGGTCGCATATCTATAGGATCATTGTTAATGAGATATAGTTACTTTTTTGTACTTTGTGCACTTAACCCTCTATCCTTTTAACCAAATATCCCAGAGTCGTGCGATATGTCAAACTTTACCTCTGGTACGTGAAGACGGCCCGATTGGCGCGAGGTTCATATTGGTGCGTATGCACCAAATATGTATCTTGTAAACCTTAAATTTTGCCTTGCCTTCCTTCGTAATCCTGATTGGGCCACAAAAAAAATGTGTTCCACTTTGCCCCGGTCTCCCCTATACTAGGTATATTCGTCTCGGGCTGTCTCCGGTTTTAAAGCATCGCTCGATGGGTTAAGCAGTTAAGCTTTACTGATTTTCTTTATTTTAATACTAGTATATTGTAAAAAACCAAGTAGCTGTGGTGTTAGCTCAATATGCTAGGAAAATATTATAACCGATGACTTCATGTTCACTTTGGCTAAATCAGCTGTATTTTTGCTGATAAGGGTGCATAAATTAGCATTCGACATGTTGGAGAAATACGCGTCAACTGTTTCACTATTGAAGTAGTAGCACTCACAACGTTCTTCTTCTTCTTCTACCGGTGAGTACATTCCTCTCTTCGAGAGTATCGCCGTACACACGACGAAATGATTGCAAATTTACACATTTGTAATCATTTTGACCACAAAATATGATGTGAAAATACCGGGGAAAATACAGGTACCCCCGGGTAGGCCTAATGCACATATCAAATGCAACCCCGGCCCCTGGGGACCCGGGGATGGTCCGGGACTTGACATCATGAGACCCGGGATTTGACTCAAAATGTGTCCCGGGGGGAGCCGGGTGTTGGCCGGGACTGGTATAAGACTTGACTTCGGCCAAAACCCCGGGAATGTGGACCGGGACTTTACCCAAGGCGGGCCGGGATTATGTCGTAACTTACCCGGGGTTTTCCAAACAGTAAAATGGGCCGTGGTTTGGGATGTCCACATTTATGGGTCAGGGAATCCTATCACTTGGCCGTACTTGAGCCGAGGATGTATATTAATAATCCACTGAGTCGCCACATTAATGTTACTGTTCATATAAATCCATTCCAAAAACAAAATCTTGGCTGTTGTTTCCAAATTTTGCCATAGTAGTTCATGTATCTGCTATTTAGCGGGGCTCTAAAGTTAACATGTTTAACCAGACCACACTGGCTTCTTGACATGCACTTGCAAACGAGAGCCTGCTATATATACGCTTATTTATGCCAAATGTATTGTTTTTTTATTTTTTTAAAGTTTTAACCACCCGCCGAGAGTAAAGTTTTAAATTATTAGGCCTACACTCAAAAACAAAACTGACCGTGATAATAAAAGAATCCATGATACTTTTGTGACATCTGCGATCGACTGCTACATGGCCATAGAAGACTATACTATATACTATAGGTAGTGTACATGTTCTATATACTATAGGTAGTGTACATGTTCTTTATAAACTCTCCAGCTGTATTTTTCTTCTTTAAAAAATATATATAGGTGTATGATATAAAAATTGAATTCAATGTCTTGTGTTAATATATAGATATCAAAACTATGTTATATTTTCATGTTGGAGCGTTTAACAATATCATTAATCACAAATCGTTGAAAGGATGTTTTCAATATTACCCAAAATGACAACCTCGTGAAACAAAATATTAATAACTAGTGCGCCAAAAATTTGATGTGTTCCAATATCTGTGATACAAGGTAGGCCTATTTGGATGGGGTATGAGCGTTTACAGAATAGCCTCATTATCATTATTCAAGTTGCATTTTGGATTGACATAAGAAAAATCATAATATAGGCCTATAATATTATGTGCTTAAAATGTTCATGCAAAGATCGAACATTCGCCACTCCCGTATAATCACGGACAGATGTAAATGCAGTGATCTGTTTCTTTCATATCTTTGATGTTTTAATCATATAGACCTACTGTAGGCCCTATATATCAATACGATATTCCTGGTTTATTCCCGGCATTTTCCGACCCGTCATTCATGCTTCGTAATATATTTAAAACAAGCATGCATATTAAATATAGCACTTGATGGCACACAGGAATCCCCCTCTTGTCCCGTTCCCCTGCCACTGTATGAAAAAGCATGAAAAATACACGAAATGACTAAGTGGGAAAGTCGGATGAATGGGGTCCGACATTGATATATGTAACGTAAAATTCCTTCGACGGTGTGTTTGTCCGAAAAAGGGTCATTAGACATAATAGACGTTAGTCCGAAAGTGGAAACAGTAGGCCTATATCTGAGAATTACGCTGCTCTGCACTAGTGACAAGAATCTAGGTAGCCTAATTTCGTTATCGTTTTTAGATGTTCCGCAACAAGGTGAGTAACTGTCGTATTTGCAATGGAACACACATGTTGGCCTATATTTGAATCGTTTGAATCCTCCCAGCATGTCCAGAGCTCGGCAGTCCATTTAGTGAAGACATACCTGAATACCGAATGTTGAGCCCGCGATATTAAAACCATATGTAGATCCGATGCTCAGGGCCGGGAACTTGGGCCGAGGAATACCCGGGGTTTGCATCGGTTTTCATCGGATATTCGCCCCGGGGGGCCGGGGAGTGGCTGAGAGTTTTGCCCGGGTGGGTCCGGGACTGGCCAGGTGTTTACCCGGGACTTGAACTTTTAAACCCAAAATCTACGGCCCACGACCAGGCCATCCCCGGGTCCCCAGGGGCCGGGGATGCATTTGATATGTGCATAAGCAATGAGAACAAGTCCTCTCAAACATTTGAAATTTGTAGCGTTACTATAATAGGTATGCCAGGCAAACCTTAGTTAACACATTTGCTAGTCAGCCAAATTCGCCTAGAACACAATACATATATTTACATAGAAATATAAAAGAACTGGCCGGTCAAGGAAACCTACATAAATATGTTGTCTATACTTCACTTAACCCAAATATATGATTTTTTATGGTGATAAGTCACTCGCACATGGAATTTTAGAGGATTTTGATAGCAGTTCCATTAAAAAGCTGCTATCAACATGAGGTCTAAGATCTAGAAACACCACCGGGAATTTTGCTAGATGAATCTTTTTGATGAAAGTCAATCTTTGACAAGATGTAACTTTACTATGGAAAGTGCTATGAAAAAAAGGTTTTCAGTTTTGGCTTTCTTTACTCAAGGGCTTTAATTTGATATATAAAATGATGCAGTTTGATGGCAAATTTGAATTCACCTGGCATACCTACTTACTACAACCGGAGGCTGAGACTTTTGAATGAACACAGGTTTCAACAGCTGCACTCGATCCAACCGCGATCGTATATCGCGTATTTCAAACTACAACGCTTAACGCATACGACCTTGGATACAATGCTAACCAATCACGAGTGCATTCCCAGACAAACGAGCACCTAGACCAGTGACTTTGACTCGCGTAGTGAAGCGGACACTGCTTAGCGACTTTGACACGGACGCATACCTGGGCGCAAGCAAGCAGATATGTTCGCGTCGACGGAACATGTTGTATTTGATGCGAGCGATAATGGCGCTGGAATCACACAAACCAGCGCGCCTTTCTCTCCAGTCGCGTGTACAGAACATGTTGCATTTGACACGAGTGATAATGGCGCAGCAATCACGCAAAGCGCGTCTTTCTCTCCAGATATGAACGCTTTTTTTCTCCGCAACCGACCAAAATCACCTTGGATACGTGGCTTCACCTACTGCCCTGGTTAGGGATGGGCACTCATAGGTCTAGGTGGTATGTCTATGAGTGCGTTGGCATGGTTGGATTCACTTCGCGATACTCACACACAATCGCACCCGCTGGCGTATATCGCGCAGTGTACGCAAAAATTTGTCACGCTATTGAAAGTTCATTCAATTGGAATTCCCTCAGCCGAATTCCTACTGAAGACATAAATCATCTACACATGTCAGATGTATATTGTATTAGCAAATATCCACAAAAGCATTCATTATAAATTTATTTTGATGATTTGTCATATTTTATGCCATATATTATATCCTTAAAACTAACCGGTGGATTTGCGAACAATTTGTCGACATAAATGATGTTATTTTTAGTAATATGCAGACGAATGGCCAAATTACCTGTTGTGATAAATTTATCTGTACAAATTGTCGCACTCTGAGTGACATATGGTACGGTATATTTGCAACCCTGCTGTGGATATGTGAACAATTTGTTGACATAAATGACGTTTGTGGAGAAATTATTAGAAAAAAAAGGGTTTTTTTGCCTAGGCCTGTCCTAGGCCTATGCTAGGTATGATCATCAAATTTTGAAGTAGCCTTTTTAGTACTTTTTTTGGTCCTGGTGACAACCCTGCAAGTAGGATATTTCACATTGAAATTGTTTTGTTTAGAAAGGTGATTATTTAACTTGGGCAAATGTATTTTTCCCAATTCTGTGACCATCATTGATGGTACCTTACAATGAATACCTGTACAAAAAAGCAAGTACCCATTATGCAACATTTTTCAGCACAGCAATCAATTTTACAGAAAAGAGATTTTATTTGAAAAAATCTTACTATCACTGTATGATAACTTCTGCTGTATAAAGGTGTACCAATTGACACTTTTTGACTTTCAACCTTAAGTTTCTGGTGTCCAAATTCCAATTTTTTTGTATTTCCTACACAGTTATTAAGCTATTTCTGTGGTCACAAGTTGGGAGTTGAAGGAGGCCCTCTATTATATATAAGCATCCGGGGCTCATGATATATGATTATAGCCTAGTTTCCTTGTGTGTAGCCTCAGTACGAAGGCTACAGCATCAATGTATTGAAAAATGCAGGGTCCATCGATCATGTCAGTAAATGAATAGGGCCTAGGCCTATTTTGTTTTGGGACTGATTATTCGGACTACCACCCGGCATGCAGGTATTCCTACATTAAATACAACAGAATTATTACCATTGCAAGATGGCTTAAAGCTAGCATTTCAAGTATCTCTTATAAGCTAATAACAAATGGTGCCCGCTGGAATCTCTTGAGGCATTGTCTTTTTAAAGACATTTCTTGTTGTACTTAAACTAAATATATTTAAAAATTGTAAAAGCAAGGATCCATTAGCTAGGCCCAGGGTGCTGATTTTGAAAAAGTGGACTTTTTTCCAGGGGGTGGGCAATTTTGATATAAAATTGGATGGTTTGAACCCATACAATACACAAATTTATTGGTCGAGCTAAGAGTTTTAAAATATTGGACGAGACGAAGTCGAGTCCAATATTTTTAACTCATAGCGAGACCAATAAATTTTGTATTGGGTAAAAAAACATCCAATTTTATCATTATTATGTTTTCAGAATCTTTTCTTGGTCAAAACATGACTTTTGGTAAAAAATGATTTTTTTTTTTGGTCAAAAATGTGAGCAAGTCAAAAATGAATTTTGGTCAAAAATTGTAGAAAACAAAATTTTTGGGGAAAAGTGAGCCTATCCAACACAGTCCAAGTTTTGAGTCCAAGTGTTAATTATATTGGACTCTTCAACTTTGTACAAAGTATAGGAAGGAAGATTCTGAGAACATAAAAAGTAGACTTTCTTCCCCAAATTTGAACCTTTTTTGACCAAAAAAGCTTTAAAAAATCGGATTTTTTGACTTTACAAAAAACTACGGTTCTGCCATTTAATGGAATACGCATAATTACTTAGCTAGGAGGGGCAGTGGGACCGTGGGTCTAAAATTGGCCCAAATTATAGGTTGTGGAGCTAAAAAGAAAACCAACTGATTTGAGATAAAAAGCTACAATTGTCAGAGTTTGAGGCTCAAAGAGCAGGATCATATGGGTCTTAAGGACTGACTGCTGGAGAGCCTGAAATGGGGACCCTTGATCGCCGCACATAGCACTAGCAGTACCACCTTTACATGAGAGTGCCCCCCGGCCCTCCGGGGCAGTGGGCCGCGGGCGGGAAAGTCAAAAGAAAGAATCAAAAAAGGTTTTTGTTGAAAGAGGAGTAGGGCCTATGGTAAAAGAAATGTTCTGGTAATGTTCGGGTTATTTTGAAAATTTCCAAGTTACATATGTGTGCCGGGGAGTGTGCCCTCCCCTGCCGATAAATAAATGTCCTTTTTTTGTAAGACATTGAAAATCCGGGTTTTTTTCTGTCAGCTTTTCTGAATGTTTAGGCGTACCGGCTCTAACATTAATTTTGTTTAGCAACCAGTTGAGCACCAATGCATTGCGATGGTTCTGAGTCTAGCCAAGTGTATGAAGAGTGCGGGTGGGGTGCGCGGGGTGGGGTGATGGGTGTAGTGTGTCAGGTAAAAACAGGGACCCGGAACGCTTATTTATATATTTGTTAAAAACCTTGACATCCGGACGTGACCCCGATCCCGCTGATCAGATTGAAATTAATTACATGTTGTTATCGAACGTGATCTTTTACCTTCCTTGCGTTCGCTAGTCATTCTATATTTCATCTGTATGATGATCCTTATCTACCGATATCATCGGACAAGTAAATATAATCAGATAGTAAAGGTGATCGTTGGTCTTACTATATAAACTTTGACAGGTTGAGCACTTACGTATAGTACGAAGTCCTTCTTTCTGTACAGGGTGATCCCAGAGGTGATCCTTTGACCTAGTTACTTTTAGCTACATGTTGTGAACATTTCAAGAACTTGATGTATTGGGGGTTAGCAACTATTTAAACTGTTACGATTTGGTAGTTCACAGCACCTTGCGAATGGTAGTGAGCTTTGGCAAAAGTTGCATTGCTCATTTTATATCAAGGTTAGTGTGTAGAAGAATTCAAATATCACAGATATACTTTTGTTGGTCCTGTGGTTCTTGAGTTATGTTGTAAAGAGGGCTCAAACTACAACGCTTTTGTAAAACGTACATAACTCATTAACAAAAATAAATCAAGCAAGTTTTCAAAGTTTATGATTTGTAGAATGAACCTTTGCAAAACATCAAAGTGTTATTTTTCAATAATATATTGTTTTAGATAATGAATATCGAATATTGAATGAATCATCTGCAAATAATGGTTAGGGTTATTTAATTTGCATATTGGTTCAGTGCTGCTGGATCAAGTCATCACTCATGACTAAGACACCAGATAAGTGGGTTTCGAAACGTCTAGTCTCCATAAAATGTACTTTGTACATGGATTATGTTTTATAAAACTTAAGCTGCTAACTATTAACTCTACAATACTTAGGCTTATAACCTATGACCTGAGTTTGAAAGTGGCGTACAAATGAACTTTTACCTTATTTCATGAACACCCTGTATGACAGCAATCGACCTTGTTCCCGATATCTCGTGACATTACACTCGCTTGTTTTATGTGCTATAAATTAACTGTTAGTCTCATCTTCAGATTTGATTTGCATTCTTTCTTCAATCGCCAAATATTGTGACTTTTTAATATGTAACAATTGGATTTATCGGTTGGGATTATACCGAATTACCTGGATATATTAAAAATGAAGCCGGACATTAACGTTTGCAATTCGTTTGGATAAATGAGGATTTCTACGTAGGCATTATAACAATACGTGTTGGAGGTTGCATACGTCTGGACAGATTTGAGTTGTAGGAATATGCTTTAGATGCGATTTACAGAATAATAAATAAATATAAAAAGGTGAGTACTTTTTTTTTGTCACTTGTGTCAATTTTTTTTTTAACCGGGCTCTCAGTTTATCAATCGTTTGTCACCCTGGCCGATAACTTAGCCAGCGGTGGGGGTTGTTGCAGGGGGCAGAGTACCCCTGACAATCTCCTCTCCTCTCCTCTCCTCTCCTCTCCTCTCCTCTCCTCTCCTCTCCTCTCCTCTCCTCTCCTCTCCTTCCCTCGCCTCTCCTCTCCTCTCATCTCCCCTCCTCTCCTCTCCGAAACAGTACCACAGAAACCTCGAACATTGAATTTCTACAGCCTGTCTCAAAAAAAATTGTGCAAGTGAAAAGCGCCCTCTGTGGCAATTAGAAAATACCGTTGTGACATAATGCTTACGTCGACGTCAAGGGCATAGCTTTAGCTCTCAAATGCCGTTTAGTCTGTTCAATTTGCTTGTTTTAATCTCGAGATATGCTTACTTAACAACGACAGGGTAAAATCACAATTGTGCCACTTTTACTAGGGAAGAGGGCTGTACATGTAAATCAATGATAGCATCAAGTTTATCAAGAGTTCCTTCGTGAAATCAAAAGAATGCATCAATTACACAACAATGCAAAATTGTTTTTAATGTTTTATCATGATAAAAGTATAATGATTCTCTTTTTCCTCTTACGACAAATTAAACGATAAATATTTCACATTCTGCTGTAAAATTAAATACATATGTATGTCAATGATTTTACCATGGTAAATACTATTCTTTTTGTCATTCAAGACATGTTAAAATACAAATAAATATTACACACTTATGGGTTAATAAACTTCATGAAATTTGACAAATTAATGAAATTAGACAAAATAATGCACGCGCGCTTGTGTTGATGCGTCTAATGCACGAGCCCTGAAGGGGGGAGTGCATTAGACGCATCAACATCAGCTATCATTGATTTACATTGTACCGCCCTATTCTCTAGTAAAAGTGGCACAATTTTGATTTTACCCTTTCGTTCTTAACTAAACATATCTCGAGATTAAAAAGAGCAAATTGAACAGAACAAACGGTATTTGAGAGCTAAGAATGTGCCCTTGACGTTGATGTAAGCATCATGTCACAACGGTATTTTTATTCGCCGAAGAGGGCGCTTTTCTCTTGCACAATTTTTTTTGAGACAGGCTGTAGAATGGCTTCAAATTTCTTTGGATTTTTTTTCAAAATAAGTAACAAAATCACTTATAAAGGAAAGTGGCTATTCAAATTGAAAAGGGGTCCTTGGATGACAGATCAAATGGAAAAATAGGGGGTCTTCGGGTGACAGAACATGTGTTCGTAAACAAATATGGGGTCTTTGGGTGACAGCTACGCTGAAAAAAGGGGTCTTAACAGCCCTACATACGCGTCACCTCCAAAGTGGGAGTGCACCCCCGGGGGGGCCTGCCCCTTCAACAAAACATGACAATTGTTCTTCATCAATAAAGCTAGAACTCCGATTGGCTTGTTGCAGGGGAGCAGAGTACCCCTGACAATCTCCTCTCCTCTCCTCTCCTCTCCTCTCCTCTCCTCTCCTCTCCTCTCCTCTCTCCTCTCCTCTCCTCACCCCTCCGCTCCTCTCCTCTTACATCCTCTCCTCTCCTAGAGAGTCCCTCTCCTCTCCTCTCTTCTCATCTCCTCTCCCCTCCCCTCCTCTCCTCTCCTCTCCGATCTGATCCTCTCCGATCCGATCTGATCCGATCCGATCCAATCCGATGACATACATATACCCGTCACTCCATATACATGTAGGAGTGCCCCATGCTTTACACATATGTACCAACTGCCAACTCTCCTGTCTCTCCTACTAATCGATTTCCTGAGAAAGCGGTTCACTATGTATATCATTACGTTACACTGCCCCTTCAAATTATGATAACTGCTCTCCATCGATATAGCTAGAACTCCGATTGGCTTGATGCAATTGATCTTCCAGCCAATCAAGAATCTTTTCACCACGGCATGCAGTGCTTATTATTTACAGCTAAACCTACACACCACCATGGAGAGCGTGCAAAATGTCATCTCGAGTTATTGCTCAATGGATTCCTGGAAGCGTAGAGTACCAATTTTGAACTGGTTGCCCAAGTACCAGTTAAATTACACCGTCAGCGATGCAATTGCCGGGTTGACTGTAGGAATGACCATAATACCACAAGGATTAGCATATGCTAGTATTGCTAAACTTAGCATTGAGGTTTGTATAAAGAAAATTGTTCCTATTTTTCGATCCTAATCCAAATGATATCCAATTTGATAACTAAAAATTAATGTACTTTCATCTTATTTTCTATTTTGTTCAACGGTATGACTTTATGATATTGCCCATCTTCTCTGTTCATGGTGGTATTATATCGCCTCTCTGATCGCAGTGTATAGACCACTTGACATCATTGTTTATCAACAAAGGCGAAGGACCTGTCTATTGATATGCTTGAACGAACGGCTACACTGTTCAATGGCTTTCTTGTACTATATGAAATGTGGAGGGCGATTTAAAGTGCACGTGCCCTGTGCAAACTACGATGCGTACGCACACCTGACTGCATGGAATTTTGGAAATTGCCATAATTCGCGCGCATATACTGTCGGCAATGACGTCACATGTCAAGTGGTCTATAATCTTAGTATCTGTACTAAGGATCTTAGTATCTGTATCGTTGACTTTGATCGTTAGCCTTTTCGGTATAAGCAATTGCGTGTAGACCTGTGATGTCGTCACGCCAATCCGCACATGTGCACACCGGCGCGGCGTGACCCGGGGGCGTGACGTCAAATGACGGTATCTCAGGTCTACCCGCAAAGGCTTGTGGGATTTACCGAAAAGGTCAATTAACTTCTGAATACAATACCGGTCAAACATTCAAAGGAGAAGTTCCACAAATTTTGATTTGTGTTATTCTTTAGTCAATATGCTGAAAGCAATTAGTAACTGTCAAAAGAGGTTTCCGTTCATTTTAAGGCGAAATAACAACGTAAAGCGAAAGAAATGTCACAGGCTATGATTGGCTGGACCATTATATCAATTCAAACATTAAGTCCCCCAAATGTCGAATACGACAAGCATGCATCTAGTGTTAACATTAAAAATATGTCGAAAACTCAGGTGTGGGAAGAAAACCAATTTCATATCATAAGAAAAGCAGATTATGGCTTTAAGTCATTTTTTCATGTATAATTATTAGATTTTTGGTCATATTCTCATTCCCTGTCTCCCTTCAGTATGGTTTGTATTCAGCCTTCATGGGATCTTTTATGTACTTCTTCCTGGGTACCTCAAAAGACGTCTCTGTGGGCCCAACTGCCATTGTTTCTTTGCTGGTTGCGACATACGGCAAATCTTTGGGCGATGGTTCGGGTCTCAACGACCCATCATATGCAGTGACACTTGCCTTCTTTTGTGGGTTGGTGCAGTTTCTTTTAGGGGCGTTACATTTAGGTAAGTTTTATTTCCGTGTGCACTAATATGTAAAGTGACATGCATGTGCGGCCGCAACATTCAACGTGGGACTGAGCCATTCGGGGAAAATATTGTGTGAAAAATAGGGGTATTTCCGAGGCAAAAGCTCAAAATTAAGATGTCTTTCAGGGATAATTGAGAAAAAAGGTGTCTTTGGTGCAAAAAAGAGATGTTTTGGTGAGGATGTTGTTTAAAAAGGGGCTCTTTGAGTGACAAATCGGAAAAATATGGGATATAACATAGGGGTCATTGGGTGCAGCTGACATGATAAGCTGCAAGGAATACAATCATTCGTGTAAGTTTATCGCCTTATGTAGCATTGTTTATCTTGGGAGGTGACTGAGATCGGTCGATCGATCGATCGATCGATCAATCGATTGATTGATTGATTGATTGATTGATTGATTGATTGATAATTGAGTTATAATTGGTGACTGATTGAGTGAGTGTGAGATATAATTGGTAATTGATTGAGTGTGAGTTATAATTGGTGATTGATTGATTGATTGATTGATTGATAGATTAATTGATTGATTGATTGATTGATTGATTGATTGAGGGTGAGTGATTCAGTGTGGGGTGAGTGAGTGAGGGTGAGTGGGGGAGTGAGTGAGCAAATGAGTGGATGAGACCGGGGTGAGATAATGAGTGACTGCAGGGAGTCAGATTGAGTCAGTGAATGATTCAGTGTGTCAGCCAGTCAGTGAAAGCAACTTTTGCAACTGATTTACATTCTCGATATCTATACTGGATAACAGGTTCACTAACAGGCTTCATATCTAATGCCGTCATTATGGGGTTTACGTTTGCGTCTGTGATAACCATAGGATTTGGACAGGTCAAAAACGTTCTTGGTATATCATTTGATTCCAGTGGATTTATCGACGATTTAAGATATACTTTCCAATATATTACGGATACAAAGTAAGTAATAACATACTAATTTTTTAATTGGCACCAAGTAATGTCTATTACCTAACTAGAATGTACCACAGTGACTTTCATTCATAGAATTCCCAAAAAGAATTCGAGAAAGTCTACAGAAGTCCGCCATGTTGCTCATGATAATATGAAAATCTATGTAACGCTCCTGCTAAACTGAGATACTAATTGTCTTTCGACCTCTTTCGTTTCTTAAAATACCCAAGATACACTATTTTTGGGAAATGCGCGACCATACATGACAATCCAATACAGTCTTTACCTTTTCATAATTGACCTTTTCGGTAAATCCCATAATTCTTTGCGGTTATACCTGAGATGTCGTCACGCCGATGCGTACATCGTTACCGCGCACCTCACGGTTTTCAAATGCGCAGTAACGATGTTCGCTGAACGATGTTCACATCGGCGTGATGTCAAATGACGACATCTCAGGTCTAACCGCAAAGAATTATGGGATTTACCGAAAAGGTCAACTATTGATAAGTATTACTGGTGCTTTAAGTTTTATATGGTCATGTTTTTTATACTGGGACCCTAAAAAAGGTGGTGCTGTCACATTTTGCTAGATCGTTTTGTCTTCTTATTCCTATATTTTTGCTAAAATTCATCATGAACAAATGGTTTTGGTCTTATTTTGAAGATAAATTATTAATCTAATGAATTAATAACAAATACAATTAAATAAATGTATTAATTAATTACTACAGCTTAATTAAGTTAATTAGTCAGGGGTGGTGCCGGAAGTGGAGGAGCCGGAAGCGGAGGAGCTCTATGTAAATCCAATGGGAAGTTGGTGTGCATTAATAAAATTCATGCACTTTGGTGCCTAGTAGAAGTAAAAATGCAGTTTCATAGTTTTATCTTATTTTTTTAACTTTCAAACTATAATTGCTTAATAGTTAATCTTAATAAACTTTAGTAATTAAGGATTTAACAAGCTTTTAATTAATGCAGTGGAATATGTGTTTCATGCAATTCAATAGAATTCAGGATATAGGATAGGTTTTAATAAATAGATGGACTTTTAAATTGTTTTATCTTTGAAATATCTATAAATATGTCTTCTCAAAGGAGATTATTACAGTCAAAGGATTAATCTGATGACATATTGATCTCTGGTTATTGTTAAATAGTTTGTTGATGTAGGCTTTAGAATTATGCATGTATATGCCTATGTACCATTGTTACAAATTACTTTATATTGATTTTTGGAACACCCTTTATGGGAATTAAATGTTTAAATGCGATATTATAGCAATTCTTTAAACTATTTTGAACATATTTTCCAAATTCAAAGTGCATTTGATTACAAATGCTACAATTAATGACCCTTTTACATTAAATTAAGCAATTTAAATACAACTTTTTTAATACCTTGTATAACACAATGGGCTTAACAAATATGGTGCAAACTATATATTTAATGAAAGGGCTAATAGCATACATTCCAAATATCAAGTTCATTTTCCAATTTAATATACTATGTAGAAATATTGGAGTGGTAAAGAAATGTTATTTTTTTGGTACTTTTCATTGGAATCACCCTGTATATTTTTTGGCACACCCTGTATATCCATTCAAACTTTACAGATTTGTAATCCTGACAATATATGCTTTCTTAAAATGTATAACTTTACATAGTTTAGGTGAAAACTTTTTGAAATATAATCAGAAATACAAAAAAGGAGTTGATTTTTGACAAATTGCAAGATGTGACACAATTGGGTCCCACCTCAAAAAACATGACCATATATTAAAATTACGTGGTACGGAAAATAGCTAAAAACTATTATCGATTCAATACACTCATTTCAATACATAGGCTATAATGATTTTTGTGTTTATCATTTATCTTCAGTCCATGGGATCTTCTCCTTGGTGTTGGCTGCATGATAGCTCTGTTGCTTCTTGAGGTATTTCTAATGATATTATTAAATAGTAACAGCGACGGTCTTCACGTTAAGCCGTCGGTCCCTTGTACAGAGAGCCATACCTGTGCATGTATCTTGCAGTCGCTTTCGAAAAGTGTAGGGTTTAACCCCTGAATGTTCCCAACCCGTCCCACCGCACTCAACGGAAATATGCTTCATAAGAGAAGCTCTCTTGGGTTATTCAATGTTGACAACCAGAACAAATCAAAGCAATTCCAGACCTAGAATTGCATTGTGAAAACAGAATTAAGGTTGGAATTGTTTGGACTTTTTAACTAATAGTCTTGATCTCCACCGCCTGGAATTGAACCCGGGACCTCTAGGCTGATTAGGGGTCTGCGCCGTTATCTATCTAGAGCTTCGTCCCTGAATTATACTAAATGGTTTATATTTCATATTATAAATAATAAATAATATTAAATATTTCAAAGACATCTTTGTTCGCAATAGGCACTATTGCTAAATATAAATGGATGGAAAGTAGTTTTACCATCACCAAAAGATACACGGACTACTTAGTACGTACGTTCTCCTTTCTCTGCAATATCCATATGTGACCAGCTCCAACTTGACAAAACCCGGAACAAGTCGCCAGGCATGCTTTTGAGTTAAAGGCATTTAAAGATGACATTCCAATACAAAAAAATCATATTTTGGAATTCATAATTTAATGGTATTTGACTGTGGGACTAAGTGGACTTTCAAATCCTTAAAAGTACTTACTAAAATGAGGGTTATTTAATCAATATTTATCAATTGAACTATACATGATAATCCCTATTCAATCCTGTGAAAGGCAGGAAACTATTTAGCCCATTACTCAGAATAGCAATTTGGCAAAAATATCAAGGTATCATTTACAAAATTATCCATATCTTGGAAAGTATTGATACTGTGTGTATAATTTTGGTATCATTTTAAAGCTTATTGTCTATAGTGCTTACATTTTTATTCAAATTATGAAATGTCAAAAATGCGACTTGTTCCTGGTTTTGTCAGAACGGTTCACATATATAATCAGTTGATACATTTGTCATATACTTGGACATAGAATGAGAGTTCAAAGTCGAAAAGCACCAGTAATAATTGTGAACGAATAAACCAACATTGTCTATAATTAATACAGAAACGAACTTTATGGTATAAAGATAAGTTTGATTTGATCTTTAGACTTTTGACAGCCTAATTGAAGTGCTAAATATAGGCCTACCATAAACTTGGTAAATAGTATCGTTCTTTATATAATAAAAAGCAACGTATAGGCCAGAGACGAAGATTAGGTATAGGTCTATATTTTCCATTCAGACGTTTTCACGTATTTTTTTGTGGGACCCGAGACCACATCAGATAAATCGAATTTCATTCTGAATATACGAGGAATGTCCTTGTGATATCAAATAATTTTGATTTTTTTGAAATTTGCGATATAATACACACATTATGGCAAATTATAAAAACTTGATATTTTTTAAATTTAACAGTCCTTTAAGTAAATTGTATAAATCTAATCATATTATGTACTTAAAGGGATGAACATTTTGATCTTTCGTAATGAAGATATAGATTTTGTAAACCATTTGGGCAATAATTATTGTGTACAATTTTAGTTTGAAAAATCCGAAAATCGGTTAAATGAAGGCCCAAGTTTTCACTATTATTGTTACAGTATAAATTATTGCTTTAGATTAAACATCTAGTGTTGGGTGTCCAAAGCAGAATCGAAAATGTGTGTTTTTTATCCATACACAGGGGGGTTGGACAATCTTGCAAAATGAAAGGCCAATTCACTGAAAACTGATGATTTTTCCGTCTTTGCGCCAGAAATTGTCACCCCCACATACCCCCACACACATACCCCCACATATAACCCTGGTCTGCACCTTGTCTACAGAGTTGACAGTTCAGATAGTCTCTTATCTACATGAGAGATGGTGGCTCTAAAAAGAGCAGGTTCCTCATTCCTACTGAAGATTTAGTGGCTCTGAAAAGAAAGCCGAAATATCTGATTTCTCCCAATGTCAGGGAAAACAGAACGAAAAATATTATTTTGTTTTGTAAGATGCGCTATATCTCAGTCCTTATCCTTAAGTTCGATCTGACCGGGAAAAACATTACAATTCAATTCAATCAATTATCAGAACAAATTTTACATTCAGTGCTCTGTAACCCACCATTGCACAGTATTTTTGTGGGACCTGAGAGTACATCCGGTACACCAAATTGCATTCTGAATACGAGGATGGTCCTGCTGATAGGCCCTATCAAATAATTTTGAAATTCGCGAGATAATACAAATTGTATACAAAAATTGTTTAAAATTGACATTTAGCAGTCCTCGAAGTAAACGTAAATCATAATGATATTAGTTAAAGTGTATGTTGATGGCATGTAAAACTGTAGTCTTTTTTTAAGTAAAGGTGAGCAATGATGGCGCTTTTTATCGTAAATCTTGTTTGCATCTTTATCAAGGGTAGATACTTGTAAAATGAATTAGAACATCAGAAAAAAGCCTAACAAATGGCAAGGAAATGTTCAAAAAACTTTTTTTATTATAAAATGTAAGGAATAATTCATATTATTTGGCTAATTTAAATTTTCAAAATATGTAAATAGCGCCCTCAGTTTTCACACAAATATACAGTTTATAGAACAAAAACACAAAAAAGTAGAAAAGATGAATAATTTGATATAGAAATGAAAATCTATGTTAAAAATAGCTAAATATATGTGTATGTATATGAATGGGATAGCTCTTGGTATTTTCCAGGTCTATAGAATCGAACACTGTATGTTTTGTTAGAAAAATTCATACACATTAAACAACATCACGAAGTTTCTAAAGACCTAGATTTATAACATTATAAAGTACCTAGCTGCGACTTCCATGCGCGGCGCGAGCGTGACCTGTGAAACTTGACGGCGCGGCAACTCCAGTTGATATTAATGTTCTTCTTTTTTTCCTCAGCATTTAAAATCCAGCTCTACGGAGTGGGAGAAGGAGGACTATGTACCCACAATGCCTCAGAATGGAATATGGAAGTTCTTATGGTTCGTGGGAACTGGTATGTGTGGGGAGTGTGAGGGGGCACGATGTGTATGGCAAGCCATTAGGGTCATAACGTCATAAGCTTCTCCGTGTAGAGGGGTGCATGGGTGTGCCCTAAACTCATAACAGTATAGAGGCCATGTCGGCAAAAATGCTCTATTTAACGGTTTCGTAGGACAGATGTTTCAAATGGACAAATCATATATCAAAATGTTTAGAAGAGACTTGAGAATCTTTTCTGCCATGTTCTTAATTTGTAACTCACGCGTTATATTCCGTTTCCGTGGCAACCGTTACGCTATTTAAGGATTATTGTTCCTTTTTACCCTAAAATGCTACATTTTAACTAGGGATTTCTTTAAAATTAAATGAAGTTTTCATATTTGGTAAGCAGAACACATAACACATGGATTTTAATACTTATTAAATATGGGTGATTCCATAAATGAGAAGGCCAACTTGTGACATGCACTTTTTAGACCTGAATTCTAAAAGTAGCACTGAGTTGTTGCTCTCATAGTACAATTTAGTGGTTCAGTTTAGTAAATTCCCTTAATTGGTGACATTTTGAAACATTTTCTTTAAAAAATAACTATACTGGTTCAAATCACCTTGCATTTTGTAAAAATTATAACTTCAAGAATCACATGGTAAATGGGACACCAAAATTCAAATACCAATACATCTCTAGAAATTAACCATTCCTATTCAAATTTCTTATTATTTTATGTTACTATGCAGTTTTTGGACCTGGGAAAACCAACAAATCACATACAAACTTATTTGCTCCATTTCTTAAAATGTGTAATGAATTTGACCAATTTCTTTTTGGTAGCTGATTTAAATACTGCACCAGCATTAATTAAAACTGAATTTTATATTTTTGATAAAAAACTTAGCATAAAAGTTCACATGGTAAATTTTTGGTGGGACACAAAAGGGCTTCGTAATGTGGTAAATAACATTTGATTAAGTAACCAGTTTAAATCTATCAGTTTCAAGGAAAGTACAAGTATTTTAATTGCATGGTTTCACGCGTAAAAAGTGGGACACCAAAATTTACACGTGAAACCTTTTTGTCAAAAAGCCTGTATTTTGACAATGTGTTAATATGAATCCAAATAGTGATTTTATTTTTAATTTAGTACATTTTGGTAACAAGAAAAACCAGAAAGGAACATATAAATATAAAAAATGAAAGAGGTACAGGTTATCATAATCACCTGTCTTTTTATGTCACAATAAAAAGGCAAAAAATTACCTATTTTTCACATTTTTGTTAAATTTTCATTACCTTTTATGATTTTCAACCAAATTCAAAGTATTTCATTTTATGCATATTGATAGTAGCAACATAAAAATCATAAATCTTTGGGATATTTTCATGTAAATATGCTTAAAATGTGTAATGAGGTTCCACCATCCTGCATTTTTCTATTGGCCTTCACATTTATGGAATCACCCATATGATATGAAGTTTCACGTTTCGTGTCTTAAAGCTGACATTAAAAATATTGGAATTCTTACTATACTTATCATTGTTATTTTTGTTGTACTGTCTGATTTCATTTCAGCCCGTAATGCAATCATTGTACTGCTAACAGGTCTCATTGCATGGTCTCTCGATGAAGGTGGTTTGTCCGAATATATCACCATAACAGGCGAGGTCACAGAAGGATTACCTAAGCCTAAAGTGCCCGATTTTACTGCTCCTGACTTACTTGAGGTACAGGTTTTCATTTAGAAATAAACTGAATTAAGGAGTACTTTGGATAATATTTTGATACGTTCGTTTAAACCCAAGAACTACGAGCGGGGTGCACCATTTTTCATCCGTCATAAACGGATTCGTTGGAGTCCATGATACACAGCTCGTGGTGAAAATGGTCCGGCGACAGGCTGTTAGAGATCTGTGGAGACTTCCACCGAAAGACAAGCGTAACACCTCTTCTGAATCAGCTGCAATAATAGCCACTAGAAGAGTGATGTCTCAATGCACAATGCTTTATAAAATCCACCATTGTCTACTTAACATCAGCTTTCCGCCAAACCTTCAAGCTTCACCCAACCTTTGGAAGATCGCACAAACTACACTACCTTCCAGTTTTGGCTACCCGCAACACCTATACAAAACTCTTTCTTTGTGAGGACAATTCCAACTTGACAGGCTACCTGCGTTGCAGCACGATCTGTCAACGTTTTCCAGGCCATAGCTCTGCCAGCAATGAGAGTCTTGCAGCCTACTGCTACTCACCAAAATCATCTAATCAGCTCTGTAATTTTTTTTACTCGCACCGTTTATTATTCTGCACTCTGAACAGTTTCTGTACATTTTTATGAGCATCATCACTTTACTCCTTGAAGACTTTTAAGACTAAACAAAATGTGCGTCTTAACGCCCAAACGACTAAAGCTAATCGTAGATCCATCCTGTCCGATTATTTTACCCCGGCACCTTATCCGGGGATAGGATCGACCATTAAAAATGATTACAGAGTTGGTGAGGCCCACCATAGTATTCTACAGTAATATCCGTATGGTTTTCATTTCGCTCTTGTAAAATTATTTCAAGACTTTTTACTTGTTTCTTAGTTTGAAATAGTCCTTTTGTATTTATGAGAAAATTCGGTGAAAATCCCATGTTCGTAGATTTTTAGCCGAAAATCAATTTTGCATAAACTTTTCGTACATAGCCAGTATTTTCCAATTTTGAAAGGTTGCGCTCACTTTATGACGTCATATCGACATTGTGTGGAGAATGTGTGTACTTATTTTGGTATCACTGGATAGAGGAGACTCGTAGCTATACTATATGACGTTTATAATTGAAAATTAGGGCTCTTCGTAGTCCGTGTTACAAAATATGGTTCAGTAGTAGATTAAATTTGATTCATATTCAAATAAAATAACAAATATATTTCTTTCCTTTCTGTATTATTCTGAAGGTATTGAGTATTGCAATTGGTTTTGTACCACTTATTGCTTTTCTGGAAACAATAGCCGTAGGAAAGTCTTTTGGTAAGTTTCTAGTGAGTAAAATTTCAATACATAACAATACTTTCAGTTTCTGTTGTCTGATTTCCTATCAAAATGGGAGGTATCAAACTGCTAAGAACCAATAAGATTGCAAGAACGTTCTGAAGTGTTCATATCCCTGGTTTAAGAATAAGAAATGTCAATTAAGTTTGTGATTTTAGTGGTATGAAACAGAAACCGAATGTATTGTTATGTAATGCGAAAAACTTGACACGAGCCATTGTGCCTCTTTAGGTTTTCCTATTGTAACTGTCATTGTTAATTTCATTATAGTAAGTCCCATTGTTTCTTGTTGAACCTTTGGCTGCGATTTTAGTTTTAGTGGTCGTTTTATACCACTCCTTTGCACAGTTCTCGCAGCCAAAGATTCAACAAGAAACAAAATTGACTTCATTCTTATTCAACAAAAATGGAATGGCTGCATACCAAACTCACGGTTGTTGCTCGAGAAATTCCTGAATATTGGCACTACCCCTGCGGGGCTCGTGCATTGAAAGCATCAACATCTCAGCGCAAGTGTGTAAGTTCAATATTATTTCTCAACCCACAAATAATTCATTCAATCTTAGAAACACACACAGCCAATCAGAAAAGCCGTTAGAAAAATACGGCTTTTCTGATTGATGATTTTTGATATTATTTCATCAACTTACACGTACACTCTTATAGTTTTTGCCACCATAAACAAATTATGATGTTCTTATTGCGCTCATTATAACAATTGCGTAATATTGCAGTATAACTTCGATATTTCTATAGAGGCCCTGCATGAAATTATCGATTGGCTCCAAACAAAGGATTTGAGCAGGTGTCCTTCACCGTAGTTATGGCGGAGTGCAGTCCATTCAATCAAATGCTGTCATCAACCTATTTGATCGTAGTGCAGGGTTATGTGTGTGAGACGAACTGTCACGGTAGATTGCAATGATGCTTTTGTTGAATGCATTTGAGTAGTCCGCCATATTTACGGGATGATACGTCACATGCAAGGCCTCTATTATGTTTTGTTGTTGTAAAAATGCACTTCTTTTATTTTCCTTCAGGTCGTCAAAACTCATACAAAGTGGATTCTAATCAAGAGCTTATAGCATTAGGTAATGAAGTATAGAACATACACTCTAAAAACGTTGGTTAAGGTATAAAGTGATCAACTTGGGGTAAAATGTGACATTGTAATCAATTCACAGGTGAACAACCAAAAGATTTAAATATATTTTACCCAATGTTGAGTACAATTTACCCAACCAACTATTGATTAATGATGCCCAATATTATGTAAAATTTGCCCACTGATGGGTAACATTTTGCCCGAACGTTTTACCCAACTCATTTTTAACCAGCGTTCTGAGGATGTACAATAATTGAGATACTGAGTTTGAATTGTTATTTATCTTCATATTCTTCATGTGGGTGGGGTCGAACACTGAGTTTTATACTCTCTACGTCAATACAAGGAGTGTGACAAATTGAAATCCATACACCCCCTATGGAAAACATGACCTTAATCTACCCCCCCCCCCCCCCCCCCCACCACCCCACCCCCCCGTTAAATGACTGCATAGGCGTATTTAGATTTATTTGTTTACAACCGACAGGTGTTGGCAACTTAGCGGGTTCATTTTTTCAAGCATACCCAACAGGAGGTGCTTTTTCAAGGTATGTATATATGAGCTTACTTTGAATGTGTGAAATAGAAGAAATACTTTGTAAGAGGTCCCCAGTTCAGTCCTAGTTCAAATAGAACTTCATTGGAAGGATGATCTACCCGATTCTTTTAACACCCTGCTCTGGGCATAATATACAGGAAACTTGAAAACCCACTGAATTTCTAAAGTTAAGAAAACTGGAGGAAGTTTTTACTTCATCGGTTTTTTTCCTGATGCTGAGTTTGATTCGGTTATAATATGAATTAATTCTTGGGCCAAAGGTGATTTTTTTTTAAACAAAATCATCATAATTCATGATCATAGTGCGTAACTTCTAACAAAAAGTAATCATATTCATTTCATTGTGTTTTTTATTTTCAGACTATTGAAATTGTGAAATTCGTCATCAACGTAAAATGCTCAAAACCATCAGTCATGTCAGTTCATCTTCACGTCTCACCAAAAGAAGAACCATTTCCATGTCACAGACTCGGATCGATGGATAGAGTTTTGCCATCCCTGTCAATAAAATCTTCATCAAGTTCATCTGTTAGGACACTGCTCTTTCACCCAATGAATATGTTTTTACATGCTTGTCATGTCCATTGAATATGTTGGGTACACAATCTCTTACTCCGCATCTTTGAGGTCAAATTATGAGCTGCGATTGTTGAAAAGATGAGATGAGAGTATTTTGGCACATAGTGTCCGCAACCTCAAAATAGTTAACGTTGGATAGCAAAATCGGCGGCATTTTTCCATTCATGTCCACGACTACCCAAAAAGCAAAAAATCGTTTTTCCAATTATTACATTGGCAGCTAAAGTCTGGTGGTCAGGTCAGTATTGTGACCATTATGCTGGATCATCCTGGCAACATTCAAATTATTCCACAAAGTACAAGATTGCTTATTTTTGTTTCATGATTTTGAGGAATAATAGGCAACACCGTTTTGTTTTGGTGCGAGTTTGTCAGCCAAGGGACAAGATAGAGATTATGTTGGATGCTACTTTTCTCGCCCTACAACCACGGGTTGGGTGAACTATATATAGATGAAGGTTTGTTTGGTTCGCTGTCCAGGCGGAAGCAAAATCACTAATCTACTCTGCAGCCTACACTACACGAACTAGAATAACCGATCAACTTCAAACTAGGATGGTAATAGGATATGGTGGCCCTGGTGTAGGGTGATAGGGTATGGTGACCCAGGGTCGGGTGACAGGGTAGGGTGGCCCGGTGTAGGGTGATAGGGTAGGGTGGCCCGGTGTAGGGTGATAGGGTAGGGTGGCCCGGGTAGGGTGATAAGGTATGGTGACCCAGGGTAGGGTGATAGGGTATGGTGGCCCTGGTGTAGGGTGATAGGGTGTGGTGGCCCAGGGTAGGGTTATAGGGTATGGTGGCCCAGAGTAGGGTTATAGGGTATGGTGGCCCGGGTAAGGTGAAAAACATTGAGGGCGTCCTCAAATGTTACAATATGGCTTCAAATTTAGGTTTGCCGATATGTTCAATCCTGCATTCGAAGGAACGAGTTGAAATATGTCAAAAGGAGACACTTTTGGGCAGGTTATCAATTTTGAGATTTTTACATATCTTAAATATAGAGATATTTTGCTCCACAACGCCGTTTTCCCCAATGAAATCGGACATTCCTAAGCGAAGATATTGAGTCCGTAAGTTATGGTATTATAAAATTGGAAATTGAGATATCGGCCTTTAAAAATATTATTGACAATGTTGAGTGTAGGAATTACCTTGAAAAATGTCTCAAAAAATGCAAGATGCCAGTTATATTCCGGTCTAAAACTATCAGACAATATTTTTTAACAGTAATAACATCACAAATTCGCAGCAAACCCAAATTGTGAAAAAAATCACCCCGGACAGATTTTTGGCTATTTCTCCATTTACGATCCTGCCCAAAAGTGTCTCCTTTTGACATGATACGTCACATATAATTTTGAGTCAATCAAATCCTGTTTTCAATATAAATGCTGGTTAGTCCGAGTCAAACACTATGGATAGATGTCTATTGCAAGAATCGGCAGTCTCAACAGCTCTCAACCATCATAACATGATAAACTTACAACCTTTATAGAGGTGTCCGATGTCCATCTCATTTGACTGTGCTTTATCTCATTTCAGGAGTGCTATACAATCTCAGTCTGGTGCTAAGACTCCTGCTGCAGGTGTCGTCTGTGGTGCTGTAGTATTGATAGCATTGGCATTCGTCACACCAGCATTCTACTTCATCCCTAAGGCAGCACTTGCCGCCGTCATTATTATGGCATTAGTCAGAATGATCAATATCCAGTCGATTGTTAACTTATGGATAATACGAAGTAAGTGATTTTGAACCCAGCTGACAGATTGAACACTACCTACCGATCTAATATTGCCTCTGATTGATCAATTACATGATATCTTCACTTTAATCACCAATCAGAATAGCTCAGAATGGAGCTTTGCAAATAATTCACCCTAATTTTTTTGCGTGGTGAAATTTTTCTAACAATGTTGCTGATTGGTCCAATTGATAATGAAAACTTCTTTTTTGGCCAATCAGCAGGTAGTTCTCATGGGGTTAAACGCTAACTTCTGTGCATACGCCAGATAAACCAATAATCAAAATCAGCCTATGCTACTTGACTGATTCTCAATCGACTTACATGCCGTACACGTACGCGTTAGTGTAAGAAAGTACAAACCTCTCATATATCTCCCTATGCACCCATAGGTCTTAGGCACTGTTCAATATTTACACCTCAAGTCTTCGGTCACAACATAGTCCTTCATCAGGAGACTGCAACCGATCGAAGTTCAGAATCAGTGACCTTTTGGACACTTGACTCCAAAACTTGGTCATACACTCTTGGTAGCTTGTATCGGCCCCTGTCGCGCGGTTGAGTAATGATTGGTTGACTCTGATATAAATTGACTCCTTCACACCCCTTTCAAAGTATCTGGCGTCCCGGTCAAGAATTATGACTTTATCCAAATCAACTTGATATCCGAATTGGTCTTTTGACAAACCTACGAAATACAAGAAAGCTAAATCCGAAAACAGCAACAACAACAATACAATTAATGTTGAGACTAAAGGACAAGTAGTTCTACCCTGCGTAAAGGGAATTTCCTTACGAAGCCTTACGAAGAATTTACAGCAGCTACGGAATCAGAGTTTGTTTTAAACCCATTCAAACTCTGCGGCAGTTACTTGTCTCACCCAAAGACAAACTCGAGTAGAAAAACATTACTGGACAAGAGTATTACATCCCCTGTCAGGTGAAAAAGGAGTCAGTGTTCGGAATCTCATATTGGTGAGACGGGAAGATCATTAGAGACCAAATTCCGTTACTTGACCGGAAGATACTTTGAAATGGGTGTGAAGGAGTCCATTTTCATCAGAGTCAACAACTATCACTCAACCGCGACGGGGGCCGATACAAGCTACCAAGAGTATACGATCAAGTTTTGGGGTCAAGTGTCCAAAAGGTGAATAATTCTGAACGTGGGTTGCCAGTCTCCTGATGAAGGTTGAGACCGAACATTTGAGGTGCGTCTTATTTTTTTGTTGAGATCATAGGTCCACCAACACAGATGAACCTTCATGCTAGTATCATCATTTTTTATCGTTTTAAATATCACAATTGTACTAAAAAATTAACCTTATTTCATTTTTAGGGGTTGATCTTGTCCCATTTGCTGTGACATTCATCTTATCCTTAATAATGGGAGTTGAATACGGCACATTGATTGGTGTAGGTGTAGATCTCATTATATTATTATACCCCATGGCCAGGCCTGGCATGGATGTTATCAATCCGTCTGTAACAGAGAGCAGTAAATACGACGAGGAACGACCGGAAACGGAAGAAGAAAAGAAGGTTAGTAAAAATGATAAAGTTGTCGAATGCAGACGACAAGTTTTTTAAAAAATTCAGAAATTTCAGAATTTCACATTTTTATGACCATATTTGGAATCAGCATAAAAAATGCATTAAAATGAGTACAAACAAGCATAGTATTGGTTCAGTGGTTCTTAAGATAGCTCTTGATATTTTCAGAAACTATCTCAAATCTTGGATTTTTTATGTTGAAGCCCATTGCTTAGCACGCGGAGCATTATTATTTTGTGGCCATATGACTATCATATCAATAATTTATTGATCCAAAATTCATTATCCGAGGAAGGGTTTTGTTTATTGCTACAGACTATTTGAGCCAGGATTGGCGTACCTCAAGGTTCAATTTTAGGTCCACTGTTATTGTATATATTGTTATCTATATAGTGAACATTTTTTTCCAATTACGACATCACGATATCAATACGACATTGTTAACCATGTGTCACTGCCTTCTTTTAGAGTTATTCCGGAGGTACTCCAACGGTGGTTGTCAAGGTCGACAGAAGTATGAGGTACCCAGCGTCTGATTACATTGTTGATAAATTAACAGAGATACGCGAAGCAAGAGAGTATGCCAGGCATGTTGTAGTAGATTTTACTTGTGTTACTGGAATAGACAGTACCATGGTTGAGGTAGGTGGGAATAGAATTCACCCTTGTGTATTTGTTTGTTTGTTTGTTTGTTTGTTTGTCCTTATTTCTTACTTAATTATCCTTTAACCTGCCTTGCTTTCTTTTCTTGCTATCATCCTTTCTTTCATCAATTCCTTCTCATTTGGTATTGATTGGTATGTTGATTGATTGATTGATTGATTGATATTATTAAGATTGATTGATTGATATGGATTAAGATTGATTGATTGATTGATTGATTGAATCAGGTTGATTGATTGAATCAGGTTGATTGATTAATTAATTGATTTTTATTTTATTTCTCAATTTCTTTTTTTCATCTTAAAAATTGATTCAATTTTATCATGTCTATTAATAGTATCATCATTGTTTTTACACAGAACATAGCGGACGCCTTGATAGATTTCCAACGTTCAGGAGTGTTATTAGTATTTGCTTGTGTTCCTGTAAGTTAAACCACTTTTCTTCCAAATAGAGAATAATTGAGCTTATCTGTTCAAAATTTTATCTCTTGAAACGCGTTTATTATGAGCACAGCGAGTGAGTGTTGATCTGTCATGTTGTAATGTGCCCGTTACAACAGCCGAAAGGAATCGCCCTGAAGGAGGGAATAATATCCCTTATTTATCACCTTGAAATGCTCTTTTTTTTCATTCCAATTGTTATAACGTCGGAATAGAGTCGCACCGTGCCGAATTATGTATCAAAATACGCAGAACAAAATTACCCATCTACTGATCACTTTATTTGCTAATTTAGCTTTTAAGATATTGCTTTAGTTTTTCACGCAGTAATATGTCGCAAGAACCACCCACCAACATATAAAACAATTGAAACAATGGTGTGTCTACATACACCGCAGTACGCCATGCTGAAAAGTTTCTTAAAGTGCTGTTAGAATGAAATAAAATACCACTTATTTAATGCACGGACTAAGAAGCCGGGTTATCTTTTAGAAATAGCTGAGTAGGAGTGATTTCAATCAAATATTTGTGTGTAAAAACTGTAGCATCCGATGTACAAAGAGGAATATATGAATATTAACTGTACATCATTATAACGAATCGGTATACCCAGTTACCCAATCTCAATTATTGATCTGGTTTAGAAGGCAAAGTATTTTTACCAATATATGTTTGAATTTAGTGAAAATGAAGACGGAAAAGATGGTTAAACATCTATATTAAAATTCCGTACTAAAGAATACTGTGTCTGTTTGTAAAGAGTAAAGATTCGTCGCCTCTTCACAAGACTCGGCAAAACAAGACAGTAGAAGCGGGTTTTAAATCTGGTAACATTCGAGGCATAAGTCGTCATGGTCATGTCAGTATTAAATGCTAGTGTAAAGCAACAATTAAGATAACGATGCACAGTGTCATCGCCCCGATATCTTCATGGCAGAAATCGCCATGGTAGGTTGAATCCACCGCCACGCATGGCCATTTTGTATCGACCTGTTTAATGGTTTTGAGTCGCATAATGGGCCGAAGGACATCTGACTAAGGCTACTGACAATAGCCCCGATTAGCTCGGTGACTGACCTCGCTGTGTGTCAGTCGAGCATGGTACCCCATAGTTCATATGCTTTTAGATTACCTCCACGATTGGCCTATACACTGCGCTATATAATTCGGCACATATAAATCAGAATTATTGTCAGTTTTTGACTCAAGACGCAAGCTACTCTCTCAAGACGCAAGCTAACGACTATCATACTCTGTTCAGAATATATATTCAAGTGCAAGGAACCACATCTGGTTTCTTTATACGAAATCATTTACGGGAGATATTCATCATTTTCTACCCCGGTATCCAAAGATTTTCTTCTCATATCAAACTCGTGCATAGCAAATTCACGTGTATCGATCCCGGGTATTTATTTTAGTATCTCTGCTGACAAAGTAATTATTAGCCTGGCGATGTCGGTGTGCGATGTTCTATCCTATTGCTGTATTACAAATATCAGGTAAAGGAAAAAAATTAAGAAATACAACTATTTGGACTTTTATTTCTCTTTTCAATTATCATGTTTCTTTCTTTCTTTGAATGTGACACCTTCCTCATTTAAATTTGATTTTTCAGAAAAACGTTGAGGATCAGATGTACAGAGCCAGATTACAAAACGCAGGCATGATTGTATGTTCCACAGTAGAAGAAGGTTTGCAATGTATAGAAGACTACGAAAAGGAGTAAGTGGTTAGCCTTTTTATGTATTAACTTGAATTAATTAATTAGAAAGTCCTTGCGCCTAATTAAATCTTCAAGGTTCTTTATATAGTATTCTTCCTCTCAACAAGGTGAGGCAAGGTATCGATCGGTTATGAATAATTTTTTAAGATTGTTTCCTATTGTTTTGGAGCAAAACTGTTTCTTTGTAACCCTGCGGGGCAACATTGAACAATTGTCTTTGAGCGCTTTTGTTCCGTTTTCCTCGTCTCATCTTCATGCAGAGTAGTTAGTCCAGATAAAATGTCCTCAGCAAGTGCGGGTTATTATTACGTTTACGTTTGTTAAGTTCAAATTCTGTTGCAAGTGTGCTGGTATATAATCACAGCAATATCTAAATTTCATTCTGCACTTGTCTTGTTAATAAAAAAAAAAAAAAAAAAAAGCGCAGTGATTTATAGTGCGCTACGCACAGGAACAACGCCTGGACGTTGATCCACAAGCCTCAGCACACTTTACAGATTGTCGCTGACCACTACGGCCCCACATCATTCCATAAACCATTTAACAACAAATCAGGGACTTTGCTGCTTCAAGAGCGCACACCCTAGACATTCCACAAATAACCTTCGCAACCAGGATCAGCTACCCGAGTTTCGTACGGGTACAACGAGACAATTAGCAGTAAGTTCCTTGTCCAAGGGAATTTCAAGCTAACTCAATTTTTCAACGAGAGCGTACTAGGCATCATCAGGGTTCGAACCCGCAACCTCTCGCACCATAGTCGAACGCCTTACCGATTGGGCTAACTTGACTGCTATAATATATGCGAATAATATGCGAACAAACTTTCCTCTTTTCATTCTTTAGGATGGCTGAAGAAATGGAAACCAGTCAGACGAAGGTTGAAGCACTTTGACGACAGTTTTGCCTAAAAGCTGAACTTTTTATTGTGCAGTGAACTATAATTCAACCGCAGGCTGATAATGAAAAGAAGAGCGTGGTGTGACACTTGAAAAACTTTACCACATAAGGAAAAAGAAACTGAAATATATACGAAATCTTTTGTTACAAAGAACTGGTTTAAGCAGCAATAAGCCAAATCGGCATTAGAAGTTTGCAATGCATTGTGGGACAGTTTTTGCAGTTTTGGGACACTTTGTCCTTTGACCTATTAGGAAAATTCAGAAATATTGGGTTTTTGTACGTATAAAATATAATCTAAAATGTTTTACAACAATTAAAACAAATGTAAAAAATATTATTATTTTATAAATTAATTATTTAAGTATTTTTAATGATAACATTATGACAATAATAAGTAAATTAATAATAATTACGTCAATTTCCCCGATATGTCAGAGCTCAAAGTGTCCCAAAACTGCTCTCAAGTTAGAATGGCGATTGGGCTTATGTACCAATATCGGTTTCATAAGATGGTCTACAAGAAGTGTGGTGCAGAATATTTTATTTTTATCCAAAACAGTTTGACACCTCTAGTAGGGCCTATGTCGTCGTTGTTGACCCTTGTAGAGGGTAAAAGTTAACCTTTGACCTTTTGGCAATAACTCGAGAACAGTGTATCCTAGATAAGTCAAACTATACATTTTCTGAATCCTTACGACCAGAGGAGCATATTGGTATGATAAAAGCAAGTTTGTAGTTTGCCCCTGTACAAAGTCCATTGACCTCTAACAGAATTATTGATGGATTACGCAAAGTCTAACCTCATTTTCACGAAATTGTGATTTTTACTCATTTTGGTCCCTTTACATTATTCATTGCCAACAACGATCTGGTATCATTTCTACGACACGGTTCTTCCTTTAGCTTGATAAACTCTTCTTTATTCATCCTGATAAATATGTGAGAAGTTTTATAAACTCTTTTTGTGTATACTATATATAGTAAATACGAGATATATATTAGTCTTTGTACATTTTAGTTTTCAATAATGTGACCAGCTGGCTATATCAGAAGTAGACATTTTATTATTTTGTGTGTTGAAATCAAACTTATGCATGCGGAACAGTACCAGACAACTATTATGGGCAATAACACACAAATTGGAGCCGAGCGAGCAGCGTTTGAAATCTTCAGGAGAAATGGATTGAAAAATTGAGACAAGGAGGAGTTGTCACCCAACTCAATACGAATTTTGTATAAATGTCAGTACTGTACATCATATCAACGGGTCCCCTCCAAGGGACCGAGTATTGCTATGGATTATTACTCCAGACTCCAAATCGTGTATATACGTGGGAATCTGAATGTTACCAAGAAGAACCTCTTGCACAAGATCGACGATGACTAGAGAATTAGTACTGGATAAATACCGTCCCATGCTCGGCCCATGATGTCTCTACATACACCGCAATACGCCATGCTGCCAAGCATCTTAAGTTAAAGTGTTGTTAGAATGAAACTAGAGCGATAACCGCACCATAGCTGAACCATGTGGCTTCGGCAGTATATTGTGGTAGGCCTAGATACCACTGTCATCATTGCATTTAAATTTCAGCTCAATTGAAGCATTTTGAAAACTTGACATTTGACCCCTTTATTGCCCCTTAATGACCTTAAATGAATTTTAAAATATTTTAAACATGTTTAGAATGTCATAAGGATCATAGCATTTAAATTTCAGTTCAATCAGAGCATTTTGGAAAACTTGACCTTTGACCTTTTATGACCCCTTAATGACCTTACATGAATTTTAAAATGTTGTTACTAGACTGCTGCCCTCAGTCGTCAACCGTCTGGATTGACGACTGAGAAAACTACGACGTGGAAAAAAAGTGACGGATTTTGCAACAGGATTCCTGTGGCATAGAGCATGCGCAGTTGTGTCCAAATTGACCTTTTGACCGAGTTTGTTGTTTTTAGAAGTTCAGAGCGCGATCTTGTCACAGCGGCATACAGCGACGCGGTACGCGGGCGCCGCTAGTCAGTCGCGCTACGGCGCACAACTGAAGTCGCATTGAATAGTTTTCAGAAGTCCGTCATGATATTGGCTGTAAGATAATCAGTCGTCACTACGAAGCATACACAGTACATGCGAAGTGTAGACGGCTGATTGGAATTAGTCTATGTTGTTACAATGTTTAGAATGTCATAAGGATCATTGCATATAAATTTCAGCTCAATTGGAGCATTTTGAAAACTTGACCTTTGACCCCTTTATGACCCCTTAATGACCTTAAATGAATTTTAAAATATTTTTGAAATGTTTACAATGTCATAAGGATCATTGCATTTAAATTTCAGCTCAATTGGAGCATTTTGAAAACCTTGACCTTTGACCCCTTTATGACCCCTTAATGACCTTAAATAAATTTTTAAATGCTTTAAACATGTTAAGAATGTCATAAGGATCATTGTATTTAATTTTGAGCTCAATCGGAGCATTTTCGGTTAAAATAACCTTTTTTGACCCCTCTGACCCCAGGATGACCTCTGACGTTTGGAAATATTTTTATTATATTCTTTATGTTTTCCTCTTTCATATGACACCACTCATGGGGTCATACCTTCGTGGCGTTTAGAGATATGTCCATTTCAGACCAAATGGTTAGTCAGTAAGCTAGTAAGTAAGCTAGTAAGTAAGCTAGTAAGTAACATTCACTCATATAGGCTGATACCATTTCATGGTATAGGCTGATACCATTTCATGGTTCAGCAAAAATAATATACCGCTAATTTAATGCACGAGCTAAGGAAGCCTGGTTGAGGAATAGCCGAGTAGGAGTGATTTCAATGTGTGTAAAAACTGTAGCATCCGATGTACAAAGAGGAATATATGAATATAACTGTACACATTATAAGGAATCGTTATACCCAATCTCGTTACACTATTATTTATTTTTGAATTAAGTGAAAATGACGAATGAAAAGATGGTCAAATATCTATATAGAAATTCCGTAGTACCCCACTACCCCATTAATGATAACCTGATCTTGTACTTTCTGAAATAAACTTTGGGGTACTAAGAGTAATTTGTGTGTAAAGTGTAAAAATCTATTCACGAGACTCGGCAAAATGGGAAATTATAGACATGTGTCAAACAAGACAGCAGAAACGGGTTTTAAATCTGGTAATATTCGAGGCATAAGTCGTCATGGTCATGTCAGTATTAAATGCTAGTTAAATCTAATGTCTGTCTGTTTGTGCATTTTGTTGTTTTTTTGTTTCTTTGTTTGTTTCTTTGTTTCAGTCTACTAGCATTTAAACACTGTTAATCTTGCCAGAATACTGTTTTGAAACCTACTTTAATAAGTTTTAATATCGCACATTAAAAAGTGCCCTATACAAAACAACGCTTAAAATTAATTTTTTATAACATTCATTTTTTCAATTATTTTCAAAAGACAATTATCAAAGTCGCACGTTTAATACATTTAAGGTTAGCAACTATTTTTAACTGTTACGATTTGGTAGTTCACAGCATCTTGCGAATGGTAGTGAGCTTTGGCAAAAATTGCATTGATCATTTCATAGCGAGTGTGTAGAAGAATTAAAATATCACAGATATACTTTTGTAGGTCCTGTGGTTCTTGAGTTATGTTGTAAAGAGGGCTGAAACAACAACACTTTTAATATTTGGTAAATTTTTAGAAATAAGGGCCAAAAACAAGCGTTTTTAGGGTGTTTTTCGTATGCTGTGACAATCAAGAAACCTGCTAATCATTATAATATTTGGAAAACACATTTTCTAATCTTTTTCATAATCAATTATCAAAAACAACACAAAACATTAAAATTATGAGCTAAAACTTAGCCTATACTCAAGATTTTGAATGCTTAGACTTGTGCCAAGTCTTTGAATGTTGTGGCTGCAATTGTATGAAAACATGCAAAATTACATGTTTTTGGCCCATTTTCCTTCAAATTGCAAAAATATTAAAATTTCACTTTTATTGCCAGTTAGGACTAACTATAGGATTATGATTTCATTTGGCAAAGCAGGATAATATTTTTTTTTTATCCAAAAAAAATAGTTCTGTATTTTTCTGGAATAGGGAGTAGTATATAGTCAGTATGCTTCAACTATATTTATAAATACGCTTTTATATATAAATACGCACGTGACCACCTCCGCGCTGCCATAACAGCTTGTAGACAGTAAGTCTCGAAGTGACCTTCTACATACATTTGAATGCAACGGCGGAACAACATGAGATTACTGTGCAGCAAAATTGTCTATTTTGTTCAACTTTGTGATTATATTGTGAACGTTTCCGTCGGAACAGAGCCCTATGGGCTCCACGATCGTAATACATGTAAGACCTGACCGCCGACACCATTTGATTGACTGTTCTCAATATCGGTATAGGCCGTTAGTACGGAGTGTCTCATATCATAGTCAGCGTTTGAAATAAGGCGCGTCCTTGCGTCAAATCCTCGTGAATGTAGGCGCGGACCTGCAAATTTCCTACGGTACGGTCCGCGTGACCCGTAAAAAAAGAACCAAGAAAGAGCAGAAAATCCTAGTTTTGTTGCTTCCACTGGAAAATCTGGTTCACATATACGTCCAGCTCCTTGAAAACACTTTTATTTTAGTTTCCCATCAAGTTTTCAACCTGGGTTTTCAATTGTCTACAATCAACATACCGTGATCGCCGTAGCCAATTCTCTCTCTTTTTTCTTATTTCGGGCCTGCTCAATGAGCAGGTGCTCATAGTGCATTATCTATAGCTGCACTTGCGATGCGGTACTTTTCGTTCCCGACATATCGATTACGTTTTGCCACAACTCAACACAACGCGTCGCATTTCCAATTTAAATTGTATTGAACTTTATTGCGATACCGCAATGCAGTAATCTGCAGTACGATGCGGCAACGCGCAGCACCGCAGAGCAATTGCGCCGTAGTATTAACGGACCTTTAGTCGCCCTTTTGATGTTTTTTTTTGTGTGTGTATGACCCAGTCTCATTGTCCGGCAAATACAAGTAATGAAGCGAACAAAATCATGAAAATATTGAACTGTCGGTTAACCATATACAAAAAGGCCGTTTGGAAGTGGCTTGTTTTTTTATTACATGTCAACAAAGGGATAATCGGCTTAATATGTTATTTTATATTTGATATTTAGCGATATCTTTCACTTTATCTGTTGCTCGATGTTTCAAATATTTTACGCCTTCTCGGTGATGACTGATAGTGCCATTACGAGAGCTGTGCTTTGGAAAACACTTAAAGTAAACCCTATCTGATTGTAAATTAATCCAAGCGACAAAATCCACATATCCCATTACAAGGAAAGCCAATATCAATCATGGCCGATGCTTGAGAAAAGTTTTGTCATTTAGCATGTACTTTTCCTTCCTTTCTCAGAATTAATTTTCGTAGGAACTTGAGGCTCCCAATATGGACTTTCCTCGGAAAAGGCCAGAGCATCACCTATAACTTTACATTCTCCGCTACTTGTTTGAAACACTGGATCCGCTTCTCTGCCTTGAGGTGCCATGTGCTATTTTGCTGACAGGGCCCTTTCCCTCAAATCCGCCTCTGGTCACGTGCGTATTTATAAATACGTATTTATAAATATAGTCGAAGCAAACTGATATAGTACTAGTAGGCAATGCATATTTCACACCACCAAATCGGTTCCAAGCTAAATGGCTGTAAAATAGACAGTGTTTTTATTCTGAGTAATGGGAAAAAGTTTGAAAAGTATATTCTCATGTGCCTGTGTGTTTGTGATATGTACTTTGTGGATAGCTTTTCAACATTTAAGCATAAAATAATTACAATTATTATTATTGTTCTAATTGTGATATTTGAGGCACGGTTTGGGTTATACACAGCCTGATGACGTCACTACATAGAGGCGGTGTGCTGTAAGATTGACAGGATTTACAGTTTTCGATCAAAGATACCATCGCGAAAAATCGAGACGCTATATCTACTAAACTAAAAATTGTTGGTTATGCCTACATCATACATGGTATAGGATATCATAAACACTAGGCAACATGGTGTTTTGAATTAACCAAACAGTTTTGAATGAACCAAACAGTTTTACCATAAAATTCTTCACATTAACACATAAATAGGTACATGCAGAATATAATAGAATAACAGGCAAACAATGTCAATGAATCTTTAATATAGGCCCTATATATCCCGATCAAGAAACATGGGGACGAATCATGTCGTGAAAAGTCCATTTTCAGATCTTTTACATCACGTTAAGGTAGTACTACACCCCCAGATAAATTTTGACTAATTTTGTATTTTTCTCAAAAAATACCTACACACTGGTAACTGGCAAGGAATCCAATTACTTCACTGAAATTTCAGTGATTTAAGACAAGCGGTTCATTATATATTTTCAGAAAATAATGAGGTACATTCTAGCGGTACCTCTTTTCTTATCATAAATAACGTACCGCTTGCCTTGAGTCACTGAAATTCCAGTGTAGTAACTGGATTCCTTGCCCCTATAATATTATAACCGGGCTTTATGAGGTCTGTTGATGTTGGTCTGGGGAAGTAACTCAGGTAGAGACTTGATGAAAATACGAAGTTAATATTCCTTTTGTTTAACTGTGATATTTATTTGTGATCCTTCTTCTTCCACTCCCAAAACTTAACTAACAGCTACTAACTCTCAAAACACATTTCTTACCCCACATCACTTACATCCAACTTAACCATCCCATCATCATGTAGGAAACCATCACTTTCCTAGAACTCATCTCTATTGTTTTACCATGATACATTAACCCTGCTTGTACTATTAATCTTAAGAAGATGATGGGCGGTAGCTTCCTTTAAGAAATCATGCAAAACCACCTTATGAATGATATACAATTTTGTACTTGGAAAAGGATGAAAGTAACATTTGTTCTCTGGACGTCATCAGGGCGATGGCCTAGATTGTGGTTGTTCATAATCACTTAAAGAATTCCTTAATTACTAAAAGAATGTCATAATTATGCCAGGTAAGTCATGAGAACCAAAGTTGACTGACCATCGTGATTATTACTCATCAATCATCAAGGTTGCAAACATAGGTAAACATATAAATTTATAAAACATGTTAATTAACTATACAAAATAATTAGTAATCATTATCATAACCAATATATAAACAAAACAAAACAAAAGCAATAACAAACAGTTTCTTTGGCCTATGATATATGCCTCCGCTCCGGAAAAGAATGTCCACATTCTTTAGGATATTCATATGTTCAAGTTCGCTATAAAATAATGTCCATTGGCGTTGCCAAACTCTGAAGCACTGGTATCAGGAAGTATAGCCTAACTTCTATTATGAATTGAAGAAAACACAATGTAATACAGAGAAAATTGATGACGTAGATTTGTGAAAGTTGTGATCTGATCATACACTAGCAAGGTCAAACAATGGTTGACTTTGTTTGACCCTACTACTAGTACTATTAAATAAAGTGCTTTGCTGTACTTAAAGACATATACATTTGAGTAAACTACTTACAAAAATTTGTTTTGGTTAGTAACTTTGTTAATAGGTGAAGTCATCTTTGACTTCACAAATGAATTACAATACTATTCCACCTTATACAAATAATGTAATATGCCCAATTGAGCAGGACATATTTACTATAATAATCATGTCATCTTTAGTCTACTTTACATACCAACATCCTTTTAACAATGGGTTGATCAAATCAGATACAACCTTGTCATCTTTAACATGTTAAGGCTGGTCATTGCATAGCATTTAAAAGTAACAATCTGGCTGTTTGTTACTTTTTACTTATATTTATAGGATTCCTCAATGATCTAACTTACTGGTTTGGTTTTAAACACAAACTTCATGGGTTCACCACCTTTGATTGAACCATTTTTAATATTTGACATCTTCAATATCGTGCTCATTATTATACACTATGATATTTTCATTATAATTTTTCATGTTCATCTGAATACTACACTTTCATAAAATTTCTCATATGATTACTTGACTCGGCTCATTATAAAAGTTATCGCTAATGTATAACCTCGCGAATTATAATACAGAAAATAACAACTTCTACTGGTTGTTTATAATTATTTACCTAAACAAGGACTGCTTGAGTTTTCCACTATGGGTTGTTACTAGTATACAACTCATAAACATGCATAGATTACATCAACTATTTAAAGCAAGCATAATGAAGCATGGGGAAATTTACAAACAGAACTTGTGTATCAATAATCAAGATTGATGGGAAAGAGAGAAGAAAAACAAATCAAACATTCGACTTCACATAGTTTGGACTCATCTATTTTTTCTTCTTTCTATTCTTCCTGATGTAATAGTCTCGAATTAATTCATCCGGCACGTTTTCTGTAGGCTCCCATGTACACTTGTTATAATTTTTCCATTTGATTTTAAAGTGCAACTTCTGCCTAATTAAGGCAGATTTAACTATCTTCTCTACTATGTACCAATCTGACCCATTTTCCGTAACTTCATCTTTCTTACTTTGGCCCAAGTCTGGTGTATCAGGTGTTTCTGATTTCCTATGGGAAGGGGGAGGTGTCAAAGCTTGGTTTGGTTTTCCTACCAACGTGGGTAGTGCCATATGTGCATTGTCTGTGCCTTTGTCCTTTAAACTTGTATCTGTATCGGACTTTTGGTTTGGGACGCTTTGGTTAAGGGACTGGTCCGATGCAGGGGGTAATGGTATTGGCATTTCTTCTGGGCTATAACTTTGCCCCTCATCAAGATTGGTAGGTTGTTGAATGGGTCTATCTTGGGGATCAAAATATGCTTTCAACCTGTTTGCATGGACTACTGAGTTCACAAGTTTGTTTGTCACACAATTCCTTAGTTTGTAAGTGAAATTGTCATAGGCATCACAGATATAGTAAGGACCTAACCATTTCTTACAAAGTTTGGGAGATAATCCTACTGGAGTTTGTTGACAATACAACCAAACACGTTGACCAATTTTGAAAGTGGGCAATTTGGAGCGTTTGTCATACTGTTGCTTGTATTTGGACTTGGCCTGAGCGATGTTATCTCGTACGATAGATTTTGTTAGCTCAAAGTTGTTCAAAATCTTGTTCAGTGATGCCTGTGCAGTTTTACTTAAATTTGAATTTGCAGAATCGGGCACAATAGCTGTGTCAATTGGTAGTGTACACTCTTTTCCAAACAAGATAAAGTACGGGCTCAATCCAGTAGATTGAGTAGCTGGAGTTGTGCGATATGCCAACATGATACTAGGTAAAATTTCATGCCAGTTGGATTGGTCGGGTTTGCAATAAGCACGAAGACCTTGTAAAATCACGCTATTCATGCGTTCGCATGCAGCATTTGTCTGTGGGTGATAACTGCTGGTCGTAATTTTTGTGATTTGGAAGATGTGGCAGAGTTCTTTAACAAGTCTAGAAACAAAGTTTGCTCCTCTATCTGTCAAGATAGAGGATGGGGCACCATAGCGACAGATAATTTCATCATACAAAATTCTAGCCACTTCTGAGGCGAGCATTGTTTTTAATGGGAATGCTTCAGACCATTTTGAGAAAGCATCTACTACTAATAGAATATACTGGTGACCATCCGAAGTCTTTTTTAAAGGGCCTAAGAAATCCAAATGGAGTCTACTGAAGGTGTCGCCTGCAGGGAGTGGTTGTAAAGGTGCGGGCCTGGCATGGTAGTTTCGTTTAATCTGTTGGCATACCTCACATGATTTAACATAATCTTCTATATCTGAAAACATACGAGGCCAGAAATACTTTTGTTTAATGCTTTGATACGTTCGTTCCATACCTTGATGTCCTCCAACTAATGAATCATGATATGACAATAAAACATCATTACGGAGAACTTGAGGGACTACTAACTGTTTAATCAACCTGTCTGCCCTATGACCTTTACCACGCGGGTAATGCAAGTGATATAATACCTGATTTTCTACAACATAATCTTGAGATTCTAATAATATATGTCTTGCCTCTTTGTCGTCATCAGGCAATGTACCAGATACTAGATAATCTATGAAAGGTTTCAGCTGTGCATCACTACTCTGTCTAAGAGAGATGTCGGGCAATTGATCAACTGGTGTAGGTGTACTTATTTCATTCATAGTAGGGAGTGGTTCCAAAAGTGGCTCATATTTCAACTCATATTCTGTTAATTTTTCAGTTTGACTTTGACCCGAAAGACAATTGAGTTCATAATCATCATCACTTGGTTCGTTAGTTTCAGGATTGTCAGGATACTGCCTCCTTGACAATGCATCAGCCACAACATTGGATTTGCCAGACACGTGCTCAACATCAAAATCATAGGCTTGAAATAGAATGGACCAACGACCCAATCGTCCATGTGCATCCTGAATTTTCTTGATCCATTTCAAAGATACATGATCAGTGTAAACTATGAATTTGGTATTTGCTAAGTAAACCCGAAAGTGCTTGATACCTTCAAAAATAGCTAACCCTTCGCGTTCGGTAATTGTCCATTTTCGTTCGGGTCGGTGAAGTGATCGACCACCGTAACTGACAGTAACTTCCTTTCCTGAGTCATCTAACTGTGCTAGTATGTATGAAATGGCATATCCACTAGCATCAACACGTAAGATGAATTGCCTATTGAAGTTTGGGTATGCCAAAATGGGGGCTGAAATAAGAGCTTGTTTCAATGTTTCAAATGCTACCTGACATTCATGAGACCAGTGAAATGGTACATTATTTTGTTGCAATCTATGTAGTGGAGCTGCTATTTCAGCGAAACCTTTCACAAACCGTCTATAGTAGTTACACATGGCTACGAAACTTTTCACATCTTTAACACTTTTTGGCACAGGATAGCTCCTAACAGCATCGGTTTTGGAGTGGTCAACTTCAACTCCATGTTTTGAGATTTCATGGCCTAAATAGGTGACACGCTTGGTTGCAAATGCACACTTTGATGGGTTGAGCTTAAGATTTGCATGATCTAATCTGTCAAAAACTGCCTGTAAGTGCTGAAGATGTGAAGAGAAATCTTTAGAATACACTAGAATGTCATCTATATATACTAGAGCACATTTCCAACTAAGACCACGGAGTACCTCTGACATCACCATCTGAAAGGTCATGGGAGCATTTTTTAAGCCAAATGGTAATTTCTTGAATTGATAATTGCCCCCATGAGTTGTAAATGCTGTCCGGTCCTTTGTTGCCGGATCTAGTGGGAGTTGCCAAAATCCAGATCGCAAGTCAAGTACCGAAAAAATTTGGGCGTTTGCCTCACCAATAGTATCAAAAATATCCTCTGAACGGGGCAGACTAAATGAAATCGGTCTTGATACTTGGTTAATTTTCCTGTAATCAACCGCGAATCTGTATTCACCATTGCGTTTCTTAACCAGAACTACAGGGCTAGCCCAACTTGAATTTGAATTTTCAATGATATCGTTTTTGAGCATGTCCTCAATCTGACGGTCAATTTCTGCTTTCATGGCTGGAGTGGTACGATAGAATCGTTGTCTAATTGGATATGCATCACCTGTGTCTATGATATGTGGTTGTACATTTGCTGTCCCTAATTCACTCATATCTTTGGCAAATGTTGCTCGTTTACTTGCTAAGAAATGCTGTAACCTTTCTTTATTATCGGATGACAAATCTGAATTTGTTAAATCTACTCCTATGTCCTTCAGAATTTGCTCAGGGTTAGTGTTTACATCATCGGTGTTATAATCTACCAAATTGATATCTGGTGTCACATCTGAATGCACCAAATCAAAAGCGGTTACCATGTATTCATTATCAATCGCGTGCCATTTACCTAAAACCTGATTAGGCTTAAGATAGACCTCTGCGTTTCCGGGATTAAACAATCGAAATACACACTGATCATTTTGAATTTGTACCAAACATCTCGCACCAACCAGTTTTTTGCCTGTTAGCAGAGATTGTACCGGTTCAATAATACCAAATTTGGATTGATTTGATTTGATTTGACATGATACTGGTAACACGACTTGTGATCTGGCTGGTATTGTGACATTACCTATTGTCCTAACACAAATATTATTGTCATCATTGTGAGAACCAAGGGGAATTTCAACGGCCCCTCCCAGTAGTGCAAGACAATTGGTGTCAAACCTGATCCATGCTTTGTTAGCTTTCAAAAAATCAAGGCCTAAAATGACTTGATGGTTCATATGTTTGAGGACATAAAATGTGTGTTCAAAGGTATAATTTCCAAGAATGATGGGCAAGGTAATTTTCCCCATAACACGAGAGAGGTGACCTGCTACACCCCGAACAAATGGAATTTCTGAATTGTTTAATTGAATATGAGGGAAAAGATTGTAAAGGGATGATTTACTAATACATGAGATACGTGCTCCTGTGTCAACTAAACTGGCTACATTTTGGTTAACATTACCGAAACACGCTTGCACAACATTTTCAGAATTATTTGAATTTAATGCTTGAACTAGGGGAAATGAAGTGAATTTGAACCATTTTTGTCTTTTTCTTAATTTTCTTGCGGCTTTACCAGACTCAGGCCGTTGTGACCGTCAATACAAATTTGCTTGTCTTGCTCGACAAACTCTGATTAAATGTCCCTGTTTCCCACAATAATGACAAGTAACCCTATTAGCAAAGCACTCATTTGGTAAATGATCAGACCTACCGCACTTGTTGCATGACTGCTGTTGCTGCTGCTGGCGCTGAGGTTGCTGCCATTGGTAACGAGACTGGCGCTGTTGATGATGGTACTGCTGACGTGGCTGACGTTGATATTGCTGCATCCGATACTGCTGTTGCTGATACTGTTGTTGCTGATATTGCTGGGGCTGATATTGTTGAGTCTGATATTGCTGGGGCTGATATTGCTGAGGCTGCTGACGCTGATATGAGCGCTGTTGTGCTGTGTCTGCAGCAGGCGATGTCACATTTACAGTTAATGCCGCCAATTCTTCTCTTACTAGGCTTAGTTCTTCAGCAATTGCTGCCTTGACAGTGTTAGCAATGTCCGTTGGTTCTGGTTGTGCTAACGATTGGGCAATCCTTGCCGCATTTATTGCTTCTATTAAGCCTGCCGGCTGGTCTTTGATGACGCTTGCTCTTATCTTGGGCCGGAGGCCACGAATGAAATTTTCTAACATTTGTTGCCCTTCGATGTCCAGTTCTCCGCAACGTTTCTCAATGTCCTCGGCATAGCTTTCAACAGTTTCATTTGGTCCTTGCCGCCGCTCGGCCAGTTGAGCTCGTAGCGCCCAAGCCAGTCCATCGTGTTGCATATATTTATCGTTAAATGCAGCTTGCAAAAGCTGCAAGTTGTTCTTAGTCCCATTTGGCAATTGCCTATACCACGTATAGGGTGCATCGCCCAAGTACAACCCAACATTGGTTAGAGTTTGTTGTGGGTTCCAACCCTTGCTATTTGCGAATATAGCATATTTCTCCAACCACACTGCTGGAGCCACATCATTGTACCCGGTAAATTTGCGAAGGGGTACAAATCTGTGCTCTTCCGCTGCTGCCATTGTTCTTGTTTTAGAACGAGTAATCATAAAATACAGTACGAACGCCGGATCTCCACCAAATATAACCGGGCTTTATGAGGTCTGTTGATGTTGGTCTGGGGAAGTAACTCAGGTAGAGACTTGATGAAAATACGAAGTTAATATTCCTTTTGTTTAACTGTGATATTTATTTGTGATCCTTCTTCTTCCACTCCCAAAACTTAACTAACAGCTACTAACTCTCAAAACACATTTCTTACCCCACATCACTTACATCCAACTTAACCATCCAATCATCATGTAGGAAACCATCACTTTCCTAGAACTCATCTCTATTGTTTTACCATGATACATTAACCCTGCTTGTACTATTAATCTTAAGAAGATGATGGGCGGTAGCTTCCTTTAAGAAATCATGCAAAACCACCTTATGAATGATATACAATTTTGTACTTGGAAAAGGATGAAAGTAACATTTGTTCTCTGGACGTCATCAGGGCGATGGCCTAGATTGTGGTTGTTCATAATCACTTAAAGAATTCCTTAATTACTAAAAGAATGTCATAATTATGCCAGGTAAGTCATGAGAACCAAAGTTGACTGACCATCGTGATTATTACTCATCAATCATCAAGGTTGCAAACATAGGTAAACATATACATTTATAAAACATGTTAATTAACTATACAAAATAATTAGTAATCATTATCATAACCAATATATAAACAAAACAAAACAAAAGCAATAACAAACAGTTTCTTTGGCCTATGATAATATAACTTTTGTTACCAGTCTGTTATTGTTTTATGAGAAAAATGCAAAAATAGTCACAAATTTATCAAGGGGTGTAGTACCACCTTAAGTGACATCATCCCTCTTTCTTCTTCTGGTCGGGATCTACAAAACTGCATCACAGCCTTTATAATTTTAAGTTGACACTTATTTGATCAACGTCCATTCGTTCACTCTGTATTTTGCGGGCGTCTTTTGCCTGCCCGATGACCTTGTTCTTAGATTATCGCTTCCAACTTTCCATCCAATTCAGTTCCATTCCGCCATCTGAAACTATCTGAAGTTCGCTACTCCAGTTGTCAAGAGGTGCGCGATTAAAACCATATCTAGGTCTGTTCTAGTCGACATGGCATTAAATCCATCAACCCAACCTGAAATTGTGTATTTTTTGAAGCGTACACGAGAATGTTAGCAAATGAGTTACAAAAGGCCAAGAAGACCGTGAAATTATACCAAATTCCGTCGAAATCTAAAGAACCGCCCAGATTAAATTGTAAGAATGAGATTTGATTCGGTGTCCAACAAATTATGTAGACAAGGAAAAGTGCAAATGCTGTAAATGTCATGTTTTTATGTATACGTCGAATTTTCGGCTCATTTTCGCGGATCGTTACATTTTGCGAAAGTTCGATGACCGATACATTTCTAATCATTCGATTTTGTTGTCGCATTTTGTTGATGATTACACCATAAGCGTAGGCCATGATAATACTAGGAATGAAGAATTCCCATAAAAAGAGAAACGCGCCTGAAATTGTTCCAAATAGACGTGTCCAGCCGGATTGCACCACGCAGTACCCGTCTGGTGTAGTAGATTTCTTGAAAGCTGGAAATACGTATTGTCCGAAAGGCGCGACGATCCACACAACGAGAATCATTAATAGCGTGTTCCGTTTTTTGTATATCTTCTTATATCTTAATGGGTATATCACTGCTGTGTAACGTTCTACAGACATCGCCGCCAAATTGTAACTTGAAATTGCAAAGCAGGCAAACAGAGGGAAATTAGCACCGGGAGACCAAAATCTGCACATAATTTCGCCGAATATTCCATGATAACTGGATGCTTCTAAAGACAATCCAAAAATGATGAGCCAGAAGCAAGTTATTAAATCAATCATTGCCTGATTTACCATAAATAGGTTGATGCGGTTGATTTTGGAAACAGAAAACGTTAAAACTACTGCAATTGTTAATACGTTACAAAAGATTCCAACCACGCCGATAACTATATTAAATATACTTGCAACATTTAAATCCCGAAAGTCTACAGCAATGTTCTCATCACTAGTATCATTGCGATCCATATTGCTTGTGAACCATTCCAATAATGAAGAGGATTCAACAAAATATGTTTATCAAAGCTGTTTTAATTATACTAGCGATGCTTGTTAATAGAGTTTGTCACTTAAAAGCTATTATCATTATGCTATAATAGTAGCGAAATAAGCCGTTAAAGGGGCATCGAGAAATAGTCTCGGTCCCAGCCGATTTGTGCTCCTTCGTCACGGAGGAACACAAACCGGCTGGGACCGAGACAAACTGTGAACTACTCTCTTAATGGGCTGTTCCAGTTGAAATCCATACTACCCCTGTGGAAGATTTTGGAAGTACCTTCCACAGGGGAGTAAGTTTTCAAATGTAATTGGTCAAATTTAATCATTTTGAAACCCACACTCCCCCTGTATTATATGGTTTTACCTATATCTTCCACAACTGTGTAAGTATTTCAATTGGAAGTTACCCAATTGTCTCTTCTATTCGAAACTTATACTCCCTCTGTGGAAGTCTTTAGCTAAATCTTCCACAGGGGTAGTGTGGATTTTAAATGGAATAGCCCAATGTAAAAAAGTGCAAAACTCACCCTCAAATAGCGGTCCTAAGAGATAGCGGGATGTCACTATTCACCCTCCACGTACCCCAACATCACCCCCCACCACCCACACAGCGACCATTTACCTCATAAGCTCTCATAAACGCACATGTGAAGGTGATAGAGACAACTCTCACAGATCTCCTTTAAATCTATACTGATGCGTCTAGTCTTATTTCCGATACTAATTATTATTATAATTATGATCATTAATTAGGTTATGCCGTATGCGCCAGTATAATTTAATACATCCAAAGCGGTGCGCAGTGGTGCGAAAGCCAAATTGGTAAGTACGTCGTATAATTATATTGCGTAAATATGCAGATAAATGATGTCAATCAGTGTTGTTTAAGTAATGCTCTTTCAAGAAATACCGAAATATAGTTAACGAAGCAAGAAAGGTGACGGTGATAGATGAGTACGTAGTGTTATGGTCACTAAAATGACCCAGGCCAAAATCACCTGCTTCTGAGATCACGCAACAGCAAACACTCAAACACACTGTTTATTATATATATAACAACTTAATTATTATTTATTAATTAATGCAGTCTGGCTGTCAATCTGATAACAATACAAAATCATACAAAATTAAACTTTAAGTATTGCACAGACTTATTTTTATTACGATTGCATATCTTATTCTTAGCCTGGTGATCTTGATTAGCTGAAGATTTGATGAGATTCCTTTGATGATTTCAGTTCTTGATCCAAGATTCGGTAATGTCCAAGATCCTGTCTCCCAAGGTAAACCCCTGGTTTACCACAATCTCAATCCAAAGTCCTGATGACTATGTTTTCACGATCCTAGCTGCTATGCTAGTGCTTTCTTAAAATAGATCCTTACATCACCACAAGCCAATCACTCATTATTCAGTTCTAAAAATAACACATTACCTCAACATCAACCAATAAGACACTGTACCATGATTTTAGCACAGTGCCAGCACTTAGTACTGTGTGGTAATCAAGACCATTAGACTATTATCCAAACGTCTCCAGAACTTTCTCAATATCACTAGATATATGAACTTCTTGTTCACTTTAATCATTAGCATTCTAGAAATACATACTTTTTAAATATGAATATTACGAAATATTTTGGGGCACATAACAGTATAGCTTACTGAGATTGGGAGGTGGATGTGGAATGAAGAATGGATAGTTGAGTACGTAGCTTAGATTGGGAAGTGGATGTGGAATGAAGAATGGATAGATGAGTACGTATATAGCTTAGATTGGGAAGTGGATGTGGGATGAAGAATTGATGGATGAGTATGTAGCTTAGATTGGGAGGTAGATGTGGGATGAATAATGGATAGTTGAGTACGTAGCTTAGATTGGGAGGTGGATGTGGGATGAAGAATTGATGGATGAGTATGTAGCTTAGATTGGGAGGTAGAGGTGGGGTGAAGAATGGATAGATGAGTATGTAGCTTAGATTGGAAGGTGAATGTGCGATGAAGAATGGATAGATGAGTACGTAGCTTAGATTGGGAGGTGGATGTGGGATGAAGAATGGATTGATGAGTACGTAGCTTAGATTTGGAGGTAGATGTGCGATGAAGAATAGTTGAGTATGTAGCTTAGATTGGGAGGTAGATGTGGGATGAAGAATGGATAGATGAGTACGTAGCTTAGATTGGGAGGTGGATGTGGGATGAAGAATGGATAGATGAGTACGTAGCTTCGATTGGGAGGTAGATGTGGGGTGAAGAATGGATAGATGAGTATGTAGCTTAGATTGGAAGGTGGATGTGGGATGAAGAATGGATAGATGAGTACGTAGCTTAGATTGGGAGGTGGATGTGGGATGAAGAATGAATAGATGAGTACGTACACTGTAAATTGGCCAGAACACAGGTGTTATTACCTCAGAACACTAGTGTAACATGTTCTAATCCTTTAAACTCTGGTGTTCAAAATTACTATCTATGAACACCTCGGACACATGAAAGAAATGTAACGGTTTTTTAACACATGACACGTGTTCAAACATTGATTTTCAGAATGCTGGTGTTCAACCTTTATTTATACATTTTCAAAATCTCATTACTCGACAATAAACAAATGCATGGTAGGCCTAGTATAAACAAGATAATGGCGGTGTTCCGCAGAATTCCGATGAAATCAGAGAGTTTTCACCTAAGGCAAGCCCAAGGCTCGAACCCTCGCCGATCGTATCTCCCGGCTCAGCGCAACGCATTTTAATGCGATTAAAATCGCTCGGCCATAGTCACCCGCTTGTGTCTCTCCTATGCTTGTTCATCGCTGTCAACAGATATACCCGGTACGGGCTCCGAGTCGCTCCCAAAGTTGCCCTGAATTTCATTCTTCTCTAAATCCTTCGAATTCACTCTCACTATCATCCCATTTGTCTTGGAAAAGACAGATTGTTATAGCGTTTCCCGGAAGCGTTTCCACGTTGCATCGCCATTGTTGTTGTTGTTGTTGTTGTTGTAACTTATATCCCTCCTTCAAAGGAGCACCGTGTATTTCTCGCCGACACGTCGCAGCTCTCCAACGCCTCTATCTGCTCATGCGTTCCATTTTTGAACACCAGTATTCAATATAATCATTCAGAACACTTGTGACACGTCTGATCAATACTATGTGTTCTACATTATACTAAAAGAACACTAATGTGCAAGGCTTATCATATTTTCAAATACACTAGTGTTCTAAAGAGACAATTATGAACACCTCGGACGCGTCTGAGAGGCGTCACGTGTTCGGGAACATTTGCAGTGTAGCGTAGATTGGGAGGTGGATGTGGGATGAAGAATGGATAGATGAGTACGTAGCTTAGATTAGAAGGTGGATGTGGGATGAAGAATGGATAGATGAGTACGTAGCTTAGATTGGGAGGTAAACATGTGGGGTGACGAATGGATAGATGAGTACGTAGCTTAGATTGGAAGGTGGATGTGGGATGAAGAATGGATAGATGAGTACGTAGCTTAGATTGGAAGGTGGATGTGGGATGAAGAATGGATAGATGAGTACGTAGCTTAGATTGGGAGGTAGATGTGGGGTGACGAATGGATAGATGAGTACGTAGCTTAGATTGGGAGGTAGATGTGGGATGAAGAATAGATAGATGAGTACGTAGCTTAGATTGGGAGGTAGATGTGGGATGAAGAATGGATAGTTGAGTACGTAGCTTAGATTGGTAGGTGGATGTGGGATGAAGAATGGATAGATGAGTACGTAGCTTAGATTGGGAGGTGGATGTGGGATGAAGAATGGATAGATGAGTACGTAGCTTAGATTGGGAGGTGGATGTGGGATGAAGAATGGATAGATGAGTATGTAGCTTAGATTGGAGGTGGATGTGGGATGAAGAATGGATAGATGAGTACGTAGCTTAGATTGGGAGGTGGATGTGGAATGAAGAATGGATAGATGAATACGTAGCTTAGATTGGGAGGTAGATGTGGAATGAAGAATGGATAGATGAGTACGTAGCTTAGAATTAGATTGGGAGGTGTGATGAAAAATGGTATTGTTTGAGTGATTATTTGAAAATTAAAGATGGAATTCATCATTTTGAATGCGAATGAGAACTGCATTCCGCATAATATGGGTTAAGGTAAAAAAACCAATGTAACTAAGAAAAAATATGTTTTGTGGCTTAAGGGGTGGGGTATGAACGTTTGGACATTATTTATTGTGGGACATTAGAGCACATCAGACATATCGAATTGCATTCTGAATACGAAGAATGTCCTTCTGATATCAAATAATTTTGATTTTTTGCAATGTAATACACATTTTATGGCAAATGATTAAAAATTGATATTTTTGATATTTAACAGTACTCGAAGTAAAGTTTATAAATCTGATGATTTATAGTTAACGTGTATGTAGGTGGGATGAAAAGCCGACGATCAATTGAAAATTTGGACTTTTCGTATTGAAGATATGGATTTTTTCCCAAAACACCAAAAAAATAGGTCTTTTGGGGAAAAAATCCATATCTTCAATATGAAAGGTCAAAATTTTCAATTAATCGTCGGCTTTTCCTTCCAGCTACATACACTTTAAGAATATATCATTAGATTTTCTTTACCAAATATTAGTTTTGTGATCATTTAAAGCCGAAATAATGAGATACAATGAAAGAAAACCACTTACCGCTTAAGGGACCGTTCACAAACTTGCCTGATGTAAATCAATTAAAAGACGTCACCTCATGAATATGCGAATTAAATAACGTCACCTCATAAATATGCAAATTAAATGACGTCACTTCATGAACATGCAAATTAAATGACGCCACCTCATGAATATGCAAATTAAATGGCATCACTTCATGAATATGGAAATTAAATGACGTCACCTCATACATATGCAATTTAAATGACGTCATATGAATATTCAAATTAAATTACGTCACTTCATGAATATGAATATTAAATGACGTCACCTCATGAATATGCAATTTAAATGAGTCACATCATGAATATGCAGATTAAATGACGTCACCTCGTGAATATGTAAAGAAATGACGTCGCCTCATGAATATGTAAAGAAATGATGTCACCTCGTGATTATGAAAATTAAATGACGTCACCTCATGAATATGCAATTTAGATGACGTCACTTCATGAATATGGAAATTAAATTAAATGACATCACCTCATGAATATGCAAATCAATGACCCATCTCGGGAATATGCAAATTAAATAAGGCCAATGGAACTCGATTATTAGTTTCCGATTGGATGTTTGAAAAAAAGGACGAGGTCGCTATTTCATTATTCATTATTCGGTCTCTTTTCATTATCCATTATGTCAACAAAATCAATGATTTTATGAACAGCTTTCTCCAAATTTAGGTACCCCACCAGTACCAAAGTGTATAATGTTGATGAAAGACCATTTCAAAACAGGTATTAATGCTTAGATCATCATTACAGACATTTTGCAACAGATTGAGAAAAGATTTGAATTTGTTTTTATTTAAATGATCTTAAATTTGCAAGTTTTGTAATCACTAGAAACATGATGAGGTAATCCGTAAATTTCCATTATTTACCACATCCTCTACCCCTACAACTAAGAAATCCATGTTTCCAGAGCTTTTTCGGTGAAAAGTTACCACATTGTTCTCCACTATTTATTTTAATATTGCTCTCGCTTTGATAATGCTGTTTGGAAAGAATAACTCTTCTTATGTGACTTTTGAACTTGAACTGGATCATTTGAATTTGAGCATTTGAACTTGAGCATTTGAATTTGAGCATTTGAACTTGAATCTTTCAAAGCAAAACAGTGTTCATAGCATGAAATTCATGTATGAATTGGTGAATCTGTCATCTATGATTCTGCAACATGAAATTGTATTTAAACTTTATTTATCATTTCCAGAATGTACTTGGTGATCATCATGTTTATTCATATCCATATTGCTTAAATTTATCTCGTATTGAAATGTATTGTGTGTGTATTTTCCCCACATTTTCCCATTATGTTTCCTCATTTATATATTTTTTTTCTCTCGTTTACATATTTCTTATTTGTTTTATTTACTTACCTAGGTACTTTAAATTCATTCTAGTACTGTTTAATTCTTAGTCGCCTTTTATTGATTATCTTTAATTATTAATGTTTTTCTTATTTATTCAATCTCTTATTTATTTACTTATTTATTTACTACTTATTTACCATTATACTTTTTTTTTCTTCTTCTTACCCTGTCATTTGTGCTCTATCATTCATTATTATTCTTGGTAGGTTTCCGCCTCACACCACCTGTATACTGCCTTAACTTCTTTTAGTGTATTAAACCCTCTTGGTTTTGTGTTAAGTGTTTTTCGTATCTATATAATTGTTGTATGTTGGTATTTTATGGCAGAAAAGTGTAATAATTGCTGTAAATTGATTTTAAGACATCATTCTCATATATCATGTACTTCTTGTAATTATTTATATCATACCCGTTGTGTTTATACTGATGTTGACAATCACCTAGATTGGTTTTGTTTCAAATGTACTGGTAACCTTTTCCCTTAACCATTATGTCGATGACGATGAGTTCAGATTTGCTTTATTTTGTTTTGACAATACAATTGAGTTTAATCGTATGCTTAGTTTGAAATTAAATCCCTTTAACTTTGAAGATATGTTTCGGACATCATCCAATGAATCTATTAATTTGAATGAGCACACAAGCCCTCTCAATAATTGTTCTTATTTATTTGACAACGATATTACCTGTTCAGGTGATAATGATTTTTAAATTTTGCATTTCAATTCACGTAGTCTCAACAAAAATTTTGATAACATTCATAGCTTTATTTCTGGACTAAGTCACACTTTTACAATTATTTCCATTTCAGAAACGTGGTTAAATGATGACAATTTTAATATGATTGATATTGAAAATTATGTTCTCGTTAATGCACCCCGACAAGGTAGAAGAAGTGGCGGCTCTGCTATTTATATTCATGATTCAGTTGCTTACCGTGAAAGGGAAGATCTTAAATTAATTGTTGAATCATCTGATGACATCGACCACTCTGAGTCTGTATTTATTGAAATTTTAAATTCTGTTAACAAAAATATAATTGTGGGTAATATTTATCGTGCACATCGTACTAATGTAAATATGTTCCTTACTGACTTGGAAAATTGTGTTGCTAAATTGTCGTGTGAAAATAAGCAGTGTTATATTTCTGGCGATTTTAATTTTGATCTATTACAGTATACTAACAATAACACAATTAATGATTTTCTCAATATTTTTTACAATAATAATATGCACCCACTGATTGACAGGCCTACTAGAATAACACCCACTACCGCTTCTTTACTTGACAATATTTTTACAAACGTCCTCACACACCAAATAAAATCTGGTATTTTCGTTAGAGGCTTAACTGATCATTACCCTATTTTTCAAATTACCAAATCTATTCCACTTACACACCCACGCCACCACCAGCATACTACATATCGTTTAATTAATCAAAATAGAATCCGAAATTTTCAGAATCATTTAAAACTGGTTGATTGGAATTTTGTTGAAAACATAGGTTCTTGTGAGCCTGCCTACATGGCTTTTCTTAATAAATTTTCTGAATTATATAACATTCATTTTCCCTTGAAATCGTCTCGCTCTAGTAGTTCCAGTAGTCGTCGAACTCCTCGCAAACCGTGGATTACAACAGCTGTCCTTAAATCTATTGTTCGAAAGGAAAAACTTTACAGAAAGTATGTCGGTCATCCAACAGAGTCTAATAAAACGAATTATCATGTTTATCGCAATCGACTGACTTCTATCATTAGGTCTTCCAAAAAAGACTACTACGCTGAGAAACTAGAGAATTGTAAAAATAACTCAAAACGAAACTTGGAATATTCTAAATTCCATTCTAGGTCGCCAACATAGGCTTGATCTTCCAACCATGTTTAACATCAATAACGTTTCAACTTCGGATTCTCAGCATATTGCAGATCATTTCAATTCATATTTTGTTAATATTGGATCTAAATTAGCTAGCAAAATTCAACAACCAAATACTGACTTTCGTGAATTTTTAATTAATGCTCATTCTCCTGTTAACTCACTCTTTTTTTCACCCACCAACTTCGATGAAGTAGTCAATCTTTGTATGGCACTGAAGCCTGGTGCAAGCTGTGGTCATGATGAAATCAAACCCGAGGTTATTAAAGCAGTCAGCACCTTAATCGCAACCCCACTTGTCCACATTTTTAATTTATCAATGACTTCTGGTTTTGTTCCCCACCAACTCAAGATCGCTAAAGTTGTTCCCATTTTTAAAGATGGTGATCGCCACGATTCTTCCAATTATAGACCAATTTCAGTTCTTCCTGCTTTTTTTTTTTTCTTGAGCGTCTGGTCCACAAGAGGTTGTACAATTTTATTTCCCGATTTAATCTACTTCATAACTCCCAATTTGGTTTTCGTTCTAACCGTTCCACATCTATGGCCATCATGGAAGTCTACAATAAAATTGTTAACGATCTCGATAACAAAAATCACGCCCTTGGTATCTTCCTGGACCTCTCGAAGGCATTCGACATGGTTAACCATGATATTCTTTTTTCAAAACTCGCTCATTACGGTATTCGTGGGAATGCCTTCGATTGGTTCAGGAGTTACCTTACTGATAGGTCCCAGTTCGTTAACTTTAATCATCGTAAATCAATTCATTTGAATACAAGTTGTGGAGTTCCACAGGGCTCGATCTTAGGCCCTTATTATTCATTTTATATATAAATGACATTGTGTTTACAAGTAAATTCTTCTCATTTGTCATCTATGCTGATGACACTAATTTATTGGCTTCACATAAAATCTCCATCACCTCATACATTCAGCTAATATCGAACTTACAAAAATTTCCACATGGCTCAAAGTAAACAAACTTTCCTTAATATTAAAAAAGACCACGTATATGTTATTTAAAAACAAACACAACACGCGCTTAACGTATCCAGACACCATGTCAATAAATATTGAAAACAAACCTATCTCAAGGGTCTCTCACACAAAATTTCTCGGGAAAATTCTTGATGATTCTCTAACATGGCATCAACATAACACTTATATTACAAATATTGTTTCGAAGTATTCAGGTATCCTTTATCGTCTTAAACACATACTTTCTGGCTCAACGTTATTTTCTCTTTATTCTAGTTTGGTTTTACCACATATTCAATATTGTAATATCATTTGGGCCGACAAGAATAATTGCAATTTACAATCTATTTATCTCAAACAAAAGAAAATTGTCCGTTTATGTACCAACTCACATTACCTTGCACACACACAACCTTTGTTTAAGAGATTAAATACACTTACAGTCTTTGATATTTACAAATATTAAATTTCCCTCTTTATGTATAAGTTCAAAAGTGGCTTACTCCCAAATATTTTCACTGATTATTTTAAGAAGAGTAATACCTTCCATTCTTATGGAACCAGGTCAGCTGAACTGTATAGACCTCACAACTTCAGAACAGATCTTGCAAATAACACAATTAAAAGAATTAAAAGACAGGGTCCATTAAGTTGGAATGTAATTGATCTCAATATTCGTAACTGTAACACCGTTAAATGTTTTAGTAACCTGTATAAAGATTATCTTGTATCACAATATGAGTTGTAATTAGATTGCTTCGGGATTTATCTATTGATCATGTTGATTTCCAATAAATATTTTCTTGACTTGTGCCTCGTAAAACCATTATTTATTATCATGATTATACTGCCATTGCCAACATACTTGTCTGTCTCACCTGTGTTGTCCTGTCTCGTTTTGCACATTGTAGTTTTGTCGCTTTATAATGTCTCTTGTCTCTGCACGTAGTATTTAAGTTAGCTCTCTCATAAATTTCTTTCAGGGTGGCCAAACTTGTACGAGCCTTGTGCTCTTTTTTGGTCATCCCTCCATTAATTGCGTTTGTTTCGATCAGGAAAGTTGAAAAAGAAGGAGGAAGAACGGAATTATATCCTTGAGATAATCCCGTAGGTTATCCTGTCGCACCTATTCATAGTCCTTTATTCTCAAGTAGTTACACATCTACTTGAAAGTAGCCTTTGATGTGATGTGCCTTGCCGACTACGGTTGATTAATTTTCACTCCAGAATTGAAACCATATCCAATGTTTCTATAGATAATTCCTTGAAAGTATGACACGTGTGTGTTAAGAACCTGATGTTGCTCTGCAGGGATACCGCACGTGGATACTATAAGAAAGAAATATAGTTTTGTAAAGATTCCAAAAAGATCCGCCCATTTTGGAATATATATTAATTATTTAGGAGAGTGTTTTAGGATTTTGTTAGAAACGGGATGATTTTTGATCATCTATATCTTATTGTTTTAATGTATTTTCCTGTCATTTCCTGCAAACCTAATAAAGATATTTTGATAATTGAAAATAGTCTGTATCATAAATCGTAGAGGTTGAAAGCGTAACCAAGCGTGCAAAATTATTATTTGCCATGGAACTTCGGTCATATTTTATTTGAAATAAACTGGATGTTAGGATCTGCATGCATGGTATGCATGGTATTGATGGTATACAGACACTGACCTTTCCCTAAAACCAGTAAGCAGCAACGTGTGTATCACACCCGTCATGGGTTCGAACCCTTTTGTTGTATTTTATTGTTAAACCTAAATAGCGTGATTGCTTTTGAATGAGCGGCAACACACATATTTTGTTTGAGGATAGCTGGATCTATCTCCTTCTTTTACATCTTCTCTGGTTTCGATTTATATGATAAACTTATATGGTAAATAAAACTGAAACTGAAACTGAGAAAAACTGCTGATTATGATCAAAATAATGAAAGTTTTGGTCAAATTGAAAATGTGATGCGGGCGGTCAATCGGAAACTAACAATCGAGTTCCATTAGCCTAATGTCATCTCATAAATATGTAAATAAATGACGTCACCTCATGAATATGTAAATAAATGACGTCACCTCATGAAGATGTAAATAAATGACGTCACCTCATGAAGATGCAAATTAAGTGACGTCACCTCATGAATATGCAAATCAAGTGACATCACCTCATGAATATTCAAATCAAGTGACGTCACCTCATGAATATGCAAATTAAGTGACGTCATCTCATGAATATGCAAATTAAGTGACGTCATCTCGTGAAAATTCAAATTAAGTGACGTCACCTCATGAATATGCAAATTAAATGACGTCACCTCATGAATATTCAATTTAAGTGACGTCACCTCATGAATATTCAATTCAAGTGACGTCACACCATGAATATGCAAATTAAGTGACGTCATGTCATGAATATTCAAATTAAGTGACGTCATGTATATTCAAATTAAGTGACGTCATGAATATTCAAATTAAGTGACGTCATGAATATTCAAATTAAGTGACGTCACCTCATGAATATTCAAATTAAGTGACGTCACCTCATGAATATTCAAATTAAGTGACGTCACCTCATGAATATTCAAATTAGTGACGTCACCTCATGAATATTCAATTTAAGTGACGTCATCTCATGAATATTCAATTTAAGTGACGTCATCTCATGAATATTCAAATTAAGTGACGTCACCTCATGAATATGCAAATTAAATGACGTCACTTCATGGATATTCAATTTAAGTGACGTCATCTCATGAAAATTCAAATTAAGTGACGTCACTTCATGAATTTGCAAATTAAATGACGTCACCTCATGAATATGCAAATTAAATGAAGTCACCTCATGAATATTCAATTTAAATGACGTCATGAATATTCAAATTAAGTGACGTCATGAATATTCAAATTAAGTGACGTCACCTCATGAATATTCAAATTAAGTGACGTCACCTCATGAATATTCAAATTAAGTGACGTCACCTCATGAATATTCAAATTAGTGACGTCACCTCATGAATATTCAATTAAGTGACGTCATGAATATTCAAATTAAGTGACGTCATGAATATTCAAATTAAGTAACGTCATGAGTATTCAAATTAAGTGACGTCATGAATATTCAATTTAAGTGACGTCATGAATATTCAAATTAAGTGACGTCATGAATATTCAAATTAAGTGACGTCATGAATATTCAAATTAAGTGACGTCATGAATATTCAAATTAAGTGACGTCATGAATATTCAAATTAAGTGACGTCATGAATATTCAAATTAAGTGACGTCATGAATATTCAAATTAAGTGACGTCACCTCATGAATATTCAAATTAAGTGACGTCACCTCATGAATATTCAAATTAAGTGACGTCACCTCGTGAATATTCAAATTAGTGACGTCACCTCATGAATATTCAATTTAAGTGACGTCATCTCATGAATATTCAATTTAAGTGACGTCATCTCATGAATATTCAAATTAAGTGACGTCACCTCATGAATATGCAAATTAAATGACGTCACTTCATGGATTTTCAATTTAAGTGACGTCATCTCATGAAAATTCAAATTAAATGAAGTCACCTCATGAATATTCAATTTAAATGACGTCACCTCATGGATATTCAATGTAAGTGACGTCACCTCATGAATATGCAAATCAATGACATCATCTTATGAATATGCAAATTAAATGAAGTCACTTCATGAATATGCAAATTAAATTAAATGACGTCACCTCATGAATGTGCAAATTGCGTCATGAATTGGAAAGAAAAGACACGGGACTCAAATAAAACACAAGACTCAGTCATGTAATAACATGTTGGTTGGAAATAATCTGCATACCATAAAGAAATATTTTCAACCAACATGACTTTTGTGAAGGAAGAAAAGCTTTTTTATTTGGCTTTATTGCTTAAAAAACGGTTCTTGCTATTCATGATATCCATGCCGGCTATGGATGACATGACCTTAATCTTCCACACAGAGAGTCCGTGGAAATTGCAATGGGGTTACCTGAATGGGTGGCTTTATTTAAAATCTACACCCCTGTACGTGTGTGAGATTAATGTCATTCTTCCAGTGGCGTAGCTAGGGGTGGGCAGGGTGGGCGGCTCGCCCACCCTGGAAAAATCTGGGGGAAATTTTGGAGCGAGAAGGGAAAAAGAGAAAGGAAAGGGGAAGAAAAGAGAAAGAAGGAAAAGAAAGGAAAGAAGGGAAAAGAAGGAAAAGAAAGGAAAAAAAAAGAAAGAAGAGGAAAGGAAAGAAGAGAAAAGGAAGAGGGAATGGGAAAAGAAAGGGTCAAGAGGGAAGGAAAAGCAACAGAGAAGAAACCTGAATAAATAAAAAAAAGAGGGACATGAAAAACAAAACAAAAGGGAAGCCTAAGAGGGTCTATGGGGAAGGAAAAGGGAAAGGGGAACAAAAGAGGAAAAAAAAAAAAAAAACAACAACTTGCATGTTTCTTGTGGGGAAGCAATTCATGCACAGGGGGAAGGAGTGTATGAAAGGGGAAGAAATTGAAAAAAAGAAAGAAAAAAGAACAGAGAATTTAAGGAAGGGAACGGAAAGTGATTTGAGGGGAAATAATTTAAGTGAGTGTAATGGAAGGGGGAAGGAATGAGAGAAAGGGGAAGAAACTGAAGAATATGAAGAAGATGGAAAGAGAAAGAATGGAAACTTAAGGAACAGAAGGGGAAGTGATTGGAAAGTAATTTAATGGAAGGAGGAAGGAATGAGAGAAAGGGGAAGAAATTGAAGAATGTAAAGAAGAACGAAGGGGAGAAGGGGGAAATAATTTTAGTGAATGTAAGTACTAATAGTGAATGTAACAACTTGTTAAATCAACTCAAGAATATCAGTATTGTTTTATTGTATTGTTCTTACTTTGTAAATTCATTTTTGTTTCCTTTCAGATAATTTTAGAATCAAAACTTTACATTTTTACATGGCAAAATTTTCACATAATAACGTTACAAATGTATGCAAGGATGCTTCTCCTCATGGTATAAAAATGCCCAAAATCAATGAGCTTCCTAGACTTCTCCGTAGTCCACTTGCCAATTGTGCACTACTCTGGCTATTACATTTAAGCTTAAAACTCTGATTTAATTAATGTGTGCACAATTGATAGATTTTCACAACTGATCTTTTCAGTCACCGTACGCCCTCTGTTTGTTAGCTTCCCAAGTGGACTACTGACTTTGCCTTGAGAGTTAGGCCAATTTCTGGCCTAACTAAAATTGGTGATGATGTAATGCATCTTTAAAAATGAATCTGGCTTGTGATTGGTCGCCCAGATCTCGTTATTGTTTAAATCCTCCCGACGCGTACTGGTACCATTATAACTATACATGGTACACAACTATCTAGGGAATGCGGCGCTTTTGTGCTGGTGGATGAACGTATGCATCTAGCGCGTATTGTACCACCATGCTTAGTCTTGTGGTTAGATTTTATTGATAAACAAGTATGATTGACAGTGTGTGAGTCCGGGGTAAAAGTTCTGCTTAAAAGTGAAAGTCCATAGTCGGTTTTTCGGATAATAAACTGGCAGATTCTAAAATTAGAATTGTTCAGTATTGAAGTGTCATTATAATTATGCCATTATGATATGTTGCATTCAATAATATAAGCCTACGTAGGGCCTATACTTTACTTTTGCTGTCACAAATATAATTATATAGCCTAAACTTTTTCATAACCACTTTATACTAGTATTTTGATGTAGGCCTACTAAATATCAGTATAATTTCGAGTTCAACTGAATGCGTTCATCATGACTAATAACATTTTTATTTATCAAAAATCGACTATGGCATAGTCTATGAGCTTCCGGGCCCTTTCAGATATTTCTAAAATCAAAACTTTACATTTTTTACATGGCAAACTTTTCACATAAAAACGTTACAAATGTATGCAATGAGGCTTCCCCTCATGGTATAAACATGCCCCAAACCCATGAGCTTCCGGGGCCTTCGCCCCTGGGACACCCACCAGGGGCCCTAAAGCGGGCCCCTGGACCCCACGCCAGTGGTCGCTGCACTCGTTATGCTCGCTTCGCTCTATTTATTTATTTGGGGGAAATTTTTGGAGCCTTGCCCACCCTGGCAAAGAGGGCTGGCTACGCCCCTGCATTCTTCCATATGAGGCGGATTTCAATTGCAATAGCCCATTTTCCAGTGGCATAGCGTGGGTCATCACATGGGGGGGGGGGGGCACTGACCATGATTGGGGGCACCGGGTCTGATTGGGGGCACAATCCGTTTTTCGGCACTTTTCCTATGGGATTTTTAAAAATTTCAGATCGATTGGGGGAACGTGCCCCCCGTACCCCTATGACGCTACGCCACTACCAACAACAAATTAATGTAATGCAATACAGTGCAATGTAATGTAATATAATAATTTTGAAGTTTCAAATTTAAAGCTGAATTTCCAGTATCGTTCTGTTTAATCGTTCTACAGGTTCTAGACCTACAATTTGACCGAAAAGGCCTGACAGCAAATTAATTGCAAATGGTGAAATTCTGGAAACACTTCCCATATTATGCATTTAGCAAATTTCCCCAAATGTTGTGATTTTTGAGAAATACGTTAAGGTGGCACGCAGGATCATTAAAAATGGGAAATTTAAAACACTGTTTTACATTGTATCTTCGAAAAGTAATGATGATAAGTACATAAAGGAAATGATGCAAGGAATCCAACAAGCAAGGCAGATTGCTGCAGAAATGAGCAGTTTTTGAGAAAAGCGACAAATTTGATAAATATCCAAATTGACGAAAATTGCATTCTTGTCTTGTGTTCAAGACGGACACAAAACTAGTAACGGGTTTTCTCAATTTTTTGAATCTTTTCTTCCTTTTAAAAATAGGCCCTGGCCTATACCTTAAAATATCCAAAATTTTGGTCAAACTTGAAAAAAAAATTAATTTTGATCCTTTTTGACCCATATCTTAAAGATACAATACAAAACCATGTCTAAAATGTCCAACTTTGAGTGATCCTGCTTTCCCCCTTAAAACATATCAAATCCAAAGATTGTCTGAGTGTCCTCTTCTCACAATGATGAACAACTTACAGCCGTATTTTCTACTCTCTTAAATTGGCCGATTGAAATATTATGACAATCTTTTAACGATTGATGATAGGAATCAATCTAATTAGATTGAAAAATGTTTTTTGTTTTCACTCTCTTTGTAGACTGATTTCACTATATAATCAAGTGTTACCGGTTACTCCTCAAAATACATGTCCTAATGTACTGCCAAATGACATGTGTTGCATAATTTTTTGGAATGAGATTTCAAACTGTTTTAGAGTGAACATTTTCAATCCTTTTTTCAACTGGAAATGACTTGTCCCTAATTTGTGACGGTAAAAGATTGAAAAACAATGGAAATCAATCCTTTTACTGAAAATTTAATCGAAAAAGATTTGCCCCAAACTTTAATCACTAAAAGATTGTAAAAGATTGAGAATCACTCCTTTTGATTGAAAAAAAAGTTTGAAAAATTCAAATCACCCGACTGAATATACAGTCGAAAACGATTTGTCCCTAGTTCGGGACGGTGAGATTGAAAATTCAATCTTTTTGATTGAATATTCAATCGGGCAATTTAAGAGAGTACCCTTTTTTCCACTCGATGTCGTTCAGGCCGCATAAATCCGCTTTATTTCCATTGACACTGTAAAGAAATAGCGTAAATTTTATATTAAATTTAATATCGTGCAGTTATTCCGCCAACAAAATCTATAAAAAATATAATCCCAGCGAACACAAAACGTTTACATAAAATGTTTAAATGTCGGGTTATGAAAAGGGTATTATTAGGGTATAAAACGTTTTAATATTCAATAAAAATTCCTTTAAAAGAAATAAAGTGAGCAAATGAAAAATTGCCAAGGGAAATGTATTGATGGTAAATCTATGACGCTTCATAGCATTACGGTTTCAGAAAACTTTGTAGGCTACATACATGTATGTAGCCTACAAAGTTTTACATGTTTATTGAAAGTCATTAAAGTTGACAAAACATCGGATACGGCAGAAAATGTTTTATATACAATATTGTTTTAACATGTTGTCGGGTAATTTATTGGTGATAGTTATTCCCCGGGGGGTCTTCGAAAAAAAAATTACGGGGATGTGTCACGCATACTTTCGGATGCTGACTTTCTACTTTTTGCTGTTTTTGCCACCCATCAGTATACCAATTTTTCACAAAAAACACCCAAAAAGCACCAAAATTTGCCCTAATTGGGCGCTTTTAGGGGCACTTTTCCCAAAATGCGCCCAATTGGGGGCATTGGTCTCCACTGAAAACCCACCCATCGATATACCAAAATTGCTGACAAGGTACCCCAAAACCGTGGCACATCCCCGTATACCTTCAACCAGGGAGAACCCCCTCCGGGAGTTATTCTAAAACGTTTTCGTAAGACCTAAAAAACTGTTTGATTGACGTAACCCGACCGATCCTAAAAAAGGCCCAACCCTAGACTTTTTTAAATTAAAACAAATTAGAATTTTAAAAAAAAGTTCCATTTACAAGTTAAAATGTGTGAAAAATTATTCCAGAAAAAAACAGCACTAATTTTTTGGAATTAAAAAAATATTATCCTGCTTTGCCAAATGAAAAATAGCTAAATCCTAATCCTTTAGTTAGTCCTAACTGGCAATAAAATTCTAATTTTAACATGTTTGCAATTTGAGGTAAAATGGTCCAAAAACATGCATGTTTTCTTACAATGCAGTGACAAAATTGTAAGACTTGGCACCAGTCTAAGCATTCAAAATCTTGAGTATAGGCTAAGAGTTAGCTCATAATTTTAACATTATACCTTAGTGTTGCTAATTGGTTATGAAAAAGATTGGAAAATGTGTTATCCAAAAATTAGAATGCACAACTTGAAATTAGTCTTGTTCAAGTCTTTGGGCCTGATTGTCACAGAATACGAAAAAGGTCGAAAAACACCCTTAAAATGCATGCTTTTGGTCCTTAGTTTTTTCCAATAAATTGACCAAATATTGAAATTTTACTTTCATTGCCAGTTAGGACTAACTAAAAGATTAGGATTTAGCTATGCATTACTCGTTGACTGCCGATAAAACGCCCAATAAAGACTTAGTCACCGGACCGCGCCGGCCAGTTAAAGTACATGCCCTATCACACCACTCCACACCATACATAAATTCTCCCAGTCACATTTCCCAAATATGAAATTAAAAAATTCAAATTTTAATTTACTTCTTTTTAAAGTTTGGCAGAGGCGGGGTTCGAACTCACGGCGCAACGCTTAGTACTCTGTGAGCCTAGCGCCTTAGACCACTAGGCCACTTGTCTTCTTGTTATTCATCTGAAACTTATTTAAAAATATAATCGCAACTTCAACATAGGCCTACCACGTGACAAGCAAAGGCAGAAAACGTATTATATTTTGGAATTTTATCTGCTTAAAACATTAATGTGTATTATAATAGAGCTACCATTATTTATATTGTTGAATTCTCAAGCGCATAGAGACAATTAATACGAGCGTCCTATGATACATACACAATACATAAAATCGATTTTGATCTTCGGCATTACTCGGTGACCTCCGATAAAACGCCCAATAACGCCGGTCAGTTAAAAAAAATGCTTAAGTACATGCCCTATTGAGATAAGCAATCCTTTTGTGATATGTCCATTCATCCATATAATAATAGCAATCAGATTTTTGGATGGATGTTTTTACACAGTGATTGGAGAAGAAGCTATGTAAATAATCAAAAGTACATGTCTACAAATTGACAAGGACAACTCCTTTTGTCAAAATTGTTTTCACCTATTGCTCAGTATGTTAATTAATCCGATTAATTACGTAATTTCGCCAGCGTATGATATATCAGTACTAATATGCAGGCCCAAGGAGGTTAGATATAGAAAGAAGAGGAAATAGATTACGTATCGCATATTGGTCCTTTGTGCCTATTAGAGTTTCCGCCAAGGGAGGAAGAAAAAAGGAAGGAGGGGGGGGGAAGGAGAGAGAGGAGAGGGAGACCGATGGAGTCACAGGGCTCTAAATTACATAGGCGTAGATCGGGGGATAAATGCCACAATATTTTGCCAGGGGGATGGTCAATATAATCACCCCCCAATATTGACGCCTGTGTATTGGTTTGTGTCGAAATTAACCTCATATTTGGCCATTTTATAGCCACAAAATGCCATTTTTAGCGCTTTGCGCGAATTTATTCCACTTTTGTCCCATATTTCACCAGTTTAGTTTCAATAGGCCTATGCTAAAAATTTCGCGCGCATTTGTACCATAAGGTTCACTGTACTGGGTACTTTAAAAAAATCCTAACCTAACCTAAACATAACTTTAACCCTTAGATTGGAGCTCTACTAGAAGTAAAAATATAGATAGTGAACGAATTTAGTATTTCTATATCTATGTGAGAATGATACAATTCAGCATCGAAGTGGTTACGTAATTCTCTTGGTTACCGGATCACGCTACTTTGGTATGCCTTCGAGTGCCATATACTTTATGTGGTGATCATTTCGATCGTGGTTCATTACTCTAGCGCGTGATCCCGTTGACATAGTAACATTACGTAACTTCGATACTGAATAGAGGCCCTGCATGAAATTATTGATTGGCTCCAAACAAAGGTTTTCAACCGGTGTCCTTCACCGTAGTTATGGCGGAGTGCAGTCCATTCAATCAAATGTTGTCATCAACCTATTTGATCGTAGTGCAGGATTATGTGTGTGAGACGAACTGTCACGGTAGATTGCAATCATGCTTTTGTTGAATGCATTTGAGTAGTCCGCCATATTTACGGGATGATACGTCGCATGCAAGGCCTCTATATGACATGATGAACATAGTCATTGATGCATCAGTTTTAAAATAGACTAGGCGGTTACCCATATTTGGCGGTTCTCGGCTTGGCGCGATTACCAGGCTGATGGTGACATGCCCATATGACAATTTTTACTAATTTGACCTCAGATGACCCCAGGGTGACATTGGATGACCCCAAAATGACCTAAACTTATAACTCTAAATGTTGACTGTACCTACCAAGTTTCATGCCCATATATGAGCTTTTACTAATTTGACCTCAGATGACCCGTGGTGACCTTGGATGACCCCAAAATGACCTTCAAAAAATGCTGCTTTAAATGTTGACTGTACCTACCAAGTTTCATGCCCATACGACACTTTTTAGTAATTTGACCTTAGATGACCCCTGGGAGGGGACCCCGTGGTCAGATGACTTAACGAACATAAACATCTTCTTGCCAGCACAGAACTCTACCCACCCACCGAGTTTGAGGCCCGTACGACCTAGTTTCATGCCCATATGACAGTTTTTAGTCATTTGACCTCAAATGACCCCTGGGAGGGGGCCCCGTGGTCGGATGACTTAACGAACATAGGCATCTTCTTGCCAGGACAGAACTACACCCACCCACCGAGTTTGAGCCCCGTACGACCTAGTTTCATGCCCATATGACAGTTTTTAGTCATTTGACCTCAAATGACCCCTGGGAGGGGCCCCGGGGTCGGATGACTTAACGAACATAAACTTCTTCTTGCCAGGACAGAACTACACCCACCCACCGAGTTTGAGCCTCGTACGACCTAGTTTCATGCCCATATGACAGTCTTTAGTCATTTGACCTCAAATGACCCTGGGAGGTGGGGGGCCGGGGTCGGATGACTTAACGAACATAAACTTCTTCTTGCCAGGACAGAGCTACACCCACCCACCGAGTTTGAGCCCCGTACGACCTACGACGGCCTCACATTAGCAGTCACAGACAAAACCTAAATCTACAGAATATATCCATTACTCGTCGATACTCGAAAGAGCTCAAAATAAATAACTTAGAAAATTTTCTTGATGTCCTTTAACATGTTTTCATAGTTAACCATCGTTAGCCATGGAAATCTATCATGAGAACTGACCGGTGACTAAGTCCGATTTATTGGGACGTTTATCGGCAGTCAACGAGTAATGTTTCATTTGTCAAAGCAGGATAATATTTTTTAATCCAAAAAAAAATTAGTTCTGTATTTTTCTGGAATGGGGAGTAGGCCTAGAGTCGACATAACGTAGGCCTAATATAACTTTACAATAAGACGTGCAATCGGCTCGAAAAACATCTTACAATATTCGTATTGTTTTGGGGTTAGTACTTTTTCGAATTGAAATTTTAAATTTTCAAGCTTTAGGCGACAAAAAAGAAAACCCTGTTCTACGGGCCCGACCGACCCAGATTTTGAACAAATTGGGAAAAATATTTCATGTACAAATGAATACCGACAATTTCAGGAACAATTTTTTTTTTGGATTTTCCCAAATTGCAAATATTTACAGATTTTGGTGATTTTTTGGGTCATTTAAAAAAAAGCGCGACCGTCCGCCCGTAGAACAGGGTTTTTACTTCGTCGCCTTATGGTGGTTTCACTTTTGGCAAAATAAATATATTCGAATGCATTACAAATTTGGGGATGAAAACACAAAATCTGACTTTTTGATATAGTTTTGCCTATTATCAAGACCTATACAGGTTATCTGTTACCCTTAAATCAATGGGTCAAAAGTCCAAAATATCCACCGACAAGTATACAAATTGATTTAATCTTTTTGGGCGGGTGCGGCGTGCCGCACCCGCCCTGTATTCTCTGACTATTGACCTACTTTTTCACATGCCGCAGTGTTGAGAAAATATTTGTGCCGGTTATATCCCAAACACCCACAGAGGTGATAGTTTACGGCGAGTTTTGTAATTATTACTTGATTTTGATATGTATAAGTAATACGATAAAGTCGTCACAGGCAGTAATGTGTTTGTATTAAAAGAAATAACAAAAATAATTATTTAAGTAATAGAAATACTATTTGGAAATTGCAGCAAGATTTGCAGATGTTTTTATTTGAACAGTGCCAGTTTACCAGTTTTGCTAGTTTTCCTAATCTTTGGGCTAAATTAATAGCATCGTGAAGGTCATATATATCATTTTATATAGTGACAGCTTCGGCATGTACTTCAATACAGCTTGTATGTGCATTGTGTTCAGTGTGTACATAGGCTATTTACTTTTCAAATCTTGCTGATGCTTGTATAAGGTATTATAGACAAATTATTAGAATGCATGTGCACCAGTAGAAATGGCCCAGGTTAAATAAAATAAATAAACATATGAATGAATATTTTATTCCCTGGATTATTTTTGTTGGGACAAAATAATGATATAGTTTGACGCTTTGAAATACAGTTATGTTAATCATAATAAAGTTACAAAGTTAAAAAATAATATTGAAATATTGTAAAATCAAACTTTTCTCTTCATAAGTTGTATCAAAACAACATATTGAGGAAATTGATATGACAGATTTTTAAACTTTGATATGGAAAGATACCCCAGGCCTGTTGTCTCACCAGAGAAGATGAGCAGAAGTCTTTCTATCTGATGACTAAAAAAAAACTCTAGGTATGATTACGAAAATGTTTTAAATAAAAAATAACTATTATCTACAGTTAAAGTTTTATAACAATGTTTTATATAAAATGTTAACATAAAACGTCTTCTGTTATGATGTGAAGGGTTAATATAAAAACAGGGAAAATCTGTTCCAACTGACCAGCAGAGAACAAAGGATAAGCAATAGATAAGATTGAAATCAGGGAAAATATGACACAACCTCCAATGGGGGAATCCGGGGGGGGGGGTACTCAAGTTTGGTTTTGGTAGGGACGTGCCGCTGAGAATTTGAAAGTGGACCCATAAATATACCAATTTTTCAAGAAATTTGGACCCATTGATATACCAAAAGTCAAAATTTTCGGCCGAATTTAACCCAAATTGTCTTACTTTTTACAAATTTTCACACAATTTTGGGAAAATTTGGCAAATTTTGGCTAGATTAAGGAAAAATTGGGCTATTTTCAAAAAAAGGACCCATTCATATACCAAAATAGGCTTTGAAAAAGGGGTCATATAAGTTGATATACCAAAAGGCTGAAAATGCTACCCATGTTTGCGGTACGTGCCCGTATGGTCATTTGTACTGAGTACCCCCCCCCCAATAACAAACGTATAAACGTATAAAGTTAAAAACTCTTTTAACTTTGTTTATACGTTTTGTGTTATTCCCCCATTGGAAATCGATGTTGTGTCAAATTTTCCCTGTTTTTAATTGTGAACTTGACTTACTCATTCTTTCATTTCTCTTGACAATTTTTCATTTGCCCGCCCTATTCCTTTTAAAGGAATTTTTATTGAAGCATCATCTATGATTTCGGCATCTTTAAAGATACGCAAGGCTATTTAAAATGTATGTGATCAGCTAGAGATGAGAGGGCCATCAAAGATCTTTATTATGTTATACAGCTCAACTGATCATGCTTTTCCTACATTCGACCTTGCATGATTTTTGAGTTGACACAGTCATGAAAATAACTATAGATACTTGACAGACCATTAGAAGCCCAGTTCATAACAATAGGTATCTGATGGATCAGTGAAGATAAGAAGGGATTATAATATATCCGTAACCTTGATATTATAGTACATCTCGAGGAAAATGTGCAATGGACATGTTTTCATTTTATGTTTCAAATATCCCGCGCATGAAAATTGAGTATTTAACCCAAAATGGAAAATGGAACAATTTATTGGAAATCTGTTTAACAGATTTTTTGACATCTTTTTCTGCACTGTATTATACCTAAATTAAGAAATTTGATAAATATTCAAAGAAAATATAGGTCATCCAAAAATGTTGATTTTTACACATTTTGGGGCAAAAAAGGAAAAATAAGCAAAAATATCAAGATCTGTTTTTAACAGCTTCATTCATCAAGTCATAACAAACGGCCTACATGCTTAATTTCTAATAAAATATTGAAATTGTGAAAAATATAGGTATTTATTGATTTTCATGTTTTTTCTTGCAAATATGCTAATAATATGCAAATTATGAAATTGCAAAATAAAGTTTCTACATAGCATACATCTTTCAAGTGTGATGTTCAAAATGACAGACATCAAAAAGAGATTCGATGAAATGTAAAGGTGTAGTAACAATTTTGGCATGGACTGTCTGGTTAGGAAAAGTACGGTAAGTTGAGCTGTATGATGTACTTGATGTACTTCTATCATGTCTATTGATAGTAGTTAGGTCAAAACACTCTGGCTAGTAAGGTTTGTCGATTGATTCGACTTCTATGGACCATTTAGGAAAAAAATAGCCCCCATGTCCCTCGCGAAAATCCCGGCATTTTTCGCTAGAGGCCAAAATCCAAAATGGCCGCCGCCACCATTTTGAAATTGTAAGTTTTGAACCAGAGCACCTACAATCATGCACAAAGACACTTTTTCGGATATGTCGAGTACAAGGATTCCGATTCTGACATTAGTTTGACATTACGGCATCATTTTCACCCAGAAGTCCAAGATGGTGGCCAGCACCAGTCTTGAAAAATTGAGTTTTGAACCAGAGGACCTAAAATCGTGTACAAAGACACTTTTTTGGATAAGTCGACCACAAGGATTTCAAATTTGACATTACTTTGACATTACGACCTCATTTTTACCCAGAAATCCGGCACCATCTTGAAAAAATAAGTTTTGAACCAGAGTACATAAAATCGTGTACAAAGACATTTTTTCCGGTAAGTCGACCCCAAGAAATCCGAATCTGACATTAATTTGACGTTATAACATAATTTTTGCCCAGAAATCTAAGATGGCCCCATTTGGTAGAGCGTAAATGTGATTTTTGAATGAGAGCAGAAGCATAAGTGTGTCATTTTCGCCTTATCTGGGGTTCATGTCCCTTATATGGGGTTCAAACTGCCTTATCTTGGGTTTTATCCCTTATCTAGGGATAAGGCGCCTTATCTGTGGTTTAGACGGTCTTATCCTGGGTTTACGTTCCTTACCTGTGGCTAAATGAGGAACATAAACCCCAGATAAGGCATCTAAACCCCACAATAAGGTGCCTTAACCCTAGATAAGGGTCGTTAACCCCAGATAAGGGTCGTAAACCTCAGATAAGGCATCTAAACCCAAGATAAGGCGCCTTAACCCCAGATAAGAGACGTAAACTCAGATATGGCTGTCTAAACCCCAGATAAGGCGCCGTAACCCCAGATAAGGGACGTACACCTCAGATAAAGCAGTCCCAACCCCACATAAGGCGCCTTAACCCTAAATAAGGAACATAAACCTAAGATAAGAGAAGTAAATGGTGTCCCACTATAACCATGCTAACATCTGCACAAGGATTGCTTGTGTACAAAAGAAGCCACACCGTCACCAATTGATTTAGCTCAGCTATTGGCACAAAAATAGACCCACCACACAGTGTCATCGACCCTATATCTTCATGGCAGAAATCGCCATGGTAGGTTGAATCCACAGCCACGATTGGCCATTTGGTTCAGACCTTTGAAGCTCTTTGAGACGAATAATTAGTCGAGGGACATGACTAAGGCTACTAAGGCTACTCACAATAGCCGGGTAATTGATCTTGGTTGTGCGTGAATAAGCTTGTATACCCCATTGAGGTCAATGGTCATCGACTTTTATACTGCCTAGTAGTGAGTGCAGCTGTACTACACGATGTAGGCCCTAGTCCTTGCTCGAGAAACACTAGCCACGAATTTGCTCACGGATGCCCTCGCATTCGTGGCTAGTGTCCCTTCGCCCGGAATATCGGTCGGTAAACAAATTACGTAAGCTTACCGTTACGTAATGTCATTGTAATAACAATAGGCAATTCTGAAATACCCCCTAAATACCTCCTTGTACATAGCTTTACCTACCAATTGGTTACTATGCGTGTTGCTGACGTAATTCTCAGTTCTATGTGTCATTCCAGGTGCATTTAGGTAGATATTTCATCACTATTTCTAGAGAAATTGCTCCAATATTTTCCGGTGATCGGCTTGCTTCACCATTTTGTCACGAAGTAAGGTCAGAGAGATGCAGGTGGTGAACGCCGTGCATTCTCTAAATTCAGTAAATATCCTTTGTCAGCCGTGTAATTGAATGGGATTATTTTGAGATTTAAAAACGCTTAAAATATCACAAACAAATAGGCCTATATTAATAAATAATATTAATACAAGCTAAAACCGTTGGGGTTCGATAATGAACCCCACAAAACTAACCTTCAAATTAATTAAATACTATAAAATTTGATTTTACTGGGTGAGAGTCGCTCTGACGTAATTCGCCGTGTTGGTTAGGCTCCGATCACTCAGTGTGCCAATTTAATGGCGCGTACCAGTGATCACGGCAGCTGCGAAATTCATTCCACTTGTGTGGAAAGTGCCATCATGTGCACGTACGGCTGAGCAGTTTTGCCGTCTCTTTCTACCATGCATGTCATTCGCCGCCTGACTGAGGGCACCAGTCTAAGGTCAGGTCACGTCATCAAGTAAGCGCACGTGATAAGATACTCTCATCTATAGAAGCTGTTAGCCTATGACCTCCCAGTCATTATTCATGAACATTTACCTGCGTCAAATGCTCCCACATGTTGAGGCTAAATTTCTACCATCTTTTCTTCGGCTGTGCAGTCAGCAAAAATCAGCTTATATTTGCTTCCAATTTTTAGGATCGTAAGTATCGAAAATGTAAAAAGGTACGGCTCAATACATGCAATAGAATAAAGCTTATAGTGACACGCTTATGAAGTGTGTTTGTGAACTATGAAGCATGTTTACGTCTCGGTACAATTTTATGCATCGGACTATGCAAAAGGATTTCATAGCAGCCATCTCTAACGCAAATCAAAGATTTGCATTAGAGTATATGCTCGAACAATGTAGTCCATACAGGACCAACGCAATATAAAACTAGAGGCAAATGATGGTCATAGACCACAAACCTAGGTGGGGCGTGTTGGTGTTGTGGAGGTATCTGACCCCTGCAAAATTTTCCAAAAATTTTCCCCTGGTCATGTTGTTTGTTGTCGCCGAGTTTGAGTCCCTTTCTCCTTACGGATGTCCAGAAAATGCAATTTTAAAATTTGACCCCAGATGACCCCTGCAAAATGTTCAAAAATGTTTCCGTGGTCATCAAGTTTGTTGTCACCGAGTTTGAGTCCGTACCCTTACAGATGTCCAGAAAAGACATTTTAAGATTTGACCTCTATACGACCTTTGACCTGACCCCTGCAAAATGTTCCCCTGATCATGAGATTTGTTGTCACTGAATTTGAGCCCCATACCCCTTGCAGGTATCCAGAAAGTGAATTCTAAGATTTAACCCCAGATAACCTTTGACCCAAAATGTTCCCCTGATCATTAAGTTTGTTGTCACCAAGTTTGAGCCCGTACGCCTTACAGATGTACAGGAAATGCATTTCTAAAATTTCACATCTGCATGACCTTTGCCCTGACCCCTGCAAAACGTTCCCCTGGTCATGAGATTTGTCGTCACCGACTTTGAGCCCCATACCCCTTACAGATATCCAGATAATACAATTGTAAGATTTTACCCCTTAATGACCTTTGACCCCAATTCTGTATGCAAGTTATAGGCGTGTGGTATAGCCGATGCATGCAAATGACATCATTGTACTATATATAATATGTGACAGAAGAAGCAGTTTGAAGGTATTTGGTTAAATACCGGAAATGCCCTCTTAATGACCTTTGACCTCAATTACATGTAGGAGGAGAAGCAATTTGAAGTTATTGTCAGAAAGAAGAAGAAAAAAGAAAGATTGGATAGCAAAACAGTACCTAGCTCGGGGGGTTGTAAACCCCCCAGATAGGTAAGAAAGATCGAATAGCAAAACAGTACCTAGCTCGGTGGGGGGGGGGTTGTAAACCCCCCAGCTAGGTAATCAACATGATCAATGCTCATCATCTGCACATTATTATAATATCCACAACAACCATGACAACCGCCAGTGAACTTCTGAATGGTGAAATCGGAGTAAGTGGCTGACATCACCTGCTTGGAGGTCAGTGAAATTAGAGTTGTGACTGGGTTGCAGCAAGGGGTGGTTTTATTATCCAATTGGGAATCAACTTCCAGCTGCAAGTCTGATTCTACTTTTGATCTCTGTTCTGACCATGCTCACTATATAGTATACTTCCATGATTATATGTGCAAGTGACATAGCATTTTGAATTTGTTACAGAGTATGAGTTTTTTTGTACCCAAATTTGTCAAAGGTTATTCAATGAATATACAAATATATTGGGGTTCAAGAACTGGGCCATGATAGGTGAGTCTCTGTTGCCAGCGGAAGTACAACACGACTGATTCTAATACCTAGGTTTGTGTAAACCCACCTAGGTAATTAGTGTGCCATGTCTCTGATATCAGTATTAGGCCTATCTGTACACGATTTTTCAATTGGGACATTTTGTATAGGCCTACATGAATTTGTATTATTATTTTTTTCATGATTCAGTGATATAGAGGGTATAAACACATTTTCCAAGTGAAAACTACTCCACTGGATATGCCATTATTTTCACATCAAAGACCCTGGGTCTAGATCGTTCATGTCATTGTACCCTGGCTGGGCTAGCAAGTATTTAGTAAACCTCAAAATTATGCTATTTGTCCCTGTCCCACAAAATGAGTACAAATTCAAAAAGACATACTACAAGTATGCCTGCAATTGCTGCAAAGCCGCGATTTGTTAGCAAATATGTGCAATTTTGGAAAAGACATCTTTAAATTTTAGAAACCAAATCAAAAACCAATCTACAAATGTTTGGGGCACTGACTGAAAAGCTATTGAAGTAGCTACAGCAAAGAACAAATACTTGCAACAAGTTATTTTGTCCTTATTTTCAGAAAGCTGGACCACAGCACATAATTCCAAACTGTCACCCACAAGCATTAAATCACTTGAATCGGCTCAACAATTTGAGCATCATCATGATAATAGCTGCTGCAAACAAACATCAGATGTTAGACATGTTAAAGAATTACAAAAACAAATTCCACTTTCCTCATAGCAGCTATCCCAGAGGTGCCATCAGTTATTTATGGTTTTACTAAACTTTCTTTGCAAGTCCCACGGAGACTGCCCACAATATTAACCCTCACAGGTTCTAACACACACTATTACCACAGAGGAACAGCCTCTAGTAAACAAAGGCAAAACAATTTTCCATGACATCAACTTGGGTTTCATACTTTAACCCTCTCTGAGTCTCTGTTGCCAGCGGAAGGAATGGACTAAAAAAGAATACCTAGGTGGGTGTAAACCCACCTAGGTAATTAGAGTTTTGGTCCGATTTTGAGTTCAAAGCGCACGGCCAATTTTCAAAGCGCATTCTAGCGACCATCATATCTGTTCAACACGTATTTTCAAGTGTATGAGACCACATCTGGTTTCTTGAGAAAAAATCATTTACAGGAGATATTCATCATTTTCTAACCCGGTATCCGAAGATTTTCGTCTGATATCAAAATCGTGCATAGCAATTCACGTGTATCGATCCCGTGTATTCATTTTAGTGTCTCTGCTGCACCAAATAATTATTAGCCAGGCGGTGTCGGTGTGCACCATTCAATGGTGGTTTGATAATGTTAATGTAAAGAGAGCATGTTGTTGTCCTCTTTTACACGTGAAACCCATTATTTTCAATGAATAAAGATCAATTTCATGGTGTGCATGATTCATGAACTTCCATACCAATGATATCATCATTTTCAATGGTTTTATACAAAAAATAGGCCTGCGAATTTGGGGCCTAAAATGTGCATGTCACAAATTGACCCCCTAATTTATGGAATCACCCGATAAGCATGGCCTACTGTGAAATAAACATTACAAAGCTGTGAATTCTCCAATTTCTCCATGTCACTAATTGACCTCCTAATTTATGGAATCACCCAAATAGACCTACTGTGAAATAAAAATTTACAAAGCTGTGAATTTCTCCAATTGAATATGAACTACACAAATAATTGGGAATAACGATTATAATCAAGAGACCCTTTTAATCCTCTTTCTGAAATAATTGCGCTTTGACATTGTTAAAATGTTTCCAATTTCGAATACAGCCTTATTTCCACAATAATAATAAAGCGCTCCACAGAGTAGGCCTATTAGACGTACAATATTGTATGTAACATATAATCTACGTTATTTAATCTATTGCCATTCTATTTCCAGTATATAATGTTTAAGTTCTAACGAATGTTTTATGACGAAAAATCGATAATATGTTACATATAATATCTAGTAGAAATATATTATCGATTTTACGTCATAAAACATTCGTTAGAACTTAAACATTACTGGAAATAGAATGGCAATAGATTAAACAACGTAGATATGTTACATACAATACTTTACATGCAATAAAAAGTCTGAATACTGCTTAACGCATTTTGAAGGGTGTGTAGCACTGATAGCTAAAGAGTAGCTCAACTGCAAATCCAGATCCAATCATTATCGTCATTATTACCGTCATCGTTTTCATCAACATGCATCATTTTCATCAACATCCTCATGATTTACCGTCGTCGTCTTTAAAATATAAAATAATTATCAGAAATGGCTAAATAATATAGATCGTAACCATGGTAACTTTGTATTTGAATCAAACTACCAAAAACAACAACAGCAATTTGATGATAATAATGACGATGAAAATGATGATAGCTCATAATGGTAATGATGATGAATTAAGATTACAGGCTTACCTTAATCTTCTGCAACTATATAGTAGGCATGATAATTAGTGGGAGCACAGATCCTGGGTGGGAGGGAGATAATCAGTGTTCCGATCCCGGTTCCGAGGAGGACCCGGTTCCGATTCATGATGTCGCCAGTCATGAAAACTGCCGGGAAAACGCTGTATATACAAACTGAAATGAAACAAAATGTGATAGTTTGGTATCAGCTCTGGTATAGTTTACTGACCATGTCCGGTTGACTCACATTGATGTTGGACAGATAAGGGGCTGTGCAATAATTATGACCCCCGGGGGGAGGTAAAATTTCCAAACGGCTCACCAAAAATCGCCCCACCCCTCTCGGCCCGCCAAAAATCGCTTGCCCCCCCCCCCTATCGGCCTGCCAAAAATTATTTGCCCCCCTCCCCCCTCCTTGCACATGCCAAATATTTGGGATCCCAATAGGCCTATTTACAAACCTTAAATTTTACCCTCCCCCAGGGCTCATAATTATTGCATAGCCCCTAACCACTACACTAGACAAGACAAGAACAGAAGACAATAAAATGATCGCTTCAAACTAAAGATGATTGACTAATTAAATATCGGTCTTGTTTTATGATCAGTGAAAAAGTATTGAAAACCTAATAGCTCTTTCCTTGTGGTCAGAAACAAGAAATGTCTTTAAAAAAGACAATGCCTCCAAGATACCAGTGGGCACCTTTTGTTATTAGTTAAGGAGACACTTATAATGCTAGCTTGAAGGTAACGCTATTGGATATAGATTTTTGTCTGATTGAAATATGTGAGTCCATTCTCTCCTGATTACAAGACTGAAAATTTTATTTTAATCGGATATTCGGTTACTAAAATATATGGCCTGTCAAAATGGCGCGAAACCAAGAAGTTGGCAACAAATTTCTTTTATTTTTGTTATGCAATGTTGTCAGGTAGGCCTTTTTTTCTAATTATATATGCAAGAATTGTACAAAGTAAAATGTTCAGATCGGCTACAAAATAAGATATAAAACCCATGGATGCCCTTTTCCATGCAAATTTCCATTTGCATAATTAATTAGGGCCCTGATCAACTTTTCTAATAAGTGGCCCTAATTAATTATGCAAATTGAAATTTGCCAAAACGCAACCGTAATTTTGTAGTAGGTCTACAGTGTGTGTTCTACCCATGTACCATGCCTCAATAGGCCTACTATTAGCTCTTTTAATTGTATCTGAAATCTTTACTTTGCATAATTCATGCATGTAATTAGAAAATCATCTGGCAACTGGACTTGTCAAAAATATAGAAAATAAAAAGAAAGTTGTTGCCAATTTTTTGTTTTGGGTTCGCACCATTTTAACAGGCCATATCTCAAGAACCGAATGTAATCTACAGGGCATAAGCTTTAACATATTATTTAAATAGAAAGAAAATCTAAATTTGTGCATTAGCCAATAGGGCCACGGTCACCTAAAGCCATCTTGCAATCTTGCAGATAATTCTGATGTATGAAATAAGACCTTCAAACTTTCAGATATGAAGAGTTCCAGATGCAGGCAGCCGTTTCTGTTTTTTAAATGCATATATGCCCAAGTTGTATCAAGAGTCATTTCTCGCGGATTTTTTGACTGAAAATTACGATTGTAACGTTTCAGAGTAACAAATTTTTTTATGCTTGTTTATTATATTTTGTATTCAGGACTAAAATAATATTAATATTATTATATTTAGGTGGGTCTTTTTATAGGCCATTACTCTTTTGTATGTGTAATTGAATAAAAAATCAAAAACATTATTGTTTTGTTTTGTTTCCTTCATTTGTGCTTTGTCTTGCATCGAAAGGGCCAATATCAACACATTGTTTGTAAGAAGTATTGTGTGGGGAAAGATGATTCTTGCATATTATTTTTATTTTTATCTTAACAAACAAAAAGCAAATTTCTCAGTCAGTCTTGAAACGGTCATGGGTATGCATGCAAAAATATTGCAACAGTACTCAGTAGAACATAAAAACTGATACATGACCAACCACGCATGGGAATTGGGGAAGCAAATACTTTAAAACGAATTATTCCGAATTATATCAACGCAATAAAATTGCAATACTTTAGTACATGTATTTGAACAGCAATGAAGCCCGCCATAGGCGCGGCTAGGCGTATCATACCATACATTGCAGTTCAAATGCATCATGATCATGATTGTGGCCTAGTCAAGCCTAGCATGCATGCCAGTCGGTCTGCTGACTCGCCGCGGCACAAAAATACCTCCAATTTTGCACAAAACAATCCATGATGTCACATTATCACATCCAAAGTGTCGCCATGAACGTCAGCTTCAACTTCTCCAGCCAAAGTTTTTGCATTGATAATCAGGTTTCATGTAATCATGAAATTAAACCTTGTTTGATGTGTATTCCCATTGCCACAGCATAACGGTTTTCCAACTTGTCTTCTACGATAAAGCTGCTGAATCATGAGCGCTGAGGCTACAACCTATAATTAAAGACCGAATTAAAAAAGACTAGTTTGCGTCTGACGTCATGACAAAGGCGCGCCGTGATTGGTTGCTGACCTGCGCAGTATGGCATTTTTGGTCTGGTTTACAGGACGGCATACGCAAGCTAGTATCTTTTTAATTCGGTCTTCAATTATACTAACATATGAGTTTGAAAATATTCTAATGCATAATTCATTAACTTGATAGACCCACGCCATTGGCGCCACGTGCTATGTGTTTCTAGAATCCCTATAGAAAAAGATTAATTTTAATGCTAATTTGTTGCACATGCTGAGGAAGCGTGATTACCTTTTTGAACATTCGGAAATGGCGATAGGCGAATTTATGTATGGCGCAGAGAGGTGGCGGATATATATTGGGCTCTCAATATTGGGCGGAAATTAGAGTACTTGTCAGAATATAAATTTGTACAATCGGCCTACATGCCGCGCAATGTGCGGCATTTTAGGTGTCAATTTCAAAGCAAACTACCTCCTGCGGAGGCAGAAAAATGTAAAGAACAAGAAAAAACAAACCTTACCTAAAATAATGTTCTTTTATTAGATTCATAACATGTAGCAGTTAGGTGACAATTGCGTGAAATAGATTGTCTTTCTCAAAAATGATAAGTATCACACTGAAGCCTTCCATCACCAGTCCTTGTCGTTGCTTGTCAAAACATCGAATGAATGATTTGAAATCGTGATCTCCCGCGAAAATCAGATCGCGGGAAATTTTTATCACATGATTTATCACAGGTAGGATAGGTCTCACAACTTCTTTTCTGACGCAGACGACGATCAAGGTTGTCATTTATGTATTATGGTTTCTTTCATTATAAGGGTTTAGGCTATACGAAAACGTTACGTAATATTAAATTGCGGGTTAATTAAGTTGCGGACGGTTCCAAGTTGCAAACAGGGTGAAATAAAATGTATTAAAAACAAATTATGACAAGCCCAGGCCTATTAATTAATTAATTAATTAATTATTAATTATTAATTATTAATTATTAATTATTAATTATTAATTATTAATTATTAATTATTAATTATTAATTAATTAATTGATTAATTAATTATTTATTTATTTATTTACAAAGATAATAATTAATTGAAAATTCTACTTTTGAATCGTCACCATCATTTGTCTTAAGAACAACTTTGTTTAAATATCAGCATTGATGGAGTAGCTATCTAGGGGACCTACTGCTGATATCGTTATTGATGAACTATCTACTGCTGATGTAGCATTGATGAAGTATCTACTGCTGATGTAGCATTGATGAAGTATCTACTGCTGATGTAGCATTGATGAAGTATCTACTGCTGATGTAGCATTGATGAAGTATCTACTGCTGATGTAGCATTGATGAAGTATCTACTGCTGATGTAGTATTGATGAAGTATCTACTGCTGATGTAGTATTGATGAAGTATCTACTGCTGATGTAGCATTGATGAAGTATCTACTGCTGATGTAGCATTGATGAAGTATCTACTGCTGATGTAGCATTGATGAAGTATCTACTGCTGATGTAGCATTGATGAAGTATACTGCTGATGTAGCATTGATGAAGTATCAGGCCTACTGCTGATGTAGCATTGATGAAGTATCTACTGCTGATGTAGCATTGATGAAGTATCTACTGCTGATGTAGTATTGATGAAGTATCTACTGCTGATATCGTTATTGATGAAGTATCTACTGCTGATGTAGCATTGATGAAGTATACTGCTGATGTAGCATTGATGAAGTATCTACTGCTGATGTAGCATTGATGAAGTATCTACTGCTGATGTAGCATTGATGAAGTATCTACTGCTGATGTAGCATTGATGAAGTATCTGCTGCTGATGTAGCATTGATGAAGTATCTACTGCTGATGTAGCATTGATGAAGTATCTACTGCTGATATCGTTATTGATGAAGTATCTACTGCTGATGTAGCATTGATGAAGTATCTACTGCTGATGTAGCATTGATGAAGTATCTACTGCTGATGTAGCATTGATGAAGTATCTACTGCTGATGTAGCATTGATGAAGTATCTACTGCTGATGTAGTATTGATGAAGTATCTACTGCTGATGTAGCATTGATGAAGTATCTACTGCTGATGTAGCATTGATGAAGTATCTACTGCTGATGTAGTATTGATGAAGTATACTGCTGATGTAGCATTGATGAAGTATCTACTGCTGATGTAGCATTGATGAAGTATCTACTGCTGATGTAGCATTGATGAAGTATCTACTGCTGATGTAGCATTGATGAAGTATCTACTGCTGATGTAGCATTGATGAAGTATCTACTGCTGATGTAGCATTGATGAAATATCTACTGCTGATGTAGTATTGATGAAGTATCTACTGCTGATGTAGCATTGATGAAGTATCTACTGCTGATGTAGCATTGATGAAGTATACTGCTGATGTAGCATTGATGAAGTATCTACTGTGATGTAGTATTGATGAAGTATCTACTGCTGATGTAGCATTGACGATAATCATCATCTATAGATTGGGCACCAGGAACAGCTGTAACAAGTGTTGTTGTAACACCTTTTCTAATGAAGTCGCAGTCAATTTTCTGAACTGGTCACGACAAATGCATAATAATAAATCTATCTATCTATCTCATATTGATTCAGGGAGGATCGTGTTATAATCAACACGCTATATCCAAAAATATACGTATAACCAGCGCCTTCGAAAAATAATATGATCTTTGATGTAAACTTGTTAATGTTATATTTTTTAAGCAAGTCTGTTTTCCTATAGGCGACGAAAAAAACCAAACCCAGGCCTGTTCTACGGGAGGGCTGAACTTTCAAGTACGGTCGGTCGGTCGGTCTGGTACATCTTCTTTGGTATATTTTTGTAAATATCTGAAAATTATGAATGGACTGATGAAAACAAAAGCGATATAATTAATTTTATGACAAATTATTCAAATGTCAGTGATATTTTTAACATCATTTGATATATAGGGGCCTAACCAACGCTCTGCAGGGTCTATTGTTCTATTGTTTCCGATTAGAGCGCTGACATATTGGAAAAGCTCTTTGGGCCTATTCAGTCTTCGAAGTAAACGTTATAAATCTAATGACATATACTTAAAGTATATGTACATTGTAGCTGGGGGAAAAGCCGACGATCAATTGAAAATTTTGACCTTTCATATTGAAGATATAGGCCTACATTTTTTTCCCAAAAAGACCTCTCTCTTTTTTTTGTTTTTTTTTTGGTGTTTTTGGGAAAAAAATCTATATATTCAATCCGGGGTCACAATTTTCAATTAATAGTCGGCTTTTCATCCCAGCTACATTAACTTTATATCATCAGATTTATAAAGTTTACAAAAATATCAATTTTTAACCATTTGCCATTTTTAAATGTGTATTACATTGCGAATTTCAAAAAATCTAAATTATTTGATATCAGAATGACATTCTTCGTATTCAGAATGCAATTCGATATGTCTGATGTGCTCTCGTGTCCCACAAAAATACTGTCTAATCGATCATGGTATCTGATGGTAAACCGGGCCCTGGAAAAACTACGTTTAGAGCAAAGCTGTCCCAGGCCTGAGCCATCCGTTAAACATAGATATTCGGAGGCGAAGGAGCGTTGCGATTTCAATCAGCCTGATTTCAATGCCGTTAAATCTAAATAGCGCCCCCACATAGACATAGACTTTTTTGAAAGCAAAACTTTATTTTATAGTACATTAAATACACAAAAGTATACAAAATAATAGAGTAACATCACTAACATGGTTAATATTTGAATAAATACAACATCAAAACCCCTGTAGAAACATTAGGAAAATGGTGGAAACGTGGAATTAGGTCGATTTAGGCTAGACACTGTACTGTGGGTTTCCCGGTAGGTTTAGACAAAAAAATATCTAAGCAAGCTGTTTAGCTGAGACTAAAGGAAGCTTGAAAATATGAAAAAAATTCAAGGAAAGATGAGAAAATATAAAGAAAGGCCCGGGGAAGAAAGTAAGCAAGAAGGCAAGTAAGCACATGTGCGGATTGGGAGAGTAGCTCTGAGAGGAAAGGAACGTTTTTTACATTTTATAATATTTCTCAAATTGCCCCCTCCCCAACTGCTCTAAATCACTGAGACGTGCGTGTAATATAAGCAAGAATGAAAAAAAAATCAAAAACTTGGTGAAAAGCTGTAAAATAAAGAAGCAATTAAAGCCATAATGTACGATCTTATACCTTGTATGAAATTGGTTTATTTTTTTCAAACCTGATTTTTTTTTCAAATTTGTAATATTTACACATGTCCCAACAAATGGAATCAGTCAAATTTGTTGTCTTTGTAGGTCAACAGAGCAAAGTTCGACATATTATCATAATTTAAAAATTATGATAGGCCTAGTGTGGTTTCTTTCACTTTGAATACCTTTTTATTTCAATGGACAGCAACCCTTCCCGGCAGTTATTACTATTATTTCAAAATTTTGAATAAAGAATAACAAAATTAAAATTTGTCGGCTTTAATGGATGAACCCCCAACCACCAAAAAAAAAAAAAAAAGAACAAGAAGAAGATTAAAAAAATACATAGGCCTAGGTCCGAACTTTATAAAGGAGAAGAAAAATAAAAAAACGGGGGAAAAACAAAAGAGAAACAGCCTAAGGAAAAGAAAAACGAGCATGTGGTAAAATTAGTTGATTTTATTTTAAGTAAATTTTGTTAAATTATGAAAAATGGAAGGGAAAAAATCAAAATAATATTAATAGGCCTACAAAAATTATGACAGATGCTCGCGGATAATTTATTATTTTATTCCCGGGATTCCCGGATCATACTTTCAAAACAAATGAAATCATGATGGCTAGCTCGGGGGTTTCCTTTGTTATTGTAATTTAAAATCAACCTCCAATGCAATGGATCATGGAAGCTGGGAGAATGGATCAATAATTTCAATTCAATTTATACCGGTTTGTTCAACAGAGTCAATCAATCAATGTTTAATTACATAAAATGATTATCACATTTGTTGTAATTCAATCAAATAAATTATCACACTTAATTACGGATTATATCATCTAAACAACTTCGTTTATCGTTTTTTGGTGATTTTCCCCAATTGTTGTTACAATAATAATAATGTTCCAGTTCCAAAGAAGTCAAATTGTAATTAAATTGAGAATTTCTATAGCCAGTGACAAAATGTTTCTAGAAACACCGCAATTCCTGATCATCTGAAAAATCGAAAGCTGTGTTTACGAAGATGAAGATGATAAAATGCGAGATGAAATTTGGATTTTTAAGTGGATTTAGCTGTATTTCCTTGATTACATAAGGGTAGGTGCTGTTATTACTTTGTTTTTAATCACTTTCTGCTTTTAGTTATCTTTTCTGGCTTAAATTGGTGTCGTATCGCTTTCAAAAAAAATTATCAATGTCATCATCATCATCAAATTGCGTCGCGTCGTAACAGGTGGTTTACACGAAATATTGTGATTAATTTTTAAATGTATAAAAGTGATCGATGTTTTATTGTAAAGATTCCTCAGAATATACCTAAATATTCACCGGAATACTAGGTACGAAAGAATAGTCAAGAATTTGCAAATACATTGCTTTATTTTTACCACGCATTAAGTTGTTTTGGTTCAATACCGGTAGCGTCCATAGAGACCACTGACTGTGACTCATAGGTTGCAGAATTTGGAAGTAGTGTAGCCCTATCTTAGGTATCCTAGGTGAATTCAAATTTGCCATCAAATTGCATCGTTTTATATCAAATTAAAGCCCTTGAGTAAACTAAGCCAAAACTGAAAACCTTTTTTTTCATAGCACTTTCCGTAGCAAAGTTACATCTTGTCAAAGATTGACTTTCATCAAAAAGATTCAGCTAGCAAAATTCCCCAAAACGGCATTTCGGGGTGTTTCTAGATCTTAGTCTCATGGCGATGGCAGCTTTTTTAAATGGGACTACTATCAAAATCCCTCTAAAATGTCTTGTGCGACTTGATTATCACCATAAAAAATCATATATTTGGGTCAAGTGAAGTATAGAAAACATATTTATGTAGGTTTCCTTCACCCACCTATTCTCGAAAAAAATTCAAATTTCTATGTAAATATGCATTGTGTTGGGGCCCCGGTCTCGGCGAATTCGCTGACTAGTAAATGTGTTAACTAAGGTTTGCCTAGGTTACCTACAGGCTATCTCATATCTGTGGAAACACCCAGAAACAAAATCATAAGATGATAATGTGCAGCATTTTTTCAGCATATTTGACAGAACACGGGATACCCCGGGAAGGGATATAAATGTCTTTCAATATTAATGCAGGTTGTTACAATGGGCCAAAATTTTTGGAGATTTTTAAATTGTTATATTTTTTTTTTCTTTTTTTTTGCTCCCACCATACTTTGTTTCTGGTTGTGAAGCAAAAACATTTAAGTTCGATTATTGGTTGTTATTTATATTTAATATAAACACATATTGCAAACACTTTCTTCAAGCTAGGGGTAGGGCTTCGTCTTTGGGAACTACCGGTACCGGTACTGAGAACCGCGTTTTGCGACTCAATTGTGAGTATAGTCTTTTGACAACGACTATAGCCTTAGGGGAAATATATAAACAATTTAAATATTAGGCCAAGTGAAAAAATAACATATTGTACGGACTTTTTCAAAAATCGGTGAGGGAGGTCCTTATTATTTGATTTTCTTACCATTCATTTCTGTGTAAAATTGCAAAATTTTGCAAAGTGTTTGTCAACACGTCATAAATTTGGGAAGGCCAGGCCCTTTAATATTTTTGTTATTTACCCAAAGCCCTACCAAATAGTTTGCAATGTGTTTATAAATGATAACCCATGAACCAAGAACTTCTAAACATGTCTTTTCATCACAACAATTTTAGAAACAAAGTAAATAAAAATAAAATAAAAATGTAGATATTTATATAGCGCTTTATGCCGTAAACAGCCTCAAAGCACTTAGCTCTAGTATAGAGCCTCTGCCAATGCCCATGATAGCACAAGTAATTATGAGGTCTGACTATACCATGTACAAGCAATCTTAGTTCTGCCTCGGCACTACGCGACTCGATGTCGGCGCTACGCGCCTCTTCACACCTCGGCATCGAAGTCGGCGCCCTCTACTGTTGGACATCTCGATCCGAGGGAACTGACCAAGTTCTACAAAGCGCTTTACATTTATTCCGCCATCATTAGAATATGTTGGAACCACATTTGCAGACTACAAGTGGCGCAGGGTCCATCAGTTCAACGACTGTGACTACCCCTAACAGCTTCCCATTGCACCTGGGTGGGGTGAGGCAAGTAAGGCAAAGCGCCTTGCCCAAGGGCGCAACATGGTGGTGGGACGGGAAATCAAACCCACACACGTCGAGCAAGCTCTCGGAGTCCAAGGCCGTAACCACTGAGCCACCGTAAGGAAGCAAATATAGGAAAAAACAAAAATATTTGAAAATCTCCAAAAATCGGTGAGAGCGGGGATGATATACAATTGTTATTTATTTTACTTGGCCTTATCATTTTTGCTGCTTTAAAACTGGGTTACTACTGTACTATGGTCGGGGTCTGATTTAGAGTGGATTTCTAAATCGACCCCTGACTACGGTAGGCCTATAGCTAAAATAATACTTTCTCAATCCTGAGTCCTCAATTTATACACAATAAATAATAATAAATTGTGTCAAGCGCACAATGCTTGCCACTCGCGCTTGCCGACTTGCCGTGGCACAACACCTCCCGGCCATTCATGTCAAAAGGAGACACTTTTGGGCAGGATTATTGTAAATTATGGAGAAATAGCCCAAAATCTGCCCTGGGGTGATTTTTTTACAGTTTGGGTTTGTTTTCGAGTTTGTGATGTTATTGTGTGACCCTTAAGGGTATCCGTAGGGAGAACACTTTGTTTTACGGCCAGGTCTGGCCAGGTGCATGTTTGTTCGCAGTCTACAGGTGTAACTAGGTTGTTGTATATTCTATAATTTTCCTGGTGTGTTAACTGTGATTACATCTAGACACCAGTTTATTTTTTATTTGAACGGGACCCTAATTTAATGAGAAAAACGCCGAAAAAGAGAGACCCGGCAAAAGCCGATTTGCAGACAATTTTGTAGCTACAGACAGCTCAGTATTCCATATAACAACTACGGAAACCAATCAGTGCCAGAAGTGTTGATTTATATTTCATCCACTTAGGTTTGGCTTAACCCACTAAAAGGTAAAACTTTAAGGCTGATCATTTTAATTATAAATGTAGTGTGTGTGTAAAAGTATATTTCTCAAAATGGAGGAGAGCGCCTATGACTATTGTCCGTTCTGTCTACATGGTCTATGATAATTATTTTCTTACCGAAATATATTCACTTAACACAGGCCACGGTTGCCAAACAAATGAGGGCAAACCGCTGGTCAAATCATTGAAAAAGTCGCCCAATATTTTTTTTATCAACCGTTGGTTTCTATGAGATAAAAAACTACCAGAAGTCGCGTAAGCCAATGTTGAGAAGTCATGCAATATTTTTCTTAACCATCAATTGGTGTCTATAGGACAGGAAATTGTCGCGAGGAAAATCTTCAAAACTCATCCTATTGACCTAGGCCTATTACATCGCGGGTTTGGCAACCCTGCAATAACTTTATATAACATCGCACCGTATTGTGAGGTGAACGAACTGAATGTTGACATTGTATTCAGGATTTAAAACAAGAACTGTCTTTAACCAGACAATGCGGTTGGTATAAAACATAGCGTGTGATATCATGATATCAACTTCAAAATCTAAAAACAAAAGTAAAGAAATAATTTAGGGCGAAATAAATAAACAGCGTACAGCAGGTGCTATCTTGTCAATAATGATAAGAGGAACATGAAAAAAACCAGCAGAGAGCATGCACCCCAGTAAAGAGTTAAATAAAGCAAGGAAAAATCATAATGTGCAGAAGGCCTACTTTTCGGATGATATTCACAGAAACAAAAATAAAGAACTAAAGATATAAAAACAAAAGTAAAGAAAATGAGGGCGAAATAAATAAACAGCGTACAGCATGTGATGACTTGTCAATAACGATAAGAGGAGCATGTACCTCAATAAAGAGTTTAAATAAAACAAGGAAAATCATAATGTGTAGAGGCCTACTTTTCGGATGATATTCACTGAAACAGAAAAAAGAAATAAGTTTAAAGAATTATATATTTTAAGATTAGATAATGAACAATCATACATAAAAATGTGACAGGTGTCTGATGATATTTATACACTTCGAGCAAAAAATAAAGAACTACTTAACACGCGACATAAATAAATAGCCATATTTTATGAACGAACTGAATGTTGACATTGCGGACCAGGATTTGAAACAAGAACTGTTTTCAAAAAGAAAACGCGGTTGGTATAAAAACATAGCGTGTGCTATCATGATATAAACTTCAAAATCTAAAACAAAAGTAAAGAAATAATTTAGGCGAAATAAATAAACAGCGTACAGCAGGTGCTATCTTGTCAATAATGATAAGAGGAACATGAAAAAACCAGCAGAGAGCATGCACCCCAGTAAAGAGTTAAATAAAGCAAGGCAAAATCATAATGTGCAGGAGGCCTACTTTTCGGATGATATTCACAGAAACAAAAATAAAGAACTACGTTAGTACGTTTAAAAAATTATATAATTTGAAATTAAATAATGCAAAATCATACATAAAAATGTCACATGTGTCTGATGATAATTATACACTTCGACCAAAAATTAAAAAAATACTTAACACGCGACATAAATAAACAGCCATCTATCAAGAATGACAAGAGGAACATGAAAAAAAAACCCACCTAATATATGAGAGCATGCACCCCAATAAAGAATTGCTTTAAAATAAAACAATGAAAAATCATGACATGTGAAATGTATGTTGATACACTTATAAATAATACTCAAGGGTGAAATAAAAACACCTTATCTACCGATATTTCCACAGTTAAACATACTTAGTGATCACTTGTACTAAAACAAAAATAAAGAAATACTTCACAAATGATAAGAGGAACACATAAAAAATAAATAAGCGAGCATTTCCCAAAAAAAATTAGTAAAAGATAAAATAATGATAAAACGTACAAGAAGGGGCAAAATATTTGTCGAAAAAACTTATTAAATGCTCATTTGCTCTAAGATATTTAATGTTTGCAATTTACTCCTAGTTTATCATTTATTTATTATTTATCTAGGCTTATATATCTTTTATTTATTTATCTATTAATTTATCTATTTATCAATTTATTTCAATATCATTATTATTAAGTGCCTATTTATAATGATATTTAAATCTATCAACATTATGCTTACGTCATCCAGGAGTTATTATCCCACTTGAAATCGCCATATAAACACAAATTAATAAAGAAATACCCAATGGGTGAAATAAAAAGCATGATCTATCTTTTCAAGAATGAAAAGAGGATATAAAAATATAACATAGCATGTCCTATAAACATGATAAAGAATTATTTAAAATCGTACAAATGTGAAACATGTAATATGACATGGAATGAGCGTTTCGACAGTATTTTTTGTGGGACATGAGAGCACATCAGACACATCGAATTGCATTCTGAATACGAAGAATGTCTTTCTCATATCAAATAATTTTCATTTTTTGAAATTCACGATATAATGCAAATTTTATGACAAATTATTAAAATTTGATATTTTTCAAATTTTGATATATAACAGTCCACAAGTAAATTTTATAAATCTAATGACATATTCTTAAAGTATGTAGCTGGGAGGAAAAGCCGACGATCAATTGAAATTTTGACCTTTCATATTGAAGATATGGATTTTATTTCCCAATTTTTTTTTTTTTTTTTGGGGGAATCCATATCTTCAATACGAAAGGTCAAAATTTTCAATTGATCGTCGGCCTTTCCTCCCAGCTAGGCCTATATATACTTAAAGAATGTATCATTAAATTTATAAAATTTACTTCGAGGACTGTTATATATCAAAAATATCAATTTTTAATGATTTGTCATAAAATGTGTATTACATTGCTAATTTCAAAAAATCAAAATTATTTGATATCAGGACATTCTTAGTATTCAATGCAAATATGTCTGATGTGCTCTAATGTCCCACAATAAATACTGTCCAAACGTTCATACCCCAGCCCTTAACATAAAACAAAATAAAACGGTCATGATAATATGACATTAAGGGCTTAACACCACTAATGAAGCGTCTTGGTTGAAATGCACGTGAAAATTAATGTCTTTCTTTTGCTCAACTTGAGGCCTTTTTGGCTCTCATAGTTGCCTGATGTACCCGTTACATTTTATTAAGAAACAAGGTAGTATAGTTTCTCTCCATTGATTTTGCAATAGCGTCTCCAGGAGGGGGGGCTCAGAGGGCTTTCAGATTTATGCGGTGGGGGGGCTTAATGGCTAAAAATTTTACATATCCCTCTAGCGTTGGTTGTCAGTAGATTGCAGTCACTCCTCATCAAGTGTTGACAAAGACAACAGTGGTAGTTGAAACGTACACAGTAAGTGCATTTTCTTGGATCAGATACTACGAACTCTGGTTTACTAGTTTACTCTACCGATCCTGATGAATTTGTTCAATCAATAACGATATCTGGGGACCAATCACAAGCCAGATTCATTTAAAGATGCATTACATCATGACCAATTTTAGTTAGGCCAGAAATTGGCCTAACTCTCCATAGAATCCCGTGTTAAAAAGTTATCCGCAATCCAAAGTCAGTAGTCCACTTGGGAAGCTAACAAACAGAGGGCGACGGTGACTGAAAAGATTAGATGTGAAAATCTATCAATTGTGACGTACAGCACGAATGAGCCGTAAATGTCCTCAATTGTATTCTGAGTTACAGTGTAAAATGGGCATGAAGGTCATATTCATAGGTATTTCAATTTGGTGCTACGTGCATCTCATTAAATGAGGTACACGTAGCACCAAATTGAGGTACCTATGAATACGACCTTCATGCCCATTTTACACTGTAACTCGGAATACAATTGAGGACATTTACGGCTCATTCGTGCTGTACGGTCACAATTGTGCACAAATAATAATCAGAGTTTTAAGCTTAAATGCAATAGCCAGAAGCACAATTGGCAAGTGGAGTACGGAGAAGTCTAGCTACACCCTGGAAGGAAAAAAACAGTATTTGAAACGAGGAAATGTGCAATATGACTTAATGTAATACATTAGAAAAGGCTTAAAAGGCAACTATTAGGCCCTGATTCATATTTAATCATCATTTAGGCCTGTAAATTAGATTGTCTGTGTAAATTTAGCAGGATCCGACTTTTTATGACGACTTTCAAAATGTGTTACATTTCAGAAACACCAAGCTGTTTGTGAGGTGGCGTTAGCTGTATGGGTTATAGGTTGAACTTTTTACAATATTTCTGGAAAAAAAATCCTGAAATCCATATATTAATTTTTACAATGGATGTCGTCATCTGACCTTCTGCTTGCAGAAAGGGGAAGTTTTGAAGAACTGAGTTGTTTTCCCGGCCCGTCTGTATAGAAAGTCAGTGGGGGTTATTTACTGGTGTGCACCCTAAAAGGCCCTTGTCATAACCAATGGTGGCGGCATGATTTTTCCGTGCATGAGGGTTTAGGGAAAATTAAATTATATGTCTAAACTTGAGGTTGCATGTGTAAAACATGGTCTTTTTTTAACGCATGTTTGGGGTATTGAAATGATATTTTTTTGGCTTGCACAATCATGGTAAAGATCCATGTCATACATAAGAGATTATAGGACATACAATACTTGGTAGGCCTAATGATAATGCGTAAACGTTGTACCTGTTAGGGAACTGAAATCAGACTGAAAACACAAACGTCATTCGAGGCTCTGTCTCACCAGTTGCATTTACAAGGCCCTTGTTATAACCAGTGGTGGCGGATGATTTTTTCTGGGGGAAGGGTCACACAAGGTTCTGAACAGAAACGTCACATACGGACCAACCCACACTACCGAGAACCGCGAATGCCGAGAACCGCGAAAGCCGAGAACCGCTCTAGTTATAGTTTCAGACCGGAATATAACTGGCATCTTGTATTTTTGAGACATTTTTCAAGGTACTTGTAATTCCTACTCTCATAAAACCGTGTTCATTCAACTTCAAGTGATTAATTATGCTCAATAGAAACTGACCTTCCCCACAATTTATGGCGCCGGTTCGCTAATCTCTAAGGACCGCCATCTCTAATTTAAATTAGAGATAGCGAACCTTATTGAAAATTAGAGATAGCGGGCCTTACTTTAGATTAGAGATAGCGAACCTGATTTAAAATTAGAGATAGTGGGCCTTATTTAAAATTAGTGATTGTAACGAACCTTAGGTATGGCAAACCTTAATCAAAATTAGTGATAGTGAACCTTCGGTATAGCGAACCTCAAGGAACCTCAAGGAACTGCAACCAGTTCTGAACATATCCTGGAAACGCCCCCCTCCGAGGTGCTGCAACCAGTTCTACACAGATCCTGGAAACAGCCCCCCCCTCAAGAAACTGCAACCAGCTCTATACATATATCCTGGAAACAGTCCCTCCCACTTTTGAGGTACTGAAATCAGTTCTACACAGATCCTGGAAACAGCCCCTCCTCAAGAAACAGCCCCTCCCCTCGAGGACTAAAAAACCAGTTCCACACAGATCCTGGAAAATGCAACCACCCCCCTCGTGAAACTAAAACTCCCCCCTTTGTGGAACTGTAAACCAGTTCAACACAGATCCTGGAAACAGGCCCTCCCTCCCCTTGAGAAACTGAAACCAGATCTTTGTATATAGATCCAGGAAAGAGCCACCCCTGTAAGGAACTAAAACCAGTTCTACACATCCAGTTCTACACAGATCCTGGAAACAGCCCTCCCCCCTCAATGAACTGAACCAGTTCTACACAGACCCTGGAAACAGGGCCCCTTCCTGTTAAGGAACTGAAATCAGTTCCTACAGGAAACAGGGCCCCACCCCTTCAAGGAACTGCAACCACTTCTACACATATCCTGAAAACAGCTCTCCCCTCAATGAACTGCAAGCAGTTCTACACAGGAACTGCAGGCTGTCCCCCAGGAACTGAAACCTACTCTACAGTCTACAGAGATCCTGAAAAAAAAACAGCCTCCCCCTCAAGAAACTGCAACCAGTTCTATGTATATATCCTAGAAACAGTCCCCCTGCCCTTTGATGTACTGAAACCAGTTCTACACAGATCCTGGAAACAGCCCCCTCAAGAAACAGCCCTCCCCCTTGAGGAACTGAAACCAGTTCTATACATATATCCTGGTAACAGTCCCTCCCCCTTTTGAGGTACAGAAATCAGTTCTACACAGATCCTGGAAACAGCCCCTCCTCAAGAAACAGCCCCTCAAGAAACAGCCCCTCAAGAAACAGCCCCTCCCCTCAAGGACTAAAACCAGTTCCACACAGATCCTGGAAAATGCAGCCACCCCCTGGTGAAACTGAAACTAGCTACACATATCCTGGAAATAGCACCCTCCCTTGAGGAACTGAAATAACCTCCCCCCTTTGTGGAGCTGTAAACCAGTTCAACTCAGATCCTGCAAACAGGCCTTCCCTCCCCTTGAGAAACTGAACAGTGTTGTAGTCGAGTCCTCGTCATCCGAGTCCGAGTCCAAGTCCGAGTCCTTGCCAATTTCCGATGTCCGAGTCCGAGTCCTTAGTGTTCGAGTCCTAGTCCGAGTCCTTATGTATCAAATTCAAGCCCGGGGTTTTGACCAATACTTTATCAATGTAGGCCTATACTTAACATGCTTAACCAGAATTTTAGTTCTATATTATTTTCTTGTAAGTACATAATTTGCTAGTCCCACCTTGCATGCCTAGTATTGTTTTGGGGCTGTGCAATAATTATGCAGAGCCCGCGGGGAGGTGTGAAACTGTAAGAGATATGCTTATCCCCTCTTGGCCTGCCAAAAATCGCTTGTACCCCCCGGCCTGCCCAAAATATTTGCACTCCCTTTACACCTGAGACCATAATACCTAAATGGTCTCAGCTTTACACATGCCATTTTTTTGGGATCGCAATTTACAAACCTTAAATGGTTTAGATATACCGTATGTTGCGAGCCCAGCGAGCAGGCAAATTTTCATGATATGTAAGCGTTTCCGTACTGTTTTCTAAGCATTTTTAGAGCATTTTATTTGAAAGGTGCCCCATATGTGCCGAAATTGCTTGTTCCCCCCTCTCGGATTGCCAAAAATTGCTTCCACCCTCCCTTTCGATCGGCCAAAAAAGTTCTTGCCCACAATTTTACCTACAGGGCCTACAGTCTTGGAAACAGAGTATAATCACAGACTCCCCCACCCCAAACTTATTAGGTTTGTGTTTTAAAGAGGCAAAAGTTGCAATATGACAATTAAAATATGACGTCACTACCAAACTTCAGGTGCCAAATGAAACTGTTGGATCTGGCTGTAGGCCTATATGCAGTATTATTCCGGGAGTGTCACTCACATGTAAAGGTGGTACGGATAGGCTATGTGCGGCGGTCAAGGGTCCCTTTTTCATGCTCTCTGGCAGTTCCTTGAGACCCACATTTGCATCATGCTCCAGTTCATTGAGCCTAACACTTTGAAAATTGTAGCTCTTTAGCTCAAATTATAATAAGCCTATAATATGGCCCAATTTTAGTTCACAGACCTCCACAAAAAATGTCCTTATTTTACCCCCAAATCAGTTCTTAGTTTCCAAAGTTCGCACCGCACACCCCTACTAAAATTTAACTTGAGTGCCCCAGGGTATTATTATTCATGTACATTCTACCGTCTAACCAAGCAATCATATCAAAACAAACGATTATGATTAAAATCCATTTAACCAATTAAAGATACAACTGAAACAAATCTTGCTTTTTGGTTGTACTTTTATTTACAAACTGAATTTATTTGCATGCAAAATTACTTTAACCATGTGATGTAATTATTGATCAAGCATAAGAAGAAGTTTACAATGAACGAAAATAAAAGACCTAAAAAGACCCTATTTTTTGGAGGACTCGGAGCCGAGTCCCCGAGTCCTTGGGGTCCGAGTCCGAGTCCAAGTCCTTAGCTTCCGAGTCCAAGTCCGAGTCCGAGTCCTTGAAAAAAGGACTCGAGTCCGGACTCGAGTCCGAGTCCCGAGTCCTCCAACACTGAAACTGAAACCAGATCTTTGTATATATAGATCCAGGAAAGAGCCCCTGGAAAGAGCCACCCCCTGTAAAGAACTAAAACCAGTTCTACACATCCAGTTCTACACAGATCCTGGAAACAGCCCTCCCCCCTCAATGAACTGAAACCAGTTCTACACAGACCCTGGAAACAGGGCCCCTTCCTGTTAAGGAACTGAAATCAGTTCCTACAGGAAACAGGGCCCCACCCCTTCAAGGAACTGCAACCACTTCTACACATATCCTGAAAACAGCTCTCCCCTCAATGAACTGCAAGCAGTTCTACACAGGAACTGCAGGCTGTCCCCCAGGAACTGAAACCTACTCTACAGTCTACAGAGATCCTGAAAAAAACCCCAGCCTCTCCCCTCAAGAAACTGCAACCAGTTCTATACATATCCTGGAAACAGTCCCCCTGCCCTTTGATGTACTGAAACCAGTTCTACACAGATCCTGGAAACAGCTCCCTCCTCAAGAAACAGCCCTCCCCTTGAGGAACTGAAATCAGTTCTACACAATCCTGGAAACAGCCCCCCCCCCCTCGAGGTATACGTACTGCAACCAGTTCTACACAGATCTTGAAACAGCCCCCTACCCAGGAACTGAAACCAGTTCTACACAGATCCTGGAAACCGGTTTTAACATATCCTGAAACAGCTTCCCCCGGTACAAAATGCAACCAGTTCTACACAGATCCTGGAAACAGCACCCCTTCAAGGAACTGCAACCAGTTTTAAACATATCCTGGAAACAGGCAAACAGCCCCCTTGAGGTATTGCAACCATGTTCTACATAGATCCTGGAACCCCCTCCCCAGGAACTGAAACCAGATCCTGGAAACTACCCCCACCCCCAGGTACTTTGCAACCAGTTCTACGCAGATTTTGAAAACATGCCTGGAAAGTTAGGATCTAATTTGAGAGTGGAGGGCAATGTAACATGAACTATCAAACTTTCCAGCTCATTACACAGTGGGTAGTTACCATAGCAACTAAGATCGTTTACAGTGGGTTTAAAAGTGAATGGTGGGTAAAGTTTATATATATAAATACTGGTAGCAGTAGCACATAATTCATTTTACGAAGGTCAAGAAAGGTCGGGTGAAACAGTGGTTGGTAAAGAAGGAGGTAGCTAACTTAGGGAGTTGTTTTCATGTTCTTTGATCATGTTCAGGAAAGTTTGAGTTGTTGTGATGGGTGTTTGTTTAGATGTATGTGCACTGAAACATGCAGTATATATTCCAGACCTGTGAGGCATAATCGGCAAAATAACATGAAAATGATGGACCACCAGACTGCTGCTTGGTATTTTTGCACACTTCAATAATGATGTATTGTTTTCTCCAGGATCATTTTACATCTTGGTAGCAAATCACTAGCATTGCTTGGATCAAGTTTTCAGTTTAGATGAACTTTTAATTCTATTCCTGGATCAAATTTGCAGAACTTGCTATCCATGAAATATTGGAATTGATGTAGAGTTATACTCTAGCAGATGTGAGGAGCATGGTGAAGTTCCATATTTGCATTGTTTGATTTTTGATGATGATGAAGTGCTGTTGTGAATCTTGCGTAAACTGTTCTTGTGGAACAAGTTTAACGACTTCTCAGCAGGCAATGTCTGTGCTGGGTGATATAGCGGACACCAAGAGAAATGCCAATTGGACAGCAATAGGTGGAACAGGTCGAGACAGCTTGTCATCATTTTTCCAAATGGAGCCTCAGATGACAAGCACGCCAAATGGAAGTACATCTGAGCAGTGGTGTCGCAAGTTGTTACCAGAGGAAGTGTAAATAAGTTCAATTTTAGTTTGCTTTTTCTTTTTATTTCTATACCAGAGGTGTAAGTCTTACGGAAATTCCCTGAATTCCTCAAATGTGGACAAAATTTTTCACATTTCCGGAATTGGATGATGATAATTCGTCATAAAATAGCCCAAATCCTTTTTTTTTTGAAGGGGTTGATACACTGGAGCCTTTTCCCTAGACAAGTCCACTTGCACCCCCAGAATTCAGAAAATTTGGCAAGGTGCTTGCCTTATAGGCTTGCATGTTTTCAGGGAGTGGATCGTTACTTCACTTACACCTCTGCTATACCCTTGTTTTTCTTTTTTTCCCCTTTCTTTCACATTCACTTGTTTGATTTTACATGTTTGTTACATTTTCTTTACATATTTTTGAAATAATGTGAACACTAGCATTGATTTTCATCCAGAATGTATCACTAACATTACGTTTTTCTTATTGTTTTCAGAACTCAGGCAACACTGAGCTTAACTCACACAATGCCCAGCAAAATATCATCAAGATCATCGCGTAGCACAAGCTCGCGGCCAAAATCCAAACCTCCATCACGACCAAAATCTCAACAGTCCACAGCCAACTCACGAGCCACATCCAACAACTCGTCACCACCAAAATACTACAAGCGCCCTCCACTGCCAATGCCGCTAAATAACAAGGACTGGCCGGAGGCATTTGGATTCACAATCGGGGGAGACTCGCCATCATATATTATATCCGTTCAGTCTGGTAGTCATGCACATAATGCTGGTTTACAGCCTGGAGACCAGTTAGTAGAACTCCATAATCAGAATGTGACACAATTATCTGCCAATGGTATCAAATCATTAGCGCAGCAATGCCCCAGTATTCCACCAAGTATAGTAGTCGTATCATGCGTCAAAACGTGCGAACTTGTGCGCGACAAAAATGGACGCTATGGAATGACGCTGATAGGGGGCGGACCTGTGTACGTAGAAGTGGTGGAAATGCAAAGCCCGGCGGATAGAGCTGGGATGAAAGGAGGGGATATGGTGTTAGAAATTAATGGAATACAAATTAGACATTCAGATGATGCCAAGGTATTTGTGCGTGGATCTAGTAGACTCAAATTAGTGATTATACCGGGTGCTGGACATCAGTCCGTCAGGAAATTAGCACAGAAATTTGAAGAGCAAGCTAAGGAGAGGGCAGTTAGAGCTGAAGGTTTCTTTAGAAAGGTGAGTTGCTGTTTAGTGTTTTGAAAGACAAATGGTTCTTTTGTCTTGTCTCTTCCAACAGGTTGTTGTTTCCCATGTTCTATGTTTCCTTGAATATGCATAACCTATTAAAAACTCTCAGAAAATGGCTTCACACATAAAACGATGAAGAATTGCCACCAATTATGAATGAGAAAGAATTGGTAGTCAGTCTAGGCCACTTGTTTAATAAAAAATACTGAGTCTTGAGTCGTGAATAAGAATATCCTGAAAATGGGCCTGATCCCAAACAACATTAAACACTACATACTTGTGCTGACAGATGAATGACTTTATAAAGGGACTGTCTTTTGGAATTTAGAGCATTGCCCAAATTTGGACAAATTTTGAATTTTTTAGCCCCAAAGCCTATAATTTGGCCTAATTTTAGTTCACAGAGCTCCACAAACAGTGTTCTATTTACCCAGGGACTGCCTGAGGAATTAAATGGAAATGTCATTTTAGAAGTCTTCCTGTTGTCATTTTATTGAACAGTTATTATTGAAGAAATCAAATCACATTGAGACAATTTAAGTATCAAAATACTGAAAACAAATATGCCTGTGTGTTCTATCTGTGGTAGGACCATTGTGATGGTATAATACTATCTTCCAAGTTTCTTTACACAGTTATTAAAGGCGTAGCCGTATTTAGTGATCCCAGTGAATGTGTAAAAAGTTCAAATTGTTGTTGCCTGAATGAGAAGGACAAGTCATTAAAATTGGGTATTTTTGAACGATTTAATTCTAAGGTAAAAAACCCAAGGAAAACAGCAGTTTTTAAGTTAGAGAAATTAAAGAGTACATGTAAAAGGTCATATTTGTGACACAATCTGGTCCATGAGGGCCAAAGGCGGCAAATTTAAAACTGAGATAATGGTAAAAATATGGAGTAAAAAACAATAAAATACATAAGAAAATAGCCATCAAAAAACTTCATAACTTTAGAACCAAGTATGCTAGGCCTTTGGTGTTTACAGTAAATGATAGCTTATTGTAAGTACATGTATAATGTAATAATTACAGTAACTCAATTTTCAAAAATGCCTCCTTTGGCCCCCACGGACCAGATCGGGTCACATTTTGTCTTGAATACACAGCTACTGTATATTGGCACATCTATGACACTAACATAGGTGCCAAAATCTTAATTTTGATGATTTTTATGATCCTCAGGATGAGCAAATCACTGAATAGGCCTTTAACATTTCATACATGTACATTCATCGTTGAAACCAATAATTTATTATTTTAATATACCAAATTTCGTCTTGTAATATCTCTCAAGGTTTGATAATGATGGGTGTGATCAGGCTGGTCACTAGGAATACAATGCATAATAATACTAGTCTTCAGTGGGTGTGGTCAAAAAGGTGTGGTTCTTGTTTTAGGCTTATTTCCCATTCCCACTGTACCATGTGATCTATAGGCAAACCCAATAAATGAGTCATACAGCGATGTAGCGCTCACTCTGACAGTGCAACAGGTTGCATCGGTTGACATGGTTGACATGATTGATTGCGGATAGTCATTAGGCATATTGATTATTGGATATATGCATAGAAAAACTAGAAAGGCACCAACCACTGTATTATTGCAATGAAATATCTCTGGCACTGATAAATGTATTATGTACAATACAGTGGCATTGAAAAAGTGATTTGAAATTTATGTGCATGTACAGTACATTTAATTGGAGGCCTATTTAATTTAATTATTTTTTGCAATAAATTTAATTTTTGAGCGTGTTTATTAATTTATTGTTTCTACATGTATACAATTCAGGCTTCCCGTTAGTGTGCGTCATTGCGTCCAGACGCGTATTTTACAAATTTGGACGCAAATTCACATGGCTAATCAAGTATTTTGCGTCCATGTCACATGCATTTGGACGCAGACAAAACTTCGAAATTTTATCATTAATTGATGATAAAAATAAGCAATTTGTATTCTTTTATATTTTTAAGATAATAAAAGCCCCAAAATTTTGACCCACCTGCTGAGAATTGAAGTAAATTCTGCAATATTTGTAAATGCAACGTCAGGAAATCGTGCACTTTTTGCATGCTTTCCGAACGATCGCTGCCTGTACAGTGTACAGCTGTTTTGTTTACAAGCAAGCACGTGCCGCTAACGTGCGGTGTTTATTTAATTATTTATCACAACCTGACAATATTCAATTTTTAATATTTTAAGTTTATTTTCTCATAAATAATCTAGGTTTCCTTTATTAGTATTATTGTTACGATGAATAAAAGCAATTTTAAAGACAAAATCCAAATGATAACCCTTTTTCGTATTATTTTTGGCAGCGCGTGTTTTAGTTTTTTGTAGCATCAACAGCACGTTAATTTAAAAATAGAAACGCGGAAGTGAAAGTCTGAACGAAAATTGCTCAAGATTGACATTCTTTGCTCATGTTTTTGCACCTGTTTTTGACCACGTTTGGACCAAAACTGACACAGAAATGAGAAAAATTATCATAGCGAATGGAGATGGAATATCACGGCGAAAATGCACTTTTATTTTTTTTAACAATCAACATTTGATGAGGTGTAGACCGAATGCGTGTGTATCGTCATAATCGTGAATTTCAGATGCATGTGGATGGATGCACAAAAATCTGTCTGGACGCAAGTTTTTGCAACCTCGTCAGCAAACTTGCGTCATTACGGACGCACATTTTTAAAACCTTAACGGGAACCCTGGTATACATGATATCATTGTGCTTGATTTTGTGTATTTATTTTGAAATTTATGTATTTCTAGGTCATTGTGTTTATCTTATTGTTTCTATATTATTTTCTAAATATTATACTTGCCATACCGATGAAAAGTATAGTCCCACCTTCAAGTTAAGTCCCACCCCCAATTTTTTTTTAAATTCCAGAAATTGTAAAAAAATATATAAGAAAAATAACAATTTTCTCATTCAGATTTGAATGTATGGACCTAGGATCATTGATTATGTGACTTTTTTTAATAATTTGCCATAAAATATGTATTATACCATGAATTTCTAAAAAAAATACAATTATTTGATATCAGAAGGACCTTCCAACTAGATACAGAATGCAATTGGTAATGGTAACTGCATAAGGGTTAGCATATTTAGGGTCTGGCTTATGGGTTAATTAGTAGACTAAATTAGGCTCATAGATAACCTGAAAAATCTTGCAAAGATCAAAGATGAAAAGACTATAATTAAAGACCGAATTAAAAAGACTAATTTGCGTCTGACGTCATGACAAAGGCGCGCCGTGATTGGTTGCTGACCTGCACAGTATGGCATTTTTGGTCTGATTGACAGGACGTCATACGCAAACTAGTCTTTTTAATTCGGTCTTCAATTATAACACTACAGCAGAACTATTAAACTGCGGGGAGGGCAGCACAAGCAGTGCACACAAGATTTTCTATTGTTGACCCCAATGGTTTTTTTCCACAAAGGCCCGTCGTGGCAATGATGAGCTGGGGGCCCTCCAGTCCACTGGCTACACCACTGATCTGAAATACTTGAAAACCTGTGCAAATGGAGCCATGCATATGGACTGCTATTTACATTTTACATGTAGGTCATCCAGATGCATTGAGGCATAAGTAATCAAAGTGAAATTGATTTGTACTCTAAAAAAATAATGTCCAGGAGTCTTGAAGACTTGTACATAATATATGTATGTATTACCAACAGTGAGGACATTGTATAATGATTATATTATCCAGTAATCAATAAAATGAAATTGGATGACCCTGAAGGATTCCATGATTTTGAAGTACAACATGATAAAGTACTTGGGAGATCTAGATGGGGACAAACCTTTATAAACGGGCTGGAACGCCCATCTATTTTTTTTAGAAGTAATTGGGCCCTGTCAGACTCCTTCCATATATAGCTGGCTGCTGCCGCAAAGTGCTGCGGGAGGATCGCTGCACCTCCATCAGCGAGTCTGTTACCTTCCTGGCATTGAATAAAGCAGGTACCCATTTGCATCTGGGTGGGGAGAAGCAATAGGGGTGAAGAGCCTGCCTAAGTGCACAATTACATTGACTCCGCAGGGACTCAAACCTACAACCATGTGAAGTATTAGACCGCTGGGCCACCTTGCCCATGCATACTTTAATTAGTATTTAGTATCAAACGGGAGTAATTTATATAAAAATGTGATATATAATATGTACTTTCTTATGATGTATCTTGGCCTTAAAGTTTGCTGACAGTGACGTGTTCAAGGCCTGTGGTAGTGGGAACATTCACACTTATGGCCTCATTCATGCATGCTGCATGCACAGCCATTGTTTCGAGTAAATATTAATATTTCTTATTTTCCACTAAAATTGTGAAATGCTGAATTTTTACTGGAATTTCAAATTTCAAAATGTTTGTAACAGCTAGGCATGTAATGCATTGTGCCATTAAATATGGATGGTAAGCACCACACACGTAAACCTTTGTAATGCTCACGTATTAGACCTTCACAAAAAAATCAAATATGTTGAATCTGGAATTTAGCATTAATTACGGATATTTGGTTAGTGTAGTGGTCTTCTCACTCGCTTCTCACCACTGCGGCCAGAGTTCAATGCCCTGTGTTGCCACATATGAATTTGAATACCGCAGGTCCTTACGGGTTTTTTTGCGGGTGCTCTGTTTCCTTTTAAGTTGGACCTCTTCCCATATCCCTGTCCCATTATATTCGGTTGGCATCCCTTTAATTTATTAGCCTCTGAGCACACACTATTTGTCAATCACACATTAACCTCAAAACGAGATTCTACCCGCAACATGTATTGCGTGTGCATATATATGCTTGTCAAACGTGTGCTTTAATTGCAACATACTCTTTGCAAAAACCTTCTATAGCGCACGTTGCTAGAAAAAAGCGTGAAACAAAAATGAACTTTTGGGAGGACCTTGTTTTTGTAGCAAGATGGCAGATCCGTGCAAAGGGTGAATTGGGTTTTGCCTGGCTTTGGCCGAATGTTAAATAAAGAATGGCAGCAAATTCCAAAATGGCCTGGTCCAACCTCTTTGAAAGCAAACCATATTTTTTAAACCCATCTTGACAACCACAAAGTAAAGGTGCATATTTAACATACAGTGTGCTATTGGATATTCAATTATAATGTACACACACTGCTGTAGTAAATCCTATTCAATCGTAATTATTTGACAAAACCCACAATACAACCCCCATGGATGCCATCCTGAGCATGAAAACATAATGAAGTTTAATGATGACTAAAATCCTGTCAATGTTATTGATTTCATGACATCACTGGACTGCATACCATTCCCTGAATACAAAGCCAATAATAGATTATTGCATGTAAAAGGTGTATTGTTGTGCCAATCAATTATTCATTATTATTAGGGGGTGACATTATTTTGTAAGTTGCATAATCAGGGTTGTAGCTAGAGAATTTTTAGTGCCGGGTGGTATTTTGAGGGAATTTTTCGTAAATTGACAATTTCATTTTTTGTGAAAAAAAAATTGACAATTAGATTTTATTTCATTTTGCTATTTTACCATGGGCTCCCTAATATTTGAGCAAATCGTAAGGTATTTCTTTGTGTACTACATCATATCAATTTGGACCCAAACCTGATGCCACCCAAATTTCTTGACCCCCCCCGGCAATATTTTTTACCTTGCTATGGCCCTGTATGTGGTTGACAGTTACATGTTCAACGGCACCACATTGACATGTCAAAGGGTAGTACGAGGAACCCATACCGTACTTAGCTCTGCTAGTACGGTATGGGATGATCTGTATACAAAAAGCTAGTGCAACGTCATTGCATGATTTCAATTAGAGTTTGCACTAAAAAATACAAGGCTCCTGTGGTTTAAATAGTAGCATGTTTGTCATAATATTAATTACGCAGCTTCTTGTACTTCTTGCCTAAACACCTATGCTTGAAATTGTAATTAATACTTTATTATTTATCCAGAATAAATAAAATTCATTAGCACATGATCCAAATCAGCGCACCCAAATTGAGATGGCACTTCAGTGCAAACTTAAATAGGGCAGCACCAATACGAAAATGTCATACCGATAAATGATGTGTCTGTTTTGCCCGGTTTTTTAAGTTTGCGTTGCGAACTAGTCAAAGGGCACACTATTCTTGGGGTACACTACTTTCAGTACTTTGACAATAAAAGAAATCCTACCGGGTAAATAAAGTTATGCACACATTACTTTCCAAGGTACATTTTTGTACCTTAAGGGCTGGGGTATGAACGTTTGGACAGTATTTATTTTGGGACATTAGAGCACATCAGACATATCGAATTGCATTCTGAATATGAAGAATGTCATTCTGATATCAAATAATTTTGATTTTTGAAATTAGCAATTTAATACACATTTCATGGCAAATCATTAAAAATTGATATTTTGATATTTAACAGTACTTGAAGTAAACTTTATAAATCTGATGATTTATACTTAAAGTGTATGTAGGTGGGATGAAAAGCCGACGATCAATTGAAAATTTTGACCTTTCGTATTGAAGATATGGATTTTTTTCCCAAAACACAAAAAAAATTAGGTCTTTTGGGAAAAAATCCATATCTTCAATATGAAAGGTCAAAATTTTCAATTGACCGTCGGCTTTTCCTCCCTGCTACATACACTTTAAGAATATATCATTAGATTTATATAATTTACCGAGGACTGTTATATCAAAATTTGAAAAATATCAAATTTTTATAATTTGTCATAAAATTTGTGTTATATTGTGATTTAAAAAAAATGAAAATTATTTGATATCAGAAAGACATGCTTCAGTATTCAGAATGCAATTCGATAGGTCTGAGGTGCTCTCATGTCCCACAAAAAATACTGTCGTAAAAGCATAATAAACGCTCATTTTGGATCCCTTAACTCAAATTAAACAAAAACATAGACTATCAAGCAAGCCCCAAACACATCTACTAGCACTTATAACACCTTTCACAATACCAAAGCTCTGTTGTTTACCTTAAACTGTGCTTCAAAATAAGTTTATTTCCTCCAGTAATGCTATACAGGCTACATGTACAATGTATATCAAAGTGAGTGTTCACCATCCATCCGTTTTTAGTGAAAAAGTCTTGTTTTTTCCAAACGCAAAATTGAAGACACAAATTGAAATCCCCAGAAATTGCACTCCTTGAAATGTTACTTAAGGTGGGCTGTGTGCTACAAACTGCACTTATGATAAAATAATGTGATACTTAGTAATAAGAGTCTAGCTGGCAGATTTTATAAGGTGAGCTATAAATCACACTCAGATGGGCAACTTATGGTGAGCCCTCCGACAGCGTTGCACTCGCTCACCTAAAATCGCAAAACCTGGCCTTTCTATCATGTCTGAGTGTGCAGATATAGGCCTATAACTTATTTCTGCTTTGTTAATAATGTATACAAATAGGCAAAATGTCTTTTGTTGCAAAATAACGTCTAGCTTTGAATTTGGGACATAAACTGCGTCATGCAGGGACGTTGCAAATGTATAACAATTCTCCTTTAAAAGTGTAAATAAATTAGGGACCATTCACAAACACTTGTAAGGGGGGGCCTGATGCAAAAAAAAATTGTCGCGAAAATTTTTCGGCCCCCCCCCCCTTTACAGGGCCCCCTCTTTTTGACATGAAAATTATGGGTCAACCCCATAGAAAAGCATATAAACTCAATTTTTCCAGGAAAATTTGTGGTCATTTTTTTCATGGCCCCCCTTTTTGCATCAGGCCCCCCTTACAAGTGTTTGTGAACGGTCCCTTACCATAAATTTCATTTTCCTCACAAGCTTTAAAAACCAAAAATCGGCTTAGAATATTTTACAAATGAGCTCAGCCCTATATTGCAAGTACATGTAATTTCAATAAGGCCAACGACAATGAATTCATAGTTTCCTCTTGGACTTGGAGCGCTCGTCATTTTTTAAAACTGGACAAAACTTTCATTATTTTCTTTCAAATCTCAATTTTCTTGAAGTTGATGTCATTATGAAAGTGTTGACTTGTCAGTTATGTCTGTCTCATTCTTGTAAGTATTTTAGCAGTGTTTTGCAGCAGTAGGGGACTAGAGCATGTGCTAAATAATGGAAATTTTAGAATCCCTCATCCCTTTCCGGAGCATTTTTAGATGCGCTTGCAATAATAGTAATTTATTTACAAAGATTTTGATTTCACAATATGAGCAAAGTGAACCTATGATATGCTGCAGTAGGGTAATTCATTTGAAACATGTTTTATTGTTTGAATCTGTATATAACCCTCTACAAATAGCAAATAATGAATGATGCAAAATAATGAATAATGAATTATAATGAAATGTGACCTCATCCCCTTCTCAAGATCTCCAACAGGAAACTATGAATTCATTGCTGATGGCCTAATAGTCAAATGTATTTATACAATTAATAGGCCCATGCAAAGTGTTGAAATAACAAAGGTAACCTTTATGAAATAAAATGTTGTGTGCTATTTGCAAGCCATGTCAGGGAAATTCTACCAGGGCTGCCAATAAATTTCAGCCCAAATCGTGGGTCAAATATTCAAAAAGTCACCAATTTTTTCCTTAGCCATTGGTTTCTACGGGGCAGGAAACTACCGGAAGTAACGGGAGCCAATGTTGAAAAGTCGCCCAATTTTTTTCTTAACCATTGGTTTCTATGGGGCAGGAAATTGTTTAAAGCTGCTGGAAATTTTTTTCAAAAGTAGCCCAATTGGGCTTTCAAATCACAAGTTTGGCAACTCTTAACTACTTCACTAGTGAAAATAATAATAAAATTGCCTGTTGCATTCTGTACGACCTCGGTAACCATAGAAACGGTATACAATGAGTGGCCTGTGCAGCTCATTACACAAATAAAATGGAACCTTATATTGCAAAAATGCAATAATTTTTTCCAGGGGTATATTTTTGAGAATAGAATAACAATGTCTATAAATAATATAAAAAGAGTGATCAATTTAACAGAATTATGACTTAATATTAATGTATTTTCATTGTAAATTTGAAGGAAATAGGCCTAATGTATTCTAATACAGACCTGTGCAAGGAAATAGATCTATAATAATTACTTTTTTGTATTACAAATTACTAGCATTTCCGCATGATATTTTACTTGGGTGTATAAATTGCGAGCATACTATAAGTCGGTGCATTTTATATCGGATTACTAATTACTGATTGTCTTCGGAAATTAAATTAATTGACTGAAATTGGTCAGGTATCGCTTGTTTGAGCAATTTGCATTGACTAAAAATAAGATGAAATTAGATTTAAATTATTAAAAAAGAAGGCAGTAAAGGGTCAATGTCCAACCACTTTAAGCCATAATGTATGATTTCCACTAGATTTTGATTTTGTTATTCTTTACCCAAAATGCTGAAATAATATTATATTATGATCAGACCAAAATATTAAAAGAATAAATTGTTGTGAGTCACCCTCCCTCCTCACTTTCTGGGATCATGCAGTCCATACAATTTTCATATTTGGCAATTTTTTGCTTCAATGGACTGAGCAATTTTGGCCTCTGAGTGGTGGGCTCTAGTGCTAAAATTGAAGCTCTGCCGCTCACAAACCGCCCACTGTAGCTACAACCCTGATCATAATTATTAAATTTTTAATTTTTAATACTTTTTAATCGTAAAATTTTAATGCTGATAAACAAGTTTATTATTAGTCAGCATGAAATACTAGCAAGTGTGTAGGGGTCTAACCCCTCATAATCTTAAATTGAAAAAAAAAAGGACCCTGTCGTTTTCCTGGCAGGTGCTGAAAACTGCTAGCAATGTCAAGTTTTTGTGAAAACTTCTGTATTTTGTTAATTTAGCTGTAAAAAACACCTCCCTCCCGCCCTCACTTTTCCAAAAAAATGTGGCGAGTAACATTCATAACCTCCGCGTATTACGCCATATGTGCGTCCCAATTAAATTGCTCGTTAGATGATATATGCACACCAGCGCGGAGGTTATTGATATCCATCAATGACCTCCGCGTATGCTTACGCGGTACAATGACTTTCGCGTAGTGTGCATCTGTTGCGCCGGAACACTACACACGCACGCAACTACCATATTTGCACATGGCGTGATTGCGCAGTGCTGTAATTGGTATGTCCGTTTTAGCCTGTTCGACTTTTTGAAGGGCGAAATATAAGTTTGATAAAAATTGTTTATTTCAACAAATTTCGGAGAATAAAATCTTGAGATTTGGTTGAGTGATGAGTTAAAAGTGACGGTTATGAATTCGGTTAATAACTTTGCATCAGTTATATGTCGGGCATAGGCAAAATGTTTAGATTTTTCACAATGCCCTCCAAATAACTAATGCCCAGTTATTAACCTATAAGTAAAACTATGAAGTCCCAGTGGCAAGTTACAAGAAACAAACAGGTTGTGTCTTCCATACAGGGTGTACAATGTATGGATTTCAACTGAAATAGCCCAATGACTGCTTGACTAGGCAGCTTACCATGAAGTGTAGCCTTTAGTATCCAAAATCATTTGAAATGGATAAATAAAAAAAGAAGGAAGGAAATTAAACAACAAAAAAGTGGATGGAGCTGATTTATGCATATCATGCTTGCGTTATAAGTGCTAGTTTAGTGAGTAGGCTACACATCTTTTCCACCCAGCCAATATACCACACCCCATCTAAGTTGACCCACCCAACCCCTCCTCATCAGCACCATTTTCCCTTTTCCTTTGTCTCATGAAGGACAATATGTGTATGGGTTGTGTGTGGGGAGGGTGAGAAGTAGAATATACACTGGTTTATTGTTATATTCCATTATCATAATATGGACATTTGTGTGCCAGATGGTGACATAACACAAAAGTAAAATTGTAGCTTTGTCCTTGGAATAGACATAATAGGCACTGTGATGAGAATTGTTTCAAATTGAATTGACAGTTGACATGTGTGCAGTACATCATGTCAGAAATAACCATACATAGGCCTACAATGTAGTGAATGTATACACAAATGGTATATGATTCAGGTATGTAAGTTTTCGGGATTGATCTGGAATTTTGTTCAAATTGCCGCTCTTCTATTTATTTTCAGTCCATTTGGGGGCTTTTTTATCCCAAATTAACACTTTTTTTCCTCCAGATTTTTCCCCGCTTTTTTCCAGGCCTACTAATTACATCCCTGATGCTTATATTATATTTTCATGTACAATACAAAATGTAGACTTGTTTCAAATTGAATGGCAATTAATTGTTACGCAGTATTTCTCCGGTTCCAGCCTTGAATAACAAGTAAATTAGGTTCTATAATTCTTCTTTTTTAATTTTTGTAAAAAAAATAATACTTTTTTTTGGTTGAAAAAAAACCTGCAATTGCACCCAAAAAAATGCAATTGCGGCTGCAAATGCCATGATCACATTTTCCATCAATGCCCACCATACAGTAGAACACACAGGAATACAGCATAGTTTATACAAGCTTTCATAGATATTCTCAAATAACTCTTGTTTAATGTCTTGTAAGTTGTAACACCATGTTCTTCAATGAATATAGCAACAAACACACATAAAGAATCGTTTACAAAGAAAATGAACTTAATACATCATCCAAGGCTCATGGTAGGGTCTGATTACTACAATGGCTGGGAATGGAATGACATACGTGTAATTGAAAGATAGTCAACAACAGGGGTGTGATTTTTCCGGATTTCCAGATTTTTGTAAAGAAATGGAATTTTGGGAAATTGCAAAAAAAAATTATTTTTTTTTTAAGTTTTTATTTTTTCGGTTTAGTAGTGTCCTGGACCTAGACCTAAATGCTAGGATCATTCATGGTTGACCTAAAAAAAAAAAAACAATTTCAAGATGTTTTGTATTTTTAATATGAAAATTGATACTTTGTATTCATGTCATACTCTATTGATTTCAAAATGCATTCAAAATTTCAAATTCAATGCATTTTGAAATTATTAATAGACTATGACATGAATACAAATTATCAATTTTCATATTAAAAATACAAAACATCTTGAAATTTTTTTAATTTTAGGTCAACCATGAATGATCCTAGCATTTAGGTCTAGGTCCAGGGACACTACTAAACCGAAAAATAAAAACTTAAAAAAAATTTAAAAAAAAAATTCCTGCCCGGTAATGTAATCTCGGCGGGTACCCTTAGCCCACCCGAAAATGCCAGCCTTATTGGGTTCATGAATATTTAATGGCCGCTAATTAGTGTATTTAATTTCAAGTTAGTGTATTTAAAACAAAACCTTGGTTTTACCTCAACCTTTTTCCTGTAAAGCCTATGTATGTATGTACCAAGGTTGTTGTTTTTTCGTTCGATTGCCACTTACAATGTTTATTTTCTCCCTTGACAGCTTGATGCAGTATTTTACAATGATCCCTCCAAGAAGGTCACCCTCATCACACTACTCAAGCAATACGCTAAGGACAAGAAGGTGGATAACTTTGGCCGGGCTCTGGCCAATTTACTGGACACAACACCACAGAGGCAATTATTTGAAGACATTAGGTAGGAATTATGAAGAGACCCATCAGGATTGTATTTGGATAAATTATGGGTTTGCAATCAAAAATACACACTTTGGACCACAATGACCTCATCCCAATGGCATAGTTCAACAAACTCAATTAAATATTCATAGTGCAAAATTTAACCTCAAGTTGCAGAGTATGAGTTTTTGTACCCAAATTTTCAAAGGTCATTAAATGAATGTACAAATGCATTGGGGTTAAAGAACTGTGCCCTGATAGATGAGCATGTTGTAGATCCTAGTGATTGATAACCAGTTGACAACTGATCTATAAATGGAAAAAAGTACTTGGAACACTTTGTACATTTTCTCGAAATTCTGTGCAGAATTGGCAATGATCATGGAAATGATGTGTTTTGTTTATGAACAAACATGGCATCAACAATGATTTACCCTTCCCCTCTCCCCATCAATCAATGTTGGAACACTTTGAAAACTGCTGAAGATATTAGCATCAGGCCTCGAATTAAGGATCTGAAGGGGCACAGCAACTTTTTTAGGGCAAGTTGAAAATTGCCTTGGATTTTCACTTAAAAGGCAAGGCAGCAAGGCAGAGGGCACCAAGGCAATTTCTCAAAAGTGAAGAAAACACACACAAACATAGATATACGATTTTATAATGAAGGGGCAGGGCTGGGGCACCGACGGCAACTTCATTAGAGGGCACTGCAAGTGAATGCCTTGGGTAAGGGACATATTTTGAGGGCATTATGGCAGTGGGGATGGGCACCCATGGGCTGATTAGCATTTCCCAACATTGCACAGGGGAGAGGGTGTGACAGATCCTTGTAGTTATACCTTACATAGGCTTACATTTGAACAAAAAACGGCTCATTTGGCATGATTTTGTCACTCATGTCCCTCATGTCCCTCAGCAGCTAGGGCTTACAGGATACAGGGGTAAGGGCGATTTGTCACCATTATTTTCTAAAATAGCCCAGGTAAAATGAGCAACACTCAAAGGGCAGAGGCGATTTTTAGAAGAAAATTGATAACATAGACCCCATAATGTTTTTTTGAGCCCAGCCTGTTACGTTCTATGCAACGACAGCACAAAACTAAGATAGAGGAAAAGATACAGGCTGGAAGATCACCTTAGTAAAATGTATTTAATTTCAAGTTTTAAATGTACATGTAGGCCTAATGCATTGTTATTTTCAGCTACATTATGTGGACAGTGTCTTCAAAATTCAAAGCAGAAAGACCAGTGAAAAAACCAAAATCACTGGTCATACATGTATGCCTATATATTTGTCATCCTAATTTTTCACCTGTTTAAACAAGTCAATAGGACAATAGCATCAAGCTCTATTGTGCTATTGACTGGTTAAAACAGGTGAAAAATTAGGATGACAAATTTAGTGATTTTAAATTTTTCACTGGTCTTTCTGTTATGATTTTTTAAGCCACTGTCCACTTAATGAAAAAAATAATGTCCCTTTATTTCTCTGTGGCAGGATATTTGTTCCACCGAAACACAGGCAGAGATTTGACTACTTGGTATCCAAGGATGTGCCACAAAGTGGAAGAAGGTATTTATAAACTGATAGGAAAATGCTGAAATGTTTCTTGTAAATATATGGAACCCACATCAGATGGAGGAAGTATCCCATCATGCATTGCAGTCTATCTGCTTGCTCCATAGCAAATTCATCCTTCAAAGGGGGCGCCTTCAACTTTTTAGTCTCATGTAAAATCAGGCTTACTTGAACCAAATAAACGGCAGTTGATTTCAAATGAAGTAGTGTCTTTTCAACTCTTTAGATTAGAATTTCTAGTGTCCTAAGCCATCCTAGTGCCCTTGGTTTTGTCAAGCAAAAATGTCATTTCGTTTATTTGATCACCAAACCTGATGAACTTATTCAACCATCCTAGTGCTGAGTTGGATAGCTGCAATTTTGATACAGATATGACTTATGCCAATGTTATTGGTCTGGAGCAGGGTCTTAGCTAGGGTTTGTCAAGTACCAAGTTTATGTACCTGTCATTTTCATCAAAACTACCTGTCCAAAATTTGACCCTCAAATCATAAACCAGACCTCATCACCTTCTGGGGGTTCAATCAGTTAAAAAACTGTTGATTTTTTAGTCTGATCTTGTTTTGAGTTCACAGAGCTTATTCAAGCACTATTTTTAGAATTTAGCATCTGCCACATGTGACATTGATCTTTCCAGATAACACCCTGATTTTGATTTTCAACAGCCTTCTTTAAATAGCATTAAATTGTTCTGATATCTTGTTTTGTGTCATGTTATGAAAGTGGAAGTTATCGGAGGTCAAAATTAGGAATGTAGCAAAAGGGGACTACTATGTTGTATGAAATACTCTTCAAATGCTACCTGTTGTTTGATAAAGCTTCAACATCATTTATTCAATCAGTTAGATGACCCCTTCAAATTTGATGTGTTAATTTTCCGTTAAATTGTCTCATAAGTCATAAAATCTACAATTATCATCATAATTATGTTATTGTTTCAGGATTGTACGAGTGGACAGAACTGGCGGTTCATTTGGGTTCATGCTGGTTGGTGATAATCCAGTCATGGTGGAATCAGTTGATTCAGGTAAGTCAGTTTGACAACAGGCAGGGTCTTTAGCTACGACTTGACAAGTGTCTGTCATTTTCACAAAAACTACCTGTCCAAAATGTGTCCCTAATTACATAAAACCAGACATCTACCCCAATCTGGGGGTTCAGTCAGTCAAATAACCTTTATTTATTTGTCCGGTCTTGTTTTGAGTTCACAGAACATATTCAAGCATTATTTGAGCAAATGTCACAACCATAAATTTTGCCTGTCCCAGGAGAAAACTGCCTGTCCTAAATGACAGGTGGACGGGTGGCTGGTTAACACCCTGACTACTGGTTTTATGTACAGTGAACATGGACCTAATTACCTCCAAATTTGCATATATGATTAGAATGAAAAGAAGCATCATCAGAGGTAGTATTCACAACTCTGTTATTGTCATCCATCATCTTTGCTGGTAAAGGCATTATAACTGTGATCAGTCTTTTACATGCCCTAGTCATGCATTATAGGTGTCAGTTATGGGGTTGATTTAACAAAGTGTTGCAAAGCAACATAACTTATTGCATCTGGGCACAGAATAAGAATTCCTAATTTATTATTTTTTGACCCAAGACTTAAGAACAAAATTGTACAATTGATTTGTTGGGAGTGGGCTTTTTTCCTTGCTCCTTTTCCTCAATTGTGTTACTTTCTGTTAATTCTCTTCATTATAAGCCTGCATATGCTTATAAGTTTTTAAGGCTTGGCTTAAGCATTTTGCTTGAGCCTGGTCCCATCAGGACCCAAGTGTGTATCCGCCAAACAAACAAATAAACCCATTTTATCTTATAAATACCTTAATCCATTGTAACATTGGCAGTGTTAGGGTTAATAGTATCAGTAACGTTAGTGTGCCCTTCATTGGGCGTAGCTAGCTTCAAATTGCCATGGTTCACTCAAAACGCTGGCATACACATGCACATAAAAGACGCCACAAAGATACACTCGCAAAGCATTGAAAGCAGCCCCCTCAAGTCATTGACATCACTGACTTGCTGGGAATATAGAGGTTAAAGCATAATCTCCTCTGTTGAAATCTGTGTAACAACTTTAACCCCTCCTCTCTTCCTGCTTTTATGCCTAAGTGGAAGGAAAAAAGGAAGAAAGAAGATGAAGTGAAAAGTTGTTTTCCCTGCCCAGGATTTGACCCACTGACCCCTTGGTATCAGTTCGGTTTTGTGTGTATATATAGTTCGGCAGGATTACGTAATCGGATCACATGGGATGCATGGTCTTGTTTTGTGCTGTATTATTTTGCATGGTCTAGTAGCATTAGGGTTAAACTGTTACATTATTTCTTCTCAGTATTTCAAAATTAATACCATCAACCATGGCAGTTGTTGCAGGATGGTCTTAGCTAGCCCAAGTTGAGTGCCTGCTAATTTTACTATCCAATTTTATTTACTGACGCTTTCATTCCCAATTTTTTTCAACTTATTAGTAGCTTGCCTTGGTTTGCTTTAATTGAAATCTATACTACCTGCCAAATTAAAAAATATCAAAACAACATTATTTGAATGGAATGTTATTGAAATATTAAACTAAACGCTTGCATAACATCAAGAATTCTTTTCCTGCTGTATATGAACATCAACCGCAAGAGTTAAAAATACATTGTAGGTGAATGCATAAATTTTTTATCTGCATGAATGTGATTTTTTTTACTAGAGTAAATTGTGATAAAGATAAAAGCATTATATCAGCTCACATGATTTTCTTCTAGTGTAAATATAAATAAAGCATTATATCAGCTCCGAACCAACAATCAGAGTGCTAATTTGCATGATATTGCAGCAGCTGTGTCACAGTTGTAATTTCACATTGTGGTTTGCAAAATATGATAATTAAAATCTGGATTATGAAAGCAAACAGAAGCATTCAGAGAGTATTATGAGGTTCTTGTGTATAGCATTATGATAATGGTGCTATTATAAGTCCACAAAACCATAGCTGAGGAAAAAAAAAAGATTTCTCTTCTTTCTTTCTCCCTATCTTCTTTTCTTCCCCCTCGCCAAAAAGCACCTGTGGGGTTAGGGTTAAGTTACTTTTTTACATTGTCCCACATGTATAATAAAAAAATGTTTTGGTTTTCTTTTATTCAAAATAAATCATTGGTATATTTTATTAATTGTCTTGAATTTCGTACATATTTTCCCTACATCTTTTTATCAGCTTGTTTTCCCCAAAATTTTAAAGATTTTTCACCTGGATGCCTTCATTGTAGGGTTTTCCTTATAATTTGAACTAGGTGTTCATTTATATATTCGACTTAACAATTGTTTATGCCCAAGGGGCCGCTTGCCCTGTTCATACTTACCAAAACATTTTGTGATTCTTATTTCATCAAAATAATAACAAAAAATAACAAGTAACATGATTAAAATTTTGCTATTTCATTTAAAATCCACACTACCCCTGTGGAATATTTAGCTAAAGTCTTCTACAGAGGGAGTATAAGTTTCAAATAGAATAGACAATTGGGTAACTTCCATTTGAAATACTCACTCCAGTTGTGGAAGATATAGGTAAAGTCATAATACAGGGGAGTACCCATACTCCCCCATAATACAGGGGGAGTATTGGTTTCAAAATGATTTACTCTGACCAATTACATTTGAAAAACATACTCCCCCTGTGGAAGATATTTCCAAAATCTTCCACAGGGGTAGTGTGGATTTTAAATGGAATTCAGCATCAAAGTAATTACATAATTATCTTGGTTACCAGATCACACTATTTTGATCAAAAATATGCCTTTGAGTGCCATATACTTTGTGTGGTGATTGTTTCGATCATGGTTCATTTCTCAAGCTCGTGATCCTGTTGACATAGTAACATTACGTACCTTCGCTGGCGAAAAGCCCAATGTAATTTGGTCAGTACAATGTTTGTAAACATGAATGTTTCAAAGAGTAAAAAAAAATGTTATCATTAAATCAACAACAATATTATATACACATTGGCTTGAAAAGTGTTTTTTTTTAAATAAGTGTTCATTTTTGTTGGCATTCATTTCCTAAACCTTTATGGTGAAAATTATTATATCTTTCTTATATAGGTGGTGCTGCAGAAAGGGCTGGTCTTCGAGCTGGTGACCGAATCCTGAAATTAAATGGCTTGGATGTAAGGAAAAAATCACACGATCGCTTGATTACCTTGCTGCAGGGTAGCGGAAGCGCCCCCACGCTTGTTGTAGAAACAGGTCCACCTGTTCCAAATGGAGGTAAGGTTTAGAGGAAAATGGCAGCTAGGCTACATTAGACTCCAAACAATTTGTTCCGAGCAAGTCGGTTATATAAAGCTTCAAAGTTGCATACTTTCACATATCTGTGCTGATTGTAGAAAAAAAGGAATTTACAAGTTACTGTGTCCATGGTTTTTATAGAAAATGGATACTGTGAGAAATGTTAGTGGTGCACCATGACATAACCTATCTGCTGATTGCAGAAACTGCATGCAAAGTACCCTGATCCAGGCCAGAATTATTATATATATAAATGGGCTATTCTGGTTGAAATTCATAGACCCCTTGATCTCCCACACAGGGGGTGTGAATTTATAATGGGGTTACCTGAATGCATGACTCCAATTGCAATCTATACTCCCTGTTTGGGAGATTAAGGTCATGTATTCCATAGGAGGTATATGCCGGGGGGGGGCACATCAAAACATTTTGGTGGATATGTTCCGCCGGAATTTTGAGGTGGTGGGTCTTTGGGAGCTGACGGCGTACTGGTAAAAGGGGGGTCTTTTGGAGCTGTGAACAAGTAAAATGGGGTCTTTTGGAGCTACAAACAGTCAAAATCAAGGGTCTTTCTTGGCTTTTTGGTTGAAAATCGCCTGAAAAAAACAGAAATATGAGGAATGAGAAATTTGTGGGTCTTTTAAGCTGAAATTATCAAAATCAAGGGTCTTTTGGAGCTCTATTTTGGTCAAATATAGGGTTTTTTTCGGAGCTGTGAAATCCAAAAAGGGGGGTCTTTCTGGGGGAACATACCCGTATGGTCATTTGTGTTGAGCTTATGCCTTTGTTATTGAAATACTTCTAGATGATAAGATTCCAAGAGTAAGTGAAATTCAGTTTTCTTGCGATAACAAGTAAAAGTTTCTTCAAATATTTTAAAATATTTGTATCTTACTTGTAATCATTCTGTGCTAGGTTATTCTACCGCAGCCTCCACAATCAGAAGTGGCACAACATCACAAAGCAGGACAACATCAAGTGACACATCGTCAGTGACTGGATGGATGTCTGAGTCAGCGGTCAGTAAAAGCACCGGAGATGACCTGGACATTACACAGGATCTGTCTAAGATGGATTTATACACAGTTGGGAGAACATTCAAAGAAATGGTAAGATTTTGTGAAAATTGAGTAATGCCAACCTTCTCACCTTGTCACTCTGTCTCTGTCCTGCTATGTAGTAAATGGATATTACAAAGAAATTACATCATGTTTTGTTTCAGTCTGGATCCAAACCATTATCAAGGCCTATGTGCTGTGTCCTTTAACATTTATTTATTCCAAGCCAGGAGAAACATCTAAATTTAGCAATGGTGGTCTGACCAACACCATTAAGGCCATGTTTCATTTTGTCAGTGGCGTGCTCAGGTTTTTAAAAGTGTTGGGGGCACAGGTCTTGATTTCCCCAACTGTTCTAAATTTTTGGCTTGCTTCATTCACCGTAATAGCTCAATTGGGTGCAATTTCCCACGACTGACTGACAAAATTGGGGGGGGGGGAATGTGCCGCACCGGCCCCCCTTGGCGCACACCACTGCATTTTGTCAGATATGCTTTGAGACTTGTATCTAAGAAATCAAGAATATAATTTTTCCATCCTATAATAAGTGGGTGGTTATTTGGAGTGAATGGACAAAGCATTCTAAGTAACTCGATGACTGAACACAGAGTTGGCAAAGATGTTAAATGCAGATGGTAATATGAACACCAATGTACGGTTCACTGAAATGGTGTAGGAGATTGGACTTGTGGAATTTCTTACTATAGTTTTGTACACCCTTGTTCATTTAAAGTTGGCTATCACTGTAACCTTTAAAGGAGGATTTCGTGATCCTGGCATCCTCTTTTTATGACATTTTTCAGTAGATATCCACGAAAAAAGCTTATTTCCAACATTTCAGTTGATTCCGATTTTGCGTTTGCGAGTTATTCATGATTATGTGTATTACACTGCTCCATAGACAATGTGTTGTAATTTCGCTCTGGTGCACCAGAACGAAATTCAAATTTGGCGATATTTTTGCTAAACGAATTAATCTGCAAGAAATATTTGGTACATTTACATTATGTAGCGAGAGGTATCCAGTGGTGTAAAAATCTCAACTTTTTTTTGGGAAAATTGGGGGGATGAGGCTGTGGATCACGAAATGCCCCTTTAAGTCTTTAACATTGTTTCATTTTGATTGTCCTTTAAAGATGGAACATCATCTTACAGTTCAAGAAAGGAAACTAGTGAAGAGAGCACTGCAGGGTTACCAAGGCAACAGGTATTGTATCCTAGTTTACTATTTTCATACCAAGAAGTGTATTGCAATCAAAGATAGTATCCAGGGCTGTAGCTTTGGTGGACAGTGGTGGGTGGTTGAGCCCACCACTCAAACACACAGAACATGATTGTGTATTTTACTGAATTTATCCAGTATTGGCAAAATATTACTTAAAATATAAAATTTCTGGCACAGGAATTTGATGCTTGAATGATATACAAAAAAGTATCCTGAACTATATTCCTATTTCATGCATTAATTTCTGTATTTGTGGTTGTAAGTACTGACAACTTGGAACAATTTGTGCCCATCATTAGCTTATTTTATCATAGATCAAGTAAGTTTGGCAAAATCAGACCTGTGTGCAAAGAGTAAGTTCCAAGGGATTAAAAAACTCAAGCTTATGCCAGAGGACTCAAGTGCTTGGTTTCAAGACTATTCAATTTCCCAGTTTGTATTATTATTAGGACAGTGACCAAAACTGGAGTAACCTGGTCCCGACCCATTGATGTCCTACCTGGGCCTGAATTCACTTATGGGCTACCAGAAGGTTGTTATTTAATATATGTTCAAAAGCCTTGCACTGGTCTAGTTTGCCCGAGGTACTGGCTATGGGAAAATTCCATTGGGCTTGTATGAATATCAAATTGAATTGCTCAATGAATCGTAAATGTGAGTGAAATCCGCTCCTGAATGTATTGATAACTTTCTCTTGCAGAAATCTGGATGCATTGATCGTGGAGATCTACCCTATCTTGGACACTAATGCAAAGCGTACATTATGGCCATACATCATACAGATTCTACCAGAAGAAGAACAGGAAGTGTGTAAAAGGAAAGTTATTTATCTCATAGATAGACACGCTGCAGGTGAGGAACATTATCTATTGGGCTACTCCATTTAAAATCCACACTACCCCTGTGAAAGATTTTGGAAATATCTTCCACAGGGGGAGTATGAATTTCAAATGGAATGAACACATTAAGCAGCTCCATTTGAAAATCACCCTCCCTCTGTGGAAGATTCAGATTGAATCTTTCACAGAGGGTGTATGAAATTCAAATGCAGTTGTCTAATGTATTCATTCCATTTGAAATTCATACTACCCCTGTGGAAGATATTTCCAGAATCTTCCACAGGGGTAGTGTGGATTTTAAATGGAATAACCCATTGATGGTACCACTCCAGATTCCAGAAAATTCAGTACTGAGTTTTTGGAATTAAGAAATATTATCCTGTTTTGCCAATTGAAACGGCTAAATCCTAACCCGTCAGTTACTGTTATCTGGTAATAATAATCAAATTTTAATATTTCACCAATTTTTGTTGGAAATATGGGCCAAAATTAAACATGCATTTTCAAGGTGTTTTTCGTATGCTGTGACAATTAAACAAAAGACTTGTACTATGCATTTCATGTTATGCATTGTAATTGTTGGAAAACACAAAAGACTTGTACTTTTCATTTCAAGTTATGCATTGAAATTGTTGGAAAACACATTTTGTTATATATTTTGTAACTAATATGCAAAATTAACATAAAGTGTTAAATTAATTCATAGCTTATACTTCAAATTTTGAATACTTAGACTTGTGCCATGTGTTAGAATTTTGTGACTGGAATGGTAAGAAATCAAGCCAAATTTCATGTTTTTGCACCATTTTTCCTCAAATTGCAAAACTATTAAAATTTGATTTTTCGTGCCAGTTAGAACTAAGTAAAGGATTAAGAATTAGCCATTTTTCATTTGGCAAAACAGGATGTTTTTTTAATCCAACAAAATTAAATGCTGTATTTTTGTGGAATTGGGAGTACATAGTTACAAAACTTATGAAAGTGCAGGGCGCTATATATTTTAGTAAATTAGCAAGAAAGTGTTTCACAAGAAGAGTTATGTTTTAAACAGAATCATAATAATAAACCACAATAAACAGAATTTATATAGCGCCTTAGCATAAGTATGAACAAAGCGATTTACAATGATCTTAAAAGTACAACTTATACTACATCTTAGGCTACAATAAAATGTACAACTTAATTAAAAATAAAAAACTTAGTTTGGAAATAAATGGGTTTTCAGATTAGATTTATAAGTGGCCAGACTAGATGAAGTACGAATGCATATATATATATAAATATATATACAGCATGGGCTAGGTTAAAGCCAACCATACGATGTGGTTTATTCTGTGTATAATGCACAGTTTGCAAAAGCATTAGGATAAAAAAAATTGATGTGTTTTGCAGCACAGCACTAAACACAATGATGATAATTCCAAATTCTAATATACAGGGATGTAAGTTTTTAGGATTTTTACAGAATTCAGGGTTTTTTGTAGTCCAGATTTACGCAATTTCTTTTATTTTCAGCCCATCTGGGGGCTTTTTAGCCTGAATTTATGCTTTTCCCCAGATTTTCAGGTTTTTTTCTTCAGGCTTAATTGCATCCCTGAATATATCATGCAAGACTTGATGTTTTAAAAGAAAGCATGAAGATTTCAAATATACATTTTTCTTTGTTTTTTCAAGTATGAGAGGAAAAATTGTTAAGTATAAGATTTTAGTATTCATGACTTCTAGATGTAGTCAAATTGAACATTAATAGGATAAAATAATTCGTTTGGTTACTTAAATTTTGTGCATGGCAAGAAGTGCAAATGGAGTATGGCTCTAGTTATATAATAGAGTTTTCTGGCTGTGTGTATAATTATGTATACAAGCTGTATCAAAATGGGCTGTTCCAGTTAAATCCACACACCCCCTATGGAAGACATGACCTTAATCACCCACACAGGGGATGTAGATTTTAAATGGAGTCACCTATTGAGGTAACCCCTTTCACACCCCCTGTGTGGAAGATTAAGGGCATGTCTTCCATAGGGGGTGTACGGATTGCAACTGAGCCCAATGATAAATACCTATCAGTTTTGATGGTGATTGAAAATCCTGCTTTTCCAAATGCAACATTGGATCCTCTAGAAATGGGCATAATTTCTTGTTGTATGACAATAACATGCTCAACATGCTCATACTACGGGCTGTATGCAGATCCTTATGTTGCATCCATGCCCATAATCACTAGAAACTAAAGGGTACCAATCATTTTGATACAGCTTGTATATTTATGACTATATTTTATTTTATTTATAAAATTATTGATTACAAAAAATCATATTTGCTCAAATATTTTCATTTTATACTTTGTATTTCTTTCTAGAAACTGAAGGTAATTTGATTTATTATAATTGCATGATTTGCATTTATATAAAATGGCTTACAATATAACCAGCTATCTGCTTATACCCAGCTACCACACCAACTCTCACCCAAAATCTAATCAAGCTGCTTTCAGTTGCTTCACACAGGGCTTAGGTCCCAATTGGCCATTCCATTTGAAATCTATACACCCCCTGTGGAAGACATGACCTTGATCTCCCACAATGGGAGTGAGTGCGAGTTATGAATGAGCATTCGAAATCTACACTTCCTGTAGAAGATTAAGGTCTGTCTTTGGTGGGAGTATGGATTTCGACTGGAATAGTTCAGTTCCTCATTTCAAAATAAAATTACATCCATCAATTTACGATAAAACTGACTTAAGGGCTCTGGTAGCAATGTTTGGACAGTATTTTTTGTGGGACATGAGAGCACATCAGACATATTGAATTGCATTCTGAATACGAGGAATGTCCTGATATTAAATGAAGATTTTTTGAAATTCGCCATATAATACACAATTTATGTCAAATGATTAAAATAGATTTTTTTGATATTTAACAGTACTCGAAGTAAACTATATAACATTTAATAATGTGTAATTAAAGTGATGTAGCTGGGATGAAAAGCCGGTGATCAATTGAAAAATTTTACCTTTCGTATTGAAGAATTCCCCAAAACACTAAAAATATTGAGGTCTTTTTGGGAAAAAATTTTTATCTTCAATATACTATAAGTACATACATGTATCATTAGATTTATAAAGTTTACTTTGAGGACTGTTAAATAAAGTATCATATTTTAATAATTTGTCATAAAATTTGTATTATATCACAAATTTCAAAATATCAAAATTATTTGATATCAGAAGGACATTCCTTGTATTCAGAATGCAATTCGATAGGTCTGGTGTACTCTCAGCTCTTGCAAAAAATACTGTAAGTCAAAATATATAAGATTCAAAAACTGCTCGTAAAATTAATTTTGGAAGAAGTAACATTTGCCATTGTTATCGGAATGTGATAAAAATTAGGCATTTCTTGTTTGTTTGTAATGAAGACAGGCTAACTTACATTCATTTTTGGACTTTTGGAAAAACAAATTCTACATTTGAATGCCTTTATTGCACATGCACCTGAAATTAATTAACATATTTTTGTCCAGATGTGTGAAGTGCAAGTGAGCAATTAACATTTCAACGACCTCTTAGTCTGACGTGAGCAATACCACAATTGAAGCAAAATATTCACATGTAATGATTTGCCTATTATAATGAACTAAAATATTTCCCATTTTTTATTATTTATTTAAATTACTCTGTTGATCATATTTATCTACATAATAATAAAAGATAATGATAATATTATCAAGTGAAGCTTTTGATAATCAAGCCATTAAGTCTAAATAGATACCGAAAACCAAAATGTGAGATGTGTTTTTTGTAAAAATAATTTTTGTCAAGATTTACAGCAGAAACATGCCAGAGATATTTATGATCAAATTAGTCGTAAAAGGGTATTTCGTGATCCACAGCCTCATCCCCCACTTTTCTAAAAAAAAATTGAGATTTTTATACTACTGGAAATCTCCATGCATAACTCGCAAGTGCAAAATCGGAAGCAACTGGAATTTTGGGACTAAGCTTTTTTTGTGAATATCTATTGAAAAATGTCATAAAAACATGATGCTAGGATAACGAAATACTCCTTTAACGTTAAGTAGTTGAGATAGACAAGTACACCCTTCTTTTTTGGAAGTTTATCAATATTAGTTACTATTGTTAAGTCATTGCCTGATAACCAAAAAAATTTGTTTTTAGATATTTCATTCAGACAATCTTTTCCATATAGAAATTTAAAAATGACCTAAATTTGCTCTAAAAAAAAAATGCACCGGCCCTTCAAGAAATAAACTTTTATCTTTATCTAATTCTGATTTGTAAATCAGATGCAGTGTACGGCGCACAAAAGAAGTGGTGGCTCAAGTCTGATACAGGCTCTTTACATCCGGATGAAAATATCTCGGAACGTATCACCAAATCGCCATTCTCGCGTACTAGTGCCAGTTATGAAATAGCGCCCTCATATGGTGATGTGATTTACAGTCGTAAGGATGAGTTTGACACAGGTAAATAAATAGTTTTAAGTAGGATTACATTTAATTGGACAGGGGTATGGTATGATGTCAAATATTTAGGGTTTTAATATGTTGGGGAGATCTTAAAATAGGAAGGCATAAAGACCGTTAGTCTGCATGCATGCATGTGTGCGTAGCCATTATTCTTGTGCATTACCCTCCTATGCGCATGTAGCATTTTCTTTCTACGTGCACATTATGCACATAATTATCTTGTTCTCAAAAGCTTATTGGAAGTGAACTATACAAACAAAAAAAATTAAATTCCGATTCATTGCATGTGGATAAAACTTAGCTACACATATTTCAAGTTTTTATACAGTTCACATACACCAAAAAACAAATTGTGTGCATGTATCATTTAATCTGCATGTAGAAAGTTTGGTCCACATGCCGATGGTAGGCGCCCCCAAATGTGGACACACAACTCCACCCTTCTATCCATATGAATAGATTGTGGCATATTTATACTGAACGTCCACAGTGGATATACAAAATGTCCGCAGTTAGATGATAGTTGGAAACAGAATATACATGTCCACTTTTACATACATATACTTCTGTACATGGCCCATGTTTGGCGGCTATTACATTTAGTGGTGAATATGTGCATGTAAATGTTCCCGCTAAGCTACCGCTTATTCAATTTGCTAAATTAAATTCATAATCAAGGTAAATTATCTCATAGGGTTGAGGAGATTTAATAATTAACATTGGAAACATTTCTGTAATTTAATCCAAACAATTTATACATTTGTCCAGCTTTCTGAGCATTGTTAATTTAATACACAGATCATAAAACGTGGCCAACAACATAAGAAATGTAATTTGCAGTTTACTCAACATTTCATGAATATTTTGTACGCAAAGCTAACATAATTTTAACCCATTTCCATAGCTAACCTTCTGTTTCCATACGGCTACCATTTATTTATTAACCTTTTAGTTGCTGAAGCTGCTATGTTATTAGAGCAAGACAAGAGAGATCGTAACCATGGTAACAGATCAAGTAGGCGATCTTTAGACTGTAAGTACTAACAGTTTGCAAGGGATTCGTTAATGCACAAATCCTTCCGAATTTGGAACGCAACTATAGGTGATTTTCCTGATTCTCCTAATTTTCCTGTGTGTAATTTTTGTATGTGTAACTTGAATTTGTTATGAATGGCCCTTGTTGTTCAGTGCTTTAGTTGAATGATGTCATATTTGCATCACACAAATTTGGCATATTCTTGTCAAATATTCTAATCATCCCTAATATAATGAGCAATACCTTTTTAGAGGGAAGAGATCAGTAATCATGAGGCCCGGGGTTCGATTCCCGCTGAGTCCTGATTTTTTTTCTCTCTAAATCTATTACATGCCAGATTGACTGAACCTCATAAAGTTATGATTTGATCAATAAGACCAAAGTTGGCAATAATTAAATTGGGGTGTGGCTCATTTTTCCACTGAATAATATGTGTGTAGATCAAGTACAGGATTATCAATAAGGTTGGTGGCATTGATATTAATAATAATCATTATCATCATTTGGCTGCGGAGCCGGCGACTACAAATTTTCTCCAGCTACATCAGTCTTGCTCCGAAAATTGTTGAAATTTCATTCTAAAGGAGTAAAAGACACAGAAATACAAAGGGAAAGGCACTTATTTTGTGGGGAAATTCTCCTATGTATGAGAAAAATGGCCTTAGGCTAAGCCTAACTTTTGTGGGCATGCAGTCATTTAGAGAGCTTGAAACCTAACCGCTATTGCTATAGAGTTATTATTGGCCCCTTCCCGCCATTGATGGTGTTTTGGCTCGGCTAACCAATCAGGCTGGAATCAGTAAAGCGGAAAACTGATAGCGAGGACGATTGTGTAGCCCGCGCCATCGACAGCATGAAGGGGCCAATTATAAGAAAACTCTTTAATAACAAATACATGTGAAAACTAACTTGTCATATCATTGCATGCTGTGTTTCCATTACTAAAGATATGCGTACATATGAAGAACCCGATTACGAGGACGATGAGGCATTGTATTATAAAGTCTATAAAGGTAGGTCTCCTAATAATACTAATAGTTTGTTGTTGATGTAGAGCTTTTGTCTTGTGAATACCCAACTCAGATTGAATATCAATATGTCCATATTAAAAAGGTACTGACTTTTGTGCTACACTAAAAAATCACTCCAAATGAATAATTTCCTCATATGACATTAATACACTGCAATTCCTTTTCTTCCTTCAAAACTTTTCCATATTTTTGAAATAATGATAAGACGCAGTGGATCTTATCCTCTTTCCTCATCCATCTTGGATATCTCAAAATGCTGAACAGTTAAAAAGTGATATTCAGATTTTGAATCAGCAGATCAAAGTTGCCTAAATTAATTGATATCTTACTAATTAAACCAATTTGAAGCATGGTTTTTTTGTGAATATATAGAGTAGAACATAATAAACTAATGTTCCAATTTTCTCAAAAATGTTACAAATGTCGAATATGTCACTATGTGATACTGCCGACGAAATGTACAATAGTTCTGTTGATGAGGGGAATAAAACTAGACTTGCAATTCCTTTCTTCGCTCAATACTTCCCCATATTTTGTATGAAAGCCGACAATTTGCAGTCCTCATCCATGGGATGGGAACTGCACTTTCAGCAAAGAAAAAGTTTCAAATTGTATTTCATTTTACAACTGAATGAGTTAGAGAGTCATCTTAACATTGTTTTTCACAGCCTCGGCCAACCATGACTTGAAAAGACACTGATAAATTAATAATCAATAAAATTAATTTAATATGACTCTGTTTTATATGTGTTTGTTTATTGTGACAGATGACTCGCGAGACTCAAGACCTCAGCTCATTCGCAATCGCAGGACAGATATTGCTTACAATACTAGCTTCCCTCCCTCAACAGTAGGCTCAGGTAAGGACTCATAAAGTGTCAATATTTTTTGTGGTGGTTGTTTATTACTTTTTCTTTTTGATATTCCAGGCATTGGTGTCTGTTCTTTGTAACATTCAAGGCATTGGTATCAAAAATTGTAATTGTCACATTATTTGTTTCCTCCCATGCTCATGCCACTTGGAAAGATGTAGTTATATAAAGTTAAATATTTTAAAGAGTATAAGATCAACACTTCATTATGATATTCCTAGCATGTGATATGTTTACAGTAGGGCTGTTGTCGACTGTTATCAACAAGGCTGCTGTCGACAATATTATCGACAAAGCAATTTCCCTATTGTCGACAAGCATGGACCAATTGTCGACAAAATAGTCATTAAAGATATTAGAGATAAGCTAAGTTGAGTTTAAATCGCCTTTTTTTACCATGAAATAACTGCATCAGTCTTCGGTCAGTAATATTTTGATGTAAACAAACAATGCATAATGTGGTCTTTGGACTTTATTGATGTATTGCTTTGTCGGTGTCGGATCTTGAAATTTGATGATTGTCGACAATGAAAACTTCTACTCGATAACAGCCCTACTACACAGGTGGATCATCATTCTAACACATACACCCATTTCCATTCTATTTTCGCAATCCTTACAAAAACCCAAGGATCCATACGACTTTATGCTTCCAGTCACGGTTTTCCAGTGTCCATTACGGACCCAGAAAACTTGTTTTCACCTCGTTTGTCGCGTGACACGACCCCAACGAATAGCATACGAGTATATGCGCGTAACCCATCTAACAGTAGACATAGCCACTCCGGCAGTGTCACACCTACTAATGATAGTATGATTGGTGAGTTGGGTAAAATTATTTTGCTGTCTTGGTGTTGCGTTGCCATGGAAATGGAAGGCTTTTTTGCTTTGGGGCAGTTTTGCTGGCATGTAAGCTTTATAGATGTGAAAACAAGAGATTAGGAGTAGCTTAAGCTGTAGATAGAAGTGGGTTATCGCTATTCAAGAATAAATTGTTTACTCCCAATTCTAGAAAAATATGGCACTAATTTTTAGGAATTCAAAAAGTATTATTTTGTTTGGGCAAATGAAACATAGCTAAGGGAACAAACCAAAAGATCGATGACGTCCTTTAAACGTAACTGGTTTCGTTTCTCAACCCCCCCCCTACCTGCCAGAAACATAATCTTGAAATGTTGAAAATCTAACAAATATATATTGACTTATTCTTCATCAGTCTGATGTTTTATTACAAACGTAATCAAGTATTTTTACCCCCTCTCCCCTAAACGAAACTAGTTTTGTTTATAGGACGTCATCGATCTTTTGGTTTGTTCCCTAAATCCTTATCCTTTAGAATTTTACTATGTTTTTAATCCAAAAAATTTAGTGTTGTATTTTTCTGGAATTTTGAGTAGTTTATAAACTCTGTAGCAAATCAAAGTGGAATATGTTTTAGAAGTATATAGATATAGAAGTTATCATATACAATATCTGGATAACCTGGATAAGGCCAAGAAAAAAAAATTGTTTGCTTGCCCTCAAATGAATTTTAACAATTGGGTCGGTCGGTCGGTCGGGATTTTTTTTTTTTTTTTTTTTAATTACTAGTAAACTCTACTGTTTGTATTAATTAAGGCTCAATAAATGAATCAACTAACAGTACAAAAACAACTAAAATGTTGAACACAAGTTCTAAAATACATTTTTTTTACATCTTCAGAATGCAAAAATTTGAAAAGAAAAAAAAAAACTTTCAGGAATTTCCATAAATAGGGTCGGTATTCTTTTGTACAGTAAATAGGAAAAAAAACCTTTATTCTGATTTCCAAAATTAGGGTCGGTCGCCTAAGTTTTTTGCCTAAGTGAATATCCAGATTAAGTGAATTATGTATAATTCTGTGTTGAATGTCTGAAGTGCTAAAATTGGAACAACAATTGAATATGGGGTAATAATACTGAAAGATGGTATTTGATATACATTAATGCTTCCGAGCTTGAAATTATGGTGTCTTAGTATTCAAAACATGTTTTCCTATGAAAAATATGTGGCCAGATACCAGAGGGCTGCATAAAAGAAGTCCAGAAGATGGACTGTAGCAAAATTATTTTGGAAAATGAAATGGCACTAAAGATGTTAATTGCAATGACAATTATATTATGAAGTCAAATATATCAACTGCTCAGTGCCAGAAGTGGGTAAGTGCAATAGCTGCCCTGTGAACATTTGGGTGTTTACATGCAGTATATCGTACTCATCTACACGTGCATGGCACCTGCATGTGGCAGCTCTTGCACTTACCCACTTCTGGCACTGAGCAGTCAACATTCTGTAATATGATTGAATTGCGAGTAGGCCCATAGTGCCCCTGTCCCTATTTTTTGTTATCAGTATGTTATTCCAGTTGTAATCCATATATACCCAATGGAAGACATTACCTTCATCTCCCACACAGGGAGTGTGAATTTCAAATGGGGTTACCTGAATAGGTGAGTCCATTTAAAATCTACACCCGCTGTGTGGAAGATTACGGTCATGTCATCTATAGGGTGTATGAATTTCAAATGGGGTTACCTGAATGGGTGATTCCATTTGAAATCTACACCCCTTGTGTAGGAGACTAAGATCATGTCTCCCATAGGGGGTGTATGGAATTCAATTGGAATAGCCCTGTAATATGATTGGATTTCAAGTATAGCCCCATAGTGCCCCTGTCCCAAATGTTTGCTGTCAATGTTTGTCTGTACTGCTGGTGTATATGTTAAAGGCACATCACTCACTGCAGCTCTCTTCCGTCACGTGCAAATTTTAGAAAGACATGATAGATATTGCAACAAATTAGAAATGTGGTGGCAGTAGCTGCATGTGGTTATGGCTTTATGAGTGTGAAAGACCTCCACTAGCTGTAACAAAATGCTTTACAGTCTGGCTGTACACCAGAGAAGATGCCTTACACTTCCCATAATGCATTTCTTCCCTGTACTGATTTGCTATTTAGTGCAACATGGGTTGATAGTGACAAAAAATACCTCAATAATGCATTTCTTCCCTGTACTGATTTGCTATTCAGTGCAACAAGGGTCGCTAATGACAAAAAATACCTGAATTAAAAGAGCTCATCCCGATCTTACAATTGAGGTATTTCATGTCACTATTGACGTCGCACTGAATAGCAAATCAGTAGAGGGAAGAAATGCATTGTGGGAAGTATAAGATATCTTCTCTGGCTATACACCACCGTGGTGTTTGCTTCATTGAATGCTAAATATAGTGTAATACTAGGTGAAAAATGTGTGCAATATTTTGCTTTGTAGATATATGACAAACATTACATCAGCTATTTTTGTACAAGAAGGTTAGGGTTTTGTTTTAGTTTCTTAGATATTCATTTTCCTCTTATTATTCTAATATCCTGAATGTTAAACATACGTAAAGGGTGGACAAAAATGTTCCAGCCCGGCTCTGTTTGGCCTCCCACCACATGATTTTGCTTTATATAATGTGGAAGTTGTATAATGGTGATATAAACTGATTGAATGTAACCCCATGTAACCAGGTTCCCTTGTCCAGTTGCCCTGGCAACCTTTAGCCCATGAGTTGAATAGAGCATCATATATTCCTTTTTACCAGCTGATCAGAAATCTTCGGAAATTAGTTCAGAATGATGGAAAGAAAAATGCTAATCACACACTGATGACTGTGTGTTCGACGAATGTGGCATGGTACAATACATGTATGACTGATTACATCAATCATGTATCATGTTGCTCTTACTTGGCACAACGTATTGAACACGGTCTGCATGGTCAAATATGCCCGAATATGTTCAAATCGCCACAACTTGATTGGTCGAATATGTTTTGATGGTTGTGCATGATCGGTGTTTTTTTTCCGTAAAAGTCCTCTTGAAAAGGTCCATTATGCTGGGTAAACTAACTGTACAGGAGCAGTTTATTAAAAATGATAGTGAAGCAGTATTAAGTAGATATATTATTGAAATAAAAACATACAAGCGTGTGACAAATGCTAAATACAGGGGGAGTTAAAAAAGTGGTGTATCCTTAACACAAACAAAGGATCACAGAATAAAGCTCGTAATCCCTCATCGTAATCTATACATAATTTGGCTCACCTTGAGTTTGGTAGTGATATAGGTCCGTATGTCGCTGGGCTCAATATCAAATCACATGTTAACTGCCCAGAGCCTGCACACACACCCCTGTGTGCGGGCATTCAAACCGAGGACTTGTGATACACATGTGTGTATTGTGTGTCTGTCCCGCCATTCAAAGCGAGGACAAGTGTGAGTTTCACACCTTCAAAGTGAGGACATTTTTTCATCTATCTCTGAATAGGCCTATTTAAAAAGCGAGGACTGGGATTTTGTCCTCGCCATGCCAAATTGTCCTCACTTTGAAAGTGGGAAACTATATCTTGTCCTCGCTTTGAATGGCTCGACGAACACAAGGGTGGTTTGTCAGTGTGTATGCAGCGCAACTGTGACAAAGCATTAATGTCACTACCAAACTTAAGGTGAACCAAAGAATATACATCAAAATTCTGTGCCAAAAAAGTTCAGTAGGGCATAGAAGCCTTTTTGTCATTGTACATGTGTGTCAGTGTTCCATGAAATGCTTATGTTGCATGTTGCTTGATTCTCATTGCATGATTTTGCTTTCTTTCTTTGCTTGCTTGCTTGCATGCATGCTTCTAGGTCCCATTGTGCCACCACCCCCTCATCTAGCCTATGACATGCCTACTGGGCCAGACCCCTATCCAGAGAATGCTTATGCAACAATAAGATCCCATCGGAGTCTCGGTAGTCTTAGAGAAGCGCCCTCAAGTAGATATCATGACGACATGGTTCATCGTACATCCCATACAGATCTGCCATTCACGCAAGAATCCAGGAGACCGCCGAGACACAGTACGGGATCCATGCCTCCGCCGCCACCATCGCAAACCGACATGCCGACGTCATTTGTGGACGATGTAATAGAGCGCCCTCTAAGCGATCCACCACCCCAGCATCCTCCCTTTCACCGCCATGTGACGCCACCTGAATATGCTCAAGTTTTCCCGCGTGGACGTAGGCATAGACCTGCAAGCATGAGTTCTGATGGGTCATCCCCCTTATCTAAAGACGGTGAAGGTAACTATACTGTTAGGGGTCTTGCCTCTAAGTTGACACGATGGGCTGTTCCGGTTGAAAGCCATACACCCCCTATGGAAGACGTGACCTTAATCTTCCACACAAGGAGTGTGAATTTCAAATGGGGTTACCTGAATGGGTGATTCTATTTGAAATCTACACCCCCTGTGTGGGAGATTAAGGTCATGTTTTCCATAGGGGTTGTGTGGGTTTCCAAGTGGAATTTCCTGAAGGGGTGATTCCATTTGAAATCTACACTCCCTCTGTGGGAGATTAAGGTCATGTCTTTCGTAGGAGTGTGTGGGTTTCAATTAGAATAGCACAATGCATCATGGTATATGTCACCAAAATGCATCTTCATATCTTGCCAACATTTTATTATATTATAATGAGCTCATTATGCATATACAAATCAGAGATGCCAACCCTCCCTATTTTGGAGGGAGGCTTCCTATTTTTGTAAACGTTTTTGTCCATTTTGACACTCAAATTTGGCAACCTCCCTATTTCTGGCAAGTTATATGCCAATGAAGTTGCATGTAATTTTGAAAACCTTATTTTTTGTTTGAATCTTCCCTATTTTCTGGATGTTAATGTTGGCATCTCTGACAAATGCATCACGGTACATCCCCAAATGCTTTCATGTTCTAATATTGTTAGTAATTAGGGTCCCACAATGCTATTACAAACATCTGTGTTTTGTTGATGCATAAATTTCTCATATACCAAGATGCATATAGCTCACATTTATTTGCATCCTATTAATTATAATATTATCATTATAATATTTTTGTCATTTACCTCAAAGCTAGTAGCATTATGCTTCCAACTAACTTGTTATTATTTATAACTTTGGTTCTATTTTGTACCCTTTCTATATACAAACTCACATTAACTAGATACTAAGATGTGTATACCTAGATACTATTGAGGTTAAGTTTCCTGTGCAGGACTATGTGGAATGTTATTCAGGGGGGTCACAATGTAAAGTATATAGTCCATATATCTACCATGAGTCACCGGCACAAGCTTTGAAGTTCAATGTGTTCTGTGTTAACTTAGCGTTACTTGGTTACATACTTTTACGCGCGCGATCAACATGCCGCATATGTACACGCAAGAAACCACGCTAAGCAAATGCAGCATACGCTGAACTTCAAAGCTAGTGCCGGTGACTCGAGGTAGATATATAGATTATAGCATGATGTGTGCTAGATGATGAAGTTTTGGCACCGTGAATTACTCCTTTGTGTAACAATGACATCTCAAACAGGGGAAAGAATACAACAGGGGTAGCTATTCAAATGGTCCCAAAATGTAAAGTAAAGCGTGATGCGTGCTAGACGTTGAAGTTACGACATTGTGAGTCAATGGCTCCCCGGTTTATCATCTAGCATGTGATCTCCTTAGTTTACATTGTAAACATCTGAATAGCATTCCACATAGCACTGCGCAAGGGAAACTTAACATTGATACAGTCTTTGTGTTAGTGTGCAATTTATATTCTCTATAAGGCCTTGTCTGTGAGTGAGCTACAATCATATTGCTGATCTAATGTTATTAGAATGCTACAGCAGTTTATGCTCATAATATAATTTTGTATTAGTGATTCTTATATACCCAGGGCTTTTGCAGATGTAGTAATACTGTCCTATCCTATTGAGGATCAGTACTGATAATGGAACTACAGAATTGATACCATAACACACTGCCCATTGCAAGAAAAGTTGATAAATCATGGCTATCTCCATACACTTGCATGTGAAACACCTTTTTTTTAACCAAAAAATTAGGCTATCAGTACAAAATCGGTGTCAAAATTGTTTTATAAAATTTGCGCATATTATTTCAGACACACATGTACACGTATCTCTTTCAAATAGTTCATTAATCAGTGCTCATTCTTTAAATTATAAAATATCCGCTCAGTTACTAAGCTATCCTGGGAATGAGAAATGTTCCATACCGTGGCTGGGCAGGAAAACCTCCTATGTGTCATTGTCCCCTGAACATGTTTAAAGCAAAACCGCCTATGTAACCATTTGGCAGTTTTGTTTTAAACATGTTCAGGGGCCACAATCGCATAGGAGGTTTTTCCTTCCAACAATGATTTGCACTATACCTGCACTCCTTTGCATTCAAATACTAACCAAATGTAATGTTTAACCTCCCATTTTCCCCTACCATGTATCCTGCTGCTTAATAGCTAACCAAAACCTGGCGGAATTCAGACCACGAGCGTTGCATGGACTTTACCTGCCTGGATTGAGTGGACAAGGTAACATCATCTACTAAAGGCACAGTTCAGTTGTGTATATGTGTTTAGTTTGTATAAGTGAACTAATGCAGAAGTGTGAGATTAATATGTATGTGATTATTTGTGATGCAACATAACAAAATGATTTGGATTCGGTCAGTCAATGTGACGTCACTCGCGATAGATCACATTTAGTTGGTTTTTTTGGCCGTGCCATCTTGCACCCTCTGACGTGGAAGCGGATGCTTGTTTTTGCAATCAATGGGGGGAAAATCGCAAAACATGCCATACAAGAAATACTTCTTGGTGAAACAAAATTTTGATTTCTTATCAGGGTATCAACATTCAATAATTACAAAAGAATAGGCAAATTGGTATTTTCTATGTGAAGAAAATTGCCTGGAACTGAAAAGCCCTGCACAAACCAATAGGGATTTTGCAAGGGTGTTCCCTTTGACAGACACAAGTCTGTGCAACAGATGGAACAACCCTGAAGGAGAGAATGTCCAAAGATAGCCACAGTAATTTTACTCATTGGGAACAGATCAAAATTTAATCAGCTTGAGCTGTTGTGGTGTTCCGTAATCAATTGATAAAAAACACTTATATATTCTGTCGGTCCGTGCCACGTCACTTCCGGTTGATCACGGTCGAGTGAAAACAAGTCCCTGATTCGATTTTTGTTGACAATTTCTGTCATTGGTGTTATGTAAATTTCGATCGCAAATAGTCAGTGGAATCAAACAACGTTTCTAAGTCTTCAGAGTGGAAAAAACTTACTTGATTTACCGTTTATATACTGACAAACTTAAAATTAAATTCCATGGTCGAAAGTGTCGTTTTTTCCGAAATTGAACATCACTCCAGCAACATCGCTATGTAGCCTGTTGTTCATAACAAATCGTGAGCCACATGCAGTTTGGGCCCGAGACTAGAGATAGCCCGGATGTCCGACCGACAGAATACTTGCTTTGGCCATATCCCAAGATTGATCGTCATAAAAATGGACTCAATTTTAAGATGGTGATAATTAAATATTTATGCCTCGGACCTGGGCAAGAGAATGTACAGGAATATGTCAAACCTATGGGAAATTAAACAAAACCATGGACTTTCAAGTGTCAGTGCCTTAAATCCCTCATTTGAAGCAAATCCCCTGAGGACTGGGATTGTTCCCAGAATATGTTTGGTGCAGGATCATGATGATCCTTTTCGCGTGCACTGCCAGTTGGATTCAATCAGGTTTATATACATGTATATCAGGGTTCCTGTGGTCCTTGAAGTTCTTGAATTTGAAAACACCTTGGAAATATGCACAAGGTCCTTGAAAGCCCTTGAAAATTGGACATTTACCTAAGTATAATTTTGTCAAAATTTGGGGAGTGGAGAGGAGCTGTCACTTTCGTTAATATGTGCCGCATGGAGAGCCGCATCATGATTTTTGTGTTGTGGCAAGTCCTTGAAAATCATGCTTTTGGACCTTGAAAGTCCTTGAAAAGTCCTTGAATTTTAAAGGCTTCAAGGTGCAGGAACCCTGATATATGCTTGTAGGCATTCTTTGGGTTAAATACTTTGTACCGTTACTTTCATGATTAGTTTTATTTCATGTCTTCCTATTAACCAGAAGTATAGTTTTCTGTAATGTTCGGCAAACAGTTGTCAATTTTTTTTGTCTGTGTGCATGAGAGTGTGTGTCTCCTGTGAGTGTACAATGTAGGGGTGTTGGGGTGTATGTATCCATGTTTGCTGGTGTGTATTTGTGTGCAGATCGATCGGCTTTCCTTTGCATGATATATTGCACATTTCATTTAAGACTTAATTAACGCAATAGATCGTAAATTAGTAGGGCTCAACTGATAACCAGCATCCTATCGGTATCGGCCCGATATTTGCGGTATCGGTATCAAATTGGATATAGGTAAAAAAAAAAAAATATTAGTTTGTTATCCTTAATATTGAAACCATTAACTTGTGTTTACCTCTTCATCTATCACATATTATAAATACATGGAAAATCAATGCATTTATAATATGTGATAGATGAAGGTAAACATTAGTTAATGGCTTGCATATTAAGGATAACAAACTGTAATTTTTTCATAATTGTTTTCAATTTTTTTTCTTCAAATTAACTGTGAATGATCCTAGCACTTCAGAATAGGTCCAGTAGTTCTTTAAAGTTGCGAAAACTTTAAAAAAAATAAAAAATTAACGATATAAAATCGGATCGAATATCAGCCGATATTACAAAATCAATATCGGATCGGTAGATAAATGCCATATCGGTTGAGCCCTATGAATTAGTTAATATATTATTTGCATGTTGCTTATAGTTGCTTTCTTATTTTAACCCTTAACCTGCCATATGTACACTGCTTTCTGCTTTGTTAATCCCCAATGTCTCCTCACAGCTGATACAGAACTAACAGATATAGATGACTTAATGCCCGGAGAAGGGTCGTCGTACTATTACCACGACTCTATACCACGTAGGCGACCCAAGCGCCATTCCTATCCCACAATTCCTGAAGCCCCTCACCATGTGAGCTCACGGAGAAGATCGCACGGTTCGCACCATGCAGTATATGCGGTAGACCCCTTAGCGACAGGTAAGAATGGGGTTGTAAGGAGAGAAAATGCTATCGAAGGGGTACATTATATTATAGCGCTTATTGAGCTATTCCATTTAAAATCCTCACTACCCCTGTGAAATATTTAGCTAAAGTCTTCCACAGAGGGAGTATGAGTTTTGAATTGAATAGACAATTGGGTAGCTTCCATTTGAAATACTCACTCCAGTTGTGAAAGATACAGGTAAAGCCATAATACAGGGGGAGTATGAGTTTCAAAATGATTAACCCTGACCAATTACATTTGAAAAACATACTCCCCCTATGGAACATATTTCCAAAATCTTCCACAGGGGTAGTGTGGATTTCAACTGGAATAGCCTAATATGCACCATTTGGCCCTTGTTTGAGGGGTTTTTTTTGGTTATATTTGGAACATAGTCTAATCATTCAGTAGATAAGTGATAAGAAGGATTGAGATCAGCATTTAGTAGATGTGGTTAGACGGATTGAGATTAAGGTGTTAGGTAGCCACTCATCCACCTGTCATTTTGGACAGGCAGTTTGTTCCTGGGACAGGCACAATTAAAGACACATGCTTAATTCTAAAAATAAAGTTATGAGAATGATAAACAAAGACCAGACAAATAAATCAAGGCTATAGCTATTCAACCGACTGAACCCCCAGAAGGTGTAGAGGTGTGGTTTATTTTTATCTGGTCAAATTTTGGACATGCACTTTTTGTGAAAATGACAGGCACTTGTCAAATCCAAGCTAATTTTAATTTTAAAAGTCTGAGCTTGCAAAATTTGCATTGTTATATTTCTTATGAAATAAAGTTGTTTACAGTAGCCCTGTGAAGGACCAAAAGTACCTCCATGTTATTCTATTATGCAATCACCAATGTGAACACCTCCATGCTATGGGATGCTTGCTTTATGTATGCACATCAAAATGTCTTGGTTGTCGCTTTTGGTTATAACTCAAAATGGCTTGTACTTTTTCATTGTTACATGTACCTTTTATGTCAACCCCTGTACGGATAGTCAGCTGCTAGTTTCATGTTTTCCTTTACAGTATTCACAGGCAGTGCTCAAATTAGAAAGTTCTGTCGTTGCAATTTGTTATGATTATGTGGGTTATGTGTCTTATTTCTTACAACATTGAATTTTGCTTACCAAGATTGGAAACTCTCATCCAGTTTATTCTTGGACACCTTCAGCCCCAATTTGACCTGTGGGGGTACGTGGAATTATTAATGCGATATGATTCTTTTGCAGGTACAACAATGATGTTTTGTTAAAGACTTCTCAAAAAGTAATGTATCTGTTATTTATACTCCTTCAGACCTAATAATCATGTTCACAATAATTTAACATAGAAAAAACGATCGTTTATTTACACATTTTGGTACCCCATACGTCCAATGTTGTTCATTATTATGTTTTGATGAATCCAAGTGTGTGAAAATATTGGATCCAACACATAATAATGATAAAATTGGATGCTTTACGCCCAATATTTATTGGTTGAGCTATGAGTTTTAAAATATTGGACTCGACTACGTCTCGTCCAATATTTTTAAACTCATAGCTCGACCAATAAATATGGGCTCAATCAATCCAATTTTATATCAATATTAGTAACACAGTGTTTGTAAAGAAAAATTTAAATGTTGCATTAAATTGTGTTGATTTGAATTCAGCGCAAAGGTTATTTGGCAGGTTTTACATGCCACAATGCTGGTGTAATAATCATTGGCCGCTGTAAAAGCAACTGTTAAATTTGAGGGTTTTTTTTCAAGATGCTGCTTTGTTGCTAATGTTGAAGGACATTGCACAAGTGGGGTATCAAAATGTGATTAAATAATTCATCATTCTTTCTGTGTCCAATTATTGTGAATAGTGCTGACTGCTGAAGCATATTTATTACCTCTATGTTACTTTTTGTGAATACTTTAAAAATTTTTGCTAAAGTATTACCGGTAATTAGCTTTACCCTGTCTATTATTTTCCAGTGGTAACAGACTTGCTGTCAGATCACGAATCCAATGCCGGTAGTGAGTACAGTCATCGCCATAGATCCAAACACCATGGACTGAATGCTAACAATAACTCCATAGGCCATCGCTACCGGCGTGGCCCATCATCGGTACATAGCTATGACACCTACTCCGAAATCTCACACCACTCCGGCTCCCAACACTCAGTAATTTCTCACCATTCGTTACCGCATAGTTCAACCCCTACAAACGGTGCGTCATATTCCCTTAACGGCTCACACGAAGACCATCCATTTTTGAATGGCGACTCATCGTTGATTGAAGTGGACGAGGAGGACGATAATGAACCATTGTCAAGTTTTGCTCCACCACCCCCTCCACCTCCACCCCCTCCTCCGCCACCTCCACCACCAATGGCACCTCCACCACCACCTATGCCGGATGGGACAGATGGTGGGAATGGGTCGTGGATGCAGCAAAAAATGGCAGTGAAGAGACTGAACTGGGAAAAGTTGCAGGACACACAGAATACAGTGTGGAGTGGGGTAAGTATCAACATGATGCAATTGCTTGAAGGAAAGTCACATATAGGGCATGGCTGGATGTATGCAGTGCATGTACATAGGACAGGGTATTTTGAGCAACTGGAGATGAGATGACTTTTTAATTTTCAGGTACTTCCTTTTGAGAGTGAGAGCAATTGCTCTCTACTGCTCTCCTTAAATCTGATATAGGACAGTTATTTCTAGCTCTCCTTGGTTGACCATTCTCTCCTTACATTCTATTATAAATGCTCTTCTTGAAGGTTCCAGAAGAGCTATTTAATAATACTCTCCTGCAAATTCCAAAAGACAGTCCCTGGTTTGTGTCATTCAAATGGAATAGGCCATTAAAACTCATCCAGGTGCCAGTAGTAGGTAACATTTCTGTTGGGTTAGTAAAATTTCAGGCATCGGGTGGTTAATTATTTTAGGTCAGTGTGCTCTGTAAGATGCTACAATTTGTTATCACAGTTGAATTCCATACACCCCTTACAGAAGTTGATGACCTTAATCTTCCACACAGGGAGTGTGAATATCAAATGGGTTTACTTGAATGAATGACTCCCATTTGAAATCTACATCCCCTGTGTGGGAGATTTAGGTCATGTTTTCCATAAGAAGTGTATGGATTTCAACTGGAATAACCCATTCCTCTTTTGAGACTTTTATTTTGTGTATTTTTTCTCACACTTGGCAGATTCAGGGAAGCGAGGAGGTGAATTATCTGGACGACGTCATCAAGCATCTAGAATTAGAGGACAAATTTAGTACAGTAAATAGACCTCAAGGTACGCTAGCCAAGGGTAAGAAGAGTAATACTTTTATTATTCCGTCATCGTCATCATCACAACTGACCTCATGTCATGCCAACAATAACAACAACATCTAAGTAATAACATGGTGAAAGGTGTAGTATAGTGTACATAACAAGCTCAGGTGGTTTCATTTTGAAATTAAACTGTATGGGAATTTAGTGTTAGGGCCAGACTCTTTTGAATGGGTTACTGTAAAGGTTAAATTTTTGTGTCAAATTATTTTTCTTTTCTAAACTTGTGTGAAAATAAAAACACAAGAACTTTGTTCAATGTATAAGTCTGTGTAGAAGACAAAATCGACCTATTTGGTATATCTCGAAAGCCACTGCATATTTACCCAACTACATACGGCAATGGGTACAAAACAGTACTACACCTGCTTTGAAACGTGCAGTAGCGCTGCAAATGTGCACAGACATGGCAACGTAGTCTTGGTTAAATTTGGAAAGGCTGTAGGATGTACTAAAATAGTCATTTCAAAACGAGGCCAAAATTAATCTTGCAAAATTATAAAGCAAGTAAAATGTTATTCATTTCTAGTTCATTATGAAGCATCTTAAACATGAACCATATACTGCAACTACATTTTGCTTCCCTGAACTAGTTTTAAGTTTTGTATTCTAATATGAAAGCTACATATTCCACAAGTCATAACTCATTATTTTCATCTTATCTTCATATTACCATATCAAAAGAAAATTGGTCAACAAAACTTGTGTTTTCTTTCTACATTTTACCTCTAATAGGGTAAATGTGATGCAACATCCAATGGGGGGGGCAAAGTGGTTTCACAAAAGGTCCACAAAGTTATTTTTAAGACACTTATTCAGGGTAATCAGAGTCCAAAATAAAATTGAGTAGGATTTCATCTTTCCTAGAGTATTCCTGAAATTCAGCGGGCTAGGGAAAGAAAATCCTACTCATGATTACCGACCTAGAGTACTAAGTAAGTTCAAATAGAACCCAAAGTGAAATTATTGTTGACCAGGTTTAATTTTGTTGATGTTTACTAGCAGCATATAATTCATTCTGTTAGCAAAGGGCTATTCCAGTTGGAATCCATACACCCCCTATGAAAGACATTACCTTAATCTCTCACACAGGGGGTGTAGATTTCAAATGGAACCACCCATTCAAGTAACCCCATTTGAAATTGACACTCCCTCGGTTGAAGATTAATGTCATGTCCATACCAAGGTGTAGGGATTTAAACTGGAATACCCCCAGTATTATACTCTTTCATATCATTTTGATATTTCAAATTTTATGCTTTTATGGGAAACATTAACATGGTATCAATTCATGTCATTAAAGGTACTGTAAATTAATATGAAATGAAATGATGTGTGTTACTTAGAGGTTCACTCATGCCCTCAATTCTGCTAATGAACCCTGTTCATACATTCCCCAATATTTGGTGATTGTATTTCATCAAATAATATGAAAAAACAAGATGTAACATTCTTAAAAATGCAATTTTTCTGTGTGTTTCAATACACATATTGGCACGGTAAAGCAGTTGGGCATTAACATTGTTTAGCCCAGCTATTGACCAATCACATGCGCTGTTAGTTAATGTATAATGTATGAATGCCAAGTTAGTTCCTTATCAAAACACACATCATTTTAGTCTTTTCATAAACTAACTCCTCATGACCAACATGCTAACCTTTATTTCATATCACTTTATTTGAGTTTAAAAAGCATTTTGACTTAAAAATTCCCCAGTGCCATATTGGTTTGTCAGACATAGAGGCCAAAAGAGTGCACATCAGGCATTATTGAGCAAAAGTCGGAAGTCAAATGATACTTATAGCATCTTTAAGCTTGAGCGTAAACTCTCTGAAAGTTCCTGGAATTCTGGAAATTGGCCCATATGAAAAAAAATCCGGAAATAAAAAAGATGATATTTCGTCATAAAAAGAGCAAAAACAATTTTTAGGGAGCGAATAAGGTCCCGTTAATGTTTGATGCTGCGCACAAGCTTTCGGCTGTCAGGCCAAGGGCCAGTTCTATTTTCAGTCAATTTACCAATACCTCTGATACAATTAAAGGGGGGTAACCCTATTGGTTTTGGATATGGATTGTCTTTAAAATTACATAATAATATCAAATATCGCCTCCTTTATGCTGCTTTATGAAAAAACGAGAGCATTTTCAGCGTAAATGTGAATAAATAGCCAAATTTGCAATCCAATACCTTGGTATACGTGAATTGCATTCTGGGGAGGCAATGACGAATGCTGACATGCTGTACAATGCCCGGCCCGTATTGAACGGAAAATGTTTTTTTTTTCGTACCGGTTCAGACAAAAAGGACACAAAATATATTTCCCTTGCAATATGTACATTTCAAATGAATATAAACAAAGTTTGGGTAAAATGGAGAGGAAAAAAAAACCTTCCGAGACCGGGTTTTGAACCGGTACCTCTCGGGTAAAAACAAACGCGCTAGTCAATTGAGCTATTTAGTACACCACGCTTACTGTTGCCGTTTTCATAACTATATACGGCGCACCGTCTCCTCAGCAGTTAGTGTGGTTCGCTTTTTTCACAGAATGTGTATGACGCGAAACCAAAGTAGCTGTTGCGGTGACTGATATTTCGTTCATAATTCCCTCCCATAAATCCAAAGTATTTACCATTGTTTACAAACTGGTATACCTGTAAAAACCGCTGTGATTCATGATTTCTCGAAATACATCGACTTGGAGCGTCAAATTTCAGGATAGTAATGAGAAAAATAGTATCTATTATGTGATACCAAAACCTCATCAACAATGAAAAAAAATCGGGGATGATGCTGTCGATCGGGTTACGGACCTTTAAGTGACTATGTATTCAGATAATGCCTAGAGAATGAAATTGACATTGAAATCATATGTTTTTATTTACAGCTGGAAGTGCAGGTAAAGAAAGGAAAGCCACAATCAACATTATAGCACACAAGAAAGCGCACAATACTGGTAAGTGATTAGTGTTTGAAACCAGGGGGTGGTGGCCACGGTAGCCTGTCCCCGTAGAGATATATTTTCAGCTGAAATTAAGACAGAAGAATTAACATTTCTGGTTAAGGTTGTAAGTTGGTTAATAATTCAGCTTCTGCTTTCATGTACCTTAATAATTGCATTTTGATAAAACAAGGATTGTGTAACCTTATGAGGGTGGGGGACAAAAGATGTTAAGGCCCTGTGATTTGTGTCAAATTTTAATTTTGTTATTCTTAACCCACAAATTTGAAATATTCAGAGATGCCACTTTTCAGGTTTTAGCCTGAATTCAAGTATTTTGTATTTTTATTTATTTACAGCCTTTTTTGGATTTTTTGACCTGCATTCAGATGCTTTTTCAGGAATTCTCACCAGTTTCAGGTTTTTTGAGAGAAACTGAGTGGCATCTCTGAATATTAGTAATCAGGAAATTTAAAGGTTTCTGTTCATTTTAAGCAGAAATAACAAGGTAAAGTGAAAGAAACCCAGCTGGCTATGATGGCAGTTCATAATGGAGGGTTTTTTTTTGGGGGGCGGTAATAATGTGTGAATTATGACAAGATGTCAGAAATTGCTCTGTTAAGCCTATAAACAACAAATTTGAAGAATAAGAATGCACAACATTTTACTTAATCCACAGCCTTAACCCCTGGACACTACTGGTCATCTAACAGTATTTTTGATTGGTTGATAACTTGGAATGCTCATTTCAATTGCTAATTATAACTAGGCTTTTAACTGTTTATGGTCAAACTTGCATTTGCAGATGATCTTATTAATACCTACCTGCCTTGATTGGTTCAAAATTGGATGCAATATTAATTTTGGCCAATCGGGCAGGTAATTCTCATGGGGTTAAGAATGATTTTCAGGATAGTGCTTCACTGGCAGTTAAAGAATTTGAGGTTAAAGGCTATTTCGTGTCATAAGGTGATGTTGAAAATGGCCTAAATGCTGTGAAACCGCTAAGAGGCATGCAGGTTTTGAATAACAATAAATCTTTTGTGTGTCTCGGTAAAACAATAATGAAAATGGCTGACAGCTGTCACTTTTATCATCAGGAATGTGTTGAATTTGTAGTTAATGTTATGTAGTTCATTATAAATAATTTTTATTTTTTTATTTATTTATTATTTTGATTTCAATAATTGCAGCCATTTTGTTAGGTCATCTGCGAATGCCCATCGAAAACATTAGAGCTGCAATCCTAGCTATGGACTCGTCTAAATTTAGTGAAGTGCAACTACAGCAGATGTACTCATTCTCACCTAGTGATGAGGAGGTAGGTCAAAGGTCATCATCCTGGAAACTTTGTGCACTTACCATTAGGGTGGTTCTTATTTTACAAAAGTCTGAAATTCCATGCTCCTACCCCTTAGAATGGTTCAGTTGGATGAAAAACTTATTCTGTAAAATTTTCAGGAAGATCGGACAATATTTACTGGTAGCCCAAGAGCCTCCAATATGGTGACCCCTGTCGTGATTATTGGTCATCGGACATTTTGAGCAATTTTAGGGAGTATATTTTCAAAATAGAGTGTCTCTTGATATTCAATCTTTCTAAATGCATTAACAGTAACTAGTTTAACATGTATATAACAAAAGGTGCCTTGTATTTACTTCCATTGTTGTTTTAAACTCAACCAGATATGGGACTTTGTGCTGCGAATACTCCTAAATACCGGTCCTTGGCCATTTTCAAGCATTTTTAAGGGGTCTAATATAAAAAATAGAGTGTCTCTTGATACCCAATCTTTGTAAATGCATTAACAGTAACTAGTTTAACATGTGTATAACAAAAGATGTCTTGTATTCACTTCCATTGATTTTTAAACTCAACTAAATATGGTAGTTTGTGCCGTGAGTACTCCTAAATACCGGTCAACAGCCATTTTCGAGCATTTGTAAGGGGTCTAATATAAAAAAATAGAGTGTCTCTTGATACCCAATCTTTGTAAATGCATTAACAGTAACTAGTTTAACATGTGTATAACAAAAGATGTCTTGTATTCACTTCCATTGATTTTTTAAACTCAACTAAATATGGTAGTTTGTGCCGTGAGTACTCCTACATTGTAAATACTGGTCAACAGCCATTTTCGAGCAACTTTTATAAGGGTTTATTTTCAAAATAGAGTGTCTCTTGATACTGAATCTTTGTAATTGCATTAAGACCAACTACTTTAACATATATAACAAAAGATGTCTTGTAATCACTTGCATTGTTGTTTTAAACGCAACCAAATAGCAGTTATGTGCCGTGAGAACCTAAATACGGACTGATCATCAGCCATATTCGAGGGGGTCTATATTCTCAACAGGGTGTCTCTTGATACTCAATCGTTGTAATTGTATTAACAGTCATTAGTTAAACATATTTATAACAAAGGCTGTCTTGTATTTACTTCCAATGTTGTTTTAAACTCAACCAGATATGGCAACTTGTGCCGTGAGTACTCTAATGGTCGTCAGCCATTTTTTAAGCAATTGGGATTTTCCCAATAGAGTATCCATTGTTACTCAATCTTTGCAATTGCATTAAAAGCAACTGAACTAGTTTAACATAACAAAAACTGTTCTGTATTCACATTCATTGTTCTAACCCAAATAACATAGTCTGTGCTGACTGTCAGACTGTGGGAATAGTTAATTGTATAATTTGCTGCAATTTATAAAAAGGATGTTGACTTTCTCATGGCTGTCAGGAAACTGGTGTTGATGCTCAGATACAACTTGCAAAAGGAACTGCAACTGGCATGGTCTTCATCGTGTTGAACTCCTGCACCAGCACCAGTGCCACTCCATGCTCTGCATTAACGTTTATCACCTTAATGTTTTTAATGATTTCCACCCCCTCAAGAAAGTCATCACCATGATCACGGCTGGTCCAAGTTTCTAGATCATGATCCATAAAGTCAGCTGATAATACCCAACTTCTCCAAGAGTCTTCTGGTATTCTGTGTGACAAAGTCTTCCAGTCGACTATCTGAAATTAGCCGTGCAGCAACTTTGATGCGCTTGAGCGTTTCATTCTCACCCTCCCCATTTTGCATTGATTTTACCATTTCACATTTTGTGGCCACTGGAGCGATGGGATCGAAGAACCAAGGCTGCTCTAGAAAGATAACACAGGTGGAGACTTTACTTGGCAGATGTTGCCTATAGAGACATTTGCAGGCTGTCTTGTTGCTGTTATAATAATGTCAATTACAAAGAGATTGAAGAATTAAGAGATCCACTCTATTTTGAAAATAGACCGCTAAATAAAATTGTTCGAAAATGGCTGACGACCATGTAATCACAGCATACACAAACTACCATATCTGGTTGAGAATAAAACAACAATGAAAGTGAATACAGGACATCTTTTGTTATACATGTTAAGTTATTTGAGCTTATTTGCTGTTAATGCAATTACAAAGATTGAGTATCAAGAGGCACTCTATTTTGAAAATAGGCCCCCCCTTATAGTTGCTCCAAAATGGCTGACAACTGGCCATATTTTAATACTCACAGCACAAACTACCATATCTGGTTAAGAATAAAACAACAATGGAAGTGAATACAAGACATCTTTTGCTATCTAGATATGTTTACTGTTTGCTGTTAATGCAATTACAAAGATTCAGTATCAAGAGACACTCTATTTTGAAAATAAACCCCTTATATAAGTTGCCCGAAAATGGCTGTTGACCAGTATTTAGGAGTACTCACGGCACAAACTACCATATTTAGTTGAGTTTAAAAAATCAATGGAAGTGAATACAAGACATCTTTTGTTATACACATGTTTAACTAGTTACTGTTAATGCAATTACAAAGATTGGGTATCAAGAGACACTCTATTTTTTATATTAGACCCCTTACAAATGCTTGAAAATGGCAGAGGACCGGTATTTAGGAGTATTCGCAGCACAAAGTCCCATATCTGGTTGAGTTTAAAACAACAATGGAAGTAAATACAAGGCACCTTTTGTTATATACATGTTAAACTAGTTACTGTTAATGCATTTAGAAAGATTGAATATCAAGAGACACTCTATTTTGAAAATATACTTCCCTAAAATTGCTCAAAATGTCTGATGACCAATAATCACGACAGGGGTCACCATATTGGAGGCTCTTGGGCTACCAGTAAATATTGTCCGATCTTCCTGAAAATTGTACAGAATAAGTTTTTCATCCAACTGAACCATTCTAAGGGGTAGGAGCATGGAATTTCAGACTTTTGTAAAATAAGAACCACCCTACTTACCATAGAATTAGACAGAAGGTAGAGGGGAATTAAGGTGACAAAAATGTTTTACCGGCTAACCCATATTTGCCTTGTTATTATGTTTATGAAATTGAAGGTGCTAATTCTAAAAGTAGGTTAGTTCACAAAATTATGAAATTGGAGATAGTGTCAGTTTTTGTTACAAGGCGATTATCTGCAGCCTTTGTGCAAGTTTCATAGTGAAATAATGTGGTAGAGCATTGAAACTGCGTGGGCAAAACCACTGGTTGGATTATGACGTCCATAGGGAAGATACACATATGAAAGGTCCCTTTCCCAATACATATTTTTGATATCTTTCTTCCTACAGGTGAAGGAGTTGGAGGAGTACCAGGGTAAGACATCCATGCTGAGTCAACCAGATAAGTTTGCCTTTGAGGTAAGTCTTGTGCTATTTGAATAATGTAACATTTAGTTTTGTTGGCATTTATTAGGCACAGAGCCATGATTTTGTTTGACCATAAATATCATAAAGTTGGGCAGTTTTTGACATCATTGCTATTTATAAATGGAAATTTGGTTCATGAATTGCAAAAAAAAGGGAAAGCCCATACAACCAGATACGAATAAATCAATCAAATATTTTCCTTTCAGCATGCACCTTGATTTATATTAACCCTTTGAATGAAAAAATAAAGAAAGAGTAGTCTGTTAAATAAATAAATAAATTCATTAATTATTAATCAATTGATCGATTGATCAATTAACACACCAACAACTGAAAGTTCATGATTTGGGGTATATTTTAATCTAAAATTTTGACATTTGTGGCCCTATTTTGCAATTTTTTACAAATCTAACATTTTGGCGACTTGATGTGGGGTACATTGCACATCCCCCAGCTACAGGCTGGCATTTATTTATAAAAAGGCAATTTTGATTCAGGGCCTGAGATACAACGAGAATCACAGAACTGACTCTCGTAACATTTGTTGCAAGAATCAACTTCTTTCATTGAATCATGCAGTAGTAAAGTGACTCAGGATATTTTTGATTCTCGCAAATTGGCATGAAATTGAGGCCCTGGATTATGTTTGTTGGAAATAAAGCATTTTTCCAGACATATAACAATAAATCATATGAAGTGTGTATATCAAATGAAGATATAAAATTTGTATCTCTTCTCAGATGAGCCGAATTCCTGCCTACAAGCTACGAGTAGAAGCGTTATTATTCATTGTTAGTTTTGACGAGCAGATAGAATTGATATCTAATGATTTATCCACCATAAAGCAAGCATCAGATGAACTCAGAGCTAGCCAAAAACTTGCTAAAGTATTAGAGGTAAGTTGACCGATTCAAAGGCAGAATCATTACAATGGGCTGTTCCATTTAAAACCCACACTACTCCTGTGGAAGATTTAGCTAAAGTCTTCCACTGGGGGCGTATAAGTATTTGATAGAATAGACAATTGGATAACTTCCATTTGAAGTACTCACTCCAGCTGTGGAAGATAAAGGTAAAGCCATAATACAGAGGGAGTATGGGTTTCGAAATGATTAACTCTGACCAATTACATTTGAAAAACACACTCCCCTTGTGGAAGATATTTCCAAAATCTTCCACAGGGGTAGTGTGGATTTTAAATGGAATAGCCCAATCTCTACAATCAATCAAAAATCAATCAACCAATAATCCAATCAATCAAGAACCCTACAGACTTTTCAGTGGATTTAGAATATTCGATGTAACAAATCTTTGTTATTTAATCTATTCTCATTCTATTTTCAGTAATGTTTAAGTTGTAACATATTATCAATTTTATGTCATCAAACATTCGTTAGAACTTAAACATTACTAGGAATAGAACGGGAATAGATCAAATAACAAAGACATGTTACATCAAATATTCAATGTCGTATATTCAAGTCTGTAGCGGCTTAAAGCCTTATTGTACGATTTCCTTCACATTTTAAATTTGTTATTCTATACTCAAAATGCTGAAATAATAATGTGGCTGATTCCATTTAGGTGCAAGTTGGGACATGTGTATTGTGTAAACATTACTAATATGCCAAAAAAAAATCATCAATTTCATATTATAAGATCGTACATTATCGCTTTAAACCAAAAAAACAACAACAATGATTCATATATGATGCACTTTATTTTATTATTATTATTTATTTATTATGCTTCATCACTGGCTCATATACAATTACAAAGACAAATATATTATATATAAATATTGCACATACTAATCAAAGGGCTGAACAGTAAACTTGTGCTTAGACCTAACTAGAGGTAAAGAAAACATGAGGATTATTTGGTCAATGTTCAGGAAAAGTGATTGCCAAAAATCCTAATTTTACATGTGTTTCCTCATTGACAAAGAATTTTGTGTGGTGCCCATAACCTTCATTCCTATTTGTATTGATTTTGTTCCTTTTCAGCTTGTATTGGCTATGGGTAACTACATGAATAAAGGTAATCAGAGAGTTGCAGGAGCTGTGGGATTCAAGATCACATTCCTAACTGAGGTGAGTGAAATCTGGTCCAAAAAATAAAAATAAATAGTACCTCAAATAGGAAAGTAACAGTTTATACAGTCATATATTGATAGAACATACTACAGTGTCTCAATGGCTCAATGTCATTGTATGAAATCGGAGGGGTTTGTTTTGGACCAAGGTAATTTTACAAGGGAGCTGGAGCTATACTGCCGGTATCATTGTATATAAACAAATCATGTTGTATTTTCCACAGCTTGATACCACAAAGACATCGGATAACAAGTCAACCTTCCTCCATGTCGTTGCCAAAGCAGTGAACACCAACATGCCAGATGCTGTGACATTCCGAGAAGAGATACCATCAGTAGAGAAGGCAAATAAGATGTCACTTCTGACATTGGGTGAAGACTTGCATGAGTTGGGACAGAAACTACAGGTGAGTAACCATTGGGTATTGTTCATATATAAAACAAGCTTCGATGTGTGGGGGTGCGTAGGTGTTTACCAGCAAACGAGGACACACTTGTTTTTCACATTTTACCTGTGGACCTCTCTGCAATGGAAGACCGTTCTCGGTTCAAAGTCTGCAAACGACTGAAATTGCATGTGTAATGTATTTGTGAAGTATGTCCTCTATTGTACGTGAGATATAACGTCTGCAGTTGCTAGTAAAATTTTACACACAAAAAATGGCGGAAAACTTCCTTGGTATGTCGATTGAATAAGGATTCAGATGGCCGCATTTGCATAGTCCTAAACGGCGTCCACGTTTGGTGTGCGAGTGTCGGGGTGTGTGGGGGTGTGTGTGTGCAGAAAATATCGATGGAGCAGTGTAATACACATAATCATGCATAACTTGCAAAAGCAAAACCGGAATCAACTGAAATTTTGGGAATAAGCTTTTTTCATGAATACCTACTGAAAAAGTCACAAAAACAGGATGCTAGAATCACAAATTACTCCTTTAAGTTTACTAAAGTACATTACAATTATGTAAAAAACAGAATTTAGAAAAACATTAACAGTGTCCTCCTCAGCAAATGTTACAATATGGCTTTAACAGAAATTTAGATGTTTGAATGTAGTTCTTTGGAATATTAATAAAAACATAATTATGTGTATTTTTGTATCCATCTTGTAGGTTCTTGCTGAGAGCATAGATGCATTGGACCCAGAGGACACTAACCGCTATCCAGAAGACAAATTCACAGATGCTATGAGTGTATCCTTATGTTATACAAAAATTATTATTTATCGTAAGAAAAAATAAAGCTGAATTTATACTCCCATCACTTTTACAGAAAAGTGATTCTAACGTATGCTCAGTGTTTAATTCCATTTTCAGAGTGTTGAACCGATCAATCGATGCCCATCGCTTTTGCCAGTTGAAAAAATCTCAACTCCCAAGCGATGTCGCTTGCCACATGAATGCCAATTATTTCCAAACAAATAGGGCTATTATTTTGCTAATTAATTTACCTTTATCGATCATTAACTTTTGGAGGTGAATTAATTCAATACAATAATTATTGACAGCAAGGTTGCTAATGGTCAACAAAAGGGCAAGTCTATCACAACATCATAGGACTTCTTCTGATGGATAAGTGTGACAACAGCGAAAATTCTTGGTTAGTGAATTTGTGTGCTGAAAATTAGTTTAAACTTCCAGAACTCTTTGAAGTCCCATTCAGTGATCCCAGCGAAAGTGTAAAAAAATTAAAATTAAAAGGAGGATCAGTCATTCAAATTGTCATTTGGTATTTTTGAAATCACAAATTTGGTAGAAAACAAAGAAAACAGCAGTATTGATGAAGTTGAAACCCCATTCAAATACATGTAGCTAATTTATATACTGCCAGTATATAAATGACAGATTCATGTAAAATGCCTTATTTTGTCTTAAATACGCGGCTTTCGGCTGAACCACTAGCAGGCTATGTTGGCATGACAATGACAAAGGCACCAAAATTTGAATTTTGATGATTTTTACTATCGTCTGGATGAGCAAATCACTGAACAGGTCTTTAAATAGTTTTTCCTAAGATTCGCATGTTTCCTTAACTAATAAATCATCTGACAGGACTTCAAAGCAGATGCAATGGACAGACTAACAAACATGAAGATGCTGTTTAAGAACACAAGAGAAGAGTTTGATAAGACTGCACAGTATTTTGGAGAGGACCCAAAAAATACAGAAAGTGATAAATTCTTTGGTATATTCTCTCTTTTCACAACCAAATTTGCTGTAAGTATTTTAGATATTCAAGAAAATGATCTGTTCCAGTTGACCCCCCCCCCCCTCCATAGCAACATTTCAGAGCGGAACTATATTTAACAGTTTCACATGTTCCAAGTCCAACAAGTTTAATCCAAAAAGAGTTGACAGATGTACAGAAGATTTTGGAATTTAAAACAAAATTGGGTTAAAATGTGATGTGTTTTGATTTAACGTCAACAACTTCATAGTGTTGGGCAAGTAAAATGCCCACTATGACTGTTAGATGCAAAAACTATTCAAAATTAACAGGATTTACATAGAAAATTTTGTTGGTTGTTTGGTCATTTATAGACACATACATAGTTTACAATTAAGGGGGTACTACACCCCTGTCCAATGTTGTGCCTATTTTTGCATTATTCTCAAAAATCATAGCGCATTAGTGACAAGTACGTTTTACGATATGCATAATATAGGGGCAAGGACTACAACTACTGCACTGGAAATTTTATTTCAGCACAGACAGTAGTTGTGGAGTTACAGTCAAAAATGAGGGAAAACCAGTATTTGATCAATAAATCAATAACTACTTGCCTTGAGTTGCTGAATTTTCAGTGCAGTAGTTGTAGTCTTTGCCCCTATAATATACATATCTTAGTTGTTACCAATGCGCTATAATTTTTGAGAAAAATACAAAAATAGGCACAAAATTGGCCAGGGGTGTAGTAAAGGGGAAAAACCAGAAGGTGTGGCGGCGCATTAGCTTCAAGTTGGCATACAAAAAAGAATTTGACCAAAATTGCATGTGTGAGGTTTATGGGGTCCACTTGAGGCTTTACTTTTGAACTTTGGAATTACATGAAGGTTTTTCCGCACAGCGACGATTAGCAAACAATTGCTAATAATTTGTATGGTGATTTACTTACACCTGTGTTTATCATGTACTTGGGGTTTGCTAGATTTTGAACACTAAAACTTCATCAAAACTAAGGTTACTAAATGTGTGCTGTACCGTAATAATAAAATAGAGGTTGTTAATTTGTTTATATGTTGGTTTGTTTTTCAGAGAGCTCATCATGAAAACTTGCAGAATTCGCCGAGAACACCCATGACACCTTGATTTGGATCAATGACCTTGAAGCAATTTTTGACAAACCTCGGAAGATTTTGTGTGTGTTTCACTTTATTTTCATGTATGTAAATGTTTAGATACTTGTATTTTATATTTTCTTGTATATGAAAGATTGGTTGTAGGAACACAAGTTGCCAATCATCTTTACAGGTATACCATTTGAATCCCAGTGAGGCATGGAAGTTTTAGCCCACTTGTGAAGCAAAAAACAATAAATCTCCCCACTGACAAGTAAAAAAAAACCCCACCCAGCTTTGTATAAAGGTATACAAAAAAAAAAAAATCTGCCTGACTCAAACTTCCATGCCGCCCTGGAAATCTAATCATGCCCCCCGATAACATGGTTTTGGTTCACATCCTATTTTTAAATGTTCACAATATCATAATTCATATTGAAGCAGATCATTATATTGTTTCAAGCCATCTTTCACAATGTGATGTCAAACAAAATGATTTCATGCACAGATACAGATGAGAAAAATGGGGTATATTCCAGTTGAAATCCATCCACCCCCATGGAAGACATGACCTTAATCTTCCACACAAGGAGTGTGAATTTGAAATGGAGTTACCCATATGGGTGACTTCCATTTGAAGTCTACACCCCCTGTGTGGGAGATTAAGGTTTTATCTTCCATAGGGGGTGGATGTATTTCAACTGGAATAGCCCAATATTTTACAAATCTTTAGCATTATGTGGTACCTTAATTAACCTCGGAGTTAATAAGTTAACTATATGGATAAAGGACAAAAAATCTTACCAGTTGACGGAGTTTAAAAAGTAAATTTTGGAACTTGAGTAACTTTGCAGACTTTATTTTCTTACCAATATTTCCCCCACACTGCCAGTTTTTCTCATTTTCTCCCCCTGTGTGTGTGTTTGTATAGAAATGTGTGTATACCAAATAATTTTTGTACAAATAATTATACTGATGATGAACCTGAAATTTTATAAACCCTTATGTAAGTATTAGAGAAGATCTCATACTCTTCCCAGAATCCTTTGCAACTTGATGCATTGCCTCACTTCATCAAATGAAGCTACTTTAACATTGTAGAGGCTCCCTTTGTTTTCGTGTTAAGAATAGATTGGCTAAACATGGGTTGATAGTCAAGAAATAAATATATTTTGCAAGATCTGTATGTGCTCTGTTCAGTGAGGTACTTTTTGTCACTATCAACCCATGTTACACTAGATAGCAAATCATGACAGAAAATTCAAATGGGAGAAATGCATTGTGGGAAGTGTAAGTATTTTGTATACAGGAAAAGAGCAATACTTTGTACAATATGTGAAACACCATGGTGCGCTTCATAATTCCTGAGAATGTTATTAATAGGTATTCCAGTTGAAATCTATACAACCCCTCTGGAAGACATGATCTTCGATCTCCCAGGGAGTGTAATTTCAAATAGGGTTTCCTGAATAGGTGACTCCATTTGAAATCATCACCCCCTGTGTGGGAGATACAGGCCATGTCTTCCATAGGGGGGTGGATTTCAACTGGAATAGCCCTATGTTTTACAAAGCTTAAGCATATTTTTTTAATATTTTGCAATGAGTAAATTTAATGTATCTTTTAGGATTGTTTTTTGAGATAAAAGGGTTCAAAATGTATCCAGAGCTAAAATTTATAGCAATTTTAACATGATCTGATCTGATATAATGTGCCAAAGTCAGAAATGTTGAATTTGAAATATAGGCATAAAAGGTATTTCAAACTACCATTGGTTTATACTAAGTACACATATTGTAGATATACTAAAGATTTGGGTTTGAGGTTTCACATTCACAAAGCTAATTTCATTGGCAGTATTATCACAATGATAACCCAACATTCACAATTGCTGACTTAGGTCTGACATTATCAGATTTCCCGATTTGTTGCGCAATGCCTAATGCAACATGCACCTGGGTGCACCTGTTGTGAGTACAGCGCCAGTGCATTGAAATGGTAATCCAAATTAAAGAATAATAAAAAAACAGAATGTATTTTACAAAGAAAAATTTTATTTAACCCCTCCTCTAATCATCATGCAATCCCTATGTGCTTGCATCCTTCCCCCTCCCCATACCTTATTTAAATGTTTTTATTTTTAATATTTCTGCTAACAAGTGCATCACCTTGATGTTGTACAGTGGTGTAGCTAGGGTTTGTGGCACCCGGGGGTGAGGATTATAGATTGGTGCCCCCCTCCCCATTCCTGAAACAATTGTGATGAAAATGTGTACAAATACCGCTAATTTGGTTATACTATTGTGAAACGGTTTTCGTAATGTTTGCGAAAATTCTGACTTTCGCTACTCGAGGGTGCGTAGGACCAATGCTTATTGGTCAATTTGGCAACCCCCCAGACAGTGCCCAGGGCATGTGCTCTACCTCCCTTAGCTACTCCACTGATGTTGTAAAACCAAATCATGCATGCAAATATTTTATATATTTAATGGTGTGCTTATGAATTTTTTTATTGTACAGTATTATGTAAAAATGAATTAATAGCTGAAACTATGTACATACTTACGGCTGACATTCCTATATATTAACAGTTTACACCTTGAAATCTTGAATCGTGTCTTGAAAAAGACATCGCTGCATGCTAGTATATGACATGGATAAACTCATGGACAAGTTCCAACATTATAGTAGGGTGGCCACAATGCTAGCTATTGTGTGTACCCCTGCCTACATACACAAATGTATGGTGGAAATTGTAACAGATTCTGCAGCAGTTGGAAAACTTTTGGGCCTTTTGAATTCCATATAATTTGTCTCCTAGTAAACTTCTGTGCAAACCCGACTACCTGATAAGATAGAAAATTTTCTGCTTGTAATGAAGGTGAATATAGCATTTTTGTACGGTCACGCATAAAAAAGTTACGCACAAAATAAATTGTTGTCATCAAATAAAACTATTTTCCCAAAGATGTACAATTATGCTATATTCAGTTTTACAATCTAGACCCTCAGAGCAAAATCCTGTGCAAAAATCAGACAATTTGGTTGTGTAGTTTAGGAAATACAGGCCTTTGAAGGTCATAATTGGCACATAATAGCGCCCTCAATGGTGAAAATCACACATATTTACCTTAAAAGTCCTGGCAAAAGAGTTATTTTTGTGATTTCAGCCATTTTAAAAATGTTGTAAAGAAGCAAATATAGCAATTATGACCCTGGATTTTTAATATTTGCATAAATGAACATTAAATAAACAAAAACAATACATCTCATGCCTTCTTTGGCTTTATTCCCACAATTATCGCTTCATGAATATGCAAATTTATGACAAAATCAGGATTTTCCTGAAAATGGGGTAAAAATGGCCAATTTTGTGAATCTTTAAAAGGCTGTATCTTCGCAACGGATTGTCCGATTGAGTTGATTCAAAGGGTTTTTTAAATCATTTTGCAGAAGGAACAATCCTGACAGAAAAAGTAATTCCAGGGGTGGGTTTGAAATTTTCATGTGACCACCCTAATTATAGGAACAAAATTTACACAAGTTTTCATCATTCATTTATGGTCAGACTTTTGATTGGCTCATTATGTGTTGTGCTCATCAATAACAAATTATTTATTGACAAAACTGATTTTGAGATGTGTGCAAAAGATGAATTCAATTTTTTTTTATAGTTTTATTTTCTGCATCACAAACAATGAGTACTTCAGCTTCATTCTTCTATTGGTCGTCCGATGTAACAGGATTTTTTTAAAGAATATTGCTTGAATGAATATACCGCAGAATTCCATCTACAAGCAAAATTATTAGTATTTTTCGACAAGAGATGGAAGGCAGACACCCTCCAAAAACATTTGGAGTTTAAGCAACTACCGTAAACGCTCGCCTAATGGCGCTATGGGCTCCCTTGACATAACTGGAATTTTAGACACAAACTAAAAAGTGCCCTCCCATAGAAATCCCTCTGGCAAATAAGGGCACATACCCTTAATTCTTGTTGGAATTTTTAGAGGAAGGAGCTCTATATGTACATGAAATTTACCCCAAGGCAAAAGAGCCCAGGTACGCCATTAGGCGAACGTTTACGGTATATTACTGATATTGTGATACAGGTGGCTGTTCAAACATGTATTATTGTAAGACTAAAATATATTGTAATGTTTCTGTGCAGGGTGTCTGCCTCAAGGACGGAATTCTACAGTATGAAATGAAAGTGAAAAATTGATTTTGCTAAAGATTACCTGTACTTTCTGTGATTGTGTCACATATTTCAATCTTTTAAAAGATAAAGTAGTCACAATTTAAAAGAAATACTTTAAAATCCTTTGTTTTCTATCGATTTGTGACTTGTGAAATGGAATATCTCCAAAGGTTGGTTACTTTCCTTTTAGAGAGCAGATCTCAATTATCGCTTACATAGGACTATGCCATTTGAAGTCCACACTCCCTCTGTGAAAGATTTACCTAGTTTTCCACAGGGAGTATGGGTTTCCAATACAATAGACAATTGGGCAACTTCCATTTGAAATACTCACCCAGTTGTGGAAGATATTAAAGCCATATACAGGGGAAGTATGGATTTCAAAATAATTAGCCCCAGCTAATTCCATTTGAAAAACATACTCCCTCTGTAGAAGACTTGTCTGACATCTTTCACAGGGATACAGTAGATTCAAATAGAATAGCCATTCAACTGAATAAAAAGCTACTCAAGAAGAGAGTCCACATTTAATTAGCCGGTAGTTTACAGCAAACAAGAAAAATTATACGCAATAACCTATCAAATGAGCAGTTAAAAATAAGCATAAGCTTAAAAGTTGGGAATTGTGTAATTTTATAACTTTCTTACACCTTGACGAAAGGCTGACATTACTTAATAACTGCCTTTATATTCAAATCATGTTTGTTATGTAAAATTGTAAAAATTGACATTGTATAATATAGACTTACATGTACTTAATACACCTTGATCTAAAGGCTGACATTTGCTAAAATAATTGCCTTCAAATATATTTTATGTTTTAGGCTTGTTGAAATACTGGCTCTATGTATAGGATCCGCAACAAGTTCCCCCAAATGCTTTTTTAAATAAATCTAAAACAATAACAAAAATGCAAATAGGTATGTGTAGCCTTATTTGTTTTATGTATCCGGACCAATTTATCGCGCTACACATTGCGTTTAGGTTGCAATGGTTCATGTGTATAAAAAAACAGGCTGTTTTAAATGTTGTGCCTGAATTCTTAAGAGTCAACATTCCATAACCATAAATCATCAAAATTTGATTATCTATGCCATAAAAAAAACCATTAATTAGGCCTACTGTATCGTTTGATAGTTGACATCTACGGACTCAGATACAACTTTTAAAATGGCCTCTTTTTTACATAATAAACCATTGTGACTGAACGCAATGATGTGTGACACTAAAAATTGGCTCAGATATGTAAAACAAATAAGGATACTGAAAACCTTTTACATTTTTATATTTTGTAAGATATGTTTTCCATTTATTTCAAAAAGCAATTGGGGAAACTGATACTGAAGTTGTGGATCCTATATATCAAGTAGGCCTATCTTGTGCTCTATTAGGCTATTCCATTTAAAAAACCCACTACCCCTGTGGAAGATTTTGGAAATATCTGCCACAGGGGGAGAATGAATTTCAAATGGAATGAGCACATAAGGCAACTCCATTTGAATTTCATACATCCTCTGAGAAAGATTCAACCTGAATCTTCCCCTGAGAGAGTGTGAGTTTCAAATGGAGCTGCTAATGTGTTAATTCCATTTGAAATACATACTCCCCTGTGGCATATATTTCCAAAATCTTACACAGGGTAGTGTGGATATTAAATGGAATAGCCCATTATTCACCTTGAACTGAATGCTGATATAAACTTTTATATTTGAAATGTTTTAAAGTTTCTTATTGGAAGCTACCTATCTGTATTATAAGCATTCACTCACACCTTGAACCCAAGGCTGACATTATCAGACCTTGAGACAGATTGTGCTGTTATTTGTGTGCTGCCTTTAATATCATCACCTTGCTAATATTTTAATGTATACTCAAAATAAAAGGAAAAACTATCGTAACTGCAAACAGTGGTTTTGAATAATATTACTTATTGGAAATAGTAGGTGAAGAAATTATGTTCATTGCAATTTCATTCTGCACTTCTCTTCAGGGATTGAGTTTTTTGGCACGCGAAAGCGATCGCACACCTGCTCCAAGGAAATGAGCATGAAGTCACAAGTTGGGAGTTTCAATATGTTCCAAGTGTTGAGTTGATGTTCTTTGTTTGAAGATACCTGTATAGTCTGTGGTATGTCCTTTGTGAACGGGGAAATATATGCTCTACTCTGAATTCTGTCTCCATTCACAAAGGTGCAGGTTACAAATAGCTGTATTATCAAAAAAATGATCCACATTGTTACGGGAAGTGAAGTATTGCATTGTTTGAAATAATTTCTCCACATACAAATCATTTACCTGTTTGAGGTTCCGTTGCATTTTTTTTCCAAGTAATAAGAGCCACTTTTCCAAATGTAACCATTCTTATTGTGTTGAATGTAATTATAATATATTTGGGGTTTTTTTTCTTATCCATTGTACCATTATCATCATAAATAATAAACATAAGAACTGTGTGATAGATTTGAATTAAATGTCTTGATTATCCTTATTCTTGGTAGTGATCAACTTCAAACTTGGTATGATGATTGGCCATATTGTAACATTTCCATAAGAAATAGAATTGTATTTTTTTCCACAAAATGTTAGTTTTCACTGTTAGATATATCCTCTTTAAATTTTGTCCCAAACAGATGAAGCAATACAAAGAAAATCGCTATATATACCAGCGCATATGTCGCCAATGCGAGCCACTCCTTTGAACGTGAGCCGGGTCGGTTCTTTTGGTATGTCACAACCGCCCGCATCCCATGTATTGTGTTGTGAACATCACGTACGCGTTCGACGTATTTGCATCGTATAATAATAAACCATCTTGTTCAGATGGTTTATTTAAAATCTCAAATTTTGACAAAACTACAGCACCTAAAGTCTTGGTTTTTGCAGGGTATGTTAGTTTACTAAAGTACATTACAATGGTGAAAAAAAACCCAGAATTTTGAAAAATATTGAGGGCGTTCTCCTCAGCAAATGTTACAAAATGGCTGTTTAAAGTTCACCAATTTGGTTGTGAGTTTAGTGACAAGGATTCTTCTGACAATGTTATCAGTTTTCATAAAGCAAGAACCCAGAGAAAGTATTATATCTACCACTGCTACTATAAACTCTCCTGTTGCTACCAAACTTAAGCCAAACTTGATCCCCACTTTGCAAATTCAGAATTGCGGAGCTGCTAGTTGTATCAAAGTCACCATTAAATCCACCAGTACGAGTATGAGCTCCGACAATGTGGTTTCCATTCAGCACTAGTTTTATGAGTATATCAGTTGGCTCATAGATACCGATCGAAAATGTGAACACATAGGTTCCTGGAAAAACGCAAGTAAACTTGCTGGTTGCAAGACTGAAATGCCCATTGATGTTTGCGGAAGTCTCTTGAAATGTGACCACATCATTTGTATTGCCGGTCTGTGCACTAGTTTTGATTGCAGTGAATGCAGATCTTCTACCTTGACCACATTCTCCTTTCTGACCTTTTTGCCCAGTTATTCCAGCAGATCCAGCCTCTCCACTTATGCCTTTAATTCCTATGGGACCCACAGGTCCCCTTGGTCCAGTCTTTCCAGGTACGCCTACCCCCTGTGAACCTTTGACCCCTTTCTCTCCTCTCAATCCCAGAGGTCCAGGAAGACCAACTTGTCCAAATCCATCATCTCCTTTATCTCCTTTGATATTAATACCAGACTCGCCTTTGTCTCCTTTCATCCCGTCCCGTCCGTCCCGTCCTGGAAGACCATGCTGTCCAGCTGTCCCTGGGGTGCCTGGTATACCCCCTGGGCCTTGACAGCAAGTATTACAGTTATTTTCAGGTTGACTTTGAGTGGATCCTAAAGATGACATGATGGCAATTGCCAAGAATGCAACAGAAAGAATCATCTTCAGATCTGTGAAAGGCAAAAAAGAAATACATGCGTACGTAGTATTACAATTTTTTTTCCAAAATAATTTGTACAACCTATCCACTTTGAACTACAATTTTAGTTACCATTACAATTGGAATTTTTATTGTCGGTTTTGCTAGATCAAGTAAGCACATAATTTCCCTCAATTCCCCAAACCAGAATTCTTTCATCTTCGGCCTTCCCCACCAATCAATCTTGTGTATTGGGCTATTCCAGTTGAAATCCATACACCCCATATGGAAGACATGACCTAAATCTTCCACACAAGGAGTGTGAAATCTACACACCCCCTGTGTGGGAGATTAAGCTCATGTCTTCCATATGGGGTGTATGGATTTCAACTGGAATAGCCCATTTCAAATATCAGTATCACCCCAGGTTAGTGGAAATCATGTGAAAATGTTTTGATATCCCCTGCTGTGAATAAAGTACTGCCAAGTATTTAAAAGGCTCCAGCTTCAGCTACTTGGATAAATAAACTCTCTCTCTGTGTGGTGTGCTGAAATATTTGGTTATAGATTTCCTTTAATAAACTTCTAGTGCCCATTATAAACCTGCGGAGTGCACGCTAAACAATGCATTATCTGAAACCTGCACGCTAAACAATAGATTTTAGATAATACCTGTACGGAAGCCTCGAAAGGGGGGGGAGTAGTAAGTATACGCTCAAATACTAGAAATACTACTTTCACATAACAAATGAACAGGGGTGTGGCACTAAATTGAATTTATTATAGTCTAATTTCTGTATCATTTATATCTAAATTGCCTAGGGCGGTCTGTCGGTTCGCTTGCAGCGCAACCACGAAAAAGCATTGACATCAGGCCTGTACGCAAAATTTCCAAACTTTGAAAAATATACAAAAAGTCCCAACATTTCAGAATTTGCGAGCGTAGCGAGCCAAAAAATCAGGTTTTTTACGCTTTTTTGGACAAAAAGGTCCAAATTTTGTCAACTTTTCACAAAATTGCCCCCCCTTGGAAAAAGGTCCACTTTTTCAAAATCAGCACCCCCAATGAAATCCTCATGACGGGCCTGATTGACATCACTACCGAACTAGAGATGAACCAAAGAATAGTTTCTTGATGCACTTACCTGATACAGGTGTGTCACTCCAGAGGAAACAAAATAACCAGATTCAGCTTAGATTTTATGTCCTTGTGTAGATATAACTCTTAACTAGAGAAGATACATGGAGTATGAAGTGTTCTCTGCCTTGAAGTGAAATGCACAACCATCTAATATTATGCATTTTATAGCATAACATGATGATGCAGGGCATAAAGCCAAGATTTCACTAGTTCATTATGCAAAGTTATGCTTCTATAGTTTGCCAAATGTAAATGTTTTTATATGATTCCATCTTTGTTAGAATAATAAATCAATTGTATTTGATCAAACTGTGGCCTCCTTGAAGAATGTTTAGATCAACTTTACCCAAGAAAGCTATGTGTACTTATAGTGCTGAGATTAATCTTAACAACATACTCATGAATTACCTCTCTTAGATCTTTGGGGGAAATATGTATATCATCTTTTTTTTTTTATCTTTCGACAGCCATGGTGTTACTGTCTATGATTTATTAAACATTTTCACACAAAAGAAAGATGGCTGATTTTATCTTTTTTTTTTAAACTAAAAGGACAAAACAGAACGAAGACAAACAACACAAAACGACAAAGACAAGAGGACAAATTTCCCAACAACATTTTCAAATAATGGATGGCTTTTTGCTGCTAGCTACATACACTCTATGTACATATCATTTAGGCCATATAGATTATAAAGTTATGCTTCTATAGCTTCTATATGCTTCTACTTGGAGGACTGTTTTAATTTGCCATGTAAATTGCGAATTTCAAAAAATCTCAGATGAGTGAGTATTTTTTGGTAAGCCAAGTAGGGAGCAAGGAATTCCGAGAAGAGGTGGGGGTATAAGCCAGGTTTGGCATTCAGAGAGGGAGGGGACATTGAAGAATGATTTTTTGGGCAGACCATTTTGAAATTTGTACACAGTGGTAGGTAGTGGTGCATGGGGCAGATGATTATTTATTTCACAACCCTAAAAGCTCCTAAAGGGTGGTAATAATTCTGTGTACCCTGGGGTACCCGGGTCTCAGGTGATATAGCCGGCCCACTTGTATCTAAGCTAATGTAGCTAGCTTCTCATAGTTTGGTATCATGTGCTTATTAAGCTTTATTATCCCCCCCCCCCCCCAACTCCTACGAAATGAGTTTCCCAAATTTTGAGCTATTTGCTGGGGAAAAAAGGGGTTAGCAGGCCAAAAGGTCCATCGAAGAATTTTGGCATCAATTTTTGGAGGGCCATAAGACCAGTCCAGCCCCTGGGGGCACTCAACTTTAGAAGTGCGGACGGTATGTGCCTGTCAATAAATAGGTCCACCTTTTTAAGTCAATAAGACCAGTCCAGCCCCTGTGGAGGGGGGGGGGCACTCAACTTTAGAAGTGCGGACGGTATGTGCCTGTCAATAAATAGGTCCACCTTTTTAAGTCAAATATCATGAAATCCTTTTTAAAAAAATGAGTCAGTCATACCCGATTGCCCCCTTTTATGGATACCTAGCTGATGACCCCCGAGTGCTGGCTACCCAATGAAACCCTTTTTTCTTGTATCATCAAAATGCCACAAAATAATGCGGAAGCTTTCAAAATCTCTTACATTTGCAAATTGGTATATTGTAAATTAGAATTTTGTTCTACCTGACTATGACCCCTTTAAAAAAATTTTTAATACCTAATGACCCTTTTTTCAAAATATTATAACCAATTACCCCCTTTGTCATTTTGTTTGTACCTACCCCCCCCCCCCCCCCGACAACATTTTGTACAGACCATAGGCTAGCTCATACTTTGCAACCAGTAGGCACAGTACAAGGCCCCCACCCCCTGGGTAGCCTGACCCATCATATACACCGGTATTGCACCATGAGTGCTGAACAAATTAAATTAACTTCTTATTTGACTATTTTAGCATTAAACGGTAAATCATGATGTAGTCCTATAATGTCAACATCACTGATCGATAGCCTATTTGACCATGTAGCTTCAAACTGCCAAATGTTCCTGGCAAATTTATGCGGGCCACATCCATTTGGCACTGTAAGGATAGTTAGGGAATATGTATTATGAAAGTCCTATCGTCCGAAAAGTCCGAAATCGTTTGTATGTTGGTAAAAGTTGAAGAACTCCCCTGAACCGCACCGTGAACTCCCTGTTCGAAAACTCCAGCCAAACTCCATTAGGTGCTCCTACTCAAGAGGAGGAAATTCCACGAAACAAGGAAACAAACGAAGACAGACGAAGATGGCAGCGCTCAGTGGCAAAGTTGTGTTGTCTGGCATGGTAGAAAAAGTTGCTTTTGTTAACAAGGTTTGTCGTGATTATTATTACCTTGGATAATATCAAAGATAATTTACAGAACGGTTATACTATATGTTATGTTTATGGTACTCAACGTCAGTAAAATGACAATTTATTTGTAACTTTTAAAGGCTTAAAGCTTCCTTGACCTTGCATGCTTGAACATTGTTGAACTTCAACTTCAAGTTCATGAGTTGAACTTGCATGTAGGTAGCGAGGACAGCACTTTTTAGGTTTATTCTAGGAACATCTACAAATTTGGTATCACTGTAAAGAGCATTAAGAAACTTAGACAATGGTACCAAAAACAGCTCTCCAAGTTAGTCACTAACTATAGAAGCCATTTTCCGAGGCGCGGAAAGACACCAAATTGGTGTCGTATGACCTATGACCCTGATAAACAACACGAATTACTCCATGTGGAAGTTGTTGACATTGCTTGTGAGTTTTGTTGAGGAAATTCCTATTTTGTAACAACATGTAACACACCAAAACATAAAGATCGACTATCTAATGACTTCATAGTCTACAATGATTCTAAATTTACCATTATCTGCGGAATCCTTTCTGTTCAAACACGAATTTGTAGTTTCATATTTTTGCCGTGATCGCAGTGTTCGGCGAAGCTGCCAAATAATTCAACACTGATGGTCATGTGATGACCTTGTTCAATCCGGGTCTCTGAGACTGTGGACCAAGCCTCGAATTTCGTTATTTTTAGGGCAGGCCAACTTGGCCTTGGCTATTTAACATTTTAGGGGGCACCGAGGCCATCATGCCAGGGCACCAAGGCCAAAGCAAATTTCGTTATTTTTAGGGCAGGCCAACTTGGCCTAGGCTATTTAACATTTTAGGGGGCACCGAGGCCATGATTTATTTATTTCATATATTTATTCGCTCATCCATCCATCCACCATTATTTCTTCTTTCTTTATTTATTTCATGATTCATTCATTTATTTATATATATATTTATTTATTTATTTATTTCATGATTCATTCAGTGAAATATGAGTATGTAAATAAACAGAAACAAACACCTGGGAGGTGCAGTGATACAGTCAAACTTTTACCTGTTATTAGAATGATAATACAGCTTCAATTTTCATATTCGTTCCAGGTTCGTTATTAGAATACATTCAGGCATGAAAATGTCAGCGTTTTTATTTTCCAGCATTTTTTTTTAACGCTGAAAAAACACGGAAGAAAAAAAAAATCATGCAAAAATACGTAAAATAAATCTCCGATAAACAAATTGCAGGATGTCACAGGATCTCTACCTGTTGCAGAACGATTGAAAAACATATTTGCCAACCCCGCTAAGGAGACACGTGTTGGGCGCTTTCGTCAGCAAGGGAACATGTGGCCCGATATCGATGAACTTTGTTGTGTGCAGCCTGCAGCGCATTTGCTGCGCTTTGTGCGGCAAAAGATCTGGCAACTCCGTTGTGATTTCGCTTATGGGCGAGGAAGCTGGAGGAAGCGACACGTGTGATCATAATGATTGAGTGTAACCTGCGATTGTATGAAAGCTTAAGCTTTACAGTCAATTGTGATACAAAATAAAAGGGCTACTTTTAAATTGATTCCACTTCCGGGAATCGAGAGCATTTTTTGTTCCCGACCCGAGACTCGATCCCAAATGCTACTGGCCACTGCAAAATTAGGGCAAGGCCATTGTGGCCGCGTAAAGTTCTTGTTTTTCAGGGCATTAAGGCCAAATGAAAGGGCACAGCGGCAATGGCAGTGGTGGCCGCCGAAATTCGAGCACTGCTGTGGACCCTACCACTTCTTAATAAGTATGCTACATGCTTTTGCGGCAATGGGGATCGCCCTACGCCGTCTGGGTGATTTGTCAATCAAGTCAATTACCTCCCCTATAGCCGAGTGGAATTAGTAATATCATGAATATGCTAATTCTGACTTCCCATATCATGAATATGCTAATCGTAACTTCCCCCTCCTTCCCATATTGCATTGCGCGATAAACATGGACGACTGCTGCGAGTGAAAATTCGGCGCGATCACCGATTTCATGCCTAAATGTGTAAGAAATAATCATCTGATTTCAATATGGAATCAACAAGAAGAAACCGTAATCACCTCATATACGACTAGAGACAATTTCAGTACAATAGTAAGTGTGCGTAATTGCTAACGAAGATGAATTAAAACCGTAACCAACACGTTAAAGGATGCACCTCCATGTACATTGCATAACCACTCAGTCTCTCCCTGATAGTCATATAACGACCAAATGATAAATGCGACTATCATGGAAGACTGAGTTCCAGTCTATCTCCAAGTATGGGGAGTTAAACTACATGGATCGAATCCATGGGTTCCTACAGTCACCCATGGAAAACAGTGTACTGAATAGCTGTACACCATGTCCATATTGGCCAAGGGATGGTTTGTTTACATGGCAATAATTCCTTCAGAATAGGCAATACAGATTCCAAACATATAAAACTTACCTTATATCAGTTTTAGTTGCCCCTAATAACTCCAAATTGACATGACAATTAATTATATTTGCTCAATTTCATACCAAAATCAAGGAAAACATGGTTTTGTTAAATTGCAAAATAACATGAAAATGAGAAAGGTTATATCTGGTCATTTGCAGTAGGCCACTTCAGGTAATCAATATTGGTCCTTGAATTGCGTACCTGAGTGACTTTTTGCTCATTGTAAGAGTGATAGTGTTGTAAACTTGATTGCATAACATTAAGATTGCCAACTGACATCCTTTGTATGAGTTGTCTGATGATGGTATTACATGTAGAACTGTCATGGATGTAAACATTACACAAAATGTCAACAAAACATGCTTATTGCTACTGCAGAACTCTATGCCTGTATGTGTGTGTCTGAGGGCCGATCTGAGGGCTGATGACACACATTCGATGGGTGTAGAGTTAAACCTATTTGAAGTTTTGAAGGGTAGCAGAATTTGTCTGTCATTTTTTGTTTATGGTACCCTGGATTTATTTGTCTAGCACTTGAATATTTTTACAAGTAACACTTACAAATCTGGTATCAATGTAAATGGCATTAAAAAATAAAGACAATGGTGCCAGAATCAGCTCTATAACTTAAAATATGGGGAGGTTGTGCCTATTTAAAGTCATGTGAAGTTTACTGGGTTTTTTTGTGAGTCAATTTTGTGCGTACAATGCAGCATTATTATTGCCTCCAAGAAATAAATAAATATTGTAAGTAAATAAACAAGTAAATTTAGGAATGAATGAATGAAGGAATAAATTTAAAAAAATAAACAAATGAATATGTAATCATAATCTAATGTGACCCATGCAACACATGAACATGTTCTGCCAGTGCCATTGGCATTAGTTTACTTGTCAACCTCATCTGACACTACTCAACTTTAGTATTAAAAAAAAAATACAAAGGAAGTGAAAAAAAAAATTTAAAAATTACACAGATTCTTAAAGTATAGAGTTGATTAAAAGTAGTAACAAAAATAATATCACTTGAATTAAGTGTGCATTTTGCATTTTACCACATACGACATGACCCGATATGCGCTACATCTCCCACCCCGGCGCCAGCCCGATCAGGAACAACACGTGCACCGCCACCTCACCACTTCTCCCTGTATTGTCGTATTTTCACGGCCAATTGCAAATCTGGTCATCACAGTATTCCTTTATGCATCTATGCGCGATGGATTTCTGCAGAAGAATGACCACAAACATCTTCAAAATACTCTAAAATTTCATATTATATGGGTGTAATATAGGTGTAATGACCTCCTTCTGCTCCATTTCAACATTTCAAGCAGACGAAAAAATGGCGTCCCGTCGATCGAGTCGCTACGGTGGTAACTCCTGAACTTCAACAAGTTCATGACATTAAAAAACATGCTTAATGTTCTTTTTTTGTGGAAAACTTTACATAATCGGAAAATTTCATCTTTAAACTCTCTAAAAATAATTTCCTATTGTATTTGGAGTTTTGAAAGGATGAGAAATGGTGAGTTGTTTTCACTAAGTTTCACATACAAACAGATACAAATGCGTAAATCATCGTATGCGCTGATCTCGCTAATGTAGGTCCCGATGTAGGTATGCCAGGTGAATTCAAATTTGCCATCAAACTGCATCATTTTATATATCAAATTAAAGCCCTTGAGTAAAGAAAGCCAACACTGAAAACCTTTTTGTCATAGCACTTTCCGTAGCAAAGTTACATCTAGTCAAAAATTGACTTTCAATCATCAAAAAGATTCTGCTAGCAAAATTTCCCAAAACAGCATTACGGGGGTGTTTCTAGATCATAGTCTCATGACGATACAGCTTTTTTTAATGGAACTGCTATCAAAATCTCTCTGAAATTCCTTGTGCGAGTCTCTCATCACCAAAAAAAAAAAAAGTCATATATTTGGGTCAAGTGAAGTATAGACAACATATTTATGAAGGTTTCCTTGAGCAAGCGGTTCTTTTAAATTTCAATGTAAATTTGTATTGCCGGTTTAGGCCATTTTGGCTGACTAGCAAATGTGTTAACTGAGGTTTCCCTGTCATACCTATTGCATGACTTGAAAGTGACATTGCCTCTAAGCTTATTTATTTATGCATATTATTATTTTTGGTTTCAGAGAAAAACGGCAGTTCCTTGATAAATGAACGACATATACGCGGCCGGCCGGAGCTTATATACATGTATTACTACTAGTCCGAATAATCAGACCCAGAACAAAATATTCATTTCTGACATGATCCTGTTCTGGGTCTGAACTGTTTCCATTCGAAATCTTGATGCCAAATTGGACAAAGAAGCACATGGTCCTACTTCACAGTTTTTTAATCCCCTATTCATGTTGCGTGAATCACTCTATTGTGGACCATCCTTTTGATACTTGAGTATTTGGACAAGCGGAACAGATTTGACAGGCCCTTTGTCTACCTCTCTGTTTGTAAACAAACGAGGAGGTCGAAATTGTCCTCGGTGAATACAAAAGGCAGCGTAATAGTACGGCACTGATACATGTATAAGTTCCCTTCATTTTCAACGTTATGTTCAAGTTGCTCGAGAAGTCTAGCCAAGAATTTGCTCTCCGATAGCTTCACTTCACATTCTAGAGACCATTGCATTCAAAATCTAGTCGGATATGCTGAAGCATGACACGGAGTTTAAAAGCAATATCGCGCAATGGAAGTTCCGAAGTAAACACAGCCGATCAAGACAGGCGCAGTGATTGCATCAAAAAAGTAACTAAAAATTACACTTCAGCAAAAAAATTTTAGACTGTCCAAAATAGGTAAATCTTGCTCAAAAGATACAGTTGACTCATCGAAATAACTTTCATCCAAATTTCAACATTAAACAGAATCAATAACCTCTGCCTCTGGTGAAAAAAACTTGCACCGCTGTCCGACCGAAAAATGATAGCAAAGCACTCTAGCATCGAATGCGTAACTATTGTGTGCAAATTTGAAGCTAGAGTTCTCGAGTAATGTTGGTACAATTACCGAATAGGATGCAACTTGCTAGACTTGAGTCCAGTCCTCGTTTACGGAGTTTAGGGTTGGGGTGGGCAGTCTTGTAATAAGACTAGTAATGTTCAAGCTGCTCTGCATTCTGTCGGTCGGCATGACGTCACTCGCAATAGATTGCTTCATCCCAGGCATTGGTTGTTTTTGCCGAGATTCGGCTGTTCCATCTTGCATCTTCCTCTTTGTGAAACAATTCAAAAAGTTTGAGACTCCATCAACGGACAATCTTACCGAAAGGTAAGATCCCTCTGGTTAGGAGTCTACAAAACATTTTTGTTTTGGACTATTTCTTATCACAAAGGGTTATCTGAAGGGAATCAACTCGCAATAGTTACAAAATTAAAGGAATTTTAAAGCAAATTAGACTTTTTTTAGACATGAAGAAATTGACTTGAACAGAAAGGCCCTGTACAAACCAATAGTGATTTTACAAGGGTGTCCCCTTTGACAGACGTGAGAAATGGGTAAGTGCACTGGATGGAACAACCCGACCGAGAGAATCGGCCAACATTTTGATGATTAATCGGCCAATCAAATTATCTGTCTGTTGTTATCTTATAATTGACATATTGTCAGATGATTAGGCAATCGGAACCCCACTTCCATGTGTACGCACTCCAAATATAAACAACTGCCGTTTTTCTCTGCCATAAACTGAATAGCACATCATGGCATGACATGAACAACTAAGCTGACATGCTGAATTTGTATTATAATGTTTTTCAGATTTCCTTATATTAAGTGAAAGATTATATAAGACTTATACCGTACCTAATTATTGTTGACCTTTGACGAGCATGTACTATCATGGTGTTGCAAAGTTGGAGCTGTAAACAATACGTACAGTGCAAAAGTCATTCATAAATTTCCACTCAGCAACAGCAGATCCAATCGGAGACAAATGCGTTTCAAGTCAACGCAGTATTACGCGATGTGTGTTTAAAATACGCTCTCGTCAGAAATTTACAGGAAAAGATTTTTAAATTGCTGAAACTTTTGACGAGAAGAGCATACTTCCACAATGTTATAAAGGCGCAATCCATAATATGTTCTACATTAATGGTGGCAAAATTCTGGCGATTCTCAATTTACGATGCGGCGGTTGCTCTTGCTAGTCCCAAATTTTTGACCTTCAGGGTCAACATCACGGTTCTAGCCAGTAGCCACCATTAAATTTTCACACGAGTATGATAGTATAATAATATAATGTTGAAACAGCACCACAAAGGATTCCATGTGATCAATATAGATCCATAGAAAACGGATCTACTATAATTGTAAACTATGGCTAAATGCAGCCAGCCGTGTAGGGAGTGTTTTACGCACCTAAATTTGTAACACACTCAGTTTTTGTCCACATAGCATATATATGATCTAGTGGAAAAGATTGCCATATTTTGTGCCTCCCAAATTGAATTTTTACTTAAACTTCATATATAACCCAGCATGGTAATATGTATTATTGGATTATGTACTGGTACCCTGTTGTTGGTACCATATGTATTTAAAATGTAGCCAGTTTTACTCACACTTAAAGTTGATACATGTAGGTTGCTTAAATTGCAAGTGTGCTGCATTTTGTGTCATAAGTGCAAGCATTAATTTATGGTCTGAAATGTTCTGAGACAAACCGGATGTATGCAGGTTGTTTGCAGGTTTTGTCCTTCTTTCAGATACCATTGACATATTTCTAAAAAAGTTTAGTATAAACATACATTTTTCTTTATCCGTAGTGGCCAATGCTGATGAAAGCGACAAGTGATGATGAAACACCCACACCTGGATACTTGTACAAGGAAGTCTCAGGTAATTCTTAATCGGTTTCCTTCATAGTTTCTTCCTTCTACCATCCTATTTGCCTTCCTAGGTTCAGAAATTTGCAACCACGTGCGAGAATCCTTTTGGATCCTCCCAGTGGAATTTTGCAAGAAGCCATGGATTTTGGCCATATAACTTTGTATGATAAATGGAATATTTACGAGAATCCATTTAGATTCTTGCAGTTTTGTTGACGAGAATCTTTGGGAGAATGGATTCTCGGATTCTTGCCGAATTACTGACCCTGTAAAAAATTTTTTAAATCCTTCCAACTCTTTCTTTCTTGCCAGTTCCTTTCTCATTTTCTTCCTCTTCCCTTATTTTGCCATCCTTTTCTTTTTCTTCCATCATTTCCTACATTTAGCTTAAAGGAGGATTTTGTGATCCTAGCATCCTATTTTTATGACATTTTTCAGTAGATATCCACGAAAAAAGCTTATTCCAAAAATTTCAGTTGATCCCGATTTTGCGTTTGCAAGTTATGCATAATTATGTGTATTACACTGCTCCATAGGCCACTGTTGTAATTTCATTCTGGTATACCAGACCGTGACATTCAAATTTCACGATATTTTTGCTAAACGAATTAATCTGCAAGAAATTTTTGGTTCATAAACATTATGTAGCCAGAGGTTTCCAGTGGTATAAAAATCTCAACTTTTTTTGAAAAAAGTGGGGGGATGAGGCTGTGGATCACGAAATGCCCTTTTAAGATTGTTTGTTTACCCATTTCATTTCATTGAAATAGGTGTAAAATGAAGAGCAAGAGAAAGTTATTGACACAGTGCTTTTGTGGATGTTAATCAAAATACTGTGTTTCTTGACAAACTCAGTCAATCTTAATGCATATTTACACTGTTTACTTCATTACTGTACACCTGATTGGATTTGTTTGTAGATCTGAGTTATGTGTCAACTGGATATTGCACATCACTGTTGAGTTTTCTTGTGGAGAGATTGGAGAAATCCTCATTCCATATCAAAGTCAAAGTAAGTTAACAGTAGCAGCCCTCGAATGGACCACAATGATCTCATCCCAATGGCATAGTTCAATAACCTCAATTAAACAATCATAGTGCAAAATTTGACCTCAAGTTGTAGAGTATGAGTTTTGTACCCAAATTTTCAAAGGTCATTCAATGAATGTACAAATGCATTGGGGTTAAAGAACTGTGCCCTGATAGATGAGCATGTTGTGGATCCTAGTGATCAGCCCTCGAATTAACCCACGGCACCCATGGCATTTTGCCGTGGGTGCCCATCCCCACTGGCGTAATGCACTCAAAATATGTCCTTTACCCAAGGCAGTCACTTGCCGTGCCCTCTAATGAAGTTGCCGTCGGTGCCCCATCATTATACTATCTCAGGATCCTGAGTTACAGCCCTCGAATTAACCCACGGCACCCATGGCATTTTGCCGTGGGTGCCCATCCCCACTGGCGTAATGCACTCAAAATATGTCCTTTACCCAAGGCAGTCACTTGCCGTGCCCTCTAATGAAGTTGCCGTCGGTGCCCCATCATTATACTATCTCAGGATCCTGAGTTACAGCCCTCGAATTAACCCACGGCACCCATGGCATTTTGCCGTGGGTGCCCATCCCCACTGCCGTAATGCACGTAATATGTCCTTTACCCAAGGCAGTCACTTGCCGTGCCCTCTAATGAAGTTGCCGTCAGTGCCCCAGCCCTGCCCCTTCATTAGAAATTGCCTTGGTGCCCTTCTCAAATTTTCAACAGTTTCCATGATGCCCTCTTGAAATATTACAAATTGCTGTGAAAATCCAAGGCAATTATCAATTTGCCCTAAAAAGTTGCCGTGCCCCTTCAGATCCTTAATTTGAGGGCTGAACAGTAGCATTGAGATCTCAAATTTACTGATTTATGTGTTTAGAAGTAATCTAATTTGGCGAAATCTTCAAATATACAGCTCTGGACAAAAGCACCTCTTCGGATTATAACTGGGTCAATTGGGCTATTCCAGTTGAAATCCATACACCCCCTATGGAAGACATGGCCTTAATCTCCCATACAGGGGGTGAAGATTTTAAGTGGAGTCGCACATTCAGGTAACCCCCATTTGAAATTCACACTCTCTGTGTGGAAGTTTAAGGGCATATCTTCCATAAGGGGTGTATGGATTTTAACTGGAATAGCCCAAAGTTACCCATAGCTGATCTTGTGAGCCTGAAAATACTTTGCATACAGGTGGACATCTCCGTCTATAGCCATCTTTCCACTTCGCCCCTTACTGCTCAACATTCTGTCATGACGTCACTTGCGATAGATCGCTTCCAGGGTTGTAGCTACAGTGAGCAGTGGTGGGTGGCAGAGCCCATTACTCAGTTTTAGAGCCCACCACTCAGCTGCAAGTTTGCCATTGGAGTCCACCATTCAGAACCAAAATTGAACAATTTTGTTGAATTAGTCAAGAATTTTATCAGTTTTTGCAACAAATTTCCAAATATGCAAGATTTTCATCAAATGCCACCCAGCACTAAAAATGTCCTAGCTACAACCCTTATCGCTTCATCTCATTGGTTGTTTTTGCAGTGATTTTGCTGTTCCATCTTGCGCACTCAGACACAAAGGGGACACTTACCATTGTACTCAATGGGGGAAATCAAAAAACATGGCATAAAACAAATGTACCTCTTGGTGAAACAATTCAAAAAGTTTGATTTCTTAACAGGGGAATAAATTCCCAATAATTACAAAAGGAAACGCAAATTTGTGTTTTCTACATGGAGAAAATTGACTGGAACTCAAAGGCCATATACAATCCAATAGGGATTTTGTGAGGGTGTCCCCTTTGACATATGTGAGAAGTGGGTAAGTGCAATTGATGGAACAACCCTAACTGAGAGAATTGAGAACAAAAGCAGTCCACTATGTGATACAATCTAATCCAATCCGACTAAGGTTGGCAATAATGAAATTGTGGCAAAATGAACAAAGTACAAAAAGTAAATAATTTTGCAACTAGGGACTTGCGGACTTCAGCATTAGTAAGCTTAGGTACTGAGCAAGTTAGTATTGGCAATAACTCAATTTTTGAAATTCCTGACTTTGGTCTGAATGGATTGGGCTATTCCAGTTGAAATCCACACTACCCCTGTGGAAGATTTTGGAAATACCATCCACAGTGGGAGTAAGTTTTTCAAATATAATTGGTCAGAGTTAATCATTTTGAAACTTATACTCCCCCTGTATTATGGCTTTACCTATATCTTCCACAACTGGAGTGAGTATTTCAAATGGAAGTTACCCAATTGTCGATTCTATTAGAAACATATACTCCCTCTGTGGCAGACTTTAGCTAAATCTTCCACAGGGGTAGTGTGGATTTAGCCCATTGGAGTATCATTTATACATAACAGGTGCATCAAAGATTAATTTTATCTTTGGTTTTATTTGATTAGGCTCTGAGAGTTCTGAAGCATGTAGTAGAACATGGCCACAATGATTTCAAGATTGGACTTCGAAGACAAGCACTGGGAATACAGAATGCCTGCAGTAAGTTTTATGCATTTCATCAAGCTCTATTGTCACTCATCGAACTGACCCATTTTTTTTTGCAAATTCGAATTTATTATCTTGCCCGCAACTAAAAAACATTTTTCAAGCCAACCGTCTCATTGGGCTACAGTCAGTCCACTCTGAAGTACAAAGTACCGACGCAGATGCATGCATTGTGCTGGCTTGGAAGGCAAGCATACCTGCAGCAGAGACGCAGCACTGCGCACTGTTTACACGCTGTATACGCGCGCATTGTCGCTTTGTACTTGAGAGTGGACAAACTGTAGGCACCACATTATTTGTTACTCTGCAAGTAAACAGAAGCTGAATTATGGAAATAGGAAATAAGCTGCATTGTAGTCATTATTGCATTCGACACATACCAAAATTACAAAGGTTATTGTGAAATATTTGTTTGTATAAGACGCATGCTCACAGTAAAACCCATATCGTCAGCCTGCTACGCTAAATGCCTAAGTCATTCTTACATGTTTCTCATTTGCAATTTTGATTTTCTGAGTAATAAACCCAGAATACATCAAATTTCTAGCCGCATTTTTATTAACTTGTGGAATACATCTCTTTTGATGTATTCCACAAGTTAATGAAAAATGCATCTTGAAATTTGATGTATTATGGGTTTATTACTCAGAAAATCAAAATTGCAAATGAGAAACATGTAAAAATGACGTAGGCATTTAGCATAGCAGGCTGACGATATGCTGCATAAAACCCTTACTCGGCAGCAGGTGTATGAGACCCGACAATAAGTTGCATTGGATTTGTACATATTTCTTGATCTTAACCCAAGGAAGTTTTTATTTTGTTTTCAGAATACAGTGGTGATCCAGATCTATTGCATGGGAATGCCCCTTATGTTGCAGTAAGGAAAGCCGCTATGGTAAGGGAACAAACCAAAATATCAATGACGCGCTATAGATGTAATTATATACCTCATATATAGATTCCTGTCATCTGATTGGTTAAAAGTGCAGTCATTGAATTAGCTATGCCCTCCTTTTTAAGAATTACGTAAAACTGAACTATTCCCCGGCAATAGTCTTTTAAAAGACTATTCCCGGCAATAATCTTTAAAAAGACTATTCCCGGGAATAGTCATTTTCACATCATCGGCGCTAGCGATGGCGTGTTCAAGCATTACGCAGCGATGGCGTGTTCGCATTACGCACGCGGCTCCAACGCGATGCCTGCCAGTTGCGGTGACGCGATCGGTTCATAACGAAAAACTTTCTTTGTAAATTTTACCATGGCCTATGAACAATAAAATAGGCCTTTTAACCAATCAGATGACAAAAAGCTATATTAATTCGGTATATAAAACAAATATTGACTGCTTTATTCGGGACATGGTTAAAATTATAGGCCCGCGGTGATCTCAAAACCATGACTATGTCCCTCGGCTACGCCTCGGGCCATAGGCATGGTTTTGAGATCACCTTGGGCCTATAATTTTAACCATGCCCCTCATAGCAGTCAATATTTGTATACTAGTGTGGTTACAAAGCTAACCCTTCTCTCCTGGTCTGTTATAAAATGGGAAGTGAAAATAATATCAATGTTTCTTAATCCTAATGCCCCAGGGGCTTTTTGGCGAAGGGAAGGGAAAGAAGGAAGGAATTAAGAGAGAAAACTGTAGACCCACATGTGGGGATCATGTACCAGTTCTTTAGCCTCAACTTGTAGATTAGCTTAGCTTAGATTGGAAAAAAAAGTTAATTTCTTTGCTCCACAGCCTTTATTTTGGCCCAAGTTTAGTTCACTAGACCAAAAGAATATGTTGAAATTCCCCTTATTTTGCCCGAAAATCAGTTCTCAGTCACCGCACACCCCTACCAACATTTAAGTTGAGTGCTTCTTCCCTGCCCGGGTCAGTCAAGCGCAGAGACTAAATGTGTAAAGAAAAAAATTTGCTCTGCTAAATTGCCTTCTCCTAACTAATAAAATCCGAGATAATAAAACTTTCCTTTTCTGTATCCTTTTTGAATTTCAACAAGAATTTCAAAGCAAAATTTATGTCCGTAATAACAATATGTTGTTTTTAATTACAGGAACTTTCTGAAGTATTATTTGACACAGAGCAACCTAAGAGTCCCAAGAGGTCTGGTGATGGGAAAGTGAAATCTGCTGTTGACCCAAGCAAGATTCAAGGGTTTGGCTACTCCCCTACTCACCAACCACATGCTGCTAGTGAGTTTACTAACTTTTTAAAACCCATCAAATAATTTTTCCACTAAATTTTCTTCTTCAAGTATGTATGTTTCAAAAGCAAACAGATGTCTTTCATAATTCCAATGTGACACGATCTGGTCCATGTGGGCCAAAGGCGGCACGTTTGAAACTGAGATAAAGGTAAAAATATGGAGTAAAACAACAATAAAATACTAAAGAAAATAGATATCAAAAAACTTCTATCTTTAGAACCAAGTTTGCTACACCTTTGGTGTTTTTAGTAAATGATAGCCTATTGTATGTAAAATGTAATAATTACAGTAACTCAATTTTCAAAAATGCCTCATTTGGGCCCCCATGGACCAGATCGTGTCACAAATGTTAAAGGGTGATATTTAAAAAAAAAATTTATTTGAATCACTTCATCTCCCAAGCTGAATTTACACCAGTGATGAGCTATTGAGATTTGACCATTGTGGTAGAGTGATTTCTGTAGCATTCAGGTTTTGTGTCTTTTTATCTGTCTTCTTTCTTCCCTTTCTTTAAAATCATAGCCCTGTCCCATTACAGGGCAGGCACCAAGAGTGTGGGACTTGCTCCAGATGGGTTAAACAAGATATGTGAACATCAAGCTATTGTACATGCTGGAGCCCTCCTTTGTCCTTGGAATAAATTATAAAAATTTGGGAAAAAACTAAAAATAACTTAACTTTTTAAATAAAATCTTAATCCAGAATCCCTAACAGAAGTGATCAAAGGTGGGGTTGAGCAGCTAGCCAGCAATTTAACAAACCTTAGCACTGATCACAGAGACGGCAGGACACAAACAAGCGACTATCGACCAATCACTGGATTTCAAAGCACAAGTCAAAGGCCAAAGATGTCCGCACTTTTACCGTAGTAATAATACGGTAGAGTAACTGCTGATAATTATAAGGCAGTGAATGTGGGCGATTCTACTGAGGCGATACAATCAGATGGGACACGATTACAAGGTAATTCTTTAAGAGAGTACATATGAAGATGAAAGCTTTACATAATTAAAAAATAAAGGGTGTAGCATTATCATTTACACCCAAATAATGTGTCCGAGGCACTAAAAAACGTAAATAATGGGTGAGGTGCAGACGAGGACACATTATTTGGGTGTAAAGGATAATGCTACACTTTATTTCTATTCTGTTACCACAAAATAGTGCAATTTAAAGATAAAATATAAATATCACTATTGCTCAAATATTTCAGGTTTTTTACGTCAAGGTGGAGCGTGTATTTGAACGTGACAGCGCGTATCACAGAAATATTGTTCGCATAACCAAGCATATTGCTATGCGAAGAATTTCATTATTTTGAATAATGGGTCATGAGGGTAATAGAATATCAATACACTGCAGACTCAGTAGCTGAATAGGTAGAGCACCTGCTTGGGATATCATAGGTCCCAGGTTCAAATCTTAATGGTCAGTGAATGTGCTTCATAGACTTGATGTGGTGAAGTAGGTTTTTTTTTATATATTTTTAAAATTTTAAATGGAAAATATTGTTTGTGTTCTCCACAATTTTAAGTTCATTGACTGTTCAGGATGTGAAACTGGCACACAAGGTGACTATAATCTGTTCAGTATAAAGTAAAACATGACCCCATCCAGTAACCTTTCTTATCTCATACACTCTGTCCAAAGTCATGTTCCATCTTTCTTTAAATGATCGCTGCCAACTAAAGTATGTTCAACATGACCATTGCCCCAGTTGTGTACGATCTATGCTCTTTGGCATAGGTCATGCGTCACTTTATCCTGGACAGCCTTTAGCCAGCTGATTTTTCAGTTCAAATTTCTACTGCTAGTCAATTCACTATAGTGTCATGCAAAGTAAGAATGTTACACGGATGACTCAATCAGGAAGCAAGCAACATTTTGACACATTAAATTGTTAAAAAATCAGAAATTGTCCGCGTTTGGGATTGCATGATAAGAATAATGGAAGATTAATAGAGATATGTGTTGTGATGATCAGGCAGATGTAATGAATAACTGACAGTGATGAATGCTGATATTTGTTGATTATAGGAGCTCAAATCGATCATCCGATAGGCCTGGAGGCAGCTGGGCAGCAGATCACCATGTTGGCTCTCATGGAAGCAATGATAGCAGTGGACAGAAAAGTGGTGCTAGTACTGATATGTCTGAAAAGTAAGTCTTTCAACAAGCACACAAACACTTTCACATACACAATTGACTTTTCGGTAAATCCCATAAGCCTTTGCGAGTACACCTGAGATGTCGTCATTTGACGCAACGCTGACTTGCAATGTGCAGTAATGATGTTCGCTAAATCATCAGTGCAGATCGGCGTGATGTCAAATGACTCATCTCTCTCACAAAGGCTTATGGGATTTACCGAAAAGGACAATTAAATCAGATTACATGGTTACAGAATTGTTTCCACGATGCTGTGGGGTCCAGATGGTTTGTTTATAAATTATTTTGAAGTATTCAAGAGATGATTGATAGAAAGAGGCAACTTGTTTCTTGAGAAAAGTTGGTAAATCAATCATGTTTCACTGTTGTTCACCACCTTTTGCGCGGTTTACTTCGCAAACCATGCAGATGCATCCGGACCTGACTTAAATGGTGGCGAACAACAACGAAACATACATGATTAAATCCCTTAAATGAAAACAAGCTAAATGTCGTCTAATTCACATGATTATTTATCAAGGAATGTCAGTTAGTCATTGCCACTCAACATTACAAGAAGATTGATGATTTCTTTGTTGATATCAACAATAAAGCGACCTTAAAACAACTATTTAGCCACTTCCTGCAAAATAATGAATTCAACATGTAAGCATGTATGGACACGACAAATTGTATGCGCTCGCATGTAATGCAAATACGTGCTTTGGTTGGCTCTAGTACAAAGTAGGAAGAGTTGTCAAAATCGCACGGTCATCACAAAACAAGATTATATCCATGTGTTGCGTGTACGTACCCCTGTCAAACGTGTGCTTTAATTGCCGTGCACATGCTAGAAAAGTGTAAGAAACAAAAATGCACTTTTTGCACATGCGTTTGCGGGGAGGACCTCGTTTTGGCAGATCCATGCAAATGGTGAATAGGTGTGAGTAAAGTATCACAAAAATCCTGCAAGAACGTGAGTGGATAGGCGTGAAAGTGACAAATTGTGGCAGTTGGGCAGCTATATTCTGGTGACATAAATACACAGTGTTTTAATTGCAATTCATAACCTCATTAATAAACGCGATGCGTGCGATCCAATCACATTTAGTTATTTGTGAAAATCGCGAACGCAAATCAAGGTCATTAATATCTCACAATTGACCGCAAAATGCGTAATTGTTCCAATGTTGCACACAATTGACCGGCGTTTGCATGTTGTTGTGCGTCGAACAAACTGCGTGCGCGCTGGCTACCGTATTTGGATTGTGTGCTACCATATTTGCACAGATTGTGATACGCACTTTTGTTATTGGTCGTCCTGTTTAAGCCTGATCGATTTTTGGAAAGGGAAGATCTAAAAATCATCCAACTTCATAAACTTTTGCGCAAAATTTTGTGTTATTTTGTAAGGTGAAGAGATTAAAGTGACGGTTATGAATGAGGTTAATAACTTTGCATCGGTAATATGTCAGGCATTGTGAAAAATCTAAACATTTTGCTTTGGACCTCGGAATAGAGGCCGTCAGCGTGACGTCATATGCCGCCATCTTGTGGGTACACGCCCAGACAAACAAGAACCTAGACCTATAACTTTGGTTTGCGTAGTGAAGTCAACACTGCTTAGCAACGATTTTGACAAGGACGCAACCCGGACGCAAACAAGCAGACATGTTCGCGTCTGCAGAACATGTTGCGTTTGACGCGGGCGATAACGGCGCAGCAATCACGCATAAGCGATCGCGTTTTTCGTTCCAGACATGAACGCTTATTTCTCCGCGTCCGACCACCCGACCAAAATCACCTTGGATACGTGGCTTCACCTACTGCCATGGTTAGGGATGGGCAGTTACAGGTCTAGGTGGTATGTCTATGGGTACACGCTGCGATGGTCGTTCGATCCCCATGCGTGAGCAGCAAAATCACCGCGTTGATACGCGATAACAGCTGCGTGGCAAGCTGCGCACTGCGCGTAGTGTCCGACGCATGAACACACAGATCATTTGTACCCACAAGATGGCGAAAGGCTGACGGCCTCTATATCCTACGCCCCTCGGGATATTGCTCGGTTCCAAAGGCAAAATGTTTAGATTTTTCTCAATGCCCTCCAAATACAAATAACCGATGCGCAGTTATTAACCTCTAATCAATTTATTTATTGCAGATTAGCCTCAGTGGCTGTAGAGGACTGGTCGCAAGAAATCAAGTTAGTAGAAGACTTTGTCTCCTTTAGTAATGTCAAAGCAACTCCATCAAGGGAAGAGCTCAATCAATTTTCAAAAAGGTAAGAATGGCGGTAAAATTCATAGTATTGATGCCAAAGAAAGTCATTCTAGCAAATTAAGGATTATTTGCCCTCAATTTACTTCTTGTCTGTGTTGTAAACAAGTCAAAATATTTTTGTTGAATAGATTTGTCAGATTTGTTCAACAAATTAATTTTGGATTTTGGATAAACCAAAACCAAGTGAATTTTCACTTGCTACACTATTTCGTGCTACGCATAGGAGAACTTCATCAGGTATGACGGATATGGTTGTCTGATCCACTTTCCCAGCAAACAAGTTTGAGTGGTTTTGAACCAACAAAATTGGCCATTTCAAATCACATTCCACTGGCCTATAATGTTATAGACTGGGAAGAATAAAAGATCCTTAGGCAAACGCAAGCTGAAAGGTCTAGAGAAGTTCGCAAAGCAATGGAAATAAGGAGAAACATCACCAAGACCCTAAACAGAGTGGGGGCACATCATGTTTACAATCCACTCCTGAAGCCTGCAAACAAGACTAAGGAACACCTGAAACCACTCAAACTTATTTGCCAGGAAAGTAAATCAGATGACCATATCAGTCATACCTAACTGAAGTCCTCCAATGTGTTTTGTCAAACAACAATCAAAAATGTTCAAGTCAAAATATAAAATCTGAAGGGACTGTGATCATTGTCCAGAAACGCGACATTGAGTCCCGCATTGTGGGTATAGCCTGTGTACCTTGATTGTAAGACGTATCTGATGATTAGATCAAATGTTTTTGAGTAAAGTAAATTTGAATGAAAGTGTTTATACTTTTTTACATACTTCAATTCAATATTTTACTTTTATAAATGTAATTTTGGCATGAGCTAGAAGGAAAGTGTGGACATTTAAATGACAGAAATTTCCAATATGCATGTCATATGTGCCCATCCACCACAAACTGGTCGTAAAGTCGGCATTTTCCATTTTGAGATAAATCAAAAACAGTATATGGATTTCTATGTAAAATAATTTAGGAATTTGACCTTTGATGAACCATAACTTCACTTTCAGATGTCCGATGAAGCTGGTTGACGTGTCATTTTAAAGCTGAAAGTGAACTCTTTCAAAATCTGGAATAAACAGAAAATGACCTAGAGCCGACTTTACTACCACTTTGTGGTGGATGGTCACATATAGTTAAGTTTCCGTTCTTGAGAGATCCATTGTATAATCATCACTTATGATAGAATTCACAAGTTGTTCTGGTGTCGTTGTTTTTCAGGTGTGCAACATCCAGCAGTGAGAAAGTTTTAGAACTTTTGGACAAGAAATTGCCAGACAACTCGCAACACAATATGCAGATGGTAGGCACCTGTACTATTTATTTCTTCACTGGACCCTGAAAGAATAAAATGTGTTCATTTCATGCTTGGAGACAGCCTGTCACCCATTTTATTTTTAGCCCTTAATTTCACTCGTTCTTCAGGCCCTGCCCTGTATTAGGGGCTAATTTATAGTTTAAGCTTAATCGCTTTTGTTTTTGAGTGCTGTTGTTTCTTTGTAGTCTTGCGGGGCAACCTTGAACTATATCGTTTTGAGCGCTATTATTTTTTTGCTTTCAAACTCACACATTGCTCAGGACAATATGGACATATGGGATCATCAGAAATGGCTTGTTTCTTTGATAATTGGCTCATTTGTGAAATAATGGTGAAAATGAAACTGACAGTCAAAAAATGTCAATCGGCACCTGGAAATAGAATACCGTAGAATTCCAGAATTCCAGAAAGGCAGACACCCTCAACAAAAACAGTTTGAGCAACTATATTACTGATACAGGCAGCTGTAAAACTATGTATTATTGTAAGACCAATCTATTGTAATGTTTTTGTCGAGGGTGTCTGGGTTTCGTCAAAAAATTGGTTATAAATTACATTATAAAATGTGTTGTCCAAAAATTAGAATACATAACCTGAAATTAGTCTTAGTACAAGTCTTTGGGCTTGATTGTCACAGCATACAAAAAATGCCTGAAAACCTGATTGAAAAAATGGTTTTGGCCCCTTTTTTCACAAATAGCCAAGTATTAAAATTTGACTTTTATTGCCAGTTAGCTCTATCCGAAGGATTAGGATTAGCGGTTTCATTTGGCAATACAGGATAATATTTTTTTAATCCAAAAAAAAGCAGTACCGTACTGTATTTTTCTGGAATAATGAACAAATAAATAATTAAAATGGGATATAATCTTGTCTTCAAGGAATGTTTTAAGATCGGTACCAAATAATTCTTGTTTTATTGTTTTATACATTATAGAGAAGCTTATGTGCAATTGAAGGCATCATCCGAGAGGATTTAGTTTCTGTGGAGAAGGCTCAGGAGATGCTTCAAACCAATCTCAGATTATTACTTAATAGTCAAGACAGGCTGGTACAGGCAAAAGCCAAAAAGGTAACTCTTTTTTTTCCTTCCTTCTTTTTTTTTTTCAGCTGTTTTCCTAAGCACAAGCAATAAAGGCAAGCTTTTGTTGAGTGGAAACTTAGCCTAAACTTATGCAATAGTGGGCAGCATTTCTACTTCACCTATGTTGACATCGCGCCAAAATCCACTTGGAAATATTGATTTGTAACAAGAATTTTTGGGAAAAGAGTATTATCTTTTTGTCAATTTTTATGATCTATTTCCAAAAATTCTCCGTCATTTTAAACCTGATAGACATTGATAGTATCTAGCTAATCATTAGGTGGTCATGTGACCAGAGGATTGTAAACACTATAATAAAGACAGAGATAAAAAGACTAGTTCGCGTCTGAAATTCTGACAACTGGACAGAAAATGCCGTACTGCGCAGGTCGGCAACCAATCACGGCGTGCCTTTGCTCTGACGTCAGACGCAAACTAGTCTTTTTTTATCTCTGTCTTTCATTATACTATACAAGTGGTTATTTTTGCAATTTCCAACACAGAAGACTTTTGTGCATGTTTATATTTTCGCGAAATTCATGCCTTAACAATGCAGTCACATACGACAAAATGTCATATTCGCATGTTGTTAAATTTCGCAGCATAATCTCTATTCGCCAAATTGGTAAAAATAAAACCCTTGCGAAAATTACCACTTATACAGTACGCAGAATGAAGACAAGCTGCATCGCTGATAACCAAGACTCTGCCAAAGGTAACACAGTCTGGGATTAGTTCAAATTGTGATAAATTAAATCTTCTCAACCCAATCCTAACCAAGTTTATAAACATCTTGAGGGCAGTGGTCACTGTTTTGACATTGACAATGTTGTCATTTGGGACCGTGAACCCTGTTGGTTTGAACAATGAGTCAAAGAAGCAGTGTGGGTATGAGCCGAACAACCATCCCTCAACAGGAGCGGGGGCATTAGAGTTAATCTATCACATGGTTGGGATCGGGTCATCAAGGAATTTCCTCATCGAATGACCTCGGATGACCCTAAATCATCCACATAGCTGAAGGCCAAAGGTTTTTGCCGCAACATCGGTGACAACATCAACTAAAGTGAGTTTTTTCTGGTTGACAAGATTTAATTTATCACAATCTGCAAAAGGTAACTTTTTAAGCAAATGTCATTGTAAAATCATTCTCTCCCCTTTCTCAATGCAGATATCAAAACAACTCGAGAGACTACTACTTGAAGCCAATGAGACACTTCAAACATCTAGAACATCTCCTTTACACCAAGGAACAACAACTCAACTTTTACACAATTTGGTTCAAATAAGTCCCCAGGAAGAGGTATTGCCATCCTTGATGCTAGCAAATCATCCCCAACAAGAGGCATTGCCATCCTTGATGCTAGCAAATCAAGCAGAGATAAACCCAACAGAGACGAGACCTGAATCTAATTCACTGTTCTCTGGTATGAGTTTTGGACAACAGAAATGTGACTTATCAGTAGGACAGGATGGTGATCCGTTTGGGATCAGAGCAGCCAGCAATACAAATAGTAAGCCACAGAGTGTGCTTGGAACTAAACCCAAAGATCCTTGCCAAGATGACATTTTATTAAATTTAGGGAGAAAATCTGGAGGTCAAAATATAAACGACCACGTGCTAACAGGTGCTGAAGATGGAGTGTTACTTTCGACATTAGAACATTCCTCCAGTGCCAAAGAAACTGTATTGGATACTATTCTCGATTTGTCAAGTACAGAACAAACTACATTGGAACCAGTTCAATCTGGAATCAATACGGTTCTAGTCAGCAACAGAACTAGTGGACACAAAACATCGGATTCTTGCATTTTGCCGGTACAAACCGGACCTGGTGGAGGACCGGTAAAGATGGAAACTGTTTCTGTTGCGTCAAGGACTTCTTACGTTGATGATCTTCTGGCATCAGTTGATCCTCTAACCAAATTAAGAACATCAGATAAGGATGATCGAAGTCTTGCATCTTCAGCATCATCTGTTCCAGTCAATCCGACTCAACATGCGTCAAAGGATACAAGCATGGAGGATATCACAAGACTGTTCCCGCAACTGTCACAGACTCAATTGAGTGGGACATCGGCAGTGCCGTTAAGTCTTGCGAAGAAACCGCAGATGAATAACTTTGCTTTTGTGGAAACGGAAGAGGATAAAAAGGAGAAGAGGACGAAGAAAGGCCAGGAGGACGCCTTTGGGTTTGTACATGATGCTATGGCTAAGGCTAGCAAAAGGTAGCATAGTGCTGCCTTCCTTGCAGAATTTGTTTATTTTTATATTTGTTTAAAACATAACAGGTCATCTCAAAGCTTATGGGAGCTTGAAAATCGCTGTCATGAAATTGATTCATTTGCTTAGAATTCATATGGGTGGGTTGTTAAATAGTACACGAGGGGAGAGCTCAAGATACAGCAAGATGACTTGCACATCTTATGAGAGCTTGAAAATCAATGTTAGGAAATTGAAGCATTTGCTTAGAACTGGGGTGGGGGTTGGGGTGTGGAAGAGGTCATGCAGAAAGATGACTTGCCTATTCAAAGCTGGGAATAAACATAAATTTTAATTAGGAAGCAAGAATCCTTTTGGTCAAGTACACACTCGCCATCATCATGGGAAATGGGAAGGGCTTACTACTGTTGCCAACATATCGATCAAGCAGCCACTCAGTGTCGCTGTTTTATTCCGCTCTTGACTCTTCTCAAAGTACGCATTTTTTTTTAAGGAATCTTGCTTTCTATAGTCTGTTCAATATAAGATGGCACATGACCTTTGGGAAAGTATGCAGGGTCCCCAGGGGAGTCAAAGGTCAAATGGCATACAAAACAATTGGAAAATATGTGGTAGCTTTAGTGAATGTTGCCACAACTTGAAAATATTCTTTTGTAATATATATAATTGTAGTTAAAGATCCCAGCGCAAGTGTAAAAAAGTTAAAATTGTTTATAAATTGCTTTAATAAAGTGAAGGATAAGTCATTCAAATTGTCATGTATTTTTGAAATGACAAATTAGGCAAAAACAAAGAAAACAGCAGTACTGACGAAGTTAAAGCCCCATTCAAATACATGTAGCTAATTTAGATACTGTCAGTATCTAAATTACAGATTAATGTAAAATGTCTTATTTTGTCTTAAATACATGGGTTTCGGCTGAACCACTCGCAGGCTATGTTAGCACATCTATGACAATAACAAAGGTACCAAAATCTGAATTTTGACGATCGTCCGGATGAGCAAATCACTGAATGGGCCTTTAAGTGAAAAAAAGAACAGGACCATGTGTCATCTTATACTGAATAGACTTTAGTTTATTGCAGAGATTTTCCAAGTGTGCTCATAAGCTATGAGATTAAACCTGTATATCTGTATTTGATTTGTTAACGCATTGTTAGCATATTGTACATAGAACTAGAAATTGAGCAGACTTTATATTCAGGTTTATATTTATTTTCTATTTTGTTGCCTTAAAAAGGACATTTGAATGACAAATTTGATGGTGCTTGTTGACAATTTGTATATACTAGGATCGTTGATAAAAAAGTAATTTGATATATTATGCTCTTCACTGCAATAACAACACACTTCAACAGTTATTTTTAGGCAAAATCATGTCATGTTACACAAATAATACTATAAAATCTATATGTTAATAGTATTATTATCACTCTTGCGCTCTGTTTGGTAAGTTAAGTGTACCCATGGTTTTTTTTTCAATCTCGCATCAAAGTGTTCCTGTTTTCAACCATTAGTTTTAGGCCAGCAACCATGAAAAGAAGTGCCTCTGCGCTATAGAATCGCTACATGATGGTTGTAAAAGGTCGCAGTATAGCTACCAGTTTTAGGGTCGAACACCACTTCCTTTTTCAGGGCCATTGCATCCTACGTAAGTGTACAGTGGATCTTAAACCATCTACTGTAAAAGTCAATATTTTCGCGAGAAGATATTTTCGCGATTTTGACGATTTTGTAAATAGCTCGAGAATTAAATTTTGCGGTTTTGATATTGATACAATAGAAACCTAATGCAAAAGGTTATTTTCGCCAGTTTTTATTTTCGCGATTTTATGTCCACTCACGAAATTCGCGAAAATAAGAACCTCGCGAAAATTTCTACTTTTACAGTAATCTTTGTCAGGTGATCATGCAATAACAACTGTCATAAACCCATGCCATGCGGCTCAAATAATTGGTGAGGCAAGTTTTCAGGCAGTTGTCTGACTTCAGGCGTTTGTTACTCCAAACTTTTATTTATTTTCAGATCTTTATGAGACTTTATAGCCCAAATTCACATTATATTTTCTCTGCAGTTCCTTGCAAAGTCACTTCAGTCCACTTACATCTCTATAATACTGTAATCATTGGTTAATATCAGCATAACTTTTGAGCTAATTTTCGTAAGTTTACCTCATGTTTGTTCAATCCCACGCCAAAAAGATTCCTGTTTTGTTCCTGGTGTTAACACTACATGCTCCCCAGAAACTGTTTTGCTCCCGGGGGTTTGCTGACAAAATGACGGTATTCACACCAGGCCCCACACAAAATTGCACCTCCGGTAAACTGGTGTTGTCTTCTTTCCCTTGGTCTTCCTCCTCTTGCTACCACACTCTGGGTTGATGCCGGAATTTTTTTTTTGGAAGTATTTCATCAGATTTATCCATCTCCCTGTTATCAGGTGAGGGTTCCGCCTCCACTGAGACCAGCCCTAATCTAGCATACTAAGCTACCTATGAAATACCGGTCTTGGTAATCATATGATAAGTTCCCTTTTATGCTTCAGAATGTTGTGAATTTCATCATCCATTGAGATCAGCAGTGGTTTTGATCAAGGGCTGTCGCTCTTTTTTGTGGCTGAAATCTTGTTTGCGAAACATTTCTGAAATTCTTTCTTCATCAGTTGCTAATATTTACCATTGATCACTGTGGCGTTCAGTGGTTGGTATTTTCATCAGTACATCGTGCTGGAACATTCAGTTTTAGTTTTGATGTTTATTAACATTACTCTCCCATAAAAAGACAGTGACCAGCTAATTCTGAATTACGAGTGCCACCGTTGTTTAAGCATATATTAAAAAGCAGGTATTTATACATCCAAGGTGGAACTAAAAATTATATGATACCCCAGAGGCATCAAATATCAGAGGAACAATGAGCCAAAACGAGGTCTGCGAAACACAGCACAGCTGCGAAAACCAGGTTTGCAGCATCATTTCAAATAATCATAATTAAAAATCAGAGATGCTACTAGGTGTCTGTCAAAAAGTAGGAAAATAGCTGGGGTCTGGGGGAGGGATTCAAGCTGGAGCTTTTTATCAATCAGAACTACCCAGAAAGCCACTGGTGGTTACTATTTTTCACAACAAGTATGTATTTTCACATTGAAAAAATTATAATAGCCTACATAATATTAAGATTTAATTTAAGGGCAGAGTAATGGGAGAGAACATGGACCTTTTCGAGCATCATTATTTCTGAATTGTATCTCCAAAGTATATAAAACTATACATTTTTGGAAAGGAAATGAGTCAAGGAATCCCATGGTGACGTCAGATTTTTTCAAAAATCTCGAGTTTTTGATAAAATCACAAAAAATCACTTTTTACCCCAATTTTTTTGTGACAACTTAAAAAAAATCAGTTCGGAGTAAAAAAATCAGTTAGCTTTTAATGAAGAAGAGACATGAACTTAGGGAAGGTTTTTTATTTTTTGAAATTCGTCTCTTTTTTGAAATATTGAAAAAACATGTGAAAAAGCAATTTTGTCATTCTATTCAGCTAAAAATTGCACATAATGGTGTATATTTTTGTTTAAAACAAATATTTTGAAAAATGAGAAAACCTTCCCTAGACTTTGATGTACTCTAAACGATAGTGCAAAAAGTTTACCTTTTGCTTGCATATTTTTCGAGTTATCTTGTCACAAAAATCGTGCAATATTGTCAAAAGTGAACTATGAGAAATCGATGTTTTAGTAAAAAAATGTCAAAATTATGCACAAAATGTCCTTATATTTTAAAACGACAAGATTTTCACGCTTGTAAAAGCTGTACCTGGTGCATGGTCTTAATATGCATCTTCTTGCAACAATGAATTTATAATGTCTGCTTTTAGTCCGCCAAAATTCAACATAATTAACAAATGTAAGTGGCATTTTGACTGCAAATTTGTGTTTTGTTTACACCGCATTTGCCGGCGTTAAAAACATACCGAATGCGCCTTGACTGCGTTGGACATACGCAGCAGAGTTGCGCCCATAGCGTCACGCGCGCCGCGAATCGCGCGTAATCACAATATTTCGCATTCGCGCATTTCTGACTCATTATTTCCGCCAATTTACTAAGCTGTCTTGAGCCATGTGACTTTTTAGAGTTGAAAAGAGTGAAATAAATCAAGCAAAAATACGTGTAAATATTAACAAGTTGTATTTGATCAGTTTCAAGTGAAAGAATACATCTTAGTGTTGATAAAAATCAAGAAATCTCAAATTCGGGCGTGGACGAATGTGTCTTCCATTACTCTGGCCTTAAATCTGGTCAACCAGACATACCTATTTTTGACGGACGAACCGACGTTGCGACTGAAACCTTCAGTCTTCAGCTGGGTTGTGATGCAAATGACCTTGAGTACCGGACACCTCCGGTATTGATGACAATCGACGAGGAATGTCCTTTATGATTCGGTCCCAGCCGTGTGACAGCTTGGCCCGGACGCCTCCTCCATGGTTGAGAGATGGTTGCTCCGCTCTCACCCAGATAGCCTCTTTCACACCCCGCTCAAACCAACGCTGCTCACGGTCTAGAATACGGACATCCTTGGTGTCAAAGTGGTGTCCGCTGGCTTTTAGATGTAGAAAAACCGCTGAGCCGTTACCACCTGAGCTGGCTCTGTGGTGTTGTAGCATGCTGTTGTGAAGAGGTTGGGCGGTTTCTCCTATGTAGGAGTCCTGACAGGCTTGCTCCTCCGAACAGCGTACCCCGTAGACCACTCCACTGATCCTACCCTTGGGCTGTTTGTCCTTGCATCACTGAAGGTTTCAGTCGCAACATCGGTTCGTCCGTCAAAAATAGGTATGTCTGGTTGACCAGATTGAAATTAAATCTTAATTTCAACATACCCAGATGAATGAGAGTCTACACAGTTTTGTTTAGCATTCAAAATAGATTTTTACATATTTATAAACAATGTAAGACACAAACCAATTCACACTTTTCATATTGCAACACTACTCTGACTGTTTCTCGGGATTTTCCTTTTTCTTGTTGCGTGTGTGTGTGTACTTTCTTCTTGCACCAAATACATCATGCAATCCCCGGGTTGGTTGAACATGCGAATGTACTCCGATAAGAAGTCTAGCACATCCTTCCCCTCCTGATCTGTCCACTTGTTTGCTACCTTGCACATTTCAAAGTGTAGCTTGTACGTTTCCCAGTCTTGGGGCTGCCCCTCAAATTTTTCCGGAACAATGTCCTTTCGCTTTGGCTTTAATGTTGAGTGGGGCATCGTCATAGTCCCTACATTGCTCAGGTCGAGGTCTTTCGCAAATAGTATTTCCGGGTCCGATTTGTCACAAACGTACTGTGCCTTTTCCTTCGGGGCCATGGCATGTTTCATCTTTCGTTCTTCTTCTATTTCCTCATATGCTTCTCGTAACTTCCTTTTCAGTTCTTCCTTTTCTTCCATCGCTGCGTTTACTACCATTGTCAATTCCTCCCTTTCTTTCACTCCTTCTTCCAGTCTCCTTTTGAATTCAGTCACTATCACCTTCTTTTCCTCCCATCAAATCATTCGCCAGCTGTTCCCATTCCCTCCCGGATGTCGTCACTTCCTCTACTTCTACTCGCAAATCGGCTAACTCCATTTCTAAGGCTTCCATCATTCTTAATGTTTATTATTACGACTAGTCACTGCTGTGTCAACAATATACAATGTAAGTTCTACCACGTGTCTCAACAATACAAGTTGTTTTAGCCATCCTGATTCAAAATAGCTGTATGCTCTGCCTTCAACTCGGGAGTTGTTGCTTCAATTCATAAGCTGGTGCTTTTGGCACTGTGAGGTAATTTGAGATTTCTATCTGCAAATTGGTGGCCAATATACAAGACCTGAGGCCTCTCCCTGTCGAATATTTTGTAAGTGCACTATGGGTTGTGGTAGGTACTCCTTCAGCTACTCAATGTTCAATACTCAACATGGCGTCGCCATATGCTATCTGGGCCAACTTGAACTTGGTATGACAATGGTCCAGTCTTTGTCACTATCACACCAGGGATCCATTTCTGAGAACCCCTGTAGTCTTGGACGGATACTGTCTGTGCAATTTGAAAGTCACGTTGTGGTGGCCCTGACTTCTTGCATACAGCTTGATCTGCTTGTTTGTTTTTCACTGAGTATCTTAGAGCTGGTTTTAATAAGTCCAGTTCTCAATATTCTTCAGGTCGTTGCTTCCTCTCTTTATTTGTTTGTGTTGTGTTGTGACCAGTTTATAGCCTATTTGGTTACGACATGGGTTTCTTCTTATTTGACTATGTCTGTCTTTATGTTCATTTATTCTTTGTGGATATGTCCATGTTGTTATGTGTCATTTTGTGGTAAAAAAGTGTATTACTCAATACCATTTTTTGATTCTTAACCATCTCTAGTAGAGCTTCACCGTTACTATTTAATTCTCATTTTCCAAATGATGCCATGTTCTTTATGTTTTTTCCATGCAGCGCAGATCCAGCCTTTGCATTAAAATCACCACCTACTATGAGCATTTGAAATTGTACTTATTTCAGTGTTTAAATCTGTGTAATACCTTTCTCTTATTTCTGGATTTTGTTCACTTTTTACAAGTGAAGGTGTGTATGTTGACATAAAAACTAAATCTCTGGTTTTGTTGTTTTCAACATCTATTTTTATTGTTGATTTGTATGATTATTTGGTATATTTTTAAATTGTGAATTTAGTGACTTATCTGTGACAGCCCCATGATAAGAGTTGTTAGGCTCGCCAACGTGAAATAGATTGTAGCTTTCTTTGCCATCACTACTTGTAATAGTGATAGCGCTATCACTGTCAATATGTGTTTCATGTATAGCTAACATGTGTAGCTTGTACTTCTTGATGTCGTCTGCTAGCTGATTTTGTTGAATGTTTGTCTTTATTCCCATCACATTAAGAGTTCCAATGTGAAATATCTTCTGCCCTGCATTCTGCACTGCCATCTTACTTATTCCTTGACACATTTTAGCCTGGATGTGCAGTAGTATTGCGTTTGACAATTGGGGTAAAAAACTTAGTGGTCTGTCACGATCCACTGACGACTTGATATGTACTTGTACATATCCTGATTATGCTAATGCAACAAATTCATTTTTATAAGGACGATAAAAGTTGATTCCCACGTAACATTGCATAAATTCCATAACAATGAATAAAAAAGTATGAAATGTTGTTTAACAAAGTTTGTTACAAAAATAGCTAATTTATTACAATATACAAACATTTTAATACTTGCAGATATCAAACTTTTAGCCACCTTGCTACTTGCTTTGCGTGGAGGTCATGTTTCTTCTTCCAGCTGGTGTGGAACTTGGTAACTATGGTATGTGCCAAACCCAAAGCTCTCCTGAATTGCTGGTGAACATAAGGGTGATGCGTTTGGGAATAAGAGTTGACTATTCCAAGGTGATGATTGTGCCCAATACATGAATTGTGAGTCCAATCGACCTCTTGTACAGCCTTAATCACATTTGCACCGTTAGCTGTAATGATACATACTTTCTTGTCAGGGCTTATTAGATGCCACTGATCTAACATGTCTTGCATCACAATCTTCAAATTGTCCTCAGTGTGATCTTCTAGGGTGAAGCCAGCCCCCAGGTTTAAGCGGTGCAGGTCCCATGACTGTGATCATCCTCAATGCGAAGCATGATGGTCTGCGGTAGCCAGGCCACCTGTATAATTGCCTTGCATTTGACCAGCTTTGCCAGGGCGTAATAGGTTAGAATCTTGGTTGTTTGTGCCAATATCCTTGATCGAACCATATAACTGGTATGTTTCACCTCAGCAGTGCACAGGTTAGCATAACGCAAGTCAACGTCAGGTTTCATCAATTTTCTGCGCCGTATACACAGCAGGTGATAGCCATGGTTATTATTTGCGATATTTGCACATCATGCAACTGAATTGTATTTAAAACAAACTCATATTAACCATAAAAACGAATAAAAACAGCCATCTCTCAACACCCGATATTCAAAATTCCCGCACCGAAATTGTCTAGAGCAAAGACGTCCCAATAATTCAATGAAGCCTGACGACAAAGGAGCACAAATATATCAAATAACCATGACGTTGTTGCTCTAGAACATTTCGGCGCGGGAATTTTGAATATCGCGTATTGAGAGATGGCTGTTTTTATTCGTTTTTGTGGTTAATATGAGTTTGTTTTAAATAAAACCATGTGATTCGTGCTTGATCATTATTTTTCTAATATATAAGACTTAATGTTGTGATTGGCAACATCTTTTGCACTTTTCTCTTCCATAAAATGGCGAAAACATTCTAAAACAGAACACCAAGTCACTTTAAAATACCACAACACTACCATAGCTTGCATTTCCAGTTCTGACAGAATACAAGACACTGTGCCTTGAGCGCATTGGAGGCCCAATTCTTTCTCACATTGATTGATTTCAAACAATTGATTCAAACCAACGCCCTTGATCCTAATGTACTGTGTTCATAAGTTTTGAATAGAGTTATCAAATTTGTAACAGCTGGACTCAGTCTTGCGTATAATAAGCGTCTCATTGTAATTTACATTAGATAAATGAATGTGAAATGAACAAGAGAGTAATCTATTGGTGAGTTATGTACTGTATTCTATATAACTGTATTATTTCTTGTTGTTTTTAGTTTATCGCTATGCACAGCTCCAAGATATAGTGTAGTGCATTTTGTTTTTAATTTATCCCATTATTTTGGCCTAAAATGGACATAAACCATTTTTTACAGTTATTTTTGACATGTTGAGTGGCCGACAGAGTGTCGCCTGTGTGTGTGGGGTTATCGAGTTCTTCCCCCTCCTACTCTGTCCATAATATCCCACATATCATCTTTCTCTCCCCCTGCACCTGATTTCCCCTGCCCCTTCTTATAATCACTGTACCACTTTTTCATTGCTTTGATTTGACTTGACTCTTGTCTGAGTCTTGAATTCCTTGGCAAGTTCATCCCAGGTCTTCCCATTGTGGACCATCGAACTAAACTGAACTTGTACATGGTCGTCTGCCCACAGATCTGCCAGCGTCTCCATCTTTTCTAAACGCCATGTTACGCCATGGACTGCCATGTTTTAGCACCACTGATGGATTACCGATTACAATATTATTAAAAAATGGTCCAAATTTAAAGTCAAAGTACAATGAATATCATAAAAATAAATAAATTGAAATGTTATCGACGTTGCCAAATCATGAATTGTGTGCGGTTCACTTACTGTGAGGTAACGCCGAGGTTGAAAGGTTGTGATATAGCAGCTTACGTATTTCCGGTGTAAGTGGACCAAGTCCACAATCGTTGTTACGCGTTCTCACTAGGCAATCTGATACCATGTCCTAGGTACGAGAATTTTCACAACACTATATTTATGCTCATAACCATAGGCCTACAAAATGTCAGGGTTTATGCAAAGATTTCACAACACTTTGTTGATAAAAACACTAATCTGTGTTCCACTTGACTCTCTGGTTGCAGAGGGATTGGCGGCTCGGGGGAGTGTTGCAGTAGTGGGCTGGGTAGGATGTTTCCTTTCTTTTAGACTGTTCAGAAGGAGAGCAAACAAACAAGACATTGAGCTTAGAGATGTTAATGTTGATATTTGAAATAAGCCTACTTTAAAATTACAAGATTTATGCAAAGATTTCACAACACTATATTTATGCTCATAACCATAGGCCTACAGAATTTCAAGGTTTATGCAAAGATTTTACAACACTTTGTTGATAAAAACACTAATCTGTGTTCCACTTGACTGTCTGGCTGCAGGGGCATTTAGAGCTCGGGGGAGGGGGGATTCTAGTAGAGGGCTGATTTTGCATCCTAGAATGTTGGCTGCAATGTAATAAAAGAGAAGATAATGTTATAAACCTGCTCAAAATTCTCATTTCTCAAGTTCTGCAAAAAGAAATGTATTAGCTGCTGCATGACTTTGATAACATTATACTGTAATTTGAGGCACAAAAGCTGATTAGACTACTTTTAACATTAGGCTATAGAGTTACATGTATACATAAGATTATACTGTAATGTGAGGCACATAAGCTGATGCTCAAGTACTTTGATAACATTTTACTGTAATGTGAGGCACAGCTACTTTCAGAACATTTGTTAAACATACTAATATTGAACTTAAATATACCTGTTGAAGCATTCTCTGTTGCTGCCATTGCACAAGTGTGTGTTACACGCCATGCACCCATATCTGCTGGTAATACACAGTTGCTTGCCATCTTTGTATCCAGACAATCGATGTCATATAAACCTATCAATGACAGCTGCTTTGAGGCAGTAATTCCTAAATTGATCCAACTGTGGTGTATCATTGGACCCCCCTTTCTGGCGTAAAATTAAAAACTAATTTTTCAAACAATCTTGATTGCATCTGGCATCTAAAAAGAAGGCAAGACCATATACATCCCACAGTTCCTCCCATAATAAAATTAATGCATTTAAACATAAAATCCACCCATTGATATGAGTTTGGAACTTGCCATGACCTCATCCAAGAAATGGTCTTAAATGTTTGGATGCCCATGTCATTGCAGACTTACTTCAGCAGTTTTGACCTCTTCAGTTTACAGTTTCATTTTCTGGTATTTATGCTGTCGAACACTGTATCCATTCTCTTACAAAAGTCTGCAGTGAAAGCAGCTTCTGGAAGAAGATTATTTATAGAGACACAAGTGTGTGTACGCCAGAGGCAACAGAATGAGAAAATGCCTGGGCAGCTGTTGTAACAAACTTTTTTGAAAATGGTGGCAGTAATATGTGTTATGTGTATCTGTTAATTTATGGCTGGCCCGCTGCCCCACATTACCTCTTCCTTTTTCAACATTATAGTACTCCTTAATATATCTCCATTTTACCTTTTGACCTCCTGATATCAAAATCATACTTCTGCAAATTATTTCTGATACTTTTTAATAAATGGGGTAGATCAAACATAAAATAAGTCTTAATTTTCTCCTTAAACATGGTTAAAAATGTAATTCCTAATTGTGTGAATATCTATCCCAGCCTTCCTAAAGTAGTGCTGTGTTTTCTCCTGCAAAGAGGAAAAAGAATAATAATAATTAGTGCTGTTTTTTCTCCTGCAAAGTAGAAAAAGAATAATAATACATTTTGAAAATTGGGCCATGCTGTAAAGAGAGCATTTTACCACTTTGATCTTCCTTAAATACAGAATAACCATTCCATGCATGGCATCTAAAATTAATATTCAAATCAATGTATTGCCATACCTATCTCTTCCTCTAGACCTCTGTAGAGATCTGCTTCTAGATCTGCTCACATGTGTGCTTGAGGATCTGTAAGGGTTATAGAACAGGTAAAGATATTTTACTGAGAACTGCTGATTAAGAACATTATTATGACAAAGATGCTCGAATAAGGTCAGAGTATCCGTCAAACAAAACAGAGTAACAGGCGAGCAATTCTAACGAAGCTGAAGCAAGGTGCAAAGGTCTGAGGGACATTCAGTTCCGCCCCTCTTCCCCCAGAGTTCCCCCGGGAAAAGTAAGAGAGAAGAGAAGAGAAACAGAAAATATCATTGAATTGCACATACTTAAGTATGCCTCATAACAGTACTAGAATCAATATATGTCACAGAAAGAGCATCAATAGAACATATGGCAAAAGAAATTCCTCTTACAGTGTGTCACAAAATAATGTTTGCTTACAATAGGTTTCAAGCAGTAGCAGATCTGTCATAAGTAACATTGTGTCATACTGTAAAGAGATCATTTTACCAATTTCATCTTACTAAAACATAGAATAACCATTCCATGCATGGCATCTAAAATTAATATTCAAATCAATGTATTGCCATACCTATCTCTTCCTCTAGACCTCTGTAGAGATCTGCTTCTAGATCTGCTCACATGTGTGCCTGAGGATCTGTAATGGATATAGAACAGGTAAAGAAATTTTACTGAGAACTGCTGATTAAGGTTAAACAAAGTGTTGAAGGGCTTTACCTCCAGAAAAAATATATTATTACCTTATACGTAAGAAAATATGTCTACTTATCATGTGAAATAAAAAAATCAGGACAAAATTGTGTGAAAATGTGTTTTTAGCCTATTTTTTTAGCTGTTATCAAGCACTATTATTCGATTTGTTTACAAGCGCCAAGCAACTGTCGTCTGGGAGAGTGATTGACATCTTTATTATTAGAGAAGAATGGAATCTGTATAGGTCATGAATATTCATGTAGTATTTACACAACCTGTATCCCAGCCATTTTGCCTAGTTATCGTAATCGTTCATATAAGACGCCCATATGATCCATGGTGTTAAACTGATATTCAACAACTTTATATCTCTCGATCTTTGCGATCCGAAATATTGAATTTCAACTTTAGGCACATCTCTAGCAAGATAATAAATACCTGTCACAAATAGAGGTCTTGAAATGTTACTTGCAACGTTAAAAATGTGAATAGAGAACAAATCGGGTTTAAACATGCTTCAAAAATATGAAGGTAATTGTCAACGCCTACTACCAGAATAGCCGGAAGAGGGCAGACTTCATAAGGGAGTGTTCATATATTTCAGTGGGGACAAAGAATTTGGAACTTATTTGAAGGAAATTTCCTGGGTTTTTGGTTTTGTTTTTTTTAATTTTATCTTCCTGTTAAGGTGTTTCGGTTGGCACATTTTGGGGCATTTTCATGCACTTCACAGGAGTTTTTCGTGGTTTCTCTGTAGCTGCCGTGTGTACTTTTCCCCATTACAGGGTATAAATCCCGGGTATAAATAAATAAATGAATAATAACATATAAAAAAAGAATCTGGAACTTCAACGTCAAAAACAAGACAAATTGTACCCTGCTAAAAATATCAACCCATATCCTCTCTGAGAATAAAAATAATAAGACTCCAACCTCACCTGCAAAAAATATTTTTTCGGGGATAATTTGGGATAAGTTCGGGCCTATTTTATTGCGACAATTTTCAAAATCTATAAGGTGAAATGTGTCGTGGGGATGTGCGGCAGATTTGGGGTGCATTTTCAGCCATTTAGTTTAGACTCTGTTGTATTTTTAGCCATGATTTTATTGACCCTCAGTGTCATGAAAATTAGGTTCAAGAAGGGTATTTTCAATAATTTTCTCGAAAAAGTAAAAATTTGCGAAAACTTTCAGTCCAAAAGTTGATACAATTTTGGGTCTGTTTTCTTCAAATTTGGTTTAAAATCGTACCGTAGTTTTTCGGAGTCACAGCCTCACATCCTTACCCAAACCAGCTTGAGAAGGTTCCTCGGGTGTGTGCAAATTTGTAATTTATAGGCCTACACTCGTTATTTAAGCCTCAAATCAAAGTGTTAATACCATTAACACTGCCATGGCCCGCTTTTGTCGTGATGACTGGCTTCCAAAATGTAGGCCTATTTTAAATTATAAATCTGGTCCCGCTTAGAGGTGTGTTTTTACCATGGAGGTCTCTCCCTCGGGTTCGTGGATGTGCCACAGTTTTGGGGTAGGCCTACCTTTTCAACGACTATGATGGGTGGGTTTACAGCGAAGACCAACTTTTGGGCGCATTTTGGCAAAAGTGCCCTTAAAAAAGCGTCAAATTAGGCCAAATTTGGATGACTTTGATCCCATGGTACAAATGTTTTGAAGAGACCCGCCCGAGGTGTTTTTATTTAAAAAAATGGTCGGGCCTGCTAAAAAACCTCCCGGAATCAAGCATGTGTAGGCCTACCAAAATGCCTTGAGACCCCCCCAACCCAGCGCGGGACCTACATGACATGATATTCTCCATGAGTCCACCAGAAAATATAAAAATACAACATTTTGATAGGCCTACTATATTTGTCTGTATAAAGAGCTAGGCGTGCAGGATTTGCCGACTCCAATGTTCATTTTGAACCATTAATATTTGAGCCACGGCTCGGGAATGTGAAAAGCGGGGGGTAGGAGCAACAAATTATTCAGGACGATGCGTGAGATTTTACTCATTTTCCAGCTTTTTGCGTGAGATGTATTACCTAGGCGTGAGATTATACTACCTTGGCGTGAGACCGTGAGAAAGTGACCCAATGCGTGAGACTCACGGCCAACATTACTGGTCGAATACGATAGGATTTCAGTCTTAGGCGCCTTAACACGGCTACCCATAGGCCCGGGGTTTGAACTTAGTCTCCGGTCGAGGCAGGTAGTTGAATTCGACAGGCGATCATGCAAGGAGACTTATAGACTTGAAACAGCCACTGTCATTGATTGGTTAGGCTTAGTTTAGGGTTAGGATGAGGGTTAGAGTTAGGGTTAGGATTAGGGTTATGAATAGGCTTATGGTTAGCTTACACAAAATAATTACTTGAAGGTTGTACACCGCCCCCCCAAAAAAAAAGTAACTTGTTGAATCAAAAGCTAGAGGGCTGCAGACAGGTTCAAAGACCTATGAGAGCGCTATCAGAAAACCGTCTATTTATTATTAACCGAAATCCTATCGTGTTCGACCAGTAATGAATGCGTGACTGGAGTTGACAGCCCCGTATGTCTACCGTGATGACAGTAAGCGTAGCTGCGGGGGGGCAATTGCAAAATTGCCTATTTGGGCCCCGCCCCTAGTGCAAGGAAAAAAAAAGAGGGAAGGGGGGGGAGAAAGAGGAAAAAAGAGAGGAGAGGGTGAGAGGAGGGGCAGAGAGATGGGGAATCCAAACGATATGCAATACAGCTCAATAGGCCTACCATATACGATTATGATAAGCCTGGCAAAAATTGTCTATTTGGGCCCCAGCCCCCAGTGGGAAATTTGGTGGATTTGGGCCCCGCCCATAGGGCCTACAGTCTTGCCCTCCTGGAAAAATTCCCAGCTACGCCGCTGCGTGATGATGTTGCAAAGTTGCGGAAGTTCATTCATAAATTTCCCATTTCCACTCGACAACAACAGACCATCACGCAGCGCGCAGTATAGCTAATCCCCGAGCTAATCAGAGACATGTGCGTTTCTCTTTCAACAGAAAATAATGTGACCATGTGACTGACACGATGTAGGCCTACGCTTCAAATAATTATGCTCTCGGCGTCAAAAGTATGATAATGGAAAATATTTATAATGAACACTCCCTTATTTAGCCACACCTTTCTCGTGTTGCCTGGTATATCAGCAAAATCCTACACTATCGCCTTCCCTTGGTAAAATCCCTCATAAAAACTCGTGATATTGAAATTGAATTTCAGCGCCAGAACTTCCGTCATTCTAGCATCATGGATGGATATGCAGTGGCGCCGCTAGGGGGGCAGTATTTCCCCAATATTTTTCTTTCTCATCCAGTTTTTAGGCAAAATCCCCACAATTATGTAATTTTCCACTTTTTGCGGCAATTTCAAGTGCAATAAGTGCCCCGTCTCAAATTCACTTCCCCCCGGGCCCCATGTCCGGAAAAAAATTCTGGTTCCGCCACTCACGAGTATGGCCATAGCTAGGGGGCGTCCCCCCCCCCCGTTGCCCTTGGTTATGCTGGACGTATGAGAAATTTAGAGCTTGTACAATTCCGCCAATTTTAGACATTTTAAAGGTAGGCCTATATACAGTGTAGGCATGTATATAGCCTATAGAAAAACGGATCACCGTCAAATAAAATATAAAAATCGTAGGCCCAATAATTTTACTAATGGCATTTATTGAGCTGCTCACTTCTTGAAAATCCTATGGTTTAATATTGATATTATATAATTGAGCTCCTTGTCAAGCTCCTCAGTAGGCCTACACATAGGAGAGTGACTAACTGAGCTCCCGCTATTTTCAGAAATGAAGGCCTGGCCTATTAAATGAATAATTAGGATTGAGGCAGCCTTTTGTTTCATTTTACAGAACTTTTTAATCCCCAAAATTAGTGGGGTTTTTTAATGGGGAGTAGGCTTTTAAAAGCGAAATTCAAATTTGGCAATATTTTCCATTGCTTAATGAATTGATCGGCGTGAAAATGCCTAAACATGTGGCCAGAGCGGGATGACTGGTATAAAAATCTTAACTTGTGAGAAAGGGCGTAGGCCTATGGGGTTGTATGAGGCTGTGGATCACGAAATGCCCCTTTAATGTGTGCTAGGTAAAGTCATTCTTCCTTTCGACCTGCCAAAATTTAATTTTATTCCTCCCCGCCCCGCTTGCCAAAAAATTGCTTTCTCGAAAGGCTGTGCAATCAGTACCGGTATTAGCCTACTAATTATAAGCCAAAATTTCCAATCGCTTGCCTCCCGTCTCGGCCAGCCGAAAATCGCTTGTCCGCACCCCCCTGGACTGCCAAAGTTTTGTGGCCCCCTCCTCCTTGGCCTGCCAAAAATGCCCCATCCCCTTTGCATATAGCCTATATATAGGCATATGCCAATTTTTTGGGATCCCCAATTTCCATACCCATACCCATACCTTAAATGGATTTCTAAATATCTACCTGTAGCAAAAGCGCAGCATTGGCGCTGGATTTTAAGCTAGAAAATACCTAAATATTTTAAAATCCAAACTCGGCAACACCACTTGCCCTCGGCAACACCACTTGGCAAATACAGCCCGTCAGTATGTAAATGCGTAAACAACGTGTTTTAAAAAGAAATGAGAGTGTCACTTCTGTCCAAAAAATTTCGAATTTTGGCCTTGAGCAGCGACAATCAGAGGTAAGAAAAACACAGTATGAAGCAGCTTGAAATATAGAATCACTATATCAATTTTGAAGTTTGTACTTCAAAGCACAAGCCAAACGAGGTGAAATGGTTCGAAAAAAAATTGATTTCGCTGTATCTTTTTATCGCGAAACTAGACAATTTGGCAGCAGCGAGTCGGAAAAATAGCAAATATCTCAATTTTCTGCTATCGAAATGAAAATTTAAATAGCACCTGCATGCAGAAGAGGGTTTATAGAAATAATGTAGGTCAGAATTTTGTCTATGAAATCTTGCACGGAATTATTATTACTGGGTACAACCCGACATACAAGTGTAGGCCATTTTACTTCAAATTCGGCCAACATTTTAAGCTTACATAAAAAATCGAGACAACCAATATCAAGAATGAATATGCACATTCTTTTATTGACTTGTTTGTAATGTGCGTCGAAGTTCCCAACAAAATCGCCACTTCCAATGAGAAATTATGGCCGTGTTCCCAAAAATCTTGATGCTCGGATATTGAAAAAAATTGAAATGTTTGAAAAGTACATTTCTTTTTGAGCCAAGTGCAAAATTCAAGCTTAATAATGACCCTTACACCTTCAGCTTTTAGACGTAGTTTGCGTTTTCTCTCTCCGATATTTATTTCCAGAAATAGATAAGTTTAAAGGGGGCTACGTGCATCCCATTTTGCTTCTGAAAATGGCAAAATTGTGTATAACCTTAAGAACATTATTATGACAAAGATGCTCTAATAAGGTCATCCAAGAAATGGTCTCCTTCCAGAAGCTTAAATTGTTGGATGCCCATGTCACTGCACTACTGCAGACTTCAGCTCTTTTTCTGTTTAGTTTCTTTTTCTGCTAATTACACTGTCGAACACTTGATCCATTCGCTCGCAAAAGTCTGCAGTAAAAGCGGCTTGTGAAAGAAGATCATTTAGGGACACAATTGTGTGCATGCCAGAGGCAACAGAATGAGAAAAGTACCTGGGCAGCTGTTGCAACACACATTTTTGAAATTGATACATTGGGTACGAGTTGATGGAACTTAATTTCCATGATCTCATCCAAGAAATGGTATCCTCCAGAAGCTTAAATGTTTGGATGTCCCTGTTTTCTGTTTACAGTTTCTTTTCTGCTGTTTACACTGTCAAACACTTGATCCATTCGCTCCCAAGTCTCCAGTGAAAGCGGCTTGTGAAAGAAGATCATTTAGAGACACAAGTGTGTGCATGCCAGAGGCAACAGTAGAGAAAATACCTGGGCAGCTGTTGCAACACACATTTTTGAAAATGGTGGCAGTGTGGTATGTTTATCTGTTAATTTATGGCTGGCTTGCATCCCCACGTTACCTCTACCTTTTTCAACATTATAGTGCTCTCAATATCACCATTTTACCTTTAGACATCCAAAAAAGAAGATCTTAGATCAAGCGTGTGCATGCCAGAGGCAACAGTAGAAAAAATACCTGGGCAGCTGTTGCAACACACATTTTTGAAAATGGTGGCAGTGTGGTATGTTTATCTGTTAATTTATGGCTGGCTTGCATCCCCACGTTACCTCTACCTTTTTCAACATTATAGTGCCCTCAATATCACCATTTTACCTTTAGACATCCAAAAAAGAAGATCTTAGATCAAGCGTGTGCATGCTAGAGGCAACAGTAGAAAAAATACCTGGGCAGCTGTTGCAACACATATTTTTGAAAATGATGGCAGTGTGGTATGTTTAATTTGTTTATCTGTTTATTTATGGCTGGCCCCAGGGTGGCCGGCGCTGGTGTACAGTAACCAGACTCAGCCTGTTCAACTGACACTTATGCATCCCTCTAGTTTGAGTTTCTGTATTTCCTGTTTTGTGTACTCTCTCTTTCTCTCGAGGAGGATTTGAGAAACAGCTTTAGGATTTCCTTTATTTGGCCCAGTCTCGAACACAAGCTTTTGGGGCACACCTTCGTAGATAGTGTCCCGCATTTTAGGCTCCTGGCCACCTGGGTTCATGTTGAGACGTTTAGCATTAAGGGCATCATGGGCCATTGCGGTGTGTCTACTGCTTTGTTCGAAAAGCCACACAACAGTGTGGTCTTCAGAAGGATACTTAATTTTTTCTATTTGCATAGCCCTTTCCATTTGCTTCATAAATTTGTCTTTATTCCATTATCCCTCCCTTATTTTGCCTGTTTTCAAATTTGTGACAGGCTTCCGGGTTTTCAACATTTATCCCTTGGTCTTGAGCATGTTCAGGTTCCTCCTGTGTGAGTCTTAAGTGCCCATTGTGCTCATCAATAAAATCTGACACCATTATGCCAGAGCCCTGACTTTTGGATCGTATGTGTCCTTGCTGTCCATCTGTACAAAGCCTCCTTTTGTCATCATTTGCACTGTATGCATATTTCATCATGCTATATGAGTACCACTTTCTTTACCCCCTGGGCTTTGCATTACTCACGCTCATCATCTTCCTCCATCCGTAACTGGTCTTCACAAATGGGGAGGGAAGATGATGGGGTTCTCGATCTGACATTATCTGAATAAACTTATGTCTGTGTTCTTTGATATCCTCACACTCATGTCCATCAATATATTTTCCCTTTTTTCTTATCCGTGTCCGAACAGCTCAGTTCGTGTAGCCATCTTCTCGCCGTTTCAAGGGACACGCTCTGTGGAATGTGAGGGGGCAAATGTGTGTCGGGTAACAGATGTAGGGCTTATTATAGTGCATTGAATTTCCATGCATTGATGATGTGGTGCACTGTACGTGAAGTTAGGGTTGTGTTTCTTCCTGCAAAGTGGAAAAGTAATAACAAAGGCTATTTTACTGTTGATGGTACAATCAACATTGCACCCCAAGATAAAACAAGACTGTTGTGTAATGTCCCTAGCAGAAATTCTATACAGCAAGAAGTGTATCAAAAGTGTATCAAAGTGTATTAAAACTGTATCAAACAGCAATTTAATACAGTTTTGATATACAAAGGGTGTATTGAAAATGTATCAACTGAAAATATAAGGTATCAAAACTGTATCAAATACCACCTAACTGTATCAAAAATGTATCAAAAGTGTATCGAATTTGAACTTAGTTAATTTTGGCCATGCTTGTGGTGTATCAAAAGTGTATCAAATTGGACTTTGCAGTTTTTCAGTGTATGTAAAGTGTATCAAAGTGAACTTTTGGTGCTAGATGTATATCAAAAGTGTATCAAATTGGACTTAGTCAAATTCTGGCTGCATACAGTGTATCAAAAGTGTATTAAATTGGACTTTGCCTGTTTTTTAGTGTATGTAAAGTGTATCAAATTGAACTTAGTTAATTTTTGGTGGCTAGAGGTATATCAAAAGTGTATCAAATTGGACTTGGTCAAATTCTGGCTGCCTATAGTGTATCAAAAGCGTATTAAATTGGACTTAGTTTATTTTGGGTGGCTAGAGGTATATCAAAAGTGTATCAAATTGGGCTTTCATAAACTGACCTTTTGTAGTGTATCAAAACTGTATCAATAACTGATCACATGTCTAGATAATGACTCATCATTTTCAAATTTGCCCATGTGGCATGAATGCAGTTAACACCAGGATTTGCATTTGGAAATGTACTGTATTTTAGAGCAAATTATGGTGTTTTATTTATCATGATGAAGATACAAACATTCTTGTAGACTGCACATTAGGTTACAATGTAGTTGTAATCAGGGACTGTGATTAAAGAGGAAATATCTGACTTTGTTCTGATAAGGTAAGCTTACTATATATTATATATAGGGCCTCAATGTATATGTATTAAGCATGAATATAGCACATGCCTGTATAGTAGATGTTATTGGTAGCCTTTTTGTCTCTTTATTGAGGGTAACAACTTCAGTGACAAGCACTGCATTCCAAGCAGGCCCTCTGATGTATGTATGTTCCATTTTGGTTGGGTTTTGCTTCTTTTTGCCAGACTTTCTCACACATTTATCCTATTGCGTTGTAATTTTGAACGTTGATAGGGAAAGTGCATTGAGCTGCTCCGTGATGGGGAAAGTGCTAGAGGTCAGCATTAGCAGTAGAGGGCAGTGTTGAATTTGAGCTTGATTAGACTAATTTCAAAATTTGACCTTTGACCCCTTCACTTTGGGGTCATTAATGTTTGCAAATATGTTTAGATCATGTAAGGATAATTCTTGTTGAATTTGAGCTTGATTGGACCAATTTTGAAATTTGAAAAACTGTATCAAAAGTGTATAAAAAACTGTATCAAAAGTGTATCAAAACTGTATCAAAAGTGTATAAAAACTGTATCAAAAGTGTATCAAAAACTATCAAAAGTGTATCAAAAAACTATCAAAAGTGTATAAAAACTGTATCAAAAGTGTATCAAAAACTATATCAAAAGTGTATCAAATGGCATGTATCAAAAATAGGGCGGTCCCGCTGGCCAGCATTAGAATTGGAACGCTGATTTGATACAGTGACATATTTGATACACTTTTGATATAATTATGTATGAAATGTGTATGAAATGAAAGGATAAAAATTTCAACCTTAATTTGATACAGTTTAAATTGGAACCCTCATTTGATACAGTAACATATTCGATACACTTTTGATATAAATGATGTATGAAATGTGTATGAAATGAAAGGATAAAAATTTGAACGCAAATTTGATACAGTTTAAATTGGAACCCTCATTTGATACAGTAACATATTCGATATACTTTTGATATAAATTATGTATGAAATGTGTATGAAATGAAAGGATAAAAATTTGAGCAAATTTGTTACAGTTTAAATTGGAACCCTCATTTGATACAGTAACATATTCGATACACTTTTGATATAAATTATGTATGAAATGTGTATGAAATGAAAGGATAAAAATTGGAACGGAATTTTGATACAGGTTCAATTACCTCATTTGATACAGTAACATATTCAATACACTTTTGATATAAATTATGTATGAAATGTGTATGAAATGAAAGGATAAAAATTTCAACGAAAATTTGATACAGTTTAAATTGGAACCCTCATTTGATACAGTAACATATTCGATACACTTTTGATATAAATTATGTATGAAATGTGTATGAAATGAAAGGATAAAAATTTCAATGCTAATTTGATACAGTTTAAATTGGAACCCTCATTTGATACAGTAACATATTCGATACACTTTTGATATAAATGATGTATGAAATGTGTATGAAATGAAAGGATAAAAATTTGAACGCTAATTTGATACAGTTTAAATTGGAACCCTCATTTGATACAGTAACATATTCGATACACTTTTGATATAAATTATGTATGAAATGTGTCTGAAATGAAAGGATAAAAATTTGGGAATTGATGAAAGAAACATTTTGGCGTTTAAATAATCTTAATCGGACGTTTCATTCCAGAGATATGGCCTTTCGAGTGTCACGGTTTTATATAGGGCTGCTAGAACATGTTAAAAAGTTAAAGTCCAAAAAGTAATACTAACAGAAAGTGCAACTTTAAGGTACTTTTTCTTAATGTATTTATTAACTAGCGTTATCTGGAACATTATATTTGCTTATAACAACATGAAAATAAGATCATCCTGAAAATTTAATCGATTTTGTTGACATTCAACAAAAAATATAAGACCTCAAAACCCATGGTTTGTTTGATGAAACCTCAAGCATGATCATAAATGGCCGCCATGGAAAATATCTCCATAGAGGAGATGAACAAAAGTGCATTATTTCAAATGAATAGCGGTAGTCTTAAACATTGTTCAATCTTTTAAGGTCAGCACATTTTATCTTCAAAAATTATTATATTTCATCATGACATAAGTTTGGTAACATTAATCACTACCAATTTTGAGAAATTTGCTCCAACTCAAAGGTTATCTTTACTACATTGAGCAATACACTGTGTGTGCATGGAAGCCATGATCAGTGATGATGGATAGCATATGAAATGGACATAGTAGTGAGAAGTGCATGTTTTGAGATGGGCAGCATGTAGGCTTAAACATTCTTAAATTTCTTAACATCCTGCACATTTTGTCTTCAAAAATAGTTAAATTTTATGAGTATGTAAGTTTGCTTGTCTGATTCACTCCAAATTCGGAGATAATTGCGTTTGAACACCTGATGCACGGAATGGTGTCACTTCAACCTGTTGTAGTTCTCATCTCATTAAATTTTTCATTAAAAAAGTTGATCTCTTCATGAAGGAAGGTCCTCTCTATTTACTGACTAATCAGGAAAAAGTTTGGTTAATGTTTTCTGGTGGAATCAGGAATTTCTTGAAACACCCTGATATAGGCCTACATTTGGATCAAAACAAGTATGTACGACATTTAACAGGCCTGGGATTTCTTGTATCGATCAGTTTCTCCATAGACAATACGTGTGGGGGTGCATGCACACAGTTAATGAAAAATCGTTCTAGTGGAAACTGTATTGACAGTGGGCATCCCTATTATTAATATCAATGAAATGAAATGAAATCAAATTAATTTGGTTCTAGGAATTGCCCCAAATTACAATTAAATCTGAAGTCATCTGGGGGCACCACAGGCCCAAAGTTTTGGCATGTACATGTATTATAATCATAATGCAATGGGCTGCACGATCATCAAAAGGCAGCTATTCTTAATACAGAGATTTTACAGTACACAATAATGGCTATGAAACTGGACGTAAAAATCTATAAGTTACTGTAGCAATAATAAACTTGCTGTTTTACCAACATCAGCTGGAAGAAGATCTTACCACTGTTTTAAAACGGCTCTATCTTGCACAGCCATTGTAATTACTGGGCGCGAATATCGTCACTCAATTGATTCATCTTTGTTGGTTGGAATTTCCAACATTTTTTTCAAGTTCTTTGAATAAAAGGATGGTGGTGTCATTTATGAATGTGAGTCCAACCCGCGACTGCTCAGTTACTCACTCCTTTGTATAGTCCAACATTGTTGATTTATCTGCATTTTCTTTCATTTTGGCAATAATACTTTCCATAGCTGGTATGTGAGGTTGAAGCTCAGCACTTTTCTTGGCAAGCGCAGCACAACATAACCTGCCTCATAACAAAGTGCCCCTTCTGCTTTTCGTGTCAAATTCGGTGCTTTATTACTCTCAGTTTCATTGTCATCTACTCTCTCATGTTTCAGTACCAACATCTCAAAAAGTCTTGTTGAAAACATTTGTGTGAAAAGAGTTGGCACTCTCATAGTATCAATGTTACATAGTACCGAAAATAAAGTTCTGAGTGTAGCATTAAATTCCTCACTGAGGCGAATCATATGAAAGTTCTGGTGCATAATTTGGAGCCATACTGAGGTGGTTGAATGTGTCCTCCCTTTATTGAGTGCTACCCATGCCAAGCTCAAAATGGTTGCAAAATTTGAATGCTAATTTGATACAGTTTAAATTGGAACCCTGATTTGATACAGTTACTTATTTGATACACTTTTGATATAATTATGTATCAAATATGTATGAAATGAAAGGATACATTTCATTTGATACTTTTTTGATACATTATCTTGGCATTTGATACACTTTTGATATGTATAAAATGTGTATGCAATGTTAATTTGATACAGTTTTGATACATAAAAGTGTATGAAATGAGGGTTCCAATTCAAAGCCTTTTATTTCATACATTTTTCATACATATCAAAAGTGGTGTATCAAAAGTGTATCAAATTTCAGCCAGGGGTTGAACATGTATGGTTTGATATTTGTATAAGTGCTGTTGTTGCGATAGTTTTGAGCAGTGGAATGTTCTGTCTGTTTGGTTGAAGGTTGGCGTGTAAAGTGGTGGATGTGCTCTATCTTGACATTTTCCAACATATTGAATTTCTGGATTTTAATAAATATTTGCGGTCTCCCATTTAGAGAATAAATAATTTTTGTTTTTACCCATCTTCCTCTTCCTAATAGACAATCTTGATTGCATCTGACAACTAAAAGGAAGGCAAAACCATATACATCCCTCAGTTCCTCCCATAATAAAATTTAATGCATTTAAACTTAAAATCCACCCATTGGATATGAGATGATCTTATCCAAGAAATGGTCTCCCTCCAGAAGCTTAAATGGTTGGATGCCCATGTCACTGCAGACTTAAGCTGTTTTGACCTTTTACAGTCTTTTTTTTTTTTTTTTTTTTTTTGCTGTTTACACTGTCGAACACTTGATCCATTCGCTCCCAAAAGTCTGCAGCGAAAGCGGCTTGTGAAAGAAGATCATTTAGAGACACAAGTGTGTGCATGCCAGAGGCAGCAGAGAAGATACCTGGGCAGCTGTTGCAACACACATTTTTGAAATTGATACATTGGATATGAGTTGATGGAACTTTCCATGATCTCATCCAAGAAATGGTCTCCCTCCAGAAGCGGAATGGTTGGATGCCCCTTTTAGCTGTTTTGACCTTTTCTGTTTACAGTTTCTTTTTCTGCTGTTTACACTGTCGAACACTTGATCCATTCGCTTCCATAAGTCTGCAGTGAAAGAGGTTTCTGGAAGTGGATCATTTAGAGACACAAGTGTGTGCATGCCAGAGGCAACAGTAGAGAAAATACTTGGGCAGCTGTTGCAACACACATTTTTGAAAATACTGGCCCCAGGGTTGTAGCCACTGTAGCCGGCGCTGGTCGGCAGTAACCAGTACTCGGCCGACCAGCACTTACGCATCCCTCCAGTTTGAGTTTCTGTATTTCCTGTTTTGTGTACCCGCACTCGAGGAGGATTTGAGAAGCAGCTTTAGATTTTCCTCTATTTGACCCAGTCTCGAACACAAGCTTTTGGGGCACACCTTCGTAGATAGTGTCTCGCATTTTAGGCTGCTTGACACCTGGGTTCATGTTGACGTTTAGCATTAAGGGCCTCATCGGCCATTGCGGTGTGTCTACTGCTTTGATCGAAAAGTCACACAACAGTGTGGTCTTCAGAAGGATACTTACTTGAGCTCATCAATAAAATCTGACACCATTATTCCAGAGCCCCAGAAGCTTAAATAGTTGGATGCCCATGTCATTGCAGACTTCCTTCAGCTGTTTTGACCTCTTCAGTTTACAGTTTCTTTTTCTGCTATTTACACTGTCGATCACTTGATTCATTCACTCTCAAAAGTCTGCCGTGAAAGCAGCTTCTGGAAGAAGATCTTAGATCAAGTGTGTGCATGCCAGAGGCAACAGTAAAAAAAATACATGGACAGCTGTTGTAACAAACATTTTTGAAAATGGTGGCAGTGTGGTATGTTTATCTATCAATTTATGGCTGGCCTGCAGCCCCACATTACCTCTACCTTTTTCAACATTATAGTGCCCTCAATATATCACCATTTTACCTTTTGACCTCCGATATCAAAATCATATATCTGCCAATTATTTCTTATGCTTTGTAATAAATGAGGTGGATCAAACATAGAATAAATCTTAATCTCCTTAAACATGGTTAAAAATGGTTAATTTTGTGCGATTCCTAATTGTGTGAATGTCCCCCTACCCCCTGATCCGCAATATTATTTCAGCCTGTTATTAAGTAATTTAATTTAGTTTTGATTGTCCTGTGATGGAGTAATTTGCAGTGCCTCTGTGTGTGTACTTTCGTAGATAGTGTCCCGCATTTTAGGCTGCTGACCACCTGGGTTCATGTTGAGACGTTTATCATTAAGGGTCTCATCGGCCGTTGCGGTGTGTCCACTGCTTTGATCGAAAAGCCACACAACAGTGTGGTCTTCAGAAGGATACTTAATTTTTGCTATTTGCATAACCCTTTCCATTTGCTTAATAAATTTGTCTTTATCCCAGTAACCCTCCCTATTTTGCCCATATTCAAATTTGTGACGGGCTTCCGCGTTTTCGACATTTATCACTTACTCTTTGGAGTATGTTCATGTTCCTCCTGTGTGAGTCTTAAGTTCCCATTAAAATCTGATACCATTATGCCAGAGACCCGACCTATCAGTCGTGTGTGTCCTTGCTGTCCATCTGTCCAAAGCTTCCCTTTGTCATCATTTGCACTGTATGCAGATTCATCATGATATATGAGTACCAGTTTCTTTACCTCCCTGGGCTTTGCATCGCGCATACTCATCATCTTCCTCCGTCCGTAACTGGTCTTCACAAATGGGGAGTGGAAGATGTTGGGGTTCTCGATCTGACATTATCTGAATAAACTTCTGTCTGTGTTCTTTGACATCCTCACACTCGTGTATATCAATTTATTTTCCCTTTTTCTTATCCGAGTGCGAGAAGCCCAGTTTATGTAACCATCTTCTCGCCATTTCAAGGGACACGCTCTGTGGAATATGAGGGGGCAAATGTGCGTCGTCTACTGCTCTTCATGGAATTCTTATGCTCCACGTATTGAGTACGAACTGATGGTAGCTTCATCTTCGCCTTATAATTAGATTCTGTAATTCTGTGCGCATACAGACCAGCATACACAGGGTTGTCAACAGGCTTTATTTCCCCAATGAAGGCAGTACATGATGAAGTTGTTGGTGTGGTCTGGTGTAAACCTTCTATTGGCACTGGTTTCTTTGTAAACTGCAGGCATGGCCTTGTGTACTTACACCTCTCTGCACTTTCACGCAAGTACTGCCGCCTCTCCCTTGCCTTCTGCTTACCCGTCTTCGTTCTATTCAGAGGTGGTATCATTGATGGAGAGTACATGTAGGTTGGTTTCTCATTACAAACTCTCATAACCTCATCTGTAACGTCTTCAGCAAATTTCCAGTATCCATCTCTGTTGAGATGGATGAAATCTCCACCAAAGTCATGATATTGGAGGCTTTCACCTGCAAATAAGGGAGTGCGGCCTATTTCTGTGCAAAGGGCTTGTACCTGAATGTTAAGCTACTTCCCTCCCTCGTTCAAGTCACTGCTATCAAAACGCTGCAGAATATTGTTTATCATTAATTTTGCCTCTGGATACAGGCATTTTACCAGTTTGGCAAGGTCACGGAGTTGACTGATTGTACGCGACACGCAAGAACAGCATCTAGTTTTAGTTCCTTTAAAATGTCCCAGTCATAGCAGATGGCATCACACAGCGATAAGATAGTTGCACCAGGTTTGCAAAACACATCTGCATGAACTTGGTCCAATATGGCAATGTCTTCTGCCAGTTATTTGGTCAGGAAATCGACCCCGGCGAAGACCTGTAAAGTGTAAACAAAGAAAATAAAGAAAATTTGTTAGTTTCCATACGCCTACTGGCTGCAACTTTTGATGATCTTATTAATATCAATGAAATGAAATGAAATCAAATTAATTTGGTTCTAGGAATTGCCCCAAATTACAATTAAATCTGAAGTCATCTGGGGGCACCACAGGCCCAAAGTTTTGGCATGTACATGTATTATAATCATAATGCAATGGGCTGCACGATCATCAAAAGGCAGCTATTCTTATGTACAGAGATTTTACAGTACACAATAATGGCTATGAAACTGGACGTAAAAATCTATAAGTTACTGTAGCAATAATAAACTTGCTGTTTCACCAATATCAGCTGGAACAAGATCTTGCCACTGTTTTAAAACGGCTCTATCTTGCACAGCCATCATAATTACTGGGTGCGAATATCGTCACTCAATTGATTCATCTTTTTGTTGGTTGGAATTTCCAAACATTTTTTTCAAGTTCTTTGAATAAAAGGATGGTGGTGTCATTTATGAATGTGAGTCCAACCCGCGACTGCTCAGTTACTCACTCCTTTGTATAGTCCAACATTGTTGATTTATCTGCATTTTCTTTCATTTTGGCAATAATACTTTCCATAGCTGGTATGTGAGGTTGAAGCTCAGCACTTTTCTTGGCAAGCGCAGCACAACATAACCTGCCTCATAACAAAGTGCCCCTTCTGCTTTTCATGTCAAATTCTGTGCTTTATTACTCTCAGTATCATTGTCATCTAATCTCTCATGTTTCAGTACCAACATCTCAAAAAGTCTTGTTGAAAACATTTGTGTGGAAAGAGTTGACACTATCATAGTATCAATGTTACATAGTACCAAAAATAAAGTTCTGAGTGTAGCATTAAATTCCTCACTGAGGCGATTCATATGAAAGTTCTGGTGCATAATTTGGAGCCGTACTGAGGTTGAATGTTGAGTGCAACCCATGCCATGCTCAAAATGGTTGAAAGTGGTACAGCCCTAGTGCCAGGTTAACTGATTGTCTGACTGGAGGGCATTTGCTTATAATTTTGGGTGGTTTCACCTTTCTTTTTAATAAGCATCCATTCGTTGATGATATACAAAGCATCAGCTGCTACATATCCATTCTTTCAATGCATCCAAATGCTTTAGAGGTACTAAAAGCTTAGTGGAGTCTTTCATATTTGTCATGTTTGTGAGAGCGATGTTTTTGTTGTTATCTAAGACTGCCTCTATCTCAGCTGCAGTGACCTTACTGATGATGCAGACGGTTAACCCCCTGAGCACTACCTGCCGATCTAACATTGCCTCTGATTGGTAAATTACATGATATTTTCACTTAAATCACCAATCAGAATGGAGCTTTGCAAATAATTCACCCCAATTTTTTTGCGTGGTGAAATTATTCTAACAATGTTGCTGATAGGGCTAATTAATAATGAAAACTTGTTTTTGGCCAATCAGCAGGTAGTTCTCATGGGGTTAATTATCTTTTTCTTTACCTCATAGTTTCTTCCTCTCTCTTTCCTTACTCCTCCTGCTAAATCCTTTCTTGTCTGCTTTTGATGTTTCAGATGTACTAAAATTGAAGATGTGTGCCGATTATACTTTCCCGTAGTTTGATATTGTTCAGAAGTTTGTGAATCCTGTTCTCTATTTTCTGAACAAATTGTAATGTACATGCTCCTCCCGTGTAGCTCTAGTATAGAGCCTCTGCCACTACCGATAAATACACCTGCAATTATGAGGTCTGTTATACTACCATATCCACTATGTAATCCGAGACACCATGCTATATACTGAGAAATGTTAAAACCCCAGTGACAGCTCACAACCCACTAATCGATGTCCCCGACGTTTTGCCCAACCCACCAAAGTATTTATGAACGTTCCCTAAGCAATGTAGGCCTATATTCAAAGTATTGAAAACTTTATGTGCACTCACCACTCACTCCTACTTCGTCCGCTATTTTGTTCAGAGCGATGGTTCGCTTTTTCTTGTCATGGTAAGCTTGATGAGCCATGTTCCACAGAACTTTGTGGTCCTCCTACATGTCCAGAAATTTTTGTGGACTATAGGTGTTGCTTTGCAGCTTTGGCCATGTTTAAGAATTTATCTAAATCTGGCTTTATAGTTATAGTTTCTGATTCTACATCTTTCTCTAACTCTAGTGTGTGCTCTTTCCCGTAAACCTCTATGAGGTACTTGATTGACGTCTTCACCACATTCAACCTTCTGCGGTTCGTCAGCAGCATCTTCACCAGCTTGCGACTTCTTCTTATGTAGTTTTTTTTGTGTGCAAATTTGGGTTCAATTGAGTTGTCAACTGCAATTACTCTTGCCTCGCTTAGCAATGCCTCATAATGTTCATCCGAATGCTTCTTCTTTAACAAAGCATCTTCATGTCCACGTTGTCACCCACAAGTTGCGTGACTTGTTGTTGTTCTTTAGTCCGTCTCGAGATGTTCAAGAAGTAGAAGATCTTCACCTTCTCCACCCACCATTTCTGCTTCCACATTTCTAATCTGGGACATGATTTGTCTTTCCTTTTTCATGTCTTGTACCATTTCTGACTGCCAATTCCTTAGTTCGTCTAACTTATTGTCTATGCACCTGTAGCAGTTGCAGACTCTGATTGATTGGAGCCTGCGGAACGTCTTCTCACCTGCACCACCCTGTCATAATGCTAATGATATCATTGTCTTTGTATGAGTAGGTATGGCAACATAAGCGCGCTAAAATAACTGTCAAAACTGCCAAGAAAATTAAATGCAGGATATCTGAAGGTATTCTTGGTTGCCACTCCCAGTCTTCAGATGCACAAATCCAATAAAGCACAAAGTAAACATGATACAGAAAGATGATAATAGATGACAAATATATTTACAGTTATGATTGCAATGATAGCTTTGTACAGATGAACATTGTGAGCTGAAAATGCATATCTGCATTAATTCAATAGAAATGGCTAAAACAAACACTTGATCACTGTTGGATTCTAAACAAGAAAAGGTTATGATTTAAAATATTGCACTGGTCGCGACGCTAAAAATACACAAGATGACCACACAGTTTGTTTGAAATTATCCAGTCTCTTATAAAAGGAAGACATTGTTTCTTCAGGTAGATGATCCTTGATCGGGTAGATGATCCTTGATTGGGTAGATGATCCTTGAACCAATCAAAGTGTGTAATATGCTCCGAGATTATCCTTCCAATCAAAACAATCCAACTGGATCGAAGGGCAGCGTTGGTTAATACATTAGGCAGGACTAGATTGAGCTGAAATGGATCAGGTGGACATATCTAGGCTTGTCATCAGGCAGATGGAACGCATTCACTCTGTTTTTCACAGCAAAGTGGTTGAAATGGTGCAAGTCTGTGTTTTGATGTGATACCATCATCTGCCTGACATGAATCTTCATGTCCACGTTGTCACCCACAAGTTGGTAACATGGATGGCGCGACTTGTTATGGTTTTCAAGCTCCTTCTTTAGTCCGTCTCGGGGATGTTAAAGAAGTAGAAGATCTTCACCTTCTCCACCCACCATTTTTGCTTCCACATTTCTAATTTTGGACATGATATGTCTTTCCTTTTTCATGTCTTGTACCATTTCTGATTGCCAATTCCTTACTGGCAGATCATAATCTATGCACAGCTCGTCTAATTTGTTGTCTGTGCTCCTGTAGCTGTTGCAGACTCTGATTGATTGGAGCCTGCGGAACGTCTTCTCACCTGCACCACCCTGTCGTAATGCTAACAGTGGCGTACCGTGGCCGCCCCAACCCCGGGGGGTGGAAGAAGAAACAATTTTGCTGCCCCTTCCTTAACAGCCCGAAAAGGTTGACCCAATTTTTTCACGGCCGTTTGAAAAAGTGAAGAGCAAAAAATAAATAAAAAAGGATTTTAGGCGCTAGCGCCCTAAAAGCAACTTTTTTTACAAAATTTTTTTATGCTATTTCAATTTTTAGCGCCCTTTTTCTTTGCTAATTCGTTTTGCCGCCCCCTTTGTTTTTGCCGCCCCTCGCCCCTTCTTCTTCCCAGGGCTCGAAAAAATGTTAATTTCCGGAAGCAAGCTAAATTTCCCAGGCAAATAGCATGTTTTATACACAAAAAGACACAATTTCCTCCAAATACCAGAATTTCCTCCAAACACCAACATTTCCTGGGAATGAGCTTCCCAAATTCCCCACTTTTTCGAGCCATGCTTCTTCCGCCGCCCCTTCGTTTTTGCCGCCCCCTACATTTACCCCGGGGGGCTGGCGCCCCCAAAGCCCCCCCCCCCCAAAAATATGCGCATGGCTAATGTTTATATAATATCATTGTCTGGTGCGAATTCATGAATTTTGTTCCTTGCTTTCAGGATTACCCCAGCTGCAGTCATAGCCTATTCTGAATTGTGTGTGCGTCTTTCATCTTGTTCTTTGATAAGGGACCGTTCACAAACACTTGTTAGGGGGGCCTGGTGCAAAAAAAATCATCGCAAACATTTTTCGGGCCGCCCTTTACAGACCTCAAAAATTTCAGGGCCCCCTTTTTGGCTTGAAAATTATGGGTCAACCCCATAGAAAAGCATATAAACTCAATTTTCCAAGGAAAATTTGTGGTCATTTCTTTCAGGGGCCCTCCTCCTTAGGAGGGTCAGAAATTTTCAGGCCCCCCCTTTTTGCATCAGCCCCCCCCCAACAAGTGTTTGTGAACAGGCCCCAAATATGCTGGTGTTCCAGCAGCTTCGAGATATGTAGGTGTACGCTTGTTCAGTTCTTCTGCTTACGCTTTAGGTGACCATGATGTCAGCTTGCATCCCGAAATAGAGATGGCCCACTGCAAATTGATGCACATTCTCTTTTAATGTCACTAACTACCATGGCCACTGCTTGAGATTGAACACCAGGCAGCGACAGCATGTATTTGGTTGCCGATTCGCTCCCACCAAAACACAAACGTTCTAAGACATTCACCTAGTCCTCGTCAACAGGATACTCCTGGCAGTTCGACTCGAATTACAAAATGTATTTCAATTGAACACATGTGAAAATTTAAAAGAAAAATTTGGCTAAAATCATGGGAAAACCCTGTTGAATTCTGCACCTTGAAGATGAATTTATAACAACAGATAAAATGTCACCATAGAGGTATTGTAATTGTATTCAAAAGTTGTAGAAGTATTAGAAATGAAGTAAAACAGTCAATAAAATGGTTAAAAAAATGAAAAAGTTGATTTAAATCATTGATTTTAAAAAAAAATCCAGTGATTTAAATCGCGATTCAAATCAGTGATTTAAATCGGCGTCACAGCGTGATTTAAATCACAAACAACCCTGATGCTAATCCTTTGGCATCTAGCTTGTTCCGATTCTCATGTTTTATAAAGCATGTCAGAAACCTGCCGAACAGGGCAGTACACTGTACAATAGAAGTGCATGAGAGCAAGCGATTTGGTTCTCTGGTTGAACAGTTTGTCCACAATGCGTTTCTTGCCTGCTATACCCTGTGGTGTTAGTAGATGACTGTTGAAGTCTTTTCACACTACACTACTCTCTCAAATAAGTCGTGTTAAAAATGCTAGCGGAATTATCATGAACAACAACATGCTGCATGACTGTTGAAGTAGTTTTGCACTACACTACACTTTCCCAAATGTGTTTATTGAAAATGCTTCGTTCCATGTATCAAAAATATCATCTGGGATGTCTGTGCCTGCATGTCCGGAGTATCATCCGATTCATACATGTGTGGCCTGTTGGTAGCCACGTCTTGTTGTCACTGCATGGGGCAAATGATCGACACACTTGGGTGTCAAGAAAAACCTGTAACAGGCTCTTCATCACTGCCTGTCAAAAACTGAAAAATCTTCTAAAGGGACACAGTGTGAGCTCTCCGTCCAGCTGTGAAAAAAATATTCAAATGATTATTATTTTTTTTTTTTTTTTTCTTCTTGTTTTTTTCTTGTTGATTTATTTTTGGATGGGTTTTAAAGCAAAATTCTGCTTATATAGAATGGGGATGTATGTCTGTACCTCTGTCACTCTGTACAATGTACATCTGTGGCTCTGTCAACAAGATTAATGTGGAAGGGTTCCCATTGATGGATTTAAACAAAAATTGGCCTGTCACAGAATCCTTATTTTCGCATCATATATGTGACCAGAAATTATCTAAATAAACCTGAACCAATATTGGTTACTTTCAGAAATTGTAAACAAGATTTTATCAACCCAAATGAGACCAAGGATAATAACAATTACACATAAAATGTAGACTTTTCTGACTCCTGCCTCTGTTCTGTTTCTGTTCTGGCCATACATGCTTACACTCTAGTACAAATGTACCTCACTACCTCCCTCATGCTTTAAGCATAATGAATAAGATTATAGTAATCTACTGCAGCAGTCCTTATTGCTATCATTCCTCATAGGATCATTGCGTCTTGTCAACACCTCTGGTAGAACATACGTAAGATATTTGGCCAATATGATGTGCTTCATGTCATCAGTAAACACTGGATCCAGTGGAACTTCACATATGTTAAAGTCCTGTGGTGTCCATACCATAAAGAGGCATACTGCAGTTGGATCTCCGAAGGACATTAACTGGAACTGTACTTGAAAATAATACATACTGTTCTTCTTCAGCTGACCAACTGCTGTTATTAGAAATCAGTATGGTCTCCGCAGCCCATTAACTGGAATTGTACTTGAAAATAATACACCCTGTTCTTTTTCAGCTGACCATCTGCTGTTATTAGAAATCAGTATGATCTCCGCAGCACATTAACTGGAATTGTACTTGAAAATAATACATCCTGTTCTTCTTCAGCTGACCAACTGCTGTTATTAGAAATCAGTATGATCTCGGCAGCACATTAACTGGAATTGTACTTGAAAATAATACATCCTGTTCTTCTTCAGCTGACCATCTGCTGTTATTAGAAATCAGTATGATCTCCGCAGCACATTAACTGGAATTGTACTTGAAAATAATACATCCTGTTCTTCTTCAGCTGACCATCTGCTGTTATTAGAAATCAGTATGATCTCCGCAGCACATTAACTGGAATTGTACTTGAAAATAATACATCCTGTTCTTCTTCAGCTGACCATCTGCTGTTATTAGAAATCAGTATGATCTCCGCAGCACATTAACTGGAATTGTACTTGAAAATAATACATCCTGTTCTTCTTCAGCTGACCATCTGCTGTTATTAGAAATCAGTATGATCTCCGCAGCACATTAACTGGAATTGTACTTGAAAATAATACATCCTGTTCTTCTTCAGCTGACCAACTGCTGTTATTAGAAATCAGTATGATCTCCGCAGCACATTAACTAGAATTGTACTTGAAAATATTACATACTGTTCTTCTTCAGCTGACCATCTGCTGTTATTAGAAATCAGTATGATCTCAGCAGCACATTAACTAGACTTGTACTTGAAAATATTACAAACTGTTCTTCTTCAACTGACCATCTGCTGTTATTAGAAATCAGTATGATCTCCGCAGCACATTAACTGGAATTGTACTTGAAAATAATACATCCTGTTCTTCTTCAGCTGACCATCTGCTGTTATTAGAAATCAGTATGATCTCCGCAGCACATTAACTGGAATTGTACTTGAAAATAATACATCAAGTTCTTCTTCAGCTGACCATCTGCTGTTATTAGAATTCAGTATGATCTCCGCAGCACATTAACTGGAATTGTACTTGAAAATAATACATACTGTTCTTCTGCAACTGACCATCTGCTGTTATTAGAAATCAGTATGATCTCCGCAGCACATTAACTGGAATTGTACTTGAAAATAATATATACTGTTCTTCTTCAGCTGACCATCTGCTGTTATTAGAAATCAGTATATGATCTCCACAGCACATTAACTGGAACTGTACTTGAAAATAATACATACTGTTCTTCTTCAGCTGACCATCTGCTGTTAAGTAGACATTTTTTCTCAGATTTCATTGCCTCAGCAACTGTTGAATCTCTCAAGCTGTATGGGCATTTAACCTCCAATACACTGTTACCACAGCAGCAACTAACCACCCTGTCCAGAGTGGCTGCCATGAAGGGAAGCTCCGCTAACAATGCCATGCCAAACTTATCAACAGCAAGGTTGTTGTGCTCCTCGAAGTGCTTTTTAAACTCTTCCACCGCCACACTTTCCTTTTCGCGGCACCACATAAGACACCATAAAGATCACAGTGCCTCCTTCCCCCTTGACCATAAACAGGCCAGCGCTCCTACCAGGAATGTCAGTTCCACACGCTGCACCTGCTGGCACATCAACATCTCCTATGTTGACAGAGTCTGCGGTTATCATCAGCAAAGTTTTGTTGAAGATGTTTCCCGTTGTGTAGCCCCCGAGGGCTATGGAGGCATGGGACAGGTGAGCTAAACCTGCACCCCAAATTGCATGCTCTCCTAACTTGTTCATTTGTAGACTTTGTAGATCCACCTGCATGGAGCAAGTCACAGGAGTGTTCAGTCCTGTACTAGTGTCCAACTTAACACCACCAACTACGATAAGTTTTCCATCCCTGAACACTGTTAGGTGATGGGCACGTTGTCTTAGAACAGATGGCACTTCTAACGCTGACCACCTGTTCATCGCGTAAAGATCACAGTGCCTCTTTCCCCCTTGACCATAAACAGGCCAGTGCTCCTACCAGGAATGTCAGTTCCACCTGCTGCACCTGCTGGTACATCAACATCTCCTACATTGATAGAGTCTGCTGTTATCAAAAGCCAATATGACGTGCTTCATGTCATCAGTAAACACTGGATCCAGTGGAACTTCACATACGTTAAAGTCCTGTGGTGTCCATACCATATAGAGGCATACTGCAGTTGAATCTCCGCAGCACATTAACTGGAACTGTACTTGAAAATAATACATACTGTTCTTCTTCAGCTGACCATCTGCTGTTAAGTAGAAATCTTTCTTCGATTTCATTGCCTCGGCAACTGTTGAATCTCTCAAGCTGTATGGGCATTTAACCTCCAATACACTGTTACCACAGCAGCAATATAACCACCCTGTCCGGAGTGGCTGCCATGAAGGGAAGCTCCGCTAACACTGCCATGCCACACTCATCAACAGCCATGTTGTTGTGCTCCTCGAAGTGCTTTTTAAACTCTTCCACCGCCACACTTTCCTTTTCAGCCCCACATAAGACACCGTAAAGATCACAGTGCCTCCTTCCCCCTTGACCATAAACAGGCCAGCACTCACACCAGGAATGTCAGTTCCACAAGCAGCACCTGCTGGCATATCAACATCTCCTATGTTGACAGAGTCTGCGGTTATCATCAGCAAAGTTTTGTTGAAGACGTTTCCCGTTGTGTAGCCCCCGAGGGCTATGGAGGCATGGGACAGGTGAGCTAAACCTGCACCCCGAATTGCATGCTCTCCTAACTTGTTCATTTGTAGACTTTGTAGATCCACCTGCATGGAGCAAGTCACAGGAGTGTTCAGTCCTGTACTAGTGTCCAACTTAACACCACCAACTACGATAAGTTTTCCATCCCTGAACACTGTTAGGTGATGGGCACGTTGTCTTAGAACAGATGGCACTTCTAACGCTGACCACCTGTTCATCGCGTAAAGATCACAGTGCCTCTTTCCCCCTTGACCATAAACAGGCCAGCGCTCACACCAGGAATGTCAGTTCCACATGCTGCACCTGCTGGTACTCAACATCTCCTACGTTGATAGAGTCTGATGTAATGAGAAGTATGTTCTTGTTGTACACATTTCCTCTTGTTCCTGAAGTGTCAGCTGTTGCAGCATAAGCGGATGCTTCTTGAGTACTGTTAACCCTTGCAGACAGTTATTACTAATATTATATCAGCATTTTGGACGGGGAATACAAACATTAAAATTAGACCGACATTTTACATTAATCCAAATGACCTATGGTATCGCACAAATTAGAATACAAGGCCTTTGTAATTTTGCATTAATGGTGTTCCAAATGTATATATTATGACATCATTTGCTCACCTGATGGGTTGCACCACCTTTGTATAAGTACATCCCTACAATACTTGGAATGAGGCTGAACTTTGCTGGGTGTGCTGATTTGGCAATCATGCCCATAATCATGCCCATAATAGGGACTTTGGTCCCTAATTGGTTTGGATTACATTTTACCTCTGCACTGACATCAGGTCTAAAGGAAAAAAGGAGAGTATAATGAAATAAATCACAACAATGTATATTTTAGTGATTTTTACAACAAGAGGCAGATGAGGTTCTTGAAGGACCACCTACACATTGGCCTGTTTAATACCTGTGTTTCATGACCTTATGTTGAGACTAACTGCCATGCATTATACATGCCCGATCACAAAGGGACACCATTACCTTCGGCATGGAATGCGGTGTCAAGTGACCACACCTTTAAGATATACTGCATTTGATCGGCCGTATCACTCGCAGACGCAAAAGTAAAAAAAAAGACAAATGACCTAGATTCAAAATAATGTGCACATGTGATGGGAGAAAGCAAAAGTATTGGCAAGTAGTAAATATTGATTTTCAGATATAGGCTAACAAAGGTCATATTTTCTTTTTTACAAACCCTTCAAGTGATCACATCTTTACAACAAAGTGTCCAATTTCACTGTTTTTTTCTGCCAAATGTAGCTTAATACTTCATACATCAAAGTTAAACATGCCCGACTTCAGACTGATATTGATCACGCCACATATTATGAATCACAGCAGTACATTCATTCACCCATTAAATCTATCTTTATTCTGGTAAACTCTTTCAAAACATAAGTACTGATCTCCCAAGAGGTCCATATCAGACAATATTAATATCAATATATAATTAGACAATAATTAAACAATCAGAATGCAGACATATCCATTCACTATAAAAAAAATTATCCTCAAAAGTATTCCAAAATGACAATATAGTACATTTTGCATGTCCAAAAATGGGAAAAAATAAAAGGTTCAAACAGGACGACTAAAAAGAGATGTATGAATCACAATCTGTGCAAATAACGTAATACAGGTTTGTTTGGTGTCAAAATACTGGCATAACACTCCAAATTCTGCAATGTAGTGGTGAAAGTGATTAAACCAACATCTAAATAAAATGTGATCAAATCACACCTCCCTAACGAAATAAAAAAAAAAAGCTGCACTTACAAATCAAGTTGGCCTCGATGGCGACATATGGCACCAGCCAAGACATTAGAAAGCATAGGAAGTTCTGTAGCCATTTCTGAGAGTACTTGTTTCCAATTAAAATCATTAATTCTGTCTTGTAGGCTTTCCTGGGAGTTGCTTGATTCAAGTGTACTACTTGTTTTACTCACATAGGCCTTTATTTCTTGACTCGCTACTTCCTTAGCTACCTGTTGTGTACATATTGAAGAAAAAAAAGCAATCAAACCACTCACAATATGTCAACATTTACTCTGTGTTTGGTGGAATAGTACAACCACCTATATATAAAATAATTTTCTTTAAAAAAGAGTGTAAGTGAGGGTCATCATGAGGCCTATTAACTGTGACCTGTTACCACTAAATCACGGTAAAGTCACAAGGTGTTACTCACTCAAAATGCCCTTGCTACTTCGTTGTTGTTCACTCGCCTTTTTTTTTAAAAGCCACTAAGTATGTCGGTATGCCCTTTGTGATTGGGGGCACAATGGCCTATTCCAAAAGGATAATACTAGTGGCTTGTACAGATGGCAGCAAACAAACAACATTAGCCGAGTCGGATTTGGTGTCTGTGTCATAAGACACCGTAAAGATCACAGTGCCTCCTTCCCCTTTGACCATAAACAGGCCAGCGCTCCTACCAGGAATGTCAGTTCCACATGCTGCACCTGCTGGCACATCAACGTCTCCTACATTGATAGAGTCTGCTGTTATCAAAAGCCAATATGACCAGCTTCATGTCATCAGTAAACACTAGATCCAGTGGAACTTCACATATGTTAAAGTCCTGTGGTGTCCATACCAAGAGGCATACTGCAGTTGGATCTCCGCAGCACATTAACTGGAACTGTACTTGAAAATAATACATACTGTTCTTCTTCAGCTGACCATCTGCTGTTAAGTAGACATCCTTCTTCGATTTCATTGCCTCAGCAACTGTTGAATCTCTCAAGCTGTATGGGCATTTAACCCCCAATACACTGTTACCACAGCAGCAACTAACCACTCTGTCCGGAGTGGCTGCCATGAAGGGAAGCTCCGCTAACCCTGCCATGCCACACTCATCAACAGCCAGGTTGTTGTGCTCCTCGTAGTGCTTTTTAAACTCTTCCACCGCCACACTTTCCTTTTCGTGGCCCCACATAAGACACCGTAAAGATCACAGTGCCTCCTTCCCCCTTGACCATAAACAGACCAGCACTCCTACCAGGAATGTCGGTTCCACAAGCAGCACCTGCTGGCACGTCAACATCTCCTATGTTGACAGAGTCTGCGGTTATCATCAGCAAAGTTTTGTTGAAGACGTTTCCCGTTGTGTAGCCCCCGAGGGCTATGGAGGCATGGGACAGGTGAGCTAAACCTGCACCCCAACTTGCATGCTCTCCTAACTTGTTCATTTGTAGACTTTGTAGATCCACCTGCATGGAGCAAGTCACAGGAGTGTTCAGTCCTGTACTAGTGTCCAACTTAACACCACCAACTACGATAAGTTTTCCATCCCTGAACACTGTTATAACTTACAAATCAAGTTGGCCTCGATGGCGACATATGGCACCAGCCAAGATATTAGAAAGCATAGGAAGTTCTGTAGCCATTTCTGAGAGTACTTGTTTCCAATTAAAATCATTAATTCTGTCTTGTAGGCTTTCCTGGGAGTTACTTGATTCAAGTGTACTACTTGTTTTACTCACATAGGCCTTTATTTCTTGACTCGCTACTTCCTTAGCTACCTGTTGTGTACATATTTGGAAAAAAAGCAATCAAACCACTCACAATATGTCAACATTTACTCTGTGTTTGGTGGAATAGTACAACCACCTATATATAAAATAATTTTCTTTAAAAAAGAGTGTAAGTGAGGGTCATCATGAGGCCTATTAACTGTGACCTGCTACCACTAAATCACGGTAAAGTCACAAGGTGTTACTCATTCAAAATGCCCTTGCTACTTCGTTGCTGGTCACTCGCCTTTTAAAGCCACTAAGTATGTCTGTATGCCCTTTGTGATTGGGGGCACAATGGCCTATTCCAAAAGGATAATACTAGTGGCTTGTACAGATGGCAGCAAACAAACAACATTAGCCGAGTCGGATTTGGTGTCTGTGTCATAAGACACTGTAAAGATCACGGTGCCTCCTTTCCCCTTGACCATAAACAGGCCAGTGCTCACACCAGGAATGTCAGTTCCACATGCTGCACCTGCTGGCATATCAACATCTCCTACGTTGATAGAGTCTGATGTAATGAGAAGTATGCCCTTGTTGTACATATTTCTTCTTGTTCCTGAAGTGTCAGCTGCTGCAGCTTCAGCGGATGCTTCTTGAGTACTGCTAGCCAATTCTGATTTGGTGTCTGTGGTATAAGACACCGTAAAGATCACTGTGCCTCCTTCCCCCTTGACCATAAACAGGCGAGCGTTCCTACCAGGAATGTCAGTTCCACACGCTGCACATAACATCAACATCCCCTATGTTGACAGAGTCTGCTGTTATCATAAGTACATTCCCTTGCTTTTTTTCAAGTTGGGTTGTGTGCCGGTCGGGATTTGTGTTTATTTGTTGTCAATGAATTTGTCAGCAAAGTTTGTTTATTAGCCCTGCTCTGTATGGGTCCCACGCACAACCGACGTACTCTAGGACTGAACGCACTAGTGCCAAATACGCAGTAGACAAAACCACAAGTTTCTTCTGAGGAAGTCCATTGTCCGATTTGCTTTATTAACTGTATTTTGCTACATGTTTACTCCAGTTGAGCTTGCTATCCATCTGCACCCCTAAGAAAGGGGTTGAATTTGGTTGATTCAAAACTTGCCTGCAAAAACACAATCTCTGTATCGAGTCCTGACTTTAATTGGGTCATATCAATACAATTCCAGTTACTAACAGAAATTATTTGGCTGGTCATTGCTGGTTAACAACTGTTGGACACATCTCTGTGTCATATTCCTTTTTGGCCTCATCGCAGCAGAGTTCAACAGTATCATTTTGTTGTTCTTCATAGACTTCAATTATTATGTGTTGTAATTCTATCACTTCTTTCCTTAGTTGTTCCTTATCGTGATCTTCTTGTAGGCTTTTCTACATCAACCGGGCGAGGCTGTTCCACTGATTCTTCCAGACATTCACATTTTGACCTATAACACTTCTCCCGTTATTATTGTTGTTATTTTTACACAATACTTATAGGGCGCTCTACGGAGCACACAGCGCCTTACAAAAAGCGACAAAAACACATAAAGCAATACACAAGCAAAAATACAGGAAAAAAAAGAAATGCAGAAAAATTAACTCTGGAACAAGTGTGTTTTCAGGCGTTTTTTAATATAGACACAGACGCCGATTCCCTGATGTCAACGGGGAGACTATTCCAAAGGCGAGGTGCAACAACAACAAAGGAATTATCTCCGACTCGTTTTTTAGATCGAGGAACAGCAAGTCTTGTTGCATCAGTAGAAGAACGAAGTCTGTGTCTGTATCCGCCAGTAGCAACATCCTGAAGTAGCTGGACAAGATCAGTGAGATATGTAGGAGCCTGGTTATTTAGACATTTAAATGCATATAGAATGATTTTGTAAATAACTCTCTGTTTTACTGGTAACCAATGGAGAGACAGCAAGAGGCCATCAGAGGATTGATCCCGTCCACAATTATGGACTAGCCGCGCAGCCTTATTTTGTAATCGCTGCAAGCGTTTCAGGTCGACTTCCTTGCGCCATAAAGGAGTGAGTTGGCATAGTCGATGCGGGATAAGATCAATGCCCTGACGGCATGATGACAATTAGCGTCTTGGGTGATGAAACCCACTCTTGTCAATCTCAGCCTGGTTTTTTTATTGCTCTTTCCCTTAGCACCAATTCCAATTTGTCTTTTTCCTTGAGTGTCTTTTTGAGTTCCTTAATTTTGTGATCTCCCTGTCTTATATGCTCATCTACACTTAATGTTATTCCTGCACTTGTGGATGCCATATCAACCTTCACCCTGAAAAGACGCCTTTCAGCTCTGTGTGCTTAGATATAGATAGGAACTTAAATTGTTAAAACTGTTAAATGCCCATGCAAATCTGAATCATGCTGTGAAACCTATTATGACACACTGATGATGATAGATGAATATGTTGGGCCATTTTTTTACATCTTCTCGGTGCACTGTTCAGTAATAGCGGAACAAATATGTAGAGGGCCTACATTGTATAATACCTGATATTTGTCATAATGTAGAAAAGCACCAAGCTGGGATATCACTGTCTGGTCTGGAACAGCAGATGTTGCTGTATTAGCAGAAATGCAACGACGTAGATGGACTATGTTGTATAATACATGATATTTGTCATAATGTAGAAAATCACCAAGCTGGAATATCACTGTCTGGCCTGGAACAGCAGATGTTGCTGTATTAGCAGAAATGCAACGACATAGATGGACTATGTTGTATAATACATGATATTTGTCATAATGTAGAAAATCACCAAGCTGGAATATCACTGTCTGGCCTGGAACAGCAGATGTTGCTGTATTAGCAGAAATGCAACGACGTAGATGGACTATGTTGTATAATACATGATATTTGTCATAATGTAGAAAATCACCAAGCTGGAATATCACTGTCTGGCCTGGAACAGCAGATGTTGCTGTATTAGCAGAAATGCAGCGACATAGATGGACTATGTTGTATAATACATGATATTTGTCATAATGTAGAAAATCACCAAGCTGGAATATCACTGTCTGGCCTGGAACAGCAGATGTTGCTGTATTAGCAGAAATGCAACGCGTAGATGGACTATGTTGTATAATACATGATATTTGTCATAATGTAGAAAATCACCAAGCTGGAATATCACTGTCTGGCCTGGAACAGCAGATGTTGCTGTATTAGCAGAAATACAACGACATAGATGGACTATGTTGTATAATACATGATATTTGTCATAATGTAGAAAATCACCAAGCTGGAATATCACTGTCTGGCCTGGAACAGCAGATGTTGCTGTATTAGCAGAAATGCAGCGACGTAGATGGACTATGTTGTATAATACATGATATTTGTCATAATGTAGAAAATCACCAAGCTGGAATATCACTGTCTGGCCTGGAACAGCAGATGTTGCTGTATTAGCAGAAATGCAACGGCGTAGATGGACTATGTTGTATAATACATGATATTTGTCATAATGTAGAAAATCACCAAGCTGGAATATCACTGTCTGGCCTGGAACAGCAGATGTTGCTGTATTAGCAGAAATGCAACGACGTAGATGGACTATGCCGTGTTGTTCATCAGGGCTAGGTCTCTCAAGATGGATAACGTACAGAGCTACAAAGAAATACATTTTTGTTTATGTTAGTTTATTTATTTTACCTTTGGGGATAGTGCAATAAATATGTGTATAATGGGGTACATTGTATGACAGCTGACATATTCTTTCAACAGTGGAATAAATGCAAAGCGCTTTGGTACATGTGTACATGCAAAAGGCACTATTGCGTTATGAATTATGTGATAAACATCTATGTCTGATGATCGCACCAAATTTACCAAACTCTTGCAAGGCTTGTTGTCCACTTGCTGTCCCCTTGCTTTTCTTCAATTCAGCTCATCTTTATTCATAGTTCTTAACTTTCTTTTTATCTCTTTCACATCTTCTTGATCATATGAAAACCTTTTGGCTCAAAGTGTTTGCAACATCATTAACTGAGGAAGTTTTAAGTTTATTCACAAGCTCCTCATGAGTTGGTGGGGGCTTTGGGCCGTAAATCGGGCTGGCCATGTCTCTTTCTGAAATATTCCAATTCGTCCTCTAATTTACTAATATTTAAGGAGATGAGCTATGTCTGTGTTTGCTGAAGAAAGAATATGAATAATTTAAATTGTTAAAACTGTTAAATGTCCATGCAAATCTGAATCATGCTGTGAAACCTATTATGACACACTGATGATGATAGATGAATATGTTGGGCCATTTTTTTACATCTTCTCGCTGCACTGTTCAGTAATAGCAGAACAAATATGTAGGGGGCCTACATTGTATAATACCTGATATTTGTCATAATGTAGAAAATCACCAAGCTGGAATATCACTGTCTGGCCTGGAACAGCAGATGTTGCTGTATTAGCCGAAATGCTACGACGTAGATGGACTATGTTGTATAATACCTGATATTTGTCATAATCTAGAAAATCACCAAGCTGGAATATCACTGTCTGGCCTAGAACAGTAGATGTTGCTGTATTAGCAGAAATGGAATGACGTAGATGGACTATGTTGTATAATACATGATATTTGTCATAATGTAGAAAATCACCAAGATGGAATATCACTGTCTGGCCTGGAACAGCAGATGTTGCTGTATTAGCAGAAATGCAACGACATAGATGGACTATGTTGTATAATACATACTTTTATCACCCTGAACAAAGAGATGATGGTAATACTGGCCTTTTGCTAATACTGTGATGGTCACAGCCACTAACCCTTGCACTTGCACCGTCTTCTTCTTCAGCCAGTAGATTTGCAATATCTCGCTGGAATGAATGGAGTGTCCGATTCTCTGACCAGTCTTAGGCCAAAAAAAAAAAGATGTTTGCTTGCCCTCAACCGACCGACCCTAATTTTGGAAATCAGAAAAAAGTTTTTTTTTTCTCTTTACTGTACAAAAGAATACCGACCCTAATTTTGGAAATTCCTGAAAAAGTTTTTTTTTTTTTTTCTTTTCAAATTTTTGCATTCAGAAGATGTAAAAAAAATGTATTTTAGAGCTTGTGTTCATCATTTTAGTTGTTTTGTAATGTTAGTTGATTCATTTGACATCAAAAAAACGCCTTAATTAATACAATCAGTAGAGTTTGCTTGTAATAAAATTTTTAAAAAAAGAAAAAAAAAAAGAAATCCCGACCGACCGACCCAATTTTTAAAATTCAATTGAGGGCAAGCAAACTATTTTTTTTTCTTGGCCTTATTCTCTGACCAGTCTTCATCTGGAACCCAATTCCCATCTTGATCCTTCTTCCTTCATGAGGGAGTGGGCTTTCCCATCAGGATGGCGTAGCTGTTTTAACTGTACGTGACATAACAGGCAAGGGTAGCTTGAAGAAGCACCCATGTGTTCAAACATTTTGCACAAAAATTCTGTGTCCCCAAAGTAGAAAACCCGTGACGGTACATCTTCTTACCAACTCTAATCCGTTTAACTGCATCAATTCCGAAACTTGCTCACTCCAATTGCTGAAAACTTAGCTGTCAAGTTGGTGGGATGTGTCTATAGCTTGGGTAGCTTGAAGAAGCATCCATATGTCCAAATATTTTGCACAAAAATTCTGTGTCCCCAAAACCCGTAGCGGGTACATCTTCCCACCAACTCTAATCTGTTTAACTTGCATCAATTCCAAAACTTGCTCATTCATATTGCTGAAAACCTCTTTCAAGTTGATGTATGTGTCTGTAGCTTCAGACACAGATATGATGTTGGTGGAAGCTAAATAATTTGGTGCACTTTGATTGACAAACTGGAAAGCCATCTTAGTTATGGTGCCACTTTTATCACCCTGAAGAAAGAGAGGAGAAAGCTAACAATTTTCATGGACTGATAATTGTAATAAATGGCAGGTGGTCTAATTTCATGTTATTTTCACATCGAGTCAAACTTTTGATATGAGATCCAATAATGTGCATTTGAAAGTCCTGTTGAAATTTGTTAGAAAATTAATGGGAATACTATAACAAATTAGAATTTGAAAGAAACTGTATATATTACAGCTTTTTAAGCTATATTCTTAACTTTTTTAAATTTTTGGTATTTATTTCCAAATTTGTTTTTAATCAGCCACAAATGATTGCAGTTCTTCACTGTAGGTCAAGGTATACTCTCCAAATCTGCGAAAAAAATTAAAAACATTTCCGAAAATGTCAAAAAAACACTTTGAGGCAAAATCCGGGAAAGGGGGGGGGTGTGGGGGAAGTCACTCACATATATTGGAGCTACTCATTCTTATTAATCAATCCCAAAAGTGGTCCCTAAGTGGCCGGTTAATTACTCTACATATTTCAAACCAACCAAAACTACCCTAAATGGCATGTATTGTGTAAATGAATGAATAAAAGTGTTAATAACAACACAAATAAACGATCATGTTACCCATTTTCATCTTTTATGTCTGCAATGACTTTATGTCAGTGTTTTTTCTTCAAAAGTTTATGTTCCCGTAACCTGCCTTTACAATGAATCCTTTCATTGCACTCTGAACAATATGCAGTGGAAAGATCAAAGTAGAATATATTACATCTGTTCTCTCCCTGGTTCTCTGTAAGCTCTACAAAATGATGAAGTTTTACAAGTAAAATTATACTGGAAGTTTTTGGTCTTAGGTTTCGTACCTTCTTTGGCAGACTGGTCTTTACAGAACCCGCAGACTTGGTAGATCTTAACAGAACTGTCTAATTTTTTGCATACACGACAGCTTCCAATTGGAGCCACAGTCTATGCAGGTGATGGATGCTAGTTGGCACTCGTAGTCATCACATAGGTCTTGCAGTTGTTCTTTTATGTGATGCCATTGTTCCCTGAAATTAAAGAAAGTCTACAACTTTGTTTTGGTTATTGTGTATGTTGTCCTGAGGCTTGTGGATCAACATCTAGGCGTTGTACCTGTGCGTAGTGCACTATAATAAATCACTGCGCTTTTTTTTTCTTGTTTTTTTATGTTCAAGTTATGGGGATAATATCCTGCTTTATTCTTCTAAACTGAAAGTTTTTGGGAATTTGGTATCTTTTGTTTTAGAGTGTATCTAATTATTTTTTCCATTGGCTCTCAAGATGAAACTCCACTTTGATGGCATCAGTTGTCTTTTAAAGTTTAAAGGTTCAGAGCATACTCGCTTTTGACTCTTATCAATTCCCCATCACCTTATTAGCATCTTGGTACCGTTTTTAAAAGTGGCTTCCCACCACTTTAATTTCTTCCGTTTGCAGGGTCTTTTCTTTATCAACATAAATGATATAGAAATGCAAAGTTGCTTCAGATATGAACAAAATAATGCTATAAGCACTTGCTTCTGTACGGTAGTGATTAGTCGCGGACATCATGAAGGATCGTGTTCAACCTGCTCGACTCTTGACACAAAACACATGGGACTTACATGATAATGAGAAGATTAAATGAGAACTTACCTGTTTTAAGTTTAATATTGATTTTATGATAAATGGATAGTCCATCTTATCTACCATAAAAAATGCCAATGTCTGTAATCTCTGGGCTAACAGCATTTTGGGGAACAAAGGTTGAGTAGGCCACTTACGCAGAAATTGTGAGGTTTAACCTGTACTTGGAATTTGTTTGCCACTGCATTCATTCATGATACTGTGGCCAATAGTCAGTGTGGTGGCTGTCGAATTCAGCAGTGCCAGTGTTGTCTATACCCATCATTTCCAACACACAAGCTATCGGAGCACATGGATTCTCGCCGTTAAGTATTTCTAAAGCAACATCTTTTATTGTGTTCGTAGTTTTGGTTTTGTGTAAAAACCATCCTTTCTCTTTATTTTTCCCGGATAATTTGATTTTCAAGATCACAAACTCGGATGATGCAGCCGCTGAATCCATGATGACTTCGGGAGTGGCAGGATTAATACTCGCCATGTATTTAATATTTAAATTAAACAAACGTCATCGTGCGTCATAGTCAGTCATACTGCCACACGACGTAAAATGACAACATTAAAAATGTTGATGAATATTCAGCAGTACTCGAGTACATGGTGTACAATTAAGATTTTTTATTGTAGGATCGGTCTTAAAAAATAGTATGATTTAAATACGCATGCAGGTGTGTCGTTCAGACTACAACAGTGTCATCGTAGGTGACTTTTTAGTTAGGCTGTTTTAAATTCTTGAACCAGGACACCCAATGTGCAATGTTTTATGATTTTTGATATTTTTATTTTGAGAAAAAAAAAATCTGATTTTCGCCGAATTTTTCGGGAAAATTTTTTTTAAAAAACCAAATTTTGAAATGAAAAAAATTTCTGCATTTCTTTTTTTTTTTTTTCAAATCGCGATTTTACAAATCTTGTAGCGTCAGCTTTGAGACGAACCATTTTTTTTTTTGGCCTAAGGCTTTAATACTGATCAAGTTTTTTTAGAGTCATCTTTTGCTGTTAAACTTACAGAAAAGACTTTGTTCCTCAGTTGATCAACTTTATAGAGCAATGTTTCTTGACTTAACAGAAGTTCTTTTTTTTCTACTTTAACCCCAACCCCATCCAAGGGACCCTTTCTGTGTAGTGATATTCAAAAAAGCTCCATGTGATGTGAAGATTGAATGGGCACAAAGTTGTGAGGAGGTGTCAAAGCAAAATTTACTTTTGAACTGGGTAGTACACCTGTCAGACCACTGACATGTTAAAAATAAGTGGGTCTTAATAGTAATAAATACTGCAGGAATCATCTCACCTGGAAGGTAAGGCAAGGCCAGGCCATCAACTTGAACAGTATTCATACCTGTTTGTCTTAGTGCTGTATGCCTACTGCAGGTCAACCTCTTGAATTTTCTGCCAAATGGCTTGCTTTCAGTGGTATGTGCAACCTAGTTGTTTTCCAGATACTGGAATACTGTAAGACTCATCTCACCTGGAAGTGGTAAGGCAAGGCCAGGCCATCAACTTGAACAGTATTCATACCTGTCTGCAGTGCTGTATGCCTACTGCAGATCAAACTCTTAAATTTTCTGCCAAATGCCTTGCTTTCAGTGGACCCTAGTAGTTTTCTGGATATTGGAATTCTACAGGAATCATCTCACCTGGAAGGTATGGCAAGGCTATCAACTTGGATAGTAATTTGTACACACCTGAACTCCTATTATTATGCCTCTGGCTGCATAGATTGAATCAAGTCAACAAATGTGGGAGTGTCCACCTTGGCAAATAGATCGACAACAGTCCCCAAAACTGCCTGCAATCGCCACACCTCCTCTCCAGCTTCAGCCCCTTCCTTCCCACCACCAGCCTTTCCTCCTCCACCTGCAACTTCCTCTCCTCCAACACCAACCTCTTTGGATTCGATCCCACTAATTTTCATTTAATTCCAACAATTCCACATCCCTGTGTTTCTTTGACTTCTTCTTCAAACTTTGTATTTGATCAACATGGTAACGTATCTGAAGTAACCACCTTGGCAGACAGATCCACGATAGTCCTCAAAACTGCCTGCAACAGCCCACCTCCTCCTCTCCAGCTTCAGCCCCTTCCTTTCCACCACCAGCCTTTCCTCCTCCACCTGCAACTTCCTCTCCTCCAACACCAACCTCTTTGGATTCCGATCCCACTAATTTTTCATTTAATTCCAACAATTCCACATCCCTGTGTTTCTTTGACTTCTTCTTCAAACTTTGTATTTGATCAACATGGTAACGTATCTGAAGTAACCACCTTGGCAGACAGATCCACGATAGTCCTCAAAACTGTCTGCAACCGCCACACCTTCTCTTCCTCTCAACCTCTTCCTAAATTTCTACCAGCACCCTTTCCTCCTCCATCTGCAACTTTCTCTCCTCCAACATCAACCTCTTCGCTTCAGATCCCACTAACTTCTCATTCAGCTCCAATAATTCTACATCTGACTGTCTGTCATTTGTATCGCAAGCCTTGCCAGCTTGTACAAAGATGTCATGAAAGTATTCTTCCGTATTGCTTCTTGTAGTATATTGGGAATACGCCCATCCCTACTTATCATAATACGGACCTGATATCGCCCAGGACGTTGCCTTCGACCTTGCGCTAATCACTGGACTCTATACCATTCTGGTAAGTCCCACCTTAATATATAATATTGGTGACGGAAGATTTGGACTTGTTTCTCTTGGAGTCCATTCCCTTGGAGCTGATCTTTGAAACGGCGTTAGTGGCAAATTACTCTCTGTAGCTGGTAGCAAATTGTTTTGAGTTGCCTGTCGTGATGGCATCACCTCTCCTCTCCGTAAGTGATCTACATGTCGTTTCCATACTCTTCCATCCGTAAGCGTCACAATGTATGACTTAGGCGCTGACCGCTCTGCAATAGTACCAGGCCACCATGTTTGCTCCTTTCTACACTTCTCATCTCTCTCAGTGCTTCCTCCAGTCCGTTGCAGATCTCATTGCTTCACCCAGATCAGTTGCTTCTTTCTGAAGATTTCTGCAAAGAGTAGGGCTCTTTGAGAATACTTTTGCCAAAAGGTGGAGGGAGATAATTGTGGACGTCGTATCCCAAAGAGGAGTTGGGATGCATTATTAGTAGGAAAGGGTCTGTCTTGCCATTCTTCAATAGTCTCCAATGTGTCTATGACTGGATTAAGCAATTCTAAAAATGTTATAACTGGTTTGTCTCTCTCTACCCATCTGGTAGGGCACAAATTTGTTTCAATCTTTATATACATTCTTTCGGTCCTTTCATTTTCCCTACATGTTCTAAAGCACAGCTTGACAGTTTGCCATGTTTACAAAGTTATACATGCTGGATATGGTTCTGAGACAGTTTTTCATTGGACGCTCATTACAGGCATCAGATACTGCCAGATTTAAGCTGTGTGCAGCACAGTGTACATAGGGAGCATTTGCAATGCTGGATGTTGTATCGCACAGAGGAGCTGGGACGCATTAGTAGCAGAGGTTCTGTCTTGCCACTCTCTTCAATAGTCTCCAATGTGTCTATGACTGGGTTAAGCAATTCTAAAAATGTCATAACTGATTTATCCTCTCTACCTATCTGGTAGGATACAAGTGTTTCAATCTTTGTATACGTTCTTTCGGTCCTTTCATTTTCCCTACATGTTCTTGAAGCACAGCTTGCCATGTTAACAAAGTTATACATGCTGGAGTGGATATGGTTCTGAGACAGTTTTTAATCGGACACTCATTACAGGCATCAGATACTGCCAGAATTAAGCTGTGTGCAGCATAGTGTACGTAGGGAGCATTTGGAAACTCCTCTGAACAGTGACTTTGCCTTTTCTTTTCCTCCCATTTAATTTTGTGGACAGACCCAAGGAGGGTGTTTCACACCTGTAACCCCCCCTCTTGCAACTGATTTAGTAATGTGGTCCACTGTAATGAGTAACTGGGTATCACAACTCTGTTTTTCCTAAGGGAGGACAGTTTTTATGGTCTACTTAGCTCAGCAATGCTTTGCTGTCTTCGATAATGGTTCATGTACGCTGGAGCGTTCGATAGGAACAAGCAAACAGTATCTGAGTTTGCTGATATCTATCGGAGCGTTCAGCAGAGCAGCAGGATTATAAACACGGTCGATGGTAAAACCATAATCAATTTCCTTTGTCATCAGTAAGTACATAACGACCCACTCATGAAATACTCAAGTGGTCATTAGATAAGCATGTCTGGGTCGTGTCTGTGGTCAATAGAAAGTCAATAATGTGTGTAAGTTTATGTTTACATAAAGTGGTGTAATTAGGTTTCAAGGGGTTGTTAATTCAGGCATGGTCGTAAAATTGATTCGATCGATATTTTGGTCAACGTGTGGTATCGGAGCGTAGTGTACAATTGAGCGGAGCCTGGCAGAGTTTGCTACAGGCTTTTATGGGTTTGGGCTTTGATAAGAGCCAGGTACCTCTCCGATACAATACGCTATCGAAGACAGCAAAGCATTGCTGAGCTCAGTAGACCATAAAAACTGTCCTCCCTAAAACCATGTTGGCAGTCAGTCAGTATGTGATGACGTTCAAGGTGGTACATTTCACCTGGCAGGTAACTTGTATAGTCATTTGAACACATTTGACTGAGCGCCATATGCCAGCTGGAGGCCAACATCTTGAATTTTCTGCCAAATGGCTTGCTTGCAATGGTACATGCATCCTAGTAGTTGATCAGTTGGATGTGCAATTTTCAGTGCAGACCATACTGCTGCTTCAAAGTCAAGCATGCCCTCCTTCTCCAGTAAAATAAATAAAATGTTGAACATAGCCTGTGAGTTTCAACACGGGAAGGATAGAATTTTCTGGCGTAGTGTTGATTCTCGCAAAATAATTTGCAATTTATAATGTGGCTCTCAGTAGACCATCAGTCTTGTGCTGCTGGACATTCGTTCCAGAATTTGAAGATCCTGCCTTGCATCATTCTTGTCTGCTTTCTCTAGTACTTTGCAAGCTTTCGTCCTGACAGAAGCTCCATCTGGAGATTCTCTTTTCCGATTATTATTTACAGTCCTTTGTGATGGTCAGTGCAATAATATCACATCCAACGCCTTCACCTTCTACCTTCACTTCTGTACACTTCTTCATCATAGTCACCAACTGCTTTCTTCCACATGAAGTACATCTGAGAAACTCTTCCTCACAGGTCACATTGGGTACGCTGCACATATGGTAAAATGATATTGTCAAGGTATTGTTGCATGCTTTCAGAGTTACTCCAAAAAAAATAAAACACGAAATAATTACATGAAGGATCGACCAAAGGTTTGTCTCAAAGCTCGGGAGTGGTTTGAAAACAAATGCGAAATGCAATTTTTTTTCCCAACTTGATATTTTTATGGTGTGTCAAAATTGAAAATTATAATTTCTGTTCTCCATCCATGACGAAGAATTGTCTTTTACTTTCACAGTACAATCGGCGACATCGCTCATGATACTGTGGCTGTCGAATTCAGCAGTGATGTCTAAACTGATACCCATCATTTCCATCACACAAGCAGAGTCTGTAACAACACAGGGATTTTTGCCATTCAGGATCTCTAGAGCAACATCCATCAATGTGTTGGCTTTTTTTTTGTTTTGTGCAAAAACCGCCTTTTCTCTGTAGTAATACCCGAGATTTTGATTTGCTTGCCCCCCCAATCGATCTCAAAATTTAGAAAATTCCATAGGAAAATTGCTAAAAATGGCTTGTGCCCCCCATCAGACCCGGTGCCCCCCCAATCATGGTTGATGCCCCCCAATGTGATGACCCACGCCACGCCACTGCTGGTACCGGGCTGTCCTCACGATAAACTTTCACAATTTCTTCATTTGCGGCATTAATCATCGCATTGTCAATCCCAGATTCAGATAACTTTTTGTTGTCAGGCTTTGGTAAACACTGCTGCAAACAATCACTTGATGGACCGCACTACGCTTTCGTTGCCCCTCCATAGCGATGAACGACTCAGCTTCCAAGGCAGCCTCTACTGATCATCCATTGTTTGGCAATGTGCCCTGTCAATAGCGTATCTCATTCCACCGTCATCCACTGCTTCTTTGAATTGGTCCTTAGCCAATCTCTCTCTCTCTCTCTCTCATGTGTGGCGGTGCTTCCGGGTATGCTTGATCCACTAGCTCCGATACCGCCTCGCCCTAGGTCTCTAAGGGTTTCCTTTGGCTTTCTCCGGCGACTCTTTAACTACAACAAAAATGAGTCAGCCAACCTACCCGGGCCATATCGCTTCTCTAACTGCTCCAATAGTTCTCCTATGGTGAGCGCCCTTCTGAACCCAGTGTAAATCAACTGGGACTGGCTGCAAAACTTTACAGGCTGAATCCCACTGGCTGCCAAATAGGCAACAGCCTCCTCATCTGTCCATGCGTTCAGCTGCCAGCATGCCCTAAAATGTGATTCATACTCCCTCCAAGGTTTTGTTTTCCTATGTTGCAACGGGGACTACTGGAGCCGCTGGTGGCGGTGCCATGAAAGGATTGTTCACAAACGGACTCGCAGCAGGTGCCGATTGTGAATGACTTACAAACAGATTAGAAATAGAACCTTTGTCCCTTTGTCTTTCTGCACTAAACATGTCCCTGTACATACACCACTTGCATGCTCCAGCAGCCTCTCCTCTAATGCTTTCACGTCCACGTCCAGCAGGGCCAACCAAGAACATGTTGGAATATCACTTGTGATAGTCAATACAATAATATCACATCCAACACTTCACCTTTAAAGTCTACCTTCACTTCTGTACACTTCTTCATCATAGTAACCAACTGCTTCTTTTGTCCCTTTGTCTTTCTGCACTAAACTTGTCCCTGTACAACAAGTTCAATTACCTTATTGTTCTGCTTGTCATACACCACTTTATATGTATGCTCCAGCAGCCTCTCCTCTAATGCTTCCACTTCCAGTTGAGCCAACTACGAACATGTTGGAGTATCACTTGTGATGGTCAATGCAATAATATCACATCCAACGCCTTCACCTTTAAAGTCTATACCTTCACTTTATTACACTTCTTCATTGTAGTACTGTCGCAACTGACAGCGTGACTGTACCGGATGGAGTATGGGATTGCCAAGTTTTGGACAGCTGCGCCTTTCATTTGACATAGTTGGCATACATCTCTGATTGGGCTATGCCATTTAAAATACACACTACCCCTGTGGAAGATTTTGGAAATATCTGCCACAGGGGGAGTATGAATTTCAAATAGAATTAACACATTAGCTGCTCCATTTGAAACTCACTCTCCCTCAGGGGAAGATTCAGGTTGAATCTTTCTCAGAGAGTGTATAAAATTCAAATGGAGCTGCCTAATGTGCTCATTCCATTTGAAATTCATACTCCCCATGTGGCAGATATTTCCAAAATCTTCCACAGGGGTAGTGTGGATTTTAAATGGAATAGCCCATTGCAGGTGTGGGTTGGGGTGTTTGTGTAAATTAGCTATGTGTACCGGTACCTTACTTTCAGATGTTAAGTTTAGCGAAAGTTTCTTTGCAACTTGTCGGTAATCTCATCGACGTTAGCATTTTCATGTTGGTGGTGATGTTGCCCTACTTGCTGGGCAGCTTCTTCGCTAAAGCCAACTTCTTCCAACGTGTCAGGTTGATTTCGTAGGACTTGCTTCTTTATCTCCATTTCAAGTCCCTAAATGAAGTAGTGGATTTCTTCATTCTCATCAATTGCTAACCTGAAACACATGTTTGATATGTCTTGTGCATAGTAGTCAGTGACGGTTTCATTTTGTGTTTGAACTCTATTCACAAGTACTTGTCTCAATTGAAATCCCGGATTGAAATAAGGCAGCTGGCTTCAACTTATATTTTTCAATTAATTCATCTTTTAAGGCTTAATATGTATTCACCTCTTCAAGATTAACTCTCCTTAACCATTGTGCAGCTCTATCAGCAAGTGCCATCTTCAGACCACTGAACTTTCTTTGGTCGTCCCAGTTCACAAAGTCACAATACCTCTGGTATTGGTCTATCCAGTCCTCAATATTCACTGGCGGATGACCCATAGGGCGCGTTCTCACTATGCCTGTTTGATACCAGGACGTGGACTCGATCGTACATTGAGTCCACTTCCAAGTATAGTGAGAACGAGAAATAAGTGGTCTCGATCCTACATCCAGGATGTAGCATCGAGACCTAATATAAATAACAGTTTTTAGAGCTGTTTATTTCAGATCTTTCCAAATACATATCACAAATAACATATCCATAGATTGAAGAAATATATCAGGGGGCCTGGAAATAAAACACGATCTTTCAAAATTGATACTGAGTCTATAGTAAAGTTTGATTTGTGCTGTGAGTTCGGCTCAAAACATGCATTGTATGTGGACTCGGACCTAGGTACGATACCCCATGTATGTAGTGAGAACACGCCCATAAACTGGGGTGGTTTATAATTTTGTGCCATTGTTATATAGTACATCGTAGTTATCAACTGCTTCCTTCCCTGTACAACCAGTTCAATTCCGTCTTGTTCTTCCTGTCATAAACCACTTTATATGTATGCTCCAGCAGCCTCTCCTCTAATGCTTCCACATCCAGCTGGACCAACTAAGAACATGTTGGAGTATCACTTGTGATCGTACTTACTAACTGCTTTCATCCACATGTACATCTCAGAAACTTTTCCCTGCAGTCACATTGGGCAGTTGAATATTGCATGATAGGCACTGGAGGCAACAAGTTGCTCACCATGAAGAGTGCACTCAAGTGGCTAAAAGAGTAACAATCACCTGCATATTACCTTTTGCTGGCAAGATGATTGGCCCCCTGGCTCTTCGCATGGTACAAATGAGCGTGAAGCACACAAACAATGTTGCTATATTAAAGCTAAAATGGTCAATTATGGTTTAAATTGAAGCAAATTCGCGCAAAGCACACACAAATTAGGACTTTTTAAGCTGAAATGGACATATGAGATTCATTTATTATTATTATTATTTAAAATGCGAATTTCTCCCGATCTTTAGCAAAATCACCATGAATAATTTAGAGCTTAGTCTGCCCAATTTGTAAGAGTTACCAAAGCCTGTGTTGCCTGCGCAGACAACATGTTGCCTGGCCCAGCAATGTTTCCTGTGCAGGCAGTTGGACCGGACTGTTTATACTACTTGCCATTTTGTGTCTTACAGCATGTGATCAGTCTGATGCATCTAGATTCTATAATGGCAGAATAACTATTGAAGTGTGTTGGTATTATTCCTGAGGTCAACAAAATGCTGAACTAAAGTTGTTTCATTTTATTTTTAAATAATCTGTTTTGCCAGTGCTAGATGAAACATAGCTCAATTCTAATCTTATACAATAACTGGGAGTAAAAGTAAGAAAAGAACCAAAAGACTAGTACAGAGACTACAGTCTATGCCTTCTGATTTTAGCAAAGGGGCATCATATATATTCTCCATTTAGGCAACAGAAAAAAACCTGGACCTTTCAAGCAGGGACGGTCGGCCGGGCATGGGGGGTAGCAAATATTCTAAAAATTACCAACATGTTATGTGTATATAAGGCCAAGAAAAAAAATAACATGTATATCATCCAGAGTTTTTCAAATATTGGTGAGGGAGACCCTTACTATTGGTTATTATGTTATTTTTTTTTTTTACCATTCATTTCTGTATAAAATTGCAATGGCAACATGTTTGTCAACACATCATAAAAGCAGGGAGGCCCCTAATAGTTTTGTTATTTCACCAAAGCCCTAACCCTAGCTTGAAGAGAGTGTTTGCAATGTGTTTATAAATGATAACCAAGAATTTCTTAACATGTCTTTTCATTACAACAATTTTAGAAACAAAGGAAGGAAGCAAAGAAGGAAAATAACATAAATATTTGAAAATCTCCAAAAATATACATGTTATTTATTTTATTTGGCCTAATATTTTTTTCTTTCAATTTTTCCCAGCATGTGAAGTCAGATGAAGTGCATAAAGGTTATAAAGCTCCCTTCAGTAAGAGTGTGTTTAACCTTACATTCTCACCAGAACTATGCTGTAAAAGTGGATATTTTCACAGTGCATGCGTCTTTGCTTCTGTAAGCAGTATGTTTTGGAAGATTTTTTAAAAAAATAGGTGGGAGGGGGCATCCATATAAGGACAAAATTATTAGGGGCCTAGGGCAGCGTTCGAAATTTATGTCAGTTCGCCCGGGACAACTAAAAATGTCACCGGCCAACCAAAAATACTTATTCGGTTGTCCGCCGGACAACCATAAATCTGTAGCCAAAACTCACCTTGTATGTGTATCTTTGTAATACAAAGAAATTGTAACCTGGTTGTCAGTGGGACAACCATTTATTTTTCCTTAATTCGAACACTGGCCTAGGGTACTTGGCTCCATGCACCAAAATAACCCCCTCCCCCAGTTTGGGAGCCACTGACAAATGTACAGAAAGCTTAGAATGGAAGAAAAGCAGTTGGCAAAGTGAGAATTCCCACATTTACAGTAATTTGTAGCATTTATAGTGTTGACAGTCATATTGGCTATTTCAGCTGGAATCCTTACACAACCAATGGAACATACACAAATATGTGGTGTGATCAAGCAAAATCAGTCTGAAGTCGGATATAATTAATTTTCAGTTTCTTACTGGATTGTAAACAACATTTACAAAGCTACATTTTGCCGAAAAAATCTCATTCAATTTGGACAACCAGTTCAAAAGATATGAGCAGTTAAAGAGTTTCCAAAACAATAGGAAACACTTCCTTTGTTTGGCTATATCTCAAAATCAATATTTCCAACTGATTTTGCTTGATCACATCACATATGACCTTAAATTGTATCTCCCTTACAGGGAGTGTAGATTTCGAATGGAAGAGTCACCCATTCAGATAACTCCATTTGAAATACATGCTCCCTGTGTGAAAGATTAAGATTGTGACTTCAATAGGATGTGTATGGATTTCATCTGGAATAGTCCACTGTAAACATACATTTTACTGTATTGTAATTATTTTGATGATAATAATTCGCATTGTGTATTGTGTTTAAGATATAATAAGTGTGCAATATTATAGAATAATTATATTTTGTATGATTATGGAACATGAAATAAATTAAAATCAATAATGAATATTTTTTGTTGTTGACATGTTCATTAGTATGTTGAGGTGCTTCTTGCATGTCTTGTGGTTTTGAAATTCAGTGCCTTCTAATGATGTCTTAATAACTCCCACTCCCTCCCTCTGGAAAATGCAGTTCTATTGATGACTTAAAGACCCATTCAGTGATCCCAGCGAAGGTGTAAAAAAATTAAAATTGTTTATAAATTGCTTAAAAGTGAATAAGTCATTCAAATTGTCATTTGGTATTTTTGAAATGAACATTTTGGCAAAACACAAAGAAAACAGCAGTATTAACGAAGTTGAAGCCCCATTCGAATACATGTAGCTAATTTAAATACTATCAGTATCTAAATTACAGATTCATGTAAATTCCTTATTTTTGACTTAAATGCACGGCTTTCGGCTGAACCACTAGCAGGCTATGTTTATATATTTATGACAATGACAAAGGTACCAAAATCTGAATTTTGGTGATTTTTACGATCATCCGGATGAGCAAATCACTGAATGGGCCTTTAATTTCAGAGACTTTTATCACATCTTCTTTTCTAATGATGACTTAATAACTCCCCTCCCTCTGGAAAATGCAATACTACATGTAGTGATGACTCCCCCTCACTCTGGAAAATGAGACTTTTTTAAATAAATTTGTTTTTAATATCAATTCTCAATATGAATATTTGGTGAAATTTTGTATATTACCTTCATGTAACCATGCTCGAGAGTTAGCCGAGGATTAAGACAGGGATTATACAGCTTACAGAAAAATTATAGCTATAGGTTCATAAGTGCGTATCAATTGTACAAAATAATGCATGTGTACTGAGATGTTGATGCATCTAATCTGCATTTCAGAAAAATACATTAATATTTTGGAATTTAAAAAATATTACTCCGTTTTGCCCAATAAAACATACAGGGATGTGAGAGTTCCTCAATTCAGCTGATTTCCCTTTTTTTTTTTGCCAAAATTTACGTGTTTTTCTTTTATTTTAAGCCCATATTTGGTGTTTCTACCCTGATTTTACGCTGCTTTTAGTGATTTTCCTCGTTTTTTGTCTGTGGCCTCTCACACCCCTGAAAACAGCTAAATCCTAATCCTTTAGCATCCAATAGCATAACTTTGACAAGATATATATGTGGTGCATACGCACCAATATGAACCTCGCGCCAATCGATCCGTGTTCAACGTATAAGTGACGTATATTTCATTGCTTAAGCATTGGAGAAATAGGTAACCTTGAAAATAGGGACCCAAATTTTATGATTTTTCTTATAACTTTAATACTGTTAGGTGTACGACCCCCAGGTTTGTTTTATTGTATTTGAGCCCGATCGGACAAAGTTTGAAATTTGAACCCTCTGTGATGACCTTTGACCTCGGTTGACCTCAATTTTATTTCGGGCATGTATTCCACTCGTATCAAGGATTCCACCTACCAAGTTTGGGCCTGATCGGACAAAGTTTGAAATTTGACCCCTCCATAATGACCTTTGACCACGGTTGACCTCAATTGTATCTCGGGCATATATTCCCCTCGTATCAAGGATTCCACCCACCAAGTTTGAGCCCGATCAGACAAAGTTTGAAATTTGACCCCCCTCCGTAATGACCTTTGACCTTGGTTGACCTCGATTTTATTTCGGGCATGTAATCCCCTCGTATCAAGGATTCCACCCACCAAGTTTGAGCCCGATCGGACAAAGTTTGAAATTTGACCTCTCCGTAATGACCTTTGACCTCGCTTGACCTCAATTTTATTTCGGGCATATATTCCCCTCGTATCATGGATTCCACCCACCAAATTTGAGCCCGATCGGACAAAGTTTTGAATTTGACCTCTCCGTAATGACCTTTGACCTCGCTTGACCTCAATTTTATTTCGGGCATATATTCCCCTCGTATCAAGGATTCCACCCACCAAATGTGAGCCCGATCGGACAAAGTTAGTGACGTAGGCCTATTATGTTGCTTAAGCTTTCCAGGAAGCTTTCCCTTTAAAGGGAATTTTATCAAACACCCCAATCAATTTGCCCATGACTATCAATGACGTGCAATTCAGCCTCTACACAGCAAACAAAAGTCATAGAACGTCTAAAATATACAAAAACTCTGAAAATACTAAAATTTCACGTTTATTATATTACACATTATCATCGTTTGAATATTTGTTTTGACGTACGTGTCATAAATATTTAAATGAAGGTAAATGTAATTTACTATATTCAGGCTTTCCCCATGTCCCCACGTTCGATTCAGAAGTAAACACTAATAGGCGCGAGCAATAAACAAAAATGTGACTGTTGGACTTTTTTTCCTGTTACAGCAACAAAAAAATATTTCGCAACTAATGGTCTGCCCTGTTATTCACCCACACGTCTCAGTAGTATACGGTTATTCCATTTGATATCCAATATACACCCCATATCAGTTCGGGGGCACTGCTAATTCAAAGACGTCTCTGATATCAAAGACTCTTCAGTGCCGAGACACCTGACAGTATCATAATTCAGAGACGTCTCATAAATCACATACTCCCTAGTCTCAAAACCCAGCCGCAAACGATATTAATAAATGTTGGTGAACGTGAACCGGCGCAGCGGGAATAATTTTGCGAGTAGGCCTAATCAGGGTTGTAGCTAGCCTAAGTTGAGTGCCTGCTAATTTTACTATCCAATTCATGAATTAAAGCGCAGGCTCGGGGTACACTCTTTATAGTAAACGTAAAAAATCGGGGAATGCTAAAAAATTGTGTTGCTCTTTTAGTTGCAGAATAACTTTTCTTCCTCGACGACATTTGGCAGACTTTCAATTCTCCGTACACATCAAAACTCAACATGTGGTGATGAATGCACCAAACTTCTACATTAATATTTCATCTATACTAAAGAAAGAAAGAAAGAAAGAAAGAAAGAAAGAAAGGAGAACAAGCAAGAAAATGAAATAGAGAGAAATGGAACGAAATAACGGGAAAGCAATAAAATAGATAGAGAGAGAAACTGAAAGAAAAAAGGAAAGACAAAAGTAAAAAGGGTGTTTGGTACAAAAATTACGCAAAAGATATATGCTAAAGGAAATCGTTTCCAAATAGAGGCAACAAATGGTACCACATCACTGACCGCGTACTAATTGAGCTGTTGAATCGATACCAATTGCCATGATTACCATTTCCATCGTTTATGCTAACTGCTACCGTTTACTAACCGCTCCTGTTTACTCATCTAGCGGGGGCCCGCGCGAAAAGGGGAAGGAATGAGGGCAGGAAAGAGGGAAAGAAAGAGGGAAAGAAAGAAAGAAAGAGAAACAACGGGAAAGCAAGAAAGAGAAAGGGAGAGAGAAACAAAGAAAGATAGGGAAAGACAAAGAAAAAATAGACAGACAGAAAGAAAGAAGAGAGAGAGAAAGAAAGTGAACAAGTAAGAAAAAGAAAGAGAGAAATGGAACGCATGAAAGCGAGAGAGAGAAACTGAAAGAAAAAAGGGAAAAAGAAAGAAAAAATAAGTAAAAAGGGGAAGGAGAGAGGGAAGAAAAAATGGAAAGAAAGAAAGAAAGAGAAACAACGGGAGAGCAAGAAAGAGAAAGGGAGAGAGAAACGAAAAGAAAGAAAGGGAAAGACAAAGAAAAAAAGACAGAAAGAAAGAAAGAAAGAAAGAAGAGAGAAAGAAAGTGAACAAGCAAGAAAAAGAAAGAGAGAAATGGAACGCAGGAAAGAGAGAGAGAAACTGAAAGAAAAAAGGGAAAGACAGAAAAAAATAAGTAAAAAGGGGAAGGAAAGAGGGAAAGAAAGAGGGAAAGAAAGACAGAAAGAAAGAAAGAAAGAAGAAAAGAAAGAAAGAAACATCGGGAAAGTAAGAAAGAGAAAGGGAGAGACAAACGAAAAGAAAGAAAGGGAAAGACAAAGAAAAAATAGACATACAGAAAGAAAGAAAGAAAGAAAGAAAGAAAGACAGACAGACAGAGATAGAGAGAAAGAAAGTGAACAAGCAAGAAAAAGAAAGAGAAATGGAACGCAGGAAAGAGAGAGAGAGAGAGAAACTTAAGAAAAAAGGGAAAGACAAAGAAAAAATAAGTAAAAAGGGTGTTTGATACAAAAATTACGCAACAGATTTTATGCTAAGGAAGTCGTTTGCAATGTAGAGGCAAAAAATGGTAGGCCTGGTAGGCCTACTATCACTAACCGCGTAATAATTGAGCTGTTAAAAGCGATACCAATTGCCATTACCATTTCCATCGTTTGTCAAGGGTTGTCTGAGGGGCGATGTGCCCCCTCACCCCTCCGAATTAGACAATTGTTTTCAATGTGAAGGCCCAATGGAGCCATTTGGTGCAACATGTTTATTGGTTATTTTCGGAACATAATACTTTTTACAGATTTCCAACTGACCCGCAAATTTTAGTTTTAAATGAATACGTGTGCTCAATAACTCCTACAATTCAGCCTAAGTGTAGCCTTTTTGTTTTAACGCAAGGGGTGCTTGAGGGGGATATGCTATAATAGGCTTATAGGCATATATTTATGAATGATAGGCCTGTAATTTATACAAATTTCCTGCGGACCTGACTTCTGGGCCGCAAATGTTATGGGTATGAACCTACTCAATTAGGCCTATATGGATACTTGCAAGTTAGCCTTTTCTTTTTGACGGAGAAGGGTACCTGAGGGGGATGTGCTCCCTCAGAAGTTGGGGAACTTTTCAAAAAATTAATGAAAGGCACAATAAAGTCATTTTGTGTAAAAGTTTACACTTATTTATTGGTATTATTTTCGGCATAATAGATTTCAACGGACCCGAGTTGTGAGGGGGGATATTATCCTCAAACTAAAAACATTTTACATTAGGCCCCTATTATTAACTTATTTTTCCGACCATCATGATTAAGCATAGCCTATAGGCCATATCATCATGTCATGATAATGCATAATATGTATTTTAGAACGGATTTCCAGTGGATGCGATTTCCGTGTCACAAATTTCAAGCATGAACATATGATGCGCAATGACTCAGAACGTAGGCCTACTCTTCTTCTTTTCTTCCTTGTTTTCTTTCCACTTTTCTGCCTTTCTTTTGCCTAAAAATGCCCGGACATTGAAATGAGGCTAGGTGGCTGTGGCAAAACAAAATTTTCATCCCAGTTTTGCTAATATTTTGTGCCGATTTTTGTAATATATTCGTCCCGGTATTGGTATTATTTTATATTTGTTTTCAGTTTTCGGGATATTTCTTTCAATTTTGGGGAAATTAGACCGAAAAAGTAGGCCTTTTCCTTTTCCCTCCCTTTTCCACCCCTTCGATTTTTTAGGGGGCACTGTCTATATACCTTACTGCCCCACTGGCATTGCCCAGGCCCGTACGAAGGGGGAGGGGCGTGCGGTGTGGCAAAAGAGACAAAAATAGGTTTTTTATGCTTTTTTAGTCAAATAAGTCCAAAGTTTTGGGTAGAAGGTCCACTTTTTACAAAATCGCACCACCCCCTGGAAAAAGGTCAACCTTTTAAAATCAGCACCCCCTAAAAGAAATACTGCGTACGGGCCTGGCTATGCCACTTCTCTGTCACTCCCCTTCCTCTTCCCTCCCTCTCTTCCCTCTCCCTTCTCTCGCTGTCTCCCTCTTCTTTTTAAGACCCGGGGGCTGCAGGCCCCAAAGCCCCACCGCCTGGGCACGCGCCTGGTTTACCGTAATTTGTTGATCTATTTTGAGCCACCTGATCATAACATAACCCCACCCCTATTAATAAAATACAAGTGTCCATATTTATCCGAATTCATCCCCATGCACGTGTGCAAGAAGAGTCAGGCCACGAGGTTAGGCCTGAACGTTTCCATAGGGGCCTACCATTCCCCCCCCCCAAGTCATTTTTGAACATATTTTTGAAAAGGTGCCGCCAGCGTGCCGCCACAATGCGTGCCAAATATCGCTCCCCTCCCCCCCTCGTTGACTGGCAAAAAATTCCTTGTCCCCACATTGTTTTCCTTGCCAAAATATTCACCCCTTCCCTGTGAATTGGGATTTTTTACTTCAAAACGTTGGATTTGAGCCGTAAATGGCTCGATTTTGCAATCTAAGTATTTTCTGAGACCATTTGTCAGCATGTCAGAATTTGCACAGATAGATATGATGTTTGCACAGATAGATATTTGCTAAACATAGGAAAGCATATTCTGATACATTCACCTTCGTGCCGAAGTGCTGCATCTAGCGCCGAACTGTCAAAATAGCACGACGTATGTGATATCACAGACCCCCGTATGTGAAATCACTGACCCGTCTTTGATATCAGAGACGTCTTTGAATTAGCAGTGCCCCCGAACTGATATGGAAGACATGGCCTTCATCTCCCACACAGGGAGTGTAGATTTTAAATGGAGTCACCTGTTCAGATAATTCCATCTGAAATTCAGATTGGGGGTATATGAATTTCAATTGGAATAGCCCATTCAACCCACAGATTATACCAGATTATAGTAGCTATTCTCTCAAGAAGCAAAGTGTTGCATATCTATCACATAGGAATTGTAACGTGTAAATTTATTCTTTTCAACCCCTATTTTTATAGCTCCACTGTCAGCTTGGTGTGATTTATAATCAGTTCAGAATCCAGCAGTAATTTAGGATCCAATATTGACACATGAAATAAAATATTGACAAATATAAAAACGAACCAAGATACAAGTACTTGTTATCACTTTCACGTTATTTTCAATAAATTTCTTTCAATTTAGTTGATCAAAATGTACATTATTAGCTATGCATGCTAAATATGCTATCTTCTGAAGACAGCATGTTTGCCATAAATACGATATCTAGGCCCTACTGCACTGTGTGACTGCATATCGGCTGTACTGCATGTAAACATGCTATCTACTGAAGACAGCAATTTTTTGTATATAATTATGCATGCAAATACCCATAAACACTGTTCATTTGCTGTTAGCATGATATTCTAACAAAAGTTTGGCAAAATATGATTGCGGAAAATGGTTTGTACTAACATTTTGACATTTTCAAAATGTAGTGTGTTTTCATACAAAATATTTTAAAAGCAAATATTGGTAAATTGTGCTTTACAAATCCACTAGATTACGTCACGTTTTTAGACGTTTCATCTTCCGATCCGAAGACTTCATCAGTAATGCGATGAACCAGCAACACTCCTATTCTCATCTCCAGAGGGTGTAGTTCTTTGTAATAGCTGGTCATATACATGATTGAGTGAGTATATTCCTTCATCGCGGTTGATAACGTTGTTACGTTGGCTCGTCTAAAAACGTGAGTAATCTATGGATTTGTAAAGCACAATTTACCAATATTTGATATCTAACAGTCCTGATGAACTTATTCAAGGAATATTTTAAAAGCATTTTCACATTTAATTTTATTAAAACGTTTTTACCAAAACCCAAATGTAACCCTTTTAAAACCGTTTTGTGTTTGCTGGGAAGGTTTTTTTTTTTATGGGGCCCATTAAGGTATCTCTTCTTTGCTTTTTTTTTTTTTTTTATTTGTACGAGCACATTATATTTTATTTTATTTTTACAGGCTCATTAACGGCTCTTTTCTTCTTTTTGCGGGCCCGTGGTATCGTTTCTTTGCTTTCTTAAACCATGTTTACGGGTCCACTACCATGACTACGGTCTCTTTTCTTTGCCATTTTACGACCCATAAAAAGCAATAAGAAAGAAAGTAGCGGGCCCGTAAAAATGCAAAGAAAATAGACATGCGTTTAATAACCCAACGATTCCACAGTCTTTGACGGGCAACTTTCGAACTGTATTCATATTTTGATTATTTTAGTCAAATCACAAAATCTGTTCAAGAAACATAATAATATGGCAGCTAAACACACAGCTTTCGCTCCGCTTCAACATGTGTTCAAGGGTTTTACTCTAACCTCCCATCCCCCACTATCGCAAAGAACATTTAGCTATAAAACATAGCTACATCCTAATTCATGAGCATCATAGCTTTGATAAACAAAAAGGTGACTCTTGGACTTTTTTTCCCTGTTACAGCAAAAAAAATATGTTTCGCAACTAATGGTCTGTCCTGTTATTCACCCACACGTCTCAGTAGTATACGGTTATTCCATTTGATATCCAATATACACCCCATATGGAAGACATGGCCTTCATCTCCCACACAGGGAGTGTAGATTTTAAATGGAGTCACCCATTCAGATAATTCCATTTGAAATTCAGATTGGGGGTATATGAATTTCAATTGGAATAGCCCATTCAACCCACACATGTGTATACCAGATTAAAACATATAGTAGCTATTCTCTCAAGAAGCAAAGTGTTGCATATCTATCACATAGGAATTGTGACGTGTAAATTTATTCTTTTCAACCCCCACTTTTATACCTCCACTGTCACCTTGGTCAGTGGGATCAGTTCAGAATCCAGCAGCAATTTAGAATTCCTAATATATTGTTACATACGATATTGACAAAAATCAAAATGAACGAAGATACTTTTTATCACTTTCACATTATTTTCAATAAATTTCTTTCAACAAATTTAGTTGATCAAAAATATGCATTTGCTATAATGTGCATGCTAAATATGCTATCTTCTGAAGACAGCGTGTTTGCCATAAATACGATATTTAAGCCCTACTGCACTGTGTGACCGCATATCGGCTGTACTGCATGTAAACATGCTATCTACTGAAGATGGCATTTTTGTGTGTATAATTATGCATGCAATACCCATAAACACTGTTCATTTGCTGTTAGCATGATATTTTAACAAGCGAAAAATTTGGCAAAATATCATTGCGAAAATGGTTTGTACTAACATTTTGACATTTTCAAAATGTGGTGTGTTTCATACAAAATATTTTAAAAGCATTTTTACATTTAATGTTATTAAAACATTATTACCAAAACCCAAATATAACCCTTTTAAAACTTTTTAAAACCGTTTTGTGTTTGTTGGGAAGGTTTCCTTTTTATGGGGCCCATTAAATAGGCATTAAGGGATCTGGAATGAGCGTTTCGACAGTATTTTTTGTGGAACATGAGAGCACATCAGACATATCGAATTGCATTCTGAATACGAAGAATGTCTTTCTGATATAAAATTATTTTAATTTTTGAAATTCACGATATAATACAAATTATTAAAATTTGATATTTTTCACATTTTTGATATATAACAGTCCTCGAAGTAAATTTTATAAATCTAATGACATATTCTTAAAGTGTATGTATAGCTGGGAGGAAAAGCCGACGATCAATTGAAAATTTTGACCTTTCATATTGAAGATATGGATTTTTTCCCCAAAACACCAAAAAAAATAGGTCTTTTTGGGAAAAAATCCATATCTTCAATATGAAAGGTCAAAATTTTCAATTGACCGTCGGCTTTTCCTCCCTGCTACATACACTTTAAGAATATATCATTAGATTTATATAATTTACTTGAGGACTGTTATATATCAAAAATTTGAAAAATATCAAATTTTATAATTTGTCATAAAATTTGTATTATATTGTGATTTTCAAAAATGAAAATTATTTGATATCAGAAAGACATGCTTCGTATTCAGAATGCAATTCGATAGGTCTGAGGTGCTCTCATGTCCCACAAAAATACTGTCGAAACGCAATAAACGCTCATTTTAGATCCCTTAACGTCTCTTTTCTTCTTTTTGCGATCGTTTCTTTGCTTTCTTAAACCATGTTTACGGGTCCACGGTCACTTTTCTTTGCCTTTTACAGGTCCATTATATATCTATTTTACGACCCGATAAAAAGCAATAAGAAAGAAAGTAGCGGGCCCGTAAAAATGCAAAGAAAATAGACATGCGTTTAATAACCCAACGATTCCACAGTCTTTGACGGGCAACTTTCGAACTGTATTCATATTTTGATTATTTTAGTCAAATCACAAAATCTGTTCAAGAAATAATAATATGGCCAGCTAAACACACAGCTTTCGCTCCGCTTCAACATGTGTTCAAGGGGTTTACTCCAACCTCCCATCCCCCAATATCACAAAGAAATTTACGCCACTACTGTTAAAATGTACCCCACACCCACACCCCGACACCACACACACCCCCACACAAAAAACCTCCACCCCCGGGCTCCACCCGCACCCGGTACGATGTGGTACTCTGAAACCCCTGCCCATGTTTAGGGATTGTTTAACCTAAAATAACGGCTGATTTGTCAGATTTGACAATATGTTTTCAACAATTGAATTAAATTATTAATCCGAACTGTGTTTCTAAGTAAACACATAAATAGCAGGCTTTTATGATGTCTGACGTCAGAGGAGCTTGGCGAAACGATTTCAAAAGTGTTGTGTTGTCTTTTCGTTGGCAATATTTCAGTTCAAAATGCACCGGATAGCTGTACTTTCTTACACTGAGCTTGGCAATTGCATCACATTCACAAACGTGACAAACCATTTGAAAAATCAAGTTCTCCGAGGGTTTATATTTGCGCAATTTCCGAAGCATCATCCCACGGATTTTATTATCAAGGATGTTTTGTATTATTTAGCATGTTTATTGCACGTTTTACTTTGCAATTTTGAAGAAATTTAAATTTATCGCCTTAAGTTGTTCACCTCTAGCATGTTTATATAGTGCTTGTATGTATCGGTATTGCCTTGTATGCTTTAAAAGAGATTTATTTGGTCGCACTTGTTTTTAATTAATAATGTTTCCAACGTAAGTGTAATACAAGAGACTGGTATTGTTGGAAATTCGAAACTCAATTGAGATTTTGCTATGACAGCAGTATCCATATATGATTTATAAAATAGGGAGTAAAATGGCTATTAGATCTTTGAGGTGGGCTGCCCAAAAGTGTGTTTTTTTTACTCATTTCAAAATACAGCACTTATTTTTTTACAATTTTGGATTACACTTATATTATTCTGTTTTGCCAAATGAAACATAGCTAAATTTCCTAATCCTTTAGTTGGTAATTAACTAGCAATAAACATAATAAATAAATGTTGTTTGATTTAACGTGCGCTTCAGCTAGGCATGGCCTAATTATCAGCACACTTCAACAATTATTCCGCTGCCATTAGGATATATCAGAATCATTTCCGCTTCACCAGGTCCGCAACTGATGCGCAGGTACTCTCAGCGACTTAGATTGTGATTACCTCCAGCAGCTCCCCATTTTACACCTGGGTGGAGTGAAGCAATTGGGAATTAAGCTATCTTGCTCAAAGACGCAACACACTGGCCGTGGTGGGGCTCGAACCCGCAACCTTCCGATCATGAAGCTCGCGCCCTAACCATTGGGCCACCGTGCTTAATAAAAGTTAAATTTTAATATTCGGCCAATTTGATTAAAAATGGGCCACTAACATAATTATATAATTTCAGTCACAAAATTCAAAGACTTGGCACGAGTCCTAACTTCCTAAGCTTTCAATATTTTGAGTAAAGGCTATGAATTGCTCATAATTTTGATATTTTATGTTAATTTTAACAATTGGTTACAAAAATGTGTTTTCCAAAAATTGGAATGTATAATCTGAGATTAGTCTTAGCACAAGTCTTCGGGTTTGATCGAAAAACACCCTAAAAACGCGTGATTTTGGCCCTTTCAAAAATTTGCCAAATATATAAAGTTAGAATTAGGATTGAGCTGTGCTTTATTTGACAAACAGGATATATTGTTTTAGTCCAAAACAATAGTGGTGTATTTTTCTGGAATTGGGAGTAGTCCGAGTTTTGAGTTTAATTTAATACTTCAACTGATTTGATTCAAGATGTAAAAATGTGTATATCACTGTGATCATGTGACATGACATGAAAGAGGAGCCTTTTTAATTTCGTCATCTCGGAGACATACTTGACTTAGTACCTCGTGCCTGTATGGCAAGCACCTCAGTTGCAGTTGGAAATATATTTACAGCCTTTAATATCGGAAAATATATCAAATTTTATCGATGAAAAAAATCCAAACACCCATTTAGTAATCCTATCCTCCATTTAGAGATGCAACGTAAACGTAATATCATCATGAATGAAACTACTGATATCCTACGCAACAAAGTGAGGATAAAACCGCGATTCCGAGAAAATCACGGCTAAAAATAGGTTATTAACCCAGGGGTATTTATTGCCTTGCAGGTGAGTTAATTTGATTTGACTGATGCCTACTGAATAATTTGATATATATTCGGAGAAATGTTATTGGAGCAAATGGAAGAGGATGAAAAGAGGATGCATAATATCTTGAACAAGTTTGACAGGTTTAATTGATTTAATGGCCCGTTCTGTGATACCAGAAGTGAAATCGCCATGTATTTTTGAAATGAAAAACGAGAAAAACGACCAATATTGACAAAGTTGAGGCTCCATTCAAATATATGTAGCCTAGCTAAAAAGATATTACATGTTCGTGTAAAATGTTCTATTTTGTCGTTAACACACGGCTTTCGGCTTAACCAATTGCAGGATGCATCACATCTATGCTATACTAACAAAGATGCAAGAAACTGAATTTTGATTATTTTTACGATTTTCCAAATGAGCATAACAGCAATTAAAAGGCCTATTATCAAATCAGGGAAGTGCAAACATCCCTGACCAGATAAGCAGTTCTAAGTGCCATGACGTCATTTTACTATTTAAAAACAATGGAAACACAACGCCTTTTCATTATATTTCATCATATTTTGTCACCAATTTTTTTTTTTTAATTTGATTAATGGCTTTGTTGATCCTAGCAGGATCTTAATCAAAGGAGTCAAATGTGTCAAATATTTCTTCACTCATTATTTTGGTCACCAACAACAGACGAAGCTCTTGTTGTATGCCTAGACATAAGCAAAACATTCGACCGTATTTGGCACACTGCAAAAATTCTCCGCTCTTGGCTTCTCATAGCGCTGTGAAGGTCACTCCAAAATTGCAAGTCATCCAGCCTATCGTGGATCAATGCTGGTGTCCCACAAGGATCCATCCTTGGGCTCCTGTTCATATTGATGACCGTCAGAGCCCCCGCCCCCCCTTCCGAGGCTAACAAATACTTCCATCTTGCTGGTGATGTCACCCAGATATATCTTTATCGAGTCAAGATAGGACAAACAAGCTGTCATTACAATGATCCATCAAATGTACTATATGGTATGCTCCGGAGCTCTTTTACCAACTACCACCTGAACTCCAGATCGACTCTCGTCTCCGACGCCCGCTAGATCTCAGAACCTTTCAGTTAAAATTCCCGCAGATCTTGTTAGTCATGAAATGTCCTTCCTTCATTCCATCTCCAGCCCGTGCGTACATGGAATGCACTCCAGTCCTCACAACCCATAAGAATTGTGAAACGAGCCAGCTTTAATCAAAATTCCTTTAAAAAAGGAATGGGGCGCCCAATGTGAGCTGGACGGGATATGATGATCAAATACGAGAGAAATGCTTCATGGAATGAAGCTTTCGTGTCAATTTGCGATTACGTGGGTGGGAGTTCTGTTTTGGGGGCCTATTGTAGTGAGGATATTGCTTTGGATATTGAATATTGTTGAATTTTGTTATGCAGGGCCTAGGGTATATGATGGATAGTATAGAAGATACAAATAAGTAAGCCCCCCCCCCTAGTCATCTATACACTCATTCTTGTCACACGACGAATTTCGACAAAGTCATGTAAACGTAATTTCGTTTTTCACGCGACCTCCGTCCACAAACAATCCTGAAATGTTGAAAACCTGGGGTCCGCGCACTCATGCCAGTTTATCCTAAGGTATACTTTGTGTCTTTTGTAGCCAACCCTGTGGCTAAGAGAGGCTAGGAAATACTTAAAACTAATACAAAAAAATCATACCCTCCTTTCATATCAAATAATTCCAAGAAATTGACAGGCATGTTAAATCAAGGGTAAGATCGATCGTTATTCTTCATGAGACGGGTACAGCCCATTTTTATGTTATTAATTCTGCTAAAAATAGTAATTGATAAATAACAAAATTACGTCATAATTATGACTTTAAATCGGCCATAGAACTCTATTTTAAACGGACAAAATAGCCATTGGGGTTTCTTTCACTTTACCTTGCTAGGCCCTTCCCAGCAGTTAGGCATATTACAATAAATATTATTTCATTCAGCATTATGGGTAAACACTAACAAAATGATGTAGGCCTAAATCGTACATTATTGCTTTAAACTGCCCAACAACGGTGAACCACGAGTTAAAAGTCGCCTAATTGGGCTACCATATCGCGGGGTTGGCAACTCGGGTTGCAAATACACTTCCGACCTTCAACACAATCATGTCTTTCGAATTTATTCCTTTCTCTGCTGAGCAGAATTGAAATTCGTTAATTAATGTTTTTTATCAGAGATAGTCACCACAAAGATACTGAGCTGTGTTCTAATAATTTGGTCACAATCAGTTAGCAGTGAAGCACATAAAACCAATTAGTGATTTCATGATTGGTCAGTGGTTGTTTTGTTTGGTTTAAGGATTAGGTGTGCAAAGGTCACTATGGACCACAATGGCCTCATTCCAGTGGCATATTATCAATAACCTCAATTAAACAATAAGTGCAAAATTTGACCTTAAGTTGCAGTGTTTGAGTTTTTGTACTCACATTTTCAAAGGTCATTCAATGAATGCACAAATGTATTGGGGTTAAAGAACTGTGCCCTGATAGATGAGCATGTTTTAGATTCTTCACACTGTAAACAACTAGTTCATGTGCAAACATGTTCAAAACATACATAATTAGAATGGTCAAATGTCACCATCTATCGGGTTCTAAGAGGCGGTAAACTGCAGTTTAAACCATACCTGACCATACAAAGGTCACGATGTATTTGGTGTTTTTATAAGTCCATTAATTTTGTATTTTAAACAAAGAATATACGCACAACATTTTATCCCGTGCACATCAGAAAACAATAATAAAATAAAATCCAAACATATTGTGGTTTTATTTCTAAGCTGGGCATAATTTTAAGCAAAACAGTTACGAAGTAAATCTAGCAAGACTGAAATTAGAAGCTTCTTGCAAAGTCAAGCCAAATAATGGGGGACGCCGCCGTAGCGGGCGCCCCAATAATGGGGGACGCCGCCGTAGCGGGCGCCCCCAAAAAAGGAGGTAACTTGAGCGCTATCTTGGGCACCAACCCGTCAGCTTTACTTACCAAAATGATAACGGCTGCATGTTTTAAATGCTTTGACTGTTTTTTGACATCATTTTTGTTTTTAATGTCAAGATCATGTACATGTTATCAATATGGGAGGCGCCCCGGGGGGCTCATAATTATATAAATAAATTTTGGATCTTATATAGCGCATCTATATTGTTTGGTGTCCATGATAATGATAAAATGATTACAAATTGACGTCAGTTCGTCAGGTGAATGTAATTGGAAATACTCAATGAATGATTCAGGTATATATTATGACATTTATAGGTGATATAAATATATATCATGATACAAACAACTGTATTAAATGACGTCATTGGTAACACATGGATCTAAATTTGAGACTGGGTTAAGAATGACTTTTGAATTCCTTTCTTGATCCACAGACAATGAAAACCTTTTGCATATCAATTTCTAAGCGCTCTTTAGCAAAATCATAGGTCATTGAATTTACAACCGTATGACAAAACAGGCGAAAATGGTAACTTTTTGCACAAGATTTGCAATTGAAAGAGAATTGGCCATTGCTCATTCTAGTGACGCTAGTATATGGTGCTTTTTTATTTAATGACATAAAATTTAAAAAATATTTAAAGGAACACTTGAGGTTTTGACTTTTAAAATCTACATTTTGGTCAAAAAATGTGCTTGGATAGCTAGTTTTCAACAGATTTTCCACATTCGCCTTGCTATAACATTGACTTGCGTTATCTGTTGACCTACATGTAGTGACGAAAAGTGTTTTTAGGGGGAAGTGTTAGCTTTCGTTTGATACAAAAAAAATTGTTGATTGGATGAAGGGAACAGTTGAGGTTTCGACAAAAAACAATCAAAGATGCCCATTTTTCAGCTAGAAGCTCCATCAGCTCTTACATTGCTATGCACTCAACCGTGTAGTGAAATCGAAGACTGCGGAGACAATTCACTGCTTGCTTGAGAGCGCTTGGACGAAAATGTGTGCTCAGGTGCATCGAGGTGGAAACTGTGCGCACGATGGTTTATAAGAGAATCGTTTTTGTATAGAAACATTTCCATATGTTGCTGGGAGTAGCCTTCTGGAGGGAGTTGGCACATCGATATGAAATTGATACAGTTGCTGAGATTTTCAAAGAAAGGGGCGTTCGGTGAGAGAAACTTGTGACAATTTGTGGAGGCGCCAGGAATTATTTTTTCGGGGCGGGGGGGTGAATTTCAAGGGAATCAACCAATTTTTGCGCAAAGTTGCTGCAAAAAGTTAACATTTTCGTAAGGGAGGGCAAGAAAAAATTGTCCACTGCACAACATGAACTTGAGTGAAAAAATTCAAATAAAAATATATTGGTTTTAGATCTGATGTAGGTGGAAACACATGGACTTCATGCATGTGCTGACATCGGGTAGTAGTAGATAACTTGAAATTGCTATATCTTCTGAAAGACCCTAAATCATGGCAATTTTCAAAGTTCAAAATTGCTATAAAAGGTTAAAGAAAGCTTTCACAAATGTATAAAAAAGCCCGTATTGAGAAGGTATAAATAAATTAGTGTCTCTCACGTGATAAAGCTATTTCGTATATGGTATCCGTACTCTTTAGACGTCCAAAAAAAGATACAAAATCTCATTTTAATTCGCTCTGATTATCGTCTGTTCATCGTCACATTCAATAGTTTAAGCTGGCGATGACGCAATCAAAGTAGGCCCTACCTCAGGTTTCGGTCAACATGGTCAAAACAGTCGTCTCATTTTCACGTCTATGAGCTTCTATGCATGGACGTAACACGATAAAGGGGAATTATTTTAGGCTACTATAAGTGATATTGCAGCACTATTAATCGATGTTATTTCAAATCTTGTTTTACTTTTCTTACGTCACTGCGAAAGAATTGACGTAGACGCCAAAAGATCAACGATTTTTGGTGGTTTTAAATAGTGTAGTATTATCAGAATTGACTATGGTATGATTAATATGTCGTAATTGTTCATGTTGTTTCAGGCTCTACGTATAACTTAATAAAAGTTAACATGGATTCTGTTGCAATTTATAGTAACAAAGGGTGTGCTTAAATTTGCAATCAATGCCTCCATAGATTCCTTGCCATCATTCACCAATTTGAAAAGATGGGGAAAAAGGCTTACGGACAGCTGTCCCCTTTGTCAGGGGAAAGGTACTCTCCTGCACATTTTAAATAATTGCCAAAATATGCTGGACAGGTATCTATGGAGACACAACAACCTCATCCGTATTTTTCTTTCCACATTTCAACAGTCGGAGGCATTTCGTAATTCTCATATTAAAATCTATGCCGATCTGGAAAATTATACCATAGGATAGGAGGGGGACCATACCACCCAATATCATTTCCACGTCTCAAAAACCGGACATTGTGTTATACTGGCCTTCTGACAAGCGAGTCATTCTCTTTGAGTTGTCGGTACCATTTGAACCAAACATCAGTAAAGCTCATTACACCAAACTTGATCGCTATTCTTCCCTGGTTGCCGACATCACTAACGCCGGGTACTGTTGCTCACTTGTTGCTGTTGAAGTAGGCTCAAGAGGCTTCATTGACGCCGACAACAAGAATAGTCTGACTCGTCTGTCAAAAGATCTCAATCTTCCCACAAAGTATTCTGATCTCAAGACCCAGTTGATTAAATCGGCGCTAATGTCATCTTATTCCATTTTCATCGCCAGATATGAAACATCTTGGAATGTAAATGAAATTATTTAACTTTTTCTTCCCGCCATGAGTATTTCCAGCTTTGTTTATTTATTTAAATGTTTGTATTTTGTCCTGCCTTGCCTGCAACCGGAATGGGTTGCAGTAGATCTGGGCTTTATATGTGTTTTTCTTTATGTTGAATAAAGATGATTTATATATGGTGGGTATATATGTTTTTTTGTTTGACTAGCCTACTGTGGAAGAAAATCTTCCCGGGGGGAGTGTAGAGATGTTGTAGGCCCCCCTATATAGCTCTGAATGCACGATAACAATCCCAGCTCGACATGATCAATTTGTAAGCGCGCTTACTTGATTTATAATAAGTTACATTTAACAAAAGTTTCGTTGTTTCAGCCCTAATTACAACATAACTCAAGAACCAAAGGACCTACAAAAGGAAAAGTATATATGTGGTATTTGAATTCTTCTACACACTCACTATGAATATTATCAGTGCAATTTTGCCAAAGCTCACTACCATTCGCAAGATGATGTGAACTACCAAATCGCAACAGTTTAAAATAGTTGCTAACCTTGACGATGCTTTTCATCGAAAATGCCGAGAATTAAACATTGCGCAAAAAAAATTGTTGAAAAACATTACGCCATGCACGATTACTGTTCGTGACGCAATAAAGTGGAAATCGGTGATTATGGATTATTATTACAACGTAATACTCAATTTATAATGAGTCTGCGTTTTCATTTTGTACTGTATCAGAATTAGTGGTACCCAACAGTTTCAACTGATTATTAAGGGATGGGACATTAGATCACATCAGACATATCGAATTACATTCTGAATAGGCCTACGAAGAATATCCTTTTGATTTTTTGAAATTCGCAATGTAATACACATTTTATGGCAAATAATTAAAAATTGATATTTTTAATATTTAACAGTATAGCCCCTACTCGAAGTAGACTTTATAAATCTGATGATTTATACTTAAAGTGTATGTAGGTGGGATGAAAAGCCGACGATCAATTGAAAATGTTGACCTTTCGTATTGAAGATATGGATCCCCCCCCCCCCAAAAAAGAAGGGAAAAAAAAGGTCTTTTTGGGAAAAAATCCATATCTTCAATATGAAAGGTTAAATTTTTCAATTGATCGTCGGCTTTTCCTCCCAGCTATACATACACTTTAAGAATATATCATTAGATTTATAAAATTTACTTCGAGGGCTGTTATATATCAAAAATGTGAAAAATATAAAATTTAAATAATTTGTCATAAAATTTGTATTAGGCCTATATCGTGAATTTCAAAAAATGAAAATTATTTGATATCAGAAAGACATTCTTCGTAATCAGAATGCAATTCGATATGTCTGATGTGCTCTCATGTCCCACAATAAATACTGTCGAAACGCTCAAAACGCTCATTCCAGATCCCTTAACATGACTGTCATCAAAATAAAATATACGATCCATCCAATGGATAGGTAAATTATATAAATGCTTATACAACTAATCATGGTTTTTTTTAAAAGAGTAGGTCTATCCGATGTTACATTTGGGAGAATCAGGCATTTTAATAAACATTGAAGTTGATGAGTACCAATCATTTTGATACAGCCTGTATACGTTCGATATAATGTGATTTCATGCATACTGATACAATTCATTAGAGAATGAATTTGGAGAAAACTTTCTGATAATTACAAACACTCGCTGAGCAGCAAGACCTTCCCTCTTAAACTTTTAATCCGATAAGCTGATTATCTATTTGTTTTCATGAATTGGATGACATTCTTTGATGTATTACTGAGCTCAATCATCTGAAATTACTGGAGCGTGAACCACCCAGGCTGGTGGCTCAGCATAGTATTTTATTAAGAGAAGGTTTTCTCCAAATTCGTTTCCTAATGTAAATGTGGCGTGCCATGTCAAAAGAGGACATTTTTGGGCAGAATGGAAAATGGAGAAATAGCCAAAAATCTGCCCGGGCTTGATTTTTTTCACAATTTGGGTTTGTTGCGAATTTGTGATGTTATTCAGTAATGTTTGATATATTGTCTGATTGTTTCAGATCGGAATATAACTGGCATCTTGTATTTTTTGAGACATTTTTCAAGGTATTTCCTATACTCTCAACATTGTCAATACTATTTTTAAAGGCCGATATCTCAATTTCCAATATTATAATATCATAACTTACGAACTCAATATCTTCGATTAGGAATGCCCAATTTCATTGGGGGAAACGGTGATGTGGAGCAAAATGATATAAAAACCTCAAAATTGAAACCTGCCCAAAAGTGTCACAAATAATTATTAGCAACACGTAAATTAGGTGTATCCTTCGTGTAAGAGAATACCAAACAAATCCCAACTCTAACCCTAACCCTAATGGCCCAATCCTACCCTAACAATTACCCTAACCCTAACTCTTTATATTTCGTTTAATACACTATAGGATAAACCGTAAATTACAGGCAGTGTAAAAAAATTGTACATACACTTTTCATAGCAATCAAACGTGTCGTGTTTTCGTATTAAAAGAAAATGTGGTGTTAACAGTGGCGGCGCTACGGGGGGCACTCCCCCCCCCCTCAATATTTTTCTTGCCCCCCACTTTTGAGGCAAAACCCCCAAAATCACGTAAATTTCCACTTTTGCGGCAATTTTGCGCAAAATTGGTACCCCCTGACATTCCCTTTGCCCCCCCATGCCCCCCCCGACAAAATTCCTGGTGCTGCCACTGGTGGTGTTATCAAACAAAATCACAGTCTGAACTCGGTCATATAGTTTCTGATAGTAACAAGCATTAACATGATTAACAAAGCTGCATTTTGCAGAAAACACAATTGAAATTGAACAATGAGTTCAAAAGATATGAACAATTAAAGAATTACCAAAACATGAGGATAATCTCAAAATATATGTATTTCTGACTTCCGATTGATTTTGCTTGGTCACATCACATAATAGAAATGATATGATTAAACACGTAATTTAGGTCATGGTCTATTTCATGATGCTTATCATTATGGTGGTAATTGGTATAATAATAATATTTAGATAAATTGCACGAGTTTGAAGTGTAAGTGAAGACCTGAGTGCAAGAAGACCGTAAGTCCATTTGGCCCCTCAATTTGTATACATTAAAGTTGCGTATAGTTGGGAATGTTTATACATGTTCAAATCTTTCACAACCTTTCACGATGTTTTCACCTTGGAACATGTATTACACATTATAAAACCCTAAGCAACTATACATAACTTTAGTGTATATATGTTGAGGGGCCAAGTGTACTTACGGTCTTCTTGCGCTCAGGTCTTCAAGTTAACATGGTTAAGATCACCGCAATAATTATCTCATGTATCCGAACTGCTTATTTAAAAACGAGTTTATATAATACCGGTAACAAACACACCCCCTTCCCAAAGTAACAGACCCCCACTCCACCTCGCATACTTTCTGAGTCTGACTATTTTATAAAAACTGAAGCCTTTTGTTTTAAACAAAAATAAAACAATCACATTATTTTGCCTATTGTTTCATGCGGGGTCAAATGGCGCATGTTTAAAAAACAAACAACAACAAAAAACAAACAAACATGTGAGTTATTGTCATCATGATGAGCATGCCATCCGATACGAGTAAAAATAGATAATTGATCATAATTCTGTTATCTTGGGTTTATCAACTATAGTTTTGCAATCATCAACATTTTGGAAGTGACGAAGAATGATGCATATGCCACATGCGCCTATAATAATATAGCCTCACCCCACTTTATCGTATCAAAATGGAGATTTTGGCATCATCAGAACTAAAAAAAATCATGATTTATAACTGAAAAATCTCATGATTTTTCTCATAATTTCTTCAGTGAACATTTTAGGCCTGAAATAATTATGTTCCGTTTAGATGTTACGAACTAAATAATATTTTGCTTCTGATGATATCAAAATCGCTAGTGCAATATTGGGAATCAGATTACTTTTGGAACAAGCCTCAAATTTTAGGCCAAATTTATTTCCGTCAGCATGTTAGGGAAGAAACCAAAAACTTGACCGGTGGTCGACCGCCGGTTCCGTCCGGTTATAGCCGGTTTCTATTGTTCTAAACAATGGAACAACACGGTTCAACCGCCCAATGACTGTTCTTCTGTCTCAATTCAAACTTCTTCAAACAGTTCATTCTTGAATGGACCAAATAAACCGAGCAAATAAATCGGCTGAGCTACTGATCAGAGAAGTAAGATCTCATCTGGCCAGGAGTAGCGCGGTGAATTTGAGCTTGACTATATTTTAAAACTCACCAGTCCACTGGTGTCGACTACATCCAGACGACATTGACGCGACAAGTTCCATTTTTTTAAACTAAAAAAATTACAAAACAAGCCCTGTATTTGCGCAGTGATTCTTTAGATAGCGCTTGATATTTTGAGAAAATATCTAAATTTTGACTTTTAAAGGCCCATTCAGTGATTTGCTCATTCGGACGATCGTAAAATTCAAATGTTGGTACCTTTGTCATTGTCATAAATGTGCTAACATAAGGTATATACTGACAGTATGTACATGGTATACAAATTAGCTATAGGCTACAAGTATTTGAATGGGGCTTCAACTTCATCAATACTGCTGTTTTCTTTGTTTTTTGCCAATTTTTTTCATTTCAAAACTACCAAATGACAATTTGAATGATCCTTCAAGTTTTAAGCAATTATAATTTTTTTCTTACACTTTCGCTGGGATCACTGAATGGGACTTGTTGAAGCCTATATGGCTAGCAAGCTGCAGCTTTAGCAAACAAACTGAGACCTGCTATTATCCCGGATATTGTTACCCTCTTCAAATTTTTCAACATTATTCCAGTTAAAACTGGCTTTTAACATGAATCCTTTTTCGAAATTTTAAAAATTCAAAATATCTTCTGGCATGTTCTGGTACAATCTGGAACTGTACAGTATTGCAGTGGCTAATCGACTTGTATGACGTCATTAAGAAATATGTGACGTCATCACCACTCTGTGTATGGTTGATTGTACATACTGCAATGCCCAATCAATCGCGCGTGACGTAGCAATCAGCTGATATCCACTGGCCTTTAATAACCCCTACGTCATTTTATCAAAATATAGTTGCTATAAGATTATGTACAAATGACAAATATAATAGTCTCAGATACAAGGTTTGTTCTGTGTCGTGGTATAAATAGTAGCCTAAATCTATTTCGCGATTTCAGTCATATCAAGATTTGACGGGTTAGCGCAGTGATGGAAATTGTACACGGAAATGTTACAGTAAGTGTGAGGCCGTTGAGGTATGAAGAATTTACGGGTGCCATGCCAGAGGTTTTTATTGCTGATTGCATACTGAAAAGACGTTGGAGAAAGGTAATTTAACTAATTATTATGTTCAAGAAAAATGTAAATATAATTGTGAAAGATATATTGCTTTTAAGAAAATAGGCTATAAAATCTATTTGTTTTTGTTGTTGTTTTCAAGTTAATTTGATTAAAATTAATAAAATTGTATTTTGTTCATTTTTACGCTTTCGAACTTTCAAAATGCGAGTTCTATGTGAAAGTCATGATGATTTTCAGCTTTTTGTGTAAAAAAACATCAAAATCAGACTTGCGGTTCTTGTTAATAAAAATGTGCAATGTTCGATAGTTTGATCATATTGCAGACAATGATATATTAGGGGCTGTGCAATAATTATGAGCCCTGGAGGGCAAGCAATTTTTGGCAAGCCGAGAGGAGGAAGCGATTTTTGGCATAGGCTAGGAAAACAGTACGGAAACGCTTAAAAAAATATGCAAATTTCCCTGCTCGCTGCGTTTGTAAATAATTATTGGGATCCCAAAAATTTGGCATGCGCACTAGGGGGCAGGCCGAGCCTGGGCAAGCGATTTTTGGCGGGCGGAGCGAGAGGGGGGAAGCGATTTTTAGCGAGCCTTTTGGAAACTTTACACCCCCCCCCCGTGGGGCTCATAATTATTACACAGCCCCTAAAATCCAAAGAAAATTGATTATTATTCTGTCGATATATTAACATATCGAAATCAATTTGGGCTCGTTTTGTGCAATAATTCGAATTATGAGCTTGAATCAATTCCGTATATGGGAAAAACACTAAGTTATGGAACCCGGTTTTGTAAACTTTCCCTGTCTTTTCCTCACCTGAAAAAAAAGCTCAGCTCTCTACATATGATTGATATGTTCTTTGAAATAACAAAAATGAACTTTTTTTCTTTCAGGGCCGGGCACAGTATCTCGTAAAATGGAAAGGCTGGCCTTGTCGGTAAGTTATGTATTTTGGTCATGTTTGGTTAAGAATAAGTTGTTTTCGAATGCTATATAGCATTTAATATCGAATCAAGCGACTCATTATGACCAACTTGAAGCAAAATATGTTAAAGATCAGTATATCCTAGAGCGCTAAATTGTTTTTCGATATTCCTTTCATCACGTTCAATATTTAAACCCAAAAGCAACACCATGACGCAAGAAGACCGTTTTGCAATCAATGTTTTTTATATAATTGCGTAAAATCTTTTATATTACTGATATACGTTTCACAACATTGATTTTTTAGTATCTCAGAGTCATATTTTAATACATAAAGTTAAATCCCAAAGAAACAGCATGACCCAGTAAGACCATTTTGCAATCAATGTTGTATCATTATTGCGTTAGCTAATCGTTGCACAACTGTAAAATCTTTTGTAATACTGATTTGTCACGTATCGCAAAATTCACTTTTTTAAATATCAAATTGGAACAAATTCCCAGTCACTGAACCTGTTTATTTATTTATTTATTTATTTATGTATTATTTATTTATTTATTTATGTATTATTTATTTATTTATTTATTTATTTATTTATTTATTTATGTATTATTTATTTATTTATTTATTTATTTATTTATTTATTTATTTATTTATTTATTTATTTATTTATTTATTTATGTATTTTTTTATTTTTTTTTAAATTTATTTATTTATTTATTTACTTGGAGAAAGCAGTTTAAAAGCAGAGTTTGATGATCGCATCAGCGTGAACTTAACTCGGAGTTACAACTTTCGTTCCACAAGTTCTACAGTCTACTCATATTGATTGATTGATTGATGATTGATCGATCGATCAATCGATCGATTGCTTGATTGATTGATTGATTGATTGATATAATTTTGTTTAAGTTTTAAAGAAAGCACAACCAATTGTCCATTATTAATATTCAAAGCAAATAAGACTTCATTTGTTTTTATTTTATTTTTTCCAGATACAACACTTGGGAGCCAGAAGAACATATTCTAGATTTTCAATTGATTCGAATATTTGAACAGAAGAGAAAACTGAAAAAGGACAAGTAAGTATTACCACAATTACGGGAAATATATTCAAATAATGCGTCCACTGAACTCAAGTGTAGCATGGAAATAAGAGAATACCTATGGGCTTAAAAAACCATGATAAATATATTGGCCAAAATAGGGAAAAATACTGAGATGTTTAATCACTAGGATAAAAAACATGCTCATCTATCAGGGCACAGTTCTTTAACCCCAATACATTTGTACATTCATTGAATGACCTTTGAAAATGTGGGTACTAAAACTCATACTCTGCAACTTGAGGTGAAATTTTGCACTATGATTGTTTGATTGAGGTTATTGAAGTATGCCATTGGGATGAGGCTGTAACTATAACTGATCCGTAAATATCGTAATTGAACGTGTTGAATTGAACTAAAAAAACTTTAAAAAACAAGATATGTGGTAATTCTATATCATTTGGAAACATGAAATATGCTATCAATTTGATTCCATTTGCTTACAGGGCTCAGTTGAAGAAACTTGCTACCAAAGGTGCTGAGAAAATGAAAAAGAAACGAAAGGTGAGATAAAAATTAACTTAAATGTTGTACGGTGTTTTTTGTTTGTTTGCCTTTTTTGTGCTGAGGGAGGAGCGTGGGTATGTATGTGTCGTAACCGGTGGGGTATTCGCTACTTGCACGGTTCCGCCATTATGCACTATGTGGGAGAGCCTCGAACTGGCAGCATACATGAATGGGAATTGAACTAGTCATAACGTTCTGTGTAAGGTTACATAATTCTTCCTTTCATGTATGCTGCCAGTTCGAGGCTCCCCCCGCACATAGTGCATAATGGCGGAACCGTGCAAGTAGCGAATGGGGTCGTATGTATGTTAGTGGATGCAGCCTGTGTGGGATGGCGTTTGACGGTGGACAGATTTGTTGGTGCACTATTTGAGGGTACAGACCACAAAATAACTTTCCGTAGACATTACGTGCAATAGGTTTAACCAATGTTTTAATATATCGCCCTGCATTTCAAGCAGGTTGCACCCTATACCCATCAATTGTGTATGTCTGCAATCATACTCTCTAAATGTAAAAGAGTGAAAATCTCACTCCCGAAAAGAGTGATTCACTTATAAGACCACTCAAAAAGGAGTGAAATGCGTTTTTAAACTTTAAAACCACTCAAAAAAGTGAAAACCACTCTTTAAGAGTGAATTTTAACTCTTTCCAGGAGGGAGTTAAATGAAGGACAACTCTAAAAATGTGTTGTCCTTCATTTAACTCCTTGAACAAGTTGAAATTCACTCTTTTAGAGTGGTTTTCATTCTTTTTTGAGTGGTTTTAAAGTTAAAAAACGCATTTCACTCCTTTTTGAGTGGTTTTATAAGTGAATCACTCTTGTTGGGAGTGAGTTTTTCATTCTTTTACATTTAGAGAGTAGATTGAATACAATACCGCTCTTTTTAAAGATACTAATCTTACAGGTGCGATCCCTGTCTTTTATCCCTGTTCTTTGGCATCTATATATGGTTCAATGTAGAGGTACCACGTGAACATACTAGTTCAGTGCGATATATTCAAAACGAAATTGCATACAGTGGCCTATGGAGCAGTGTAATACACATAATTATGCACAGTCATAGTGTAATACCCATAATCATGCATAGCAATTTAACGCAAAATCGGAATCAACAGAAATTTTGGAAATAAGCTTTTTTCGTTGATATCTGCTGAAAATGTCATAAAAAGAGGATGCTGTAAAATACTCCTTTAAAAAGACATTAATAAGTAATGTTAATCATTATAATGCGTGGATGATCAAGGTTGCTAATGTGACGTTTAACTCAACTTTTGTTACTTTTTATTACAGAAATCCATTAAAGATACGGACTATGACGTCTTTTCCAAGAACAGCCTCATGAATATTCAATCTCATATGACGCAATCCGTCGCTTCTCTGCCCGCCGGTAACAGATTGCCTTGTTATCCTAACTCGGAGATGTTTGCACCATCAATGTACCGTAATCAAGATGATTTGCTTAACTCTAATCGGGACAATTTCCTCAACACTAATCGGGACAATTTCCTCAACACTAATCAGGACACTTTCCCCCACTCTAATCAGGACACACTCCCCCTCAGTGATTTAGTTCCCGATACGAACAAACCCACATGCAATATATTTCGCTCGTTGAAATTTAAACGCCAACCATTTGAAATAAAACATCATCAACCACATATGCTCACTAATAAGGAGGAACAAGACAAGTGCAATAGTATTCACCATCAGCATCATCATCACCACCATCGTCGCAATTTGCATGAACTTGACTGCCTACGCATGATCAAGTTTAAACTAGGCTGGCATTACGAACAAATAAGGTCGAAAGGATTCGGTATCGGTGCAGCACCGCAGCAATATCCTACAGCTGCTACAGTAACAGATGTTGATGTTAATGATGACATAAGAACTGTTGACGACCTTCCTCCTTCGCCCACATCTTCTCTGACATCAAATAGTTTTGTCTCAGATGGCATGGAGGAGATATAATCAATAGACTCTTTAAAGAAATCATTTACCATCTTTCAGTACTTAACGCCATTACTAGCTATGAGTATTAAAGGTATATATACTGCCGAAAATGAAATCAAATTAATATTTTCCTATATTACGCCTAGGTATTTTTTATAGTGATATGGGGACTATTTATAATACCGGCTATGAATGCAGTTAGTTACATTACGCGGCAATATCTCTAGGGATGAAATCAAAACTCGACCGCCGGTTGACGGCGGTTGAACCGCGTTCCATTATTTAGAACAATAGGAACCGACGGAACAGCTCGGAACCGGCGGTCGACAGCCGGTCGAGTTTTGATTTCATCCCCAACACCAATGCAAAGAAGAAGCTAGAAACTATCCTTTCCAAAATTTGTGTTCCAAAAAAAATCGGTCAAATTGATATTGATTAGTTATCTACTGCTGATATGAAGTAGCTATCTTCTGCTGATATTGGTATTGATGAAGTAGCAATTTATTGCTGATATTGGTATTGATGAAGTAGCTATCTATAGCCGATATTGGTATTGAAGAAGTAGTAGCTATCTGCTGCTGATATCCGTATTGATGAAGTAGCAATCTGCTGCTGATATTGGTATTGATAAAGTAGCTATCTACTGCTGATATTGGTATTGATGAAGTAGTAGCTATCTGCTGCTGATATTGGTATTGATGAAGTAGCTTTCCGCTGCTGATATTGGTATTGATGAAGTAGCTATCTGCTGCGCTGCTGATATTGGTATTGATGAAGTAGCTATCTACTGCTGATATTGGCATTGGTGAAGTAGCTATCTACTGCACTGTTGATATTGGTATTGTCGTTGCTTATATCATTTAAAAAAACAGCTTTTTATTGTCATAAATGAAGTTCATTCGCCGTAGAAGTAATGATGGTAACTACTTCATCAATACTAATATCGACAGTAGAAAGCTATTCTGTAGAAGTGATGATGTAACAGGAATAACTACCATAGCAATAATAGATGTGTGCATGTCTGCAATCATTGAATACAATATATCGCTCTCTTCAAATGTACTATTACATGTCCGGGTGATCAGCATGATATGAATATTTTATAAAATTACGATCCAGGTCTTTATTCCTGTTCTTTGGCATCTATGGTTCAATGTATATATTCAAAAAATTGTTTTAACCTATTGCTATGGTAGTTAATGCTGTTACATCATCACTTTTACAGCGAATGCTATCTACTGCTGATATCGGTATTGATGAAGTAGTTATCTATGTTGACGATTAATGAAGTATCTACCTCTAATATTGAGATTTTAATGAAGTAGCTATTTTCCACTGATATTAATGTTGATGAAGTATAGCTACACTGTAAAAAATGGCCGTAAATTAACGGACGCCCGTATTTCGAAATTTTCCGGTTATCCCGTAAAAACAACAAATTACGAGATAACCGGAAAATTTGCTGCCAGTGGTTTCCTCGTACTTTTACGGGGAAGCTCGGGGAGTCGGGGACCAGTAAAATTACGGATTTAAATTTTACTTTCAGTGTGTTTAAGCAGGATTAAGTGTGAGTTAGTGATACACATGGTAGTATTACATGTATATTGTGGGTGGGTGTGGAGGTAGGTAGGTGGTTCTAATCACAAAAAGATGTTTTGCTTACGGCTGGTTCCCGTAAAATTACGGTAAATTTCGAAATACGGGCGTCCGTTAATTTACGATCATTTTTTACAGTGTATATACTGATGATAATGCTATTTTGAATTGTCGATTGACAACACATAATTTATTTATAGCCATGTTTAACACCCGCGAAACATAGATTTTACGCAAAACGAGTATAAATAGACCCCTAGGGTGTAGATAGTGCACTTTTACTCCAGAGATAATTATGTTTACCATGACGATTTATATTCCCCGTTCAGAACTGTGGAATTTAAGCAATTGAACACAAAAGGTTTGTTTTACTATTATCTCAGAATGACAAGACCCGGGGACAAGACATTTTTACTATACTGCGCCAGTAAAGTATCCTTACACTTGGAAAAATAATCACAATTTCAGCACTGAACAATATTGGGGTAAATTTGTTTTTTTAATAGATGCACTATCTAATCCTGCACATTATGACACCCTATTGAATCCAATGTGACCTCAAGAAATTAGGTTACAAGCAATTGAATAGACAAAGGTCCAGTTTTAAAAGTGACAAACTGGCCTATACAAGGCGCAAAAAGATGCCAACAAGCGCAACAAAGAGACAACACAGTTTCTTCAAAGAAGCGTTATTTAAAACAGTTTTTATTTCAGTTTTTATTTCTCTGTATTTTTCATAACTTCGTCTAATCAAATGCTTGTAACTTTACTTCTTGAGGTCACATTGGATTCAATGTGGTGTCATAATGTGCCGGATTAGATAGTGCATCTATTAAAACAACAAATTTACTCCAATATTGTTCAATTTGGAAATTGTGATTATTTTTCCAAGTGTAAGGATACTTTATTGGCGCAGTATATTTTCATATGTACATAAACTAAATTTGAAATTTAGTTTATGTACAACGTAGACTATATGAAAATAATAAAAATGTGTAATTTGCAAACTAATCTTTATATCCGAATCAAAATATCATGGAAATAAACGTTTGCAATGTTCTTTTTTTGTGTGGAAATGGGTAACATATGTTACAATAATTCTGTAAAAATAACCATCAAACAATAATTGGTGTATTTCAACCATGCATCACGTTTATTCCAATCCGGACGTTTATTTATTCCTACCTCCCCCTCTCTTCCCGTTCTCCCGTTTCGACATTTAGCAATAATACGACTTTGGCATTTCAACATAATAATCTCAGATTGTGGCTTTCTATAGCACTTTCTATAGCAATCAATTGTTGACCACCCCCGTCCAATTTGTATTGTCTTTCCTCGATGTAAACGACGTATATTTGGCAAAATTGACGCAGGTAGGTTTAAATTATTATTAAGGAGCGATTACCATGTACGCCAGAGCGTGGAGGAATTCAGGGGGTATACGAATAAAATTGCAAAGATGGAGGACGACGTTGTTTGCCCTTTTGCCATTAAAAATCGTTCAAGTAGTGGGGGCGAATATAAGGGGACATGGCATTACTGCATGAAAAAATGAAAGCATTATATTCCCCACGTAGTAAATAGTGATATAATTGAAGACCGAATTAAAAAAAGAATAGTTTGCGTATGACGTCCTGTCAACCAGAACAAAAATTCCGTACTGCGCAGGTCAGCAACCAATCACGCCGCGCCTTTACACTGACATCAGACGCAAACTAGTCTTTTTAATTTGGTCTTCAATTATAGCTCCCTTAACATTTGAAATAGTTAAATGTCAAATAGTTACTATTAGTATTAAAAGCTCAGTATAAATTATTGTACTGTATATTGAAATAGTTTCTAAAGAAACCAAAGAATTTGAATAAAGGAGCATCTATGCTCTATTTTTACTAAATATCTGCTGTGTAATTATTTTCAATCATTTTCCAAATGGAAAATATTCTAGATGGTTGTTTAATTTACTTGCTTGTCAATTTCGATTGTTTTTTTCCATGCGACAATGACTATAGGTATACATGTAGACAAAAACCAATATATACATGTCATTGAGAAGTGACTATGAGTACCATCTAAAATACCCGCTATTTCCAAAGTAACCAAAACTTTACAATTCGTCATCAAAGGACCCATTGACTGCTCAGTGCCAAAAATGGGTAAGTGCAATAGCTGCCATGTACTAGTGTAGCTGCCATGTGCAGATGAGTACAATACTGTGTGTAAATTACCAAATGTCCACATGGCAGTTGCACTTACCCACCGGTACCGTACTGAGCGGTCGCCATGCTTCAGAGATGCCTTTTTTCAGGTTTTAGTCTGAATTCAGGAATTTTTGGGAGTCCAAATTCACGCGATTTTATTTATTTTCAGCCCACTTGGGGCTGTTGGCCTGCATTTACGTGCTTCTTCAAGTTTTTCTCAGCACTTACAGTTTTTTTGAGCGAAACTGCTGTCAAACGACCCCATCAAAAATTCCCCCAACAGACAACTATTGTTAAAACTAATACCCCCAATAAACCAAATTTCTGATGTTCAGAATCAGATATTTTAAATTTCTCAAGGATAAGACTTATTTATTAGCATTTTTGCTCAAACAAAACAGCATCAGCCTGGTAACTCAGATGAGTGTCATCTAATTCAGTAGGCCTAATGTTCCGGCAACAGAACACTTGCAAGTACTAAGTACTGATGTCCTGTGACACTGAAAACACATTGGTTAGCATCATTATAAAAAAGGGAAAAAGAAAAAAAAGATGAAATCAAGATTGTCATATTCTGACTTCTGAGCTGTATTTGCGAAAGATCTGATAGTGATTTCACAACATAAATTCAGATGCACTGAAATATTTCAAACTTTAGAACAGCATATCACAGAACATACCGAAATACAACTGTTTTATTAATGTAACATGTCACCGAAAGGTATACGCCCACGCATTTCCGAAGTGCCCGCACGTCAATTCCATTAAATGCCATTGAAGAATAAATGATCACCGATTAAATAGAAATGATACTTACATTTACGGAAATTATTTGTTAATTGAGCGTACATACTTCTGATTTGCGTATTGATGAAGTAGTTATCTACTGCTTATATTGGCATTGATGAATTAGCTATCTACTGCTGATATTGGCATTGATGAAGTAGCTATCTACTGCTGATATTGGTATTGATGAAGTAGCTGTCCACTGCTGATATTGGTATTGATGAAGTAGCTATCTACTACTGATATTGACAATGGTGAAGTAGCTATCTACTACTGATATTGGCATAGCGGATTATTCCCACTTGGTCCAATCCCATTTGGTCCAATCCCACTTGGTCCAATCCCATTTGGTCCAATCCCACTTGGTCCATTCCCACTTGGTCCAGTTCCCACTTGGTCCAATCCCATTTGGTCCAATCCCACTTTGGCCAATCCCACTAGGGCCATGTCCCACTTGGTCCATGTCCCACTTGGTCCATGTCCCACTTGGTCCATGTCCCACTTGGTCCATGTCCCACTTGGTCCATGTCCCACTTGGTCCATGTCCCACTTGGTCCATGTCCCACTTGGTCCATGTCCCACTTGGTCCATGTCCCACTTAGTCCATGTCCCACTTAGGTCCATGTCCCACTTAGTCCATGTCCCACTAGGTCCATGTCCCACTAGGGCCATGTCCCACTAGGTCCATGTCCCACTAGGGCCATGTCCCACTAGGGCCATGTCCCACTAGGGCCATGTCCCACTAGGGCCATGTCCCACTAGGTCCATGTCCCGCTTAGGCCATGTCCCACTTAGGCCATGTCCCATTTGGACCCGTACATAGGCCTAGATGTACATAAAAAGATGAAAAGGTTTAGAAGAACAGAAAGAAAAAAAATGAGATGATGTAGAAGGAGCAGAATAAGGTGGATGAAAAGGGTGAAGAATAGACAGAGGAAGGAAAAGAGAAGGAATCAGTAGGACAAAGGAAGGAGATGGAGACTGAAGGAGATGAAGGGATTGTTTGCCAACATAATGCCGGAGACTATGAACAGAAATGACCCATAAATGATGATCTTTGGCTTGTATAATAATTATGTGCATAATCATACGAAAGTGGCATTTTATCATAGGCCTAGATGTAATTTGCATAGTTCGCATTATATTATATAGACCATTTAAGGTTTGCAAATTGTGTGAACGCACATCGTCACACACCAATTTTAATTTTGCAAGAAAAATGAGAGTATCTTCTATCATGCACGATAAGTTGACGAAAAAAGATACCCTGTTCTACGTCGGTCGGCCTTTTTTTTCTTCTTTTTTTAAATGACCCAAAAAAATCACCAAAATTTGTAAATAATTAGCAATTTGAGAAAATACAAATAAAAACTTTTGTTCCTGAAATTTCCGAAATTTGGGCCGGCATTCATTTGTACAGGTAAAATTTTTTTCCCAATTTGTTCAAACTCTGGGTCGGTCGGGCCCGTAGAACAGGGTTTTCTTTTTTTGTTGCCTAAAGACAAAAACAAAATTGCTCCTTTCAGACTCAAATCAAAATGGGTACCATTAGACTCTGAAAACCAAAAATGAAATTTGTGATCTAAGATTCACATGACCACAACCAAATCTTGCAACGAAAGAAAGAAATACTCTTTACAATAAACTCTATAACATCCACGATATTGTCATCAAAACCCCCAAAAAATACATGATAAAGGTCAACATGTACATAACACACTCGTAGATATGTACAACTCCAAATATATCAAGGAAGATGGGGCCTTTCTTGACCCATATAACAACAAACTACACATGCCTTTTACCAGAAGTCCATAATCCACCTCCAGATAACTTACTCTTCCATGCACATCCTATTATATAGGCCTACTAATTATTAGTCATAATGGACCTACATCCAAAATATCCACATGTTATGACTATTTCTTAAAACTTATAACCTCAAAACAATCTATATAATTATGTGAACGATGCTTCTGACATCATAAACAAACTAGAGGCTAACAAACCAGTCCCACTCTAATATCTCACTAGAAATAATAGTTGGCACAGCTATATATACTGAAACATTATTAATCTGAAGCAATAGGTATAGCATGCAAAGCCTTTGAAAACTCCAGGTTAGTAACATGTTTTAAGGATACGAGACATGATTTACCGACAAGTGTCTCATTTCGGAATACGATCATGAATTTTGAAGAAAAAAAAGTTTCCACAGGCTTCGTTGGGACTTGAACCAGCGATTCTAAACTCCCTTCGATTACGCGTCCAGCGCTTTACCGCTCGTCCACCGTGGCAGTCGAGCGGACGAGTGTGATGATAAAAGATAAATCTCATAATGCCATCTTTAGCCTTTTGTTTACTAAAAAAAGACGCGTTTTGTAAAGATAGATTAGCCGTTTTATGCATAAATAGCACGAACGTTTGGGAAAGGTTTCAAACAAATAATAAAGACACTGATGTGATGATGAAATTGCGTAAGTCGGGAATTATCTGCGTCGCAATGTTTTGTTTTGGTTTTAGGAATGTGACCTTAAAATTTACGGGCTATTCCCACTTGGTCCAATCCCATTTGGTCCAATCCCACTTAGTCCAATCCCATTTGGTCCAAATCCCACTTTGTCCAGACCCAGTTAGTCCAATCTCACTTAGTCCATGTCCCACTTGGGCCATGTCCCACTTAGTCCATGTCCCACTTAGCCATGTCCCACTTAGGTCATTCCCACTAGGGCCATGTCCCACTTAGGCCATGTCCCACTTAGGCCATGTCCCACTAGGTCCATGTCCCACTAGGGCCATGTCCCACTTAGGCCATGTCCCACTAGGTCCATGTACCACTAGGTCCATGTCCCACTAGGGCCATGTCCCACTTGGGCCATGTCCCACTAGGGCCATGTCCCACTAGGTCCATGTCCCACTAGGGCCATGTCCCACTAGGTCCATGTCCCACTAGGGCCATGTCCCACTTGGGCCATGTCCCACTAGGGCCATGTCCCACTTGGTCCATATCCCACTAGGGCCATGTGCCACTATGGTTATAATATTTGTGTTTGGTCATTTTCAGTACTTGTTTTAGTTTTCATAGTAGGGCCTATAGTTGTAATGGGGAGGGGGGGGGGCTGATGCAAAAAGTGGGTCCTAAATATTTTAATCCGTCTGTAGAGGCTCATTAAAAATCACCAAAATATTTTCTCGCAGAGCATGAGTTTACACTATATTTTCTATGGGGTTGACATACATTTTTCATGGCCAAAAGGGGGCCCTGAAAATAATTTTAGGTCCCCTAACAAGTGTTTGTGAATGGAAAGATAGTCATGCCCAATGTCTGTCTTAAGTTCTTCTGTTCTTTGGTATAGGATCACAGTCGTCTAAGTATATCCAGTAATTGAGAATGTTTAAGTTGGTATATAATGTAAGATTGGATAAAGTTGCACTGAGAGTGGGTCCCATGACCATGCCATTTTTTTTTTTAAAAAGGTGTTGTATTCAAGAACGAGACTTAAGGGATCCAAAATGAGCGTTTATTGCGTTTCGACAGTATTTTTTGTGGGACATGAGAGCACCTCAGACCTATCGAATTCTTTCTGATATCAAATAATTTTCATTTTTTTTAAATCTCAATATAATACAAATTTTATGACAACTTATAAAAATTTGCTATTTTTCAAATTTTTGATATATAACAGTCCTCGAAGTAAATTATATAAATCTAATGATATATTCTTAAAGTGTATGTAGCATGGAGGAAAACCCAACGGTCAATTGAAAATTTTGACCTTTCATATTGAAGGTATGGATTTTTTTCCAAAAAGACCTATTTTTTTTTTTTTTTTTGGGAAAAAAATCCACATCTTCAATACGAAAGGTCAAAATTTTCAATTGATCGTCGGCTTTTCATCCCACCTACATACACTTTAAGTATAAACCATCAGATTTATAAAGTTTACTTCAAGTACTGTTAAATATCAAAAATATCCATTTTTAATGATTTGCCATAAAATGTGTATCAAATTGTGAATTTCAAAAAATCAAAATATTATTTATTTGATATCAGAATGACATTCTTCGTATTCAGAATGCAATTCGATATGTCTGATGTGCTCTAATGTCCCAAAATAAATACTGTCCAAACGTTCATACCTCAGCCCTTAAAAGATTTCTAAATTGTTCAGTTGGGGGTTTGTTAAAAAATGTTATTAACCTGGAGTTTTCATAGGCTTTGCATGCTATACCTATCGCTTCAGATTAATAATGTTTCAGTATATAGCTGTGACAACTATTATTTCTAGTGAGATATTAGGGTGGGACTGGTTTGTTAGCCTCTAGTTTGTTTATAATGTCAGAAGCATCGTTCACATATATAGATTGTTTGTAGGGTATAAGTTTTAAGAAATAGTCATAACATGTGGAGATTTTGGATGTATGTCCATTATGACTAATAATTAGTATATAATAGGATGTGCATGGAAGAGTAAGTTATCTGGAAGTGGTTTATGGACTTCTGGTAAAAAGCATGTGTAGTTTGTTCTAATATCAGAGTTATATGGGTCAAGAAAGGCCCCATCTTCGTTGATATATTTGGAGTTGTACATATCTACGAGTGATATACATGTTGAGCTTTATCATGCATATTGTGGATGTTTATTGTAAAAAGCATTTCTTTCTTTTGTTGCAAGATTTGGTTGTGGTCATGTGAATCTTAGATGACAAATTTCATTTTTGGTTTTCAGAGTCTAATGGTGCCCATTTTGATTTGAGTCTGAAAGGAGCAATTTTGTTTTTGTTTTTAGGCAATGAAAAAAGAAAACCCTGTTCTACGGGCCCAACCGACCCAGATTTTGAACAAATTGGGGAAAAAATTTTACCTGTACAAATGAATGCCGACCCAAATTTCGGAAATTTCAGGAACATAAGTTTTTATTTTTATTTTCTCAAATTGGAAATTATTTACAAATTTTGGTGATTTTTGGGTCATTTTAAAAAAAAGAAAGAAAGAAAGAAAAAAAGAAGGCCGACCGACTGTAGAACAGGGTATCTTTTTTCGTCACCTTATCGTGCATGATAGAAGATACTCTCATTTTCTTGCAAAATTTGTGTGTGACGATGTGCGTTCGCACAATTTGCAAACCTTAAGGGCTGGGGTATGAACGTTTGGACAGTATTTATTGTGGGACATTAGAGCACATCAGACATATCGAATTGCATTCTGAATACGAAGAATGTCATTCTGATATCAAATAATTTTGATTTTTGAAATTCGCAATTTAATACACATTTTATGGCAAATCATTAAAATTGATATTTTGATATTTAACAGTACTTGAAGTAAACTTTATAAATCTGATGATTTATACTTTAAGTGTATGTAGGTGGGATGAAAAGCCGACGATCAATTGAAAATTTTGACCTTTCGTATTGAAGATATGGATTTTTCCCCAAAACACCAAAATAAATTAGGTCTTTTTGGGAAAAAATCCATATCTTCAATATGAAAGGTCAAAATTTTCAATTGACCGTCGGCTTTTCCTCCCTGCTACATACACTTCAAGAATATGTCATTAGATTTATATAATTTACTTCGAGGACTGTTATATATCAAAAATTTGAAAAATATCAAATTTTTATAATTTGTCCTAAAATTTGTATTATATTGTGATTTTCAAAAAATGAAAATTATTTGATATCAGAAAGACATGCTTGGTATTCAGAATGCAATTCGATAGGTCTGAGGTGCTCTCATGTCCCACAACAAATACTGTCGAAACACAATAAACGCTCATTTTAGAATGCGAGCTATGCAAATTACATAGGCCTATGATAAAATGCCACTTTCGTATGATTATGCACATAATTATTATACAAGCCAATGATCATCTTTTATGGGTCATTTCTGTTCATAGTCTCCGGCATTATGTTGGCAAACAGTCCCTTCTTCTTCAGTCTCCATCTCCTTCCTTTGTCCTACTGATTCCTTCTCTTTTCCTTCATCTGTCTATTCTTCTCCCTTTTCATACACCTTATTCTCCTCCTTCTACATCATCTCATTTTTTTCATTTCCTTTCTGTTCTTCTAAACCTTTTCATCTTTTTATGTACATCTAGGCCTTTGTACGGGTCCAGATGGGATATGGCCTAAGTGGGACATGGCCTAAGTGGGACATGGCCCTAGTGGGACATGGCCTAAGTGGGACATGGACCTAGTGGGACATGGCCCTAGTGGGACATGGACCTAGTGGGACATGGCCCTAGTGGGACATGGCCCTAGTGGGACATGGCCCTAGTGGGACATGGCCCTAGTGGGACATGGACCTAGTGGGACATGGACTAAGTGGGACATGGCCCTAGTGGGACATGGACCAAGTGGGACATGGACCTGGTGGGACATGGCCCTAGTGGGACATGGACCTAGTGGGACATGGCCCTAGTGGGACATGGCCCTAGTGGGACATGGCCCTAGTGGGACATGGCCCTAGTGGGACATGGACCTGGTGGGACATGGACTAAGTGGGACATGGCCCTAGTGGGACATGGACCAAGTGGGACATGGCCCTAGTGGGACATGGACCAAGTGGGACATGGCCCTAGTGGGATTGGCCGAAGCGGGATTGGACCAAATGGGATTGGACCAAGTGGGAACTGGACCAAGTGGGAATGGACCAAGTGGGATTGGACCAAATGGGATTGGACGAAGTGGGATTAGACCAAATGGGATTGGACCAAGTGGGAATAATCAACAAAAGATATTTCAACACTATGAGCCCTCATTCTTTCTCTAGAATGTTTTGTACATGTATGTGAAATAGCTTCAACAATGGTTCGCTGCATAATGGTAAAAATAGCCTTGACCTAAAAAAAGGGCGAGAGGTACCATATTTACGGATTCAGGCTAAATTTAAAATTGATATAAAACGTTTGTTTTTTGATCGATTACAAAAATTAATTTTTGTCGTATAAAGAAATTGTATCTGGGGTGAATTACACTACAGTTTTTATTCCTAGGGCTCTTTGACTTCTTCAAATAATTTTTTTAATGATAGAGTGAATCCCCTGGCCCTCTATAATCAATTACGCACAAAAGATCGACCCCCCTTAACAAACCACCAACTGAACAATTTAGAAATCTTTTAAGTCTCGTTCTTGAATACAACATGTTTTTTCAAAAAAAATGGCATGGTCATACATGTGACCCACTCTCAGTGCAACTTTATCCAATCTTACATTATATTCTCAATTACTGGATATACTTAGACGACGACTGTGATCCTATACCAAAGAACAGAAGAACTTAGACAGACATTGACTATCTTTCCGTTCACAAACACTTGTTAGGGGACCTATAATATTTTAAGGGGCCCCTTTTGGCCATGAAAAATGTATGTCAACCCCATAGAAAATATAGTGTAAACTCATGTTCTGCGAGAAAATATTTTGGTGATTTTTTAATGAGCCTCTACAGACAGATTAAAATATTTAGGACCCACTTCTTGAAGTACTGAAAATGACCAAAAACAAATATTATAACCATAGCAGGACATGGCCCTAGTGGGATATGGACCAAGTGGGACATGGCCCTAGTGGGACATGGCCCAAGTGGGACTTGGACCTAGTGGGACATGGCCCTAGTGGGACATGGCCCTAGTGGGACATGGCCCAAGTGGGACATGGCCCTAGTGGGACATGGCCCAAGTGGGACATGGCCCTAGTGGGACATGGCCTAAGTGGGACATGGCCCTAGTGGGACATGGACCTAGTGGGACATGGACCTAGTGGGACATGGCCTAAGTGGGACATGGCCCTAGTGGGACATGGACCTAGTGGGACATGGGACATGACCTAAGTGGGACATGGCCCTAGTGGGAATGACCTAAGTGGGACATGGCTAAGTGGGACATGGACTAAGTGGGACATGGCCCAGATGGGACATGGACTAAGTGAGATTGGGCTAACTGGGTCTGGACAAAGTGGGATTTGGACCAAATGGGATTGGACTAAGTGGGATTGGACCAAATGGGATTGGACCAAGTGGGAATAGCCCATATTGGTATTGATGAAGATATTGGTATTGATGAAATACGGTAGCTATACCCTTGGGGATCATCGTGTATCATCCAGGTATACGTTGTTTCTGTCCTGTCTTGCGTCTAAAATCGGCTAGTTTATCGGCGTAGTACTTGCACTGAGTTTCCACAGGAACCTCTGACCAGTGTTTCTCCGCATATAGCTCGCGGTAGACTGGATGGTCACAATCTCCAACAACCAGCTCTGTTGAGGTGGAATACACAGGCAAAGTTGGAAAGAGCGCTATTGATGTTGGCTCTTCATCGTCAAAGAGCGCTATTGATGTTGGCTCTTCATCGTTAACGAGCGCAATCGGTTTTGGCTCTTCATCTTCAAAGAGCACTATAGATGTTGGCTCTTTATCGTTATTCTGAAATTTAAAAGTAAGAGGTAAAAGTTATTTCAATTCTAAATAGAAATAATATACACCCCACACATTGATATAATATGCCTGCACATCACACAATCATCCGACTTCTCAATCACACATTCACACCTTCCCGCACACACATCCAACAATGACGATGTAAATGGTACAGGCCTGTGAAAATATTTTGTAGCCCACGTTCATGGTTTGTAAAATATAGGCCTAACTCTTTCGGAATAGTTCTAGTAATTAAGGTTTTTTTTAAAAGATTTCCTCAATGAAACTGCATAAACTCACCTTAACAGAACTGTGTAACTTTTTGCATACACGGCAGCTTCCAATTAATGGAGCTTGGATCCTTCTATCCATTTTCTATAGACGAATTAATCTTTAAATATCTTGGAGAATATGCTTAGTATTGTTACCATATGCTTATGTTTGTGGTGCAGTATGCTGCATGGCATTATAATAATAGCGACTGGTAATGACGCGTAAATCGACGCACATTGACAAACAAAATCCAACTCTCGCTCGCGGAAAAACCCGCGCGCACTGCGCAGCAACTCCCATAGTGATGTACGCACGTTTCCCTAAATAAAAGCCATCACTTTGCGTTTGCTTGCCTTTATCTTACTATAAATAGGCTAATGTTGTGTGTGTGTGTGTATGTATGTGGTTTATGTAAAAGGCTCCGTCAGTTTCGATCCAAATGTCGCCAAATTCATACGGGAGATCGAGGAATATACGGGAAATTGCCTGCACTTTATTTGGTTGAAATCGGTCAAGAATTGGCTGCAAAAACAGTGAAAATATGGGTAAAAACGGGGTTTTTGTTATGGAAATCAGTTACCAGCCTGCGCGTCACTGCAGCTGGCAGGCAGCGCGTCGGCGCGCGAGCGTAATGCGCACTACGCCAATGCGCGCGTAAACGGCGCAGAGCCACGCGACTTGCGAGCCAGAGACCAGTGGACATGATAATACAGAAAGAAGGAAAAATAAATAAAAATTAAAGGACAAAAAGGTACATGGACGGGTCACGGGATTATGATAAAGATGAACACGTCCGCATACACGCTCTGAGAGGACGTATACGGGAAAAAATATGTGTGTTGTATAAACAAAATGAAGCGGTAGACCTATACTATAAAGAAAAATGAAATTAAAATGACAAAAGAGGTACCGGTACGAGTAATTAGGCCAACAGGTTAAATTAACTAAATGAAACCGAAAAGAAACAAAGAAGGAAAGAAACTAATCAGGAAAAAAAGAAAAAAAAAGAAGCTATAATAATGATAACAGAATTAAATAAAAAACATGGAAACGGGAAATCACAAGCAGCAAATAAAAAATGAAGCTAAAAGGGAAATGTAACAAATAACAGATTTAGAAGAAAAAAAATAAAAAACGGGTTTAAATAAATAAATAACATGGAAACGGAAAATCAAAATGTATCTTTTCGATGATTCTACCTGTCCAGTAATTCTTCCTGTTATAGTGAACGCTCCCATTTGCTCATCTAGCGGGGACTCGCGCGAAGCGCGGGTATCCCGCTAGTCTTACTATAAATAGGCTAATGTTGTATGTGGGTGTGTGAGCGGAAAAGCTCCGTCAGTTTCAATCCAAATGTCGCCAAATGTATACGGGAGATCGGTGAATATACGGGAACGTGTTTAAACTTTATTTGGTTGAAAACGGTCAAGAATTGGTTGCAAAAACAGTGAAAATATGGGTAAAAACGGGGTTTTTGTTACGAAAATCGGGTCTAGCCTACGCGTCACTGCAGCTGGCTGGCAGCGCGTCGGCGCCGCGTGCGTAATGCGCACTACGCCAATGCGCGCGACTTGCGAGCCAGAGACCAGTGGACATGATAATACGGAAAGAAGGAAAAATAAAGGACACAAAGGTACATGGACGGGTGATAACGGGTGAACACACCCGCAGACACGCTATGAGAGGACGTAATAAATACGGGAAAAGTGTTGTATAAACAACATGAAGCGGTACTATAAAGAAAAATGAGGACAAAAAAAAGTACGAGTAATAGGCCAACGGGTTAAAGTAACTAAATGAAACGGGAACGAAACAAAGAAGGAAAGAAACTAATCAGGAAATGTAAGAAAAAAAAAAGAAGATAAAATAATGAGAACATAATTAAATAAAAAACATGGAAACGGGAAATCACAAGCAGCAAATAAACAAAGAAGCTAAAGGGAAATGTAAGAAAGAACAGATTTAGAAAATAATGGGAACGGGGTTAACATGGAAACGGAAAATCACAAGATAAGCAGAAGAAACTAAAAAAGAAAATGTAAGAAGAGACAGATTTAGATAAATAAAATATACCTTTTCAATGATTCTACCTGTTCAGTAATTATTCCTGTTATAGTGAACGCTCCCATTTACTCATCTAGCGAGGACCCGCGCGAAGCGCGGGTGTCCCGCTAGTCTTACTATAAATAGGGGAATGTTGTATCTATCTATATGTATCTATGTATCTATGTATCTATGTATGCTTATAAAGGCTCCGTCAGTTTCGATCCAAATGTCGCCAAATTCATACGGTAGATCAAGGAATATACGGGGACGTGTTTAAACTTTATTTGGTTGAAAACGGTCAAGAAATGGCTGCAAAAACAGGGAAAATATGGGTAAAAACGGGTTTTTTGTTATGAAAATCGGTAGCCAGACAACGCGTCAATGCAGCTGGCCGGCAGCGCGTCGGCGCCGCGTGCGTAATACGCACTACGCCAATGCGCGCGTAAACGGCGCAGAGCCACGCGACTTGCCAGTGTACATGATAATACGGAAACTTGGGAAGAAGGAAAAATAAAGGACAAAAAGGTACGTGGACAGGTCACGGGATTATGATTATGATTCTACCTGTTCAGTAATTCTTCCTGTTATAGTGAACGCTCCCATTTAGCGGGTCCCCGCTAGTCTTACTATAAATAGGGAAATGTTGTATGTATCTATCTATGTATCTATGTATCTAACATAAATAGTCACTCGATAGTCGTTTCACAGTGCTCAATACCAATTTTTAACAAGGTAGAGCTAATTTAATAAAACAATTTTGGCTAAATAATATTCAGCATTTAGTAACTAGTAGTTTCACGCCTCACGGCGATCGTCAGACTGACGATCGCCGTGAGGCGTGAAACTACTAGTTACTAAATGCTGAATATTATTTAGCCAAAATTGTTTTATCTATGTATCTATGTATCTATGTATGTATCGCTATAAAGGCTCCGTCAGTTTCGATCCAAATGTCGCCAAATTCATACGGGAGATCGAGGAATATACGGGGACGTGTTTAAACTTTATTTGGTTGAAAACGGTCAAGAATTGGCCTCAAAATCAGTGAAAATGTGGTACGTTGCTATCCAAGGTAAACAAAAAGAGGAGTCAGTTGTCAAGCTAGCCCGTGCGCGTCGTACGGGCGTATCTAATGCCAAGCCGCTCGCGTAGCGCAGCGATAGCGCGCGGGTAACGCAGCACTACGCCATGTCGCGCGTAAACGACGCAGAGTCGCGCAATGAATGATAATACGGGTGAACGACCGACCGTAGGTGTAATAAATACGGGGAAAAGATGTGTGTTAAAAAGTACAAACAACATGAAGAGGTAGGCCTACTGTAATTAAAAAAGAAAACAAAATGAGGACAAACAGGTAGGCCTACGAGTATGTGGGTTAGCCTATAGTTAGTCACAGTAAGAAAATGAAAACGGGAATAAAATAGGCTAAAGAAGGAAAGAATAATAAAATCTAATAAAATTAGATGATTTAAATTTTAAAAAAGCTATTAAACTGAGGACAGAACTAAATAAATAACATGAAAACGGGAAATCACAATCTAAGCAGCAAATAAAAAATGAAGACAACAGGAAAATGTAAGAAAAGACAGATTTAGAAAATAATGGGAACGGGATTGAGTAAATAAAAAACATGGTAACGGAAATTTGCAAGCTTAGCAGCAAAAAAAATGGAACAAAATTGGCCCATGTAGAAGAAACTAAAAAGAAAGAAAGAAGCTAAAATGGAAACTTAGGCTTAACGAGGGTCAGACTCAGATAAATGAAATTTACCTTTTCAATGATTCTACCTGTTCAGTAATTCCTCCCGTTTTAGTGAACGCTCCCATTTACTCACCTAGCGGGGACCCGCGCGTAACGCGGGTGTCCCGCTAGTCTTACTATAAATAGGCTAATGTTGTGTGTATGTATGTATGTATGTGGCATATGTAAAAGGCTCCGTCAGTTTCGATCCAAATGTCGTCAAATTCATATGGGAGATCGAGGAATATACGGGAAATTGCCTGGACTTTATTTGGTTGAAATCGGTCAAGAATTGGCTGCAAAAACAGTGAAAATATGGGTAAAAACGGGGTTTTTGTTATGAAAAACTGCAGCTGGCAGGCAGCGCGTCAGCGTCGCCTGCGTAATTCGCACTACGCCAATGCGCGCGTAAACGGCACAGAGCCAGTCGACTTGCGAGCCAGAGACCAGTGGACATGATAATAATATAGGCCTATAGAAAGAAGGAAAAATAAATAGAAAATAAAAGACAAAAAGGTACATGGACGGGTCGCGGGATTATGATAACGGATGAACACGTCCGCATACACGCTATGAGAGGACGTAATAAATACGGGAAAAATGTTGTATAAACAACATGAAGCCGTACTAAAAGAAAAATTGAAATTTTAAAATGACAAAAGAGGTACGAGTAATAGGCCAACGGGTTAAAGTAACTAAATGAAACGGGGACGAAACAAAGAAGGAAAGAAACCATTCAGGAAATGTAAGAAAAAAGAAGCTGAAATAATGATCGAGAACAGAATTAAATAAAAAACATGGAAACGGGAAATCGCAAGCAGTAAATAAAAAAAGAGAAGCTAAAAGGGAAATGTTAGAAATAACACATTTATAAAATAATGGGAATGGGGTTAAATAAATAAATAACATGGAAACGGAAAATCACAAGCTAAGCAAAAAAAAAAAAGGAAATGTAAGAAGAGACAGATTTATATAAATAAAATGTACCTTTTCAATTATTCTACCTGTTCAGTAATTCTTCCTGTCATAGTGAACGCTCCCATTTACTCACTAGCGGGGACCCGCGCGAAGCGCGGGTATCCCGCTACTCTTACTATAAATAGGGGAATGTTGTATGTATGTGTGTATGTGGTTTATGTAAAAGGCTCCGTCAGTTTCGATCCACATGTCGCCAAATTCATACGGGAGATCGAGGAATAAACGGGAAATTGCCTCGACTTTATTTGGTTGAAATCGGTCAAGAATTGGCTGCAAAAACAGTGAAAATATGGGTAAAAACGGGGTTTTTGTTATGAAATCAGTTACCAGCCTGCGCGTCACTGCAGCTGGCAGGCAGCGCGTCGGCGCGCGAGCGTAATTCGCACTACGCCAATACGCGCGTAAACGGCGCAGAGCCACGCGACTTGCGAGCCAGAGACCAGTGGACATGATGATACAGAAAGAAGGAAAAATAAATAAAAATTAAAGGACAAAAAGGTACATGGACGGGTCACGGGATTATGATAAATTAAGATGAACACGTCCGCATACACGCTCTGAGAGGACGTATACGGGAAAAATATGTGTGTTGTATAAACAAAATGAAGCGGTAGACCTATACTATAAAGAAAAATGAAATTAAAATGACAAAAGAGGTACGAGTAATTATATAGGCCAACGGGTTAAATTAACTGAAACGGGAACGAAACAAAGAAGGAAAGAAACTAATCAGGAAATGTAAGAAAAAAAAAAAAGAAGCTATAATAATGATAACAGAATTAAATAAAAAACATGGAAACGGGAAATCACAAGCAGCAAATAAAAATGAAGCTAAAAGGAAATGTAACAAATAACAGATTTAGAAAAAAAAATGGGAACGGGTTTAAATAAATAAATAACATGGAAACGGAAAATCAAAATGTATCTTTTCGATGATTCTACCTGTCCAGTAATTCTTCCTGTTATAGTGAACGCTCCCATTTACTCATCTAGCGGGGACCCGCGCGAAGCGGGTATCCCGCTAGTCTTACTATAAATAGGGAAATGTTGTATGTATCTATGTATGTATCTATGTATCATGGAAAGGCTCCGTCAGTTTCGATCCAAATGTCGCCAAATTCATACGGGAGATCGATGAATATACGGGAACGTGTTTATTTGGTTGAAAACGGTCAAGAATTGGCTGCAAAAACATTGAAAATATGGTTAAAAACGGTTTTTTTTGTTATGAAAATCGGTTGTCGGCCTACGCGTCACTGCAGCTGGCCGGCAGCGCGTCGGCGCCTCGTGCGTAACGCGCACTACGCCAATGGGCGCGTAAACGGCGCAGAGCCACGCGACTGCGAGCCAGAGACCAGTGCAGTGGACATGATAATACGGAAAGAAGGAAAAATAAAGGACAAAAAGGTACATGGACGGGTCACGGGATTATGATAACGGGTGAACACGTCCGCAGACACGCTATATGAGAGGACGTAATAAATACGGGAAAAAGATGTTTGTTGTATAAACAACATGAAGCGGTACTATAAAGAAAAATAAAATTAAAATGAAGACAAAAAAGTACGAATAATAGGCCTACAGGTTAAAGTAACTAAATGAAACAGGAACGAAACAAAGAAGGAAAGAAACTAATCAGGAAAAGTAAGAAAAAAGAAGCTAAAATAATGAGAACAGAGATAAATAAAAAACATGGAAACGGGAAATCACAAGCAGCAAATAAACAAAGAAGTTAAAGGGAAATGTAAGAAAGAACAGATTTAGAAAAATAAAATGTACCTTTTCAATGATTCTACCTGTTCAGTATAAATTATTCCTGTTATGGTGAACGCTCCCATCTAGCGGGTCTTACTATAAATAGGGAAATGTTGTATCTATGTATGTATGTATGTATCTATCTATGTATGCCTATAAAGGCTCCGTCAGTTTCGATCCAAATGAATATACGGGAACGTGTTTAAACTTTATTTGGTTGAAAACGGTCAAGAATTGACCTCAAAATCAGTGAAAATGTGGTCCGTCATGTCCGTTGCTATCCAAGGTAAACAAAAAGAGGAGTCAGTTACTAAGCTAGGCCTGCGCGTCGCACGGGCGTATCTAATGCCAAGCCGCTCGCGTAGCGCAGCGATACCGCGCAGGTAACGCAGCACTACGCCATGGCACGCGTACACCAAGCAGAGTCACGTAATGAATGATATTACGGGTGAACGACCGTAGCGTAATAAATACGGGAAACAGATGTGTGTTAAAAAGTACAAACAACATGAAGAGGTAGGCCTACTATAAATAAAAAAGAAAACAAAATGAGGACAAACAGGCTGTACGAGTATGTGGGTTATACTAAGTCACAAAATGAAACCGGGAATAAAATAGGCTAAAGAAGGAAAGAATAATAAAATCTAATAAAATTAGATGATTTAAATAAAAACTATTAAACTGAGGACAGAACTAAATAAATAACATGAAAACGGGAAATCACAAGCTAAGCAGCAAATAAAAAATGAAGTCAACAGGGAAATGTAAGAAAGGACAGATTTAGAAAATAATGGGAACGGGATTGAGTAAATAAAAAACATGGTAACGGAAATTTGCAAGCTTAGCAGCAAAATGTTTTTAAAAAATGGAACAAAATTGGCCCATGTAGAAGAAACTAAAAAGAAAGAAAGAAGCTAAAATGGAAACTTAGGCTTAACGAGGGTCAGACTCAGATAAATGAAATTTTACCTTTTCAATGATTCTACCTGTTCAGTAATTCCTCCCGTTTTAGTGAACGCTCCCATTTACTCACCTTGCGGGGACCCGCGCGTAGCGCGGGTGTCCCGCTAGTGGTAACAATACTAAGCATATTCTCCAAGATATTTAAAGATTAATACGTCTATAGAAAATGGATACAAGGATCCAAGCTCCATTAATTGGAAGCTGCCGTGTATGCAAAAAGTTACACAGTTCTGTTAAGGTGAGTTTATGCAGTTTCATTGAGGAAATCTTTTTTTTAAACTTAATTACCAGAACTATTCCGAAAGAGTTAGGCCTATATTTGACAAACCATGAACGGGTGGGCTACAAAATATTTTCACAGGCCTGTACCATTTACATCGTCATTGTTGGATGTGTGTGCGGGAGGGTATGACTGAGAAGTCGGATGATTGTGTGATGTGTAGGCCTATATATCAATGTGTGGGGTGTATTTTTCTATTTACAATTGAAATAACTTTTACCTCTTATTTTTAAATTTCAGAATAACGATAAAGAGCCAACATCTATAGTGCTCTTTGAAGATGAAGAGCCAAAACCTATTGCGCTCGTTAACGATGAAGAGCCAACATCAATAGCGCTCTTTGAAGATGAAGAGCCAACATCAATAGCGCTCTTTCCAACTTTGCCTGTGTATTCCACCTCAACAGAGCTGGTTGTTGGAGATTGTGACCATCCAGTCTACCGCGAGCTATATGCGGAGAAACACTGGTCAGAGGTTCCTGTGGAAACTCAGTGCAAGTACTACGCCGATAAACTAGCCGATTTTAGACGCAAGACAGGACAGAAACAACGTGGTCCTGTATTTGACAAGTGGGATATCATCGAGCATGTACGATGCAACTCCGTGCGTATCAGGAAGCGGGAGCATGAAGTTGTCAGAGCTTGACTTCATATGTGTACCCTGAATCCCCCTGGATGATACACGATGATCCCCAAGGGTAAGTTTAATGTCATCCGTCTCAATTCCATTTAAATATTAATACAGGACATGTATACTCAAACGCATAAATGTCATATAATTGCCTCCGTTTAAGAAAATCAGAACATTAGGCCTAATTGGTGGCGATCTGAGTCTCATTCCGTTTGTTTCTCACAGGGGGCAGCTGGCTACATCAGACGAGGCCCTGTCATTATGTTACAGCCGTAATGATTAATTATTCTTGTCCTCTTTTTTACAACAGCACGGAAGCAATGAGGCTTGGCTTGATGCCATCAAAACCTGCCCCAGAAATATCCTCTCCATCTGGTATACAACAAAGTGCATTATCATGCGGGGCAACATCATCAACCTCCTGGTGGAAGAGACTGAAACGCCGTTTCAAGAAGAAACCCAAATCAGTGCCAGTTATTCACAAAGATCTGGCAGTGTGTGATCTGGACGAGGAGGCCTTGAAAGAGGTAAAGTGTTAACTATTTTATGCTCTTGATGGTTTAATTCAAACTTATACGCAATTGCCATTGTAAACATCTGTTTCGTTTAGCATGTTGTTCTTCCAAAAGTAAAATTGTTATAAGGACAATTGATCCATGTACATCAGCATCAGCTTCTTGTTTGAAATTTCCAGAAATTCTTGGTTGAGTTGAAGAGAAGGAAGGCATTCCCAACTGTACTTACCTACAGGATTCCCTTCTTGAAGGCTTTCCGCCCGAAACCTGAGCCAGAGAACAAGGTGAGCTGGGAACCCGCATGATCTTGAATTCTGCACTAATTGACAGATGAGATTTTGGAAAGGGGAATACTTGACGTAAAAGATCAACAATAAATGCCTAAAAATTATTTAATATCAGGGCAGGCAGTAGGCCTATTCGAGGGAGAGAGGGTAAGACTTTTCCCAGGGGAGGGGGGGGAGGGGTCGGCAGTTCCATCTTTGGCCATGTCACTAATGCGGCCCTCAACCCAACTATGGCCAATGTGGCCCGTGAATCTTTTTTTTTACCCAAAATGATCAAATAATCAAAAGTTAGCCATTTAACCTCTGTTATATATGCGGCTCTTCAACTGCCTGAACTAGCCTGATAACATAAAATCCTGTAAATTTTAACACAGACTCAAATCAAAAGCCCGACCATTTTGTGTCAAATAGAATCAATTACATGTTTTTATACACGAGAAATATAATTCCTGTTCATTGTTCATTTCTTTGCAGTATTCGCCCATGGAGATACCCGAGCAAGTGTTTGAAAGACACTTTAATGGACTCAACCCATGGGATTATAGTGGCTCACCCCTTCCTTTCTGGATACCACCTAAAGTCTAATGACTACTGAAGGCTTCATGAACACTGCTTCTTCAAGAGAAGAATATGATTTCCTTCAAATGTTACAAAACACAGGGCTGCAACGAAGTATTGTGTTCTCCTGTGGAAAAATTTATTACAAGAAACAAAAATTTGAACAATAAGGCTAGCTTCAGACTCCGTATTGTACGTACAATATTGTATGTACAATACTTTTCGTGACGTCAAAAAGTATTACACGTGCAATAAATATACGTGCCACGACGAGTTGAATCAGATTAAATAACGCGCTATAACCCTGACGGTTCATTGTTTGCTAAATCCAAGCGAGGTCACCAGAAAATCTATGCAAGAGAAATTTCTACTGCTGCTGATGAAAAATCCTAGAGTGCGTTTGGAGGTTCTTTCTGCACTTTACCAGTAGCCTAATAAATTCATAAAACAATAAAAATCACATAAAGATTTAGGGCAAATGTTTTTACTCACTGCTCATCTGATCCACTTTCCCAGGAAACTAAATACCGATACTCCTTAGTTTTCCCTGACTTTCCAGACATAATTATGAGTAAACATCAAATTTAATGTTTACAAAACAATCAAATATATATACATTCTTTTGCATTTTGTACATAAATATTGATATCAATAATGTAGGCCTACAAACATTAAAAAAGGGGGCCTAAGAGTATGTCTATTTTTAATCATATACTAATTCCGCCATGCCCAAACATATCTTATTATGAAATCGTGTAATGGAACCCAAATTCCAATCAAAAATAAAAACAAATTTGTTATCAAATACACTAGGCCTATACATTGTATTATAGGAATTTAATAGATGGTTCATTTTAATAAATAAATAGATTAACACGGGTAATGGACAAGAAATATTTGGCAATACCGGATTTACCAGAGAGCCAGTGGATAAAGAAATTAATTAAAATTAAAACAAATTAAATGAGAAAATGAAAGCAAGGACATTTGGCGAAGTATTGTTTTAGAATTCGAAGGAGTCCTAAATGTTATCCTGGCCCCAGGACTGATTAATGTAAATTCGACCCATAGTTATTTTATCTACTTTTGCCAGCATTTAATAAAATTCCGAAATCTGACGTATCAACGTTGTATCGTGCACAAATTATGATTCGAGACTATTTCATTTGACACGGTCGGGGGGTTGTATGGATTTCAGAAGATCGGTCCTGTAATAGATATCGATTAGAGAATTACAGCAAGAGGCTTTGAGGATGCCGTAATCCTCTTGACCATCAACCAATCAGAGAGACATATTTCAGAAACATATTCGTAGGATTGAAACTCTTTCAACTCTGAAATATATATTTCAAGTAATCTCGTTTCACACTTTGGCTTGCAATAAAGCCACGAAGGGGCGGTAATGTTAATATACGATTTCAGTCAAATATTGGTGCAAATAATACGATTTCGGTCAACTATTTGGCTATCCTTTGCCCAAAATTATGAAATGTTTATTAGTAACAACAACTCTTAGGAGGGTTTTCGAGTAATTTTAGCGAAATAATGAGGTTAAATAAAAGAAAACCCACTTACAATTTTGGACGCTTAACTGTGGTGTTTTAGGGGAATTAAAATATCACAATTAACATGTTTAATTCAAAATCGTTGTCCTACAAGCACATGTTCAGATTGTGTGAACATTACAAATACAAACAATAAGGTTGAAAAATAAATAAAAAAATATTTAAAATGATTTTAAAAGATCATCTATTTTGTAGCTTTATGACACTGAATAGGCCAAATATCTGCCTCTGACGAAAAAAAAATGTTTTCCATGCTGACAAGTACCGTATGTCATTTCAAAAGAAAGAAAAAAAAAGGCGGATATTACTTTTAAAAACTCAACGCATTACTATTAATACGCCTATAATTAATGAATGAAAAAGTATAGAAGGCGTTGCGGCATCCGGTTCTGATGAGGGGGGAGGGGCACAAGCCGTTTTCGGCATTTTTCCTATGGGATTTTCTAATATTTCAGATCAATGGGGGGGCTTCCGTGCCCCTAACGCTACGGTTACTGCATTAACACGTTTATGGATGTATTGTGATGATCATAAGTAGGCCTATCATAACATGCCTCAACGATATCAATATGTAAAAAGGTGTTGCAAATTCATAACACAGCGTGTTATAATGTAACGAATGCTATGCCAAAACTTAAAAAAATTAACAAAAATATCAGTATCAATAAAATCAGAACCAGAATAAATACAAAGGCCTACAAATAATACTTTTAAACTTTCTAAATCAATATAGGAATCTCGAAATCAATTAATCAATCAGTTATCAATCAATCAATCAATAAATCAATAAATCAATAAATAAATAAATAAATAAATAAATAAATAAATAAATAAATAAATAAATAAATAAATAAATAAATATATAAATAAATAAATAAATAGGCCTAAATAGATAAATCTATAAATAAATAAATAAGATCTGAATGTGCCATTTATATTATTATTACAATTTTAATATTATTAATATTAGTATTAATACGACGTATTATTAACTTTAAAAATGTGCCTATTGATTATATAATAATTCAAGTACAGTTGAATCATGGTAGGTATTATGATACCTACCATGGTTGAATACAAGAAGACATTAAAAGATGTTCATCATTACGTGCACTCACTAAATTTAGAACTCTTAGAAATTTGGCAACTCCGTATCAATTAAGCAACCTATGATTGTAGCAAAATATATATTTTCCCGGTACATACTATTTATTGCACGTGTAATACTATTTGACGTCACGAAAAGTATTGTACATACAATATTGTACGTACAATACGGAGTCTGAAGCGCGCTTAATGAAATTACAAAAATAAAGCAGCGCTCGCACGCGGGTACTAACCGGGAGGGTTTTTGATTTGGTTTCTTTTCCTTGGGCTGGGTACACGTGATTAATGAAAGGCGGGCTTATACAAGTAGACCACAATGCTTCAATGCTGATGATCATAATCATGGAATTAATGCAATGATTTTTAAATGTCATTTTAAAAATTTTAAATTACCCGTGATTGTTCAATATCCGCAAATTATTTGATGCATATTTCCATGATCATGACAATTATCAATATTATGTTAATAATGCTCTTGGCAAATATACCTTTGTATATCAAGTATAAAATACATAAAAAATGGCAAGAATAATGAAATAATGAGATTAAAATGTGCAATATTTGTGAACAATCATAATTTGTTGTCATCGTGTGTTTTTTTAGTGAAACGTCTATATTCATGATATTATTTAGCTTAGTAACCGTTGCGTATAGGGCCTAATTGGAAGGAAGGTACGAAAAAAAAGAAAAAGAAAAGAAAAGAAAAGAAAAGAAAAGAAAAGAAAAGAAAAGAAAAGAAAGAAAGAAAAGAAAAGAAAAGAAAAGAAAAAAAAGAAAGAAAGAAAGAAAGAAAGAAAGAAAGAAAGAAAGAAAGAAAAAGAAAGAAAGAAAGAAAGAAAAAGAAGGAAAGAAAGAAATGGGCATCCGTGTGCTGGAAAAAAAACACTGATTTTCTTACCATTTACCTTGGTGGTGTGATTTGGTGGTGTGGAATCTACAGGGTCAAAACATTTTCTTAAATCCCCATTTTGCATGATCTTCAGCCTTTCTCAACATATCTTGACCATTAGAAGTGAAATTATTCAAGTTTAAGTATTGATGCCGACTAAAATTAATGCAGCATGCATGTGCGTTGCTAACCATGTGCTATCTACTGAAGATAGCAACATTAAGATATGATACCGTAATCAGGCAGGGCCTAATTTTTTGCTTCTTTTTAATTGAGTCACAGAACACATGTTAAAGTTGAAACAAACATTACTATATCCAGACCTATTGTCAAGTAGGCAAAGCGATAGTTGGACTTAGGGCCTACCCATGAAACACAGCTTCCTTTTTAAAGGCTTTTCTTGTTTGCAACGATTTCTTGTAAATAGTCAAAAATGCTTGAGAGATTATTCCTGTAACTTCATCATGATGCCAGATGTTCACATACATCGTCATATCTGAACAAAAACAAAATTGAAATCAGACAGATTACTGCAACTGCATAGGCCTATGACCGAACTCAGCCATGTCTCAGAGTCAATAACTAGCGCCTAGCCTACTCGACAAAACCCCAATTTTTCAGTTTAGGCTTATAGACCTTAATATCTTGTGCAAGAAAATCGTCTTGACTAACTGCTGATTAATAATTAGGCCTACACTTACTTTAGCATGGTAAATTTCCAGTAATAAAACTTTTTCAAGTAAGCTTAAACTTTCAAAATTCAATCTAAAGCCATTTTTGAGCATATTTCCAAACCCCATATATCTAACCCATACCCCCCCATGTAATGCAAATTAGCAAAAAAACTTACCCCAAAGCAGACAAATCTGGTTATATACTATTCCACAATTTGAATTTTATCATGCTCGGTGATCATGATCTAAATATAACGCATCGCCAGACAGTGTTTCTAGAGTGTCTGTCATACATGTCAAATACAGGTTCCACGCCACCAAATAGAGTTCCTATTCATTTAGGCCTATGTGTTAAAAGGTACTCTGGAGGAATTTGTCGATTTATCATTGTTAAACCTCCTGGTTCATTCAAATCACCATTTTACCTAATGTTTATGACATCTTCTACCATATAACCAACAAATATTGTGTAGGTAAGCAGTACGATTTTTCGCATTGACGCGTCGAAAACTATGTAGGCCTACATCCTGTCAATCTTACAGTACACTGATTCTATAATGTAGTGACATCATCATCTGGTGAAGAAGAACAAAATACGGGCCTCAAATTTCAGAATTGGAAAAAATATAATCTTTTTATGCTTAGATATTGAGAAAACCATCCACAAAGTACAGCTATTACAAAAAAATAGGCACATCAGCCTTCTTTTCCAATTTTTTCCCCATTAAATCAACCCTGGTATGGTTCTCACAATAAAAACACTGATTGTTTCACAAGCTATTTACCTTGGTGGTGTGGAATCTTAAAGGCATGATCCAGAAGTTGGAAACACAACATTAGTTTCGATCCTTGAGGCTTATTATTGGATATCCAAGTGCTGCAAAAACAACATAGTATCTGATGTTGCACATCCATTGAACATCCAGGTGCTGGAAAGACAGCATTTAGTACCGGTATCTTGCGTTGCTAATTATTTGGCATCGTGTACGTTGAAAAACAACATTATTGTCTGGTTTTGCACATCACTGGGTATCCAAGTGCTGGAAAACAACATTAGTTTATGGATTGTCCATTATTGGGCATCCAGAAAACCGGGCTTCTGAAAAGCTATGACCATTCCTATAAGCGGGTCTTTCCTGCCATCGGATGAATAGCGATATTCGCAATTTTATAATCACAAGATGATACCCTTCTTGTCCTCACTTTCGGACCGTCTGTCTGTGTAGTTGCGACCCATTTGAGTCTTCTTTGTTTTATGTTTGTGGTGCAGTATGCTGCATGGCATGATAATTATAGCGACTGGTAATCCAGTAAATAGACGCGTAAATCGACGCACATTGACAAACAAAATCCAACTCGCGCTCGCGTAAATACCCGCGCGCACTGCGCAGCAACTCCCATAGTGATGTACGCACGTTTCCCTAAATAAAAGCCATCACTTTGCGTTTGCTTGCCTTGATGGTAACAATACTAAGCATATTCTCCAAGATATTTAAAGATTAATTCGTCTATAGAAAATGGATAAAAGGATCCAAGCTCCATTAATTGGAAGCTGCCGTGTATGCAAAAAGTTACACAGTTCTGTTAAGGTGAGTTTATGCAGTTTCATTGAGGAAATCTTTTTAAAAACAAACCTTGATTACCAGAACTATTACGAAAGAGTTAGGCCTATATTTGACAAACCATGAACGGGTGGGCTACAAAATATTTTCACAGGCCTGTACCATTTACATCGTCATTGTTGGATGTGTGTGCGGGAGGTGATTGAGAAGTCGGATGATTGTGTGATGTGTAGGCCTATACGGTATATCAATGTGTGGGGTGTATATTTCTATTTACAATTGAAATAACTGTTACCTCTTACTTTTAAATTTCAGAATCTTACTATAAATAGGGAAATGTTGTATGTGTGTGTGTATGTATGTATGTATGTGGTTTATGTAAAAGGCTCCGTCAGTTTCGATCCACATGTCGCCAAATTCATACGGGAGATCGAGGAATATACGGGAAATTGCCTCGACTTTATTTGGTTGAAATCGGTCAAGAATTGGCTGCAAAAACAGTGAAAATATGGGTAAAAACGGGGTTTTTGTTATGAAAATCAGTTACCAGCCTGCGCGTCACTGCAGCTGGCAGGCAGCGCGTCGGCGCGCGAGCGTAATGCTTACTACGCCAATGCGCGCGTAAACGGCGCAGAGCCACGCGACTTGCGAGCCAGAGACCAGTGGACATGATAATACAGAAAGAAGGAAAAATAAATAAAAATTAAAGGACAAAAAGGTACATGGACGGGTCACGGGATTATGATAAAGATGAACACGTCCGCATACACGCTCTGAGAGGACGTATATGGGAAAAAAAATATGTGTGTTGTATAAACAAAATGAAGCGGTAGACCTATACTATAAAGAAAAATGAAATTAAAATGACAAAAGAGGTACGAGTAATTAGGCCAACGGGTTCAATTAACTAAATGAAACGGGAACGAAATAAAGAAGGAAAGAAACTAATCAGGAAATGTAAGAAGAAAAAAGAAGCTATAATAATGATAACAGAATTAAATAAAAAACATGGAAACGGGAAATCACAAGCAGCAAATAAAAAATGAAGCTAAAAGGGAAATGTAACAAATAACAGATTTAGAAAAAAAATGGGAACGGGTTTAAATAAATAAATAACATGGAAACGGAAAATCAAAATGTATCTTTTCGATGATTCTACCTGTCCAGTAATTCTTCCTGTTATAGTGAACGCTCCCATTTACTCATCTAGAGGGGACCCGCGCGAAGCGCGGGTATCCCGCTAGTAACGATAAAGAGCCAACATCTATAGTGCTCTTTGAAGATGAAGAGCCAAAACCTATTGCGCTCGTTAACGATGAAGAGCCAACATCAATATCGCTCTTTGAAGATGAAGAGCCAACATCAATAGCGCTCTTTCCAACTTTGCCTGTGTATTCCACCTCAACAGAGCTGGTTGTTGGAGATTGTGACCATCCAGTCTACCGCGAGCTATATGCGGAGAAACACTGGTCAGAGGTTCCTGTGGAAACTCAGTGCAAGTACTACGCCGATAAGCTAGCCGATTTTAGACGCAAGAGAGGACAGAAACAACGTGGTCCTGTTTTTGACAAGTGGGATATCATCGAGCATGTACGATGCAACTCCGTGCGTATCAGGAAGCGGGAGCATGAAGTTGTCAGAGCTTCATATGTGTACCCTGAATCCCCTGGATGATACACGATGATCCCCAAGGGTAAGTTTATGTCATCCATCTCAATTCCATTTAAATATTAATACAGGACATGTATACTCAAACGCATAAAATGTCATATGATTGCCACCGTTTGAGAAAATCAGAACATTAGGCCTAATTGGTGGCGATCTGAGTCTCATTCCGATTTTTTTCTCACAGGGGTAGCCGGCTACGCCACTATTGCGGGCCTCAACGATATCCAATGTGGTATGCGAAACATTGTCCTTTAGGAAAATCGCACTATATGAAGTGTGCGCTCAAAATGCATCGCCTTTTGAAGTTAGAGGCGGATCCTCAAATCAATTGAGCATTGGAAATTGTTTGCATAGAAATTAAAACCATGACAAATATTAAAGACCACACAATTCAAATTTACAAATAACTGTTCTTTACAAGTAAGCTACATCAGACGAGGCCCTGTCATTATGTTACAGCCGTAATGATTAATTATTCTTGTCCTCTTTTTTACAACAGATCAGAAGCAATGAGGCTTGGCTTGATGCCAACAAAACCTGCACCAGAAATATCCTCTCCATCTGGTATACAACAAAGTGCATTATCATGCGGGGCAACATCATCAACCTCTTGGTGGAAGAGACTGAAACGCCGTTTCAAGAAGAAACCCAAATCAGTGCCAGTTATTCACAAAGATCTGGCAGTGTGTGATCTGGACGAGGAGGCCTTGAAAGAGGTAAAATGTTAACTATTTTATGCTCTTGATGGTTTAATTCAAAGTAAAATTGTTATTATGACAATTGATCCATGTACATCAATATAAATTAAATTCCATGCTTCTTGTTTGAAATTTCCAGAAATTCTTGGTTGAGTTGAAGAGAAGGAAGGCATTCCCAACTGTACTTACCTACAGGATTCCCTTCTTGAAGGCTTTCCGCTTGAAACCTGAGCCAGAGAACAAGGTGAGCTGGGAACCCGCATGATCTTTAATTCTGCACTGATTGACAGATGAGATTTTGGAAAGGGGGAATACTTGACGAAAAAGGTCAACAATACAGGCCTAAAAAATTATTTAATATCAGGGCGGGCAGCATCCGAGGGAGAGAGGGTAAGACTTTTCCCGGGGGGGGCAGCAGTTCCGTCTTTGGCCATGTCACTAATGCGGCCCTCGTCCCGACTATGAATGTGGCCCGTGAATCATTTTTTACCCAAAATGATCAAATAATCAAAAGTTAGCAATTTCAACCTCTGTTGTATATGCGGCTCGTCAACTGTCTGAACTAGCCTGATAACATAAAATCCTGTTAATTTTAACACAAACTCAAATCAAAAGCCCCGACCATTTTGTGTCAAATAGAACCAATTACATGTTTTTATACACGAGAAATATAATTCCTGTTCGTTGTTCATCTTTTTGCAGTATTCGCCCATGGAGATACCCGAGAAAGTGTTTGAAAGACACTTTAATGGACTCAACCCATGGGATTATAGTGGCTCTCCCCTTCCTTTCTGGATACCACCTCAAGTCTAATGACTACTGAAGGCTGCATGAACACTGCTTCTTCAAGAGAAGAATATGATTTCCTTCAAATGTTACAAAACACAGGGCAGCAACGAAGTATTGTGTTCTCCTGTGGAAAAATTTATTACAAGAAACAAAAATTTGAACAATAATGAAATTACAAAAAATAAAGCAGCGCGCACGCGGGCACTAACCGGGAGGGATTTTGATTTGGTTTCTTTTCTTGGGCTGGGTACACGCGATTAATGAAAGGCGGGCTTATACACCAATCCGAGAAGCGTTTACTGTATTTGGCCCTCTATTGACGGCAACACAGATGTACCAGAGCGGGAGATTTAATTCGTAATTCAATACTCATGATTGTGTATTGAATATCACTGTTGTGTAAAATTCCCGGGTACAATTCTGTATAGCACACAATAAATAATGGATAGAACCCCCGACCTCGGGACACCGCAGTTTTACATCGGGGACACCGCAGTAATGGCGAAGTCGGATAGGTGTATACAAGTAGACCACAATGCTTCAATGCTGATGATCATAATCATGGAATTAATGCAATGATTTTTTAAAAGTCATTTTAAAATTTAAAATTACCCGTGATTGTTCAATATCCGCTAATTATTTGATGCATATTTCCATGATCATGACAATTATCAATATTATGTTAATAATGTTCTTGGCAAAAATACCTTTGTATATCAAGTATAAAATACATCAAAAATGGCAAGAATAATGAAATAATGGGATTAAAAAGTGCAATATTTGTGAACAATCATAATTTGTTGTCATCCTGTGTTTTTTATAGTGAAACGTCTATATTCATGATATTAATTAGTTTAGTAACCGTTGCGTATAGGGCCTAATTGGAAGGAAGGTAGGAAAAAAAAGAAAAGAAAAGAAAAGAAAAGAAAAGAAAAGAAAAGAAAAGAAAAGAAAAGAAAAGAAAAAAAAGAAAGAAAGAAAGAAAGAAAGAAAGAAAGAAAGAAAGAAAGAAAGAAAGAAAGAAAGAAAGAAAGAACAGAAAAGAAAAGAAAAGAAAAGAAAAGAAAAGAAAAGAAAAGAAAAGGAAAAAAAAAAAAAAAGAAAGAAAGAAGAAAGAAATGGGCATCCGTGTGCTGGGAAAAAAAAACACTGATTTTTTTACCAGCCATTTACCTTGGTGGTGTGGAATCTACAGGGTCAAACATTTTTCTTAAAACCCCATTTTGCATGATCTTCAGCCTTTCTCAACATATCTTGACCATTAGAAGTGAAATTATTCAAGTTTAAGTATTGATGCCGACTAAAATTAATGCAGCATGTCACTGCATGTGCGTTGCAAACCATGTGCTATCTACTGAAGATAGCAACATTAAGATATGATAATCAGGCAGGGCCTAATTTTTTGCTTCTCATCCTTTCAGATTTTTTAATTAAGTCACAGAACACATGTTAAAGTTGAAACAAACATTAGGCAAAATAAAAAAATAAACATGTTTCACGTACCCAACTGCTTACTTTTTTGAGATTAAATCAAATATATTTTTATTTTTTAAATGCTGTTAAAAAAAAAAAAAAAATATGTCTAGGAAGTTGGAATACTTTCTATAGCCTTGTTAAGATACAAGAAACATTTTAGGATGGTTTTGTGATCATTGGAGGGGGTGTAACTCTCAAAACAACAAATAAAAAAGGGCCTCCTCCTTTTTCCAGGCATTTATTGTATACGCTAAAACAGCTCTAAGTATGGGTATTTACACTAATTTTGCGATAAAAATAGAAAATAAAAAGCCCCTCCTCCTCCTTTTTTGAAAACCCGGACGTGAAACATGTTTTATTTTTTACTTGGCCTTACTATATCCAGACCTATTGTCAAGTAGGCAAAGCGATAGTTGGACTTACCCATGAAACACAGCTTCCTTTTTAAAGGCTTTTCTTGTTTGCGGCGATTTCTTGTAAATAGTCAAAAATGCTTGCGGGATTATTCCTGTAACTTCATCATGATGCCAGATGTTCACATACATGGTCATATCTGAACAAAAACAAAATTGAAATCAGGCAGATTACTGCAACTGCATAGGCCTAGTCGAACTCAGCCATGTCTCAGAGTCAATAGGCCTAACTAGCGCCTAGCCTACTCGACAAAACCCCAATTTTTCAGTTTAGGATTATAGGCCTTAATATCTTGTGCAAGAAAATGGTCTTGACTAGCTGCTGATTAATAATTAGGCCTACACTTACTTTAGCATGGTAAATTTCCAGTAATAAAACTTTTTCAAGTAAGCTTAAACTTTCAAAATTCAATCTAAAGCCATTTTTGAGCATATTTCCAAACCCCCATATATCTAACCCATACCCCCCCCATGTAATGCAAAAAAAAAAAAAACTTACCCCAAAGCAGACAAATCTGGTTATATACTATTCCACAATTTGAATTTTATCATGCTCGGTGATCATGATCTAAATATAACGCATCGCCAGACAGTGTTTCTAGAGTGTCTGTCATACATGTCAAATACAGGTTCCACGCCACCAAATAGAGTTCCTATTCATTTATGTGTTAAAAGGTACTCTGGAGGAATTTGTCGATTTATCATTGTTAAACCTCCCTGGTTCATTCAAATCACCATTTTACCTAATGTTTATGACATCTTCTACCATATAACCAACAAATATTGTGTAGGTAAGCAGTACGATTTTTCGCATTGACGCGTCGAAAACTATGTAGGCCTACATCCTGTCAATCTTACAGTACACTGATTCTATAATGTAGTGACATCATCATCTGGTGAAGAAGAACAAAATACGTGCCTCAAATTTCAGAATTGGAAAAAATGTAATCTTTTTTATGCTTAGATATTGAGAAAACCATCCACAAAGTACAGCTATTACAAAAAAATAGGCACATCAGCCTTTCTTTTCCAATTTTTCCCCATTAAATCAACCCTGGTATGGTTCTCACAATAAAAACACTGATTGTTTCACAAGCTATTTACCTTGGTGGTGTGGAATCTTAAAGGCATGATCCAGAAGTTGGAAACACAACATTAGTTTCGATCCTTGAGGCTTATTATTGGATATCCAAGTGCTGCAAAAACAACATAGTATCTGATGTTGCACATCCATTGAACATCCAGGTGCTGGAAAGACAGCATTTAGCAGTGTTGTAGTCCTCGAGTACTGTCCTCGGCCTCGAGGACTCCTCGAGGACAGGTTTTGAAGTCCTTGGTCCTCGGACATGTAGTCCTTGGCCTCGGTCGTGTAGTCCTTGGCCTTGGCCTTGGCCTCGGACCTCAAAGTCCTTGGTCCTCGACAACAAGGACCGGACAAGGACAGGCAAAATCATCAAATGTTTAAAGAGGGAAAGAGTACAATTTCATGATCTGCTGTTTAGTTATAAATTAAAACTTTTAGAGAAACATGACAAGGATAGCTTTTTATTGTACCTAATTGAAATACAAAACAGTTTGTCAATATTTTGGTGCACTCTTAAGTCTTAACTATCATCTTTGCTCTTTGCAAAACATGCACATGGAGGCTAAATATGTGGTTTTATATTAAAATTCCACTCAGCTAATAATGATTCCTAAAATAGGAATATCAAATAAACACAAGAGGTTCTTTAGATATTTTAAGAAACTCATTGGACGCTACTGTAGGACATGTTTCGATTACCGGGTAGGCCTAACTGTGATCAAATGAATTTCATCTATTTTGGGTTAATCTCATCAGCTCACAGAATTAAATGCAGATCAAACGAGTGGGTTATATTATAATCTTCACTACTTGTCTAGATAAAGGAACAACCCTAAAGTTTGATGAAGTCCTATTAACGAAAGTCCTTCCGTTAGGGAGGGAGGGAGGGAATCGAAAAGTCAGATTACGTTTGTAAAAAAAGTCGTTAAAACATCGGTCAAAGTTGATCTTTTTTAAGAATTTAATATAAAATTTCAGTATTTACTCAATGATTTTAAATCAATATAGTGTACATTACTCGCAACCTGCAACTTGTAAGCATAGGGCCTGCACTTTGGCTCGTTTTTTGCAGGTTTACATGGTCCAATAATCACAAGATGACTGACATGTGGTAACAAAGGAAGCAGTCACTGCAATTTGATTATGTCCCATATGATTGGCCATTCAAGACACCCCTGTGAATATACTATAGCGGCCTTTTCAAAATATAATACCTGTTTGCTTGACTGTATTGACAATACCCGGGAACAATACACACAGTATATGCATTGGACAAACTTTTTACAATAAGCATGATAAGTGATGATGTGACCAGATGTGACCTCCAGATTTATACATCGTTCGTCTCGCACACTGACAACATTTGATTGAATGGACTGTAGGCTACTGCGCCGCGTGATTACGGTGAAGGACACTGGTTCAAATCCTTTGTTTGGAGCCAATCGATAAAAGCATGCAGGGCTTCTATACCCATGTACAGTTTATCCCTACATAACCTATGTCTTGAATACGCTGGCAAAGTTATGTAATAATCGGATTAATACTATATCAGTTCGGGGGCACTGCTAATTCAAAGACGTCTCTGATATCAAAGACGGGTCAGTGATTTCACATACGGGGGTCTGTGATATCACATACGTCGTGCTTTTTTTACAGTTTGGGGCTAGATGCAGCATATCGGAAAGAAGGTGACTGTATCGGAATATGCTTTCCTATGTTTAGCAAATATCTGCCTGTGCAAACATCATATCTATCTGTGCAAATTCTAACAAATGGTCCCAGAAACACTTAGATTGGCAAAATCGAGCCATATCCAACGTTTTGAAGTAACAAAAATCCCAAGTCATGGGGGAGTGAATATTTTGGCAAGGCAAAAAAGGAGGGAACAATGAATTTTTGGCCAGTCAACGAGGGGGGGGAGCGATTTTTGGCACGCATTGTGGCGGCAACTTTTGACAAATATATTCAAAATGACTTTAAAATGGTAGGCCCCTACGGAAACGTTCAGGCCTAACCTCGTGGCCTGACTCTTGCACACGTGCATGGGATGAATTCGGAGAAATATGGACACTTGTATTTTATTGATAGGGGTAGGGTTATGTTATGATTAGGTGGCTCAAAATAGATCAACAAAACCAGGCGCGTGCCCACTGCCCAGGAGTGGGGCTTTGGGCCTGCAGCCCAGGTCTTAAAAAAAAATGAGGGAGACAGAGAGAGAAAAGAGAAGGGAAAGGGAGGGAGAGGAAGGGGAGTGATAGAGCAGTGGCATAGCCAGGCCCGTTTTTTTTGCGGGGTGCTGATTTTGAAAAAGTGTTTCTTTTTTTTCCATCAGGGGACGATTTTGTAAAAAGTGGACCTTCTTCAGAAACTTTGGACCTTTTTTTGACTAAAAAAGCATAAAAAACATATTTTTTTGCTCACTACGGTCGTAAATTAGGATTTTTTTGAGGACTTTTGCCTCACCGCACGGCCCCACTCTGGGGCAGTATAGTGCCCCCTACAAAAATTGAAGGGCGGAAAAGGGAGGGAAAAGAAAAAGGGTCTACTTTTTCGGTCTGATTTCCCAAAAATTGAAAGAAATAACCCGACAACTGAAAACTACGGAAGCACTGAAGGGACATGTCATGTTGTCATGATGTCAAGTTGTCACGATAAATGACGACATAATTGACGACATAATTGCGAGTTGTCACGATAAATGATGACATAATTGACGACATAATTGCGAGTTGTCACGATAATTGACATGATAATTTCGAGTTGTCAAGTTGTCACGATAAATGACGACATAATTGACGACATAATTGCGAGTTGTCACGATAATTGACATGATAATTTCGAGTTGTCATGTTGTCACGATAAATGACGACATAATTGACGACATAATTGCGAGTTGTCATGATAAATGATGACATAATTGACGACATAATTGCGAGTTGTCACGATAAATGACGACATAATTGCGAGTTGTCACGATAATTGACATGATAATTTCGAGTTGTCGAGTTGTCATGATAAATGACGACATAATTGACGACATAATTGCGAGTTGTCATGATAAATGATGACATAATTGACGACATAATTGCGAGTTGTCACGATAATTGACATGATAATTTCGAGTTGTCGAGTTGTCATGATAAATGACGACATAATTGACGACATAATTGCGAGTTGTCATGATAAATGATGACATAATTGACAACATAATTGCGAGTTGTCACGATAATTGACATGATAATTTCGAGTTGTCAAGTTGTCACGATAAATGACGACATAATTGACGACATAATTGCGAGTTGTCATGATAAATGATGACATAATTGACGACATAATTGCGAGTTGTCACGATAATTGACATGATAGTTTCGAGTTGTCATGTTGTCACGATAAATGACGACATAATTGACGACATAATTGCGAGTTGTCATGATAATTGACATGATAATTTCGAGTTGTCAAGTTGTCACGATAAATGACGACATAATTGACGACATAATTGCGAGTTGTCATGATAAATGACGACATAATTGACGACATAATTGCGAGTTGTCACGATAATTGACATGATAATTTCGAGTTGTCAAGTTGTCACGATAAATGACGACATAATTGACGACATAATTGCGAGTTGTCATGATAATTGACATGATAATTTCGAGTTGTCAAGTTGTCACGATAAATGACGACATAATTGACGACATAATTGCGAGTTGTCATGATAAATGACGACATAATTGACAACATAATTGCGAGTTGTCACGATAATTGACATGATAATTTCGAGTTGTCGAGTTGTCACGATACTTGACGATATAATTGCGAGTTGTATGACGAGTTGTCATGATAATTGACGACATAAAGTCATGATAATTTCGTGTTGTCACGATAATTGACATGATAATTTCGAGTTGTCGAGTTGTCACGATACTTGACGATATAATTGCGAGTTGTCATGATAATTGACGACATAAAGTCATGATAATTTCGTGTTGTCACGATAATTGACATGATAATTTCGAGTTGTCGAGTTGTCACGATACTTGACGATATAATTGCGAGTTGTATGACGAGTTGTCATGATAATTGACGACATAAAGTCATGATAATTTCGTGTTGTCACGATAATTGACATGATAATTTCGAGTTGTCGAGTTGTCACGATACTTGACGATATAATTGCGAGTTGTGCGACGAGTTGTCATGATAATTGACGACATAATGTCATGATAATTTCGTGTTGTCACGATAATTGACATGATAATTTCGAGTTGTCGAGTTGTCACGATACTTGACGATATAATTGACGACATAATGTCATGTTGTCATGATAAATGTCATGATAATTTCGAGTTGTCGAGTTGTCACGATAATTGACGACATAATTGCGAGTTGTGCGACGAGTTGTCACGATATATGACGATATAATTGACGACATAATGTCATGTTGTCATGATAAATGTCATGATAATTTCGACTTGTCACCTTGTATACTACATCGCGAGCGATTGGTATGGCCAATGAGGTGGCGCGTTTTTCCCAACGCATCAAAAGGCGCTCTATCCCATTGGTAACATGCTAAAAACAAATCGCTTTTGCTCAGCGTAGATAAGTATAAGTTTCAGATGTATTCAGTACGACGAGCTCTGCATACAGGCTACGGTTTTATGAAATTGCACAATTTAATATTCAAAATATGCTACTTTTTTCAAACTGCTTGAATGAAAACTGCAATCAGAAGAAATATTGATAGCAAATGATAAGTTGAATGTACTATGCAGTGTGTAAAACAGCGAGACATAAGTAGGTCTACTTGTAAGAAGAAGAAGTGCCTTGGTACGGACGTATCATACAGTGTCAGAGTGTATGCACTGAGAATTCGACAGGTCAGACGCCATGATCATGTCCATGATGATTAAATCAATATGCCACCATGGTAAGTTGTTCATATTTACGTCGCATTACACATGTACATGGCCTTCTATTATATTGAAATGATATTTTATTTTAAGATAAAATGCAGGCTCTAAGTCAGTGTTCTCCGACTTTGCATGTACGTACGCTCAAGTTCAACATACATTACAGTGTGAATAGAACGAATTCCCAGGGCCAGGCTATACCGTAGTATAGACCTTAGGCTATACTACACCATTCAGCAAAAATCAGCAAATTACTTCAGCGGTGTTCATCTGCTCTGTCTGATTATCGCGTAAAGAGAACTAGGTCATGCGTTTCTACACAGCTTGACCAGCAAATGCCCGATGCGATGTTCGCAGCTCCAAAAGACCCCCTTTTCCCAGTACGCCGTCAGCTCCCAAATACCCACCACCTCAAAATTCCGGGGAACATACCCACCAAAATTTTTAATGTGCCCCCCACCCCGGGTATAGTCCATTTGGCAGGCTGGAGGCAGCAGTGTCTACATGTGTACACAGTACACGCACAATTAAAGGCGATGTATTTCTACGGCACGTTCACTTCGTGAAGCGCATGCTACAGATGCGTACCTTTGACGCTACTGTCTTGAGGAAATCAAATGGACTTTATTAATATTATATAATATGCACAACACGCTGCACTCAACTGAAGTCGTACTGATATCAATAAGGGGGCCTGAAAATAATGACCACAAATTTTCCTGGGAAAATTGAGTTTATACTTTTCTATGGGGTTGACCCATAATTTTCATGTCAAAAAGGGGGGCCCTGAAATTTTTGAGGTCTGAAAAGGGAGGGCCCCTGAAAATTTTTCGGGATAAAATTTTTTTGCATTAGGCCCTTCGCACTTGATTATTAGTTTCCTGTTTACCGCCCGCGTCCAAAATTGAAAATCTCAAAATAATTAATTATTTTATTTTTATTTCCAATTTTCTCCTTTAAAATAACTTTCAACTACTTCTACTTGCCATTTTCTGACTAATATCAACAATAATGATGAATGAACAAAGAGTACAACTCCACCTTCCCTTATTTATAAAATCAAATATTGTTGTGAAATAATTAAATGCCCGCCCTAGTCAAAACGAGTCGATAGTTGCTTGTAATAGTTCAAACCAAATAAAGAAAATAAAAGATAATTAATTTAATTAAAAGTCACCTCGTCCCCTTTTCAAAATCTTAAACAGGAAACTAATAATCAAGTGCGAAGGGCCTTAGGCCCCGGCCCCTCTAACAAGTGTTTGTGAACGGTCCCTAATGCGCTCCACTTGCCAAAAGTCATGTGTTACAGTGTGGCAGAGTGTGAGCAGGAATGTTCACTCAGTATTTGTGCACCTTAATTTTGCTTGTAAAATACACTTTCTGGCAGAGAGGAACGGCACTTGTTTACATTTTTACAAACAGCGTAATCACAGAAGTGGGGTTGTGATTGATGTTCAATCATCTGATATAAAACAGACCAGTTAGCTGATTGGCCGATTACGCGTCAAAGAAGCAATCGATGCAGAGCGGGGCTCAGTATTAAGCCTGGCGTATTTACAGGGTGCGTGCGTCAATCAGAGCAAGGAGTGCCAAGGGGTTCTTCCTGGTTGAAGGTATAGGCCTACAGGAATGTGCCACGGACGTTTTGGGGTATCTTTTCAGCAAATTTCAGTATCGGTGGTTGGGTTTTCAGTGGAGACCAATTTTTTGTCAAAAGGGCACCTGAAAGGACCCATTTAAAATTTGAGTGCATTTTGGGTGTTTTTTTTATGGAAAATCGGTATACATGTAGTCTGTGTGCCAAATCCCTGTAGAAAATTGTTCAAAGGAACCCCCCCCCCCCAGGGAGTGCCGTACTTCTCTGGAAGCTAGTGTAAATAGCCAAATTTCCTTATAGACATTTTGTATTTGATACTGATCAATTATTGGCAAGAGAGGAACCATTGGGAAATCCATACACCCCATATATGGAAGACATGACCTTAATCTTCCACACAGGGAATGTGAATTTCAAATGGAGTTACCTGAATGGGTGACTCCATTTGATATATCTACACCCCTGTGTGCGAGATTGAGTCAGACCTCCATCAAGGGGGTGTATGGATTTAACTGGAATAGCCCACTGGCTGCAGGACCGTGGCAGTCAAAATTCACACATCAGCATATAGGCTATATGTAATCACATTGAATGCACAGTACGCTGTGGAGTAACTGCAATTTCGATTTAAATTTGCTGCTTTTTTTTCCAGGGGTTGAAAATATGGGCAATTTTGAACATTTCAATTTTTTCACCCACCCCCCTCAACAATTTCATTTTCAGAAGTTGCACTTACATACAGCTACCTACTTGCACTGGATTGTGTCATCATTTATCGTGACAACTCGCAATTATGTCGTCAATTATGTCGTCATTTATCGTGACAACTCGACAACTCGAAATTATCATGTCAATTATCGTGACAACTCGCAATTATGTCGTCAATTATGTCATCATTTATCGTGACAACTCGCAATTATGTCGTCAATTATGTCGTCATTTATCGTGACAACTCGACAACTCGAAATTATCATGTCAATTATCGTGACAACTCGCAATTATGTCGTCAATTATGTCGTCATTTATCGTGACAACTCGACAACTCGAAATTATCATGTCAATTATCGTGACAACTCGCAATTATGTCGTCAATTATGTCATCATTTATCGTGACAACTCGCAATTATGTCGTCAATTATGTCGTCATTTATCGTGACAACTCGACAACTCGAAATTATCATGTCAATTATCGTGACAACTCGCAATTATGTCGTCAATTATGTCGTCATTTATCGTGACAACTCGACAACTCGAAATTATCATGTCAATTATCGTGACAACTCGCAATTATGTCGTCAATTATGTCATCATTTATCGTGACAACTCGCAATTATGTCGTCAATTATGTCGTCATTTATCGTGACAACTCGACAACTCGAAATTATCATGTCAATTATCGTGACAACTCGCAATTATGTCGTCAATTATGTCGTCATTTATCGTGACAACTCGACAACTCAGAAATTATCATGTCAATTATCGTGACAACTCGCAATTATGTCGTCAATTATGTCATCATTTATCGTGACAACTCGCAATTATGTCGTCAATTATGTCGTCATTTATCGTGACAACTCGACAACTCGAAATTATCACGTCAATTATCGTGACAACTCGCAATTATGTCGTCAATTATGTCATCATTTATCGTGACAACTCGCAATTATGTCGTCAATTATGTCGTCATTTATCGTGACAACTCGACAACTCGAAATTATCATGTCAATTATCGTGACAACTCGCAATTATGTCGTCAATTATGTCATCATTTATCGTGACAACTCGCAATTATGTCGTCAATTATGTCGTCATTTATGTCATCATCATGTCATCATGACAACATGACATGTCCCTTCAGTGCTTCCGTAGAAAACATATATAAAATAACTGCCAATAATACCGGAACGAAAATGTTACAAAAATCAGGACAAAATATTAGCAAAACTGGGTTGAAACTTTTGTTGCGCCACAGCCACCCAGGCTCATTTCAATATCGGGGATTTTAGGCAAACGAAAGGGGAAAAGTGGAAAGAAAACAAGGAAGAAAACAAGAAGAAACGAGGAAGAGTTGGCCTACGTTCTGAGTCATTGCGCATCATAATTATGTTCATGCTTGAAATTTGTGACGGGAAGTCGCATCCACTGGAAATCCATTCTAAAATACATATTATGCATTATCATGACATGGTTATATGGCCTATAGGCTATGCTTAATCATGATGGTCGGAAAAATAAGTTAATAATAGGGGCCTAATGCAAAATGATGCACCAATTGGCTTTTAGTTTGAGGATAATATTCCCCTCACAAGTCGGGTCCGTTGAAATCTGTTATGCCCAAAATAATACGAATAATAAGTGTAAACTTTTACACCAAATGACTTTATTGTGCCTTTCATAACTTTTTGAAAACAATTCTCCAACTTCTGAGGGAGCACATCCCCCTCAGGCACCCTTCTCCGTCAAAAAAGAAAAGGCTAACTTGCATTTATCCATATAGGCCTTATTGAGCAGGTTCATACCCATGCAGAAGTCAGGTCCGCAGGAAATTTGTTAGGAATTATAGGCCTATCTTTCATAGATATAATGACTATAGGCCTATTATAGCACATCCCCTCAAGCAAAACAGAAAAGCCTAAACTTAGGCTGAATTGAAGGAATTATTGAGCACGAGTGTTAAATATAGGCGGAGACTGGGGTAATTGTGGCCCCAGGGGTAATTGTGGCCCCTTTGTCTTTATCAGGGTGTCTTTATACTAAGCATTGGTCTAGGTGACTTAACTTTGTATTGTATGAAAGAGTGGTCTTTATGTTACTGTTTGGTGAAAACATATTCAAATAGCATTAAAATTGTTATGAGGGGGGTCTAATTAGCGGAGCGACATCGCAAATGGCTCTAAAAAGTGGCAAGTCCACTTTTTATTCATAGGGGTGGTACTTATTGATTGTATCACTGACTATTTTGTATGTGTTTGACATAAAAGGTAATCATAACAGTTCCCATTGATATAACAATTTTATAAAAAATTATTTATTTAATGAGCTAAATTTGCATATTATGTAATACCCGGCTTGGGATAAATGTGGCCCCTGTTCATGTCTTAAGCAAATTACTTGCATCTGATCCCCTAAAAAGCTATTTTGGTCATTAATCTGTTATATGTTAATCAAATGAGCCATTTGGGGTCATTAAAAAAAAAAAAAGACATATTTAGTATGTTTTCAAGTCAAAACAAGGAAGTATAATGAACAGTCAGATCCGGCCGCAGTTTCGGCATGCAAAAATTAGCATAATAACAAGTATTTTACAAAATGCCTTAAAATGCCCTTTTCTGGTAAATAAACCAGTCCAAATGGCCTAGAATTATCGCAATGACTGTAAAACATGTTATTAATAGTTATCAGGAAGAACTGGATTCACAATACTCTTTAAATTCTTTATTTTGTTCAGGGGCCACAATTACCCCGCTTGGGGTAATTGTGGCCACTAAAACATGTTAATATTATGCAAATTGCAATATATTTTCCAATTATATTTATCACATCTTATAGGTACCCATTGCCTCTATCCACTCATGCAGAAATTTTACTTCTCCAGTTCATACTTAAAGAATTACATGGTAAAAATGCAAAAGGGGCCACAATTACCCCAGTTTCCTCTAAGCCTAAAACTAAAATTCGCGGCTCAGTTGGAAATCTGTAAAAAATATATGCTCGAAAATAACCAATAAACAGTTTTGATGTGTCCGGAGAATTGAAAGTCTGCAAAATGTCGTCGAGGGAGCAAAGTTATTCTGCAGCATTTAAGCTCAATTATGAAAAAGAGCAACATTTTTTTAGCATTCTCCGATTTCTCACGTTCACTAGAAAGAGTGTATCCCGAGCCCGCGATTTAATTAATAAATTGGATAGGAAAATTAGCAGGAGCTAGCAGGCACTTGGGCTAGCTGCAACCCTGTGATCATGCTGATTAGGCCTACTCGCAAAATTATTCCCGTTGCGCCAGTTCACGTTCACAATATCGTTTGCGGCTGGGTTTTGAGACTAGGGAGTATGTGATTTATGAGACGTCTTTGAATTATGATACTGTCAGGTGACTCGGCACTGAAGAGTCTTTGATATCAGAGACGTCTTTGAATTAGCAGTGCCCCCGAACTGATATAGCAGTAGCAGAGAGTTGATATTCTTGAGAGGGCACTCTATTCACGTGGTTTCTTTTCCAACGCTAAAAGATCACGAATTTTGGTGATTTGCAACTGAAAAGTGTCCGCACTATCGATTGATTACGTAACTGTTATGAATAATGTATTAGGTTTTCAATGCAATCGCCTCGACCCATCAATACATATTATCTGTATTTATCAAAGTACTTGGAATAGCAATCTGGTGAGTTCACTGAACTACGCCCTAATACTGATGGAGTTTTAATGGCGTTTAATGGCGCTAATCCTCTCCATACACAGATGAACAAATACAATAGGAGAAGGTCAACACATATGACCTCCTATATGACATGTTATATGAGATGTACAACAACCTGAATATCATAAAGATCAGTGTTCGTTTGTGCATATGAACTGCATATTTACAATACTAAATATTAGTCGTTATATATTATGCCAAATATTGGTATTATGACAACACGGTATATGCATTGTATATAAAACAACTAATAGATCCTGCTATCATGGCGTCAGGTCATTGGTTCATCATATCCCGTATGTTTCTTAAAATTCATTCATATTTGAGACAAATTTCTGTGCCCATTTTATAGGCGTACAGGTGGATCCGGTTTTTTGGTCATTTTCATTTCTTTTTGATGAAAGAATTAAGGTTTTCCACTGCACGGAGGCCACTATGTGATACTAATTTAATGCTATATTTATAAATTGAATACGTGTTCCCGATTGGCTCTATAGCGATTTCACAGAAAAGGTATTTCTAGTACAATGCAGCGTCGGACTCTAGCTGAGAGCGTAGTAGCCTAAGTCATGGACTCCAAGAAAGGCTCTCCATACACAAATGAACAAACACAAAGGAAGGTAGTCTCCTCCGTGACCAGCTTGATTTCGATGGAGCGAAAACAAATTGGCTGCAGAGGAGACGGGTAATTTGCCATGCAAATGAGGTGAGTGTCATCCCCCAAAAAGTAAAAAAAAACAAGTTTTGAATAATCCGCGCTATAAAGTCCCATTCAGTGATCCCAGCAAAAGTGAAAACAAAAACAAATTGTTACCTTTATAAATTTTTTTGATGAAAAACAAATGGCAAAACAGGAAAACGACAGTATTGACGAAATTGAAGCCCCATTCAAATACATGTAGCTAATTTATATACTGTCAGTACCGGTATATAAATTACAGACTCACGTAGCCTAAATGTATTATTTTTTGTTTTAGACACACGGTTTTCGGCTGAACCACTGCACTAGCAAGCTATGTTAGCACATCTATGACAATGACGAAAGGTACAAAATCAGCCATAGGCCTTTAGATAGCAGAAGACACAAAAGTGGTGTTTTGTGACCTTTGACATTCTTTTGTGGCGAGTGACATGGTCTTTCAATTCACGCCGAGTGTCCTTGACAGGTTTGACTATGCTTCAGTGGTCATGAAAGAATTCAAAAGATAACCTCTGCCCCAATAATCCCAAGCAATTGTCTGAAACTGCGATCCTCGGATCATAAGAACTCAGTCCTCAAATGATAGTCATAATAATGTCCAAAATATAAAATTACTGACTATCATTGAAGACTGAGTTCCGCAATCTAGTATCCAAAATCTGAATTTTGCTGATTTTTACGATCGTCGGGATGAAAAAAAACCAAAAAATCACTGAATGGGCCTTTAGTTCCCTCTCCTTACCCTGGCAATATAAATCAAAGAAAAATAAAGAAAGAAAACAAGAAAAGAAAATTAACCAAATTAAGGGATCTGGAATGAGCGTTTTGAGCGTTTCGATAGTATTTTTGTGGGACATGAGAGCACATCAGACATATCGAATTGCATTCTGAATACGAAGAATGTCTTTCTGATATCAAATAAATTTCATTGTTTGAAATTCACGATATAATACAAATTTTATGACAAATTATTAAAATTTGATATTTTTCACATTTTTGATAAATAACAGTCCTCGAAGTAAATATCATAAATCTAATGTTATATTCTTAAACAGTCCCTGGCATGATACCATACATGTATAGGCCTATGTATAGTAAATTTGTCTGCTTTATCTGTTTTGTGCTGTTTAAAGGCTTAATGTACGATTTCCTTCAAGTTTTAAATTTGTCATTATATACTCAAAATGCTGAAATTAAACTAGTAATAATGATCGGGAATGGTTTCTGTCCATTTTGAGCTGAAATAACGAGGTAACGTGAAAGAAACACTGCTTGTTATTTTGGCCGCTTCACACGCAGTTCTATGGGCGGACATAAAGTCATAATTTCTTGAATTATGACTTTATGTCGAACTTTGGTCTGTTTATCTACAAACACAACAAATTTGGCCGATTCCATTTAGGTGCAAGTTGTGACATGTGTAAACATTACAAATATGCCAAAAAATCAGGTTTGAAAAAATTAACCAAATTCATATTATAAGATCGTACATTATGACTTTAAGCAAATAGTTAAACATAATTTCCATAAAATGTAAGCTTTTACTGTCAGCTAGATATGTCCCTTTTAATTTTGAGCAGAACAAGTGAGGTAAAGCAAAGAAAATTGAAATTTACTACTACTAGCGCCAATGAATGTTATAAGATTGTAAAACGGTACGATCCTCTGGGTGGGGGTGTGTGTGGGGGTGTGTGCGTATGTGTGTCCTGCACGCGTATTTTTTTCTGCAACTATAACGGGACGCAATACGATACCGGTATGTTATAAGAATCAAACTTACAAGAAAGATGGCTCTTGTCAAATCCTACAATTCTGTCAGAGAAAATATGCATATTTGCATTAAATTTTTAATTAATTGACATAATTGATTAATTAATAAATATTTTATTTAATGATTTACCATAATTCCAAATATGTCAAACAATATGTCAAATTAAAGCTAATGAAATGCTTTATAAATTGGTCAGAGCGCATTTTGCAGAATGCATTTAGTACTTTAGTTACATGATTCCAAACATTCTATTCCAATTTTTTGCTATACACGCATAGGAGCTGTACTTTTAAAATCCGCGCCTAATCAATAATAGTAGTCTTTCACTCCATTGTCAAAGTACTGTGCTCCCTGTAGCTGTAGCATTATGGAGTGACCAGGTCCTAGAGTGTGATGGTTTTGTAGCAGATGACAGTGCTCATTCAAGCCTGTCAAGGTCAGTTAGTAGCCACTTGCTGAATGGATGGCCATGATCAGCTATCAAAGAGATGCCTTGTGCAGCTGCCAATCACAGTAGAGGTTTGATAACATTTTGTTAAAACCCAAATGTGATATAAGGACAAAGCTGTGCATGTTGGTACTTAATTGTTTGGATTCTTACGTTGAAATTCCCTTGTATTAGTATTTTTATGTGTAGTGTATAGTGGTCATAAATTATATAGCTTTTAAATTTTGGGCATTTTTGCTCTGTTGCACTGTACCATTATGGAATTTGAGCAAATCAATTACCGACACAAGCAGGTATACAGTGTATTATTTTATTTTTATTTCGTATCTCAGGAGCACAGCTCACTTGGTAAGGCATCAGAATTTGGTACACTAGCGCTTCGAACTTTAAATCGGAAGGTGGTGAGTTCGAGCCTCATCACGGTCACATTAATTTTATAAACCAAATATTGTTCGAACTTTTCATATTTGTTTTTCTTTTATTGTTTCTTTTCTTTGTCTTTTTTTTCTTGTTTTCTTTATTTTTTCTTTATTTTCTTTGATCCATATTGCCAGTGTAAGGAGAGGAGGGAACTAACGGCCCATTCAGTGATTTTTTTTCATCCGGACGATCGTAAAAATCATCAAAATTCAGATTTGTACAAGACTGCGGAACTCAGTCTTCAATGATATAGTCAGTAATAATCTTTTGGTCATTATATGACTATCATCATTTGACGACTGAGTTCTTATGATACATCATCCGAAGAGCAGTTTCAGACAATAAATTGCTTGGGATTGTTGGGGCAGAGGTTATCTTTTGAATTCTTTTTCATGACCACCGAAGCAGAGTTAAACCTGTCAAGGACACTCGGCGTGAATTGAACTGACCATGTCACTCGCCACAAAAGAATGTCAAAGGTCATAAAACATCAACTTGGTGTCTTCTGCTAGTGGTTCAGCCTTAAAGCCGTGTAGGCCTATTTAAGACAAAAATAATGCATTTACGTGAATCTGTAATTTATATACTGACAGTATATATAAATTAGCTACATGTATTTGAATGGGGCTTCAACTTCGTCAATACTGCCGTTTTCTTGGGTTTTGTGCCAATTTTTTTCATGAAATTTTTTTATAAAAGTAACAATTTTATTTTTTTTTCACTTTCGCTGGGATCACTGAATGGGGCTTTGCAACGCGATATATTCAAAACTTGTATTCACCTACTGTTATAGCATTAATCCGATTATTACACAACCTCACCAGCGTATTCAAGATATCCAATGCAAATAATCACCTAGATTATGACGTATCATACCGTAAATATGGCGGAGTACTCAAATTCATTCAACAAAAGCATGATTACAAGCTATTGCAATCTACCGCGACAGCTCGTCTCACACACATAACAAATGCACAAATACGATCAAATAGGTTGACGACAACGTTTGATTGAATGCACTGCATTGTGCCATGATTACAGTGAAGGACACCGGTTCAATTCCTTTGTATGGAGCCGATCAATAATTTCACGCACATCCTCTATTATTGGCCAATTATTGCCCGGGATGATTGCACACTGTAAAAGAGCTATTGAAAAATGTTTGATGAAATCGTGTTTAACTACCGTATTTGCTTAAAGGAGGATTTCGTGATCCTAGCATCCTCTTTTATGACATTTTTCAGTAGATATCCACAAAAAAGCTTATTTCCAAAATTTCAGTTGATTCCAATTTTGCGTTTGCGAGTTATGCATGATTATGTGTATTACACTGCTCCAATTCAAATTTGGCGATATTTTTGCTAAACGAATTAATCTACAAGAAATATTTGGTACATAAACATTATGTAGCCAGAGGTATCCAGTGGTGTAAAAATCTCAACTTTTTTTGGGAAAAGTGGGGGGATGAGGCTGTGGATCACGAAATGCCCCTTTAAGAAGGGGCACAATACAGATAAAGCAGACAGATTGACTACATGTGGTACATGTATATACATATAGGGAATGTGTAGTCCGACGAGTATAGTCCTTCAAGGAGGACCACGCTCCATTTAGTACGATAGTCCACGCCGTCAGGCGTGGGTCCTTCTACATTCGACAAATCCTTCCCGGAAAGTCGGGGGAAATGTCAAACCGATTAACCACGCCTACTGACAGCTACTAATGATATTCAGCCAATCCGATTGACTGAATATCATCAATAACTAATCAGTAGGTGTAACTTGCCTACCTGCCAGAACACTAGCTCCTAGCTTGGGATTGACACAAGTATTGCGTAACAAAATTGATTTTTTTTTTTTTTTAGTTGCATATGTGTTAATGCTATTATACCCTCAGTTCACTGACCTGTAGGTTGCAATCAGTTCCTTTTGTCATCACTACATTTAATATTGTCCTGGTTAACCACGATTCGTTACTATTTTTGTAGAGGTTGTGCTTGAAATTATTGATTGGCTACAAACAAAGGATTTGAGTGCAGTCCATTCAATCAAATGTTGTCATCAACCTATTTGATCGTAGTGCATTAGTTATGTGCGTGAGACCAGAGAAGATGTAAAAGAAGGAGATAGATCCAGCTATCCTCAAACAAAATATGTGTGTTGCCGCTCATTCAAAAGCAATCACGCTATTTAGGTTTAACAATAAAATACAACAAAAGGGTGCGAACCCATGACGGGTGTGATACACAAGTTGCTGCTTACTGGTTTTAGGGAAAGGTCAGTGTCTGTATACCATCAATACCATGCATACCATGCATGCAGATCCTAACATCCAGTTTATTTCAAATAAAATATGACCGAAGTTCCATGGCAAATAATAATTTTGCACGCTTGGTTACGCTTTCAACCTCTACGATTTATGATACAGACTATTTTCAATTATCAAAATATCTTTATTAGGTTTGCAGGAAATGACAGGAAAATACATTAAAACAATAAAATATAGATGATCAAAAATCATCCCGTTTCTAACAAAATCCTAAAACACTCTCCTAAATAATTAATATATATTCCAAAATGGGCGGATTTTTTTGGAATCTTTACAAAACTACATTTCTTTCTTATAGTATCCACGTGCGGTATCCCTGCAGAGCAACATCAGGTTCTTAACACACACGTGTCATATTTTCAAGGAATTATCTATAGAAACATTGGATATGGTTTCAATTCTGGAGTGAAAATTAATCAACCGTAGTCGGCAAGGCACATCACATCAAAGGCTACTTTCAAGTAGAAGTGTAACTACTTGAGAATAAAGGACTATGAATAGGTGCGACAGGATAACCTACGGGATTATCTCAAGGATATAATTCCGTTCTTCCTCCTTCTTTTTCAACTTTCCTGGTGAGACGAACTGTCTCGGTATGTTGCAATCATGCTTTTGTTGAATGGATTTAAGTAGTCCGCCATATTTACGGTATAGACGAATCCAAGTAGCCAAGTCATGGTCAGGATTTGGTCGGACATCTTTGGGTAGCCGCTAGCACCAACCTGGTGCTTTGAGCGTCAATTGTGCAAATAAAAGCCGCCTAACACCTAGAGAAGATGCAAGGACGAGGAGGGTTAATAGAATAATAGCTAATAATATATATAATGGAGATAATTCCGCAGGTAATCCCGTCGCATCTATTCATACATATAGTCCTTTTGTTCGCAAGTACATCAATGCATATATACCGCGTGTATAATCCGATTATTATGTCACTTCAACAGCGAATAGACCATGCTGTGTGTTTTGTCGAAGGGAGCTGTATTGTGTTATTCTTTTGTCTGCCTGTGTTTTCGCGGAAGGTGTAAAACGGGTGATGGAATGCAGTTTAAAATTTCCGCTAAGGCCGAATCATTTCACATTTTGAGTGCATTGTAGCCGACGGCTACCCAACTAAAGGCTGCTAGTCAGGTGTAGGAATGCGTGTATTTGGATTCGTCTATACGTCATATGCACAACCGCTATTAATTGTGATAGTTGGCCTATTCGTTTAACATGTTTAAGAAAAATATAGAATTGGAGGACACACGCTTCATAAAAACTTTGGGTTTCACTCATTTATTTACTTTAAGGGGTATAATACCATGATTTTCATCCCAATGACATAGTTCAATACCCTCAATTAAATACTCAATAGTGCAAATTTGACCTCAAGTTGCAGAGTATGAGTTTTTGTACCCATATTTTCAAAGGTCATTCAATGAATATACAAATGTATTGGGGTTAAAGAATTGTGTCCTTATTAGATGAGCATGTTGTGGATCCTAGTGTAAGACCATGAAGACCTTCCAATTGAGAGACTGATTATAAATTGAGTGGTTGCTTGACTCGATTACTTGATTTATTGATATTTTAACACCAAGATACGGTACATTAATTACGACACTACAATGTAATTTGATAATAATCATAATTGATGGATTGATCAAACGAATGATTATTAATTGATGCTTGATGAGTAGTTTAATGATTGACTGACTATTAATTCATATCAATCTAATAAGTTATTGTGATTCTATTCTATTATTATATTATATTGATTGATAGGATGACCATATCAATTAATTGATTAATCAATTCATTACATACATACATACATACAATAGGCTTTTATATAGCGCCATTTCAAATGATCACAGCGCTCAATACAACATAGCAAGAAAAATATAGCAAAAACATGACAGAATATAAGTAAATGCAATAAAAGCAATTATATTTCTGAAAACAGAAATGTTTTCAGCCCTTTTGAACAATGGCAAAGAGTTGGAGGAGCGGACTGAAACAGGTAGTTGGTTCCACAACTTAGGAGCTGTGAAAGCAAAAGCCTTATCAGCGGCTGACTTAAATGAACGGTAGTGGAGTTTGGGCACATGCAGGCGAGTGGCATCGGTGGCAGATCGAAGTCCTCGTCTTCCAGGGATATATAATGACAAGGAGGATGCCAAATAATCCGGCCCCAAGCCAGCAAGGCACTTGTAAACATACAACATGGCTTTGTAGTAGACTCTCTCCCTCACGGGCAGCCAGTGCAATTCGCGGAGCAATGGGGTAGCATGGTCTTTCTTGGCTGCAAGAAAAATTATCTTGGCTGCCCAATTCTCTAGTCTTTGAAGACGAGCAATTTCAGTGACATTCGAACCCAAAAGTAAGATGTTACCATAATCCAATCTGGATAGAACGAGTGAGCGAATAACATTGTTACAAGTATCAAAGTCTAGAAAATGACGAATGCGAGAGATGTTACGGAGATGGTAGGTTATGCTGCGTGAGAGAGAAGTAACTTGGGTGGACATGGACATTTGGCTATCGAAAACGACACCAAGGTTGCGCACGGTCTCAGTAGGCTCAATCACAATATTACCAATGTGAAGTTTGACAGCAGGCATGCGGCGTTTGTTGAAAGGTGATAAAGCAACAAAAAATTCAGTTTTGTCATTGTTCAGCTTTAACCTATTACATGTCATCCAACTTTGGATATCACTAATGCACTTGGTAAGTTTGGAGAGAGCTGAGTCAATAGACAAGGTACTGGATGGATCAAAACTGATGTAAAGTTGAACATCATCCGCATAAAGATGGTAAGATAAGCCATGTTTCTGAATAATTCTTCCGATCGGAATGGTATAAACAGTGAATGATAGAGGACCCACTATGGAGCCCTGTGGCAAACCGTAGTCCAAGGTACAATTGGCAGATTGGGCACCATTGATGGAAATGCTGGTGGTACGGCCACTGAAGTATGATTTGAGCCACATAAGAGCGCTGCCTTTTATGCCAAGTTCGGATTCCATCCTGTCAAAGAGGATGCTATGTGTAACAGTATCAAACGCAGCGCTTAAATCAAGCAGCACAAGAAAGACGCCTTCACGATGATAAATTGAGGTCATGATGTCATGTTTAACCTTCAGAAGTGCCGTTTCGGTGCTGTGTGCGGTGCGGTAGGCAGACTGTAAAGGTTCACCTAGATTACACTCACGCATGTGGTTGCTGATGGTATTAACAGCGTGCTTCTCGATGACTTTGGATAAGAATTTAATGTTCGACACAGGACGGTAATTTTTGAGGTTGTCAGGATCCAGGGAGGGTTTTTTGATGATTGGACTGATGATGGCATGTTTCAGTGCAGCTGGAAAAACACCTGTCGACAGAGACATGTTAGCAATTTTGGTTATAATTGGTACAAATGTGGTAAGATTACTCTTTATAAACCATGTGGGAATGCAATCAAGCAAGCAGTTTTTTGCTGAAAACCCTTGGATAAGTTTGGACATATCATTCTCACTTAACAATGGAAACTCAGATAGTTCATACACAACATTACTTAGGTTACATGAGTCAATTACAATGTTACTATTTACACTGCTTTCTGCTTCGAGTCCTTTCTGGATCGTATCAACTTTGTCCTTAAAGTAAGAAGCAAAATCATCACATAAACATTGCAATGAGTCATGAGTAGGTAAGGTCTTGTTATTGTTATTGAGAAGACCATTTATGGTTCTGAAAGCAGATTTGCTATCAGCATTCTTTAATTTGTCCCTAAAATAAGCCTTCTTTGCACTTTCAATCATGGTATTAACAAGCTTATGTTGGTCAAGATAGAGTTGATGGTGCACCTCTAATCGACCAGTTCTTCGCCATTTCTTTTCCAATTTGCGTCGAACTCTTCTAGCTTCATGAATTTCTTTACTATACCATGGCTGACGAACCCTACGGCTACAAGTTCTTTCCGTAGCAGGGGCATGCTTGTCCAGGGTTAGGATTACTGCTTTCTCAAACATTTCAACAACAGCGTTAGCATCATCGGGGTGTTATTCAAAGAGATGAGCGCTGAGTGGAAGTCACTTTCAAAAGACACTGAATCTATGTCTTTCACTTTACGGGAGGAAATAATTTCCTTTTGATCGCTAGGTTTCTCAACATTGAGCTTGCAGTGGATGACGTTATGATCTGATAACCTTGTTCCAACAGTACATTGTAGAACCAGATTTTCATCGGTACGGGACATGACATGATCTAATGTGTTACCACTTATATGTGTAGGCCCCACAACATGTTGGTGAAAACCAATTCCTTCTAAAGATGATAAATAGTGGGCAACATCAGCTCTCTCTGGCTTATTTACATGAACGTTAAAGTCACCTAAGAAAATGATCTTTCCGCTCAACGTGTTCACAAACATTAAGAAATCGTCAAACTCGGAGAGGAACTTGGATGTTGTGAATTTGTTTTCAGACGATGGGGGAGGCCTGTAAACAATGACATACTTGATCTTTCTTTCTTTGTCAATTATGATAACATGTTCAAATGTCGTAGCAAGGAAATCAGAAGGGTAAATCTGCAGCTTTAGTGTTGATCTATAAAGAACACCAATTCCACCATGTTTGTCAGTTTTACGGGGCATATTGATGAAATTGAACCCTGGTAGTGTCAGTTCACCAATTACTACTTGATCTGAATCAACAGACAACCAAGTTTCAGTAAGAAACATAATGTCTACTTTGTGATCCATTACCAAGTCCGAACATGTTGTTGTTTTGTTCCTTATACTACGTGCGTTCCACTGACATACATTTAGGCAAGTATTGTTCTTGAAAGCAGTACTGGGTTGGGCTGAGAATGTATGTTTAGTGAGCTCTTTTCTGTTTCATTTTGAGACCAGATTTAACACCACGGCGTGTGGGTCTAACTTCATCTCTCTCTATACCCAATGACAAAATTGTATTCCAAACATCTTGAGGAAGTTTGTCATTACAAGTCTTATTATTCTAATATTGAAGTAGCTCAATTCTGGTATATACACCCATTGTGGTGGTGTGAGATTTGATTGAGTTAAATCTCAACAATATTGAATCTAATGAAGCCAGATCAATATGTATCAACACAAGTCCAATGAGGATGATATTGATTGCATAGTTCACTGTCCTGTGCAATGTAATGGTAGTAGCCATGAGCATCCAGTTTGATACAGAGCATGAAATATAAAAGCTGGTAAAATACTTGCAAACTACAGCAAAACAGTCAAAACTAAGTTGACCAAGTTGACTGCCAGGCTTATATCTATCATCAGTTGAAAATTAGTTGGAAAATTCAAGCTGGAAGTAGTATAAATTCATTAAATGATTCTGATTGTTTTCTTGATTGTTTGTTGAATACTTTATTGATTGGTTGAATGAACCAACGATTGAGTGATTAATCTAAGAATCCCTTGAACTTGAAGAACAGTTTGCATCCATTTTTCGAAAATTGGAGTAACTTTTAATTTTTCACCCCTAGCATGCAAATTGACCTTGGACCTGTCGAGCCTCAAAACTTGGTAACTATGTGTCCTACGTGCAAATATATTACACTGTGATCCATAGACCCAGACAAATAATTTGACAGGTTTTTAGTGAATTTGGAGCATGTTTAATTTTTGCCCCCTATATGACTATGAGTATGTAGGGTGTTTGAGGGTCTTTTTTGAGGGTCACGGAGTTCCAACTTGCCGCATGATGCTTAAATAAGACTAATACATTATAATAACACTGATTTTACAAAATAAATCAATATGATATCACGATTTGGGCCTACACTGGTCTATCGAAACCCAGCTACTTCAAAAGTGTGAAGTGTTTTGATTCATGCAATCTCAAAATCAATCGATTGAGATGACTAGCGTACTAGTCCCAGTTACATAACAGATGCGGTTAAATGATGGGCGGGGTTACCAACCATATTTGGAGTTATTACGTTGTCATTAACTGAGTTGGTTCAGGTCACTGCTTATGGTAATTCGAGTGCGCTGCTGGGGTAGCGAACTAATTTATAAGGACCAACGCCTGACGGCGTTGATTATAGTGCTAAATATTGCGTTGGTCCTGTATGGACTAGACGAGTAGGACCTTTTATTTCTAAGTTACCAGACTATACACTTTTCACACTATGATCACTATCTCACATGGCGCAAGAAAGACGAATCGCGAAAGTCCAGTGACCGCGTTCGGGAGGATAGTGGACTTTTGTGGTTAATCTTTCTTGAGCGATCAGAGTTAGAGTATAGTTGGTAAACTAAGAAAAAAACAGGTCCTACTCGTCGGACTAGGAATGTGTGTGAGTCGAGTATTACCTAATTATAATAGGGGCGTATCCAAAAATGAATTCACGCCCCTTTCAAATGTCGAGCCAAAGTGCAGGCCCTATGTTAATTTTTGTGAGCAGCTGATTCTTTTTTATTTGAAAATCCAGCAAGTGCCAAAAAGGTATGAAGAAAATATTTGTGCCAAAAAGGTATGAAGAAAATATTTGACAATAAAATAGAATATTTGTTTCTTCCATAAACGTGATAAATATCCTAGCATGTCACACCCCTATCCACCATAGCGACGGCACTGTATCCTATATGCCTACAGGTTGGAGTTTTCGATATTTGACATTTGCTTTAGAGGGAGTGTGGAGGGGTTAGCGTTCTAGCGAAAGGACTTTCGTTTATAGGACTTCATCAAACTTTTGGGTTGTTCCCTCACATCGTCATCATCGCTATATCTTCGTGTTAAAAATTGCCGTGATAGTACAGCGAATCCTCTTGTTTTTTAACAGCTACACATTGCGATTTTGTTCGAGATAGGCCGAGCGACTCAGGCTAAGCATACCATGACTAAAATATTAGATGTAATTTTTTATCAGACTTTTCTTTATTTGTAACTTAAACTGGTTTACTGATTTTGCCATCTTTATATATTTATCAGTAATAGGCCTATTCCATTTCCTAGGACCGGCAGCTCACGGGAAGCCCGTGTTGTGAGGGCCACAAACTGCGGCTACGTACAGATACGCGAGCGCTGACTTTTTTTGTTCTTTATGACCAGAGGAAAAGTCACATATCACACGACTCTTTAGGATATTTGGTTTAAAAGATAGAGGGTTAAGTGCACAAAGTACAACGAATTGGTTTGTGACCGAATGCAAGACATCAAGGCATCTAAATATACAGATTTGGTGTAAAAACAACGGTTATGGAGAAAATCACGAAATAGTTAAATTTGGCCAACTTTTTTGTACATCAATATATACAGGGTTCGAATTAGCATGTGGGCGAATTGGTTTGGGGCTGAATTGACGAATAGTATTGATATCGATATTGATATTTTTACCCACGTGATATTTAGATATGGTGATTCGAATTGTCACGTGATCGTCAAACCTGTACTAAAGGTGTCAGTTCTGCAGGAACTGACACAAAAATAGTGATAATACAGGGTGTTGACACTGTGTCCCTAAGACTAAGAAAACAAATCGATATAATGAACAAGTTTTAACAAGGTTTTGTTGGTTGAAACTAGGATAAAGAGTCCATTTTAGGCATATTTATTTTATAAAGTTCTATAGATATGCTTACTGTGCAGCGTTATTTAAAGTGCATAAAATTGCCTTATGTTGACAATATGCCCCCCCCCCCCGATTGGACGTGGTTTAGTATGGTTCATTTATGAAAGTCCTTGGTCCTTGGCCTTGGCCTCGGAGACAAAAGTCCTTGGCCTCGGAGGGTTGTCCTTGGCCTCGGACACCGTGTCCTTGGCCTTGGCCTTGGCCTCGGACACCAAGTCCTTGGCCTTGGCCTTGGCCTCGGACATGAGGTCCTCGACTACAACACTGGCATTTAGTACCGGTATCTTGCGTTGCTAATTATTTGGCATCGTGTACGTTGAAAAACAACATTATTGTCTGGTTTTGCACATCACTGGGTATCCAAGTGCTGGAAAACAACATTAGTTTATGGATTGTCCATTATTGGGCATCCAGAAAACCGGGCTTCTGAAAAGCTATGACCATTCCTATAAGCGGGTCTTTCCTGCCATCGGATGAATATCGATATTCGCAATTTTATATACCCTTCTTGTCCTCACTTTCGGACCGTCTGTCTGTGTAGTTGCGACCCATTTGAGTCTTCTTTGTTTTATGTTTGTGGTGCAGTATGCTGCATGGCATGATAATTATAGCGACTGGTAATCCAGTAAATAGACGCGTAAATCGACGCACATTGACAAACAAAATCCAACTCGCGCTCGCGTAAATACCCGCGCGCACTGCGCAGCAACTCCCATAGTGATGTACGCACGTTTCCCTAAATAAAAGCCATCACTTTGCGTTTGCTTGCCTTGATGGTAACAATACTAAGCATATTCTCCAAGATATTTAAAGATTAATTCGTCTATAGAAAATGGATAAAAGGATCCAAGCTCCATTAATTGGAAGCTGCCGTGTATGCAAAAAGTTACACAGTTCTGTTAAGGTGAGTTTATGCAGTTTCATTGAGGAAATCTTTTTAAAAACAAACCTTGATTACCAGAACTATTACGAAAGAGTTAGGCCTATATTTGACAAACCATGAACGGGTGGGCTACAAAATATTTTCACAGGCCTGTACCATTTACATCGTCATTGTTGGATGTGTGTGCGGGAGGGTGTGAATGTGTGATTGAGAAGTCGGATGATTGTGTGATGTGTAGGCCTATACGGTATATCAATGTGTGGGGTGTATATTTCTATTTACAATTGAAATAACTGTTACCTCTTACTTTTAAATTTCAGAATAACGATAAAGAGCCAACATCTATAGTGCTCTTTGAAGATGAAAAACCAAAACCTATTGCGCTCGTTAACGATGAAGAGCCAACATCAATATCGCTCTTTGAAGATGAAGAGCCAACATCAATAGCGCTCTTTCCAACTTTGCCTGTGTATTCCACCTCAACAGAGCTGGTTGTTGGAGATTGTGACCATCCAGTCTACCGCGAGCTATATGCGGAGAAACACTGGTCAGAGGTTCCTGTGGAAACTCAGTGCAAGTACTACGCCGATAAGCTAGCCGATTTTAGACGCAAGACAGGACAGAAACAACGTGGTCCTGTTTTTGACAAGTGGGATATCATCGAGCATGTACGATGCAACTCCGTGCGTATCAGGAAGCGGGAGCATGAAGTTGTCAGAGCTTCATATGTGTACCCTGAATCCCCTTTGATGATACACGATGATCCCCAAGGGTAAGTTTATGTCATCCATCTCAATTCCATTTAAATATTAATACAGGACATGTATACTCAAACGCATAAAATGTCATATGATTGCCACCGTTTGAGAAAATCAGAACATTAGGCCTAATTGGTGGCGATCTGAGTCTCATTCCGATTGTTTCTCACAGGGGGTAGCCGGCTACGCCACTATTGCGGGCCTCAACGATATCCAATGTGGTATGCGAAACATTGTCCTTTAGGAAAATCGCACTATATGAAGTGTGCGCTCAAAATGCATCGCCTTTTTGAAGTTAGAGGCGGATCCTCAAATCAATTGAGCATTGGAAATTGTTTGCATAGAAATTAAAACCATGACAAATATTAAAGACCACACAATTCAAATTTACAAATAACTGTTCTTTACAAGTAAGCTACATCAGACGAGGCCCTGTCATTATGTTACAGCCGTAATGATTAATTATTCTTGTCCTCTTTTTTTTACAACAGATCAGAAGCAATGAGGCTTGGCTTGATGCCAACAAAACCTGCACCAGAAATATCCTCTCCATCTGGTATACAACAAAGTGCATTATCATGCGGGGCAACATCATCAACCTCTTGGTGGAAGAGACTGAAACGCCGTTTCAAGAAGAAACCCAAATCAGTGCCAGTTATTCACAAAGATCTGGCAGTGTGTGATCTGGACGAGGAGGCCTTGAAAGAGGTAAAATGTTAACTATTTTATGCTCTTGATGGTTTAATTCAAAGTAAAATTGTTATTATGACAATTGATCCATGTACATCAATATAAATTCCATGCTTCTTGTTTGAAATTTCCAGAAATTCTTGGTTGAGTTGAAGAGAAGGAAGGCATTCCCAACTGTACTTACCTACAGGATTCCCTTCTTGAAGGCTTTCCGCTTGAAACCTGAGCCAGAGAACAAGGTGAGCTGGGAACCCGCATGATCTTTAATTCTGCACTGATTGACAGATGAGATTTTGGAAAGGGGAATACTTGACGAAAAAGGTCAACAATACAGGCCTAAAATTATTTAATATCAGGGCGGGCAGCATCCGAGGGAGAGAGGGTAAGACTTTTCCCGGGGGGGGCAGCAGTTCCGTCTTTGGCCATGTCACTAATGCGGCCCTCGTCCCGACTATGAATGTGGCCCGTGAAGCAGGTTTTTACCCAAAATGATCAAATAATCAAAAGTTAGCAATTTCAACCTCTGTTGTATATGCGGCTCGTCAACTGTCTGAACTAGCCTGATAACATAAAATCCTGTTAATTTTAACACAAACTCAAATCAAAAGCCCCGACCATTTTGTGTCAAATAGAACCAATTACATGTTTTTATACACGAGAAATATAATTCCTGTTCGTTGTTCATCTTTTTTGCAGTATTCGCCCATGGAGATACCGAGAAAGTGTTTGAAAGACACTTTAATGGACTCAACCCATGGGATTATAGTGGCTCCCCCTTCCTTTCTGGATACCACCTCAAGTCTAATGACTACTGAAGGCTGCATGAACACTGCTTCTTCAAGAGAAGAATATGATTTCCTTCAAATGTTACAAAACACAGGGCAGCAACGAAGTATTGTGTTCTCCTGTGGAAAAATTTATTACAAGAAACAAAAATTTGAACAATAATGAAATTACAAAAAATAAAGCAGCGCGCGCACGCGGGCACTAACCGGGAGGGTTTTTGATTTGGTTTCTTTTCTTGGGCTGGGTACACGCGATTAATGAAAGGCGGGCTTATACAAGTAGACCACAATGCTTCAATGCTGATGATCATAATCATGGAATTAATGCAATGATTTTTAAAAGTCATTTTAAAATTTAAAATTACCCGTGATTGTTCAATATCCGCTAATTATTTGATGCATATTTCCATGATCATGACAATTATCAATATTATGTTAATAATGTTCTTGGCAAAAATACCTTTGTATATCAAGTATAAAATACATCAAAAATGGCAAGAATAATGAAATAATGGGATTAAAAAGTGCAATATTGAAAGAAAGAAAAGAAAAGAAAAGAAAAGAAAAGAAAAGAAAAGAAAAGAAAAGAAAAGAAAAGGAAAGAAAAGGAAAAAGAAAGAAAGAAAGAAAGAAAGAAAGAAAGAAAGAAAGAAAGAAAGAAAGAAAGAAAGAAGAAAGAAATGGGCATCCGTGTGCTGGGAAAAAAAACACTGATTTTTTTACCAGCCATTTACCTTGGTGGTGTGGAATCTACAGGGTCAAACATTTTTCTTAAAACCCATTTTGCATGATCTTCAGCCTTTCTCAACATATCTTGACCATTAGAAGTGAAATTATTCAAGTTTAAGTATTGATGCCGACTAAAATTAATGCAGCATGTCACTGCATGTGCGTTGCTAACCATGTGCTATCTACTGAAGATAGCAACATTAAGATATGATAATCAGGCAGGGCCTAATTTTTTGCTTCTCATCCTTTCAGATTTTTTAATTAAGTCACAGAACACATGTTAAAGTTGAAACAAACATTTAATCCAGACCTATTGTCAAGTAGGCAAAGCGATAGTTGGACTTACCCATGAAACACAGCTTCCTTTTTAAAGGCTTTTCTTGTTTGCGGCGATTTCTTGTAAATAGTCAAAAATGCTTGCGGGATTATTCCTGTAACTTCATCATGATGCCAGATGTTCACATACATGGTCATATCTGAACAAAAACAAAATTGAAATCAGGCAGATTACTGCAACTGCATAGGCCTAGTCGAACTCAGCCATGTCTCAGAGTCAATAGGCCTAACTAGCGCCTATCCTACTCGACAAAACCCCAATTTTTCAGTTTAGGATTATAGGCCTTAATATCTTGTGCAAGAAAATGGTCTTGACTAGCTGCTGATTAATAATTAGGCCTACACTTACTTTAGCATGGTAAATTTCCAGTAATAAAACTTTTTCAAGTAAGCTTAAACTTTCAAAATTCAATCTAAAGCCATTTTTGAGCATATTTCCAAACCCCCATATATCTAACCCATACCCCCCAATGTAATGCAAATTAGCAAAAAACTTACCCCAAAGCAGACAAATCTGGTTATATACTATTCCACAATTTGAATTTTATCATGCTCGGTGATCATGATCTAAATATAACGCATCGCCAGACAGTGTTTCTAGAGTGTCTGTCATACATGTCAAATACAGGTTCCACGCCACCAAATAGAGTTCCTATTCATTTATGTGTTAAAAGGTACTCTGGAGGAATTTGTCGATTTATCATTGTTAAACCTCCCTGGTTCATTCAAATCACCATTTTACCTAATGTTTATGACATCTTCTACCATATAACCAACAAATATTGTGTAGGTTAGCAGTACGATTTTTCGCATTGACGCGTCGAAAACTATGTAGGCCTACATCCTGTCAATCTTACAGTACACTGATTCTATAATGTAGTGACATCATCATCTGGTGAAGAAGAACAAAATACGTGCCTCAAATTTCAGAATTGGAAAAAATGTAATCTTTTTATGCTTAGATATTGAGAAAACCATCCACAAAGTACAGCTATTACAAAAAAATAGGCACATCAGCCTTCTTTTCCAATTTTTCCCCATTAAATCAACCCTGGTATGGTTCTCACAATAAAAACACTGATTGTTTCACAAGCTATTTACCTTGGTGGTGTGGAATCTTAAAGGCATGATCCAGAAGTTGGAAACACAACATTAGTTTCGATCCTTGAGGCTTATTATTGGATATCCAAGTGCTGCAAAAACAACATAGTATCTGATGTTGCACATCCATTGAACATCCAGGTGCTGGAAAGACAGCATTTAGTACCGGTATCTTGCGTTGCTAATTATTTGGCATCGTGTACGTTGAAAAACAACATTATTGTCTGGTTTTGCACATCACTGGGTATCCAAGTGCTGGAAAACAACATTAGTTTATGGATTGTCCATTATTGGGCATCCAGAAAACCGGGCTTCTGAAAAGCTATGACCATTCCTATAAGCGGGTCTTTCCTGCCATCGGATGAATATCGATATTCGCAATTTTATATACCCTTCTTGTCCTCACTTTCGGACCGTCTGTCTGTGTAGTTGCGACCCATTTGAGTCTTCTTTGTTTTATGTTTGTGGTGCAGTATGCTGCATGGCATGATAATTATAGCGACTGGTAATCCAGTAAATAGACGCGTAAATCGACGCACATTGACAAACAAAATCCAACTCGCGCTCGCGTAAATACCCGCGCGCACTGCGCAGCAACTCCCATAGTGATGTACGCACGTTTCCCTAAATAAAAGCCATCACTTTGCGTTTGCTTGCCTTGATGGTAACAATACTAAGCATATTCTCCAAGATATTTAAAGATTAATTCGTCTATAGAAAATGGATAAAAGGATCCAAGCTCCATTAATTGGAAGCTGCCGTGTATGCAAAAAGTTACACAGTTCTGTTAAGGTGAGTTTATGCAGTTTCATTGAGGAAATCTTTTTTTAAAAAAACCTTGATTACCAGAACTATTACGAAAGAGTTAGGCCTATATTTGACAAACCATGAACGGGTGGGCTACAAAATATTTTCACAGGCCTGTACCATTTACATCGTCATTGTTGGATGTGTGTGCGGGAGGGTGTGAATGTGTGATTGAGAAGTCGGATGATTGTGTGATGTGTAGGCCTATACGGTATATCAATGTGTGGGGTGTATATTTCTATTTACAATTGAAATAACTGTTACCTCTTACTTTTAAATTTCAGAATAACGATAAAGAGCCAACATCTATAGTGCTCTTTGAAGATGAAGAGCCAAAACCTATTGCGCTCGTTAACGATGAAGAGCCAACATCAATATCGCTCTTTGAAGATGAAGAGCCAACATCAATAGCGCTCTTTCCAACTTTGCCTGTGTATTCCACCTCAACAGAGCTGGTTGTTGGAGATTGTGACCATCCAGTCTACCGCGAGCTATATGCGGAGAAACACTGGTCAGAGGTTCCTGTGGAAACTCAGTGCAAGTACTACGCCGATAAGCTAGCCGATTTTAGACGCAAGACAGGACAGAAACAACGTGGTCCTGTTTTTGACAAGTGGGATATCATCGAGCATGTACGATGCAACTCCGTGCGTATCAGGAAGCGGGAGCATGAAGTTGTCAGAGCTTCATATGTGTACCCTGAATCCCCTTTGATGATACACGATGATCCCCAAGGGTAAGTTTATGTCATCCATCTCAATTCCATTTAAATATTAATACAGGACATGTATACTCAAACGCATAAAATGTCATATGATTGCCACCGTTTGAGAAAATCAGAACATTAGGCCTAATTGGTGGCGATCTGAGTCTCATTCCGATTTTTTTTCTCACAGGGGGTAGCCGGCTACGCCACTATTGCGGGCCTCAACGATATCCAATGTGGTATGCGAAACATTGTCCTTTAGGAAAATCGCACTATATGAAGTGTGCGCTCAAAATGCATCGCCTTTTGAAGTTAGAGGCGGATCCTCAAATCAATTGAGCATTGGAAATTGTTTGCATAGAAATTAAAACCATGACAAATATTAAAGACCACACAATTCAAATTTACAAATAACTGTTCTTTACAAGTAAGCTACATCAGACGAGGCCCTGTCATTATGTTACAGCCGTAATGATTAATTATTCTTGTCCTCTTTTTTTACAACAGATCAGAAGCAATGAGGCTTGGCTTGATGCCAACAAAACCTGCACCAGAAATATCCTCTCCATCTGGTATACAACAAAGTGCATTATCATGCGGGGCAACATCATCAACCTCTTGGTGGAAGAGACTGAAACGCCGTTTCAAGAAGAAACCCAAATCAGTGCCAGTTATTCACAAAGATCTGGCAGTGTGTGATCTGGACGAGGAGGCCTTGAAAGAGGTAAAATGTTAACTATTTTATGCTCTTGATGGTTTAATTCAAAGTAAAATTGTTATTATGACAATTGATCCATGTACATCAATATAAATTCCATGCTTCTTGTTTGAAATTTCCAGAAATTCTTGGTTGAGTTGAAGAGAAGGAAGGCATTCCCAACTGTACTTACCTACAGGATTCCCTTCTTGAAGGCTTTCCGCTTGAAACCTGAGCCAGAGAACAAGGTGAGCTGGGAACCCGCATGATCTTCCATTCTGCCCTGATTGACAGAAGAGACTTCGGCAAGGGGAATACTCGACGAACAAGGTCAACAATACAGGCCTAAAAATTATTTAATATCAGGGCGGGCAGCATCCGAGGGAGAGAGGGTAAGACTTTTCCGGGGGGGGCAGTTCCGTCTTTGGCCATGTCACTAATGCGGCCCTCGTCCCGACTATGAATGTGGCCCGTGAATCATTTTTTACCCAAAATGATCAAATAATCAAAAGTTAGCAATTTCAACCTCTGTTGTATATGCGGCTCGTCAACTGTCTGAACTAGCCTGATAACATAAAATCCTGTTAATTTTAACACAAACTCAAATCAAAAGCCCCGACCATTTTGTGTCAAATAGAACCAATTACATGTTTTTTATACACGAGAAATATAATTCCTGTTCGTTGTTCATCTTTTTGCAGTATTCGCCCATGGAGATACCCGAGAAAGTGTTTGAAAGACACTTTAATGGACTCAACCCATGGGATTATAGTGGCTCCCCCCTTCCTTTCTGGATACCACCTCAAATCTAATGACTACTGAAGGCTGCATGAACACTGCTTCTTCAAGAGAAGAATATGATTTCCTTCAAATGTTACAAAACACAGGGCAGCAACGAAGTATTGTGTTCTCCTGTGGAAAAATTTATTACAAGAAACAAAAATTTGAACAATAATGAAATTACAAAATAAAGCAGCGCGCGCACGCGGGCACTAACCAGGAGGGTTTTTGATTTGGTTTCTTTTCTTGGGCTGGGTACACGCGATTAATGAAAGGCGGGCTTATACAAGTAGACCACAATGCTTCAATGCTGATGATCATAATCATGGAATTAATGCAATGATTTTTAAAAGTCATTTTAAAATTTAAAATTACCCGTGATTGTTCAATATCCGCTAATTATTTGATGCATATTTCCATGATCATGACAATTATCAATATTATGTTAATAATGTTCTTGGCAAAAATACCTTTGTATATCAAGTATAAAATACATCAAAATGGCAAGAATAATGAAATAATGGGATTAAAAAGTGCAATATTTGTGAACAATCATAATTTGTTGTCATCCTGTGTTTTTTATAGTGAAACGTCTATATTCATGATATTAATTAGTTTAGTAACCGTTGCGTATAGGGCCTAATTGGAAGGAAGGTAGGAAAAAGAAAAAGAAAAGAAAAGAAAAGAAAAGAAAAGAAAAGAAAAGAAAAGAAAAGAAAAGAAAAAGAAAGAAAGAAAGAAAGAAAGAAAGAAAGAAAGAAAGAAAGAAAAAGAAAGAAAGAAAGAAAGAAAGAAAGAAAAGAAAAGAAAGAAAAGAAAAGAAAAGAAAAGAAAAGAAAAAAAGAAAAGGAAAAAGAAAGAAAGAAAGAAAGAAAGAAAGAAAGAAAGAAAGAAAGAAAGAAAGAAAGAAAGAAAGAAAGAAAGAAGAAAGAAATGGGCATCCGTGTGCTGGGAAAAAAAACACTGATTTTTTACCAGCCATTTACCTTGGTGGTGTGGAATCTACAGGGTCAAACATTTTTCTTAAAACCCATTTTGCATGATCTTCAGCCTTTCTCAACATATCTTGACCATTAGAAGTGAAATTATTCAAGTTTAAGTATTGATGCCGACTAAAATTAATGCAGCATGTCACTGCATGTGCGTTGCTAACCATGTGCTATCTACTGAAGATAGCAACATTAAGATATGATAATCAGGCAGGGCCTAATTTTTGCTTCTCATCCTTTCAGATTTTTTAATTAAGTCACAGAACACATGTTAAAGTTGAAACAAACATTTACTATATCCAGACCTATTGTCAAGTAGGCAAAGCGATAGTTGGACTTACCCATGAAACACAGCTTCCTTTTTAAAGGCTTTTCTTGTTTGCGGCGATTTCTTGTAAATAGTCAAAAATGCTTGCGGGATTATTCCTGTAACTTCATCATGATGCCAGATGTTCACATACATGGTCATATCTGAACAAAAACAAAATTGAAATCAGGCAGATTACTGCAACTGCATAGGCCTAGTCGAACTCAGCCATGTCTCAGAGTCAATAGGCCTAACTAGCGCCTAGCCTACTCGACAAAACCCCAATTTTTCAGTTTAGGATTATAGGCCTTAATATCTTGTGCAAGAAAATGGTCTTGACTAGCTGCTGATTAATAATTAGGCCTACACTTACTTTAGCATGGTAAATTTCCAGTAATAAAACTTTTTCAAGTAAGCTTAAACTTTCAAAATTCAATCTAAAGCCATTTTTGAGCATATTTCCAAACCCCATATATCTCACCCCTCCCCCCCCCCCCCCAATGTAATGCAAATTAGCAAAAAACTTACCCCACAAGCAGACAAATCTGGTTATATACTATTCCACAATTTGAATTTTATCATGCTCGGTGATCATGATCTAAATATAACGCATCGCCAGACAGTGTTTCTAGAGTGTCTGTCATACATGTCAAATACAGGTTCCACGCCACCAAATAGAGTTCCTATTCATTTATGTGTTAAAAGGTACTCTGGAGGAATTTGTCGATTTATCATTGTTAAACCTCCTGGTTCATTCAAATCACCATTTTACCTAATGTTTATGACATCTTCTACCATATAACCAACAAATATTGTGTAGGTTAGCAGTACGATTTTTCGCATTGACGCGTCGAAAACTATGTAGGCCTACATCCTGTCAATCTTACAGTACACTGATTCTATAATGTAGTGACATCATCATCTGGTGAAGAAGAACAAAATACGTGCCTCAAATTTCAGAATTGGAAAAAATGTAATCTTTTTATGCTTAGATATTGAGAAAACCATCCACAAAGTACAGCTATTACAAAAAAATAGGCACATCAGCCTTCTTTTCCAATTTTTCCCCATTAAATCAACCCTGGTATGGTTCTCACAATAAAAACACTGATTGTTTCACAAGCTATTTACCTTGGTGGTGTGGAATCTTAAAGGCATGATCCAGAAGTTGGAAACACAACATTAGTTTCGATCCTTGAGGCTTATTATTGGATATCCAAGTGCTGCAAAAACAACATAGTATCTGATGTTGCACATCCATTGAACATCCAGGTGCTGGAAAGACAGCATTTATTGTCTGTCCAATTAACTTAGACACCCAGTTTTTGTTACTTATTTGAAAAAATATCCACTTTCAAAGAAAGTCATGAAAGAAAAGTGTTAACATTCGCTGAGACCTAACGGGATTTTTGTGTTTCCAAAGCATTGAGTGAGAGTTTACCCGAAATTCTATTGAAATTGGAAGGTTTTTCTCAACACTTTAAAAATAATCCGGTAGAAGTTGGGTACCACTATTTTGGAAGGTCTCATTATACAGATTTGTAGGTATTGTGATTTTGGATAGTGAATGGATGAATAGTAAATTAATTATACTCCTCACCAAAAAACATTTTATAAAAATGAAAAATATAATTCAGTTCATAAAATGCAGACAGTGTTTCTAATTGGCATATTTATTCTTAGTGTATTAACTCAGTGATCCCAGTTGTCCCTCAACCAATTACAACAATTCGGCGCGGTATTTGAATCTTGTTCTGTGCATGCTTTTGTATGCCCTATGAATGTTCTGATGTTATTGGTGAGGAGTATAATTCACAATACACTCCAGACGCATAGTAACTAAATTGCCCTATCATTTGTTATAATGCACCAACTGAAATTATTGATTGGCTCCAAACAAAGGATTTGAACCGGTGTCCTTCACCGAAATCATGGCACAGTGCAGTCCATTCAATCAAACATTGTCATCAACCTAATTGATCGTAGTGTATTTGTTATGCGTGTGAGACGACCTCTCGCGGTAGATTGCAAACATGCTTTTGTTGAATGCATTTGAGTAGACCGCCACTATTGTGAATTAGTAAAAGGATCAAAGAAAAAAGGGCGGCATCACTGATCAATATGCATGATTACAATGTTCAAACACCCCTTACTGTAAATAGATTATCCCATCAAAAGTTTCAAGTCATTAGGAATATTCGGCTGGACCCAGATATCTTGCTGTAAATCGGTCAAAATTGAATAAAAATAGACAAGGAAGAATATTTTTTCATCGCTTTACTAATAATTTCTGTTAGGTCTGACCGTGTTTAGCAACTTTTCTTTCATGACTTTTTGCCAAAGTAAAAACTTTTCGAAATATATCCTAAAAACCGGGTGTCTAAGTTATTTGGACAGACAATAGTACCGGTATCTTGCGTTGCTAATTATTTGGCATCGTGTACGTTGAAAAACAACATTATTGTCTGGTTTTGCACATCACTGGGTATCCAAGTGCTGGAAAACAACATTAGTTTATGGATTGTCCATTATTGGGCATCCAGAAAACCGGGCTTCTGAAAAGCTATGACCATTCCTATAAGCGGGTCTTTCCTGCCATCGGATGAATATCGATATTCGCAATTTTATAATCACAAGATGATACCCTTCTTGTCCTCACTTTCGGACCGTCTGTCTGTGTAGTTGCGACCCATTTGAGTCTTCTTTGTTTTATGTTTGTGGTGCAGTATGCTGCATGGCATGATAATTATAGCGACTGGTAATCCAGTAAATAGACGCGTAAATCGACGCACATTGACAAACAAAATCCAACTCGCGCTCGCGTAAATACCCGCGCGCACTGCGCAGCAACTCCCATAGTGATGTACGCACGTTTCCCTAAATAAAAGCCATCACTTTGCGTTTGCTTGCCTTGATGGTAACAATACTAAGCATATTCTCCAAGATATTTAAAGATTAATTCGTCTATAGAAAATGGATAAAAGGATCCAAGCTCCATTAATTGGAAGCTGCCGTGTATGCAAAAAGTTACACAGTTCTGTTAAGGTGAGTTTATGCAGTTTCATTGAGGAAACCTTTTTAAAAAAACCTTGATTACCAGAACTATTACGAAAGAGTTAGGCCTATATTTGACAAACCATGAACGGGTGGGCTACAAAATATTTTCACAGGCCTGTACCATTTACATCGTCATTGTTGGATGTGTGTGCGGGAGGGTGTGAATGTGTGATTGAGAAGTCGGATGATTGTGTGATGTGTAGGCCTATACGGTATATCACTGTGTGGGGTGTATATTTCTATTTACAATTGAAATAACTGTTACCTCTTACTTTTAAATTTCAGAATAACGATAAAGAGCCAACATCTATAGTGCTCTTTGAAGATGAAGAGCCAAAACCTATTGCGCTCGTTAACGATGAAGAGCCAACATCAATATCGCTCTTTGAAGATGAAGAGCCAACATCAATAGCGCTCTTTCCAACTTTGCCTGTGTATTCCACCTCAACAGAGCTGGTTGTTGGAGATTGTGACCATCCAGTCTACCGCGAGCTATATGCGGAGAAACACTGGTCAGAGGTTCCTGTGGAAACTCAGTGCAAGTACTACGCCGATAAGCTAGCCGATTTTAGACGCAAGACAGGACAGAAACAACGTGGTCCTGTTTTTGACAAGTGGGATATCATCGAGCATGTACGATGCAACTCCGTGCGTATCAGGAAGCGGGAGCATGAAGTTGTCAGAGCTTCATATGTGTACCCTGAATCCCCCTGGATGATACACGATGATCCCCAAGGGTAAGTTTATGTCATCCATCTCAATTCCATTTAAATATTAATACAGGACATGTATACTCAAACGCATAAAATGTCATATGATTGCCACCGTTTGAGAAAATCAGAACATTAGGCCTAATTGGTGGCGATCTGAGTCTCATTCCGATTTTTTCTCACAGGGGGTAGCCGGCTACGCCACTATTGCGGGCCTCAACGATATCCAATGTGGTATGCGAAACATTGTCCTTTAGGAAAATCGCACTATATGAAGTGTGCGCTCAAAATGCATCGCCTTTTGAAGTTAGAGGCGGATCCTCAAATCAATTGAGCATTGGAAATTGTTTGCATAGAAATTAAAACCATGACAAATATTAAAGACCACACAATTCAAATTTACAAATAACTGTTCTTTACAAGTAAGCTACATCAGACGAGGCCCTGTCATTATGTTACAGCCGTAATGATTAATTATTCTTGTCCTCTTTTTTTACAACAGATCAGAAGCAATGAGGCTTGGCTTGATGCCAACAAAACCTGCACCAGAAATATCCTCTCCATCTGGTATACAACAAAGTGCATTATCATGCGGGGCAACATCATCAACCTCTTGGTGGAAGAGACTGAAACGCCGTTTCAAGAAGAAACCCAAATCAGTGCCAGTTATTCACAAAGATCTGGCAGTGTGTGATCTGGACGAGGAGGCCTTGAAAGAGGTAAAATGTTAACTATTTTATGCTCTTGATGGTTTAATTCAAAGTAAAATTGTTATTATGACAATTGATCCATGTACATCAATATAAATTCCATGCTTCTTGTTTGAAATTTCCAGAAATTCTTGGTTGAGTTGAAGAGAAGGAAGGCATTCCCAACTGTACTTACCTACAGGATTCCCTTCTTGAAGGCTTTCCGCTTGAAACCTGAGCCAGAGAACAAGGTGAGCTGGGAACCCGCATGATCTTTAATTCTGCACTGATTGACAGATGAGATTTTGGAAAGGGAAAATACTTGACAAAAAAAGACAACAATACAAGCCTAAAAATTATTTAATATCAGGGCGGGCAGCATCCGAGGAGAGAGGGTAAGACTTTTCCGGGGGGCAGCAGTTCCGTCTTTGGCCATGTCACTAATGCGGCCCTCGTCCCGACTATGAATGTGGCCCGTGAATCATTTTTTACCCAAAATGATCAAATAATCAAAAGTTAGCAATTTCAACCTCTGTTGTATATGCGGCTCGTCAACTGTCTGAACTAGCCTGATAACATAAAATCCTGTTAATTTTAACACAAACTCAAATCAAAAGCACCGACCATTTTGTGTCAAATAGAACAAATTACATGTTTTTTATACACGAGAAATATAATTCCTGTTCGTTGTTCATCTTTTTGCAGTATTCGCCCATGGAGATACCGAGAAAGTGTTTGAAAGACACTTTAATGGACTCAACCCATGGGATTATAGTGGCTCCCCTTCCTTTCTGGATACCACCTCAAGTCTAATGACTACTGAAGGCTGCATGAACACTGCTTCTTCAAGAGAAGAATATGATTTCCTTCAAATGTTACAAAACACAGGGCAGCAACGAAGTATTGTGTTCTCCTGTGGAAAAATTTATTACAAGAAACAAAAATTTGAACAATAATGAAATTACAAAAATAAAAGATTACGCACGCGGGCACTAACCGGGAGGGTTTTTGATTTGGTTTCTTTTCTTGGGCTGGGTACACGCGATTAATGAAAGGCGGGCTTATACAAGTAGACCACAATGCTTCAATGCTGATGATCATAATCATGGAATTAATGCAATGATTTTTAAAAGTCATTTTAAAATTTAAAATTACCCGTGATTGTTCAATATCCGCTAATTATTTGATGCATATTTCCATGATCATGACAATTATCAATATTATGTTAATAAAAAAAAAAAAAAAATACCTTTGTATATCAAGTATAAAATACATCAAAAATGGCAAGAATAATGAAATAATGGGATTAAAAAGTGCAATATTTGTGAACAATCATAATTTGTTGTCATCCTGTGTTTTTTTTTATAGTGAAACGTCTATATTCATGATATTAATTAGTTTAGTAACCGTTGCGTATAGGGCCTAATTGGAAGGAAGGTAGGAAAAAAGAAAAAGAAAAGAAAAGAAAAGAAAAGAAAAGAAAAGAAAAGAAAAGAAAAGAAAAGAAAAGAAAAGAAAAAAGAAAGAAAGAAAGAAAGAAAGAAAGAAAGAAAGAAAGAAAGAAAGAAAGAAAGAAAAGAAAGAAAAGAAAAGAAAGAAAGAAAAGAAAAGAAAAGAAAAGAAAAGAAAAGAAAAGGAAAGAAAAGGAAAAAGAAAGAAAGAAAGAAAGAAAGAAAGAAAGAAAGAAAGAAAGAAAGAAAGAAGAAAGAAATGGGCATCCGTGTGCTGGGAAAAAAAACACTGATTTTTTACCAGCCATTTACCTTGGTGGTGTGGAATCTACAGGGTCAAACATTTTTCTTAAAACCCATTTTGCATGATCTTCAGCCTTTCTCAACATATCTTGACCATTAGAAGTGAAATTATTCAAGTTTAAGTATTGATGCCGACTAAAATTAATGCAGCATGTCACTGCATGTGCGTTGTTAACCATGTGCTATCTACTGAAGATAGCAACATTAAGATATGATAATCAGGCAGGGCCTAATTTTTTGCTTCTCATCCTTTCAGATTTTTTAATTAAGTCACAGAACACATGTTAAAGTTGAAACAAACATTTTACTATATCCAGACCTATTGTCAAGTAGGCAAAGCGATAGTTGGACTTACCCATGAAACACAGCTTCCTTTTTAAAGGCTTTTCTTGTTTGCGGCGATTTCTTGTAAATAGTCAAAAATGCTTGCGGGATTATTCCTGTAACTTCATCATGATGCCAGATGTTCACATACATGGTCATATCTGAACAAAAACAAAATTGAAATCAGGCAGATTACTGCAACTGCATAGGCCTAGTCGAACTCAGCCATGTCTCAGAGTCAATAGGCCTAACTAGCGCCTAGCCTACTCGACAAAACCCCAATTTTTCAGTTTAGGATTATAGGCCTTAATATCTTGTGCAAGAAAATGGTCTTGACTAGCTGCTGATTAATAATTAGGCCTACACTTACTTTAGCATGGTAAATTTCCAGTAATAAAACTTTTTCAAGTAAGCTTAAACTTTCAAAATTCAATCTAAAGCCATTTTTGAGCATATTTCCAAACCCCCATATATCTAACCCATACCCCCCCCCCCAATGTAATGCAAATTAGCAAAAAAACTTACCCCAAAGCAGACAAATCTGGTTATATACTATTCCACAATTTGAATTTTATCATGCTCGGTGATCATGATCTAAATATAACGCATCGCCAGACAGTGTTTCTAGAGTGTCTGTCATACATGTCAAATACAGGTTCCACGCCACCAAATAGAGTTCCTATTCATTTATGTGTTAAAAGGTACTCTGGAGGAATTTGTCGATTTATCATTGTTAAACCTCCCTGGTTCATTCAAATCACCATTTTACCTAATGTTTATGACATCTTCTACCATATAACCAACAAATATTGTGTAGGTAAGCAGTACGATTTTTCGCATTGACGCGTCGAAAACTATGTAGGCCTACATCCTGTCAATCTTACAGTAGGCCTACACTGATTCTATAATGTAGTGACATCATCATCTGGTGAAGAAGAACAAAATACGTGCCTCAAATTTCAGAATTGGAAAAAATGTAATCTTTTTATGCTTAGATATTGAGAAAACCATCCACAAAGTACAGCTATTACAAAAAAATAGGCACATCAGCCTTCTTTTCCAATTTTTTCCCCATTAAATCAACCCTGGTATGGTTCTCACAATAAAAACACTGATTGTTTCACAAGCTATTTACCTTGGTGGTGTGGAATCTTAAAGGCATGATCCAGAAGTTGGAAACACAACATTAGTTTCGATCCTTGAGGCTTATTATTGGATATCCAAGTGCTGCAAAAACAACATAGTATCTGATGTTGCACATCCATTGAACATCCAGGTGCTGGAAAGACAGCATTTAGTACCGGTATCTTGCGTTGCTAATTATTTGGCATCGTGTACGTTGAAAAACAACATTATTGTCTGGTTTTGCACATCACTGGGTATCCAAGTGCTGAAAACAACATTAGTTTATGGATTGTCCATTATTGGGCATCCAGAAAACCGGGCTTCTGAAAAGCTATGACCATTCCTATAAGCGGGTCTTTCCTGCCATCGGATGAATATCGATATTCGCAATTTTATAATCACAAGATGATACCCTTCTTGTCCTCACTTTCGGACCGTCTGTCTGTGTAGTTGCGACCCATTTGAGTCTTCTTTGTTTTATGTTTGTGGTGCAGTATGCTGCATGGCATGATAATTATAGCGACTGGTAATCCAGTAAATAGACGCGTAAATCGACGCACATTGACAAACAAAATCCAACTCGCGCTCGCGTAAATACCCGCGCGCACTGCGCAGCAACTCCCATAGTGATGTACGCACGTTTCCCTAAATAAAAGCCATCACTTTGCGTTTGCTTGCCTTGATGGTAACAATACTAAGCATATTCTCCAAGATATTTAAAGATTAATTCGTCTATAGAAAATGGATAAAAGGATCCAAGCTCCATTAATTGGAAGCTGCCGTGTATGCAAAAAGTTACACAGTTCTGTTAAGGTGAGTTTATGCAGTTTCATTGAGGAAACCTTTTTTAAAAAAAACCTTGATTACCAGAACTATTACGAAAGAGTTAGGCCTATATTTGACAAACCATGAACGGGTGGGCTACAAAATATTTTCACAGGCCTGTACCATTTACATCGTCATTGTTGGATGTGTGTGCGGGAGGGTGTGAATGTGTGATTGAGAAGTCGGATGATTGTGTGATGTGTAGGCCTATACGGTATATCAATGTGTGGGGTGTATATTTCTATTTACAATTGAAATAACTGTTACCTCTTACTTTTAAATTTCAGAATAACGATAAAGAGCCAACATCTATAGTGCTCTTTGAAGATGAAGAGCCAAAACCTATTGCGCTCGTTAACGATGAAGAGCCAACATCAATATCGCTCTTTGAAGATGAAGAGCCAACATCAATAGCGCTCTTTTCAACTTTGCCTGTGTATTCCACCTCAACAGAGCTGGTTGTTGGAGATTGTGACCATCCAGTCTACCGCGAGCTATATGCGGAGAAACACTGGTCAGAGGTTCCTGTGGAAACTCAGTGCAAGTACTACGCCGATAAGCTAGCCGATTTTAGACGCAAGACAGGACAGAAACAACGTGGTCCTGTTTTTGACAAGTGGGATATCATCGAGCATGTACGATGCAACTCCGTGCGTATCAGGAAGCGGGAGCATGAAGTTGTCAGAGCTTCATATGTGTACCCTGAATCCCCCTGGATGATACACGATGATCCCCAAGGGTAAGTTTATGTCATCCATCTCAATTCCATTTAAATATTAATACAGGACATGTATACTCAAACGCATAAAATGTCATATGATTGCCACCGTTTGAGAAAATCAGAACATTAGGCCTAATTGGTGGCGATCTGAGTCTCATTCCGATTTTTTTCTCACAGGGGGTAGCCGGCTACGCCACTATTGCGGGCCTCAACGATATCCAATGTGGTATGCGAAACATTGTCCTTTAGGAAAATCGCACTATATGAAGTGTGCGCTCAAAATGCATCGCCTTTTGAAGTTAGAGGCGGATCCTCAAATCAATTGAGCATTGGAAATTGTTTGCATAGAAATTAAAACCATGACAAATATTAAAGACCACACAATTCAAATTTACAAATAACTGTTCTTTACAAGTAAGCTACATCAGACGAGGCCCTGTCATTATGTTACAGCCGTAATGATTAATTATTCTTGTCCTCTTTTTTACAACAGATCAGAAGCAATGAGGCTTGGCTTGATGCCAACAAAACCTGCACCAGAAATATCCTCTCCATCTGGTATACAACAAAGTGCATTATCATGCGGGGCAACATCATCAACCTCTTGGTGGAAGAGACTGAAACGCCGTTTCAAGAAGAAACCCAAATCAGTGCCAGTTATTCACAAAGATCTGGCAGTGTGTGATCTGGACGAGGAGGCCTTGAAAGAGGTAAAATGTTAACTATTTTATGCTCTTGATGGTTTAATTCAAAGTAAAATTGTTATTATGACAATTGATCCATGTACATCAATATAAATTCCATGCTTCTTGTTTGAAATTTCCAGAAATTCTTGGTTGAGTTGAAGAGAAGGAAGGCATTCCCAACTGTACTTACCTACAGGATTCCCTTCGTGAAGGCTTTCCGCTCGAATCCTGAGCCAGAGAACAAGGTGAGCTGAGAACCCGCATGATCTTTAATTCTGCACTGATTGACAGATGAGATTTTGGAAAGGGGGAATACTTGACGAAAAAGGTCAACAATACAGGCCTAAAAATTATTTAATATCAGGGCGGGCAGCATCCGAGGGAGAGAGGGTAAGACTTTTCCCGGGGGGGCGGCAGTTCCGTCTTTGGCCATGTCACTAATGCGGCCCTCGTCCCGACTATGAATGTGGCCCGTGAATCATTTTTTTACCCAAAATGATCAAATAATCAAAAGTTAGCAATTTCAACCTCTGTTGTATATGCGGCTCGTCAACTGTCTGAACCAGCCTGATAACATAACATCCTGTTAATTTTAACACAAACTCAAATCAAAAGCCCCTGACCATTTTGTGTCAAATAGAACCAATTACATGTTTTTTATACACGAGAAATATAATTCCTGTTCGTTGTTCATCTTTTTGCAGTATTCGCCCATGGAGATACCCGAGAAAGTGTTTGAAAGACACTTTAATGGACTCAACCCATGGGATTATAGTGGCTCCCCCCTTCCTTTCTGGATACCACCTCAAGTCTAATGACTACTGAAGGCTGCATGAACACTGCTTCTTCAAGAGAAGAATATGATTTCCTTCAAATGTTACAAAACACAGGGCAGCAACGAAGTATTGTGTTCTCCTGTGGAAAAATTTATTACAAGAAACAAAAATTTGAACAATAATGAAATTACAAAAAATAAAGCAGCGCGCACGCGGGCACTAACCGGGAGGGTTTTGATTTGGTTTCTTTTCTTGGGCTGGGTACACGCGATTAATGAAAGGCGGGCTTATACAAGTAGACCACAATGCTTCAATGCTGATGATCATAATCATGGAATTAATGCAATGATTTTTAAAAGTCATTTTAAAATTTAAAATTACCCGTGATTGTTCAATATCCGCTAATTATTTGATGCATATTTCCATGATCATGACAATTATCAATATTATGTTAATAATGTTCTTGGCAAAAATACCTTTGTATATCAAGTATAAAATACATGAAAAATGGCAAGAATAATGAAATAATGGGATTAAAAAGTGCAATATTTGTGAACAATCATAATTTCTTGTCGTCCTGTGTTTTTTTTATAGTGAAACGTCTATATTCATGATATTAATTAGTTTAGTAACCGTTGCGTATAGGGCCTAATTGAAAGGAAGGTAGGAAAAAGAAAAAGAAAAGAAAAGAAAAGAAAAGAAAAGAAAAAAAGAAAAGAAAAGAAAAGAAAAGAAAAAAGAAAAGAAAGAAAGAAAGAAAGAAAGAAAGAAAGAAAGAAAGAAAGAAAGAAAGAAAGAAAGAAAGAAAGAAAGAAAGAAAAGAAAGAAAAGAAAAGAAAGAAAAGAAAAGAAAAGAAAGAAAGAAAGAAAGAAAGAAAGAAAGAAAGAAAGAAAGAAAGAAAGAAAGAAAGAAAGAAAGAAGAAAGAAATGGGCATCCGTGTGCTGGGAAAAAAAACACTGATTTTTTTACCAGCCATTTACCTTGGTGGTGTGGAATCTACAGGGTCAAACATTTTTCTTAAAAACCCATTTTGCATGATCTTCAGCCTTTCTCAACATATCTTGACCATTAGAAGTGAAATTATTCAAGTTTAAGTATTGATGCCGACTAAAATTAATGCAGCATGTCACTGCATGTGCGTTGTTAACCATGTGCTATCTACTGAAGATAGCAACATTAAGATATGATAATCAGGCAGGGCCTAATTTTTTGCTTCTCATCCTTTCAGATTTTTTAATTAAGTCACAGAACACATGTTAAAGTTGAAACAAACATTTATATCCAGACCTATTGTCAAGTAGGCAAAGCGATAGTTGGACTCCCCTACCCATGAAACACAGCTTTTTTTTAAAGGCTTTTTCTTGTTTGCGGCGATTTCTTGTAAATAGTCAAAAATGCTTGCAGGATTATTCCTGTAACTTCATCATGATGCCAGATGTTCACATACATGGTCATATCTGAACAAAAACAAAATTGAAATCAGGCAGATTACTGCAACTGCATAGGCCTAGTCGAACTCAGCCATGTCTCAGAGTCAATAGGCCTAACTAGCGCCTAGCCTACTCGACAAAACCCCAATTTTTCAGTTTAGGATTATAGGCCTTAATATCTTGTGCAAGAAAATGGTCTTGACTAGCTGCTGATTAATAATTAGGCCTACACTTACTTTAGCATGGTAAATTTCCAGTAATAAAACTTTTTCAAGTAAGCTTAAACTTTCAAAATTCAATCTAAAGCCATGGTTTTTGAGCATATTTCAAACCCCCATATATCTAACCCATGCCCCCCAATGTAATGCAAATTAGCAAAAAAAAACTTACCCCAAAGCAGACAAATCTGGTTATATATACTATTCCACAATTTGAATTTTATCATGCTCGGTGATCATGATCTAAATATAACGCATCGCCAGACAGTGTTTCTAGAGTGTCTGTCATACATGTCAAATACAGGTTCCACGCCACCAAATAGAGTTCCTATTCATTTATGTGTTAAAAGGTACCCTGGAGGAATTTGTCGATTTATCATTGTTAAACCTCCCTGGTTCATTCAAATCACCATTTTACCTAATGTTTATGACATCTTCTACCATATAACCAACAAATATTGTGTAGGTAAGCAGTACGATTTTTCGCATTGACGCGTCGAAAACTATGTAGGCCTACATCCTGTCAATCTTACAGTACACTGATTCTATAATGTAGTGACATCATCATCTGTGAAGAAGAACAAAATACGTGCCTCAAATTTCAGAATAAAAAAAAAAATGTAATCTTTTTATGCTTAGATATTGAGAAAACCATCCACAAAGTACAGCTATTACAAAAAAATAATCACAAGATGATACCCTTCTTGTCCTCACTTTCGGACCGTCTGTCTGTGTAGTTGCGACCCATTTGAGTCTTCTTTGTTTTATGTTTGTGGTGCAGTATGCTGCATGGCATGATAATTATAGCGACTGGTAATCCAGTAAATAGACGCGTAAATCGACGCACATTGACAAACAAAATCCAACTCGCGCTCGCGTAAATACCCGCGCGCACTGCGCAGCAACTCCCATAGTGATGTACGCACGTTTCTAAATAAAAGCCATCACTTTGCGTTTGCTTGCCTTGATGGTAACAATACTAAGCATATTCTCCAGCGGATATTTAGAAGATTAATTCGTCTATAGAAAATGGATAAAAGGATCCAAGCTCCATTAATTGGAAGCTGCCGTGTATGCAAAAAGTTACACAGTTCTGTTAAGGTGAGTTTATGCAGTTTCATTGAGGAAACCTTTTTTTAAAAAAACCCTTGATTACCAGAACTATTACGAAAGAGTTAGGCCTATATTTGACAAACCATGAACGGGTGGGCTACAAAATATTTTCACAGGCCTGTACCATTTACATCGTCATTGTTGGATGTGTGTGCAGGAGGGTGTGAATGTGTGATTGAGAAGTCGGATGATTGTGTGATGTGTAGGCCTATACGGTATATCAATGTGTGGGGTGTATATTTCTATTTACAATTGAAATAACTGTTACCTCTTACTTTTAAATTTCAGAATAACGATAAAGAGCCAACATCTATAGTGCTCTTTGAAGATGAAGAGCCAAAACCTATTGCGCTCGTTAACGATGAAGAGCCAACATCAATATCGCTCTTTGAAGATGAAGAGCCAACATCAATAGCGCTCTTTCCAACTTTGCCTGTGTATTCCACCTCAACAGAGCTGGTTGTTGGAGATTGTGACCATCCAGTCTACCGCGAGCTATATGCGGAGAAACACTGGTCAGAGGTTCCTGTGGAAACTCAGTGCAAGTACTACGCCGATAAGCTAGCCGATTTTAGACGCAAGACAGGACAGAAACAACGTGGTCCTGTTTTTGACAAGTGGGATATCATCGAGCATGTACGATGCAACTCCGTGCGTATCAGGAAGCGGGAGCATGAAGTTGTCAGAGCTTCATATGTGTACCCTGAATCTCCCTGGATGATACACGATGATCCCCAAGGGTAAGTTTATGTCATCCATCTCAATTCCATTTAAATATTAATACAGGACATGTATACTCAAACGCATAAAATGTCATATGATTGCCACCGTTTGAGAAAATCAGAACATTAGGCCTAATTGGTGGCGATCTGAGTCTCATTCCGATTTTTTTTCACAGGTAGCCGGTTACGCCACTCTTGCGGGCCTCAACGATATCCAATGTGGTATGCGAAACATTGTCCTTTAGGAAAATCGCACTATATGAAGTGTGCGCTCAAAATGCATCGCCTTTTGAAGTTAGAGGCGGATCCTCAAATCAATTGAGCATTGGAAATTGTTTGCATAGAAAGAAAAACCATGACAAATATTAAAGACCACACAATTCAAATTTACAAATAACTGTTCTTTACAAGGAAAAGCTACATCAGACGAGGCCCTGTCATTATGTTACAGCCGTAATGATTAATTATTCTTGTCCTCTTTTTTTACAACAGATCAGAAGCAATGAGGAAAAGAAAAGAAAAAAAAAAAAGAAAAAAAGAAAGAAAGAAAGAAAGAAAGAAAGAAAGAAAGAAAAGAAAAGAAAAGAAAAGAAAAGAAAAGAAAAGAAAAAAAAAGAAAGAAAGAAAGAAAGAAAGAAAGAAAGAAAGAAAGAAAGAAAGAAAGAAATGGGCATCCGTGTGCTGGGAAAAAAACACTGATTTTTTTTACCAGCCATTTACCTTGGTGGTGTGGAATCTACAGGGTCAAACATTTTTCTTAAAACCCCATTTTGCATGATCTTCAGCCTTTCTCAACATATCTTGACCATTAGAAGTGAAATTATTCAAGTTTAAGTATTGATGCCGACTAAAATTAATGCAGCATGTCACTGCATGTGCGTTGTTAACCATGTGCTATCTACTGAAGATAGCAACATTAAGATATGATAATCAGGCAGGGCCTAATTTTTGCTTCTCATCCTTTCAGATTTTTTTAATTAAGTCACAGAACACATGTTAAAGTTGAAACAAACATACTATATCCAGACCTATTGTCAAGTAGGCAAAGCGATAGTTGGACTTACCCATAAAACACAGCTTCCTTTTTAAAGGCTTTTCTTGTTTGCGGCGATTTCTTGTAAATAGTCAAAAATGCTTGCGGGATTATTCCTGTAACTTCATCATGTTGCCAGATGTTCACATACATGGTCATATCTGAACAAAAACAAAATTGAAATCAGGCAGATTACTGCAACTGCATAGGCCTAGTCGAACTCAGCCATGTCTCAGAGTCAATAGGCCTAACTAGCGCCTAGCCTACTAGACAAAACCCCAATTTTTCAGTTTAGGATTATAGGCCTTAATATCTTGTGCAAGAAAATGGTCTTGACTAGCTGCTGATTAATAATTAGGCCTACACTTACTTTTAGCATGGTAAATTTCCAGTAATAAAACTTTTTCAAGTAAGCTTAAACTTTCAAAATTCAATCTAAAGCCATTTTTGAGCATATTTCCAAACCCCATATATCTAACCCATACCCCCCCATGTAATGCAAATTAGCAAAAAAACTTACCCCAAAGCAGACAAATCTGGTTATATACTATTCCACAATTTGAATTTTATCATGCTCGGTGATCATGATCTAAATATAACGCATCGCCAGACAGTGTTTCTAGAGTGTCTGTCATACATGTCAAATACAGGTTCCACGCCACCAAATAGAGTTCCTATTCATTTATGTGTTAAAAGGTACTCTGGAGGAATTTGTCGATTTATCATTGTTAAACCTCCCTGGTTCATTCAAATCACCATTTTACCTAATGTTTATGACATCTTCTACCATATAACCAACAAATATTGTGTAGGTAAGCAGTACGATTTTTCGCATTGACGCGTCGAAAACTATGTAGGCCTACATCCTGTCAATCTTACAGTACACTGATTCTATAATGTAGTGACATCATCATCTGGTGAAGAAGAACAAAATACGGGCCTCAAATTAAAAAAAAAAAAAAAATATAATCTTTTTATGCTTAGATATTGAGAAAACCATCCACAAAGTACAGCTATTACAAAAAAAATAGGCACATCAGCCTTCTTTTCCAATTTTTTCCCATTAAATCAACCCTGGTATGGTTCTCACAATAAAACACTGATTGTTTCACAAGCTATTTACCTTGGTGGTGTGGAATCTTAAAGGCATGATCCAGAAGTTGGAAACACAACATTAGTTTCGATCCTTGAGGCTTATTATTGGATATCCAAGTGCTGCAAAAACAACATAGTATCTGATGTTGCACATCCATTGAACATCCAGGTGCTGGAAAGACAGCATTTAGTACCGGTATCTTGCGTTGCTAATTATTTGGCATCGTGTACGTTGAAAAACAACATTATTGTCTGGTTTTGCACATCACTGGGTATCCAAGTGCTGGAAAACAACATTAGTTTATGGATTGTCCATTATTGGGCATCCAGAAAACCGGGCTTCTGAAAAGCTATGACCATTCCTATAAGCGGGTCTTTCCTGCCATCGGATGAATATCGATATTCGCAATTTTATAATCACAAGATGATACCCTTCTTGTCCTCACTTTCGGACCGTCTGTCTGTGTAGTTGCGACCCATTTGAGTCTTCTTTGTTTTATGTTTGTGGTGCAGTATGCTGCATGCACAGAATTAAAACCAGAGAACCAGGACTCGATCGCCATCTTGATACAGGCATGGAGCAAAAATTGGGGGTATTCGGTTTCCCTCGGAATGCGCTCGAGGCATTCGTTGTCGTGCAAGCGCGACATGGATGAAGGACGCATTTGAGAGACGCACTTGATGCGCCCTGCACACGAGTACCAAGACGCTTCAGATGAGACGCAGAATTGTTTTCGTTCGTCTCCGCGCACCGTCGGCAAGGACCCGAATACCCCCAATTTTCTCCCCATAGCTGACGGCGCAATTGTACGTGGCGGTATAGGGAGTCCCGGTTCTCCTTCTCTAATTCTGTGGCTGCATGGCATGATAATTATAGCGACTGGTAATCCAGTAAATAGACGCGTAAATCGACGCACATTGACAAACAAAATCCAACTCGCGCTCGCGTAAATACCCGCGCGCACTGCGCAGCAACTCCCATAGTGATGTACGCACGTTTCCCTAAATAAAAGCCATCACTTTGCGTTTGCTTGCCTTGATGGTAACAATACTAAGCATATTCTCCAAGATATTTAAAGATTAATTCGTCTATAGAAAATGGATAAAAGGATCCAAGCTCCATTAATTGGAAGCTGCCGTGTATGCAAAAAGTTACACAGTTCTGTTAAGGTGAGTTTATGCAGTTTCATTGAGGAAACCTTTTTAAAAAAAAAACCTTGATTACCAGAACTATTACGAAAGAGTTAGGCCTATATTTGACAAACCATGAACGGGTGGGCTACAAAATATTTTCACAGGCCTGTACCATTTACATCGTCATTGTTGGATGTGTGTGCGGGAGGGTGTGAATGTGTGATTGAGAAGTCGGATGATTGTGTGATGTGTAGGCCTATACGGTATATCAATGTGTGGGTGTATATTTCTATTTACAATTGAAATAACTGTTACCTCTTACTTTTAAATTTCAGAATAACGATAAAGAGCCAACATCTATAGTGCTCTTTGAAGATGAAGAGCCAAAACCTATTGCGCTCGTTAACGATGAAGAGCCAACATCAATATCGCTCTTTGAAGATGAAGAGCCAACATCAATAGCGCTCTTTCCAACTTTGCCTGTGTATTCCACCTCAACAGAGCTGGTTGTTGGAGATTGTGACCATCCAGTCTACCGCGAGCTATATGCGGAGAAACACTGGTCAGAGGTTCCTGTGGAAACTCAGTGCAAGTACTACGCCGATAAGCTAGCCGATTTTAGACGCAAGACAGGACAGAAACAACGTGGTCCTGTTTTTGACAAGTGGGATATCATCGAGCATGTACGATGCAACTCCGTGCGTATCAGGAAGCGGGAGCATGAAGTTGTCAGAGCTTCATATGTGTACCCTGAATCCCCTGGATGATACACGATGATCCCCAAGGGTAAGTTTATGTCATCCATCTCAATTCCATTTAAATATTAATACAGGACATGTATACTCAAACGCATAAAATGTCATATGATTGCCACCGTTTGAGAAAATCAGAACATTAGGCCTAATTGGTGGCGATCTGAGTCTCATTCCGATTTTTTTTCTCACAGGGGTAGCCGGCTACGCCACTATTTGGGCCTCAACGATATCCAATGTGGTATGCGAAACATTGTCCTTTAGGAAAATCGCACTATATGAAGTGTGCGCTCAAAATGCATCGCCTTTTGAAGTTAGAGGCGGATCCTCAAATCAATTGAGCATTGGAAATTGTTTGCATAGAAATTAAAACCATGACAAATATTAAAGACCACACAATTCAAATTTACAAATAACTGTTCTTTACAAGTAAGCTACATCAGACGAGGCCCTGTCATTATGTTACAGCCGTAATGATTAATTATTCTTGTCCTCTTTTTTACAACAGATCAGAAGCAATGAGGCTTGGCTTGATGCCAACAAAACCTGCACCAGAAATATCCTCTCCATCTGGTATACAACAAAGTGCATTATCATGCGGGGCAACATCATCAACCTCTTGGTGGAAGAGACTGAAACGCCGTTTCAAGAAGAAACCCAAATCAGTGCCAGTTATTCACAAAGATCTGGCAGTGTGTGATCTGGACGAGGAGGCCTTGAAAGAGGTAAAATGTTAACTATTTTATGCTCTTGATGGTTTAATTCAAAGTAAAATTGTTATTATGACAATTGATCCATGTACATCAATATAAATTCCATGCTTCTTGTTTGAAATTTCCAGAAATTCTTGGTTGAGTTGAAGAGAAGGAAGGCATTCCCAACTGTACTTACCTACAGGATTCCCTTCTTGAAGGCTTTCCGCCCGAAACCTGAGCCAGAGAACAAGGTGAGCTGGGAACCCGCATGATCTTTAATTCTGCACTGATTGACAGATGAGATTTTGGAAAGGGGGAATACTTGACGAAAAAGGTCAACAATACAGGCCTAAAAATTATTTAATATCAGGGCGGGCAGCATCCGAGGGAGAGAGGGTAAGACTTTTCCCGGGGGGGCGGCAGTTCCGTCTTTGGCCATGTCACTAATGCGGCCCTCGTCCCGACTATGAATGTGGCCCGTGAATCATTTTTTTACCCAAAATGATCAAATAATCAAAAGTTAGCAATTTCAACCTCTGTTGTATATGCGGCTCGTCAACTGTCTGAACTAGCCTGATAACATAAAATCCTGTTAATTTTAACACAAACTCAAATCAAAAGCCCCGACCATTTTGTGTCAAATAGAACCAATTACATGTTTTTTATACACGAGAAATATAATTCCTGTTCGTTGTTCATCTTTTGCAGTATTCGCCCATGGAGATACCTGAGAAAGTGTTTGAAAGACACTTTAATGGACTCAACCCATGGGATTATAGTGGCTCCCCCTTCCTTTCTGGATACCACCTCAAGTCTAATGACTACTGAAGGCTGCATGAACACTGCTTCTTCAAGAGAAGAATATGATTTCCTTCAAATGTTACAAAACACAGGGCAGCAACGAAGTATTGTGTTCTCCTGTGGAAAAATTTATTACAAGAAACAAAAATTTGAACAATAATGAAATTACAAAAATAAAGAAGCAGCGCACGCGGGCACTAACCGGGAGGGTTTTGATTTGGTTTCTTTTCTTGGGCTGGGTACACGCGATTAATGAAAGGCGGGCTTATACAAGTAGACCACAATGCTTCAATGCTGATGATCATAATCATGGAATTAATGCAATGATTTTTAAAAGTCATTTTAAAATTTAAAATTACCCGTGATTGTTCAATATCCGCTAATTATTTGATGCATATTTCCATGATCATGACAATTATCAATATTATGTTAATAATGTTCTTGGCAAAAATACCTTTGTATATCAAGTATAAAATACATCAAAAATGGCAAGAATAATGAAATAATGGGATTAAAAAGTGCAATATTTGTGAACAATCATAATTTGTTGTCATCCTGTGTTTTTTTATAGTGAAACGTCTATATTCATGATATTAATTAGTTTAGTAACCGTTGCGTATAGGGCCTAATTGAAAGGAAGGTAGGAAAAAAGAAAAAAGAAAAGAAAAGAAAAGAAAAGAAAAGAAAAGAAAAGAAAAGAAAAGAAAAGAAAAGAAAAGAAAAAGAAAAAGAAAGAAAGAAAGAAAGAAAGAAAGAAAGAAAGAAAGAAAGAAAGAAAGAAAGAAAGAAAGAAAGAAAGAAAAGAAAAGAAAAGAAAAGAAAAGAAAAGAAAAGAAAAGAAAAGAAAAAAAAGAAAGAAAGAAAGAAAGAAAGAAAGAAAGAAAGAAAGAAGAGAAGAAAGAAATGGGCATCCGTGTGCTGGGAAAAAAAACACTGATTTTTTACCAGCCATTTACCTTGGTGGTGTGGAATCTACAGGGTCAAACATTTTCTTAAAACCCCATTTTGCATGATCTTCAGCCTTTCTCAACATATCTTGACCATTAGAAGTGAAATTATTCAAGTTTAAGTATTGATGCCGACTAAAATTAATGCAGCATGTCACTGCATGTGCGTTGTTAACCATGTGCTATCTACTGAAGATAGCAACATTAAGATATGATAATCAGGCAGGGCCTAATTTTTTGCTTCTCATCCTTTCAGATTTTTTAATTAAGTCACAGAACACATGTTAAAGTTGAAACAAACATTAGGCAAAATAAAAAAATAAACATGTTTCACGTCCCCTCCCGCTTCCTTTTTTGAGGTTTCCTCAAATATATTTTTATTTTTTTAAATTCCGTTATAACTTTTCAAAAAATATGTCTAGGAAGTTGGAATACTTTCTATAGCCTTGTTAAGATACAAGAAACATTTTAGGATGGTTTTGTGATCATTGAGGGGGTGTAACTCTCAAAACAACAAATAAAAAAGGGCCTCCTCCTTTTTCCAGGCATTTATTGTATACGCTAAAACAGCTCTAAGTATGGGTATTTACACTAATTTTGCGATAAAAAATAGAAAATATAAAGCCCCTCCTCCTCCTTTTTTTGAAAACCCGGACGTGAAACATGTTTTATTTTTTACTTGGCCTTACTATATCCAGACCTATTGTCAAGTAGGCAAAGCGATAGTTGGACTTACCCATGAAACACAGCTTCCTTTTTAAAGGCTTTTCTTGTTTGCGGCGATTTCTTGTAAATAGTCAAAAATGCTTGCGGGATTATTCCTGTAACTTCACCATGTTGCCAGATGTTCACATACATGGTCATATCTGAACAAAAACAAAATTGAAATCAGGCAGATTACTGCAACTGCATAGGCCTAGTCGAACTCAGCCATGTCTCAGAGTCAATAGGCCTAACTAGCGCCTAGCCTACTCGACAAAACCCCAATTTTTCAGTTTAGGATTATAGGCCTTAATATCTTGTGCAAGAAAATGGTCTTGACTAGCTGCTGATTAATAATTAGGCCTACACTTACTTTAGGGAGTGTTCAGAAATACTTTGGTGGGGGGCTGGTAAAAAGGAGGGGGGCCAAAAAGTTTTGGACCTAAAAGAGGGGGACCAAAAGTTTTAGGTGGTAGGAAAGGGGGTCAAAAAAGTTTGCCCCTTTAAAAACCCAACATTTTTTCGCGCATTGAGACCCTCTATATCACTTTTAACATGGGCAAGTTTGGGTTTTCAGTGCTTTTCTTGAAAAAATGATGGCACTTAGTGTACACATATCTATTAATTAATATAACATCAAAGATGATCAGCAACATGCAACATCTGGGTTGTCTAAGAAATACTGGCACTTTTTATCATAGAATTTTATATCTCTTCAAAGTAGGCTACAAACATGTACCAATCTGGTCAAAATACTACTAAATCAAGAAAATATTGCAAATAAATTGTTTACTATATGGTCATTTTCACAGTAAAGGGTGTAACTTTTGATTTTTAGGGTCAAAATTTCAAACCACTTAAATATGTTTCTGTTTACTGTAATCATGCATAAAAGCAACTTAAATTCCAGTAAAATAATGTTTCAAGGCTTAAACCTTTTGATTTCTGATAAAAAATTTGACATTTCCATAACATTTTGGTTAAAATCTAAGAAAAAATGTATTTTACATAAGCTCAGAAAATTATGACATGAAAGCTGGAATACATGTGAAATCCCATTCCAAAGTAAGTCAACAGATATAAGTTAAATATTATACCATGTTTTGCTATGTTTGTAATTGCAATTTTGAAAATTTTTAACATCAAGGGTCATTTGCAATGGAAATTTCCCAACCTTAAACATATTTTTTAAGTTTTAATTGGGTTCCTAAAATAATTTGAATGTCTAACTTCATGTACAAATACTACTTGATGAAAGAAACCTCCCAGCCAAGTTTCACAGAAATTGGACTTATTTTCTAGAATTGGCAATTCAAGCGATCTGTGTTTCGGAGGCTTCAGTTAACAACACAGGTGATCATAAAAGTAAAATATTTGGCTAACTACTACAAGTTGACATGAAAAAATAGGTTAAAAATATCACAATTACCAATTTTCATGCATTGCTTCTAAGTATTGAATTTCAGTTGTGACAAAACTTAAATTATCACAGCAAGTCATTTTTTTGTTTCGGAGGCTTCATGTTAACAATGGTTAAACATTGCAGAAGTAGTTTTTTTGAAAACAACACTGTTGGGATCATCTAAGCTGTTATTTTCTTGTGTGTATTGAATCAATGATTCTATGCGGCAGATATTGTAGATTTATAACATGGTAATTTTTTCACCCATTTGTTAAGTATGGTGTTATTTGCATGAAGCCTCCGAAACGGACTTTCTTGGGTATCAGTATATTTTTCAAACATTAACCATAATATCAAATTTTTTTTTAATTTATGACATGCTGCACATATCATGTAACAATTACAATGCAGATATCAATATGGAACACACCAATTTAGATATGCATAGATGATAATTAACCTAATTGTTGTTTCGGAGGCTTCATTTGTTTCGGAGGCTTCAATTGTTAACGGAAAGTTTGTATTGGGTCCCATTTTCAAACGGTGATATATATCTCCATGATTTAAAAACAAGTGACTTGAGGATCTACTTTGCTACATTTTGATAAATAGATTGGATGAGCTCTTTTATTTATATTTGCCCAAGCTTGCTGAACAGTTTGTTTCGGAGGCTTCAAAAAAAGTTAACGGAAAAATGGCTCTTTGAAGTCAAGATTTTATAAAAATTTTAAAAGCTTGCAAATCGACTAATTTTTGTTACCCATTTCAAGTTAAGATATCAACTGTTATGAATCAAGAAGAAGTGAAGAAATAACCAAGAATTATGAACCAAAGCTATACCCACAAAGTTTGTTAACAATTGTTAACGGAAAATGAAGCCTCCGAAACGACAAATCTCGAAGTCCGGTTCTCAAAAATACAGGGCTGTTCACAATTAAATCTAATGTGGCAGTGTTTACTGAACATATGACTGTACTTTCAGGATAAGAAAAATTATCCATGAACTAACTGAAGAAAACACAGGGTTTTACAAAAATGTTACTGTTTTTTATAGTTTTTCAAAATGGCAATATTAGGTACATTTAAGCCTGCTAAAACTGAACGCAGTAACTCCTGAAGATGATTATGCTACCCAAGGTAGCTGCTAACTAGATGACTTATGTGGCCAAAAATCATGGAATTCTGTGGCTTTATTAGAACACTACGGATCAAAATGTTAAAAATCCAAAGTTACACCCTTTACCGTGAAAATGACCATATCTCATTGCAAAATTATTTTGTACTCATGGGTAGATTTACCATAAGACAGAGTGGGCACAGGCCCAGGTGCCACGGTCTTTGGGGGGCCAAAACTGATACCTGTGTACATTTGCGTGACCAAATTAATCTCATATTTGACCATTTTAACTTTTTGCATAAATTAGTTCCAGTTTTAACAATATTTGACCATTCAAGCTTCAATATGGCCAAATTTTTTTGTGCGGTTCGCGCGCATTTGTACTATCATAATAGCCACAGATCCTAATTATATGCTGATGTGTAGATGAACCTCCAAATAAATCCTCTATTTCATTTATCCCTGTAAAATCAGATAAACACCCTGATTTGGGACAAATCTAAATTAAGTATAAAATGAAAATTTCATGCGCAATTGTTTCAAACATTTGCCTCCTCAATGACATGTGACCCAGATACCACACCACTGGAAACAACATTAAGTATGTTTGTTATACGATAATGGGGGGGGGGGTCAAAAAAAGTTTTGTCTGTCAAAAGAGGGGGGTCAAAAAAGTTTAGCGGTCCATCGAGGGGGGGTCAAAAAAGTTTTCGAGCGAAAAATTTGAGTTAGACCAGCCCCCCCTACCAAAGTATTAATGAACACTCCCTTAGCATGGTAAATTTCCAGTAATAAAACTTTTTCAAGTAAGCTTAAACTTTCAAAATTCAATCTAAAGCCATTTTTGAGCATATTTCCAAACCCCATATATCTAACCCATACCCCCCATGTAATGCAAATTAGCAAAAAAACTTACCCCAAAGCAGACAAATCTGGTTATATACTATTCCATTAATTTGAATTTTATCATGCTCGGTGATCATGATCTAAATATAACGCATCGCCAGACAGTGTTTCTAGAGTGTCTGTCATACATGTCAAATACAGGTTCCACGCCACCAAATAGAGTTCCTATTCATTTATGTGTTAAAAGGTACTCTGGAGGAATTTGTCGATTTATCATTGTTAAACCTCCCTGGTTCATTCAAATCACCATTTTACCTAATGTTTATGACATCTTCTACCATATAACCAACAAATATTGTGTAGGTAAGCAGTACGATTTTTCGCATTGACGCGTCGAAAACTATGTAGGCCTACATCCTGTCAATCTTACAGTACACTGATTCTATAATGTAGTGACATCATCATCTGGTGAAGAAGAACAAAATACGTGCCTCAAATTTCAGAATTGGAAAAAATGTAATCTTTTTATGCTTAGATATTGAGAAAACCATCCACAAAGTACAGCTATTACAAAAAATAGGCACATCAGCCTTCTTTTCCAATTTTTCCCCATTAAATCAACCCTGGTATGGTTCTCACAATAAAAACACTGATTGTTTCACAAGCTATTTACCTTGGTGGTGTGGAATCTTAAAGGCATGATCCAGAAGTTGGAAACACAACATTAGTTTCGATCCTTGAGGCTTATTATTGGATAAACACAACATAGTATCTGATGTTGCACATCCATTGAACATCCAGGTGCTGGAAAGACAGCATTTAGTACCGGTATCTTGCGTTGCTAATTATTTGGCATCGTGTACGTTGAAAAACAACATTATTGTCTGGTTTTGCACATCACTGGGTATCCAAGTGCTGGAAAACAACATTAGTTTATGGATTGTCCATTATTGGGCATCCAGAAAACCGGGCTTCTGAAAAGCTATGACCATTCCTATAAGCGGGTCTTTCCTGCCATCGGATGAATATCGATATTCGCAATTTTATAATCACAAGATGATACCCTTCTTCTCCTCACTTTCGGACCGTCTGTCTGTGTAGTTGCGACCCATTTGAGTCTTCTTTGTTTTATGTTTGTGGTGCAGTATGCTGCATGGCATGATAATTATAGCGACTGGTAATCCAGTAAATAGACGCGTAAATCGACGCACATTGACAAACAAAATCCAACTCGCGCTCGCGTAAATACCCGCGCGCACTGCGCAGCAACTCCCATAGTGATGTACGCACGTTTCCCTAAATAAAAGCCATCACTTTGCGTTTGCTTGCCTTGATGGTAACAATACTAAGCATATTCTCCAAGATATTTAAAGATTAATTCGTCTATAGAAAATGGATAAAAGGATCCAAGCTCCATTAATTGGAAGCTGCCGTGTATGCAAAAAGTTACACAGTTCTGTTAAGGTGAGTTTATGCAGTTTCATTGAGGAAACCTTTTTAAAAAAACCTTGATTACCAGAACTATTACGAAAGAGTTAGGCCTATATTTGACAAACCATGAACGGGTGGGCTACAAAATATTTTCACAGGCCTGTACCATTTACATCGTCATTGTTGGATGTGTGCGGGAGGGTGTGAATGTGTGATTGAGAAGTCGGATGATTGTGTGATGTGTAGGCCTATACGGTATATCAATGTGTGGGGTGTATATTTCTATTTACAATTGAAATAACTGTTACCTCTTACTTTTAAATTTCAGAATAACGATAAAGAGCCAACATCTATAGTGCTCTTTGAAGATGAAGAGCCAAAACCTATTGCGCTCGTTAACGATGAAGAGCCAACATCAATATCGCTCTTTGAAGATGAAGAGCCAACATCAATAGCGCTCTTTCCAACTTTGCCTGTGTATTCCACCTCAACAGAGCTGGTTGTTGGAGATTGTGACCATCCAGTCTACCGCGAGCTATATGCGGAGAAACACTGGTCAGAGGTTCCTGTGGAAACTCAGTGCAAGTACTACGCCGATAAGCTAGCCGATTTTAGACGCAAGACAGGACAGAAACAACGTGGTCCTGTTTTTGACAAGTGGGATATCATCGAGCATGTACGATGCAACTCCGTGCGTATCAGGAAGCGGGAGCATGAAGTTGTCAGAGCTTCATATGTGTACCCTGAATCCCCTGGATGATACACGATGATCCCCAAGGGTAAGTTTATGTCATCCATCTCAATTCCATTTAAATATTAATACAGGACATGTATACTCAAACGCATAAAATGTCATATGATTGCCACCGTTTGAGAAAATCAGAACATTAGGCCTAATTGGTGGCGATCTGAGTCTCATTCCGATTGTTTCTCACAGGGGGTAGCCGGCTACGCCACTATTGCGGGCCTCAACGATATCCAATGTGGTATGCGAAACATTGTCCTTTAGGAAAATCGCACTATATGAAGTGTGCGCTCAAAATGCATCGCCTTTTGAAGTTAGAGGCGGATCCTCAAATCAATTGAGCATTGGAAATTGTTTGCATAGAAATTAAAACCATGACAAATATTAAAGACCACACAATTCAAATTTACAAATAACTGTTCTTTACAAGTAAGCTACATCAGACGAGGCCCTGTCATTATGTTACAGCCGTAATGATTAATTATTCTTGTCCTCTTTTTTTACAACAGATCAGAAGCAATGAGGCTTGGCTTGATGCCAACAAAACCTGCACCAGAAATATCCTCTCCATCTGGTATACAACAAAGTGCATTATCATGCGGGGCAACATCATCAACCTCTTGGTGGAAGAGACTGAAACGCCGTTTCAAGAAGAAACCCAAATCAGTGCCAGTTATTCACAAAGATCTGGCAGTGTGTGATCTGGACGAGGAGGCCTTGAAAGAGGTAAAATGTTAACTATTTTATGCTCTTGATGGTTTAATTCAAAGTAAAATTGTTATTATGACAATTGATCCATGTACATCAATATAAATTCCATGCTTCTTGTTTGAAATTTCCAGAAATTCTTGGTTGAGTTGAAGAGAAGGAAGGCATTCCCAACTGTACTTACCTACAGGATTCCCTTCTTGAAGGCTTTCCGCCCGAAACCTGAGCCAGAGAACAAGGTGAGCTGGGAACCCGCATGATCTTTAATTCTGCACTGATTGACAGATGAGATTTTGGAAAGGGGGAATACTTGACGAAAAAGGTCAACAATACAGGCCTAAAAATTATTTAATATCAGGGCGGGCAGCATCCGAGGGAGAGAGGGTAAGACTTTTCCCGGGGGCGGCAGTTCCGTCTTTGGCCATGTCACTAATGCGGCCCTCGTCCCGACTATGAATGTGGCCCGTGAATCATTTTTTACCCAAAATGATCAAATAATCAAAAGTTAGCAATTTCAACCTCTGTTGTATATGCGGCTCGTCAACTGTCTGAACTAGCCTGATAACATAAAATCCTGTTAATTTTAACACAAACTCAAATCAAAAGCCCCGACCATTTTGTGTCAAATAGAACCAATTACATGTTTTTTATACACGAGAAATATAATTCCTGTTCGTTGTTCATCTTTTTGCAGTATTCGCCCATGGAGATACCTGAGAAAGTGTTTGAAAGACACTTTAATGGACTCAACCCATGGGATTATAGTGGCTCCCCCTTCCTTTCTGGATACCACCTCAAGTCTAATGACTACTGAAGGCTGCATGAACACTGCTTCTTCAAGAGAAGAATATGATTTCCTTCAAATGTTACAAAGCACAGGGCAGCAACGAAGTATTGTGTTCTCCTGTGGAAAAATTTATTACAAGAAACAAAAATTTGAACAATAATGAAATTACAAAAAATAAAGCAGCGCGCGCACGCGGGCACTAACCGGGAGGGTTTTTGATTTGGTTTCTTTTCTTGGGCTGGGTACACGCGATTAATGAAAGGCGGGCTTATACAAGTAGACCACAATGCTTCAATGCTGATGATCATAATCATGGAATTAATGCAATGATTTTTAAAAGTCATTTTAAAATTTAAAATTACCCGTGATTGTTCAATATCCGCTAATTATTTGATGCATATTTCCATGATCATGACAATTATCAATATTATGTTAATAATGTTCTTGGCAAAAATACCTTTGTATATCAAGTATAAAATACATCAAAAATGGCAAGAATAATGAAATAATGGGATTAAAAAGTGCAATATTTGTGAACAATCATAATTTGTTGTCATCCTGTGTTTTTTTATAGTGAAACGTCTATATTCATGATATTAATTAGTTTAGTAACCGTTGCGTATAGGGCCTAATTGAAAGGAAGGTAGGAAAAAGAAAAAGAAAAGAAAAGAAAAGAAAAGAAAAGAAAAGAAAAGAAAAGAAAAGAAAAGAAAAGAAAAGAAAAAAAAAAAAGAAAGAAAGAAAGAAAGAAAAAAAGGAAAAAAAGAAAGAAAGAAAGAAAGAAAGAAAGAAAGAAAGAAAGAAAGAAAGAAAGAAAGAAGAAAAGAAAAGAAAAGAAAAGAAAAGAAAAGAAAAGAAAAGGAAAAAAGAAAGAAAGAAAGAAAGAAAGAAAGAAAGAAAGAAAGAAGAAAGAAATGGGCATCCGTGTGCTGGGAAAAAAAACACTGATTTTTTTACCAGCCATTTACCTTGGTGGTGTGGAATCTACAGGGTCAAACATTTTTCTTAAAACCCCATTTTGCATGATCTTCAGCCTTTCTCAACATATCTTGACCATTAGAAGTGAAATTATTCAAGTTTAAGTATTGATGCCGACTAAAATTAATGCAGCATGTCACTGCATGTGCATGTTGCTAACCATGTGCTATCTACTGAAGATAGCAACATTAAGATATGATAATCAGGCAGGGCCTAATTTTTTGCTTCTCATCCTTTCATATTTTTTAATTAAGTCACAGAACACATGTTAAAGTTGAAACAAACATTAGGCAAAATAAAAAAATAAACATGTTTCACGTCCCCTCCCGCTTCCTTTTTTGAGGTTTCCTCAAATATATTTTTATTTTTTTAAATTCCGTTATAACTTTTCAAAAAATATGTCTACGAAGTTGGGATACTTTCTATAGCCTTGTTAAGATACAAGAAACATTTTAGGATGGTTTTGTGATCATTGGAGGGGGTGTAACTCTCAAAACAACAAATAAAAAAAGGGCCTCCTCCTTTTTCCAGGCATTTATTGTATACGCTAAAACAGCTCTAAGTATGGGTATTTACACTAATTTTGCGATAAAAAATAGAAAATATAAAGCCCCCTCCTCCTCCTTTTTTTTTGAAAACCCGGAAGTGAAACATGTTTTTTTTTTACTTGGCCTTACTATATCCAGACCTATTGTCAAGTAGGCAAAGCGATAGTTGGACTTACCCATGAAACACAGCTTCCTTTTTAAAGGCTTTTCTTGTTTGCGGCGATTTCTTGTAAATAGTCAAAAATGCTTGCGGGATTATTCCTGTAACTTCATCATGTTGCCAGATGTTCACATACATGGTCATATCTGAACAAAAACAAAATTGAAATCAGGCAGATTACTGCAACTGCATAGGCCTAGTCGAACTCAGCCATGTCTCAGAGTCAATAGGCCTAACTAGCGCCTAGCCTACTCGACAAAACCCCAATTTTTTAGTTTAGGATTATAGGCCTTAATATCTTGTGCAAGAAAATGGTCTTGACTAGCTGCTGATTAATAATTAGGCCTACACTTACTTTAGCATGGTAAATTTCCAGTAATAAAACTTTTTCAAGTAAGCTTAAACTTTCAAAATTCAATCTAAAGCCATTTTTGAGCATATTTCCAAACCCCCATATATCTAACCCATACCCCCCCCCCCCCCATGTAATGCAAATTAGCAAAAAAACTTACCCCAAAGCAGACAAATCTGGTTATATACTATTCCACAATTTGAATTTTATCATGCTCGGTGATCATGATCTAAATATAACGCATCGCCAGACAGTGTTTCTAGAGTGTCTGTCATACATGTCAAATACAGGTTCCACGCCACCAAATAGAGTTCCTATTCATTTAGGCCTATGTGTTAAAAGGTACTCTGGAGGAATTTGTCGATTTATCATTGTTAAACCTCCCTGGTTCATTCAAATCACCATTTTACCTAATGTTTATGACATCTTCTACCATATAACCAACAAATATTGTGTAGGTAAGCAGTACGGTTTTTCGCATTGACGCGTCGAAAACTATGTAGGCCTACATCCTGTCAATCTTACAGTACACTGATTCTATAATGTAGTGACATCATCATCTGGTGAAGAAGAACAAAATACGTGCCTCAAATTTCAGAATTGGAAAAATGTAATCTTTTTATGCTTAGATATTGAGAAAACCATCCACAAAGTACAGCTATTACAAAAAAATAGGCACATCAGCCTTCTTTTCCAATTTTTTCTCTATTTATTCATCCCTGGTATGGTTCTCACAATAAAAACACTGATTGTTTCACAAGCTATTTACCTTGGTGGTGTGGAATCTTAAAGGCATGATCCAGAAGTTGGAAACACAACATTAGTTTCGATCCTTGAGGCTTATTATTGGATATCCAAGTGCTGCAAAAACAACATAGTATCTGATGTTGCACATCCATTGAACATCCAGGTGCTGGAAAGACAGCATTTAGTACCGGTATCTTGCGTTGCTAATTATTTGGCATCGTGTACGTTGAAAAACAACATTATTGTCTGGTTTTGCACATCACTGGGTATCCAAGTGCTGGAAAACAACATTAGTTTATGGATTGTCCATTATTGGGCATCCAGAAAACCGGGCTTCTGAAAAGCTATGACCATTCCTATAAGCGGGTCTTTCCTGCCATCGGATGAATATCGATATTCGCAATTTTATAATCACAAGATGATACCCTTCTTGTCCTCACTTTCGGACCGTCTGTCTGTGTAGTTGCGACCCATTTGAGTCTTCTTTGTTTTATGTTTGTGGTGCAGTATGCTGCATGGCATGATAATTATAGCGACTGGTAATCCAGTAAATAGACGCGTAAATCGACGCACATTGACAAACAAAATCCAACTCGCGCTCGCGTAAATACCCGCGCGCACTGCGCAGCAACTCCCATAGTGATGTACGCACGTTTCCCTAAATAAAAGCCATCACTTTGCGTTTGCTTGCCTTGATGGTAACAATACTAAGCATATTCTCCAAGATATTTAAAGATTAATTCGTCTATAGAAAATGGATAAAAGGATCCAAGCTCCATTAATTGGAAGCTGCCGTGTATGCAAAAAGTTACACAGTTCTGTTAAGGTGAGTTTATGCAGTTTCATTGAGGAAACCTTTTTAAAAAAAAACCTTGATTACCAGAACTATTACGAAAGAGTTAGGCCTATATTTGACAAACCATGAACGGGTGGGCTACAAAATATTTTCACAGGCCTGTACCATTTACATCGTCATTGTTGATGATGTGTGTGCGGGAGGGTGTGAATGTGTGATTGAGAAGTCGGATGATTGTGTGATGTGTAGGCCTATACGGTATATCAATGTGTGGGTGTATATTTCTATTTACAATTGAAATAACTGTTACCTCTTACTTTTAAATTTCAGAATAACGATAAAGAGCCAACATCTATAGTGCTCTTTGAAGATGAAGAGCCAAAACCTATTGCGCTCGTTAACGATGAAGAGCCAACATCAATATCGCTCTTTGAAGATGAAGAGCCAACATCAATAGCGCTCTTTCCAACTTTGCCTGTGTATTCCACCTCAACAGAGCTGGTTGTTGGAGATTGTGACCATCCAGTCTACCGCGAGCTATATGCGGAGAAACACTGGTCAGAGGTTCCTGTGGAAACTCAGTGCAAGTACTACGCCGATAAGCTAGCCGATTTTAGACGCAAGACAGGACAGAAACAACGTGGTCCTGTTTTTGACAAGTGGGATATCATCGAGCATGTACGATGCAACTCCGTGCGTATCAGGAAGCGGGAGCATGAAGTTGTCAGAGCTTCATATGTGTACCCTGAATCCCCTGGATGATACACGATGATCCCCAAGGGTAAGTTTATGTCATCCATCTCAATTCCATTTAAATATTAATACAGGACATGTATACTCAAACGCATAAAATGTCATATGATTGCCACCGTTTGAGAAAATCAGAACATTAGGCCTAATTGGTGGCGATCTGAGTCTCATTCCGATTTTTTTTCACAGGGGGTAGCCGGCTACGCCACTATTGCGGGCCTCAACGATATCCAATGTGGTATGCGAAACATTGTCCTTTAGGAAAATCGCACTATATGAAGTGTGCGCTCAAAATGCATCGCCTTTTGAAGTTAGAGGCGGATCCTCAAATCAATTGAGCATTGGAAATTGTTTGCATAGAAATTAAAACCATGACAAATATTAAAGACCACACAATTCAAATTTACAAATAACTGTTCTTTACAAGTAAGCTACATCAGACGAGGCCCTGTCATTATGTTACAGCCGTAATGATTAATTATTCTTGTCCTCTTTTACAACAGATCAGAAGCAATGAGGCTTGGCTTGATGCCAACAAAACCTGCACCAGAAATATCCTCTCCATCTGGTATACAACAAAGTGCATTATCATGCGGGGCAACATCATCAACCTCTTGGTGGAAGAGACTGAAACGCCGTTTCAAGAAGAAACCCAAATCAGTGCCAGTTATTCACAAAGATCTGGCAGTGTGTGATCTGGACGAGGAGGCCTTGAAAGAGGTAAAATGTTAACTATTTTATGCTCTTGATGGTTTAATTCAAAGTAAAATTGTTATTATGACAATTGATCCATGTACATCAATATAAATTCCATGCTTCTTGTTTGAAATTTCCAGAAATTCTTGGTTGAGTTGAAGAGAAGGAAGGCATTCCCAACTGTACTTACCTACAGGATTCCCTTCTTGAAGGCTTTCCGCTTGAAACCTGAGCCAGAGAACAAGGTGAGCTGGGAACCCGCATGATCTTTAATTCTGCACTGATTGACAGATGAGATTTTGGAAAGGGGAATACTTGACGAAAAGGTCAACAATACAGGCCTAAAAATTATTTAATATCAGGGCGGGCAGCATCCGAGGAGAGAGGTAAGACTTTTCCGGGGGGCGGCAGTTCCGTCTTTGGCCATGTCACTAATGCGGCCCTCGTCCCGACTATGAATGTGGCCCGTGAATCATTTTTACCCAAAATGATCAAATAATCAAAAGTTAGCAATTTCAACCTCTGTTGTATATGCGGCTCGTCAACTGTCTGAACTAGCCTGATAACATAAAATCCTGTTAATTTTAACACAAACTCAAATCAAAAGCCCCGACCATTTTGTGTCAAATAGAACCAATTACATGTTTTTTATACACGAGAAATATAATTCCTGTTCGTTGTTCATCTTTTTGCAGTATTCGCCCATGGAGATACCGAGAAAGTGTTTGAAAGACACTTTAATGGACTCAACCCATGGGATTATAGTGGCTCCCCCCTTCCTTTCTGGATACCACCTCAAGTCTAATGACTACTGAAGGCTGCATGAACACTGCTTCTTCAAGAGAAGAATATGATTTCCTTCAAATGTTACAAAGCACAGGGCAGCAACGAAGTATTGTGTTCTCCTGTGGAAAAATTTATTACAAGAAACAAAAATTTGAACAATAATGAAATTACAAAAATAAAGCAGCGCACGCGGGCACTAACCGGGAGGGTTTTGATTTGGTTTCTTTTCTTGGGCTGGGTACACGCGATTAATGAAAGGCGGGCTTATACAAGTAGACCACAATGCTTCAATGCTGATGATCATAATCATGGAATTAATGCAATGATTTTTAAAAGTCATTTTAAAATTTAAAATTACCCGTGATTGTTCAATATCCGCTAATTATTTGATGCATATTTCCATGATCATGACAATTATCAATATTATGTTAATAATGTTCTTGGCAAAAATACCTTTGTATATCAAGTATAAAATACATCAAAAATGGCAAGAATAATGAAATAATGGGATTAAAAAGTGCAATATTTGTGAACAATCATAATTTGTTGTCATCCTGTGTTTTTTTATAGTGAAACGTCTATATTCATGATATTAATTAGTTTAGTAACCGTTGCGTATAGGGCCTAATTGAAAGGAAGGTAGGAAAAAGAAAAAGAAAAGAAAAGAAAAGAAAAGAAAAGAAAAGAAAAGAAAAGAAAAGAAAAGAAAAGAAAAGAAAAGAAAAGAAAAGAAAGAAAGAAAGAAAGAAAGAAAGAAAGAAAGAAAGAAAGAAAGAAAGAAAGAAAGAAAGAAAGAAAGAAAGAAAGAAAGAAAGAAAGAAAAGAAAAAAAAGAAAAAAAGAAAAGAAAAGAAAAAGAAAAAAAAAGAAAGAAAGAAAGAAAGAAAGAAAGAAAGAAAGAAAGAAAGAAGAAAGAAATGGGCATCCGTGTGCTGGGAAAAAAAACACTGATTTTTTTACCAGCCATTTACCTTGGTGGTGTGGAATCTACAGGGTCAAACATTTTCTTAAAACCCCATTTTGCATGATCTTCAGCCTTTCTCAACATATCTTGACCATTAGAAGTGAAATTATTCAAGTTTAAGTATTGATGCCGACTAAAATTAATGCAGCATGTCACTGCATGTGCGTTGCTAACCATGTGCTATCTACTGAAGATAGCAACATTAAGATATGATAATCAGGCAGGGCCTAATTTTTTGCTTCTCATCCTTTCAGATTTTTTAATTAAGTCACAGAACACATGTTAAAGTTGAAACAAACATTAGGCAAAATAAAAAAAATAAACATGTTTCACGTCCCTCCGCTTCCTTTTTGAGGTTTCCTCAAATATATTTTTATTTTTTTAAATTCCGTTATAACTTTTCAAAAAATATGTCTAGGAAGTTGGAATACTTTCTATATAGCCTTGTTAAGATACAAGAAACATTTTAGGATGGTTTTGTGATCATTGGAGGGGGTGTAACTCTCAAAACAACAAATAAAAAAGGGCCTCCTCCTTTTTCCAGGCATTTATTGTATACGCTAAAACAGCTCTAAGTATGGGTATTTACACTAATTTTGCGATAAAAAATAGAAAATAAAAAGCCCCTCCTCCTCCTTTTTTTTGAAAACCCGGACGTGAAACATGTTTTATTTTTACTTGGCCTTACTATATCCAGACCTATTGTCAAGTAGGCAAAGCGATAGTTGGACTTACCCATGTAACACAGCTTCCTTTTTCAAGGCTTTTCTTGTTTGCGGCGATTTCTTGTAAATAGTCAAAAATGCTTGCGGGATTATTCCTGTAACTTCATCATGTTGCCAGATGTTCACATACATGGTCATATCTGAACAAAAACAAAATTGAAATCAGGCAGATTACTGCAACTGCATAGGCCTAGTCGAACTCAGCCATGTCTCAGAGTCAATAGGCCTAACTAGCGCCTAGCCTACTCGACAAAACCCCAATTTTTCAGTTTAGGATTATAGGCCTTAATATCTTGTGCAAGAAAATGGTCTTGACTAGCTGCTGATTAATAATTAGGCCTACACTTACTTTAGCATGGTAAATTTCCAGTAATAAAACTTTTTCAAGTAAGCTTAAACTTTCAAAATTCAATCTAAAGCCATTTTTGAGCATATTTCCAAACCCCATATATCTAACCCATACCCCCCCATGTAATGCAAATTAGCAAAAAACTTAACCCAAATCAGACAAATCTGGTTATATACTATTCCACAATTTGAATTTTATCATGCTCGGTGATCATGATCTAAATATAACGCATCGCCAGACAGTGTTTCTAGAGTGTCTGTCATACATGTCAAATACAGGTTCCACGCCACCAAATAGAGTTCCTATTCATTTAGGCCTATGTGTTAAAAGGTACTCTGGAGGAATTTGTCGATTTATCATTGTTAAACCTCCCTGGTTCATTCAAATCACCATTTTACCTAATGTTTATGACATCTTCTACCATATAACCAACAAATATTGTGTAGGTAAGCAGTACGTTTTTTCGCATTGACGCGTCGAAAACTATGTAGGCCTACATCCTGTCAATCTTACAGTACACTGATTCTATAATGTAGTGACATCATCATCTGGTGAAGAAGAACAAAATACGTGCCTCAAATTTCAGAATTGGAAAAAATGTAATCTTTTTATGCTTAGATATTGAGAAAACCATCCACAAAGTACAGCTATTACAAAAAATAGGCACATCAGCCTTCTTTTTCCAATTTTTCCCCATTAAATCAACCCTGGTATGGTTCTCACAATAAAAACACTGATTGTTTCACAAGCTATTTACCTTGGTGGTGTGGAATCTTAAAGGCATGATCCAGAAGTTGGAAACACAACATTAGTTTCGATCCTTGAGGCTTATTATTGGATATCCAAGTGCTGCAAAAACAACATAGTATCTGATGTTGCACATCCATTGAACATCCAGGTGCTGGAAAGACAGCATTTAGTACCGGTATCTTGCGTTGCTAATTATTTGGCATCGTGTACGTTGAAAAACAACATTATTGTCTGGTTTTGCACATCACTGGGTATCCAAGTGCTGGAAAACAACATTAGTTTATGGATTGTCCATTATTGGGCATCCAGAAAACCGGGCTTCTGAAAAGCTATGACCATTCCTATAAGCGGGTCTTTCCTGCCATCGGATGAATATCGATATTCGCAATTTTATAATCACAAGATGATACCCTTCTTGTCCTCACTTTCGGACCGTCTGTCTGTGTAGTTGCGACCCATTTGAGTCTTCTTTGTTTTATGTTTGTGGTGCAGTATGCTGCATGGCATGATAATTATAGCGACTGGTAATCCAGTAAATAGACGCGTAAATCGACGCACATTGACAAACAAAATCCAACTCGCGCTCGCGTAAATACCCGCGCGCACTGCGCAGCAACTCCCATAGTGATGTACGCACGTTTCCCTAAATAAAAGCCATCACTTTGCGTTTGCTTGCCTTGATGGTAACAATACTAAGCATATTCTCCAAGATATTTAAAGATTAATTCGTCTATAGAAAATGGATAAAAGGATCCAAGCTCCATTAATTGGAAGCTGCCGTGTATGCAAAAAGTTACACAGTTCTGTTAAGGTGAGTTTATGCAGTTTCATTGAGGAAACCTTTTTAAAAAAAAAAACCTTGATTACCAGAACTATTACGAAAGAGTTAGGCCTATATTTGACAAACCATGAACGGGTGGGCTACAAAATATTTTCACAGGCCTGTACCATTTACATCGTCATTGTTGGATGTGTGCGGGAGGGTGTGAATGTGTGATTGAGAAGTCGGATGATTGTGTGATGTGTAGGCCTATACGGTATATCAATGTGTGGGGTGTATATTTCTATTTACAATTGAAATAACTGTTACCTCTTACTTTTAAATTTCAGAATAACGATAAAGAGCCAACATCTATAGTGCTCTTTGAAGATGAAGAGCCAAAACCTATTGCGCTCGTTAACGATGAAGAGCCAACATCAATATCGCTCTTTGAAGATGAAGAGCCAACATCAATAGCGCTCTTTCCAACTTTGCCTGTGTATTCCACCTCAACAGAGCTGGTTGTTGGAGATTGTGACCATCCAGTCTACCGCGAGCTATATGCGGAGAAACACTGGTCAGAGGTTCCTGTGGAAACTCAGTGCAAGTACTACGCCGATAAGCTAGCCGATTTTAGACGCAAGACAGGACAGAAACAACGTGGTCCTGTTTTTGACAAGTGGGATATCATCGAGCATGTACGATGCAACTCCGTGCGTATCAGGAAGCGGGAGCATGAAGTTGTCAGAGCTTCATATGTGTACCCTGAATCCCCTTTGATGCTACACGATGATCCCCAAGGGTAAGTTTATGTCATCCATCTCAATTCCATTTAAATATTAATACAGGACATGTATACTCAAACGCATAAAATGTCATATGATTGCCACCGTTTGAGAAAATCAGAACATTAGGCCTAATTGGTGGCGATCTGAGTCTCATTCAGATTTTTTCTCACAGGGGGTAGCCGGCTACGCCACTATTGCGGGCCTCAACGATATCCAATGTGGTATGCGAAACATTGTCCTTTAGGAAAATCGCACTATATGAAGTGTGCGCTCAAAATGCATCGCCTTTTGAAGTTAGAGGCGGATCCTCAAATCAATTGAGCATTGGAAATTGTTTGCATAGAAATTAAAACCATGACAAATATTAAAGACCACACAATTCAAATTTACAAATAACTGTTCTTTACAAGTAAGCTACATCAGACGAGGCCCTGTCATTATGTTACAGCCGTAATGATTAATTATTCTTGTCCTCTTTTTTACAACAGATCAGAAGCAATGAGGCTTGGCTTGATGCCAACAAAACCTGCACCAGAAATATCCTCTCCATCTGGTATACAACAAAGTGCATTATCATGCGGGGCAACATCATCAACCTCTTGGTGGAAGAGACTGAAACGCCGTTTCAAGAAGAAACCCAAATCAGTGCCAGTTATTCACAAAGATCTGGCAGTGTGTGATCTGGACGAGGAGGCCTTGAAAGAGGTAAAATGTTAACTATTTTATGCTCTTGATGGTTTAATTCAAAGTAAAATTGTTATTATGACAATTGATCCATGTACATCAATATAAATTCCATGCTTCTTGTTTGAAATTTCCAGAAATTCTTGGTTGAGTTGAAGAGAAGGAAGGCATTCCCAACTGTACTTACCTACAGGATTCCCTTCTTGAAGGCTTTCCGCCCGAAACCTGAGCCAGAGAACAAGGTGAGCTGGGAACCCGCATGATCTTTAATTCTGCACTGATTGACAGATGAGATTTTGGAAAGGGGGAATACTTGACGAAAAAGGTCAACAATACAGGCCTAAAAATTATTTAATATCAGGGCGGGCAGCATCCGAGGGAGAGAGGGTAAGACTTTTCCCGGGGGGGGGGGGGGCGGCAGTTCCGTCTTTGGCCATGTCACTAATGCGGCCCTCGTCCCGACTATGAATGTGGCCCGTGAATCATTTTTTTACCCAAAATGATCAAATAATCAAAAGTTAGCAATTTCAACCTCTGTTGTATATGCGGCTCGTCAACTGTCTGAACTAGCCTGATAACATAAAATCCTGTTAATTTTAACACAAACTCAAATCAAAAGCCCCGACCATTTTGTGTCAAATAGAATCAATGACATGTTTTTTATACACGAGAAATATAATTCCTGTTCGTTGTTCATCTTTTTGCAGTATTCGCCCATGGAGATACCCGAGAAAGTGTTTGAAAGACACTTTAATGGACTCAACCCATGGGATTATAGTGGCTCCACCCTTCCTTTCTGGATACCACCTCAAGTCTAATGACTACTGAAGGCTGCATGAACACTGCTTCTTCAAGAGAAGAATATGATTTCCTTCAAATGTTACAAAGCACAGGGCAGCAACGAAGTATTGTGTTCTCCTGTGGAAAAATTTATTACAAGAAACAAAAATTTGAACAATAATGAAATTACAAAAAATAAAAAGCAGCGCGCACGCGGGCACTAACCGGGAGGGTTTTTGATTTGGTTTCTTTTCTTGGGCTGGGTACACGCGATTAATGAAAGGCGGGCTTATACAAGTAGACCACAATGCTTCAATGCTGATGATCATAATCATGGAATTAATGCAATGATTTTTAAAAGTCATTTTAAAATTTAAAATTACCCGTGATTGTTCAATATCCGCTAATTATTTGATGCATATTTCCATGATCATGACAATTATCAATATTATGTTAATAATGTTCTTGGCAAAAATACCTTTGTATATCAAGTATAAAATACATCAAAATGGCAAGAATAATGAAATAATGGGATTAAAAAGTGCAATATTTGTGAACAATCATAATTTGTTGTCATCCTGTGTTTTTTTTATAGTGAAACGTCTATATTCATGATATTAATTAGTTTAGTAACCGTTGCGTATAGGGCCTAATTGAAAGGAAGGTAGGAAAAAGAAAAGAAAAGAAAAGAAAAGAAAAGAAAAGAAAAGAAAAGAAAAGAAAAGAAAAGAAAAGAAAAGAAAAGAAAAGAAAAGAAAAGAAAAGAAAAGAAAAAAGAAAGAAAGAAAGAAAGAAAGAAAGAAAGAAAGAAAGAAAGAAAGAAAGAAAGAAAGAAAGAAAAAGAAAGAAAGAAAGAAAGAAAGAAAGAAAAGAAAAGAAAAGAAAAGAAAAGAAAAGAAAAGAAAAGAAAAGAAAAGAAAAGGAAAAAAAGAAAGAAAGAAAGAAAGAAAGAAAGAAAGAAAGAAAGAAAGAAATGGGCATCCGTGTGCTGGGAAAAAAAACACTGATTTTTTTTACCAGCCATTTACCTTGGTGGTGTGGAATCTACAGGGTCAAACATTTTCTTAAAACCCCATTTTGCATGATCTTCAGCCTTTCTCAACATATCTTGACCATTAGAAGTGAAATTATTCAAGTTTAAGTATTGATGCCGACTAAAATTAATGCAGCATGTCACTGCATGTGCGTTGCTAACCATGTGCTATCTACTGAAGATAGCAACATTAAGATATGATAATCAGGCAGGGCCTAATTTTTGCTTCTCATCCTTTCAGATTTTTAATTAAGTCACAGAACACATGTTAAAGTTGAAACAAACATTAGGCAAAAAAAAAAATAAACATGTTTCACGTCCCTCCCGCTTCCTTTTTTGAGGTTTCCTCAAATATATTTTTATTTTTTTAAATTCAGTTTTATAACTTTTCAAAAAATATGTCTAGGAAGTTGGAATGCTTTCTATAGCCTTGTTAAGATACAAGAAACATTTTAGGATGGTTTTGTGAACATTGGAGGGGGTGTAACTCTCAAAACAACAAATAAAAAAGGGCCTCCTCCTTTTTCCAGGCATTTATTGTATACGCTAAAACAGCTCTAAGTATGGGTATTTACACTAATTTTGCGATAAAAAATAGAAAATATAAAGCCCCCTCCTCCTCCTTTTTTTTGAAAACCCGGACGTGAAACATGTTTTATTTTTTACTTGGCCTTACTATATCCAGACCTATTGTCAAGTAGGCAAAGCGATAGTTGGACTTACCCATGAAACACAGCTTCCTTTTTAAAGGCTTTTCTTGTTTGCGGCGATTTCTTGTAAATAGTCAAAAATGCTTGCGGGATTGGGCTATTCCAGAAAATAAGTGCACACCCCCTATAGAGGAGTGAATTTGAAATGAGAGAAAAACTCGGATTTCCAAGCTTATCACTCTACAAAAGTCTGGATTTCCGGTCACAAATAATCAAAGAAAAAACCCGGATTTCCATATTCTTCATTAAAAAGTGAAAATAACCCGGAAATTTTAACCACTTTCATGTTGAAGTTTCGGAATTCCAACTTCATATTGTACAGAAGGGTATAGAGGAGTGGCATTAAATATGAGGAAAAATCCGGATTTTTTAGTGACAAGTGGGTAAAAGTCCGGATTTCCAAGGGGTATAGAGGAGTGACATTAAATATGTTGAAAAAATCCGGATTTCCAAGGGGTATAGAGGAGTGACATCAAATATGTTGAAAAAATCCGGATTTTTTAGTGCAAATGTAAAAAAGTCCGGATTTCCAAGGGGTATAGAGGAATGACATTAAATATGTTGAAAAAGTCCGGATATTTTAATGACAAATGTCAAAAATTCCGGATTTCCAAGGAGTATAATGGATGGCCTTAGATACGATGAAATGTCCTGATTTTTTAGCGACAAGTAGGAAATGTTCAGATTTCCAAGGGTTGTAGAGGAGTGGCATTCAATTTGAGCAATAGTCTATTAGAAAAAAAATATTTTGAGGTGATAGACATTAATTATGATAAAAGCAACAAAAATTAAAAAATTATAAATTTTTTACTGTGAGTGTATGGGGGAACAATTTGACAGTATTTGTATTTTTTAGCCACAGCCTACATGGTTAATTTTTCACTGGTTTAAAAGTTTAGGACTTATAATTTCTCTTTTATATTTTTACATATTAAATAAATGCCATTTTTATTTTTAACATGATTGTGAATTTAATATAAGCTGTACAAATGTGTATGTTGTTTATTATTGAAGTTAATGGGCTACTAAAGTACTATTGAAAACTTGTGAAATTCCTTTCTTTTCAAGACATATAAACCAACTGCATGATTTTTGAATCACACTTCTGATAGTAATCTGATATGCGTGTATTAGACTATGCTTTATCACAGACACAGGCAGAGCAGGGTTGTATATCTGATCTTTAACCTTGAGCCAACCACTATTTAACCTCTAGCTCTTTGATACTGTATATAGCGGGGAAATTTGATTTTTTAAGGTGGAGTATTTGCACTGACATACAAATTGCATGTATACTAATACTAGTACATGTACTTTCTATGGCATTGGCATTATGCTTTTGGCATTTTGCATATATATACTTATTTACACCTATTGAATATGTCATATAATTAAATACACAAATTTGTTTGTAACAATTTCCATGAGGAGGTTTTTTTTTTGCAAAAAGGGGTTTATGGAAGTTCCCAAGGAAAGTTCATTGCTTGAAGGATAGGAGTCATAGGACTACTTCCAATTCCAGAATTTGGGATCATATTATCCTGTTTTGCCAACTTGCTAGTAACACAAACTATTATACTGAAAAGTCATATTTAATGTTTTATTGGTTATAGGTCTATATACCAAAAACATGTTTTATAGGGTGTTTTTGTATGCTGTGACAATCAACCCTATAGTAAATTGTACATATTCAGTAAATACCAGTCTATCATGAATCATGATATCAATATGTGACCCGCACTGACAAATTAACCAGGAACAAGTCGCATTTTTGACATTTCATAATTTGAATAAAATGTAAACACAAGACAATAAGCTTTAAAATGATACCAAAATTATATAAATAGCATCAATACTTTTCAAGATGAATAATTTTGTAAATGATACCTTGATATTTTTGTCAAATTGCTATTCTGAGTAATGGGCCAATTAGTTTCATAGCATCAATACTTTTCAAGATATGGATAATTTTGTAAATGATACCTTGATATTTTTGCCAAATTGCAATTCTGAGTAATGGGCTAATTAGTTTCCTGCCTATTGAATAGGGATTATCATATTTCAACTGTTATTTATTGATTAAATAAACCTCTTTTTAATAAGTACTTTCAATGATTTGAAAGTCCACTTAGTCCCACAGGTTTATACCATGAAATTAAGAACATGTCTGGCGACTTGTTCCGGGTTTTGTTGGAGCTGGTCATATATGCAAAGGAGTGTTCAGAAATGGGGGTTTGAAAATAATATTTTGTAATGAGTCGAAATGGAACGTAATGGAAATGGGTCCAACTATTTACCAATAATGGAAATAGGTCCAAAATGACCCAAAATAATAATATTAATAATAATTATGATGATGATGATGATTAAGTTTTGTAACCTTAGGCCAAGTTAAAATTGTTCATTTGTGGTAGGTAGGCCCCCTCTAATGATCACAAAACCTTCCAAAAGTGTTTCTTATATAAAGCATTTCAACTTCCTAGACATCTTTCAAAAAATGTTATAACTCAATTTCAAAAAACTTTGAAATTGAAGTTACCTCAAAAAAGGAAGCGGTAGGGGATGAGAAACATGTTTTTACTTGGCCTTATACCGGTACTGACTGGTATAAAATGAACATTTTATTTTAAAAGTTGATTAGTTGAATATGAACCGACCACAGAGAAAAGGTCCATTGTCTACCCCGGGTGTTCCGGGCACTCCCAGAGGTGACTTTTTGCATGCTTTTGCGCGCATTTTGGACTATTTTCATATTTTTAGCTTAAAGTTATTTTTCAGGGTCACTGACAGCCAATTTTTTTGCACATGTGCATAATGAACCCAATTTTCTTGGTGCCCTCTTTTTTCGACAAAAACTGCCATAGACCCCTAGTGTTGTAAGGCACAGGTCACTTTCATATTCGAGTCCCCCTGGCTAAATCCTAATCCTTTAGTTAGTTTTAACTGGCAATAAAAGTCAAATTTCAATAGTTTTGCAATTTGAGGGAAAATTGGCTAAAACATGCAATTTTGCATGATTTCTTACAATTGCAGTCACAATATTCAAAGCTCAATTCTATGTATTCAAAATTTTGAGTATAGGCTATGAGTTTGTTCATAAATTTAATATTTTATGTTAATTTTGAAAATTGAGAATAAAAGATATAATTTTTATTTAGAAATTGTGTTTTCTGAAAATTAGAATCCATAACCTGAAATTGGTTTTAGTACAAGGCTGGTCTTGATTGTCACGGCCAGGATTTAGCTAAGCCTATATTTTATTTGCCAAAACAGGATAATATTTATTTTATTACAAAAAATTAGTATTGTATTTTTCTGGAGCCGGAGTAGTGTGAGCATCGGTATTATTGGGATTTTAGATGCACAAATTTAACATGGACTGCGAAAAAGGTCTAGTGTATGGCAATTAAAGCCACAAGACGTTCTGAGAATTACTTGGGCAAAAAATGCAAATTTAAATGAATATAAACAGACTTATAGTATTGGGACTCGCCATAAGTACAGGCACGGGTTTTGGACCATGAGTACGGGTACGGGTCCCAGGCCATGGGTATGGGTATGGGTCCCAGTTCATGAGTACAGATACGTATGGGTCCAAAGTCAAAATAGGGCATGAGTACGGGTACGGGCCCGAAGCCGTGGGTACGAGTACGGGTACGGGTACAGAAATTGGGACTTGAGTATGGGTACGGCTCCCAATATGGGAGGTACGGGCCATGGGTACAGGTGATGTAGCTTTCGAGTGTGGACTCGGACTCAAATTCACTTTTGCTGGACTCGGTCGGATTCTGCAAAAAGTACTTGGGTTCAAGTCGACCCCGAGTCCGATTCCAGTCCAATCAATCCATGTACAATGTGGAAAAATTATTTATCACAAAACATCAATTGGAATTACATTAATTGTCCACAATTTTCCAAGTAAGTGGAATCATTCACGCAGTTGACATGCACATCTACATCCTCCAGATTATCCATTAGCTTAATCATATAATTATTATCATTAATTATGCACATCCAGTTTATTATATCCGTGTTTTATTAATACCGGTATTTAAAAACCCCTATAAATCTCCTATTAATCCCAAATTTCTGTATATGGTAAGGACCTCTGTATTCATTGACTCAGATCACAGACCCTCCTTCTAGGGTCTGTGCTCAGATGCACTAGTCCAAGCCTGAGCACAAAAAATACATGTGATGTGGCTGGCAGAAAATCTCACACCAGTCACATTATCATGTAGTTCCACATGTGTGCAGCATACAAGTAGTGGAGTGTATTTGGATGGGGAATATCAAAATGATTAATAAACATAAAAGCTATATAATAATGATATTTTAACATGATAACTTGAAATTCCCACAAAAGAACAAATCTTTTGCTGGTTTTTTTCTGTATTAATTGATCAGTCATTGTGTGAATGAGACATGTAGCATATGATACATGAATATGGGTGGCAATGTGCACAGGCTGTTACAGTGTAGCAGCATTCATGATCATTTTGTGGAGCCAGGGCTGGGTTTATCTTTTTCAGGGCCATGGACCAAGCTTAAATAAAATTATTAAGGGCACTTGCTATAGCTTTCTATCTGGATCCATGTGTTACTCCCCACCCAACACTGACACTCCTAGTCAGGACTTATGTCTGGCCTTGGAGGAACTGCTTGTTTTTCACCTGCCATGGTGTGAATTCACATACATTTGCACCAAAACTACATGATTTGGATGCATTTCTGTGTTATTAAGTTCACAATTACACCCACTTGGCACCACCAAGGGACTAAATTCTGTAATTGTAACTAATTATTATAATGTCAATTTTTACCAATACATATACCGTATTCATTCCAATAAGCGCCCGTGCCCTAATAAGCGCCCACCCAGGAAATTTCCAATTTGCTATTGGGTACCATCAATGTTGAAGTGACAAATAGACGTCGATACGGTGACATGGCTGGAGGACTACAAGTCCTGTGTAAACTTGCAATACATTTTCTACATCAGAAAAGCTACTACAACGTCTCAGGACTCTTTTAAAATATACGTAAATTTGTCTCTATTCAACACCCCTTATGAAAAAATTATGTAAACTAGGTAAAAAATAAGCGCCCACCCAAAATGACTTTGTAAAGCGCCCACGCTTATTGGAATGAATATGATGGTAGGTCCTATTGAAATTCAATTACAAAATTTGACCAAGCTGTGTCCAGCTTGTCCGAGTCCGAGCCGAGTCCTTTTGTGTCCGAGTCTAAACTCGAGTCCAACTCGATCCGGGGGTGCCGAGTGACAGGGATGCAAATTGTGCGGGAGCGGGGAGCACCGCTCCTAGGAAATGACAGTCAAAATTGAGGAAATAATGCCTTTAGAAGAAAAAAAGAAAGAGAGGAAAAAGAGGAAGGAGAAAAAAAAGAAAAGAGGAGAGGAAGAGGAAAGAAGAAGAGGAGGTGGAGGTAGAAGAGGGAAACAATCTCAGCAAAAAGATAATAAGTAATAGGTGAAGCAGTGAAGCTACTGAATGGAAGAGAGGAAGACACTTGTGCAAAATATTGAGGAATTCAAATGATTGTTCAAGAAATAAGAGCCTTAAAAGAGGAAAGTGTAAGAATATGAATATGAGTAACAATGCATATTTGAGGAAATCGGTGACAGGTGGTAATAAAGCACATACCGGTATCTGAAGAAATTTATTAAGTGAGGCAATGAGGATTGTATGGGAAAAAAGTCATAAAGGAATTCAATGTATCAATATCAAAAAATCAGAAGTGCCAGTGAGAAGATGACAACCTGGAAAATTTTGAGGGAATTTTAGAGAACATAAAGCACTGAACAAGATGTAAAGGATACTGATATGGACTCATCAACATTAAGCGGTAAACATATATGGAGATACAGCGGTCAGGAAGTGGCTCCTACTGACCAGCACGATTTGAAAAAATTAAAGGGAAACAAATTGAGAGGGCCAAATCAATCAAACATGATATGCAAATTTGATTGATGTAAAAATTGAGGATGTTAAAACTAAGGGCATGTTGCAAACAGATGCTAGTGCTAATAAAATAATTCAATCTTTGTACCTTTCAAATGATATTTCAAATTATATTGTTAAAGAACACTTAGAAGAAGAAAGATCATTCCAAACGCCAAAAAAAAAGAGGTCAGAATTTCTTGATAATGAAAAGTTACCAGAAGGGGGAGGGCGAAGTGACAAAAATGAAAGAGAAAAGTACTTCCTCCGAATGAAAAAAAAAATGAAAGGGGGGGGCGACAGGAAAGGAGCCCATATGTCCCAGTGAATTCACACCAATCATTGGCCAAACTAGTATAAAATACCAAATTTTTGCGCGCTACGCGCGCACACTTTCCCAAATAAAGCCCCTTTTGAAATATCAAAGATTTTACTTGTTAGTCTCTTTAAAAAACATCCTATGTAAAGTTACAATATTATTCTCATCTTTCGGAGTGTAGAACAAACCTATTTTATGTCAGGTATGATTGAGGAAATCTTCAGCCTAAAAACCTTGCTCCTGAGGAAGAAAGCACAATTTGCACCCCTGGCCGAGTCCGAGCCAAGTCCGAGTCCAACAAAAATAAGACCCAAGTCCGGTGGACTCAGTCAGAGTCCATGCCGGGGTTTGGTGTTGGGAGTCATTTAACTTTATGTGACAGGTATCTGTCTACTGGCATTGCTTAGTAGGGGCCTACTTGTATAAAATGATGCTCTAAAAAGGGGTCACAGGGAATAACAAAATGAAAAAGGAGTAATTTGGTATAACATCTTGAAAAAATGGGTCATTTGGTAGAACATTTCCAAAAATGGAGAAAAATTCTAGATTTTGCTGAAATAAGAGAATTTGAAAGTTTCCTCTTTATATTTTATGGCATTTTGAAAATTATAGAAAGATAGCCAACCTCAAATGCCCGGCTCAAATGGAGCCTATAGTGACAAACTCATAGCAGCGCAGACCGGGGCAAGACCGCCCCGGGGCAAGCCCACCCACCCCATGTTTCTGATCTCGTGACTGCTGGAAAAGTACAATGATGATGTAATAAGCTGGCACACATCATAGCTAAGTACCCAAGAAAACAAGACAGTCCGACACATTTCGCCAGAGTAATATTATTATTATCGTCAAAAAAACATTTTTGAGTCGAGGAAGTTTACATTTTAAAAATTAGTAATATTGCAATAATCTCAAGACCTTACAGAGACGGTTTTGGGTCTTAAATTCAGTTGGAAGGTGAACGTTTTGCCAACATATTATTATGCAATTAAAAGATCAACATATTGTGTTTAGTCATGTTAGTAGGCATAACACAAGGTAAACAAAAAAAAGTACCGTTGGGGCAAGTCCGCCCTGTATGTGAAAGGCAAGTCCGCCCTGTGTTTTCCCTAGGCGGACTCCGGGCGGATTCGCCCCATCGGCGTAATATGCAAAATATTGATAATAATACCTTTAAGAATGGTCAAACTACATGCAAGCATATTTTTTTAAGTTAAGTGGTATCAGTATTACTCATACCACTGTTTATGCTCTAAAACCATAAATGTCGAAGTTGTAAATAAAGGTTTTTTCATTTTGGTCCCCTACATTTATTAGCTTACATTATACACCTCCATTAAATTTAGTAAATTTAGTAGACTCTTTGGAAGAGAATGAGCGCCTAATATACCCTTTACTAAACGTTTGCATTAAATTTATAATTGTTTTGCAATATTATTTCTTTTTATCAGGGCGAACTTACCCCACCATAGGGGCGGACTTGCCCCAGCACGGGCAAGTCCGCCCCTGTCATCATGATTTTTATTTACCCTTCTCCTGCCGTTACTGAAAGCTCAATGTTCTTACAAATGTGGTAGTATTTAGCTATAGTATACAGCTTAAAAATGCAAAAACTATAGCCTTCTAACATGAGAATTGCCCTCTCTAGGCGAGATTGAAGAAAATAGGCGGACACGCCCGGTCTCCCCTACTTGTCACTTGTAAAGTTGAGTGCCCCCTGCCAAATCCATGTCGAATATTAAGTTATAATGTTATAATTTTATAGCAAAGATTCCAATAGAGAATTTTGAACCAATTCCATAAATATACATGTAGGGTACCTGCAGGGAATATGGGACCATTAAGGACGTTTAGCTTATTTGCATAAAAACTAAAGAAGATATGCCCACAAGAGATTATTATGATGAACAACCTGTCCTTTAAGATTAATAAAACAGGCAATGTTACCTTGTTTTTATGTTTGTTTGGACGCTATGACGTCAAAATGACGTCATCGTCAAGTGTCCCATATTACCTGCATGTGCAGGTAATATGGGACACTGTGTTATCTCTATGGTGAAAATCAAAAGTTCAGAAAATCACTCTTTTGTTCTAAAAACATTTTTGTTACATGATTTTGAATGTTAAATGCAAATTTCTACAGGAAAATTCAATTTTCTAAATAGTTTTGCTTTTCGCATTGACAATGCACACAATTTCCTATGTGTCCCATATTACCTGCACCCATTCAGTTGAAAATCAGAGAAAATAATCATTTATAAAAGGAAAGTGCCACTTGTCAGTGGAATTTTACCTGCTGATAAGCTTAACCCATCACCTAAAGATCATAAAAATGACAAATGCCCCCTCAGTACCAGAGTTTTTGGATACACAATCATAAAATGTGACGTCATTGATTTTATATCAGGCCAAAAAAACGACATAATTTTTTGGGCAATTTCACTCTTTCGGCATTGATTTCCAAGAGTTTGATACACAGACTCCAAAACTGCATTTCTAGCACAATTGATGTCTCTAAACACTTAACAAATCAACTTAAAGTGTTTACCTTCTCTAAGCTACTTTTTGTTAAAATGAAAACAGGTGTCCCATATTACCTGCTGTCCCATATTACCTGCAGCTACCCTACCCTGTCACTGTAAACAATAGAGAATTAAGATTAATCAAGCTGCTGCACAGTAATGCTGTGGTCAGACTCTTTGTTCTTTTACAATGAGACAACTATACCACCCCACACCACTTCCCCTATACACACCCACTGTCAAACCCCACCCCACACAAGTGTCACAGTCATTTCCATACCCTAGGTAACTCCGAAGGTAAAAACAACATGTATCACATGTCAACAGTCCGCTGCAGGGGTATTTGTGTGTGTGACCAAAGTATTCTAGTGTGACACACACTACATGTAAGTGGCCAGGTACTAGAGAAGTGTCACTAGGTTGCAATGTGCAGCATACATTGTCATCATCATCATCATCATCTTCATAATAATATTAATACTTATAGAAATTCACTGTTTCAGAAATATGTTTTGTGTGATATTAATCAATTATTCTAAACATCTTTTTTAAAATTCTTAAATTGGATAAATATCCCAGACAAATGTTCAGTGATTGCCCGTAAGTAGTGAACACAAACACTAGCCCTATGGATGGGGTGTACATGTCTGTGTGCATGTTTTCTCTCTTTCAAGAGTTTAGCTCCATGAAAGAAGTTTTAGATATTTTTATACAGTCAAAATGTTTATTAAATTCTGTATAATTATCAATTATTTCATTAAAGAAAACAGTATTGATTCTGGGAAGTGACAGATAAATCTAAATAATTTGGTGGATATGTAGGATATTATGACAGATCACAGATTTGACAGCCCCAATTAATTAGGAAAATGGGCAAAAGTGAAGTCAACAATTTTGAATCAAATTTGAGATCTATTTTGACATTTTTAGATAATCATTTCACATTTTACATGGATTTAATTGGACATTTTGTGTCCAAGTTTGAGCCGAGCCGAGTCTGTTTTTGTCCGAGTCCAACAAAAAGTGGACTCGAGTCCGGACTTGGGTAGATTTCGCAACTCATTCATTTTACACTATTCAACATGCAAGCTACATTATGTTGAGAAAGGACTGGCATAAGGCCAAAAAAAATTGTTGTGTTGCCCTCAACCACCCGACCCTAAATCCTGAAAAATCAGGGTCAGCATTTTTTTTTTTGAATGATGATTTTTACCTGTAGATTTGTTCAAAAAATCAATGTTTTTCACTTAAAATTAATATTTCATTGAAAGACTAGTCTTTACTTGATGTCTAACAGGTATCCAGAAGTCAAAATTGACAAATGCCCCCTAATTGAAGAAGCATTATTTAATATTTGAGGGAATTTAAAAACAAAACTCAACACAACAATTTTTTTTTGCCTAACTTCACTGTGTACCCGGCCTGTGCTTCACCCAGTATCAACAGGTATATTGAGAAGTTGATGCATATTTACAATTTAAGAGACTGAAAATTAATAAATCAGCCGCTTGATAGCTTGATAAATGAAGAAATTAAACTTATTTGATTTTTTATATTCTGTATGATTTGTTTAAATTACAACCTCTTTACAAAAGAAATTTTGAACTCAATGATTTAAATTCATTAAAAGTAGCATTTCATCCAACCCTAAATTGTCAATCAATTTACAGCCGTTTTAGCCTAATTATATTTAAAACAAATTGAATTAATAATTTTGACCCCAAGTTTCCAAACCTGCCAACTTGATGCAAAAAATTGTAACTTTAATCAATATCACATGTGGTTTGTTCAGGGACCTGTGGTATTGAAGTACACATACATGTACTAAAGCTGGAGCATCAGAGCTGCTGGAGCACAGGGTGGCAGTTTGAACCAAAATCTGTGTACACTGCATGTGAAACAAATAATATTGTATTAAAACAAGTAAAATACCCCGTGTGGGGTTCTACATGGTTGAAGGTATGTGGGGATATGCCATGATTTTGGGGTCCTTTTCAACGATTTTGGTATTCAGTGGAGACCAATATTTTTTTGGGGGGAAGTGCCAAATTAGGGTAAATTTGGGTACTTTTTGTGAAAACTTGGAATACTCATAGCCGAGTGGCGAAAGCAGCAAGAAGTAGGCACAATTTTTCAGCCTGATGTGTCAGCAGGTCCGTACGCAGGGGGGGTATACAAAAAGTAGGCAAAAAGTCCCAAAATTTCAGAATCTGCGAGCAAAAAATCAGGTTTTTAATGCTTTTTGGTCAAAAGGTCCAAATTTGGGGAAGAAAGTCCACATTTCACAAAATCGCCCCAAAAAAAAAAAAAAAAAAGTCCACTTTTTCAAAATCAGCACCCCCAAAAAATCCTGCGTGCACGGGCCTGTGTGTCAGTGACGTAATGCATTGAGGCAGCTGATCCATGCGCGCATCTATTGCGCGTCTTTAATCACGTGTGTGCATATGCCAGCACTTTAAGCGTCCACCAGCTAAATAAATAAATAAATAAATAAATAAATAAATAAATAAATAAAGCTGTGTAGCTGTGAATCACATGAAGCTGTGTAATGAAATGCACACTGACATCACTGCTATATCAGGGTGAAAAATGGTTTAGAGAAATGCGTGGCACATCCCTGTAATCAAAATTACACCCCCTCCTCTGCGGGAATGCCTTTTCTTGTTTGGTTGGCATTAATGTGTGTGTGTGTGTGTGGGGGGGGTCATATGATTTTCATGTAGCACGGAGGGGGGGGTCATACGGTTTTTATTATCGGAGAAGGGGGGTCATAAAGTTTTCGGCAGTGACTTTCTGTCTGCTCCTCCCCCCAGTAGAAATAATGAACGGTCCCTAAACTTTGTGAGAAGTTGAAGTGGGATATATCTAGGCAAAATATGTATTATGATTATAAATAAATATTCTGTTATTAATTGATAATATTATTACGATTCAACTATTGTGACAGATAAATCTAAATATAGACCCCTTGGCAAATAAGTGAAGTCAACCAATTTAGGATCAAATGATCAAATGACTCGGCTCCAAGTTTGAGTCATATTTTTGGGTGGTGGGGGGAGGGGAGGGGAGGTGGTCATCTCCTATTTCATAAAAAAGGGATACTAACCCTTTTTTTATTATTATATTTATGATCTTCTGGTCACTAGAAGATCATGGCCACTATTTTTATAATCTTCCCTGTTTTGACACCCACCCCTGCAGATACCAGACATTTGTACGACCCTTTCAATTCACATACACAAATACCCAGATATCTGTATTATTTTGTACATGTACATTGATTGAAAATTGTCTTCTTGATGGTAGTAAAAAACAGTGACCCAGTGAACCTTGTGTCTGAGTGTGAGTATAGCCAAGTCTGTTTGTGTCGGAGTCCAAATCCGACAAAAAAAGTCAGAGTCCTGACTCAAAAGATGAAAATCTGGATTTCCGGAGCTTGGATGAATAGAAAAAGTGTGGATATCCGAACTCCTCTATAGGTCAAGCGTATGGCTATGTCTGAAAAGTCCGGATTTCCGGAGCTTGTATGCATAGAAAAAGTCTGGATATCCGAACTCCTCTATAGGTCGAGCGTATGGCTATGAGGGGAAAATGTCTGAAAAGTCCGGATTTCGGAGCTTGAATGCATAAAAAAGACTGGATATCCGAACTCCTCTATAGGTCGAAAGCGGTACTATGTAGGGAAAATGTTTGAAAAGTCCGGATTTCCGAAGCTTGGATGGATAGAAAAAGTCTGGATATCCGAACTCCTCTATATGAAAAGTCCGGATATCCGGAGCTTGGATGGATAGAAAAAGTCCGGATATCCGAACTCCTCTATAGGGGGTGTGCGCTTATTTTCTGGAATAGCCCATTATTCCTGTAACTTCATCATGTTGCCAGATGTTCACATACATGGTCATATCTGAACAAAAACAAAATTGAAATCAGGCAGATTACTGCAACTGCATAGGCCTAGTCGAACTCAGCCATGTCTCAGAGTCAATAGGCCTAACTAGCGCCTAGCCTACTCGACAAAACCCCAATTTTTCAGTTTAGGATTATAGGCCTTAATATCTTGTGCAAGAAAATGGTCTTGACTAGCTGCTGATTAATAATTAGGCCTACACTTACTTTAGCATGGTAAATTTCCAGTAATAAAACTTTTTCAAGTAAGCTTAAACTTTCAAAATTCAATCTAAAGCCATTTTTGAGCATATTTCCAAAACCCCATATATCTAACCCATACCCCCCATGTAATGCAAATTAGCAAAAAACTTACCCCAAAGCAGACAAATCTGGTTATATACTATTCCACAATTTGAATTTTATCATGCTCGGTGATCATGATCTAAATATAACGCATCGCCAGACAGTGTTTCTAGAGTGTCTGTCATACATGTCAAATACAGGTTCCACGCCACCAAATAGAGTTCCTATTCATTTAGGCCTATGTGTTAAAAGGTACTCTGGAGGAATTTGTCGATTTATCATTGTTAAACCTCCCTGGTTCATTCAAATCACCATTTTACCTAATGTTTATGACATCTTCTACCATATAACCAACAAATATTGTGTAGGTAAGCAGTACGGTTTTTCGCATTGACGCGTCGAAAACTATGTAGGCCTACATCCTGTCAATCTTACAGTACACTGATTCTATAATGTAGTGACATCATCATCTGGTGAAGAAGAACAAAATACGTGCCTCAAATTTCAGAATTGGAAAAAATGTAATCTTTTTATGCTTAGATATTGAGAAAACCATCCACAAAGTACAGCTATTACAAAAAATAGGCACATCAGCCTTCTTTTCCAATTTTTTCCCCATTAAATCAACCCTGGTATGGTTCTCACAATAAAAACACTGATTGTTTCACAAGCTATTTACCTTGGTGGTGTGGAATCTTAAAGGCATGATCCAGAAGTTGGAAACACAACATTAGTTTCGATCCTTGAGGCTTATTATTGGATATCCAAGTGCTGCAAAAACAACATAGTATCTGATGTTGCACATCCATTGAACATCCAGGTGCTGGAAAGACAGCATTTAGTACCGGTATCTTGCGTTGCTAATTATTTGGCATCGTGTACGTTGAAAAACAACATTATTGTCTGGTTTTGCACATCACTGGGTATCCAAGTGCTGGAAAACAACATTAGTTTATGGATTGTCCATTATTGGGCATCCAGAAAACCGGGCTTCTGAAAAGCTATGACCATTCCTATAAGCGGGTCTTTCCTGCCATCGGATGAATATCGATATTCGCAATTTTATAATCACAAGATGATACCCTTCTTGTCCTCACTTTCGGACCGTCTGTCTGTGTAGTTGCGACCCATTTGAGTCTTCTTTGTTTTATGTTTGTGGTGCAGTATGCTGCATGGCATGATAATTATAGCGACTGGTAATCCAGTAAATAGACGCGTAAATCGACGCACATTGACAAACAAAATCCAACTCGCGCTCGCGTAAATACCCGCGCGCACTGCGCAGCAACTCCCATAGTGATGTACGCACGTTTCCCTAAATAAAAGCCATCACTTTGCGTTTGCTTGCCTTGATGGTAACAATACTAAGCATATTCTCCAAGATATTTAAAGATTAATTCGTCTATAGAAAATGGATAAAAGGATCCAAGCTCCATTAATTGGAAGCTGCCGTGTATGCAAAAAGTTACACAGTTCTGTTAAGGTGAGTTTATGCAGTTTCATTGAGGAAACCTTTTTTAAAAAAAAACCTTGATTACCAGAACTATTACGAAAGAGTTAGGCCTATATTTGACAAACCATGAACGGGTGGGCTACAAAATATTTTCACAGGCCTGTACCATTTACATCGTCATTGTTGGATGTGTGTGCGGGAGGGTGTGAATGTGTGATTGAGAAGTCGGATGATTGTGTGATGTGTAGGCCTATACGGTATATCAATGTGTGGGGTGTATATTTCTATTTACAATTGAAATAACTGTTACCTCTTACTTTTAAATTTCAGAATAACGATAAAGAGCCAACATCTATAGTGCTCTTTGAAGATGAAGAGCCAAAACCTATTGCGCTCGTTAACGATGAAGAGCCAACATCAATATCGCTCTTTGAAGATGAAGAGCCAACATCAATAGCGCTCTTTCCAACTTTGCCTGTGTATTCCACCTCAACAGAGCTGGTTGTTGGAGATTGTGACCATCCAGTCTACCGCGAGCTATATGCGGAGAAACACTGGTCAGAGGTTCCTGTGGAAACTCAGTGCAAGTACTACGCCGATAAGCTAGCCGATTTTAGACGCAAGACAGGACAGAAACAACGTGGTCCTGTTTTTGACAAGTGGGATATCATCGAGCATGTACGATGCAACTCCGTGCGTATCAGGAAGCGGGAGCATGAAGTTGTCAGAGCTTCATATGTGTACCCTGAATCCCCTTGGATGATACACGATGATCCCCAAGGGTAAGTTTATGTCATCCATCTCAATTCCATTTAAATATTAATACAGGACATGTATACTCAAACGCATAAAATGTCATATGATTGCCACCGTTTGAGAAAATCAGAACATTAGGCCTAATTGGTGGCGATCTGAGTCTCATTCCGATTTTTTCTCACAGGGGTAGCCGGCTACGCCACTATTGCGGGCCTCAACGATATCCAATGTGGTATGCGAAACATTGTCCTTTAGGAAAATCGCACTATATGAAGTGTGCGCTCAAAATGCATCGCCTTTTGAAGTTAGAGGCGGATCCTCAAATCAATTGAGCATTGGAAATTGTTTGCATAGAAATTAAAACCATGACAAATATTAAAGACCACACAATTCAAATTTACAAATAACTGTTCTTTACAAGTAAGCTACATCAGACGAGGCCCTGTCATTATGTTACAGCCGTAATGATTAATTATTCTTGTCCTCTTTTTTTACAACAGATCAGAAGCAATGAGGCTTGGCTTGATGCCAACAAAACCTGCACCAGAAATATCCTCTCCATCTGGTATACAACAAAGTGCATTATCATGCGGGGCAACATCATCAACCTCTTGGTGGAAGAGACTGAAACGCCGTTTCAAGAAGTAACCCAAATCAGTGCCAGTTATTCACAAAGATCTGGCAGTGTGTGATCTGGACGAGGAGGCCTTGAAAGAGGTAAAATGTTAACTATTTTATGCTCTTGATGGTTTAATTCAAAGTAAAATTGTTATTATGACAATTGATCCATGTACATCAATATAAATTCCATGCTTCTTGTTTGAAATTTCCAGAAATTCTTGGTTGAGTTGAAGAGAAGGAAGGCATTCCCAACTGTACTTACCTACAGGATTCCCTTCTTGAAGGCTTTCCGCCCGAAACCTGAGCCAGAGAACAAGGTGAGCTGGGAACCCGCATGATCTTTAATTCTGCACTGATTGACAGATGAGATTTTGGAAAGGGGAATACTTGACGAAAAAGGTCAACAATACAGGCCTAAAAATTATTTAATATCAGGGCGGGCAGCATCCGAGGAGAGAGGGTAAGACTTTTCCGGGGGGCGGCAGTTCCGTCTTTGGCCATGTCACTAATGCGGCCCTCGTCCCGACTATGAATGTGGCCCGTGAGTCATGTTTTTACCCAAAATGATCAAATAATCAAAAGTTAGCAATTTCAACCTCTGTTGTATATGCGGCTCGTCAACTGTCTGAACTAGCCTGATAACATAAAATCCTGTTAATTTTAACACAAACTCAAATCAAAAGCCCCGACCATTTTGTGTCAAATAGAACCAATTACATGTTTTTTATACACGAGAAATATAATTCCTGTTCGTTGTTCATCTTTTGCAGTATTCGCCCATGGAGATACCGAGAAAGTGTTTGAAAGACACTTTAATGGACTCAACCCATGGGATTATAGTGGCTCCACCCTTCCTTTCTGGATACCACCTCAAGTCTAATGACTACTGAAGGCTGCATGAACACTGCTTCTTCAAGAGAAGAATATGATTTCCTTCAAATGTTACAAAGCACAGGGCAGCAACGAAGTATTGTGTTCTCCTGTGGAAAAATTTATTACAAGAAACAAAAATTTGAACAATAATGAAATTACAAAAATAAAGCAGCGCGCACGCGGGCACTAACCAGGAGGGTTTTTGATTTGGTTTCTTTTCTTGGGCTGGGTACACGCGATTAATGAAAGGCGGGCTTATACAAGTAGACCACAATGCTTCAATGCTGATGATCATAATCATGGAATTAATGCAATGATTTTTAAAAGTCATTTTAAAATTTAAAATTACCCGTGATTGTTCAATATCCGCTAATTATTTGATGCATATTTCCATGATCATGACAATTATCAATATTATGTTAATAATGTTCTTGGCAAAAATACCTTTGTATATCAAGTATAAAATACATCAAAAATGGCAAGAATAATGAAATAATGGGATTAAAAAGTGCAATATTTGTGAACAATCATAATTTGTTGTCATCCTGTGTTTTTTTATAGTGAAACGTCTATATTCATGATATTAATTAGTTTAGTAACCGTTGCGTATAGGGCCTAATTGAAAGGAAGGTAGGAAAAAGAAAAAAAGAAAAGAAAAGAAAAGAAAAGAAAAGAAAAGAAAAGAAAAGAAAAGAAAAGAAAAGAAAAGAAAAGAAAAGAAAAGAAAAGAAAAAAGAAAGAAAGAAAGAAAGAAAGAAAGAAAGAAAGAAAGAAAGAAAGAAAGAAAGAAAGAAAGAAAGAAAGAAAGAAAGAAAGAAAGAAAGAAAGAAAGAAAGAAAGAAAGAAAGAAAGAAAGAAAGAAAAGAAAAGAAAAGAAAAGAAAAGAAAAGAAAAGAAAAGGAAAAAAAAGAAAGAAAGAAAGAAAGAAAGAAAGAAAGAAAGAAAGAAGAAAGAAATGGGCATCCGTGTGCTGGGAAAAAAAACACTGATTTTTTACCAGCCATTTACCTTGGTGGTGTGGAATCTACAGGGTCAAACATTTTCTTAAAACCCCATTTTGCATGATCTTCAGCCTTTCTCAACATATCTTGACCATTAGAAGTGAAATTATTCAAGTTTAAGTATTGATGCCGACTAAAATTAATGCAGCATGTCACTGCATGTGCGTTGCTAACCATGTGCTATCTACTGAAGATAGCAACATTAAGATATGATAATCAGGCAGGGCCTAATTTTTTGCTTCTCATCCTTACAGATTTGTTAATTAAGTCACAGAACACATGTTAAAGTTGAAACAAACATTAGGCAAAATAAAAAAAATAAACATGTTTCACGTCCCTCCGCTTCCTTTTTGAGGTTTCCTCAAATATATTTTTATTTTTTAAATTCCGTTATAACTTTTCAAAAAATATGTCTAGGAAGTTGGAATACTTTCTATAGCCTTGTTAAGATACAAGAAACATTTTAGGATGGTTTTGTGATCATTGGAGGGTGTAACTCTCAAAACAACAAAAAAAAAAGGGCCTCCTCCTTTTTCCAGGCATTTATTGTATACGCTAAAACAGCTCTAAGTATGGGTATTTACACTAATTTTGCGATAAAAAATAGAAAATATAAAGCCCCCTCCTCCTCCTTTTTTTTGAAAACCCGGACGTGAAACATGTTTTATTTTTTACTTGGCCTTACTATATCCAGACCTATTGTCAAGTAGGCAAAGCGATAGTTGGACTTACCCATGAAACACAGCTTCCTTTTTAAAGGCTTTTCTTGTTTGCGGCGATTTCTTGTAAATAGTCAAAAATGCTTGCGGGATTATTCCTGTAACTTCATCATGTTGCCAGATGTTCACATACATGGTCATATATGAAAAAAAACAAAATTGAAATCAGAGATTACTGCAACTGCATAGGCCTAGTCGAACTCAGCCATGTCTCAGAGTCAATAGGCCTAACTAGCGCCTAGCCTACTCGACAAAACCCCAATTTTTCAGTTTAGGATTATAGGCCTTAATATCTTGTGCAAGAAAATGGTCTTGACTAGCTGCTGATTAATAATTAGGCCTACACTTACTTTAGCATGGTAAATTTCCAGTAATAAAACTTTTTCAAGTAAGCTTAAACTTTCAAAATTCAATCTAAAGCCATTTTTGAGCATATTTCCAAACCCCCATATATCTAACCCATACCCCCCCATGTAATGCAAATTAGCAAAAAAACTTACCCCAAAGCAGACAAATCTGGTTATATACTATTCCACAATTTGAATTTTATCATGCTCGGTGATCATGATCTAAATATAACGCATCGCCAGACAGTGTTTCTAGAGTGTCTGTCATACATGTCAAATACAGGTTCCACGCCACCAAATAGAGTTCCTATTCATTTAGGCCTATGTGTTAAAAGGTACTCTGGAGGAATTTGTCGATTTATCATTGTTAACCTCCCTGGTTCATTCAAATCACCATTTTACCTAATGTTTATGACATCTTCTACCATATAACCAACAAATATTGTGTAGGTAAGCAGTACGGTTTTTCGCATTGACGCGTCGAAAACTATGTAGGCCTACATCCTGTCAATCTTACAGTACACTGATTCTATAATGTAGTGACATCATCATCTGGTGAAGAAGAACAAAATACGTGCCTCAAATTTCAGAATTGGAAAAAATGTAATCTTTTTATGCTTAGATATTGAGAAAACCATCCACAAAGTACAGCTATTACAAAAAAATAGGCACATCAGCCTTCTTTTCCAATTTTTTCCCCATTAAATCAACCCTGGTATGGTTCTCACAATAAAAACACTGATTGTTTCACAAGCTATTTACCTTGGTGGTGTGGAATCTTAAAGGCATGATCCAGAAGTTGGAAACACAACATTAGTTTCGATCCTTGAGGCTTATTATTGGATATCCAAGTGCTGCAAAAACAACATAGTATCTGATGTTGCACATCCATTGAACATCCAGGTGCTGGAAAGACAGCATTTAGTACCGGTATCTTGCGTTGCTAATTATTTGGCATCGTGTACGTTGAAAAACAACATTATTGTCTGGTTTTGCACATCACTGGGTATCCAAGTGCTGGAAAACAACATTAGTTTATGGATTGTCCATTATTGGGCATCCAGAAAACCGGGCTTCTGAAAAGCTATGACCATTCCTATAAGCGGGTCTTTCCTGCCATCGGATGAATATCGATATTCGCAATTTTATAATCACAAGATGATACCCTTCTTGTCCTCACTTTCGGACCGTCTGTCTGTGTAGTTGCGACCCATTTGAGTCTTCTTTGTTTTATGTTTGTGGTGCAGTATGCTGCATGGCATGATAATTATAGCGACTGGTAATCCAGTAAATAGACGCGTAAATCGACGCACATTGACAAACAAAATCCAACTCGCGCTCGCGTAAATACCCGCGCGCACTGCGCAGCAACTCCCATAGTGATGTACGCACGTTTCCCTAAATAAAAGCCATCACTTTGCGTTTGCTTGCCTTGATGGTAACAATACTAAGCATATTCTCCAAGATATTTAAAGATTAATTCGTCTATAGAAAATGGATAAAAGGATCCAAGCTCCATTAATTGGAAGCTGCCGTGTATGCAAAAAGTTACACAGTTCTGTTAAGGTGAGTTTATGCAGTTTCATTGAGGAAACCTTTTAAAAAAAAACCTTGATTACCAGAACTATTACGAAAGAGTTAGGCCTATATTTGACAAACCATGAACGGGTGGGCTACAAAATATTTTCACAGGCCTGTACCATTTACATCGTCATTGTTGGATGTGTGTGCGGGAGGGTGTGAATGTGTGATTGAGAAGTCGGATGATTGTGTGATGTGTAGGCCTATACGGTATATCAATGTGTGGGGTGTATATTTCTATTTACAATTGAAATAACTGTTACCTCTTACTTTTAAATTTCAGAATAACGATAAAGAGCCAACATCTATAGTGCTCTTTGAAGATGAAGAGCCAAAACCTATTGCGCTCGTTAACGATGAAGAGCCAACATCAATATCGCTCTTTGAAGATGAAGAGCCAACATCAATAGCGCTCTTTCCAACTTTGCCTGTGTATTCCACCTCAACAGAGCTGGTTGTTGGAGATTGTGACCATCCAGTCTACCGCGAGCTATATGCGGAGAAACACTGGTCAGAGGTTCCTGTGGAAACTCAGTGCAAGTACTACGCCGATAAGCTAGCCGATTTTAGACGCAAGACAGGACAGAAACAACGTGGTCCTGTTTTTGACAAGTGGGATATCATCGAGCATGTACGATGCAACTCCGTGCGTATCAGGAAGCGGGAGCATGAAGTTGTCAGAGCTTCATATGTGTACCCTGAATCCCCCTGGATGATACACGATGATCCCCAAGGGTAAGTTTATGTCATCCATCTCAATTCCATTTAAATATTAATACAGGACATGTATACTCAAACGCATAAAATGTCATATGATTGCCACCGTTTGAGAAAATCAGAACATTAGGCCTAATTGGTGGCGATCTGAGTCTCATTCCGATTTTTTCTCACAGGGGGTAGCCGGCTACGCCACTATTGCGGGCCTCAACGATATCCAATGTGGTATGCGAAACATTGTCCTTTAGGAAAATCGCACTATATGAAGTGTGCGCTCAAAATGCATCGCCTTTTGAAGTTAGAGGCGGATCCTCAAATCAATTGAGCATTGGAAATTGTTTGCATAGAAATTAAAACCATGACAAATATTAAAGACCACACAATTCAAATTTACAAATAACTGTTCTTTACAAGTAAGCTACATCAGACGAGGCCCTGTCATTATGTTACAGCCGTAATGATTAATTATTCTTGTCCTCTTTTTTACAACAGATCAGAAGCAATGAGGCTTGGCTTGATGCCAACAAAACCTGCACCAGAAATATCCTCTCCATCTGGTATACAACAAAGTGCATTATCATGCGGGGCAACATCATCAACCTCTTGGTGGAAGAGACTGAAACGCCGTTTCAAGAAGAAACCCAAATCAGTGCCAGTTATTCACAAAGATCTGGCAGTGTGTGATCTGGACGAGGAGGCCTTGAAAGAGGTAAAATGTTAACTATTTTATGCTCTTGATGGTTTAATTCAAAGTAAAATTGTTATTATGACAATTGATCCATGTACATCAATATAAATTCCATGCTTCTTGTTTGAAATTTCCAGAAATTCTTGGTTGAGTTGAAGAGAAGGAAGGCATTCCCAACTGTACTTACCTACAGGATTCCCTTCTTGAAGGCTTTCCGCCCGAAACCTGAGCCAGAGAACAAGGTGAGCTGGGAACCCGCATGATCTTTAATTCTGCACTGATTGACAGATGAGATTTTGGAAAGGGGAATACTTGACGAAAAAGGTCAACAATACAGGCCTAAAAATTATTTAATATCAGGGCGGGCAGCATCCGAGGGAGAGAGGGTAAGACTTTTCCCGGGGGGGGCGGCAGTTCCGTCTTTGGCCATGTCACTAATGCGGCCCTCGTCCCGACTATGAATGTGGCCCGTGAATCATTTTTTACCCAAAATGATCAAATAATCAAAAGTTAGCAATTTCAACCTCTGTTGTATATGCGGCTCGTCAACTGTCTGAACTAGCCTGATAACATAAAATCCTGTTAATTTTAACACAAACTCAAATCAAAAGCCCCGACCATTTTGTGTCAAATAGAACCAATTACATGTTTTTTATACACGAGAAATATAATTCCTGTTCGTTGTTCATCTTTTTGCAGTATTCGCCCATGGAGATATCCGAGAAAGTGTTTGAAAGACACTTTAATGGACTCAACCCATGGGATTATAGTGGCTCCACCCTTCCTTTCTGGATACCACCTCAAGTCTAATGACTACTGAAGGCTGCATGAACACTGCTTCTTCAAGAGAAGAATATGATTTCCTTCAAATGTTACAAAGCACAGGGCAGCAACGAAGTATTGTGTTCTCCTGTGGAAAAATTTATTACAAGAAACAAAAATTTGAACAATAATGAAATGAGAAAAAATAAAGCAGCGCTCGCACGCGGGCACGAACCGGGAGGGTTTTTGATTTGGTTTCTTTTCTTGGGCTGGGTACACGCGATTAATGAAAGGCGGGCTTATACAAGTAGACCACAATGCTTCAATGCTGATGATCATAATCATGGAATTAATGCAATGATTTTTAAAAGTCATTTTAAAATTTAAAATTACCCGTGATTGTTCAATATCCGCTAATTATTTGATGCATATTTCCATGATCATGACAATTATCAATATTATGTTAATAATGTTCTTGGCAAAAATACCTTTGTATATCAAGTATAAAATACATCAAAAATGGCAAGAATAATGAAATAATGGGATTAAAAAGTGCAATATTTGTGAACAATCATAATTTGTTGTCATCCTGTGTTTTTTTTATAGTGAAACGTCTATATTCATGATATTAATTAGTTTAGTAACCGTTGCGTATAGGGCCTAATTGAAAGGAAGGTAGGAAAAAAGAAAAAGAAAAGAAAAGAAAAGAAAAGAAAAGAAAAGAAAAGAAAAGAAAAGAAAAGAAAAGAAAAGAAAAGAAAAGAAAAGAAAAGAAAAAAAGAAAGAAAGAAAGAAAGAAAGAAAGAAAGAAAGAAAGAAAGAAAGAAAGAAAGAAAGAAAGAAAGAAAGAAAGAAAGAAAGAAAGAAAGAAAAGAAAAGAAAAGAAAAGAAAAGAAAAGAAAAGAAAAGAAAAGAAAAAAAAAAGAAAAAGAAAGAAAGAAAGAAAAAGAAAGAAAGAAGAAAGAAATGGGCATCCGTGTGCTGGGAAAAAAAAAAAACACTGATTTTTTACCAGCCATTTACCTTGGTGGTGTGGAATCTACAGGGTCAAACATTTTTCTTAAAACCCCATTTTGCATGATCTTCAGCCTTTCTCACATATATCTTGACCATTAGAAGTGAAATTATTCAAGTTTAAGTATTGATGCCGACTAAAATTAATGCAGCATGTCACTGCATGTGCGTTGCTAACCATGTGCTATCTACTGAAGATAGCAACATTAAGATATGATAATCAGGCAGGGCCTAATTTTTTGCTTCTCATCCTTTCAGATTTTTTAATTAAGTCACAGAACACATGTTAAAGTTGAAACAAACATTAGGCAAAATAAAAAAATAAACATGTTTCACGTCCCTCCCGCTTCCTTTTTGAGGTTTCCTCAAATATATTTTTATTTTTTAAATTCCGTTATAACTTTTCAAAAAATATGTCTAGGAAGTTGGAATACTTTCTATAGCCTTGTTAAGATACAAGAAACATTTTAGGATGGTTTTGTGATCATTGGAGGGGGTGTAACTCTCAAAACAACAAATAAAAAAGGGCCTCCTCCTTTTTCCAGGCATTTATTGTATACGCTAAAACAGCTCTAAGTATGGGTATTACACTAATTTTGCGATAAAAAATAGAAAATATAAAGCCCCTCCTCCTCCTTTTTTTGAAAACCCGGACGTGAAACATGTTTTATTTTTACTTGGCCTTACTATATCCAGACCTATTGTCAAGTAGGCAAAGCGATAGTTGGACTTACCCATGAAACACAGCTTCCTTTTTAAAGGCTTTTCTTGTTTGCGGCGATTTCTTGTAAATAGTCAAAAATGCTTGCGGGATTATTCCTGTAACTTCATCATGTTGCCAGATGTTCACATACATGGTCATATCTGAACAAAAACAAAATTGAAATCAGGCAGATTACTGCAACTGCATAGGCCTAGTCGAACTCAGCCATGTCTCAGAGTCAATAGGCCTAACTAGCGCCTAGCCTACTCGACAAAACCCCAATTTTTCAGTTTAGGATTATAGGCCTTAATATCTTGTGCAAGAAAATGGTCTTGACTAGCTGCTGATTAATAATTAGGCCTACACTTACTTTAGCATGGTAAATTTCCAGTAATAAAACTTTTTCAAGTAAGCTTAAACTTTCAAAATTCAATCTAAAGCCATTTTTGAGCATATTTCCAAACCCCATATATCTAACCCATACCCCCCCATGTAATGCAAATTAGCAAAAAACTTACCCCAAAGCAGACAAATCTGGTTATATACTATTCCACAATTTGAATTTTATCATGCTCGGTGATCATGATCTAAATATAACGCATCGCCAGACAGTGTTTCTAGAGTGTCTGTCATACATGTCAAATACAGGTTCCACGCCACCAAATAGAGTTCCTATTCATTTAGGCCTATGTGTTAAAAGGTACTCTGGAGGAATTTGTCGATTTATCATTGTTAAACCTCCCTGGTTCATTCAAATCACCATTTTACCTAATGTTTATGACATCTTCTACCATATAACCAACAAATATTGTGTAGGTAAGCAGTACGGTTTTTCGCATTGACGCGTCGAAAACTATGTAGGCCTACATCCTGTCAATCTTACAGTACACTGATTCTATAATGTAGTGACATCATCATCTGGTGAAGAAGAACAAAATACGTGCCTCAAATTTCAGAATTGGAAAAAATGTAATCTTTTTATGCTTAGATATTGAGAAAACCATCCACAAAGTACAGCTATTACAAAAAAATAGGCACATCAGCCTTCTTTTCCAATTTTTTCCCCATTAAATCAACCCTGGTATGGTTCTCACAATAAAAACACTGATTGTTTCACAAGCTATTTACCTTGGTGGTGTGGAATCTTAAAGGCATGATCCAGAAGTTGGAAACACAACATTAGTTTCGATCCTTGAGGCTTATTATTGGATATCCAAGTGCTGCAAAAACAACATAGTATCTGATGTTGCACATCCATTGAACATCCAGGTGCTGGAAAGACAGCATTTAGTACCGGTATCTTGCGTTGCTAATTATTTGGCATCGTGTACGTTGAAAAACAACATTATTGTCTGGTTTTGCACATCACTGGGTATCCAAGTGCTGGAAAACAACATTAGTTTATGGATTGTCCATTATTGGGCATCCAGAAAACCGGGCTTCTGAAAAGCTATGACCATTCCTATAAGCGGGTCTTTCCTGCCATCGGATGAATATCGATATTCGCAATTTTATAATCACAAGATGATACCCTTCTTGTCCTCACTTTCGGACCGTCTGTCTGTGTAGTTGCGACCCATTTGAGTCTTCTTTGTTTTATGTTTGTGGTGCAGTATGCTGCATGGCATGATAATTGTAATAGCGACTGGTAATCCAGTAAATAGACGCGTAAATCGACGCACATTGACAAACAAAATCCAACTCGCGCTCGCGTAAATACCCGCGCGCACTGCGCAGCAACTCCCATAGTGATGTACGCACGTTTCCCTAAATAAAAGCCATCACTTTGCGTTTGCTTGCCTTGATGGTAACAATACTAAGCATATTCTCCAAGATATTTAAAGATTAATTCGTCTATAGAAAATGGATAAAAGGATCCAAGCTCCATTAATTGGAAGCTGCCGTGTATGCAAAAAGTTACACAGTTCTGTTAAGGTGAGTTTATGCAGTTTCATTGAGGAAACCTTTTTTAAAAAAAACCTTGATTACCAGAACTATTACGAAAGAGCTAGGCCTATATTTGACAAACCATGAACGGGTGGGCTACAAAATATTTTCACAGGCCTGTACCATTTACATCGTCATTGTTGGATGTGTGTGCGGGAGGGTGTGAATGTGTGATTGAGAAGTCGGATGATTGTGTGATGTGTAGGCCTATACGGTATATCAATGTGTGGGGTGTATATTTCTATTTACAATTGAAATAACTGTTACCTCTTACTTTTAAATTTCAGAATAACGATAAAGAGCCAACATCTATAGTGCTCTTTGAAGATGAAGAGCCAAAACCTATTGCGCTCGTTAACGATGAAGAGCCAACATCAATATCGCTCTTTGAAGATGAAGAGCCAACATCAATAGCGCTCTTTCCAACTTTGCCTGTGTATTCCACCTCAACAGAGCTGGTTGTTGGAGATTGTGACCATCCAGTCTACCGCGAGCTATATGCGGAGAAACACTGGTCAGAGGTTCCTGTGGAAACTCAGTGCAAGTACTACGCCGATAAGCTAGCCGATTTTAGACGCAAGACAGGACAGAAACAACGTGGTCCTGTTTTTTGACAAGTGGGATATCATCGAGCATGTACGATGCAACTCCGTGCGTATCAGGAAGCGGGAGCATGAAGTTGTCAGAGCTTCATATGTGTACCCTGAATCCCCTGGATGATACACGATGATCCCCAAGGGTAAGTTTATGTCATCCATCTCAATTCCATTTAAATATTAATACAGGACATGTATACTCAAACGCATAAAATGTCATATGATTGCCACCGTTTGAGAAAATCAGAACATTAGGCCTAATTGGTGGCGATCTGAGTCTCATTCCGATTTTTTCTCACAGGGGGTGGCCGGCTACGCCACTATTGCGGGCCTCAACGATATCCAATGTGGTATGCGAAACATTGTCCTTTAGGAAAATCGCACTATATGAAGTGTGCGCTCAAAATGCATCGCCTTTTGAAGTTAGAGGCGGATCCTCAAATCAATTGAGCATTGGAAATTGTTTGCATAGAAATTAAAACCATGACAAATATTAAAGACCACACAATTCAAATTTACAAATAACTGTTCTTTACAAGTAAGCTACATCAGACGAGGCCCTGTCATTATGTTACAGCCGTAATGATTAATTATTCTTGTCCTCTTTTTTTTACAACAGATCAGAAGCAATGAGGCTTGGCTTGATGCCAACAAAACCTGCACCAGAAATATCCTCTCCATCTGGTATACAACAAAGTGCATTATCATGCGGGGCAACATCATCAACCTCTTGGTGGAAGAGACTGAAACGCCGTTTCAAGAAGAAACCCAAATCAGTGCCAGTTATTCACAAAGATCTGGCAGTGTGTGATCTGGACGAGGAGGCCTTGAAAGAGGTAAAATGTTAACTATTTTATGCTCTTGATGGTTTAATTCAAAGTAAAATTGTTATTATGACAATTGATCCATGTACATCAATATAAATTCCATGCTTCTTGTTTGAAATTTCCAGAAATTCTTGGTTGAGTTGAAGAGAAGGAAGGCATTCCCAACTGTACTTACCTACAGGATTCCCTTCTTGAAAGCTTTCCGCCCGAAACCTGAGCCAGAGAACAAGGTGAGCTGGGAACCCGCATGATCTTTAATTCTGCACTGATTGACAGATGAGATTTTGGAAAGGGGGAATACTTGACGAAAAAGGTCAACAATACAGGCCTAAAAATTATTTAATATCAGGGCGGGCAGCATCCGAGGGAGAGAGGGTAAGACTTTTCCCAGGGGAGGGGGGCAGTTAATTCCATCTTTGGCCATGTCACTAATGCGGCCCTCGATCCGACTATGAATGTGGCCCGTGAATCATTTTTTCACCCAAAATGATCAAATATTGAAAAGTTAGCAATTTAACCTCTGTTGTATACGCGGCTCTTCAACTGTCTGAACTAGCCTGATAACATAAAAATCCTGTTAATTTTAACACAAATTCAAATCAAAAGCCCCGACCATTTTGTGCCAAATAGAATTAATTACATATTTTCATACACGAAAAATATAATTCCTGTTCGTTGTCCATCTTTTTGCAGTATTCGCCCATGGGGATACCCGAGAAAGTGTTTGAAAGACACTTTAATGGACTCAACCCATGGGATTGTAGTGGCTCACCCCTTCCTTTCTGGATACCACCTAAAGTCTAATGACTACTGAAGGCTTCATGAACACTGCTTCTTCAAGAGAAGAATATGATTTCCTTCAAATGTTACAAAACACAGGGCAGCAACGAAGTATTGTGTTCTCCTGTGGAAAAATTTATTACAAGAAACAAAAATTTGAACAATGATGAAATTACAAAAAATAAAGCAGCGCGCGCACGCGGGCACTAACCGGGAGGGTTTTTTATTTGGTTTCTTTTCCTTGGGCTGGGTACACGCGATTAATGAAAGGCGGGCTTATACAAGTAGACCACAATGCTTCAATGCTGATGATCATAATCATGGAATTAATGCAATGATTTTTAAAAGTCATTTTAAAATTTAAAATTACCCGTGATTGTTCAATATCCGCAAATTATTTGATGCATATTTCCATGATCATGACAGTTATCAATATTATGTTAATAATGTTCTTGACAAAAATACCTTTGTATACCAAGTATAAAATACACCAAAAATGGCAAGAATAATGAAATAATGAGATTAAAAAGTGCAATATTTGTGAACAATCATAATTTGTTGCCATTGTGTGTTTTTTTAGTGAAACGTCTAAATGTATTATATTATTTAGCTTAGTAACCGTATAAATATTTGTGTATAATTGGAGGGAAGAAAGGTAGGAAGAAAAAAATGAAAAAGAAAGGAAGAAGAAAAGGAAAGGAAAGGAAAGGAAAGGAAAGGAAAGGAAAGGAAAGGAAAGGAAAAGAAAGGAAAGGAAAAGAAAGAAAGAACGAAAGAAAGAAAGAAAGAAAGAAAGAAAGAAAGAAAGAAAGAAAGAAAGAAAGAAAGAAAGAAAGAAAGAAAGAAAGAAAGAAAGAAAGAAAGAAAGAAAGAAAGACAGAAAGAAAGAAAGAAAACGAAACTAAAGATTGAAAGAAAAGAAGAAAAGGACAGTAAGTAAAGGAGGGAAGAAAGAAAGAAAAAATTGGAGTAGCATTTAAATTTATGATTTTGAAATATATCATTATTTATTTACTAATGTCTAAACATGAAAAACTTGCTTTTGTTCTGAGATCTTTGACGATAAGCATGAGAGTTCATTTTACGCGGTACAAACTTGACGTGTGAAATTGGTAAAAAGTGACCCAACACGGGCACCAGGAAAGACGCCAAGTAAAGTTATTCTATTATTAGCCAAGATATTACTTATTCCACATGTACTGCATACCACATTTACACCATGACCACCCCCTTTTTTGAAAAGCAAAATGCAATTGCTAATCATGAAAGTAGATTTTACGCAATGCATGATATGCGCGAAGATGTCAAGAGGCCCAACTCGTTTTCTGGACGATTTAGTTATAGGCATTTAGGCATAGCGTTTGAGCCCGAACTAGTAAAGAAACCAAGTAAAGTTAGCCAAGATGTTACTTATTCCACTGCATGTAACATTGTTGTCATGATCTCTTTTTTTTTTCTGAGAAGCGAAATTGCAATTTTATAATTTTGTTATTGTTACAGTCTGATATTGGTATTGTTGAAGTAGCTATCTACTGCTGCTGATATTGATGAGGTAGCTATCTACTACTGCTGGTATTGATGAAATAGCTGTCTACATCGGATGATATTGGTATTGATGAAGTAGCTATCTTCTACTGCTGATATTGGTATTGATGAAGTAGCTATCTACTACAGCTGATATTGGTATGAAATAGCTATCTACTACAGCCGATATTGGTATTGATGAAATAGCTATCTACTACTGCTGATATGGAATTTGATGAAGTAGCTATCTGCTACTGCAGATATTGATAAAATAGCTATCTACTATATTGCTGATATTGGCATTGATGAAGTAGCTATCTACTACTGCTGATATCGGTATTGATGAAGTAGCTATATACTACTGCTGATATCGGTATTGATGAAGTACTAGTACTACTGTTGACATTGATGAAGTGGCTATACTGCTGATATTGATAACGTAGCTATCTACTGCTGATATTGATGAGGTAGCTATCTACTACTGCTGATATTGATGAAGTAGCTGTCTACATCTGATATTGGTATTGATGAAGTAGCTATCTACTGATGATATTGATAACGTAGCTATTTACTGTTGATATTGGTATTGATGAAGTAGCTATCTACTACTGCTGATATTGATGAAGTGGTTATCTACTACTGATGATATTGGTATTGATGAAGCAGCTATCTACTACTGCTGATATGAAGTGGCTATCTACGACTGATGATATTGGTATTGATGAAGTTGCTATGTAATGCTGATAAATAGATCCACATTCTTGCATAAAAATGCACTTACAGAACTAATTTCATGGTATTTGCCGATACTATGTGGCCCTGCATCGTATTCTGCCATTTTGTTCAAACTTTTTACATTGAAAATTCTTGAAAAAATTCACTGTTATAAATGCACCACCCCAGGGAGGCTAACTATAAGGAGCCTGTTTAAACGACTGTATACTTGGTGTCCCGCCTATTAGGGTTAGGGTTCATTATTGATCAGAGATTATATACCTATTCCTTGGTAATATACTAGTAATAGTATATCGTGTGTATGCGCTTTATTCCGTAATCAATAAGTATGATAAACAGACGTCCTTCTAGCAGAACGACTCGTAGCACAGTGGTATAGCATCTGGACTATGGATCCATAGGATGTTGGTTAGAACCCCTGTTGATCCTTGGTAGCATTTTAAACATACTTGTTTCTTTTTGTTAATGGCATTATGTGGAATCTAGTCTCATAATACTAATGTACATCATGATTGCGATGCAAATGTTAACTACGGAAAAAAATTGCGCCCGGGAGCGTTTCTTAGAAAATATACTGTATTCATTCTACTAACACTTTCCTTCCACATTGGCAGAGTGACATGCAAAGTATTCTTGATCCAAAGCAAAAGAATGCAGCTATGCACATTAAAACTTTGGGTAAATGATTGATATTTTATTATCACAATAGAGAATTGTACTTCAACACAGGGTTTTGATTTCCATAACTTTTAAGAAGCCAACTACATGATTTAAAATACTTTATACAGAGTACAGATACAAATGTGATATACCCAACAAACACAAAACACTTTGCAGAAAAATGTTTTAATAACAGGTTATATAAAGGCTATAAAACGTTTTAATAACATTTAGAAAACATTCTTGAAAATTTGATACAAAACATTCCAACATGTAATTAAGTGTTGACAAAATATTTTGCATAAATGTTTGCCAAAGATAATATTCAACAACATTTTGACGACATTTTAAAAATGAGTAAGCGTGTTTTTAAAAGTTTTTAAAATGTTTTTATGACCTTTATATGAAGAGCTTGTTTCCAAATCATGTTTAGTCCACAAACACATGTTTCTGATTTACCTGTGCGATATTGCAATGGATTGTGATGCTATAGGTATAGTCATTTCAGTTGGATGCACCATTAACAATACTGTGTGAGGCCTTTGGTTCCCAAATGAGAACAATAGTCTGCATATTGTTAAGCTCATTGTTGTGGTGAATAATGACTTGTTGATAGTACAACTCATTGTTGCTAATGTCAAATTTGTCAAAGTAATTGTTATTGATCACACAAGTAAATCAGAAACATGTGGTTGTGGACTTAACATGGTTTGGAAATAAGCTCTTCATATTATAAACTGACATTTAAATGTTATTAAAATGTTTTGACCTATAATAAACATGGCTAATTTTGTTATTTTTGCCTAAATATATTTGTGTGCCAAGTTCTTTTTTATGGATAAGCTATTCACCTTTTAATCATCAACACAGGGAGTGTAGATTTCAAATGTGGTTACCTGCATGGGTGACTCCATTTGGAATCTACACTCCCTGCGTGGGAGATTCAGGTCATGTCTTCCATAGGATTGTATGGAATTCATCTGGAATAGCCACATTTTGTAGAGTCATGCTGCCCTGTTCAATCCTGAGTAAATCTACGCTGTTTTGTTTCCACAAACAAGTGCCAGTGAATGGAATGTTTACAGAGTAATTTATTATTACAGGTGACACACTTGTAGTATAGACCACTTGACATCATTGTTTACCAACCAAGATGAGGGACTGGTCTATCGATATGCTTGAATGAACCACTACACTGTTCAATGTCTTTCTAGTACTATAGGAAATGTGGTGGGCGATTTAAAATGCACATGCCCTGAGAAAACTATGATGCGTACGCAACACTGCAGGGCAAAGAACAATGCGCATACTGCCGGGGAATGACGTCACATGTCAAGTGGTCTATATTTGCTTGTGTTTTAACCCTAACACTGTCAAATCGTACAAAATGAAGCCACTGTGCATGCATGCATCCCATGTCATGCAATCCGCCTAAGTCAGTCATACATCCACGTTTTCGTTGGCCAGGCCAGCAAAACACCTGTGGCTACCTGTTGTCGATCCAGTGCTTGGCACACGAGGGGTCTGGGGTTCGTATCCCGAAGGAAACAACTTCTTTGTTATCTGCCCTCTTTAAAACTTCCTTCTTTCCATTACAAGCGGCCATAAGCCCTTTCAGTGTTAGGGGTAAAATTTGAATACGCACAAAAGAAAGACGCTAAATAGAAGGCACCATGACCGACTTCATTACACCGAGTATACCCAAAATCAAATGCTCAACTACTATCATTTTCAAACATGATGTGATCAAGGTAAATGAGCCATTTGTTGTTATATACCTCATATATAGATTCCTGTCATCTGATTGGTTGAAAGTGCAGTCATTGAATTAACTATGCCCGCAAAAATGAACTATGGACCGGTCCATGGAAATGAACTATGGACCGGGCACGTGCGTCACGATCAAGCTGCGCGTTTTTTCCAGCGTAAAATGATATTACGCACACGTTAATGTTTTCATGCGCTATAAAAACGCACAAATCGCAGATTGTAATCTGTGTGCCGTTCGCATTGAAACTATTAATTTCTCTTCCCAAAATCGATGCTTTTAACCAAACAGATGACAAGAATCTTAAGATTTGGTATATAAAACAAATATTGACTGCTATGAGGGGCATGGTTAAAATTATAGGCCCAAGGTCATAATCATGGTTTTGAGATCACCGCGGGCCTATAATTTTAACCATGCCCCTCATAGCAGTCAATATTTGTATACTAATTTTGATTTTGAGATACAGCCAATAATAGTCTTCAACTTCCTATGTATTTCATTGTTCTGAGCTACACTAAAATGACCATATCTTTGGAGCCGTAAATCCAGTTGTGATGGCGTTTTCAGGAAAATGAAGCCTGAGAATTTTGACAAACCACTCATTTTGCTTGATCCCATCATGCACTGTTTTTTTTATCATCATAGAGAAACAATTGTTAGCAACTGACACTTGTAATCGTCCTTGCATACTGCCGTATCTCAAAAGGCTGCCTTTTGTGATTTTTTTTTATTGTCATCAAATTGTGATGAGATACACTGCAAAGTGTTATTGCAATATTTTTACAATCTCATGTTCAATCATGAAAGAGAAGCATGCTGAAATAAAAAATACAATATGAATACAACAATGATAATATAAATCATACAAGGCAGCCTTTTGAGATGACAGTATGTGAGGCAGACGACATTTGCAAAGCACAAAAGTTGTGCTCCATTCAGCTTGTAATAGGTCATGCATAACATCATGGATTTATATAGAATAGCATACACACAGTTGAGAATTACTTGCACAAGCATTAACCCCCTGAGCACTACCTGCCGATCTAACATTGCCTCCGATTGGTCAATTACATGATACCTTCATTTTAATCACCAATCAGAGTGGAGTTTTGCAAATAATTCACCCCACTTTTTTTGCATGGTGAAATTATTCTAACAATGTTGCTGATTGGTCCAATTGATAATGAAAACTCCTTTTTGACCAATAGGCAGGTAGTTCTCATGGGGATAAGTTGGGACTTTATTGACGCACACAGGAGAAAAACACAGATAATTTTCACCTAATATGGAGCTGAATGAAGCATATGTTTTGTGCTCTGCTACGATTGTACACAAATGGTGTACAAAATCTGTGTAATGTCAGTAAAAATGATTCAAGTCGCATCTTAAAAATTCTTCTGGAAACCAAAACCCTGGTTGTTTTACCTACATAACCTAAATGGCGGATGAAATGTTTCATTCCTAATATCATCATTAACAACCAAGCACTGAGCTTTAGCAACAAAATCCTCAACCTCGACACTAGAGCAGAATTTGGAACCTCCAAACCATCGTATGCTGTCTCGTTTGTGTGTGAAGGCGGAGGTCTGATCTTTACTCGGCAGCCAAGCGATGCTAATGCTACACATGCGGTGATTGGTTGAGAGAAAGGCTGCTTCCGGGAGGTATCGTTGCTTTAGCTTCGTACGATCTATCATTTTTGAAAACTTAGGTTTACTAATCGATGACTTTCGGAATAAAACAATGACTATATATAAGTGTTTTGCTATTAATAAATATATTTGACAATTATGATTGACAATGATGACTGCAATGCTCATTTTTTTACTGCTCAAAAACGTAAAATGCTATAATATTACAATAGAAATTGTCCTTATTTCTATAAGAATGTTTTTCGTCTTTTTACGCTTTTTTGCGATAAAGCGTATAATTGCCAAGTTAATAATTACAGGTGCTTCCAATTTTTTTTTACAATTAGTTGCCAAATTTAGCACCAAATTCACTTTGTGAATAGATTGTAAAATACACTTAGTTATTACAATTCCTAATGTTACCACTTTTTCAAATTATTAGTAGAGCCGGGAAAAGAAGAGACAAAACTACAAAGACCGACAAAAACAAAGTGGACACCAAAACCTTTGTTAACCAGTTTTTTGTGCAAATATGTAACTCAAATCTAGCTTTTTTTTAAAGCACAGAACACAAATTTGACTCTAAAATAGAATTGAAACGATGCGATGTACAGTTGAAACCTACTACGATTAAACAATTAACTAGAAAGTTTTCTTATATTAAGGTCTGAATTCAATATTCAGACCTGATCTTGTCCCCAACTTCACAGATTATCCCTCCTTAGCTTAATCTCTCTATCTTCTCAGTGCTCAGCAGAAGACAAACAATGGCGGTGTTTCCGTAGCAACTACTCGTAGTCGAATTCGTCAACTTCGGTAATTTCTTCTCCAAGAAAGAATTCAATAACTTCTTCTTCCATGTTCTCTACGTGCGAGTCCAACTCGTCGGTGTCTGTGCCTGATAATAAAAAAACCCACCATATGGCAAATTATTAAAATTAAATATTTGACATTCAACAGTCCTAAAGTAAACTTCATAACAAGTACTTTAAGTGTATGTAGCTGGGAGGAAAAGCTGTCAATCATTTGAAAATATACATTTTTTTCCTCCAAAAGACCTAAAATTACAACACAGTGGCCTATGGAGCTATGTATTACACATAACCATACATTACATAACTCGCAAACACTAAATCAGAGTCAACTGAAATTTTGGAAATAGGTTTTTTCGTGGATATCTACTGAAAAATGTTGTTCATTGATCAAAGTCACAGGGAACCAGTATGCTATCTATCTACAATGCTTACCACTGCGTAGCTCCAGGCGTATTTGCTTCTCTTCCTGCCACTGTTCTTCCAGTCGTGCTACATACTTGGTGTACTCCTCTATCATGGTTTGACGTTTCTCTATCAGCTCCTGATAAACAAGATATAAACAATGTCCCGAGTTGAGCAAGGAATTATGGCAAATCTCGCAAAAATATTATTGAATAAGGATATATTGAGTAGGGATAGCCAGCAAGTTACACACCAGATATCCACAATCCCACATGTGAACAAATCTTTCATCCAAAGGATCCCCTAAAGGTTCATTACTCCGAAGGGCTATTACTCCAAAGGGTTATTACTCCAAAGGGTTATTACTCCAAAGGGTTATTACTCCAAATTTACAATAAGGTTCGCTATTCTGAAGGGTCAATACTACTACAGTACTCCAAAATTCAGAAGAAATGAAGCTTGGGAGTAGAGAGGCTTGTTCTAAATTCGGAGTACTGACCCTTCAGAATGACAATCTTGTTGTTAATTCAAATTAACAACCCGTCGAAGTAATGAGCCTTCAGAATGACGACCCTTCGGAATAACGGTCCTTCAGAATAAGAAGGTGAAACCCATCAACACTTACCCTCTTTCACACAAATGGGCTATTCCACTTATAATCCACACTACCCCTGTGGAATATTTTGGAAATATCTTCAACAGGGGGAGTATAAATTGGCATTGGCACTTTAACCACCCGTATTTGAAACCAAATTTAAAACCCTGTGAAAACAGCCATAAGCTTCAATATGCAGTCATTTCTACCAAACAATTAACCCAGTGATATAGATTTGTTATCAGTAATTACTGCTCTAAAGCTGAACAAATCTACAGTTCACCGTGACATTCTCATCCACAGTAACACTCTCAGACCTGATACTGACCTATAGTGAAAAAAGCTGAAAATGCTCAAAAAAGCTGAAAAACTGTGAAATTGGGATACAATAGCACAAATTGGGCCAAAAACAAAAGAAAACACACAAATTTAAGCAACAAAAAAGCTGACATCTGCTAAAAAGCTGAAAAGTTCCAGGTCTAAAAACATTTCATATTCTGAAATTTGAAAACGTCTCATCTTACCTTTGAAGCCTTAGATTGGCTCATGCGATCCTTCAGCTCAAACTGTTTGCTGTACGTCTTCATGTTCTTCTTGACGTCCTGCAATTAAAAACACATCAATTTTAAGTACATTAATTAAAAGATTCATTAAAAAGAGCAACACTGCCCTACCAAATCAAAAGGGTGCAACTCACAAAATGATCTTTTGGCTTTTGCTGAAATGTACAGTAAACATAGCAAAACAAGGTGTATTTGGCCCACGGACACAAATCTTTGAAACGATTTTGGCTGTGAACAAGTGTAATTGAAGTGATAGCCTAATTTCACAAAAGATGAGCACTTTTTTGTAAGATGGTTCTTCGTTTAGCTGTGCAAATACATTAAGACATTGAAAGTCATTGACAATGATGGGTCCAAAAATTTGGCACATTTCAAGTGACACACTTTTTGCTCATAACTTTTTAAACCAATTTTCTTTTTTTCTTCTTTTTTTTCTTCTTCTTTTTTATGTCGGGCATATCTAGGCATTAACAGCTGAAATCTAGGAGATAACGCTGACGAAACTTTGGCCAGATACAAGTGACCTGGTGAACGAAGGGGTCGCCAGAGATAGCTGGTCGGGTATTTTTACAGGACAGGCAAGTGTAGCCGACAATCGGGCGTTACCCTGATCGGAACCGCCTGTAATCGAGGTCTTTTATCTTTTCAATGAAAACAATTTCAACTGAAAATATCCTACTTCCAAAATTTAATGATCATGCCTATCATGACCATGGACATGTCGTAAACTAGTTGCAAATGTGAAGTAACAAAACTGACAGTCAAAGAAGCAAACATGGGCACCACTGTTTGCTCAACTGATTTTTAGTATGTTACTTTGTAACTTACTCGGATTTGTTCGGCGGAAAGCAGTGTAGGTGGACGAGGGCGCCAGAGCATTTGACAGAAGCGTTCACGAGTGCACTTCTGCAGGACTTTGCCTTGGAAATTCCATACCCAGTAGGCATTGTCAACCTAAGAAAAAAGCAAAAACAAAACAAATTTTAATAAATTAGTAACACATTGGAGAGAAGACACATGCCATACATGCAATATTCAATAAAACAAGAAAACAAGACATTGCTATACATTCTGGGCACATTAATGTAGTCCAGATAAAAACACTTACTGAAGTTGAATTCAAGACTCGGAACATTTTAGATTGGAAAAACAAGGATCAGCAAGTTGCCTGGTGTTTTCTAGATTTCGTGTCGGGCATATGCAGGCCTAGAAATGACCTTAATCTCCCACAGACGGGGTGTAGACTTCAAACAGAGACACCCGTACATGTAATCCCATTTGAAATTCACACTCCCTGTGTGGAAGATTAACGTCACACCTTCCATAGGGGGTGTTTGAATTTCAACTGGAATAACCCAATGCTTTCTATTTCAACCTTAGCTTGTGGAATTCAAACTGACTTAGGAACAGAGACGATGGAGCATTATCATCTGAGCTTACCTTATGACTCCACCAGCTGACTCCGGTGATGACATAGCGGCCGGTAGGATCCCACTCCACATCTGTAGCCATGAAGTGCTCGTTGGCATTCATTATTGTCATGTCATTGGTGTCAATAAACTCAAACTGACCATTCATTCTGTCAACATAAATAGACAATTAATAAATTAATTTCAATGTTATGTAGTTGATTTGTACTCCTTGGACAGAGATTTAACACAGGTGCTTGTCCAAATCCTGATGATAAAGTGGGCAGCATTGAAAATCTTCTAGTCCTAGGAGCAGTGTTGGATTTACATAGCCATTTTTAGTGAAAACATTATTTAGGTGATGTTCTTATATATATATTAGCAAATGTTTACATTGTAAAAATTGATATACTATTACCAACTGAAATTTTTGTTGCAGGTTGTCCAAAATAGGGAGCATTTTGCTCCGCTGCACCAGATAAATCCAACGCTGCCTAGGAATGCTCGCAATCTTGGTGTAATTGTCCAGAATGATCTGAGAATGGATTCTTTTGTTAATAACATTTGTCGCTCAGCATCTTTTGCTCTGTATAAAATTGGCCAGATCAGAAAATATCTTGATAAAATTGTACTGAAATGCTTGTTCACGCTTTTATTACATGTCGCCTTGACCAATGCAATAGTCTTCTTTATGGTTTACCCGACTCACAGATCTCCAAACTCCAACGAATTCAAAACTCGGCTGCCAGATTAATTTCGCTTACTAAGAAACGTGATCACATTACTCCAATCCTTCATGATTTACATTGGCTACCTGTGAAATACCGCATTATATACAAAGTTCTCCTCCTCACTTATAAATGTATTAATGATCTTGCACCTGTCTATCTACAAGAACTCATACAGCATTACACGCCTCCACGTAGTCTTCGATCGTCAACACAATTTCGTCTAACTAGCTCATCATATTCTACTCAGTATGGTCATCGCTCATTTTCTATTGCTGCCTCTGAACTTTGGAACAGTTTACCATTACATGTGAAAAACTCTCAGACTGTTAATCAGTTTAAAACATCTCTGAAAACTTATTTATTTAAAATTGCATACTAATGTTTATTTGTTATGTTTTTGTCTATGTATAATTTGTTTAAGCGCTTAGGGACTTTGGTGTAAAGCGCTATATAAGCATGGTTTATTATTATTATTATTATTAGGCTATAATTTGGACCATATCATTATTGTAATGGTACATTTGTAATCACTATATTTGAGGAACTGAGACGAGAGAACTTACCCTCTGAGTCCTGCGAGTATCACAAACTGTCCCATCGGTGACCAAAATAAACTATTGGCAACTCGTCGCTCAAGACACTCTGAAAGAATGCAAAAAATAATTATGTAATAACATGTGGTGACCTCCTAAGTAATGTGCTTTATTAAACATGTGTATGTCTGTGTGGGAAAAAGGTGTGATCTTTACATTGGAGTATTTCCACCGTTAAGTTCTGTGATTACAAAATATGTACAAAGATTCTTCACAGTTTTTATCCCACCTCGTACCCCATGTGAATTTACACCTGCGTCATACGATTGATCAGTGAATAAAGTGCTTATGTGTTTCAATTGGCCAATCAGAACCCGACTTCATGTTTACGCCATGAACTGTGCCGAAAGCAAAACTGCGAAGGAATTTTGCAAAAGATAATAGTGAGCCTATAATGCTGGAAATGGAAGCACTCAACTTCATGAACACTTTATGAAACAAACCTTTTTTCATTGCCTAATATGTGCCTGGATCCCAATAGAAGGGCCTTATTTATATTCATTGCAAATCAGTCTGCTCTGGTTTGCCTTCATTCTTTCACAAAAAAATTATTCACAAAACTCAGTAAGATAATAATTCAATTCTGTGCGTAATATTTTCAAACTGAAACAGCAAAAACAAGCACAGTTTTTGCTGATTACAATTTGAAAAACTGACATACAGATTTTGAATTATTGTCTTGCAAAAATGGAAAACCCATATATAGCATTTCTTACTGATGAGTTCCACATTAGCTCTAGCCTTGATGTTGTAAAAGCTAGCGGATATACGAGGACTCTCTCCGTGTAAGATGACAAACTTTGACCCTGTAGGCTCCCAGGCAAATGCAATGATGGCCTCCTTGACCTCCACCGAATCAACCGGAATCTGCTTCTCTCGGATACGGAAAATCTCAAAATTACAGAACTGGCCCTGAAATAGAAAAGATTGAGGAAGGTAAAAACAGGGACGGCATTCCCAGATATGTTGTCTGAAGATATGAGTAGTGAACACCACGCATAGTAAATATTCATGTGAAACATTAAACACTTCATTTTCCGCCAATTTTACAAGTTGACCTCAAATGAACTTTGACCTCAGTATGTGACCTTGAACACTACAATAACATGAAAGTTCCCATAATGCAGCTTTGGCTCAAGTTTGATATAAAATTGGATCGATTGAGCCCATGTTTATTGGTCGAGCTATGAGTTTAAAAAATATTGGACAAGACGTAGTCGAGTCCAATATTTTGAAACTCATAGCGAGACCAATAAATATTGGGCGTAAAGCACCCAATTTTATCATTATTATGTTTTGTATCCAATATTTTCACACACTTGGATTCATCAAAACATAATAATGGTTGGTTGCAATTGGATATGAACGGTTCATATGAGACCAAATTTAAAGCCAAAAAACAAAAATATAAACAACAATATTTTAATGTTTGACTTGTTTATATTACTTCATGTAAACAAAGTTTAAGATTCAACAACATAATGGGCTATTCCAGTTGAAATCCATACAACCCTTATTGAAGACATGACCTTAATCTTCTACACAGGGAGTGCTGACTTCAAATGAAGTCACTCAATCAGGTGCCCCTACTTGAAATTCACACACCCTGTGTGGAAGGGGGTGTGTGCATTCTAACTGGAATTGCCCAATTTGAGAGAATCAAATGAAATTGAATCCTTTATCACATTGCACGATAGGCTATTCAAGTTGAGGGGGGTGTATGGATTTCAACTGGAATAGCCCAATATGTTTGAAGTGCATTCTGGGAAGACATGGAATCAACCTCTGCAGCAGACCTACCTTTTTGCTCTTAGTGTACCTATCCACTTTGCAGCACATATAATCCCCTAGTTTTTGCCAATGCAATTTACATTCGGCAACATTGAATAAGTTCTTAATACGTAGTTCTCTCCTCGACGGCAACTCTATCAGAGTGACACGTGCAGGGTTCTCTTTCTCTTCAGGCACCCAATACGAGATTATGTTATCGGCTGGCGACCACGCAAAATCCCTGGTGAAAAAAATTAACGTACAACACTTTAATTTGAGCTTTGCATTCCTAGCATTAACTACTTGATAATGAGCACACTTAATTGGTTAATAAACACTGACCTGAAAGAGCAGCCATTTATCACAGATTGAAATGTTACTTTCATGTTCAACTTTTCTCGATACTACACCAGCTGGTCATGGGCCATCCAAATTTAATACTTTTTTATGTTTTATAGGTTTTTTTTATCAAACTGGGATGAGCTTTTTGACAAGAATATGTGGGGGAATATGCATGGATAGTTTCACTGTGTTCAAGATGAAGAATTTTATTGAGATTTACGACTTGGGCTATTTTTTTACATCTGACAATGTCAGATGTGAGATTTTTGTAGGGTGAATTTTGGATTTTAAAAAATAACAGTATATGGAAAAATGTACTCAATCCAGCGGGAATAACGCACAAAGAACGGGCAATTTTACAAATTCACGCAGGGGCTTTGAGACAAAGTATCACATTAAGATTGCCTCCGCCATTTTATTGTGCTCTCGAATGGCAAAAAGCACACACAAGGGTTACCTTTATTGTTTGTTCGGTTTATAATTGGCAAAATTATTCTGTTTTTGTTACTGCGCACATCAATAAAGTCCCATCTTACGCTTGTGTAAGCGAGAGATGTTCACACATTATGCAACATACGTAAATTCTGAGCCTAACTTTGTGCACGCCATTCCATATCAATACACAATGTTACGAGTGTTCTTTTTTCGCCAATTATAAGCCGGACAAACTATAGTAGAATCTAGCCCTTATAATCAACAAAAGAGTATTGCACCTGGATTTGGATATTGTTATGAATAACTTACTTAATCCCTGTTATTTTAAGACTCTTCTTATCCAGCAATCCAAAGGATGGCGTCTCATAGATACTAAGCGTGTCTGTCGTCATTCTTGCAAAGAACTTTCCATCGGCACTCCACCTAAAAACACAAAAACATACATGCTCATTCCGATTTTAATTTCACACACAAAATAATACATGGTTACTTTTCCTCCCTTCCTATAAGGTCGGTAATTCTGCAATTATGTTCAGTTACTTTGCAGAATATATAAATTGTAGAATTACTTCCCCCACCCCAATACACAGCTTGTGCATGCGTGACATTTTGTGGTTCAAAAGTCACATAAAGCTGTTGGTCCTGTGTACAGGAAGAGTCATCCGTGCACGTAAAGTGTCAGAGCTATTCTAAGAGAACGGGGAACCATCCCTGGTTCAGATATCTGCAATCAATCCTAGGTTCCAGGATCGTGCATAGGTAAACTGTGCGTGTAAAGACTGTGTGCTGAGATACAGCACATATAATACAGGGAACAAGGAAATATATATATAAATGTTCTAGAAGCCATTGGTTTTAATATTTGAGAAGATAAAGAAAACATATTATCATATTCAAAATTATTATTCTTGAATCTTGGCCATTTTTTCCTTTTCTTTAAATTTTACTTGTAACTCCTTTCTGATATTTGTTGGCTTGGAAACTCGATACTCTGTATGAAAGCAGGTACGTCAATGTATAACTTACTTGAATATGGGCCACTGTGCTGCATTCTCACAATGAAAGCCTCTCCTCTTGGCACCAGTACGTATATCCCATATAATGATGGCCTGTGGTTCTTCCCTGGTGTCTATTAGTGGGCTGAAGGTGACTAGATACCTGGAAAAGAAACATTACATCACGTGGACTGTAAGTGTCATGTGTGATTTTTTGTTGTTGAAGAATTTTGTTTTTCGATAATAATCAAATCAAATTAGCGTGCATTTATATTGTTGCCACACCTCTGGAACTGGAGATTTAGAATTGACTGACTGGCTCTGTTTTCCTCCCATCATCCTGTCTTCCTCTCCTCCCTCTCCCATCTCCCCAAAACACACCCAGAATTAACATTTGAATGCTTTAAAAAGGGTTCAAGAGAGAAAAGGCCTAAACTAGGAGCACTAGTTGTGGGAATCTATTTATCAATTTGGATTAATCTTTAGTGGAGAGTTGTCTATAAATAATATACTGGGCCAAAAATAGAGGCCAGTAAAATATACCTGCCAGTGGCGTAACTAGGGTTGGTAGCGCCCGGAGCAAGAAACAAAATTGGCGCCCCTACCCCCAACCCAAGAATATCTTAGGCGCGGGCACTGGCGTAGCTAGGGGTTGTGGCACACAGGGCTAAGGATACATAATGGCGCCCCCCTCCATTCTTGGAACAATTGCGCGCAGAACGCGAAATTCCTAAATTGGAAAAATTAGGAATTTTGTAACAATATAGGAAAATATTGTGGAAGAGTTCAAAAATAGGAAATATAGGGCCGCTTGAAGCACTGCATGCTGTATACTTGTTGTCTTACACAAAACAATTTCCAAGTGTTTTTTTGCAACCATGTACACACAAGTGACACAACATTCTTTTTCCCATTGCCCTTACCTTTCACATGGTGAGAAATCGATAAGTTGCACGCCGGTATGAGCAAATCTTCTAATTTGTTGGAATTTCTCTCCGCCCCAGAGTGCAATACCTTTCTGATGCAAAGTGGCTAGATATGTACCTTGTGGGGACCACCGGACGTACGTCTCCGTCCAACGCTGTATGGAAATGAAAGCAAAGATTTAGTCGACCATTGAAGTCAATGAAACTTACGATACGTCGCAAGTTATGATTGATTTTGAGACTTACGAAGCTTTGTGAAGTTAAGTAAAATGGACTCCAGTCCAGATTTAGCACAAGGCCGACTTACCTGTGAAATGAACCCCAGATTTAGCACAAGGCTGACTTACCTTCCTTTCCTCTACTACTAGGGCTTCAGTGGGAGTGTTGGAGAATATTGCTGTCGTTTCTCCAGCATTGAATATAACGCAGTATTGGTCCTGGCAATCTGCTTGCTGCAACCAATTCTTGAGGTTTCCCTGAGATGGAATCAAAAATAGAATGGTTAGACACACGCAACATATTAAATAGTGCCGAACACGCATGCATGCACGCACCAAACATATACTTTTTTCTGGAGCCTTCAAGGAGAGCTGTTTAGAGCATACAATAGAATGTAAGCAGAGAATGGTCAACTAAGGAGAGCTAAAAATCACTCTCCTATATCAGATTTAAGGAGAGCAATAGCTCTCGCTCTCTTCAAAAGGCAGTCCCTGGATACATCAGAATCATTGCACTTCAACACGGACAGGGCGTAACAGTAGCGCAGCTCCTCTCACCACTTAGATTGTAATGATCCCCAACAGCTTCCCATTACGCCTGTGTGGGGTGAGGCAAACCAGGTGAAGCACCCAAGTGCACATGTTGGCACTGCAAGGATTCGAACCCATGACCACAAGCTGACTCATAATTAAATATGAGTCAAATTCTGTACCTATTACACCACATATATCTAAACGACAGGTGGACCATCACAGATTGGAGCCTCAGATAATGCAGTAGTCGTCTTAACCTTAAGCGTAGCGAGTGGCTCACCACTTGTGAACCAATATCACTACAAAACTAAAGGTTATAGGCCTCATGTATGACCTGCTCTGTGCCCCTGCATTCTCATCATTGTATTAAAGCTCCTATACTTTGATAACTGTGATATTCATGATGCAATTCATTTCATAACTACCTGCTATATTTTGCAATAGGCCCTTCGCACTCCCCTACATGGCGCTGTTTATAGGGCGATTTCACGAAAGGTCATAAGTTCAAATCTGCCTCCAGAAGACATGATGCGTGCATAAAGCACAAAAGAAATCCCCAGTTGAAGTGATATTGATTGACTCATTTGCTTTGTACTTGTTCCATGCATCATGTCTTCTGGAGGCAGATTTGAACTAACGACCTTTCGTGAAATTTTTTACACGATGCAGTCGGCCAGCGTGATAGGTCTTTGCAAACTACTGTAGCAGTTTGATAAACATACACACTAGTTACAGGTGGGTGGGTGCGCCTCCACTTTTAAAGGTGGGTGTACCCCCACTTTAAGGGTGGATGCACCTCACCCCCTAGTTTGCAGGTGGGAGCACCCCCATCCTTTGAAAATGGGTGCACCCCACTTTACCCAATCAAAAAATTGTGCGATTTAACTAGGCCTGCTAAGAATACGCGATTTTGGAGGCCAAAAAACGCACCCCGAATTTTCAAAAAAAACGCAAAAATCCGCGATTTCCAGCCAAAAAACACAAAATCTAAAAAAAAAAAAAATTTTTTTTTTTTTTTTTTTGCGATTTTTAATTTTTTTTTTTCGCGGATTTGGAGAGTCCCTGGGCCTAACATGAAGTGCTACCATCATTAAAAAAAATTGAAAAAAATAAAAAAAATAAAGAAAATAAAAAAATAAAAAAAATAAAAAATAGCATTTAAAAAAAAAATTATAGCGGAAATAGAGAGTCCCTTGACCTTGAGAGAGGTACTGCAATCAAATGAGGCTGATTTAAAAAAAAATTGGAAAAAGATACAAAAAATTACAAGTTTGTATCCAAATGGGACCGATTTGTAACTTGTGTTCACTGCATAGTCTATTGAAGATATAAAAATGCATTGGTTTTGTACACAAGTCTGTATCTTAGATAGATTTTGAAGTGAACACAAGTTACAAATTGGTCCCATTTGGATACAAACTTGTAATTTTTTTGTATCTTTTTTCCAATTTTTTTTTTTTTTTTTTTTTTAATGATGGTAGCACTTGATGTTAGGTCCAGTGAGTCTCCAAACCATGAAAAAAATTAAAATCGCAACAAAAAAAAAAAAAAAAAAAAAAAAATTTTTTTTTTTAGATTTTTTCAAAAATGTCAAAAAACGCAATTGGAGCCAAAATACGCAAATTGCGGCGCAAATAACGCAATTGCGTATTCTTAGCAGCCCTAGATTTAACATTGACAACATGATAAAATAAGTGTAAAAACAACTTACATGATCTTTGTATGGTTGTATTTCTGGTGTCTCCCATTTATCCGGAATTGACGAATACCTACATGACAAAAACAGTGGGTTGGAAGGGACATGATTCATTGGTTTTATATCACTAATTTAAGTTCATACTTTTAAGTACTTCCATTAACTTAAGGGGGTACTACACCCCTGGCCAATTTTGGAGCCTATTTTTGCATTTTTCTCAAAAATTATAGCGGATTGGTGACAAGTTAGATATGTATATTATAGGGGCGAGGACTACAACTACTGCACTGAAAATTTTATTTCAGCACAGACAACAGTTGTGGAGTTACAGTCAAAAATGAGGGAAAACCAATATTTGATCAATAAATCAATAACTATTTGCCTTGAGTTGCTGAATTTTCAGTACAGTAGTTGTAGTCCTTGCCCCTATAATATACATAGATCTTACTTGTCACCAATGCGCAATAATTTTTGAGAAAAATGCAAAAATAGGCACAAAATTGGCCAGGGGTGTAGTACCCCTTAATTTGGTGGTTCTGGCAGGGTGCTGGTGGTTGGGCCTGGAAGAAATCTTGCATTCTTGCTTTGAATCTTGCTTTTCAGTGCTTTTCTCGCTTAAGATTCAATTCTACCACGAAAAACTGTTATTATGATGTGCCCCCATCGGCTCAGTTCACTGATGAAACCTAGATAAACAGGCTTGTGATACTACTAATAGTAATAATCAGATTTACAACTTAAAAAACAAGTTTTTAATATTTCAAATTCAGCCAAACGTATAAGTGACATCTTTAGAATTGCTTACTTGTCAAAGTCACTGAACAAGTTGACGGCAAATGTGTGCAGCTTGTCCAACTTGTAACCATTCATCTGTTTGGCTGCCTCAATGGCGTTGGCTTGTGATGAAAACTCAAGAAAGCAGAACCTGAATTGAAAGAAAGAAATGTAGGACCAAAATTAGTAAATCATTTTGTTAAAAAATGTTCAACCTACAGTATTATATGTTTTTGTAATGATGGCAGACACCACACACACACACATCTGCTCATAAGCAAAGGTCAAGGACATAAAAAAAAATTGGAACTGGTAGTCAGTGTCTTATTCAATCGTGGAGACGCAATCCTGGCTAAGTCAATCACCATAACGAGGAAATAAACATTACACACAGAAATTATACCATCTAACCGAGATATACATGTACATATTATACCCTCCAAAGGAGGTCAGGTCTAAATTCCACCTTTTGCATCAAGAAACTGTGCACGACTGCACATCCTCTGTTCTGTAATTAAAGTATCATATAAATGTCCTTTTTGAGGTTGCTTAAAAACACCACCCTCACACACATAAAATCATAACAAGACCAAAGTTAACCCCTTGCTTTCTTACCCTTTAGTCTTTGCACCTTCCTCCGGATAATGCTCTGTTGTAATCTGACCAAATTTAGAGAAGATTTTGCGGACAACATTCTTCAGTTTGGGCAACCTGTCGTTGCCAACTTGAGGTATGTTATCCACTACTACAACAGAGTCGATCCCCACGGCTTCTTTTGGTTTCTGCTTCAACAGGTCACCTAGCAACTCTAAAACAGAACAACAAAATGATTGTATCATATTCATTAAAACAAGGTTGGTGATTTTCTTGATTTTTTTAAATTGATTTAAAATCAGATTTTTTAAAATATTGAAATCAGATTTAATTTTTTTTTAATTCCAAGAACTGCTGATAAAGTCAAAAGAGACTTCAGTGTAGAGATATATGCGCAGCCGCAGGCCTAGAAATCTGGCAGTGGCGGGGTGCGTGCAAATCCATTTGGATTCTTGCGAAAGAATTTTGCGAGAATCCTTGATTCGAGGAGCATGTTTGGAACACCGAGTACCGGTACTGGTCTTTCTGTAGTCACTGGTTACAAAAAGTTGTCCACGTCCAGCTTAGTTTCGTCAGCACAGATATCGACTGTTATTGGTCCGAATAATCAGTCCCAGAACAAAACATTCATTTACTGACATGATCATCATGTTCTGGATCTGAACTGTTTGCATTCAAAATCTTGATGGCAAACTGGACAATAGAAGCACATGGTACCAATTTGACAGCTTTTTAATCCCTATTAATATTCATGATTGCGTGAATCTATTGTGGACCATCCTTCTGATACTTCAGTGTGCAGGGGTCCGCAAATAGCGGCGCGCTGTGGCTTCCCGAGTGGCGTGCGGCTCCGTTTAGATTTTTTTTTAAAAATTTAATGAAAATTAAATCAAACCCTTTGATCAAACTTCATCTATCAGGAATATCTCCAATATTCTACATTTTAAGGTAGCACTATCGGATATAGATTTTTTTCTAATTTAAATATGTGAAAGTCCTTGCTCTCTTGATTACAAAACTGAAAATTTTATTTTAATCGGGCATTCGGTTCTCGAGATATGGCCTGTCAAAATGGCACGAAACCAACAAATTGGCAACAACTTTCTTTTTATTTTCTTTAATTTTGGCATGCAGTGTTGCCAGATAATTTTCTAATTATATATGCAATTATGCAAAGTAAAGTTTTCAGATACAATTAGAAGAGGTATGGCACTGAAACTTGGTACATGGGTAGTACATGAAATGCAACAAACCTACGGTGGCGTTTGGCAAATTTCCATTTGCATAATTAATTAGGGCCCTAATCAACTTTTCTAATTAGTGGCCCTAATTAATTATGCAAATTGAAATTTGCCAGACGCAACCGTAATTTTGTAGCACTTTGTGTGTACTACCCATGTACCAAGCCTCAGTACTATAGCTCATTTAATTGTATCTGAAAACTTTACTTTGCATAATTCATGCATATATAATTAGAAAATTACCTGGCAACTGGACTTATCAAAAATATAGAAAATAAAAAGAAAGTTGTTGCCAATTTGTTGGTTTCATGCCATTTTGGCATTAAATCGATTGAAACAAAATTTTCAGTTTTGTAATCTACAAGGTAAGAGCTTTAACATATTTAAATAGAAAGAGAATCTAAATTTTTGCATTAGCCGATAGGGCCACCATGTTATCTTTGTAAAGACAGGCTAAAATAGTACAAAATGTTCCACCAAATGGCGTCATTTGCATCTCAAATTTAAAAAAAAATCATTAGCTTCAGAGACCGACTCCCCCGCCCGCCGGGTTGAGTGGCGCTTTGCAGTTTCTTTTATTTCATGTGGCACTTCAACAAATCTATTTGAGGAAGCCTGCTTTAGTGTTTGGACAACTAGAACAGTTTTGACTGGTCTTTTGCTTACCTCTCAGACAATGTCAAAATTGTCATCCTCGTCGAATAGAAAAGTAACAGCGTTTAGTACGGCACTGGACTGTTATCATACAGCTCAACTTACCGTACTTTTCCTAACCAGACAGTCCATGCCAAAATTGTTACTACACCTTTACATTTCATCGAATCTCTTTTTGATGTCTGTCATTTTGAACATCACACTTGAAAGATGTATGCTATGTAGAAACTTTATTTTGCAATTTCATAATTTGCATATTATTAGCATATTTGCAAGAAAAAACATGAAAATCAATAAATACCTATATTTTTCACAATTTCAATATTTTATTAGAAATTAAGCATGTAGGCTGTTTGTTATGACTTGATGAATGAGGCTGTTAAAACAGATTTTGATATTTTTGCTTAGTTTTCCTTTTTTGCCCCAAAATGTGTAAAAATCAAAAATTTTTGGATGACCTATATTTTCTTTGAATATTTATAAAATTTCTTAATTTAGGTATAATACAGTGCAGAAAAAGATATCAAAAAAATCTGTTTTAAAACAGATTTCCAATAAATTGTTCCATTTTCCATTTTGGGTTAAATACTCAATTTTCATGCTGGATATTTGAAACATAAAATGAAAACATGTCCATTGCACTTTTTCCTCGAGATGTACTATAATATCAAGGTTACGGATATTATAATCCCTTCTTATCTTCACTGATCCATCAGATACCTATTGTTATGAATGATCAATGAAAAGGTTCAGAACTGGGCTACTAATGGTCTGTCAAGTATCTATAGTTATTTTCATGACTGCGTCAACTCAAAAATCATGCAAGGTCGAATGTAGGAAAAGTATGATCAGTTGAGCTGTACTAACATTTTTTAAAGGGTACTACACCCCTGGCCAATTTTATGCCTACATTGTATTTTTTGCATTTTCTCAAAAATTATAGCGTATTGGTGACAAATAAGATATGTGTATACTGGCAAGGACTACAACTACTGCACTGAAAATTCAGCAACTCAAGGCAAGTAGTTATTGATTTATTGATCAAATATTGGTTTTCCCTCATTTTTGACTGTAACTCCACAACTGTGTTGAAATAAAATTTCCAGTGCAGTAGTTGTTGTCCTTGCCCCTATAATATCGCTCATTCTACAAAATCCGGTGCCAATAGCCTTTTTTCCATTCTTTGGTCCACAAACACTTTGTCGAGCATTTAGGGCATTAGATATGTTGTTTTTCTGGTAGAACTCAACGAGATCTACACGGACATATAGTTTTCCATACTTTAAATGCTTTCTTCAGCCTGATTAACCCTTGCAAAGGCTCAAAAATCGCTAAAAATGTGTTTCCACTGCTCAAGTGTCACATCTAACCCTGAATATGTTCTTTGAATAAATGCGATTTCTTTACATATTTGTTGTTTTTTAATTAGACTAGAGGTATACCCATATGGCCGTATGCTACGGAGCCTTTTACCTTTCAAAACCCACAGTGGAAGACATTGGCTTAATATAGATGTTACCAAGTTCAAGTACATGAATCAGAATGCATCAGAGCTATTTATAGAACACAGGCAGCAAGTGCAATTGTTTATACCATGGTCACCAACTTTTGAAAATGCACATTTTCGCGGATTTTGAGCCCAATCCTTTACCGATCGCAACCAAATGTGATCCCCGCATTCAATCGAAAAGTAGCTTAGGACACTCCCCATATTTTCCTTGATCTCTCGTGATAAATTACAGCCCAATCGGACCAAGTTTAAAATTGACCTTTGACCTTCGACCTCCGATTTCGACCGAAGGTAGTGTAGGACACTCCCCATATTTTCCTTGATCTCCCATATGAATTACAGCCCAATTGGACCAAGTTTAAAATTTGACCTTTGACCTTCGACCTCCGATTTCGACCGAAGGTAGAGTAGGACACTCCCCATATTTGCCTTGATCTCCCGTATGAATTACAGCCCAATCGGACCAAGTTTAAAATTTGACCTTTGACCTTCGACCTCCGATTTCGACCGAAGGTAGCTTAGGTCACTCCCGTATTGTCCTTGATCTCCGTATGAATTACAGCCCAATCGGACCAAGTTTAAAATTTGACCTTTGACCTTCGACCTCCGATTTAGACCGAAGGTAGCTTAGGACACTCCTCGTATTTTCCTTGATCTCCTGTATGAATTACAGCCCAATCGGACCAAGTTTAAAATTTGACCTTTGACCTTGACCTCCGATTTCGACCGAAGGTAGCTTACGACACTCCCCGTATTTTACTGCATCCCCCGTGCGAATTTGGCGAGGCTCGGATCAAAACTGACGGAGCCTTTTACACACATACATACACGCAACATAAGGCAAATTATAGTAAGATAACGCACCATCATATTGTTTATCAACATTATTTTTTAGGGATTAAAACGTCTTTGTGTAATTCTAAAATAAATTGCACTTTCCACCAAAACGCTGTGAGCTACGTTACCCCTTTTAAACACACGTTATTGGAAAGAAGTAAAACAGAGGTATCAATGTAATTTGCGGTTTTTAAAAGGAAACACTCATAGGTTTTTAAAAATCACAGTAAAAATCGTGATGCTGTAGCATTTTTGGCATAGAAATGTTGTAAACATTGAAATTTCGACCGACCATGTTAAGATTGGTGAGCTACGTTACCAGGATTCTATAGTATGCACTTGTATTACATGTACTTCCTAATAATATGTGAAAGCTACCAGTGGTCGAACCCCATTTATATTAGAATTAACCGACATAATGTTCTAACGTTCGCAAATCACATTAAAAACATTAAAAACCAGTGAACTACGTTACTGTGAGCTACGTTACACACTCATTTACGCTGAATTACGCATCTTCAAAACTTCAATGAAATGGTGAAATATGTTAAAATTACATTTTACTCAAGTGATCTTTAGTTTGCTTTTTATGACCTTGGATTGAGTAAAACCAGCCCATTTTGTAGTCGGTAATGTAGCTCACATTACAGTGAGTATTAGTGTTAAAAAACATCATGACTTCCTGAAAGAAAAATATGCAAGTGGTGTTGGCAATTTTTTACATAAAGTAGTGATACATTTACTCTTAAAAAAAACCACAAAAAGCAGGTCTTTTTGAACAACTTTTATTTTTTCAATTTTTATAGTGGATTGGCACCGGATTTTGTAGAATGAGCGATATACATATCTTACTTGTCACCAATGCGCTATAATTTTTGAGAAAAATGCAAATAGGCAAAAATTTGGGCAGGGGTGTAGTACCCCCTTGGCCAAACTGGAACACTGTGAACGCTAGTGGTTCCACGATAAACATGCGCAAATATAGCACGGTACAGAAGAAAGTATACACACGCCTTACACTGCGTACACGCTTAGTACACTACATGGACGCAACACGCATGTTCCAGTTTGGCCAAGAAATACTTAATTTGATTATAAGATGGACAATAAATAGCCCTGAAACATTGTAACGGAAGATTGTGATGGTCCCCAGTAAGTTTATCCGCACACAGCATGCAAGGACTAGGAGATCGGGACTTGGGAGCAGCGTTCGAAATTTTGGTTGTCCGGTTGCCCGGGACAACTAAAAAAGTTGCAGGGCAACCAAAAATACTGATTCGGTTGTCAGCCGGACAACCATAAATCTGTAGCCAAAACTCACCTTTGTATGTGTATCTTTTGAGCCGGTAATATTTAAAATGTGAAACTATTTTTAAATAAAATAAACGTGAAATTAAACGTGGTTCCACAACCCAGCTGCGAAACTCAACCGCAGCCATTATCTGTTTACTTTATCGAGCCCCTCGATACCAAAAAAAACCCAGTTTATGCATTACGGGGGAAGTTTCCTTTGACACTCATATTCAAGTATATTATAGCAAAAACTTGTTCCAAGTACGGACAACCAAAAACTTACGACGGACAACCAGAAATTGTAACCTGGTTGTCCGTGGGCCAACCATTTATTTTCCCTTAATTCGAACACTGCTTAGGAGCCAACCAGGGTTGTAGCTAGCTACGCCGGGTGACCCGCCCGGCACAAAAAAAAAATATTATTTTTGCCGTAAGCGCAAGAGCTCCACGCGCTAGCCTACGCTTCGCTAAAATAATAATAATTTGCCACCTGCCATAGAAATAGCGAGATAGGCACTACCCATATGATAAAGGACGCGATGGTGAGATGTTTAGTTTACAAACCTGTCTTGGCAGCTCTTCTCTGAATTTTTTCAAGGTTGTTGATGTGAAGCCTGAAGGTCATTCAAGGTCAACAAGGACGAAAAGCTGAGCCATATTGTCATTGTGTAAACCTCCAACATTAACAACAATAAATTTGGAAATATTATGAGTTAACCTCATCAAGACCGATTGACACCACCACATGAAATTGCTACTGTCAGTACCGAATAATTTTGCTCATCCATGCATGCAAAAGCCATCAAAATTCGGCAGTGTTGTATTTTTATTCCCGCGAAACATACGGAAACTTTGCAACACAATTTTCAAGTCTTACCTTCATCGGTGATATCATCAACAAATCCTTCTTGATCGCTGAAATCTGGTTCTTCTTCTGAACCATCATCCTCTCCCTCATTTGCGGCATTTTCATGACTTCTATCCGGTTTTCTTACCGGTACTTTCTCCCATTCACCTTCCGCCATCTTGCTGAGCACATGTACTGTATAGCTACGTCGATAAAAACTCCCAAGTTACTGATTATTTTCAACCTCTAAAATGTATCAACACATAATGTTACGGACCAGAAGGTAATAAAAAATCTAGCATAATCCACTTAGAGCACCTCTACTCAATATTTTTTCACAGTTTCGATTGAAACTGTAGATAAATACCGTATTTTATCGGCTTTCATTTTGCGAGTTTAGCCAAAAGTTGATAAATTTACAGCAAGCTAAAGGGCCAAGGGCAATCCCCGTAATTGATATCGTTTTTTAAAGTGGATACATGTTAGGGAGTATGGGCGGTGCAAAAAAAGTTCGGAGGAGGGAAGGACGGGGGGGGGGGGCACTCACTAAAAATGGGTGACGGAGATGTGCGGCCACATTCTAAGACAGGCCACATTGACCCCATTAAAAACTGGCATTTTTCAACTCCCTCTCATCTCACCCAATGAACCCTTTCTTGTTTTACTGAACTCCCTCTCACCCAATGACCCCCTTAGTTTGTTTTCCTGTCACTAAAAGCCTGACCCACTGTTTTCAAAATTTCTGATAATCTTTCACTGACCCCATTTTTGTATTATTTTTCTTCAAATTTTTCAAAATTGTTCAAATTTTCGAAAAACTAATTTTTGAACAATTTTTCAAATTTTGTATCAAATTTTACATTTCCAGTCTCACTGAATGACCCCTTTTTTGGTCAGATTTTCCCAAGTCTCACGGAAAGATTTTTGGGATCTTCTCACTGAAAGACCCCCCTTTTTGGTGTCAAGGCTCTCACCGAAAGACCCTAGTTCAGTTTGAACTTCTTTCCGCACATCCCCGTCACAAAGCAAAGTTTAGTGCCCCCACTATAAAAATGGGTGACGGGGATGTGCGGCCACATCCCCCATTTGTCCCTCTCAAATTATGACCCCCTTTTTGTTTTTGAACTCGAAGACCCCTTCTGGGAAATGATAATCTCTCACTGAATGACCCCGTTTTTTCATTATTTTAGTCTTTCAAATTTTTCCAAATTTTGATGAATTTAAAAAAATTTTGTATCAACTTTTATATTTAGGCCTATATCTTATTGACCCAAATTCAGTTTCCCAGTTTTAGTGAATGACCCCCTTTTTTAGTCAGATTTTCTCCAGTCTCACGGAAAGTCCCCCTTTTTTTGGACCTTCTCACTGAAAGAGACCCTTCAAGGCCACATGTCACAGGGGAAGTTGCCCAAAGGTGTCAAAAATCATAGGCCTATGTTCCATGTTCAAAGAAATATTTTTGGAAAAAATCCGTTGCTTAGAGTTTACCCACTTTTCGAGAAAAACGTGATTTTGTGGAACATTATCCCATAGAAGCGCGTGTTATAGACAAATTTGTAATTAATATTTCATAAGAATGGAATGACCAATAGCGTTGCCAATCACGGACTAGTTGGGCGTTACCATGGTCATTGTTATAAACGAAAATGACATTGACCCCAAAACTCACAAAATCGGTCAGTACACACTTTCCAATTTCCTTATATTCAGAACAAAATTTTTTTTTTTATTGCAAAAAATGTTGATTTTATCAATTGCGGCATAAAATTTCGGTGTTTTTTTTTTTTTTTTTTTCTTTAACGTTCCGGAAATAGAGAATATCTTGATTGATTATCGATTATCAATTATCGCTTATCAATTATCGATTATCGATCATCGATTATTGATTGACACGACAACTCCTCCCAATAGACCCTTCGTAAGGGAGCGAATTGACGGGTTTGAAAATCATTTCCGCATGATTTTGAATGAGAAAAATTGAGATTATCTTGATTGATAATCGATAATCGATTATGGATTATTGAGTTTTAATTGACGGGACAACCACCACCACCACCACCCTACGTACACTTTACTTTTACTGTCACTAAATATGATTATATAAATTTTTTCATAACAATTTTATACTAGTAGGCCTATTTAATTTGATGTAATAAATAACTGAATGCTTTCATCATGATTAACATTAATAACATGCTTTTATTTATCAAAAATCGACTATGGCATAGTCTGCATGCTCTGGTACAAAAACAAGTAAAAATGGTTCAGCATTGGGCAAGTACAATGCTGTACCTGTACGGTGTCAAACACGCCAAAAATCAGGAAAAAGGGTATGATTTTCGAGCAAAATTCTTGCTTAGGGTAGGCCTACCAGAGTTTAATGGCAAAATAAAAAAGGGTGAAATAGACTATGTTTGGCTTCTATCAGAACACATCAGGTAAAACACGCTTTTCAATACAGAATAAATGCTAACCTCATCGTGACATCATCCACGCAGCAAAGTTCATTTCCCATTGAAAAAGCGTTAACGCGTTATCCGACGGATCTGCAGTCGACTATTCTGTTAGGGTAGGCCTACCGTATGTTTTGAGCTGTTTTAATGAATACAGGACACTTCGCCCACAATGCACTTCGCCTACACGCAATTTCGCCTACACGCCATTTCGCCTACGTGCCATCTCGCCCCCTTATTAATTAGCTATAGCGGCAATGCAACGCAATGGCATTGTGGATGTATAGGCCTACGATCGATGCGCACAGGATGTGTGTGTATTCAGACCGTACTATCAATGATGTATTCATGTATTCATTAAATCGCCCCATTGATTCATGGCATTGAATGGACGAGAATAGGCCTAGTGACCACGTCCTGGTGTAGTCTTGAGAATAGCCCGGTCGATAGGTGATGATTGTTTTTAATGATCGTGCTGTGGTGATTTGAAGTTGAAAAGTATAGTTGTATTTCCTCCTCACCTAATTTAGCTATATAGCGGCAATTAGAATAGTAGCTCAGTATTGCGTTTCCGAAATAAGGAAAGTATATCAAAATTTAATGGGCCTACGTTTCCTACGGTACCGTTTTTAGTCTTTTGGACGTTTGCATGTTTTCTTTATTGGGTAATTTGTAATATTCGTCTTTTATATTTCGTAATGGTTTTTTAGTGTTTGGCTTTGTTGTTGTTCTTGGTTCTTGCTATAATTTGTTATGTTGTTTAATGTTTATTTGTTTTTCTTCGTTTGGATTTATTAAAGCTTTGTCTGAGTAGATTTTTGGTTATATTTTCAATTTAGTTTTTTCCTTTAATTAGTGTACTGTTGTTTGTGCTTTTCTTTGTTTGGTAAATTAATTTCTTTGTTTGGGATAGGCCTATGGCTTTTTGCTTGTTTTTGTTATAGTTCTATTTTGGCTTGGTTTGGTTTGGTTATCCTTTTCTTTATTTTGTACTGTTTTGTAGCCTATATACTAATTTGGTACGATCCTATTGTTTTTTGTATATTATGCGTTTTTGTTTGTTTATCATTTCGGGTCCTTAAAGAACTTTAGCAAAATTACCCTCGATTAGAGAAAAGCGAGGGTAATTAATTTTGTTTCACTGGTTTCATTTTCTGATATTGGATTTCATAATTTGATCTCATATACCTTGACACCTGCTGATGTTTGACCTTTTGCATGTCAACACATTCCTGGTGCTCTGGAGGTCAGCTGGGCAGGGGAGTAAGTTTCAGGGTTGGAATTGCCAGAGGGCATATAGTATGGTGACCCAAATGAAGTCCAGCTGGTTAGGATGACAGATTAACCACTGTGTTTTTAAGACTAACTGTCAATCATGCTCATGGCAATTGCCATAGCAACTGGCTGTCAAAGCTGAAAACATTTGAAGAAAGCATGGATTCAAACGTTTTAAGGATATGTACATGAAATGTTTTGTCTATATCAATTAATGTTATGTCTGTCTGTATTTTGTACTGTTTCCTTTTGATTTTGTTTATTTAGTATTGTTTTCTGACATGTTTGAGGGTTGGGTCTGTTTTTGTCCTATTTTTGTTTTTCCATTTTTATGTTTTTCTTTAATTTTTTTTTGCGTACGTATGCTTTTCTTTGGTCTTGCTTTCTTTTGGTTTTAGAGCTTTTTGTTCTATTTTTATGTTTGTTTTTCTACTTTTTGTTATGTGTTAATGTTATGTTATTGCTTTGTTATGTGGTTCTACTTTAAAAAAATATTTTTAGTCACAATTTTGTTTTACTTTTATTATCCCTTTTATTTGGTCTGATTTTATGTTTTACTGCATGTGTTCTTAACTTCTTATTATTGAAAAGCCACTTTTGGGTGGATTTTCGTGATTCCTGGTGGGTTGTTATTGGCATCCGAGTCTGACTCGCGGTAGGCCCTATCTGATCGGTATGGTCCACGTGGGTCTTTTATAATTTTCCTTTAGCTCCCGATAATAATATGATCTGCGAACTAATACACAGATTGTATAGGCGCTGGAATGAAATAGCAATTTTCTTCGTTTTACCTCATTTGTTTGGCTCGAAATTAAAAGGGGATAATGCGATCAGTACGAGCTAATATCGGAGCTATCAGTGAAAACTAACATTTAAATAGAAAGCTATTTTTTATGCAAATCACACATTATTGAAGGACCACTTCGTATGAAATGGGAATGTTTTGTGTAATAAACTAATTATATATAAATATAACATATTATTGTCTTTCTCGTGTGCCCACGGACAAACAAAGTATTTAAACGAATTTAAAAAGCATAATATTGTACTAGTCATATATTATAATGTAAGAGATGCTTTTGTATTTGTGTTGTGTATGTTGTTTTTTATTCTTTCTATCTTTAATTTTTTTTCTCAAGTTATTTGTCTTTTGTCCTGTTTAATATAAATGCAAAATGAATAAATAAAAAAAAAAAAAAAAAAAAAGGACCACTTCATATAACTTCCAAATCTGGGAGTTTGATAAACCTAGATTTGGAAGACACGTAGGCCTATGTCATGTGCACATTATTCATGCATGTCGTATAATTTATACGGGTGTTGAAACTTTACTTTATACAACAAACTGATATGTTTAAAGGAGGATTTCGTGATCCTAGCATCCTCTTTTTATGACATTTTTCAGTACATATCCACGAAAAAAGACTATTCCCAAAATTTCAGTTGATTCCGATTTTGCGTTTGCGAGTTATGCATGATTATGTGTATTACACTGCTCCATAGGCAATGCGTTGTAATTTCGTTCTGGTGCACCAGAACGAAATTCAAATTTCACGATATCTTTGCAAAACGAATTAATCTGCAAGAAATATTTTGTACATAAACATTATGTAGCCAGAGGTTTCCAGTGATATAAAAATCTCAACTTGTTTTGAGAAAAGTGGGGGATGAGGCTGTGGATCACGAAATGCCCCTTTAAGCTAGTACGCTATGTCGTACTCATGGAATGCTATTATTTAACCGTCTCAGCTTTTTGATAGTCCGACGAGTACCCGGACGAGTAGGACCTTTTTTTTTCTTTATAGTTACCAAACTATGCTTATACTATGATACTACTAATATCTCACATGCATGGCGTAAGAAAGACCTTGAAGACGAATCGCGAAAGTTCCTTTTCGGGTGGGGCGGTGACTTTCACAGTTTATCTTTCTTGACTGGCGATAACTCTTTGACCGTTCCTCATTAGGGATTTCCCTTTAAACAAAGAAGCACCAGCGCATATGATGTAGCATAAACACCGTCATCATGATATGACTCGTTATACTTAATTGCTTTGGCTTCAAGTATTTAGCATGTATCCTATATATAGGGTGGTGCGTTTAAACATGGCCTATCTCCCATCATGTTCAGTATACTCTAGCATTATACGTGAAGGTAACAGACTATGGGCAATTACTATGTGCATAGACAAGGAGACAGCCTCCACAGTGCAAGTTGAATCATGAATATTGGTCACATTTTTCAGATTTTACAGCGATTTTAGTGAATTGTGATACCAGAAGTAACTACTGCATGTTGTAGGGTTTTATGGGGATAGGATTTTATGTAAACAATGTCCGGCAAAAAGGGTAAACAAGCTGAGTGTAATCGGGTAATTAAGTTGTGTATGAAAGGCTGCAGTATTACTGAAGTGGCTAAAAGCTAAAAATCGTTCAACATCGTGGGTAAAGAACATTTGGGCGAAGCGACATTGGCCAACTTTGAAAAATAAAAAACGCTTGATTCTTCGAGATGTGTTCGTGAAGGGGTGTGTATGGAGTGTTAGGTGGGGTGTGTGTGCGGGAGTGGACGTAGAGAGAACAAATAAACAAATCAAAGTCAATGAGAAAAAATATAAAATTATAGTAGAAAGAAAACAAAACACAGATTCCAGATTCAGTTTTATGCGCGCAAAAGTAACATTTTCCATTTTCGCGCTTCATTCTTCGAGGTGTGTTCGTGAAGGGGTGTGGGTGGATATGGTGGGTGTGCGGGAGTGGACGTAGAGAGAACAAATAAACAAACCAAAGTCAATTAGAAAGATTAGAGAATTACAGGAGAAAGAAAACAAGTTCAGTTTAATGCGCGCAAAAGTAACATTTTCCATTTCCGCGCTCAATTCTTCGAGTATAGGGAATACATGTGTTCAATATATGAAATGGGTGGGGGGTGTGGGGGGGTGTGGTTAAAGGTTTATGCCTACAGCGTCAAATACCCCATTCCTGCATTAAAAGTATACAGTACGTGCATGATGATACATTCCAACCCGTGCTGCACTCCAAGAGTAGGCCTACAAATGTCGGAAACCCCGTTCTTCTATATAGGCCTAGGCCTAACAGGAATTTAGCTTCAGTTTCCTCTTGTCTTTATAAATTAGGTAAAACTAGTAGGGGACCCGGATCCCCGCTAGTATAATATATTTAATATTATTATTTGCGGTCATAAGGTATTTCGGGGCAAAATTGTGCGATAAATAGGAGTAGGATCCAAAAAATAAAATAAAAATAATAATAAATAAATAAAAGAAAAATCTTTCGGGGGCAGTTGCTAACCTTTTGAGGGAAGACCCCCCCAACAAAAAAAAAGAATTCTTTCTGGGCCATATTCTAAAACCTACGACTTTTTCCACAAAATGGTCTTGGGAGCTGGCCTTTTGCTTGAAAAAAAAACCAACCACATGCTTGAAAAGTTTAATGATATAAATCTAACATATGAGGGTAGTTTTATTATTGAACGAGTTCATGAGTTTAAATATCTTGGAGTAAAACTTGATTCTAAACTTTCTTGGTCAGCTCATGTAGATTATTTATGTAAAAATGTTTCTAAAAAATTGGTGTCATTAGGCGTGTTAAATACTTCCTGCCTCGTCAAACCATTGTTATGTTATCAAATGCACTTGTTATGCCTCAATTTGATTATGGAAGTTCTGTATGGAGTAATTTTCTAGTGAATTTCAAACAAGGCTGCAAGTGTTACAAAATCAGCTAGCCAGGACAATTTTATCTGCAGATATTAGAACACCAATAAGTAACTTAATGAGTGCACTAAAGTGGTTAAAACTAAATGATAGATGGCAAAATCAACTTCTCGTTTTATTTTTTTTTTTAAACTAAAACTAAAAGTGTTTAAGAAATATAGGGCCATCTTATCTATCATCCCAATTTGAATTTGTTCATGATAGTCATATGCATATTACCAGGAATCATACATCAAACACTTTGGTTGTACCAAAATGTAATTCAAATTCAGGCAAGCGTACATTCCATGTCAGAGCTGCTAATACTTGGAATGAAATTGCACCTCAAATCCGCAAAGAATTAAATAATATGTCTTTGTATCAATTTAAAGTGCAAACAAATATTTCTGCTAAATAACCTGTATTTCTATTCCTTATAAATTGTACTTTTATAAGAAGATCTTAACTTTAGTTTGTATTTTATATAATCTTTGCCATATGTAACCAATATTATGCTTTTGATTTATCATTTGTATTTACCGTTTATCAATTTATGTACTTTACATTATTTATAATTGTATGAGGGCCTGCTTGGAAAGCAGTGCTTGACACTGAAGTGGAATTATCCTCAATAAAGAAAGATTATTATTATTACGGTATTATAAACTGGTCTTTGGATGTGTAGGTCTACAAGGGAGCGCGTTACTAATAATATTTGACAAAGAATAACCCAAAATTAAAATTTTACCGAAATCGTATTTAGTATTAACCAGTTTTGCAAACATTTGCAACTTTTTCTTCTTCGCGTGCCTCCGATAGGCCTACGTCGCAAGCACAAAACATGGCCCGTATAATTCTCGGGGTCTTAATCAAACTGAGAGCATACTTGACCCGGGACTTATCAAGCAATCGATCGTACATCAGTGTGTAAGGCATGCGGCCGCGCGCGGGGCCCGGGACTTGTCAAGGAAGGTACGTCGGTGTATTCTGGCATTTTTGCGTGCTTGGATCACGGTACCATTGATTGAACATAACCACACCCGGCGTTTTCGTGTAAGTGGTAGCTAATATCCGCCGCTAACACGCGGTGCAAAAATGGGGCATAAAATGCTGTATGCTGCTGGCGTTTGTTGTGCTAGTTGTGCGCATTTGTCTTTGAAAAATTTGCCAAATATTTTTTCCCTTAATTGTTTCATTAGGCTATGTCAAAGAAGATCTTCTCTGATTTAATATCTTTTATAGGACTGCAACTTTTAAAAGTTTTGAACATCTCAAACTTTATTTTAACTGAGTTTGAGTCGGTAAAATGAATGATTCGGTTAAATATAAATACACAAAACTCGCAAGCGCTTTTGTTGGCCATATTATATAAATTATTAGGCCATTCTGGCCATAATTAATGTATAATGTATTTTATTTTTACAGGTATGTTTTCATGAACAAAGAATCAATTAGGCCCTATTATAATTTATATAATAAAATAAAATACATAAGGATTTAACATACAAATATATTTATAAGGCCTAAATTTCGGACATATTAAATTAATTATTGTTCGTGAAAATATACTAAGCTAATATAATCTAAAAAAGTGATGCGGATGATGGGAAGCTTGGAATCAACTTTCATTACCCTTATGATTTTGTATCATAATTCAATGGCTCGTCTTCGTGTGCATGGTCCGGACTTAGCACAAAACATGTTTTAACACTGCCCGCAATTACAATTTTTTTGTTGCGCACACTACCCGTCCTCCAACACGCTGGCAAGTAAATACTTCCGCGAAATCGCCGGGTATGACATGGGTAAATCAATGGCACTGTGACCGTAGCACGCAACGTATCCAGTATATTCCATTTCCGGGCCATTCCGTGGTTTGGCTGGCGGTGTGCAGGCACGCAGGGGACTTGTCAAGCAATCGTCGGCAGCAAATACCCGCGGTGTAAAAAGGGGCGAAATGCACAGTACAGGCCCTGCTCGCTGAAAATGGCCAAACATTTATTTTAAACACTTTTATCACGTTATCAAGTTATTAAAAGCAGGCTGAAAGTTTTAACAAACAATGGTAGGGCCTATCTGGTAAAATATTAAGAAAATTAAGACTGCCGTATTTTTCTTTATAATTATCTTCATAACAAACAATGGTAGGGCCTATCTGGTAAAATATTAAGAAAATTAAGACTGCCGTATTTTTTCTTTATAATTATCTTCATAAAAATTCACGTATAACACACTTTAACACGAAGTTATCAAATTATTAAAAATGCATGTTGAAAAAGTGCATAAACATATTAAAATATATATTTAAAAATATTGTTAGGCCCTTTAACCACATCAGCACGGTGTGTCCAAAACCGAACATAATCTACACCGGGACGCGGACGGTAGGGGCCTCAAACGCACACACATTACATATCCCTGCCCACACACACACCCACACAAATTTGTTGAATATTCCCGAACATTCATATTGGAACGAATCCTAATATTATTCCTTCTTTTCCTTCCCTTTCTTTCTTTCCTTTCTATTCATAGAGTATATAGACACGCAAATCACCACCATCGGCCTGAAAAAGCCGTTCAAATAAGTTTGGCTAAAATTCACCATTTTGGCCGCCATTTTGAATTTTGGAACATAAGGAAGCCATTTTGGATTTCGTAAACTGTCTAAATGACTTTCTCATGTCCATAAACATATATTTAGACACCAAAATCACCACCATTGGCCTTAGAATACATTTTTAGTAATTTTGACCCCTACCCCCCAGAAAAAAGCACTTTGGGCACATTTTTAATTAAATTGGACTACGGGAGCGTGTTTTACGCAAAATTTCAGTCTAGAAACCGTATCAAACATAAAGTGAACACTATTTTCCCATCCGCGCGTGAATGCTAGCCCGACTATATACATCCGCAATCGCCATTGCAATGCATTGCATTGCATAGGGGGCGAGATGGCACGTAGGCGAAGTGGCGTATAGGCGAGATGCCGTGTAGGCGAAGTGCGTGGGGGCGAGGTGTCCTGTTTCCGTTTTATAGCATATAGGCTACTTGTTTAAAGGGCGCGTTTCGAGAGCCATGATACCTCCCAGTGGGCACAATTGGTTGCTACTATCTTGTGTCAATGTCAATATCTAACGTTGGACGACGGTTGCCTGGAGGATGGATATGAAAGTTTTTTTGATGCCAAAATAGAACGTTGGTGCGACGTCCACATTCAGCGTTGTGCAGACGTTAGCCAACGTCGATCCAACATTGACCCAACCCTAATAAAGATGTAATTTGTGACGTTGGGCTAACATAATATCGTTGATGTTGGGCCAATGTTATTAATCCATCCAGTGACCAACGTTAAACCAACCATTAATCCAACGTTAATCCAACCATTGGCAAGTAACCCCAAAGAGACGAAAAATCATGAAAAAAAAGAAAGACAAATATTATTTAGTAGCATATATTCTGCTTACACAGAGTCTTACACTTAATACTGTCTATATTACAACGGAAGCAAATTTCTTAGCTTAATTTTATACATAACACTTACCTTGATGTACCTTCCGGGATTCGAACCCATGACCTTTGGATTATGAGACTGATGCCCTACTGACTGAGCTAACGGGTTTTACATATTCAATGAAGTGTTTTAAGTTAACATAAGCAATATTTTGATGGCTAAACCTGCTAAAGTGAATTATTTAAAGGATATTGATCAAATTTACTGTAAATATTGATAACATTTACTAAATTTGTTGATTTTTTTTCTTTCTTTTTTTTTAAATAAAAAATCTTACTGACGATTGAATTCCCAAGTTTTATTGTTATTATAAATATAATTATATATTTATTAGGTTTATATATTACATTATCACTAAGCATTATATTCATCACCATCATCATAATCATCATCATCATCATCATCATCAACAACATCATCATCATCATCATCATCATCATCAACATCATCATCATCATGAGTTGCAACATCATCATCATCCTCATTATTATTATTATTATTATTATTATTATTATTAGTTTATCTAGTGGGCTTTTATAGTCTTTATTTAATGTTACACTTTAATACGCCTAGTAAATAGAAAATGTTGGACCAACTTGACCATTCCGATGACTTGGAAACAGTAGGCCTGTCAACTGTCATGCTGTTTACCAACCGGTCCGATATCGCGGACGGCATTCTGACCGTCATATTAAGGTTTGTGCGACGTTCCCAATCTCGGCGTAAGAAACTGTCATTTTAAGACAATATTAGCCAAATGCAACATATTTATCGTCGGTCGTACCGATGTCGTCAATGAAGTGTTACCGTACTTCAACGTTAGTATTGAGGTCATACGACAACCAGCGTATGGCAGACGATGTCGTCAAAGAAGTGTTACCTCAACGTTATATTGAGATCGTACAACAACCATTGCACGGCAGTCATTATGTGACCTTAATACAACGTCTTTATCGCAGTTGTACCGATGTCGTCAATAAAGTGTTGCTTCAACGTTAGTATTGAGGTCATACGACAACCATCGTACGGCAGACGTCTTCAATCATTGGTGCACCGATGTCGTCAATGAAGTGTTACCTCAACGTTATATTGAAGTCGTACGACAACTGTCGCAGGGTAGTCAATAGGTGACGTTAATGCAACATCTTTATTGTCAGTTGTACTGATGTCGGCAATGAAGTGTTGCCTCAACGTTATATTGAAGTCGTACGACAACTGTCGCAGGGTAGTCAACAGGTGACGTTAATGCAACATCTTTATTGTCAGTTGTGCTGATGTCGGCAATGAAGTGTTGCCTCAACGTTGTATTGAAGTCGTACGACGATCGTCTTACGGCCGACATTACCACAACGTTTGTGCGACGTCGTCACTAATAGGTGTACTGACGTCCTAGATTATTACTTGCGTTAACGTTGGAATTTGGTTGCCCGACGTCCGATCTTATTACAACGTCCATACAACGTAGTTTTTCCCGATTGTGCCCACTGGGCTGAGCATGGTGTCCATCAGTAGTGTAAGTGCCCCCCCCCGGCCACCGGCCCCGGGACCTTAAGGGCTCGGCTCGGGTTTATAGCAACGTTTGCACAGTATGGGTCATGAGAGCACATGTATGTAGGCCTACCGTTAATTTTGTAGGCCAATTTTCAATTTACACTACTTATGAATGATAACAATTTATATGATTTCAGGCGATGTGTCTACTGTGTTTTTTGCTTCTGGATTAGGCCCCCCTAATGTTACTCATAAAGTTTTACGTGCCAAAAAACTGGTTTACTACCATGTTCATAGAACTCCAAAAATGTTATGACCGCGAGTCCTATACATTTAGTTAGGGGTAGGGCTCAGTGCAACTTTAGAAGCCCCCCGGTGGTAATTTCCAAAAGTGCCTCCCGGGAAGTGCCTGCCAAAAAAAGCCCCCCGGTGGTAATTTCAAAAGTGCCTCCCGGGAAGTGCCTGCCAAAAAAATGCCCCTTCCCTAAGCTTTGCACATGCCAAATTTTCAAATGTGAGATTCTGAGGGATAAACCCCCTAGAGTACCACAAAAAGACTTGGAAGTGATGCTTGTTCTCTAATAAACGTATTTATATGTATGAAGATTTCATAAATCATTCCAAAGTCTAAAAAATTGAAAAATCTAAAAAAAAAAAATCTGACAAATCCCAGAAATTGAGGAGGGAGGGACGAGAACCAAAATATTAATTTTACACGGCCTAACAAGTAGACCTACCGGTATAGGTTACCTGGCGCGGCGTCAGTATAATAGCCATCTTTCGGAGCTCTAAGTTTGGTCAAGGGGGCAGTGGCGTACCGTGGCCGCTCCTACCCCGGGGTGCTGTAAAATTCAATTTTGCCCCGGGATTTTGCCTCCCCTTCCTCAACAAAAACTGTAGGCCTAGGCCTATAGTAGGCCTACAATTTTTTCACAATTTTTTATAGGCCCCCTAGGCCTACTTTTTCAAATTTTTTCCGCCTTTTTTCTTTAGGCCTTCTTCTTCCGCCGCCCCTTCGTTTTCGCCGCCCCTGCTTTTACCCCGGGGCTCACGCACCCAAAGCCCCCCCCAATTTGTCATTTGTGTTGAGTGCCCCCAGGTAGGCCTACGGTAGGGGGTAGCCTATAACTAAATAGGCTTAGGAAAACGCTAGTGCAAATTTTCCTGTTCGCTAGTAGGCCTAGTAGGCCTACGTTCGCATCATAGGCGGGATCATAGGCCTCATCAGACCATTTAAAGTTTGCAAATTGTTAATTTGCTAGTTATTGCTAATTAGGCCTACTAGCTGAGACCATAATACCTAAAAGGATTAGGGTTTATCTGTTCATTTTGGCAATGCTGTATAGGGCCTAGAGGCTGAGGCCTATTTGCCTGAAATCAGGAGTGAGTACCTTCAAGTGGATCTATTATATTTTACGTGATTTCGCAATCGTAATGAAGCTTTAGCGCCCAATTAGGTGGTTTGACTTGTAAGTCAATTTTGCATAAGGCGAGTTGCAAGCAAGTTTCAATTTGGGCGTATTTTTTGTGCTATTCTGCTGGTCTGTGTTGCAACCCGTAAACTCAGTCAGCACGCCAGTAATGTTTTCGTTTTCAATACATGCATTGAATAAGCCAAATCGCTATTGTAACTTCCGGTTTTTTTAGGACACTTTGCCCTTTGACCTATCTGGAAAATTCAGAAAAATTTGGGATTTGTGCGTACAAAATATAATTTAAAACGTGTTACTAGAATAAAAACAAACTTAAAAAACATTATTATTAAATGAATTAATTATTTAAATATTTTTAATGATAACATTATGAAATAATAAATAAATTATTAATAATTACAGCAATTTTTCCGATAGGTCAAAGGACAAAGTGTCCTAAAACTGCAAAAACTGTCCCACAATGCATTGCAAACTTCCAATGCCGATTGGGCTTATTTTATGAGATTTATTTTTAACATGTAATTTTTGCAAAATGGTTGGTTTCACACCCGAAAAAGAACGCAATCTGACACCCATAGATTATGGCATCGCTGGTGCTGTGAGTGGTGCCGTGACAAGAGCATTGGTTCAGCCACTGGATGTTCTCAAAATTAGATTTCAGGTAAGCTTAAAAAATATTCTAAGCTTATTCATATCATATCATAATTAACCTTTCCTCCGACGCTGATGCGGGATCCCGCTTAGTTGGAGTAATCAACCAGAACCAGAACCAGGTCATAATAAGATCAGCCATACCAATTGCATTACAATGTATGTACCCACCAGTGATGTTTTGATTGGTATAATTCAGTTTAAACTAATATTAATATTAACTTCTATTTTTTTTTATAATAAAATAAATAAGATACATGATCATTAAATTGTAATTTGTATTAAGGGGGTACTACACCCCTGGCCAATTTTGTGCCTATTTTTTGAATTGTTCTTAAAAATTATAGCACATTGGTGACAAGTAAGATATGTATATTATAGGGGCAAGGACTACAACTACTGCATTGGAAATACAGCAACTCAAGGCAAGTAGTTGCAAATTCAGAGCTAACAACAGCAAAAACGCATATAGTAGGTATGCTAGGTGAATTCAAATTTGCCATCAAACTGCATCATTTTACATATTTAATTAAAGCCCTTGAGTAAAGAAAGCCAAAACTGAAAACATTTTTGTCATAGCACTTTCCGTAACAAAGTTACATCTTGTCAAAGATTGACTTTCATCAAAAAGATTCTGCTAGCAAAATTCCCCAAAACAGCATTTAGGGGTGTTTCTAGATCTTAGTCTCATGGCAATAGCAGCTTTTTTTTAATGGAACTGCTATCCAAATCCCTCTAAAATTCCATGTGCGAGTGGCTCATCACCATAAAAAATCATATATTTGGGTCAAGTGAAGTATAGAAAACATATTTATGTAGGTTTCCTTCACCGACCTCAGGCGACCTGTTCTCGAAAAAAATTCAAATTTCAATGTAAATATGCATTGTGTTTGGGCCCCGGTCTAGCCGAATTTCGCTGACTAGCAAATGTGTTAACTAAGGTTTGCCTGGGATACCTACATATAGTTCATTCATAAATTTCCACTCGGCAACAGCAGATTGCCTCAGCAGCCAATCAGAGACAAGTGCGTCCAACGCAGTAAATACGCGATGTATACTTTAAATATGCGTTCGTCAAAGGTTTACTGAATTTGATTATAACACTTAATTACTTAACGAGGCGCTCATATTGGCCTGTAATGCATATTAACAACCGACCTCATCATGCAGCCGCACTTATTTTCAATTATCCAAGATAATTTGAAGATAATCCCAAACAATTGCAATAGGGTATCACAGAAAAGCTAACACTCTAAGCAATGTCACTTCAGAAGGCCAAAGATTAAGTTGTGTAAGGATTTTATTTTTATGAATGAAGTTTTTGTTGTTGAAATATGTTATGTAATGGTTGAAAATGAATCATGAAACTTGAAAGTTTGTTAAACCCATGGATGGGAAAAGTGTGAAAAATTTAGCCAAAACCCTAATGTCATTGAATGTATTAAATTCCAATATCTGTGATTAAATTAACCCAACATATTGAGTAGAGAGTTATGCAGAGCTGGATATAAACTTAAAGATCGTTAATAGGATGACAAAAATACACCAGGAGTTCAGAGGAGATGATTTCCATGATCAGTGCACTACTCAAGATTGACTTCGACGGTGATTACAAGCTTAGTTTCTGTTTAAATTACTCCCTATAATAGTAGTGATACTTTTGTAAGTTAGTCTTTTACATACTAACATGTACTAATGAACATGTGATTGACAGTAAGTACTGAAAATATAAAGTAGATAGCTCTTTCCAATAATTTATCAGGGGGTGTAGTACCACCTTAAGAGTACAGCATGTAATTATTTTGTGCAAGGTCTGATGACTGATGCATGAGCCTTGCCCTTGATCATATGTCCCGCAAGGACTTTATAGGCCATGCCCATGGGAATCAAATCAACGATGATTACGGTACTGAAAAATTAAACACTCACCCATAGTATATCTTGTCTCTCCTTTCCATAATTTAGTTGCAAGTCGAACCAGTCAAACGAACTGTGACCGATGGTAAATATCACAGTGTGCTTCAAGGGTTTAAAACCATCTACCAGGAAGAGGGAGCGTCAGCATTGTGGAAGGGGCATGTCCCAGCTCAAATCCTCTCTGTTCTTTATGGAGTTGTGCAAGTAAGTTCAGGATAGCAGTATGGCAGTCAAGTTAGTATAGTTGGCAAGGGATTAGACTTCAGTGCAAGAGGTCTTGAGTTCGAACCCTGGTGTGCTTGGACAATTTTCTCATGAAAATAATTGCACCAACTTGAAATTTCTCTGGACAAGGAACTAGCTAAAAATAATTAAAATTGTCTCGTTTATACTGACACATGCTACTCGAGGAGCTGATCCTGGTTGCGATGATTATATGGGTACACACTCGGCAGTCCACGCTTTATAATGCGTGCGGTTCGAAATTCTGAAAATTGGTGAAAGCGTGGGGTTTAAACTTTTGGGTAAAAAGCGTGGACTGATATAAAGCGTGGGATTAAAATAAAAAGCGTGGGGCTTCTTCCAACTTACAGTATATTTTTATTGAATGATAAAATAATAACCATAGTTCCAAGAAAAATCACCAAAACTTGCACACTATGTCGCAAGATAAAATTCCATTTGATGCAGGCTCGCGCTTGTTTACGTGAATCCAGTGCAATGTACACAATATCCTCCCCGGAGGCGCTGCCAAAACACCTACATCATATGCAAATGTCCGATTTTCCATGACGTGTTATTTTTCTTTACATTGATCGTATATGAGTGACGTCATTCAGGGGTAGCGCTAGAACTAAACACTCCAGTGTCCGCAGGGACCCCCGAACTTGCAGAAAATTAAAAAGTAGGGGGTCCGGAGTAGAGTTTGGTGAGTCCGAGTTGCACAAATGCAGCATAAATAGTATGTCTGCAATAGCGCTAGATTGAAAAACTGGGGGTCTGCAGGGACCCCTGAACTTGCAGAAAATTTAAAAACAGGGGGTCCGAACTCTATTTTGGTGGGTCCGGGACCCCAAAAAGCAACCTAGCGCTACCCCTGACGTCATTAACATGCATAGTTGATTGAGCGAAGCAGCACGGAAGAAGTAGGATATAGTCGCTGAACAAGCGTACGTCAAGTTTCATGACAAGAACAACATTTGAACGCCATAAAAGTACAGTTATTCATTAAAATGCTTATTTTACAGTACAGTAGTAGTTTTTTCATTGTTCACGTAATGTATCAACTTAATGGAGAAAAACATCAGACTCGCATGCGTGTGAAATAGGTGCAGAATTCGGGCGTACTTGATACTTGAACCAAATTGCGTGCGACTTTGTCAGTTATAGCGGAAAAAGCAAAAAGTGGTGGGGGTCAAGAATTTTCAGTATAAAGGGTGCCTCAGTAAAAAGCGTGGGGGTCAGGAATTTTCAGTATAAAGGGTGCCTCAATAAAAAGGGTGGGGGTAAAATAAAAAGGGTGGGAGTCAAACCCCACTGCCGAGTATGGGGTAGACCAGGAGACTGCGCCTGTATTGAGTTGATGTTTCAAATTTCTTAGGGAACCAGCTTATTTGATGCAGTATGATCTCCTGAGCATTTTGACACCATTTTCATCCAAATCTGCCAAAAAATGAGTAGGTGCCGGCCAAAACAAGTTTTTGGACAGGGGGGCCTGAAAATCAATATTTTCATCAACAGTCATTATTTTATGCCTGATTCTGTTAAAGCACAGATCCTTATTTCCAGGATCTGTGGTTAAAGTTGGTATTGATTTGTAATGTAATTCATGTCTAGATTTCCATTTTTGAAAGTTGCATGAAAATTGGAGTTGTCGTTTTCTTAAAATGGCCATTTTATGTCCAAATAAGGATGTGAGGGCGCTTTGCATGAAACATGCAAGACAGACAGCTTGCAAGACTAGGTCATGGGTATCGGTCAATCACAAGCCTTGATTGTGTCCATTTGTCTGCAATACGTGTGTGTTACACTGCCCAATGGAAGTGACATAACAGTATGAAACCAACAATACACAGAAAATCAGGGTAATTTTCACTCAAAATATTGTCCATTTCCAATGTTCTTTCAACAAAATGCAGTGCCATCTCATATCTTTTGCCCAATACTTTTCTTGTTATTTGCCTTGTTATTTGCCTTGAGTTCACGGGTCATAGTTTGTTAGCACTTTGTCATCTGTTCAATTGAAATTTACTGATTTTTCGCCGCTAATTCAGGACACGTTTTTTTCTTCAAAACTGGGAGTCCTGGTAGAAAAGCTGTGAATTTCATCCATGCTAAAAGATGGAAGATGGTGGTGTTAAAATACATATTCAGGCCTGAAATATTTCATGCCCATTGGAACTGCAAGATGCATACTTTATCATTTCACTAAGATTTTTTTAGAAAATTGAATAATAATTTTTGTTTTTCTGAATACAGTTTACTACGTTTGAATACCTCACCAAGCATGCATACTCATCACTACCAAGCCAGATGAAAACAGAGAAGGCAAAACCAGTCTATCATTTCTTCTGTGGGGGTCTAGCAGGGAGTGCGGCTACACTGGTGGTACAACCAATGGACGTCCTTAGGACTAGACTTATTGCTCAAGGAGAGCCTAAGGTTGGTGATGCTCAGACTGATTTTGTACAGTTTGTTAGGGAGTACAGCCAAAATGGTTTGCTGATCTCAGTCAAGCTTTACTGCCTTCACTGACAGTTCAGCTTCGCTAAAGCCTTCAATACTAACAAGTAAACAGTATACCAGTTTGTTGATATGTGTCGGAGCCTTCAGCTAAGCAGCAGGATTATAAACACGGATCAATGACGCAAACATAATCAATTTTTTTTGTGTTCATTAAGTACTTAACGACCCACGCATCAAATGCTCAAGTTGTCACTTTTAAAAACAAGCATGTCTGGGGTCGTTGTCTGCAGTTAATAGAAAGTCAGTTATAGGTGTCAACTCAAAGGGTCGTCAATTCAAGCATGTTTGTAAAATAGATTCTATCGATTTTGGTCAACGGTGGTATCGGAGCGGTGTATGTAAATTCAGCTTCTATAGGTTTGGGCAGGGTTCCCGTTAAGGTTTTAAAAATGTGCGTCCGTAATGACGCAAGTTTGCTGACGAGGTTGCAAAAACTTGCGTCCAGACAGATTTTTGTGCGTCCATCTGAAATTCACGATTATGATGATACACACGTACCCCGGGTCTACACCCAGGGGTGGAATTTCGTAAAGTGCCACAGGAGTCCAAGTGGATTCTCGCAAGATAGTCAGGGAGTGAAAGCAGTTTAGGTAGAATTAATTCCTCAATAGACGATTTTTGTACCAGCGAGTGTAGAATATATTGTAGTATTGTATAACAAAAATCGACTAAAATCTACTTTGGGCAAAAAAAATTACAAGCCTTAGAAAATTGCACTTATTCTAACTTTGAGCAAGTTTAATTCAAGAGGTAAATAGAAAATACTTTTTGCGGCGTGGTCGCATCAGCTATCGCGACGGCATTACGCGCTGATACATGAGCGTCAAATTGCGTATATTGCGCATACACCGTGTTCCGCGCTAACTCACATTTTATTATAATTATCCTTCCGCACACACGGTTCGCATCATTGATTGCATATTTTGCCATTTTGATCATGTCTGTTTGCCAAAGAATTGTGGATTATTAATTGGGATCTTCAGCATAACTGCTTTCAAGATACTTCGAAGGTGTCGTATTTAGTATTAGTCTAAATAATTATATTATGCACCACGCTGCCTGCTATAATAGCCCACTAGGTCTAGGCCTATTATTAAAAAACCCAAAAACATGTCTCTCGTCCTCGGCTCTATAGTCCGGGTTTTAAAAACAAAAAAGAGGAAGAGTTGCTTTTTATTTCTTATGAATGATCGCAAAATTGGTGCAAATACAAAGAAACTAATGTCTGGGAAAAAAGACAAGGGCTTAGTTATTTTTGTTGTTCTGAGGGGTAGCCCCCGGGAGTAGTGCCCCTTTAAGTTAGGCTAGGCCTATGTGATCACAAAACCTTCCATGATGTTTGGTTCTTTTAAGTGGATCGTGGGCCCCCGGGGGTAGGCCTATACCTCTAGGCCCTACATAGGCCTACGTGGTCCAGGGTAGCGTGTAGTACGGTGTGTCCCGATTTAGGGAGTGTTCATAAATACTTTGGTGGGGGGCTGGAAATTTTTTTTTTTTCATGTCAAAAATTTTTTTACCCCCCCCTCTTCACGAACCCAAAACTTTTTTGACCCCCCCTCTTAATGGACCTAAAACTTTTTTGACCCCCCTCATATAGGTTCAAAACTATTTTGACCCCCCCCATCATAATGTACCATTCTACTAATTCAATTCTACTACCATTCAAATGGCATTAATGGTATTAAAATTTGTATTAATTTAAAGTGCAATAAAATTGTACGCATGTCATTGATGTGGAAATGTGGAAGCTAAACGAATGAAATTTGAGGTAAAAGTGGATAACATAGGCGAGAAGCGCGCAAAAATATGTACTTTGGGGGCTAAAATGGCCAAATATGAGCTTAATTTGATCAGAAACACACATACAAGCGTCAACATTGGGGAGATGGTTGAATGTGCCATCCCCCGGGATCTATGCCTATATGTTTATTACGCCTATGTATTTTAGCCCAAAATACAGGGGCGTAAAAGTTTTCTTGGTCGGGGGTGAATAAAATTTCGGGACACAGACGAGAAAATAAATTGCAGTTGCAAATACATATACCGGTTTTGTTTTTTAGAGAGACTGTACATGTATTTGAGCTTCAAAAAAAGGCTTTATTGGGACAATACGCGTGCAAAAATTGTGTATTTCGCCCATGATGGGATGAAAATGCCTTTATTGTGACAATGTGGGCACAAGCAGCGTGCAAACATTTTGTATTTTACACTATTTTGGCCCATGATCGGGTTGAATTTATATGGAATATTGTCTAGGCCCGATAGCATATTGCATTGTTTGTTGCATCGTATAATTTGCATTTGTCCATGCTAATCTCCTTTTTTGTCAGAGGGGCACTTTTCTCTTTCATTTTTTGTCAGGGGCCCTTCCGCCCCCTGTCTACACTACTGCCGAAATGGTGTGTTTTGCTCTTAAATTGATGGGCCAGTTAAGCATAGCATAAAATTTTGCAATTTTACCCTATTTGGGTCCAAAACATGGTGCTTTTCGATGTGCTAAAAAAAGTTGCACATGGCAATTATTATTATTGCTTTATTTTTTCTTCTTTAAGGATTTTTAGGGGATGTCCCCCCATGGAAAAAAAATTAGAGGGGAGGACGTGTACCCGTTTCTCCAAGCCTCCTCCGCCTATAATTGTAATGCAACATGATTTAGTTGTATATATTAGTGATAATAAATGAATAATCTGTACTACATGAAACATTATTGTAAAAATTGTCAACACTAAAGAAGAGCAAAGATATTGCAGCTTTTAGTGATTTAAAGAGCTGACCAGAAAGAACTGACACAAACCTCAAAATTAAGTTATAGGCGACAATTTTTAACACTGGATCAAATGTACTTTTGTTCTGGATTAATACTGGAACATTTAGGCATGGCAGCGAGAATTTTTTTACACTCCCCCCTCTACATGCCGAAAAACTTTTTAACCCCCCTGTTCATACACCCAAAACTTTTTTAACCCCCCCTATTCAGAACTCCTAAAATTTTATGACCCCCCCCTACATATTTTCCAGCCCCCCCCACCAGAGTATTTATGAACACTCCCTTACCACATTTTCCCTCGCGAAGCATGGTGAAAGTCTAGGAGAAGTAGAGTAGAAAATGAATTTGTCAATCATATGAATCTAAACGTTTTTTTCTTCAATCTTGTAGAAAAAAATCTATTAAAGCTATATAGCCTAGGTTAAACTAAGTTCCGTCAACTTTCGCTTAGAAATAAAATAATGTTTGAGCAAGGTTGTTTTAACGATAATCCGCCATCGATTGTCAGTGACTCAAATGGAGCGATAACATTTCAATCAAATCTATATAATAGGGCCTAATAGGCTCCCACGATATCACATGTGTAAAAGCGTGTGCCAGCAGGTATGCAATGACGTAGGCCTATAGTCCTATAATATTAGGCCGTCAGTTATACATTATACATTAGGAAAATAAAAACACGATAAATCTATACTGCAATAGCAAAATAATTGCATAATAGGCTTTTATACCAACCAGTTATAGGCATAAACCAATCTGTTAGCAGACTAAATCATCAGACCAAATGGTTTGTAGACAGTGGCGTTGTAGTGTGCCCCCTGCCCCCGCCAAGTTCGTCATGGCCGTCGGTTCATGATGTAAGGCCGTCGGTAGACGGAAGGCGTTGGTGAAAAAAATTGGGTTAACAATAGATTATTTTTTACCCAGAGTGACAGAAAAAAGGGGAGAATACCGCCTATTATTCTTTTTATTATCCTTTTATTTATTTATTTATATTTTTGCTCTTCACTTTTTCAAACCATGCACAAATTTTTGGGTCAACAAATAACAACTTCCGTCGGCAAAAAATATTTCCGTCGGTACATTTTACAAGTTGTGCCCGGCCCCCCTCCCCTTTCCAAACTCCTGGCTACGCCACTGTTTGTAGACCAAATGGTTTGTAGAACAAATGGGTTATGGGTTATTAGACCAATTGAATGAGCCCCCGGTGGTAAAATTCGAACGGCCGCCAAAAATCGCTTACTCTCCCCTCTCGCCTGTCAAAATCGCTTGCCTCCCTCTCGGCCCGCCAAAAACCTTTGCCCCCCCAGCCCCTTGCACATGCCAAATATTTGGGATCCCAATTTGCAAACCTTATATGATCTTGTCCCCAGCCCGCCCCCCCGCCCCCATTTCACCCTCCTCCAGGGCTCATAATTATTGTACAGGTCTAGATAACTATTAATTTCCGTTATAGGCTTCTTGCAATGTCTGACATAGTCTGGCCTACATGTATATATATACCAATTAGGCCTAGGTTTAATGACTATAATTAATTGGTGAACGACATCAATGAATTTTTTACATCAAATGTATTACTTAGGGCCTAAATATTTATTTTTTCATATCTATTCAACAAATGGGGACATCTTAATTCATGTATGACGAACAGGTAAAAGTTGCAAGAACTTCAAACGCGATTAGGGCCTATCTCAAAATGGCCATTTAGTGATACGCCACTATTTCATCCGAGCGACAAATTATTGCACAAGGTGGCGATCAATTAGACACCGACTTCGCGTGATGTGTTCGTGACGCTCTGGTTTACGCAGTATGCAAGCCAACACGCTCACTTGTTATGCAACGCAATTACAAAACAGTAAGCGAGACGCGTTAACCATGTTTGCGTAAATGCGGCTCAAAAGTCGGAAACGTTCGTGATTTGTGTATTTTTGCTGTAAAATAGTGATTTTCAAATGTCTGTAGATTTTTTTGCCCAGGGTGGATTTAAGTCGATTTTGGATATGTGATAGAATAATTGCAGCCACGTCGACCAGTACAAAAATTGTCGATTGAGGAATTAATTCCAGCAGACAGCCTTCCCAGAGCTCTCTCTCCCTCACTAAGAGAGTTTTGCGAGAGTCCATGGATTCCCGTAAATGGATTCTCGTTGTACAATCTTGCGGGAGTCCAAAAGGTATTATATGTAGGCCTACGTAAAATGCATTCAAACAAACAAACTAACAAATAAACTAACAAAGTTAAGTTTTTAATATGTGTCATCATACTCTCACTTCCATATATGTCATTGCATCTTTGGTGACTTTTCCTTTTAATTTTGAAGGCTTTGAGTTTTAAGGCGTGTTGAACTTAAACGTAAGTTCACTGAGCCGATCATTTCCAGCGAGAGTCCACGTGGACTCTCGCAATAGGACTTTTACGGGAGTCTCTGCGAGAGTCGACTCTTGGACTCCCGCGAAATTCCACCCCTGTTAACACCTCATCAAATGTTGATTGTTAAAAAAAAATAAAAGTGCATTTTCGCCGTGATATTCCATCTCCATTCGCTATGATAATTTTTCTCATTTCTGTGTCAGTTTTGGTCCGAAACGTGGTCAAAAACAGGTGCAAAAACATGAGCAAAGTCTGTCAATATTGAGCAATTTTCGTTCAGTACTTTCACTTCCGCATTTCTATTTTTAAATTAACGTGTTGTTGATGCTACAAAAACTAAAACACGCTGCCACAAATAATACTGAAAAAGGGTTATCATTTGGATTTTGTCTTTAAAATTGCTTTTATTCATCGTAACAATAATACTAATAAAGGAAACCTAGATTATTTATGAGAAAATAAACTTAAAATATTAAAAATTGAATATTGTCAGGTTGTGATAAATAATTAAATAAACATTAACCGCACGTTAGCGGCACGTGCTTGCTTGTAAACAAATCAATCGGGACTTCCCCAGGCCATCAATCACCTGTACAGCGTTCGTTCGGAAAGCATGCAATCAGTGCACGATTTCCTGACGTTGCATTTACAAATATTGGAGAATTTACTTCAATTCTCAGCAGGTGGGTCAAAATTTTGGGGCTTTTATTATCTTAAAAATATAAAAGAATAAATATTTCTTATTTTTATCATCAATTAATGATAAAATTTGAAGTTTTGTCTGCGCCCACGTGCATGTGACATGGACGCAAAATACTTGATTAGCCATGTGAACTTGCGTCCAAATTTGTAAAATACGTTCTTCATTAGAATGCGTCACCAAAGGCAGCAAAGCTTGGCTGAGCTCAGCGAATCATTTTGGCTGTCCTCAAGTATTAAATATGCATCCACATTTTTGGAATTGGGCATGTTTATTATGTGAGAGCTCTTGCCACTAAATGCTGACAGTGAAAACACCCTGGCAACATTATGCTCAGGTATTCAATGGGTATGAAAGCATTAATGCTAATTTTGTTTTGTTTATTTGTTTGTTTACACTTCAGACTTACACTGGTACCACACAAGCCATAAGACTAATGTACAAGGAGGCTGGATTAAGGACTTTCTATAAAGGCTTATTACCAACACTATTACAACTCTTCCCATATGCTGGGTTTCAGTTTGGGTTCTATGCACTCTTCAATTCAATGTGGAAATATACCATACCCAAACCTAAAGTAGACAAGCAGGTAACTGGTCGGCACAAAACAGGTACAAATTATTTTGTATTTTTTAGCTTCTGGGATGTTGTCAGTTATTGAAGTTGGGCTGGGATTAGTAACAGGGTTCCCGCAGTCCTTGAATTTGAAAAAACCTTTTCAAGGCCTGGAAATATGCACAAGGTCCTTGAAAGTCCTTGAAAATTGGAATTTTACCTAAAGTATAATTTTGACAAAATTTGAGGAGTGGAGAGGAGCTGTCACTTTCATTAATGGAGAGGAGCTGTCACTTTCATTAATATGTGCCGCATTTTATTGAGCAAAAATTTAATAATTTACCATCATAAAAAACTTCCCTTATTCTAAAATGAAAGAAATGTTTACAATCTTACATCTTCAGTTGCACCTACCTTAGAGCAACCACATGAATGTATTATGCACTAGGTCTGCGCATACATCATGCTACATCCGCGCACCTCTACAAGTGTGTTATGCGTTATCAATACTTGTGATGACGTAGGGTTGTGTACTGCCATATAGACGACACCCGAAATCATGCGATTGTCCAATCAGATTATGTGTCTATTAACAATACCACTCCCACTGAATAAGAATGACCAGATATATAGCTTTCTTGAAGTGTGAACAGATCTCCTCTCTCAACATCTCTACAGTCCCTATCCAATATTTAGACCTTGTCCAAGTCAACATGATGGTCTAGTGACTCTATGTGAATATGTTGGGAGACCTTGGACAAAGTGAATCTGGGATGTCTGTGTTCAAGAATCCTGGTTCTTGGCAGATTTCTCTTGTGATCTACCCCCGGCATGGAATCATATACACTGGACCAGTGATATTCTGACTTTTGTCCAATTTTGTTTGAACTGTATGTCACACTTAAAAAAAAGCAAGATTGGTTAATTCCGCTGATTATTGAAGTAAAATGTGACCAGATCTGATCTACTCTGGCCAAAGTCAGAAATCTTTAAAATTGAGTTACTACCATTAATAACTTGCTCAGTACCTACACTTACTAATGTAGAATCCCCGGGTTGCAAAGTTATGAATATTTTATATGTCAAGTTTTCTTATGTTTTTATTGTTTTTTTCTTCCTCACTTTTTGCCTATATCTCAGTTTCATTATTGCTGACTTTGGATCAGATCTGATCAGATTCTCGTATTGAGATCAGAAGTTTTAATTTGCTATTAACATTAATTTGATTAATTTACGATAATTCTATTTTCCATATCCAGTCATCAGCCAAGCATTCGTATGTGGCGCCCTATCCGGTCTGTGCGCAAAAGCCGCAATTTACCCGCTGGACATGCTCAAGAAGCGCCTCCAAGTTCAGGGATTTGAAGAAGCCCGCAAGTCTTTCGGTAAAGTGCAGCACTACAATGGTCTCAGGCACTGCGTTGTTGCTGTAATCAGAGAAGAGGGAGTGGTAGGATTTTATAAGGGTTTAGCACCTAGTTTACTTAAGGCCGTATCAGCTGCTGCAATAATATTTACTTCTTATGAAATTACTTGTGATATTTTGGATGCTTCAAAGAGTTGATGAATGGCTTGGCCAAGTGGCATTGTATTTTATTCTAAGTGGAAAGTGGAAATGTTTGTGTGAATAATTTTTCGCACTTTGCCAATTTTTAACTGTTTCCCTTGTTTTTAAATTTGTGATTTTAAGTTTCCTTACATTGACCTATGCACAAAAGGAATATATGCACACATTATTTTTTTGCGGTCAAAATTTGGACACGAAAGACGCGAAAATAAATGCAACGTGAAAATGTCCACTTCCACAGTATTTTTCTTCTTGGTGAGGCAGTGATGTCAGTGCGCATTTCATTAGGTGCAGCTTCAAATGGTGTGCGTTCGCTCAAAATGCTGCTGTACACAGACACGCATTTAAAGACGCTGAATAAATGCACCTGCGACATAGCTGCCTCAGTGTGTTTACATCACAGCCACGCTCAGAAGAAAAATAGTATAGTTGCCCAGCCTGTCTTGTGCCAAAGTAATACTAGTTTGACTTGAAACATGGTTATGTATTGAGCGCTCCTAATTTAGAAGGCGCCTGCGGATAAATACAAAATGTAGTTTGGATACTTCAGGGTCTCTACATTGTGCTATAACGGCATGATGCGCTTTACAGAGGGCGCTTTGACATACATGGTGATAATAAGGTGGGCTTTATTAATCCCTATATTGTAAAGGTCACCCTTAATGCAGCAGCTGATCTAATGAACATATAAAAATATGACAAATAGTGGCGGTACAATACTGTAGACCATTCCTATAATTAGCACTTTCCTGCCAATGATTGGGTCAACATTGATATCACATAATTTTAAAGTAACAAAACTCTGGAAGTCATAACATTGACAAGAATGAGAGTATTTTTTGTTGTACTTTCGAGATCGGCTAGTAATGAATAAGGGCATAATGAAATTTATACTATAGACTAATCCAGTTTTATGTAGAGGTTCAATCCCACCGGAAATGTGAAATGATGCAGTCTTGGTGGGGATTTTAAACTGCATTCCATCACCCATGTTACACAGACAAGAGAATGATGAAAGTTTACAACATAATACAATATAACTTATAAGATAAATTTTAAAGCAGTTTTTATTCACCTAATTGGGTAGTCACAACACTAGTTTGTGCGGATGGGACCCAATTCTGACCATCACTTAGCTTGTTGGATTTGTCTATACTGTACAATTACACAAAGAAAATTGGAATGAATGTTGTCACCAATGATTAATTAGCAGTCATATTTTGCGATTTCTCGTAAATGTTATGACTTCCGAATTTGTTTAGCCTTCTTGGCCTCACTTTTATTATTTTGTAATCACATGATATCGATGTTTACGCCATCAACGGCAGGAAAATGACAGTTATAGGAATGGACTATATGAACAGTGTGCAAATTAAGTGGTCATCCAGGCATCCTGAAGCCCAGATTTGCTGGCGGATGACCAGAAATTCACTGCAGGTTATCTGTCGGACGCCCATAGTACTTTATAAAAAAGCCATTTTTAATATTTTCGCTTTTGGAGTGTTACTTGACCTAGAGCTAGTTGCTAGGATCAAAAATGAGTTTTAAATATATGCAAAGTTCTAATTTAACTTTTTAAATTTAAATTTTAATATATACGGATGACCAAACATTTTGGGGGATGACCAGATTTCATGACCAGGACATCCGCTCCTGCATTTTTTTTCTTAATTTGCACACTGTATATGAAGGTATTTTTATAATGTAGTGTGAAATGTTAATGCATTCATAAATGTGTTCTATTTACTAAGGTGTACATTTACAGACATTTATGATAATAATGGGCTAATCCAATGGAAATCCATACACCCCCTGGAAGACATGACCTTAATCTTCAACACAGGGAGTGAATTTCTAATGGAGTTGCCTGCATGAGTGACTCCATTTGAAATCTATACCCCTTGTGTAGGAGATTAAGGTCATATCTTCCATAAGGGGTGTATGGATTTCAACTGGAATTACCCAATACTACCTCGTATTCAAAGCAAGTATTCCTCTATGTATGTGGTTTATTACTGTGTATATAATAGTACGGTACTCATAGCTTTTGTTTATGGCAGGGTGTATACTAACTTATTACATGGTAATGTAGGGATTTCATGGCTGACAGGGTATAAGCTTAAAGTCAAACCCGAAATACGCTTGTTTCAGTTTTTTGTCAGATTTTGTAAGTCTGGTAGCTTTTCTGAATCCCAGCTGCACATCCCCACCAAAAGTAAGGTTAAGAACCCTGCCTCTCCTTGGGACACAGCAGCAGCAATGCTGGATTCAGGTATTTTCCTGACTTTTACATGACATAGAATTATTTAGAGGCTTATTGGCCAACTTAAAAGCATTCTCCTACATTATTTGGATCCTGATTATACTGGGTGTATTTATGGCTGTTTTTATTATTATTATTAGGTCATCTGAAGGAAAAAAACCTTAGAGCATCACAAGTCATGTGTCAGTGTGTGGCAACAATTTATCTCATATGAACAGCTCAAATCTGCATCCAAACTTGGATTATATTATGAGAACTTTCATGTATTGGTGGTGTTCAACTTCAAGGTCATATACTGAGGTCAAAGTTCATTTGAGTTCAACTTGTCAGTGTGCTGAAAATGCTAAATCTCATCTCACATGAACAGTTCAAATCCTATTTTATATCAAACTTTTTGGGCCATAGCTGCAATATGGAATCTTTCATAAAACAGTGATTTTCAATGCCACACTGTCAAAGGTCATTTGAGTACAAAATATCCTGAAAATGGAAAAAAACCAGTGAAATGAATATTTGCTATACTGCCCATATCTTCGGATGACCTATTTGGGACTGCGTCCTTTATATGTTTTTACTTCTGTTACCAAAAGAAAACGTGAAAGTAGGTGGTCGCAAAAGCAGACGAGACTTGTGGTTCCAGAACTGCAGTGTTATTATAGCTTTCATGGTCCAAAATGACTGCAATAGATTGTGTTATGTGCAAGGTAAAATCTAAGGTGTTCACAATTTGTATAAATATATTTATTTGAAAAAAATATGGTACGTACATGTTTAAATTATTATACTACATATAGGAAAATGGGTATGTAGGATATCTTTATATATAAAATTGAGATATACCAAAGGCACCTTATATTTTGCCAAAGTTGTACATTTTCTTTAATACTACGATTTACACAGTCATATAAGATGAAAAAAGTGTAGAAACCCGAAACTTTTCAAGTTTTTTTGTGTGCTCAAATTCATCTGATTTCTTTTATTTTCAGCCCAATTTTAGCTATTTTACCCTAATTTTATGCTGTTTTTCAGCTTTTTTTTTTAGCATTTTCAGCTTTTTTCACCAAAGCTCAGTTTTAGGCTGTGGCTATGCATTTTACATCCATTATCATTAGATATACCTATACTGCTTCAACCTAGAAGTACAAACCAAATCTGTGGCATCGGGGGTTGATGCTTTCAGTCACACACACTGTGTGTTAAAACATGTGACGCATAAAGAGCGTGGTGCGCTCAGCAAGTACAAATCGTGCTTCAGTTGGCATGCCAAAGAAGCATTTACACACGCATTGTACTGAAATAATTATTCTCATACCTCCAGTTTCCGAGGTGTATTTACTTTGTACTTCTGAGTTGACGGACTATAATGTAATAATTATTCCCACATTCCTTCAGAAGATACCTCCTTTGCTGAACAAAGCTGAGATGAAAATACTTAGGTATTTTTATCTTTAGAACAAAGTAAGTGTGTGTTGACTATAATGTACATGTATTCACAATTCCAGAAAATTGTAGAACTTTATTTTTTTTTTCAGATAAATGTTTAAGGTTTATTGAATTTTGAAATAGTTTTCAAATTCTTAAGTAAGACTTATCATGTGCATATTTCTTAGTTATTGAGAATATGTCAAAAACATGATTTTTAAGTTTGGGCTTGTTTCTATTTGATTTTTTGATAATATTTCGAGAATGGCACATCCGATACCCATAAAAATGGTGTCATTTTAAAGCTAAGATAATCAGCTTTCATCTTGTCTGAATAACTCGAATTTTATTTTCCGCTCCAAGAGGTACCTTTTGATGTGATGGCTCACAAATGTCATGTTGGCTCCAATCGTGGAGCATGCTGTGCAGGATAAACTTACTGGGAACCAATGCAATCTTTTGCTACATCTTTTGTGACATCGTAATCCAACTGCAGTGGTGTAGCGTCATAGGTACACGGGGGGGGAGGGGGACATGTGCCCCCACAATCGATCTGATATTTTAAAAATCCTATGGAAAATTGCGAAAAACGGCTTGTGTCCCCTAGTTAGACCCGGTGCCCCCAATCATGGTTGGTGCCCCAATGTGCGCTATGCCACTGTCCAACTGAGTGGACCGTAGTGATTTTAAAAAGTGTCAGTATGATAAGTCAATGTCTGCGTTGATGATACGAAAGTTTGATGTGGACAACTAGATATTCCTAACTCTCTATGACATGATCCCGGGGGGGTCACTCCCATTGTGGCCTGTACACCATCCGCGATAATCAACTTTTGAAAAGCACCCTAAACACGGATTTAAGGTGGTACGAAAGGCAAAATCAAGTTGCTCTGATTGAGATTAAAATAGACTTGTTACAGAGAGATATGCAAAATAATCTTAATTCTAAAATTTGAGCCAAATCGGACAAACGGTTTCTGAGATATTGCTGTTGAAAGATTCTTTGTATTCTATTGTTTTTGCCAATATATTGATGAAGTTAATGAGGAAAATTGGCAAAATGTGCTCATTAATATTAATTTTTGCCAATATGTTCCCAATATTTTATGAATAAACCTTCATACTACTTTTTTTTAAATTTTGACCTGAAACTTTGCCAATGTGTCTCTATGACCTAAACCTTTAACCTGTGATTTACCCCCCCATCTCCTTTGCATAATTAATTAGCCTGAAGTATAATGCTAATTAATTATGCAAATATGCAAATTAGATGGTATGGAAAATCACATGTTAATGTTTTAGGCCATAGAAACACATTGGCAAAGTTTCATGTCAAAATCATATAAAATAAAAGTAGTATGAAGGTTTATTCATAAGATATTGGTATAATATTGGCAAATATGAATATTCATGAGCACATTTTGCCAATTTTCCTCATTAACTTCATCAATATATTGGCAAAAACAATAGAATACAAAGAAACTAAAAACATGTATATCTTGACAAGCGTATGTCCGATTTCCTTCAAACAAAAACTATTTTGCTCAGTGTATTTAGCTTAACTTATTCAATCTATTCAAATGGTTCTAAATTCAGTTTCTGTTTTCCAGAAACATCCTTTCGAACCCCCTTAACCCTTGGCTAAAATGATACCCTAAACAGGGATTTTATTCCTTGCATCAAATTTCATACCCTAAATTTCATTTCCACGTATTAGCAATTGCAATTTTGCTACCCTGTTTTCCAATATTTCATGTTTTTGACACCCTAAACGCGTTATGCGCGTATCGTGCCTACCCACGAAAAACTACCCTTTTTACGCGTTTTCATTATCGCGGATGGTGTACAGGCCACAATGGGAGTGACCCCCCAGGGACATGATACCTTGTGTTTAACTCCCTGAGCACTACCTGCCGATCTAACATTGCCTCTGATTGGTCAATTACATGATATCTTCACTTTAATCACCAATCAGAATGGAGCTTTGCAAATAATTCACCCCCCTTTTTTGCGTGTGGTGAAATTATTCTAACAATGTTGCTGATTGGTCCAACTGATAATGAAAACTTCTTTTTGGCCAATCGGCAGGTTGTTCTCATGGGGTTAATATCTGGTTTGAACCTGGGTTTGAACCCCACTGCTCCTGATTTCTTCACTCTCAATTTCTTATGCCAGTTCACCCAAGCTCCTGTTGTTTATGTTTTATAATAAAATGCTGTATATGTGACGTGTCATGTCAAAAGGAGACACTTTTGGGCAGGTTATCAATTTTGAGGTTTTTACATATCTTAAATAAAGAGATATTTTGCTCCACAACGCCGTTTTCCCCAATGAAATCGGACATTCCTAAGCGAAGATATTGAGTTTGTAAGTTATGGTATTATAAAATTGGAAAATGAGATATCGGCCTTTAAAAATATTTTTGACAATGTTAAGAGTAGGAATTACCTTGGACAATGTCTCCAAAAATACAAGATGCCAGTTATATTCCGGTCTGAAACTATCAGGCAATATTTTAAACATTAATAACATCACAAATTCACAACAAACCCAAATTGTGAAAAAATCACCCACGGACAGATTTTTGGCTATTTCTTCATTTACGATCCTGCCCAAAAGTGTCTCCTTTTGACATGACACGTCACATATGTAAGATTAGTTCTGCAATTTTCTGGAATAGTGAACAAAGTAAACTGTGTACTTCCGTACCCTCCATAATTCTTATGTTGGTATTGTATTAATAATTATGCACAAAATTAATGAATTACAAATATATTTTATATACATTTTAGAATGTAAAGTAATTATTGTATTGTTTATTAAATAAAATCATTGCATACATTATGATTTTTTAAATAAATAATATTTGATGTTTTCATTTCAAGCTCATTTATTTACTAACAGTAAAAGACCTGCTACTGAGGAAAAAAATAAGGGTTGTTTCAGGAAAAATGGGAAAATCACTACAACATGATACAGGATGTTGTTTTTTTATTGACATTTTGTGGCCTATTGGTCAAATTATCATCATCTTTTCTGATGTTATTGTTAAACATGATAAAACAACTCATCAAAACATGAAAAAACAACAACTAGTGTGCTAAGTTCTTTTGAGATGAACCTTTTTAATTTTGCCTGTTTATTAGGATCATTGGCAGGTCAATCAAAGAGGTACAGGAGGTAGGCTCGAAGCCAGGATTTTTTTTGGGGGAGGGGTGACAGGCTCAAAGTGGACCTTTTGTGATTTTGTCCTTCAAAAAGGGCTGATTTCAACATTTTTACTGAAAAAAGTTGACTTTTTGTGAATTTTTCCTTCAATAATTGGCTGGTTTTCAATTTTTTTAACCTTTTTATTTGGATTGGCATTTTTGGGCATCGCATCCCCATGGTTACTTCTTTGGGAGGAGGGTTCACAACAGTATACAAAAAGAGGGACAAGTGCCACCCTTAACTGATTTTTCAGTGATAAAGGATGAGATATCAGAAATAGTGGATTTGTCAGTGACCAAAATACGGCCATGATTTGTTAAAATGTTTTGTTCCAAGTCACAGCCACTAGAGGGCTCCCTTTTGTCACTGTTTCTGGTTGTTTTCCAAAGTTTGGTTGAGTGGGTTTATGCACAATATGCAGCAATGCAAATCATAGCAAAGCCGGAAACTAAGGGGGAAACAAGTTGTTTGTTTATCTATACCTGGCTGGAGCTTAGAATTGAGGAAATATTATTACTGTCCAAAAGAAGTATAATTCAGGAAATTCCAGAATTTTTTTTCCTTTTCAGAATTTGAACATCCTGCAATTCATAACACACACAGATTTATAAAATGTTTCCTCACATTGAACTGTTAAAAACATGAATGAAGTTGATGGAGTAGTGAAATATCCCAATTCACACCTATTTAGGCTTTATTAATTATTTAGGTGACTAAGATCGAAATAACTGAACCAATGGCTTGGAGAGATAAGTAAGGACAAAGTATTCTTTTTTCTTTTTCTTTTTTCTTGGCCTAAGCTTTATTTCAGATGGATCATATCACAGATCCTCTGAAAAGAAATCTTTCCAGGATCTGTGGTCAGATGGATGGGTTACTATTCCAAGAATATCACATGGCCAAAGCCAGAGCAGGGAATAATGCCATCCCATGGTGCATCACTGGAATTGTGTAAAATCACGGAACCTTGCTATACTTGGCGATATAATTAGTCAATTAGTCTTCACATCAACAAAGTAATATTTACATGTTGCAACCGCTTTCTCAAACCTCAGTAAACGCAATTGTCTTTATTTTTTCAAAATTACATGTCAAGTGCTGGTTCAGAATGAAGCATTTTGGGAAGGCAAATCCTCTGCTGTGGGGGAAAGTTCAGAACTTGGTGAGATTATGGACTTTCGAAATTAAGATGGGGTGTACTGAACTTTAGAATTGGTGGGTATGTGCCTGTTGGTATACTTTGATTTTAATGGGGTCATTGGGGATAAAATATTTGAAAAAAGTGGTCAATGTGTAGAAATTTAAAAAAAAAAAAAAAATGGAGCATGATTTTATTTTTTGTTCCAAATTTTTAATACAATGTTGCTGAAATATGAGAATTTGAAAGTTTCTGCATTGTTTTATAGCAATTGTTTTTCAAAATTCTAGAAAAAAATGGGGCCATTGGGTAGCCAAACCTAAAAAGGGACATCCTTATGACTTCAAAAAAGGGGGTCATCAGCTATATTCAACTTCAAAAAAGAGAGCCTATTGTTAAGATGCACCAAATTTGACAGGAAGTTGTGTTTTTTCCCATGAAAGCTACCATACTTGTCTAGATCTTGTATTAAGACTATGATCACACATGTCAAAAGTTATTATGATAGAGGATTTACTATCACAAACATTGAAATCACAAGATTTGATGCCTCATATTGGATACCGGTAACGATTATTTAAGCATGTAGGCTTAAGGGATAGTACATTTACCCTTAACCATATGTAAGTTAACCCCATGAGAACTACCTGCCGATTGGCCAAAAAGAAGTTTCCATTATCAATTGGTCCGACCAATCAGCAACATTGTTAGATGATTTTACAAAATTTCAAAAAATTGGGGTGAATTATTTGCAAATTTTGCTCCATTCTGATTGGTGATTAAAGTGAAGATATCATGTAATTAATTGACCAATCAGAGGCAATGTTAGATCGGCAGGTAGTGCTCAGGGGGTTAAGTAGTCCAACCTGCCAAGAGTGGTTCTACCCTTTCTCCATGCATGTCATTGAAAGGATTTGCTCAGGATTTACGGGGTGGGGGAGGGTGCAGGAGCTTACCAGTAGACCTTTTGTAAATTTTTCCTTTAAAAAAGGACTGATTTTTTACAGAAAAAATTGACCTTTTTTAGGGGGCGGTGTACTGTGTTATACCCCTTGGCTACAGCTCTGAAACATTTGTGAATTTTTCCTTTTAAAAAGGGCTGATTTTCAATGTTTTTATTGAAAACAGTTTACCTTTTTAATTCGTATTTTTTAGGTGGCTGTGTTATACCCCTGGCTACAGCTCTGGAACTGCTATGCTTTACGAAGGGCTGTAGCCACCAGCTAGTGCAGGCCCCGGGGTGCAGGCCACCCCTAATAAAATTTACCAAAATATCTGTTTTCTGTGGACATGCTAAAATATGCTTCAAATTATCAGAATTTGAAAGAAAGTATCAAATAGGGTCAGGTCCATAGTGTAGAATTCTCACAAACTAAGAGGGAAGCACAGATACACAAATGTTCTAGAAAGTTGGGCTTTCAAAAGCATGAAAGTACCCCTGGTAGTACCTCGACTAATAAATAAAAAGTCACAACATTAGCCCAACACATTTTGAAAGTTGTCAGTTGCGGCTTATGGCGCCACAACTAACGGAACTATTAAAAGGCTGTATAGTTTATGTAATTGATGATAAATTTCAAGGTCGTCATGATTTTCAATGTAGTTTGCTTTATGTGCAGTGTATATTATTATTGTGCATGATATTTTGTACAAAATAATGTATGTATTGAAATGTAGTTGTTATGGACATTTATCATAATTTATGATCAGATTTACTGGAATTTGTGTAGGCAAACAACATAGGGCAATATTATGGTGATAAAATGACATTCCTCAATATTGATATCTCATAAATGGGAATACATTAGGGGGTGTACAATAATTATCTGTCCTGGGGGATGGTTGGCAAAAAAGGGGGGGGGGGCAAGCAGGGCTGTAGCAAGCGGGGCGGCCGGGGATGCCATGGCCACCCCACTTTTTGAGAAATTTGTTGTTTTCTTTTATATCTCTATTTCAATTTGGGCATATATTTGTAATTTGGCCGCCCCACATTTGTGATGGCCGCCACACATGTTTCAACCTTGCTACGGCCCTGGTGGAAAGCAATTTTTGGCAATGGCATGGCTAGGGTTGTGGCGCCCGGGGGCAAGGGTACAAAATGCCACTCCATTCTTATGAAACAAATGTGTGTAGAGCGCACGGAAATGAGCACAAGTACTACTAGTTTTGTTATAAATCAAGTTGACTTTCAGTCTTCAAACGGTCTTTCAAATGACTATTGATGTTGAAATACATGCCGCGTAAAATTTTGACTTGGAAGGGGTACGCAGAATCAATCTATAGGCATCGCTGACTTGTTCGATTCCACCCCCTAAGGTGGCGACCAGGGTATGTGCCCCCCAGGGGGTCACTCCCATTGTGGCCTGTACACCATCCGCGATAATAAAAACGCGTAAAAAGGGTAGTTTTTCGTGGGTAGGCACGATACGCGCGTAACGCGTTTAGGGTGTCAAAAACATGAAATATGGGAAAAAGGGTAGCAAAATTGCAATTGCTAATATGCGGAAATGAAATTTAGGGTATAAAATTTGATGCAAGGAATAAAATCCCTACACTCGCATTATATGATCTAGACCATTCAGGTTGGTATGTTCAAAGGTGGAGGCACAGATATTTTGGCAAGTGTTTTTTGCCGGGCCGAGAGGCCATTTTGAAATGCCCCCTGGACAAATAATTATTGCACAGCTCCTTAGCTTGGTTATACAGTTATAATAGTAGGCCTATGTATCTATCATCAAATGCAATTCAACATTCCCTTGGTTTATACCATTCAAAGAGTAGGCCTATAATATTTCTGTCATCAAACCTCAATTTAGGTCTGTGTGGTTATTTACAGCACACTAGAGGATTGAAATAATTATTATTTGGTCTCTGGAGATGAATATTATCAGTCTACAAATTTATCTGCACACCTTGGCTCACATTTAAGGGTTAAACAAAAATGGATTTGGCACAGATCTTGGAGGAGGGCACTCAATTTGGTCAAAAAAATTAGATTTAAGAATTTGGTAACTTTGGACAAGACCAGTATTCATTTCATGTATAGAGTGCAGTGCACATTTGTGTGAATTTGGTTCCAAAGCCCAGGTGCAATGTAAACACACAAATCTGTTCAATTCCTGACAGACTGGGTTAGAGTTTAAGCTTAGGAATACTAGAAATATGCACACATACCATGATTAGACTTGGGCAGAGGTTAAGCTTCTGAACATTCCTCTTGCTCTCTCCCTCTCTCTCTCTCTCTCTCTCTCTCTCTCTCCTCACCACTCTCTCTATCTCATATAAACTCACTTTTCTCCCGACAGATTGTGCTGTTGCATTAGTGCACACTTGTTTGTGCTCATCTTGCAGAACCAATACTACATGTACGAGTTTGAGTTAATTGTTTGTACGAGTAGGCCTAGAGTATAACCCCCTCCTCCCCCCTGGGGGTTTCTTCCTGGTTGAAGGTATACAGGGATATGCAGTTTTGGGGTACCTTTTCATTTATGCTCTTAAAAGCCCCAAATTAGGGCAAATTTGGGTGATTTTTGTGTGCTTTTTGTTGAAAACAATTTGTATACTGATGGGTAGCAAACAGTATGTATAGAGAAAGTTAACATCCAAAAGTCTGCTTTATAATACATAGTGCAAAGTTATTCTATCACCCCTAATATGAAGATCATGAGTAGGGCTGAATTTAACTTTAGGCTATTCTGTAGATCACATGCATGATACCTTTGTAGTTTAGGGGATATAGGGGGAGAGATTTGTTGTGAGCATGTCTTCCATAGGGGGTGTATGGATTTCAACTGGAATATCGCAATTTGTGGGTGGGTGGAGATTAAAAATGGAAAGCAGAATGTGTTAATTGAGAGGAGCATGGGCGTGTGCAGGATTTCTTACAGCGGGGGGCTGAATCTAAATTGTTTGCATCACTAAGTATATTGCGTCGCGCGTGCGCGACGTAGGGGGTGTCTAAGGGGGGATGTGCCCCCCTGAGAAGTGAGAAACTTTTGCAAAATGAAGGACCAATTGAAACCATTTGGTGGACTATTTTGGTATTATTATTGTGCACAATTTGAGTTTGAAAAAGCCGAAAATTGGTGAAAAGAAGCTATTAAAAAGCCATTCGTGGACAAATTCTCACTATTATTAACTGTATAAATTATTACTGTAAACATTAAGTGTCGGGTGTCCAAAGCAGAAACCAAAAAGGCGAAACAGGGGGGGTGAGAAACTTTTGCAAACTGAAGGCCCAATTGAAGCCATTTGGTGGACCATTCTGGCCCTATTATTGTGTACAATTTTAGTTTGAAAAATCTGAAAATGGGTTAAATGAAGGCCCAAATTGAAGCCATTCGTGGACAAATTTTCACTATTATTGTATAAATTATTGCTTTTAGTGTTGGGTGAAGCGAAAAGGGGAATTTGTTTATCCATACACACTGTGTATTAACACAGGGGAGTTAGAAAAAATTGCAAAATGAAGGTCCAATTGAAGCCATTTGGTGCATCATTTTACACTTTCTTTAAGCATGTTAAGGGTCTAGAATAGAGATTTGATTATTTATGTTCACCCAGACATGTAACACACAGCACATTATGGGATAAAGTGGGGGGGTCGGTGGTGTCTGAGGGGGATGTGTCCTCTGAGAAGCTAAAATGTCATGTATTTTTGAAACTGGAATCATGCAAATTGGTAAATACTTTTAGGCGCAAATTTCTAGAAAAGGCGATGAAACCAGGCCTGTACGCAGGGTGGTGCGTCGCACCCCCCCCCCCCAATTTAGAAAAGTATACAAAAAGTCCCAAAATTTCATAATTTATGAGCGTAGCAAGCAAAAAATCATAGTTTTTGGACAAAAAGGTCCAAATTTTGTTCACTTTTCACAAAATTACCCCTTCCCTGGAAAAAGGTCCACTTTTTCAAAATTTTCACCCCCCAAATGAAATCCTGCGTACGGGCCTGGATGAAACGATACCAATATAGGTAGTTATATACCAGCCGGATGACCCAAATGTGTTTTTGGAGAATATTTTGTTAAAACTTTGCCCATATCATTGAAAACCCAGCTCTGTTTTTGCCAAAATCGGTTGATTTGGACTAGACATTTTTGAAAAAAAAAATCAAAATACATTCAATATAAGTTTCCAAAAAGTCCAGAAAAATTAGAAAGTGTCTACTCTTAAATCACATCGATCATATATATACGTACATATATGCACAATTTTTGGATCGTGGGTTTAGGAAGCTTGTCAACACTGGCAGGCCAAGCGTTTGCGGCGGTCCACGGGGCTGGCCCCCTGGCGGGGGCCCCCTTACGTAAGAAAAGTTTGTATTTGGTGAACAAAAAATGCATAATTTCAGGCCCTCTTTTAGTCAAATTCACCAAATTATCAAGAAAAAAAGGGTATGTGAATTTTTGGGGAGGTGCAGGGCAAAAGGATACTCCAGCCCCGCCACCCCACTTAAAATGTTGGGCATATCTCCTCCATTCCCTGGATTACCTACGTCTATTCTGACGTATCATAGGCCTGTAATATGGCGGCATACCGGGTACTCTAAATCCATTAAGCGGGGAAGGGGGCTCAAATATCGTTGCCTATCATTGGCTTTCTTTGTTTCCTTTTCCTTTACTTCTTCCTTTCTTTCCTTTTCTTTCTTCCTTTCTTTCTTTTCTTTCTTCCTTTCTTTCTCCTCTTCTTTTTTTTTTCGGGTCTCAGCGTGCGGGGGCTGAAGCCCCAAAGGAAGCCCCCCTGGACACGCTAGAGAGGAGAGACCCCTTGGAAGCTCTTGATATTTATGGAAGTTGAGAGGCAAAATAGAAGGTGCCAGAAATGTGAGATATATTACCCAATGATCCAAATGTCAGTATTACAAGCTATTACAATTGAATAACTGAGTGGAAGAAGGGCCCAACTCCATTTTTTACGAAAATGAGTTACACCCAGCATTTTATTTCCAGACTGTTCTTCCTTGTGTGTGAAAGATGAGCCAAAATAGTCTTCCACGTACACTTAATCATGGTTTTCATGGAAGAAAGGCCCAACTCCATGGAGTTGAGCCCTTCTTCCACAAATATTTGGTTAAAGAGGAATTTTGTTCATCCATGAAATCTGCTTTTCACTGCAATAAACTTTCTTGCTAACATATTTCATGCTTCTACTTGTGCAATTAATAGACAATTACCAAATTTCTGTAGCCATTTATAACAAATCTGCTTACAGAACTGGCACTTTATGTATATGTTAGTGGAAGAAGGGCCCAAATTTATTTGAAATTATTTAACAGGCCCAATGCATAAAAGTAGGCATTGGCGTAAGAAATCACTATATCTCAGGTGTCAATTAATTTCCTTAGCATGCAGTAGTGGGTACATTGACACTCGAGGGTACAGAGAGACTTGTGCAAGCATAAATTTGAGCACTGTTCCATCCCTTTAGGATAGAAGCACAGCAGCTGAAAGGAGTATCCCATCATGCATTGCAATATATCTGCTTGCTCCATATCAAATGTATACAAAATATAAACAAGAGCCGCTTAGATATTGAGAGCTATTGATAGATTCACAATACTCACTCTATGGGTGATATTTTTTCAAACAAAGGTCTAAGCTTCCCTGATTTAAGAGAGTAATTGAAAGTTGAAGTGTGGGATTTTGTGTACATTTTCTATGGCACAATCAGTTCTATAATGGTACCGCACAGCATAATGGGATACTCCCTTCAGCTGCTGTGGGATAGAAGTATTATAACAGGCATGTTCAGACAGCAGACAAGAATCTCTCAACGTTTTGAATCTCAAAATGTAAATGAAATCCTAAGTCACTCTTGAGTTGCATCCACTGTCCACATGGGGGTTGTTCCAGCTGAAACCCTGAGCTAACCCCATGTGCTTGGGTATAGACTCAACTGGCAGTTCCAGTAGCTTCCAGTTCCTTGAAATTCACATGGATGATCATCGCATCCAGCTATGCAGTGGCGAATAACTGGGGAAATTTGCAGTGTTGGAGAGGGCCTTCATGTGTAAGCATTGAATCATTTGAATGTCTCCAAAAAGACAAATTGCTAGAGGGGTATATTAAGGCAATAGTTACAAATGAAAAAAAATTGTAGAAGAAAAAGTTGGTCTCTAACCCCCCCCAACTTTTTAGATTCTTGAGTGCCCTGGCAAAACAAATTGGGTTAATAACTTCTTCCAAAATTACCCCTGAGGCATGTGAAAGGTTAGTTGCCCCAGGCATTTTTTTAAAATTTCCTGGACATGTAACACACAGCACATTATGGGATAAAGTGGGGGGGGGTCGGTGGTGTCTGAGGGGATGTGTCCTCTGAGAAGCTAAAATGTCATGTATTTTTGAAACTGGAATCATGCAAATTGGTAAATACTTTTAGGCGCAAATTTCTAGAAAAGGCGATGAAACCAGGCCTGTCACTTGAGGGTGGTGCGTCGCACACCCCCAATTTAGAAAAGTATACAAAAAGTCCCAAAATTTCATAATTTGCGAGCGTAGCAAGCAAAAAAATCATAGTTTTTTGGACAAAAAAGGTCCAAATTTTGTTCACTTTTCACAAAATTACCCCTTCCCTGGAAAAAGGTCCACTTTTTCAAAATCAGCACCCCCCAAATGAAATCCTGCGTACGGGCCTGGATGAAACGATACCAATATAGGTAGTTATATACCAGCCGGATGACCCAAATGTGTTTTTGGAGAATATTTTGTTAAAACTTTGCCCATATCATTGAAAACCCAGCTCTGTTTTTGCCAAAATCGGTTGATTTGGACTAGACATTTTGAAAAAAAAAAATCAAAATACATTCAATATAAGTTTCCAAAAGTCCGCAGAAAAATTAGAAAGTGTCTACTCTTAAATCACATCGATCATATATATACGTACATATATGCACAATTTTTGGATCGTGGGTTTAGGAAGCTTGTCAACACTGGCAGGCCAAGCGCTTATGCGGCGGTCTGACGGGCTGGCCCCTATGGGGCCCCTTACGTAAGAAAAGTTTGTATTTGGTGAACTAAAAATGCATAATTTCAGGCCCTCTTTTAGTCAAATTCACCAAATTATCAAGAAAAAAAGGGTTATGTGAATTTTTGGGGGAGGTGCAGGGCAAAAGGATACTCCAGCCCCCGCCACCCCCACTTAAAATGTTGGGGGCATATCTCCTCCATTCCCCTGGATTACCTACGTCTATTCTGACGTATCATAGGCCTGTAATATGGCGGCATACCGGGTACTCTAAATCCATTAAGCGGGGAAGGGGGCTCAAATATCGTTGCCTATCATTGGCTTTCTTTGTTTCCTTTTCCTTTACTTCTTCCTTTCTTTCCTTTTCTTTCTTCCTTTCTTTCTTTTCTTTCTTCCTTTCTTTCTCCTCTTCTTTTTTTTTCGGGGTCTGTGCGTGCGGGGGGGCTGAAGCCCCCAAAGGAAGCCCCCCCCTGGACACGCTAGAGAGGAGAGACCCCTTGGAAGCTCTTGATATTTATGGAAGTTGAGAGGCAAAATAGAAGGTGCCAGAAATGTGAGATATATTACCCAATGATCCAAATGTCAGTATTACAAGCTATTACAATTGAATAACTGAGTGGAAGAAGGGCCCAACTCCATTTTTTTACGAAAATGAGTTACACCCAGCATTTTATTTCCAGACTGTTCTTCCTTGTGTGTGAAAGATGAGCCAAAATAGTCTTCCACGTACACTTAATCATGGTTTTCATGGAAGAAAGGCCCAACTCCATGGAGTTGAGCCCTTCTTCCACAAATATTTGGTTAAAGAGGAATTTTGTTCATCCATGAAATCTGCTTTTCAGTGCAATAAACTTTCTTGCTAACATATTTCATGCTTCTACTTGTGCAATTAATAGACAATTACCAAATTTCTGTAGCCATTTATAACAAATCTGCTTACAGAACTGGCACTTGCGGTATATGTTAGTGGAAGAAGGGCCCAAATTTATTTGAAATTATTTAACAGGCCCAATGCATAAAAGTAGGCATTGGCGTAAGAAATCACTATATCTCAGGTGTCAATTAATTTCCTTAGCATGCAGTAGTGGGTACATTGACACTCGAGGGTACAGAGAGACTTGTGCAAGCATAAATTTGAGCACTGTTCCATCCCTTTAGGATAGAAGCACAGCAGCTGAAAGGAGTATCCCATCATGCATTGCAATATATCTGCTTGCTCCATATCAAATGTATACAAAATATAAACAAGAGCCGCTTAGATATTGAGAGCTATTGATAGATTCACAATACTCACTCTATGGGTGATATTTTTTCAAACAAAGGTCTAAGCTTCCCTGATTTAAGAGAGTAATTGAAAGTTGAAGTGTGGGATTTTGTGTACATTTTCTATGGCACAATCAGTTCTATAATGGTACCGCACAGCATAATGGGATACTCCCTTCAGCTGCTGTGGGATAGAAGTATTATAACAGGCATGTTCAGACAGCAGACAAGAATCTCTCAACGTTTTGAATCTCAAAATGTAAATGAAATCCTAAGTCACTCTTGAGTTGCATCCACTGTCCACATGGGGGTTGTTCCAGCTGAAACCCTGAGCTAACCCCATGTGCTTGGGTATAGACTCAACTGGCAGTTCCAGTAGCTTCCAGTTCCTTGAAATTCACATGGATGATCATCGCATCCAGCTATGCAGTGGCGAATAACTGGGGAAATTTGCAGTGTTGGAGAGGGCCTTCATGTGTAAGCATTGAATCATTTGAATGTCTCCAAAAGACAAATTGCTAGAGGGGTATATTAAGGCAATAGTTACAAATGAAAAAAAATTGTAGAAGAAAAAGTTGGTCTCTAACCCCCCCAACTTTTTAGATTCTTGAGTGCCCTGGCAAAACAAATTGGGTTAATAACTTCTTCCAAAATTACCCCTGAGGCATGTGAAAGGTTAGTTGCCCCAGGCATTTTTTTAAAATTTCCTGGAGGCTAAAATTACCCTAAAATATTACCAAATCTAAAAAAAAAAAAAATAATCATTAAGTATTTTGCAAATATGTTCAGCAAAAATTAATCGATTTTGGCTAAAAAACGGCTGATTTTACATGATATTAGCAAAATTTAAAAAAAAAAGTCTCTAAAACGCAAATTCTTGGTCGGTCAGGGTCTGTAAAACAGGATTTTGTTTTTCGTCCCCTGAGTAATTTGTTATACCCATTCAGAGGACAAAATTAACAATTGAAAGGGTAAAAAATTGACTATAATTATGTACCCCTTCAGCCAACATTTACTATCAATGGTCCCTGTCCCTGCTCTAAGGGAATTTCTTCCCTGGTTTATGCCTCCTGTGTGGACATGACTTAGGCCACAAAAAAAAAGATGTTTGCTTGCCCTCAACCGACCGACCCTAATTTTGGAAATCAGAAAAAAGTGTTTTTTTCTATTTACTGTACAAAGAATACCGACCCTAATTTTGGAAATTCCTGAAAAAGTTTTTTTTTTCTTTTCAAATTTTTGCATTCTGAAGATGTAAAAAAAAATGTATTTTAGAGTTTTTGTTCAACATTTTAGTTGTTTTGTAATGTTAGTTGATTCATTTTGACACCAAAATTGTCTGATTTTTCATATTTTGAGCCTTAATTAATTACAAACAGTAGAGTTTGTTAGTAATTTTTAAAAAAATCCCGACCGACCGACCCAATTGTTAAAATTCAATTGAGGGCAAGCAAACAATTTTTTTTTCTTGGCCTTATGAGAGGAGCATTATGCAGGTGTCAAGTAATTATTCCACCTAGGGAAGATTGGGACCTGTGTATACATATTAAATACCTGGCTATCTTCTGTAGGCTAAAGATGAGAGATCACAAGAGACCTTTTAAGCTTTTTTTATTCAAGAAATTATAGAAATGTCAGAAGTATGGTTAAAATAAAAAGTTATATGTCTAATTGACTCTCCCAAGAATGAAAAATGTGTGCATAGCATATGGGATATATAGTTTTGAGATTTTCTTTTTAATCAAGAATTTAAAAAAAAATTCAGAAGTATGGTTAAAATGAAAAGTTGTCTTGACTCTCCCAAGAAAGAAAAATGTGTGCACGCACAGCATATGGGATAAAAGTGAGATTAACTTTGGTCTGAAACAGAAGGCAAATGCACATTATAAATTTGGTAGATATCATCCAGTGTTTAGCGTGGGGCCCGGGCATGGGGAAGTTGAGGACTGGGTGACAACTCAGGGGTGACAACTTTCCCAGTGGCAGTAGCACAGGAGGGTGATAGGGAAAACCTAAAAAAATTGCCTAAATTGGGAATTTTGAGCTATTTTGGGTCTTACAGTGGGGGGCCAGCCAAAGGCCATGATTGGGGAAAGGACTCCCCATGCCTACTGTTGCAACTGACCCCCCCCCCCCCGCCAAGTCTTTTAGAATGATCATCTTATGACATGTTTGTTTACCTAGGTTGGTCCATAAGTGACATGCTTATAAGTGACATACTTAGGTCCATGGAAATTCCATTGTCCAGACCAGGCCCGTAGCCAGAAGGGTGTGGTGGGGCATCGCACCCCTATTAATCTGCAAAAGGTCTGCTTTGTCGGTACAAAATAGCAAAACTGGGCCAAAAATGTAAAAACTGTTGATAATACCCCAAATCATGAACTGAACTTTCTATGAAATTTGTTAAAAAATAGGATTCCAATTGCATTTGGAAAATCTGCACCCCCTACAAAAATTATCTGTGGCTACGGGCCTGGTCCAGACCTATATGTACAATGCACAAGCCAGGCCAAAAGCATGCTGGCCATGCTATGCATGTCAAAGGTACTTTCGGTTTCATTTATTTCAAGAAAGTTTATATAAGTCAGCAAAAGATAACGCATATCGTACATCCCGATTAAATCTTGTCTATCAACAATGCATTCATCTTTCATTTTGCCATATGGCTTTATTATAACAAGTCTCTTACACTGAACAAAGATACATGGCTATCACAAAGTACTGAGAGTGATAGTGTGAGTTGATGTACAGAGATTATGATTAAACCCTTGCCAAGCTAATGAGGTAGATAAGAGTTGGGTGTTTATTAGAATTATGAATAATACTTTTAATGTTTCTGTCCAGGGTTTCTGATTGAAATCAACAAGGAAGTGCACTTTAAAAATAAGCGCAGTGATTTATAGTGCGCTACGCACAGGCACAATGCCTAGACGTTGATCCACAAGGATCAGCTTAAAAGAAATATCCCAAGCATTGGTTCAAGGTGTACAATGATGTATGTATACTGTGTGTAAATTTAAGTGATTTCATCCCGGGGATTTCATATAGTTCAGTATGGTGGAGGGGGAACCACGCTCACATGTGTAGTGGTCAAGGGTTTCCTTTTCAGTTCTAAAGACCCAGATTTGGGGATCATGCTCCAGTAAGCTTCACTTTGAGTAAAACTCACAAAATTCAGCTCTTTAGCTCAAATTTGGAATTTTGTAGCCATCTTACAATTTAGGCCAATTTTAGTTCACTACACCAAAACACCAGAAGCCCCTGTTTTGCCTGAAAGTCAGTTCTCGGTTCCAAAAGTTCTGCGCTCTTGTCGGACACCCCTATCAACATTGTCTACCTCCTCAGTTAAATAAGGGGAAAAGTAATTGTGTATTTCATAATAACAATTTAGAGCATATATTTTCGTTTCTGAAAACAATAAAATAGAAAAGAATTTGGCCACTTCCCAATTTCGCATTTACTTGAGACTGGCTGTGCTTGGTGGCATCATGTGTACCTATTTGCATACAAAATGGTAATGTGCACCTGATCAGGATGTGAAATATAGAGTAGGGTTAACGGAAATAATGCTATCCCACAATGCAATGTACCATATGGGACCATCCATGAATTTATACCAAGTGGTCATCAGAGAAGATATCTTACACTTCCCACAATGCATTTCTCCCTTTTCAATTTCATGTACTAATTTACTATCTCTAGTGCAACCATGTCACAAAAAGAGGATGCTAGGATCACAAAATACTCCTTTAATTCATACCTGTAACAAACTGCTCAATTGAAATCACATCATCGGAGTTATACAACAATCTATATTCAGACAACCTTAAGAATGTTTGCTGCTTATCTCCATATCTCTGTCCTTTTACCTCTTCTGTGTTTTACCATTATTTTTACCATTTACCAATGTTTGGTAAATTACAGTTAAAATTGATAGTGACAAAATGTACCGTGATGAACAGGGCTGTCAAAGCACATCTAGATCTTGCAAAATAGGATGATTTCTTGATTATTGACACATATGTAGCCAGTCTATTCTCAACATGAAAACAAAGAGAACCTGTACAAAGTAATGGGAGTGTCATATGATGTTATGAGGTGATGCGTCGTTTTGCAAAGGATTCTGGGAAGGGTAAGATATCTTCTCTGAGTGGCCATGTTCAAACTAAAAGTAAAAGGTAGATATCTCAATAATCATATGTATATTGTTTCCTTTTATCTGCAAAATTATGTCCATTCTTTATTCCAAAGATAGTGTTTTTATTTGTCAATATGCGTGTCCTCATGTTTCCTTGCTTAACATGGCTGTGCATTCTTAGAAATGCAATAATCAAAAGTGCTGTAACTTCTTAATTATTCATGCAAGATGTTTAAAAGTATACATTTTTGGAATGGCAATTAATCAAGGAATTTAAATTTGGAGTAAAAACACACATTTTTTGGAGAAAAAAAACACTATAGAAAAAGTAAAAACCCGAAATGTAGTTTTGTGGGTTGTTTTTGTAATCTATGCACTTCATTCCATAAAAGTTTTTAAAAAATGGATATTGGCCTTATTTAAAAAAAAAAGAAACCTGTAGTTTTAAAAATATCTACGGAAATAAAATCCATTGATGGAAAGTCTTGTTAGAAATTCACAAACTTGGAAAAAAACAAAATTTTGGTCTAAAAATGGTCAGATAAATACAGCATCAAAGCTACCCTTCCAAAGACTATCTGTCTACATGGTCTACAAGCCGTAATTTAATGCGTAATGGCTGCCAACAGTGCTGGCATCAATGATTTGTTTAATACAAATTTATCAATTTGGTATGATATACTGGATTACTGGTATAAATTGATGAAAGAATAATTTTTCCAGAATCCGGTGAGACCAATTTTTCAATTCTTTCCTTCAATCTGAACGGACACTGTTGCCATGGTTACCACAATGCATGATGGGATTGCAATAAATCAAATTTCATTGCATATGTCCATTTAATGATGGTAAGAAGTGTTGATGGAGAGAGTAGATATCTGATAACTAAATAATTGGTATGCATCTCATCATATCTTATCCGTCCAGAGATTACTGAAGATGATTATAGTCATGTTCAGACGATCATAGTATTCTTGTGAATTGGGGTGCTTGAGAATTACTATTCCTAAGTCAGTCCCTCGAGCGTGACTCAATTAAAGCCTGCAATCTTCAAGTTTCGCAATGTTACAACTGGAAGCTTAATGTGATCCGTGTAGCGGCGCGCCAAATTGAACTGTACTGCTAAAATCATGGTCATAGGTTAAGCTCAGCACTTGAGAATCGCTAAATGTATCGCTCACACAGTGATAGCCCTCGAGGACCACTCAAGGATGAGTTGGGGAAATCGTGAAATCCCCTAAATTTATTGGGGATGAGTTTGGGGGCAAACTTAGGGGTGGTGTAATAATCATGTGTACCCCTATGGTGGTCAATTATAGGGGGGCAAAGATTTTTGGCAGAGCAAATATTTGGGGGGGGGCCAATAAGGGGCAAGCGTTTTTGGCCGGTTGAAAGGGGGGACCAAGTGATTTTTGGCAGTTCAAAAGGGGGGGGCAAGAAACCCTAAGGGTACACATGATAATTACACAGTCTTAGGGATTGGAATCTTTGAGACAGTTCACATGGTGGATTTCCCCAAGTTTTTGCTCAAGAAGTGCATGTTACTTAAGCAAAAGCCTCAGTGTGATGAAGAGGATTGGGTTTGGTGTTATGAGTTGGTGGAAAAGGAGTGAAAGGTTCATGCTTAAAGTCAGACATATTAGTACATGCCTTTTAGGTATGTGACATGAGGTGTTGATGGCCTGTGGTGAGGAGACTCAAGGGAGATAGTTTTAAAGCAATATTACAATATTTTCATAAGAAATAGAATTATATATTTTTTTTAACTCACCCTCCCTCTGATTAAGGTTGATTCTTCTTGAGAGGGTATTTGAGAAATTCAAATAGAATTGCCTGATGTGTTCATTCCATTTGAAATTCATACTCCCCCTGTGGAAGATAGTTCCCTATCTTCCATAGTGGCACTGGAGAATGGAAAGTAACTGTGGTTAAGTGCAGTAAGAAGTAGGCTGGAGACTACACCAGTACAGTGAGGCTGAATATTGCATGTGCTCTTTTCATGAACTATCTACTGAAGATAGCAAACTGACACACACATGCACTGACTTCACCCCAAACATCCACTACACACCCCTACTACAAACATATGCCATGCACACACACCCCATCCCCACCCCCGTGATATAATACAAGCATCCACACCCCCCCACACACCCCCTACATGTTTTCACCAACAGCCGTGGAGACCCGTATTGTGTGTGTGGTTGTTAACAGTGAAACAGCGGACCCACACACAGACATATCATTCATAATCCAAACATGGACTTCTGTGATATTTCACTGCTAACTGTGGGCCGGGTATTAAACCTAAGATAGAGGACCCTACACCATATGCAAAGTTATGCTGTATAGCACCCTCTGCCGCTGTCTTACGACCGTGGATGTCCACGGCTTTATATGTGTGTTTTTCACTACATAAGTGTGGACTCAAAGTCCATGTTTGTAGGTGAAAACAAACGCACCCCACCACACACAAAAGTAACAAATACACAATCATGATACACATTAAATAATTTTTTGCATCACTAATCACTGCTTTGCTATCTACTGAAGATAGCAATCACTAGCACCTGGTGTTATAGCTTAATTACCATTATCTGAAATAAAATAGGGCATTTTATGATCCTTTGTTAGCATTTGCAATGTTTCATTAGACACATGACAGATACACACGACATCAATTATTCAATTTGATATATTTTCTCTGATTTGCCAAATTCGTGCTTTGTTGTAAGTATGCACAATGATGGATCAAAGTATGGATGGTCCTACACAAATTGTCATAATTTTGTTTTGGTAGCGGTGTTAATTTTATTTTGAGCACAATATCTTGTATTTGTACTTTGTTTTCATTTGTAAATTTAAGGTTATACTAGTAATTATGAACAGATACCATCTGACCTCCCATTAAGTCATTTGGGATATATGCTTAGGTAAACCACATGCTGATGAACTTGTTTTAACTAGAGCAGTTACTGCACCATAGCTGAACCATGGGGCTTTGGCAGTATATTGTGGTATATACCACTGTCACCCAAGGTCATATACCTTCTTGGGATTTTAGGATATGTGCATTTCAGACCAAACGGTTAGTCAGTAAGTTAGTAAGCAAGTAACATAAGCTGATACCATTTCATGGTTCAGCAAAAATATCCACTTGATGATTTAGTGTAACTGGCAGAACACCCTTAATTCAGAGGAAAGTAAATTAAAATTTGCATTTTTGAGTTAAATCACAACATACGGATATGTAGTAGACACTGAGACTTTTTACCAGAAGTTTCAGCTTTAAAACTAGCTCCCAGTCATGTTAAACAAGGGACTAACAGGGAGCCATTTTATGGTAGCCGGTATGGAAATAGACCCAGAGAGCCTGCATAATTTTTCCCTTGGCTGTTATGATTAAATTTACCTCATAATGCTAAATGACATATTGTTAGAAAAAAAGACATATACAAAATCATTGTGTATTTATCTTCATGGCTGATGTTTTGTTATGATTTTTAAAAGCTGACCACACACTAAAAACTACGGGGTTATATTTTCCGTGGTCATTTTGAATTGACCACGTTTGGGGTTGTTTTGACCCTTCAAGGGGTTGTACTGTTTTAATTTGACCACATTCACGAGGTCATTTTAGCCAATGATTTAACGTGGTCAAAAACTTAGTGGTCATTTTGCCGATACCGTCGCACATTGATATCAGTTTCAATCTTCCGCTTTGAAAATCTCAATTCATAAATGAGTTTAAACATGAACTGCAATTAATTTTTGTTGATTAATAAATAAAACTACTTTTTTGACCGTAGTTCCCCAATTTGTCAACTTTATAATGACTTGCATTTCGGAACTATTTGCACACACGGTGTGCATCGGCTCACGTGGTCACATCAGCGCCATATTTGTTCTGATTGTGCAGCTCAGCGGATTGTCGTGTGTGCTTGTCTGCATGATGGAATATGAAAAGTTAGTTGAAAAGTGAGACTGCAAGGATGCATAGACCCTTGTCTATGCACGCAGATTCATTCCAATTTCATGCTGTCGTGGCTGGTGTCTTGGCTGCAGTTGTTATAAGCTTAGGCTATATCATGTAAGCTTATAATACGTGAACTGTCATAGGCGATGACTGACTGTGTGTGAGTGTGATCCCAGTGTGATACACAGATGCATTTTGCAGTTTGCTGTTTATGTAATGCTTTCTCTGTGCAGAAACACACTTATGTCCTGGTGGGACCAGCATGACCATAGGCCTACTAAAAAAATCCAAACAAAAAATCCCTATAAAACAACCCTTTCAAATGGGTCATTTCATTTGACCCCGAAATGAGGTCATTAAGTAACCCAATAAGGCAACCCTTTTGAAGGGGTTATTTCATTTGACCCCGAAATGTGGTAATATTTTGACCCCAATGGGGTTACTATTTGACCCAAATACGTAGTCATTGCAATAACCCCAACAAATAAAGTCAAAATGACCCCGTTAGTGGTATGGTGTTTAGTTGATAACTATGCTGGGGTCAAAAATGACCCCGTTTGGGTCATTTTTTGACCCCGTAGTTTTAAGTGTGCAGACAATATGAAAGATAATCATGATGTAGGCTGTGAAATTCATTTTAACCAAAGGTGTAAGTTACATCAACCTGTTATGATATCATGCACACGTTAAATGTCAATATCCCATGCAGTAAACACAATAATGTTTTTAAAACGTTGTAAACATGTTATCATCATGTTTTGGTTTTAAACATTTCAATAACATTTAAATGTTGGGGCTAGATAAAGGTCATGAAACGTTTTTAAAGCATTTTATATGGAAGAAAACAACAACAATGTTGTCCAAATGACATTGTAATTTATTTTTGGTCAAACATTTTTGCTAAATATTTTTACATTACATTATGTTAAAATGTTTTGCAGTAAGTTTTCAAAATTGTTTGGATGTTATTAAAATAATGTTGAATTTGTAACCTTCCTCTAACAAGTCCAGAATTTATCATCTATCATCAGACCAAAATTGCTCAAATGTGCCAAAATGCAAGGACATTCTCATCTCGATCTGCAAGAACCACCATGAAATCTTTCGCTGTAAAAGTAATACTCGGCAAACCAGTGGCGTAACTTTGGGACAGGGTGCCCGGGGGCGAAAGTAGTTCGGGTGCCCCTAACCAAGGGTGTGCATGGTGCAGAGCTAATCAATTTTGGTATTGAAAGGCGAATAACTTACAAATAGTGTTTCAGATTAAATTTATTTCATGTTTCAATACAAGCTAATGCAGTGCATGTTAATAAAACAAAATGTTTTCATATTCTCCAATGTCTTTACTTTTGAAGACTCATCACTAGCAGCTACTAGCTGCAGTGACGTAGCTAGTGATTGTGGCGATCAGGGGCAAGAATACAAAATACCCCTTCTTCCTAAAACAATTGCGTGCAGGCGTGCAAAAATACCACTAATTTTGTATTAAATCAAGTTGAATTTAGGTCTTTAAAATGCCAATTCATGTTTCAATGCGCGCGAAGCGCGCGAAAAATTTTGTGTTGAAGGAGCACCCAAATGAAGAGTAATTCTATGCATGGTGGGTAAAGGTTTCCACTTCTTTCCTATAACAAAGTATTATCGTGTCAAAGGCTATCCAGGCTTGGGTGCCCCTTAGCCCGGCTGCCCGGGGGCGCGGCCCCCCAGAGCCCATAGGAGTTACGCCACTGCGGCAAACACAAGACATTTTACAGAAAATATTTTAAATGTTGGGTTATGTAAAGGGTGTAGAATATTTAATAATATTAAAACACATATTTGTAAACTTTTTTTGCCAAACATTCTAACATTTTAAGTGTTGAAAAAATATGTTGCAAAACTGTTTGCCAAAATTTTTTTCTTACAATAAGATTTAGATAATGTGCGTCAGTTTCAAATTAAACATTTAAAAACGTTTTCATGGCCTCTATATAACCCGACATTTAAATGTTATTAAAAAGTTTTGACCAAAACCAAGGCATGTTTGTAACTTTTTTATAATGTTTTAAAAACATGTTTGTGTTTGCCCGGGGTGTTTGCTGGGTATATGTTACTTCTGCTTCTAAGAGTTGGGAAGCTGTACACAATTTGTTTATGGCAGAACTCTTTAATGTCAGATTCACCAAATAATGATGAAACCATGTGACATTTGACTAAACTGATATTAAACGCTTTATGAATGGTTGGCTTGTACCAGATATTAATTTTCCACAAACTATTCAGGAACATAATACAGTATAATGAGTTATTTTCGCGGGGTTAATATTTTGTGATTTTAACAGCACTTTACTGTTTTTGTGAGTTTTTTTTATTCACAGTTTCAAATAGCTACTATTATTAGAGCCTATGGATTAAAAATATTTTTGCATGGTTTTAAATTTGTGATTGCTTATTTAACACAAAGAGTGAAAATTAAGCCTCGTGAATTTATACTGTTGTACAGTATTATAGGCATAGGTATACCATATAGGCCTTAATGTTCATGATATGATAGGTTTTAATATAACATGAGAGGCGGAAAGCACTTAATGAAGTGTTCAGAAGAAAAAAGCGATAATTCCATAGCTGCCTCATGTTTTTAATGATTATTATTGATGATTTAATAAGAAGACATATCACAATGAAAGATTTCCCAAATAAAAAATGAATAGTTCATTCATTATAATAGAATATCCATTAGGTAATGAAAAAACAACCTGTTTTACGGGCTCTGCCCTGATTTTGCGTTTTGGGATCATTTTTTTTCACGAAACTTAGTAAAAAGTTTTTGAAACAAATTCAAACCATGTAAAATATGTTTGCAAATTTTTTGCTAAAATATTTTGACATTTTTTTGCAAACAGGCCTATTTTGACATTTTTTTGCAAACATATTTTGAAAATGATGTTTTGAAAAATCAAATTTTTGCTAGATTTTTCAAGCATTTTAGGGTTATTTTATTTGAGTTTTCAAACTCAAACCATTTTCAAAATATGTTTGCAAATTTTTTGCTAAAATATTTTGAAAAGTTTTTGCAAACGGGCCTATTTTGACATTTTTTTGCAAACATATTTTGAAAATGATGTTTTGAAAAATCAAATTTTTGCTAGATTTTTCAAGCTTTTTAGGGTTATTTTATTTGAGTTTTCTTTTCTTTTTAAAATCCCAATGGACCGACCGACCTACTTGAAAAGATCATCCACAATATTGTCACATTTGTAATTGGAGGATGCCCTTCTTACCCCCATTCTAACATTCCCTGCAAAAATCAAGGCTTTAGGTGTTGTAGTTGTGACAAAATATGAGATTTTGAATAAAACGATGGAGTAGGCTACAAAATCAATACGATCAAAATATTTGTTAAAAGCGTACACAGTGTTAATAACACTCTACGTACATTGCATAGGTCATAACACATCAAAAGGACCAACCTCAGTCACAATTGACAGTGACACACATTGGCAACATAATGTGCTGGAATAAAAATAGTGATTTTCTTTGTTTAGCCTCGTCTGTTCTGTCAAAATTAAAAAGAGACCATAACTGACAATGAAAACTAACATTTTGTGAAAAAAAAACACTATTTATTTCTGATGGAAATGTTACAATATGGCTTAAAGTAAAAGCTAAGCACACACAAATATTAAGACAAAAAGGAATTAGTTGCAATATTTATTACAGAACTACCGCAAGGCAGCTTTTTAAATATCACATTTTGCATAAATTCTCCATATTTATAATTTATAATAAGAGCAAGAAAGCCAACAAAGCGCTATAGTTGCCATGTCTACTAATCTTAACTGACAATTTATGCATTTTGTTGATTAATGATTGCTTGGTTGATTAAAATTTCCTGTGAAAAATGGGTATATTACACTTCAGGAAAAGAAATGCAAACAAAAAAATGTTTTTAAAGACTTATTCAGTGATCCCAGCAAAAGTGTAAAAGAATTAAAATTGCGTATAAATTGCCAAAAAGTAAAGGATAATTAACACGTCAGGTTTTGGTTAAAATGTTTTAATTTAATAAAATTTTAAATGTATGGTTATATAATAAAGGTCATGGAAAATTATTATTTTTAAATGCTTTATATGAAAAAAAAAACCCACTATAACAACATTTTAAAAATCTTGTCAAAATCTTAGTGCACAAATTTTTGTCGGTAAATATTTTTGAAAATATTTTGTCACCACTTAATAACATTATGTTAGAATTTGTTGCAGCAAGTTTAAATTATTGTTTTTGACTGTTATTAAAATGTTTAATACCCTTTATATAACCCAAGATTCAACCATGTTCATTACTCGAAAAGACTACCTAAGAATTTACTCACCGGTAGCTTCACATTTGAAGCTAGAGTTGTTTGCTATCATAATCTAGTAGAAATCAATGAAGTATGACACCATGTAAAGCAATGGAAGCTCGGACATAAACACGCTGATCACGACAGGTGATAGTATCAAAAATGGTGTTAAAAATCAGTACACTTCACTGATCTCAATTTTAGATTGTTCAAAATAGGCAATCTTAAGATACAGTTATAACTCATCAAAATAACTATCCAAATTTTAATTGTGAACAGAATATTTAACATAATTATGTTGCAATAAAAATGACAATGCTAATCTCATAAGGAATACACCCAAATGTATAAGGAATACACCCAAATGTATCAGGAATGCATCCAAATGTATTGGGAATGCACTCAAATGTATAAGGAATACACCCAAATGTATTTGAAATGCACCCAAATGTATTAGGAATACACCCAAATGACCAAAAAAACAATATCAAAGGACTCTAGCCTCGAATGCCAAACTATCATGTGCAAATTCAAAGAGTTCCCAGGTAACATTTTCTGTAACATGTTTTGTGTTTGCTGGGTATGTGCAAGGCAGCTTTCACTATGTTTTGCATTTGATCATGTAGTTGCATCCATTTTCCGTGCACTCATGTGACAACTTGTTATTTTGAGTATTTTACAAAGTCGATCATCCGAAAGTCAATATCTATGTGTTCATTGGAAACGGAAGAGAAATTGAAAGCAATTTCCTCTATTCATGTCGAAAAGTCTGATTGATCAACAAGGTTATGAATACACATGGAAATTATGTCACAATTCATAACATCAGGTTAGGTACAGTTTTGTGTAATATTTCTGGATCATTTGGTTCAAGATCATCTATTTTTCAGGCCCAAGAAAGCACAAATGATATCATCCATATAAAACCATATTGATATGTGGCCATTTTTTATGATTGGTGAAAAATAATCTGTCTACATCATTTAGCATTGGGCAATTCCAGTTGAAATTCATACACCCCCAGTGGAAGACATGACCTTAATCTCCCACACAGGGAGTGTGAATTTCACAGGGGGGGGGGGGGGTACTCAGTATTAATGATCATATGGGGACATTCCGCAAACATGGATTGGGTAGCAATTTCGGCCTTTTGGTATATCAATGCCCTTTTCTAAGCCAATTTTGGTATATGGATGGGTCGTTTTTTCAAAATGTTCTTGATTTTTTTTGGAAAATAGCCCAATTTTGTCTCACTGTAGCCAAAATATTTGAAATTTCTCCAAAATTTGGGAAAAAAATTAAGACAATTTGTGTTCAATTTGGCCGAAAAATTGGTATCATATTGATGGGTCAACTTTCAAATTCTCAGTGACACACCAAGCCAAACTTGAGTACCCCCGGGTGAATTTCAAAATGGGGTTACGTGAAATCTATATCCCCTGTGTGGAAGATTAAGGTCATGTCTTCCATAGGGGTTATGGATTTCAACTGGAATAGCCCATATTCTGGCATGACTGGTACCAGTCAATTTTCATTACTTTCTTGGAAAAAATGGTTACCAGCAATTTGCATAATGTAAACTTCCTTATTGTGCAACCAATATCACAAGAAATGGGGATTCTTTATGGCGCACTTGTTTTTTTAACAACATTTCTGTGACAGGCCTATATTAATACATTATATACAAATATAATACATTGATGTACATGAACTTTTACATCTTTATTTCTTTGTTCTCCCACAATCTCTGACCACAATAATGCTTGGAAACTGACTAATACTGGCATATGCATAAGCAGCATAGAAAATCTCTTAATGATCTGACCACAGTTATGGTTGAACTAGTTTGACTAATTAGAGATCATTATAAGCTTAAGATTGATTAAATAAAACTCATCCAACTATAAAATGCGGGTAGGAAAGCTCATCACAACAATCCTATTTTTTGAGTTCTGTGGTTTGAGTAATTCAGTGGGATTTAGCATTTCTTTGACAGTGAAGACTCTAAAATTCTATAATAAATTCTAAATGTCTCTATTTGTCAAATATGACATATTATTATTTATATCAGGCTTTTGAGCGATACAATAAAACTGTATATTGTACAATATTTGCAAAATACCGGATGCAATACAATATTTTTTAAATATTATGCGCGTTATGCGATGTTACCATGGTGACAGCACAACGCGTCATGATACAACAACAAAACATTATACACTACAGACACCGTGAACGGCATTTCGGACTGTATAAACAAGTAAAATCACAAACTTAATTTGCGGCAATTCTGGATGATGATATTACCTTAATAGAAAATATAATCCACATCTACAAATAAACCTTTATAATTTATATAATTATTACGAAATTGTCTTTGGAGAGTAAAGAACAGAAAACAAGGTCAAAAGGTAGGCTTACATTACTTTAGACCTACACATTGGTTTAACCCGGTGGCTAGGTAAGCTTAAATTTTCATTTTACCGCATAGCAAAAAGCCTGATATAAATAATAATAATAATATTGAATGGCTTATTTTCGGGTGATACAAGAATATATTGCACTCGATAGAAAAATATTCTTGTATCACACTCCGCCGAGCCATTCAATATTATATAAATGTAGGTATCAAATATTATGGAACAAGTATATTTGTAAGTACATTATGAATGCAATTTGAAGGAAATGATGATTTTGAAGGTATAAAATTTTGAAGTTTGACAAATAAAATAAATGACTAATGCTAGATAGCAAGGGTTAACTCCTCTGCCTTAGGGCGCACATTTGACTGCAATCACTGTATTGTGCAAAAGTCAAACAAAGATAATTTATTTAATTTGGTATTCATAATAGTAGATATAAGTACATTCAACAAACTATAAAATGACTCTCAGTCCTCTTTGTAATTTATGTTTTAACTATTGTTGTTAAAATGTTACAAAATATGGTAAAAAAAGGGTCTTTTGTTTGCAATATCTGCCTACCACTGGTATATTAAAGCTTAAGGTTAATAAGTCATAGCCTCAGGGTGATAATTGCCATCAGGAGTGCCATCTGTGAATAAATAAAGGCATTTATATAAGAACCATCATAATCGTAAAATATGCATTTTGATCACAAATCAATGGTTTTGATCATAATCTGCATGGTCAAAATTTGAAATTTATTGCTTTGTGCAAAGATGCGAGAGATTTTGGCTTGTATGTAGCAGATGTGGAAAGTGTTTTAAAAGAAGCTCAAAAGGCTGTCCAATTGACCAGACCAAATGTTTATATCTATTTGGGTTTTTTTGTATGTATTAAGAGATGTGTGTGTGGCACAGATGTCAATAATAAATAAATAATAAATTTCGGATTTAAATAGCGCCTTTTTCCAGCTAGATCTTGAAGGATTCAAAGCGCTGTAATTTCGCTGCCATGGTGAATCATCACAATCAGATCGCATCATCTAGGCCAGTTGCACCCGAACCACAGGCGCAGACCTATCCGCACTTAGATCCACCAATTATCTGTGCAGCTCCCCAAATTCCATTGGGTGAAGGAAGTTTTTGATAACCAATCCCGATTTTTTGAAAGCAGGAGGAACTGGAGATCCCGGAGAAAACCTGTGAGAGCGAGCATGGAATCGTGATAAACCAAGTGGACATGAGTCCTTGGGCCGCGCTGGGGCTTGAACCCGGGACCTCAGTGGTGCAAAGCGAGGGAACTACCACTGCGCTAACTCACCCTCCCATATATGAAACTTTACATTCCAAGTTCCAACCACGGATGTTACTGCAACTGTTATTGCAACCAGATACCATCGCCATTTAGCAAAGATGTGCAATTGACTCCAAACAGCCTAAAAATGCAGTTGAGAGTGCATCTTCTATTGTTGATATAAAAATCAATCCCAAATTCATAGGTAAAATTTAAAAAAATTGTGTATAATTTGTGTGAAACAGGTCAACGTCCCAGATTAATCAGAAAAAACCTGACCCTGTTAGCCCAGTACAGGGTCCCTGTTTTGCTGGCAAATACAGGTAGATAGGTGTGGGTGGGGTGTGGGTGGGGGTTTATTTTGCATATAATATTGTTTTTTTTTAATCATTTGTGTGTGGACTGAACCTTGCCTGAAATTGGGCAACTTTTGAAGGTATTCCCAGCAGTTTTTGGCAATTTCTTAAGAATAGACAGGGGGTTTGCTTTCATAATTATTATAATTTTTTATGTTTTTCTAATGCATATTTGGAACTGATTGATTTGGTGTGTGGCACATATTATTGGGGGTCATTGTGTTTGTGAGTAAAAGGTGTGCTTAGGATTGAGTGAGGTGTATGTTGGGGTGAGTGTGGAGATAAGATCAGACATTATGTGCTATAATATTTTATGTTTTTCTTATGCTTATTTCTTGCTATAATGTATTTTAATAACTTTTATGTGTAATAATAGTAAATAATTTTGATGTTTTAAGATTGTAAAAGATAACTTTATTTGGCTATTTGCCACAATGTTATTTTGAATAAAATTAATATGAAATGAAATGAAATTTCTTGTCTAATAGAAACCAATGGTTAAGAAACAAATTGGGTGATTTTTCAACATTGGCTCCCAAGACATCTGGTACTTTCCTGCCCCATAAGAAACCAATGCCTAAGAGAAAAATTGGGTCACTTTTTGATTATTTGACCCAATTTGGACTGAAATGATTTTGGCAACCCTGCATAATATAGATGTCTGTTGGTCAAAATGACTGCTTAGGAGATAAGAATGACGTTCTTTGTTATTGATTGTCTGCTGTCTACTGAAGATAGGATTTTACATGTTCAGTGCTTACTGCGTGTGTATTGAGAGATAATTAATCAGCACTGACTTTTCTAGATCCCTAGTTTCAAGTTCCTTAGTCTCTGCCAGTTTAACTCATTGCAGCTGAGCTCTTGAATTTCTAGTGGCCTATATATTACCAACTGATTTATCTCTTTAGTGATCATTGAAAACAACATTTGAAGTCATTTGAATCCAGATTATATACATGTGTGGCTACAATAGTGCTCTCTGAATAAAGCAATTGAAGACTATTATATGTAGGCACAATTTGGGTACTACAGTCTAGGATCTATGGTTTAATGGACTGTTCAATATTTTGCACAGGGGGGTAATGTTTTTTAAGGGGGTAGGGAATCCTAATTTGTGTGGTCTTGAGGATGGAATCCGAATTTTTTTACTTGAACCATGAAGGGGTTAAGTTTGAAATGGTAAAAACAAGGTTTAATCTGAAAATTTTGAGTAGACGCAAGGGGGACGCATTATTTTTTGTTTATTTTTTTGTTTGGTTTTTGTTAAAACTTCCATTCCCTGGCGCAAATATTGAATGGTCCCTAATTAAAAGCATGTTCATGTTTAACTCCACACCAGCAGTACATTAGATTTAGAAAACTGAAGATACCCTGATTGGTGAAAAAGTAGTAAAAGGTCATAACTTGGATGATTGGATAAACTCCTTGAACCATTTTAGGATGATGTTTGAATCACTTTTATTTTCACAGATTTTAATGTGAATAAGAAAAATAATTGTGTTGTCACTCAAAAATTCAAGTTTGGGGCCAATCATTATTTTTAGAGCTGTATATTATTTAGCATTTTTAGGGTTAGTGTTAGGGTTTTATCCTAGTAGATATATGCTTTAGGATAGCAGACTAAGGTTAGGGTTACTTAAGTAGGTTTGGGGTCACGATTAGGGTGAGAGTTTGGACTAAATAAAAAAACCCTAAATGCCAGTACATGATCACACAAACAAACATACATGTCTACAATTTCCAAAAGTGCGAAAGAGTACACCCAATATTCTAGTTCCTAGCTGGTTCACACTGGGTTTACAAGTATGGTAAGCTTCCTTTAGGCTGGATAAGTTCTGATATACTCAGCTAGCTAAGAAACGATGTGCCTGAGGTGTTGCAATTTATTATGGGACGGATTAGACCCGCATTTACTTTAGCGGTCATACGCTTCTGGCTGCAGACAGTCTACATATTGGGAGCAAATAATAATATGAATTTGGATAAATTTATGATTCCTGTGTCATTTGTGGTGATAAGAGTTTGAGCAAATTTATAATTTGTTATGAAATGAATGAATTTGTATTATCACATAGATTTGATGCGATAAAAATTATAAACGTCAGGACCTGTCAGTTGCTCAAAGATTCAGACTACCTTACTGTAATAATGATGTCTAATGATGCTTGAAATTAAAACTATTCTCTCTGAATTACTTTTTTTTTCATTTTCATTGTAAAGGTTGTTGTTCTTGACCAATAGATAATGTTTTCGCAAAGTCTATTAACATCTTCAGCAGATGGTGATTACCACCAATGAATAATTGCTTTTTATTTTCGTACCATCATTTTTAGGCACATCCACATGGATGGCTTTGATTGAGTAAAAACTTTGGGAAGTCTGATGCGTGAACTATCTTGAGGATTCCAATCCCCAAGTTTGTCCCCAAATTTATTCCCATATTTACTCCCAAGAAATTTAGGTGATTTCATGATTTTCCTGAGTAATCCTTGGGTAGTCCTCGTCAGTGTGTGTAAATGGCCAGTCACTAGATAGGTTACAGTAAGCTACCAGTTTTAATTCCAAAGCATCAACAGGCATCGCAAAACTTAAAGATTCCAGTCTTCAATGCAGTTTTGTGAAAACGCAGTTGGGCAGTCGCATAGATTTCTTTTTGAAATTGGGGGGGGGGGATGTGGTTCGAAAAAAATTCTTTTGAAATATAGTGAATGTAGCACCTTTTGGTGACAGAATAACTTTATGGTACAAATGCGCGCGAAGCGCACAAACAATTTTGCTATATTTAAGCTAAACTGATGAAATATGGTGCAATATTGGAATAAATATGCGCAAAGCGTGCAAAAATTGTCACTTTGGGGCTGAAATGGCCAAATATGAGGTTCATTTGGTCAAAAACCCATATTCACACATTAACATTGGGGGGAAGATTGTATGGACCATCCCCTGGCAAAATATTGGGAGGATTTATCCCCCATCCCCCCGGAATCTACGCCTATGCAGTTGGGGAATGACTTGGGGATTACCTCAGGAATTGGAACACTGTTTTAATACATTTCATTTGGTACACTTGATATGTATGAAATGAAAGGATAAGAATTCAATGCTAATTTGATACAGTTTCAATACAATTTTGATACATAATAGGATTAGAATTGGAACACTGATTTGATACAGTGACATATTTGATACACTTTTGATATAATTATGTATCAAATATGTATGAAATAAAAGGATAAGAATTGGAACGCTGTTTTGATACATTTCCCATCTTGCTCTCTCTCAACAATAATTTACTGTCCCACACCCTTGCTCTCACTCTAATTTGTGTCCTTTTTCCCTCTCAATATTGGAACCATGTGCATGTAGAGGATGTTGATCATCAGATATGCATCTCTTTGAAGTCATCCTGTTTGCCTCCACCATAATAATAATGTCTCTATAATTGCTCAAATCTCAAGTCGAAGAGGAGATACTTATCTTCTATACACGATGCCAGGCACGCAAGCCAGGCAATTATTAACTTGTCGGCTCTTTAAATGCTCTGTATACTGCTATCAGCTTACCCTGCAAAAATGGGCTATTCCAGTTGAAATCCATACACCCCCTATGGAAAACAAAACCTTAATCTTCTACACAGGGAGTGTGAATTTCAAATGGGGTTTACCTGAATGGGTGACTCCATTTGAAATTTACGCCCCCGGTGTGTGATATTAAGGTCATGTCTCATATAAGGGGTGTATGGATTTCAACTGGAATAGCCTAAATTGTCATTTTAAAGGGATATTCAGAGATCTGTGCATGTCAATGTTTTTCGCCTTTCATCGCTAAGCATCATTAGGATATTGATTGCTTCACTTCTTCCGTTTGGACGAATCCCTACCACAGAGGGTGTACAATTTTCACTCAGTAGTGGATCATATACATGACTTAGATAGTGGGCCCTGGGTGCCACCCTTGGGGGGCACATGTCCTGGGTGCCACCCTTAAGGGTGCACCAAATTTACCAATACAGCATTGATTCTGTGCCCCTCCAAGTGATGAAAGTTAAAAATTTCTCGCACATTTCAGCACAAAAACATTTGAATGATCAATTAAAGTTCAATATTCAACTTCATTATAACCAAAATTAATTAGTGGTAGGCCCTCTGTGTGCAATTGTTATAGGAATTGGGGAAAGGGGCCGCCATGTGTCCTTAGTCTTGGTGCCACAACCCCTAGCTATGCCACTGTGGATAGGCAACCAATGTAATTGATCTAAGATGCTGGATTTCTTTGTTCTGGTGATGAGATGCATGGCAGTATTTTGGATTTGTTGAAGTTTGTCAATCTGAGCACTAGGTAGGCAATAAAGATGTGAGTTGCAGTTGTCGAGATGAGACGTTATAAAGGCATGGACAAGCTGATCGTTCAGTTTGAGTATTATCAAGATATTTCCTTATTTGGCTGATCTTCCAGATGGGATAAGTTGCAGTACAACAAATGTTTGTAACAGAAGAACATTTACTAGTCAAGTTTGTGATCCCTTTGTAATTATTTTATATTAGTGGTGATCATAAAAAATAAAAGCTTGGGAAAGGAGATAATTTCAACTTTGACATGATACCGTAATTCACACCAAAATCTGAACTTCAAATTTGAAGTAAACCAATCTTTGTTGAGTTGATGCTAACAATTAGTCATTAGTTTCACTATACATGTAGTAGATTTTGCAACACTTTAATAAAACAACTAGAATCACTGAACCTGCTGGATAATTTTGCATTCACAGAAATGAACAAAAATGACAGAAATTATTGAAAATTCATTCTCTGACGAAAACAGCTTCAGATATTTTTGTTTGAAAGTTTGGTTGAAATTACATATTTATTATCAGCCTTTTTGCCATTTATTAGACTGATAATTATTTTTACTCATCCCAAATTGAGTCTTTGTCATCAGTCAGGAAGAGTAATGAATTGATGAAGAGACATTTTTTATGCTATGGACATCTCAACAGTATCATTACTAGTACTAGGAGGAAAGCCATGTTATTATTAATCATTTTTGATGAACATTTCTCACGCTATAAACCACTTAATCTTACACTTACCAAATGCACGCAGAGACCAAGCATGCATGGTAGAGTGATGGACTTCACTGGCAGCACATTTTCACTCAGTTTTTGAAACTTGCCCTAGCTGCTTAGAGATTTTCATTGTATTGACTACTCTTCTTAACCCTGTGAGAACTATCTGCCTATTGGTCAAAAAGAAGTTTTCATTATCAATTGAACCAATCAGTAACATTGTTAGAATAATTTTACCATGCAAAAAATAAATGCATTTTGTGAGGATATCAAAGCTCCATTCTGATTGGTGATTAAAGTGAAGATATATATGTAATTGACCAATCAGAGGCAATGTTAGATCGGCAGGTAGTGCTCAGGGGGTTAATAAAGAAAACTTACCTTTATATTAAATTGCTGTAAACCTTTAATGAGAATGTACTTCTGCGATGTTGACAACGCACAACTCATAACGTGTATGATGCACAAAGTGGTCGAATTAAAAGCATATGATACGTAAAGCACACATTTATTTGACCGCTTTTTCATCTTCAACAGAGGTTGTGGATTTTAAATGAAATAGCCCAATGGTTCCTCCTCCTTGAGAGATGTCTTCCAAATGTATTGCAGGTTCTTGTTTAGGGTAAGAATGCCTTTTTGAATGAAGCATAACAAAATAGGAATGGTTCTAATTAAAGACCACCTTGCTATTACATTTCCTAATGCACATCAGTGTTGTCTATGAGGGCATCTAAGGATTGGAAAGACTACATTGTTATTACACTTCCTAATCATGTGTTGTCAATGGGTTATTTTGTGAGGATATCCAAGGATTGGAAAGACTACATTGTTATTGAATGAAGCACAACAAAATAGGAATGGTTCTGATTAAAGATCACATTGCTATTACATTCCCTTATGCACAGTGTTGTCTTTGTCTTTTTTATTTTGCGAGGATATCCAAGGATTGGAAAGACTACATTGTTATTACACTTCCCAATCCAGTGTTGTCTGTGGGTTTATTTTGTGAGGATATCCAAGGATTGGAAAGACTACATTGTTATCACACTTTCTAATCCAGTGTTGTCTATGAGTTATTTTGTGAGGGCATCCAAGGATTGGAAAGACTACATTGTTAATACACTTCCTAATCCAGTGTTGTCTATGGGTTTATTTTGTGAGGGCATCCAAGGATTGGAAAGACTACATTGTTATTACACTTCCCAATCCAGTGTTATCTATGGGTTTAATTTGTGAGGGCATCCAAGGATTGGAAAGACTACATTGTTAATACACTTCCTAATCTAGTGTTGTCTATGGGTTTATTTTGTGAGGGCATCCAAGGATTGGAAAGACTACATTGTTATTACACTTCCTAATCCAGTGTTGTCTATGGGTTTATTTTGTGAGGATATCCAAGGATTGGAAAGACTACATTGTTATTACACTTTCTAATCCAGTGTTGTCTGTGGGTTTATTTTGTGAGGGCATCCAAGGATTGGAAAGACTACATTGTTATTACACCTCCCAATCCAGTGTTGTCTATGGGTTTATTTTGTGAGGATATCAAAGGATTGGAAAGACTACATTGTTATTACACTTTCCAATCCAGTGTTGTCTATGGGTTTGTGAGGGTATCCAAGGATTGGAAAGACTACATTGTTATTACACTTCTTAATCCAGTGTTGTCTATGAGTTTATATTGTGAGGATATCAAAGGATTGGAAAGACTACATTGTTATACACTTCCCAATCAAGTGTTGTCTATGGGTTTATTTTGTGAGGATATCCAAGGATTGGAAAGACTCCATTGTTATTACACTTTCCAAGCCAGTGTTATCTATGGGTTTATTTTGTGAGGATATCAAAGGATTGGAAAGACTACATTGTTATTACACTTCTTAATCCAGTGTTGTCTGTGGGTTTATTTTGTGAGGGCATCCAAGGATTGGCAAGACTACATTGTTATTACACCTCCCAATCCAGTGTTGTCTATGGGTTTATTTTGTGAGGATATCAAAGGATTGGAAAGACTCCATTGTTACTACACTTTCCAAGCCAGTGTTATCTATGGGTTTATTTGTGAGGATATCCAAGGATTGGAAAGACTACATTGTTATTACACTTTCCAATCGAGTGTTGTCTATGAGTTTATTTTGTGAGGATATCCAAGGATTGGAAAGACTACATTGTTATTACACTTACCAATCCGGTGTTGTCTATGGGTTTATTTTGTGAGGATATCCAAGGATTGGAAAGACTACATTGTTATTACACTTACCAATCCAGTGTTGTCTATGGGTTTATTTTGTGAGGGCATCCAAGGATTGGAAAGACTACACTGTTATTACAATTTCTAATCCAGTGTTGTCTATGGGTTTATTTTGTGAGGATATCCAAGGATTGGAAAGACTACATTGTTATTACACTTACCAATCCAGTGTTGTCTATGGGTTTATTTTGTGAGGATATCCAAGGATTGGAAAGACTACATTGTTATTACACTTCCCAATCAAGTGTTGTCAATGGGTTTATTTTGTGAGGATATCCAAGGATTGGAAAGACTACATTGTTATTACACCTCCCAATCCAGTGTTGTCTATGGGTGTATTTTGTGAGGACATCCAATGATTGGAAAGACTACATTGTTATTACACTTCCCAATCCAGTGTTGTCTATGGGTTTATTTTGTGAGGATTTCCAAGGATTGGAAAGACTACATTGTTATCACACTTTCTAATCCAGTGTTGTGTATGAGTTATTTTGTGAGGGCATCCAATGATTGGAAAGACTACATTGTTATTACACTTCCCAATCCAGTGTTGTCTATGGGTTTATTTTGATACAGACTGTATTCTAATAGTGTGGATTTCATTGTCACCAAAAATACTTTCGATATAATTAGCATATCTTGACATTTCTCAAAATGTCTGCATGTTCAGGGACCAAACAAAAGTGTTTGTCAAGTTGGGCTATTCCAGTTAAAACCCATCCACCCTATGGAAGACACAACCTTAATCTTCCACACAAGGGGTGTGAATTTCAAATGAAGTTACCTGAATGGGTGACTCAATTTGAAATTCACACTCCCTGTGTAAAAGATTAAGGTCATGTCTTCCATAGGGGGTATGGAATTCAACTGGAATTGCCCATTCCAATGTCCTGTTCAAGCATGTTTATATCATCCAGGTGTTAAGATACACATTTAAGCCTATGTATTTTCCTCACAGATACATGTTTGAACTTGACTATAGGTCCCAAATGAAGATGTTTTTTATCTAGTTAGTCAATGTGCTGACCGGTCAGTATAGCTTGGAAAACATGAAGTATTTATAAGTTCATTGCCACTGTGGCAGATTTTAGTGCTTCATGAAATGATGTTTGATTTGAAATTGCTTGCAAGTAGTGACATAGCTAGGGGTTGTGGCGTCTAGGGCAAGGATACAGAAATATGTTGCCCCAAACTTAAATTATTTTTAATTGTTGTTCCCTAATTGTTTTTGCCCAGAGCGCTCGAGAATCTAAAAAGTTAGGAGGAATCCATTTTTTTGTCCAAATGACATGTTTGTAGCAATATTAATCTTTCAATAATAATATTACCAAATTTGGTTCATTTTCATGCAAACAGAAAAAAAGGAATGGAGCAAATCATAAATTTTAAAAACAAATTACATCAGTATATTGGTTGACCCCCCAAAAAAAAAAAAACCAGTGGCCATTTGGTGCCCCCCCCCCCACAAGACAGTGCTCAGGAATATGCCCTCTTGTCCCCTTGCTACGCCACTGCTTTAAGTTCAGGAGGATGTGTCACATTGGAAGTAAATGGAGTGATATGCAGTCATTTTGTCAGGAAAATATATTTCAATTTTGACATACCAAACCTTGCATTGATGAAGCTTATTACACCAGAAGTGTCACCTGTTTAATTCATTGAAAAAGGTGAATAATATTAAATGGAGATGCCACTAGGTCTTTTTCTAAATAATAGAAGTCGGAGGTTTGGGGCTGGCCCCAAGTGGGGGCACAAGCTGAAGTACTTTCAAGAATGGAGACCATTGATGATGTATTTTTCATATTTGTGTCTTCACATTTACATGAAAGACCGTAAAAATATGTGGTATGTGTGTAGCAGTTTTGTCTGTCCAATTTCATGGAATTGAATGGCCCTCATTATTGGGTGATGCTGAGACTTTGACTGTTTGGAGTTAGTCTGTAAACTCTGTATATCTTGAGTCCATGGGTAAAACTAAATAACTGTCTACCATAAAAACTCAATAGTTAGCATATGTGCTTACTGCTTACTCTTGAGCGCTTTTAAAAGTGCAAACATGAAGAGCCCCATCCACAAAAGTGTAAAGGGTTTTGAGCAAGTAAACCTGCAAATGTGTGTCTCAACCCCATTAGCTCAGTTGGTAATGTGCCGGATTTTGGTACAATTTCATGTTTTCAAAAGCGCTCGATAGTAAGCACATATGCTAACTACCGAGTTTTTACGGTACATCCATTTAATTTCATGGTTAACATTTGCAGATAATGACTGCCTAGTATTATGAATAAAAACATAAACATTAATAACATCTGCATGCACTATTTTGACAAAAACAACCATAAACAACATCTGCAATATTCAAATTGTGGGAAAAAAATAATGTGGTATCAACACAAAAGGGAATATTCTTTTAAAAATGTGGGCATTGTAAACGTGGTAAATGTAAGACACATAGAAACATTTTATTTTGCAGGAAAAAGAACCATTTTTGAGTAGGGTGCACTCGCTCCACTCTATATCTTAATACTAATTATGGCGTGTCCGTCCGTCCTCTGTCCGCGCGCTATCGCGTTCGCGTTTCGCGTTCACGCGGTGCACCATCGCATGCTTTCGCGGTGCGCTATCGCGGAGTATCAGCGGAGTGTCGCGTGAGTACAGTCGCGCGATCGGAAAAACATTACAGTGTGACTAACAGGTGCATCTACAAAACATTAACAGAGTTGATTAATCATTAAACAACGCATATCGAAGTTGTTTGAAAGGTTAGGACAAGTATTATGGGTAACGGGTGTTGGGTAATTAGAGATAGGCCTATCACGAGAACCGCCCAACCCGAGAACCGCGAAATCTAGTACTATATATTATGCTCACCCCATTATGGGACAATGTGTCCCACAGAACATATTTGTGTTATTCACTATGGCAATGTGTCCCACAAAACCTATGATAATCATATCATAATGAAAACAAAGAGTGGATTTCATATTGTGATTGAATCAATCTCTTTTGGAGGCTATTCTTGTTAGAAATTAAAACATTACTGTCTTTGTACTCACAGAATAATGAGCTATGGCTGTAGTTCATTGCGTTCCTTATAATCCAATATTCCAGTCCTGTTTAATGCTTTAAGCTGCTTTGCACACAAGCCATAGGCTTCAACATAAAAAGTCCAAGTTTCAAGATATTAAACCAAAATATCAAGAGCTATCGCAAGAGCAACTGAACCAATACTAGGCTTGTTTGTACTCATTGTAATCCATTTTTCATGCCACTTCCAAATATGGTCATGGAAATGTAAAATTCTGAATTTATTGAATTTTAAAAAACTACTTGTCGTCTGCAATCGACACTCATATGGAAAAGGTTAAGCCGATAGCTTCAGGGCTGTTATAATTAATAATCTTAGTGTCAGATTGGGAGTCGGAGCGCATCGATGGCTCAGTCACCGTTAGTTGGATTTTATCACTTCTCAATATCAGGCATATCCTTATACTAAGCTAAGCGTTCATTATTACTGTATAACGGAGAATATGCTTGATTACGCTATAACTTATCAAGGGAAATATGATGTCATTGCGCTGTTCCAGTTGACTTTCTTACACCCCCTATGGAAGACATGACCTAATTCTCCCACACAGGGATTGTGCATTTCAAATGGAGTCACCTATCTAGGTAACCCCATTTGAAATTCTCACTCCCTGTGTGGAAAATTAAGGTTATGTCTTCCATAGGGGTGTATAATTTCAATTGGAATAGCATTTTGGTTCAGAAATCAATTTGACTAGACACTAGATATTATATGGTGAAAGGAAGAGATGAAGTGAATATTATAGGAATAAGAATGTGTTCATGGGCTTATGGGTGTCATTTTGTATAGATTTCTTTTATTTATCCTTCTCATCCAGTGGTGTAGCATCATAGGGGCACCGGGAGGTGCCCCACCCCCATCGATTGCAAAATTTAGAAAATCCCATAGGAAAATTGACAAAAGACCACTTGTGCCCCCTTTAATCAGACCGGTGCCCCAATCATGGTTGGTACCCCCCAATTATGATGACTCAAGCTACGCCACTGTCCTTATCCCTTCCAAGATGCTGATGAAAGGGATGAAGATGAGATGATGATGATGATGGAGGTAGTGGTAGTGCGAATGCCGGGGGGGGGGGGTGGTCACTCCCATTGTGGCCTGTACACCATTTGCGATAATCAACTTTTGAAAAGCACCTAACCCTTGGCTAAAACAATACCCTAAACAGGTGTTTTCACACCCTAAACAGGGTTTTTATTCCTTGCATCAAATTTCATACCCTAAATTTCATTTCCGCGTATTAGCAATTGCAATTTTACTACCCTTTTTCCAATATTTCATGTGTTTGACACCCTAAATGCGTTACGCGCGTATTGTGCTTACCCACGAAAAACTACCCTTTTTACGCATTTTCATTATCGCGGATGGTGTACACAGGCCACAATGGGAGTGACCCCCGGTGCGAATGACAGCAACAGAAATGAAAATTTCACCGTCACCAAAACTGCCCCATTCTGCCGTACAACATCTAGGTGTGTGGAATCTTGCTGTGTATATTTCATCTTGTTGCCACATATGAAATCCATTTTATGAAGTACTCTATGTGGTTACACATACAGTTATACAAATAAGAATCTATCTGTGTACATTTCATCTTGTTGCCACATATGAAATCCATTTTATGAAGTCTCTTATCTTAGAAATATGATATTCATTTCTCATATATTTAAAAGGTTTCGATAGATATCTCAAAGAAACTGTGCTGTTTTCACTTTTCAGTATCAGGCAATGTTAGCTTCAAAATATCTTTTAAATTTTGCATGGTGTAATTTTCATGCTTAGTGACAAAATTTTTAGTAGTCCTTAATAATATCAGGGCCTGAAATTTTTGACTCAGTAGATATGGTGTGTCATTTGGCTAATATATTATGGTTAAGTGATTATAATGGCTTATAACATGATACCTATAAGACGGCACCATAATGTCCCAAATAAGGTGGGTAAACTGCCCGGATAAACTGACACAACCCCTGGGGGGGACTTGGTAGAAATGACCATACGGGGACGTGCCGCAAATATGGGTAACATTTTCAGCCTTTTGGTATATCAATGACCCCTTTTTCTAAGCCAATTTTGGTATATGAATGGGGTCTTTTTTTTGTAAAAATAGCCCAATTTTGCCTCAATCTAGCCAAAATTTCGTAAAAACTAAGACAATTTGGCCGAAAATGTTGACTTTTTGCATATCGATGGGTCCAAATTTCTTGAAAATTGGTATATTTATGGGTCCTCGTTCAAATTCTTGGCGGCACACACCCTACCAAAATCAAACTTGAGTACCCCCGGGACACAACTGATCCACGCTCTCCTTATAATAATCCGGAATCTTTTTCATATGTAACCGACTCATCACTGATTTGACATTAGATATAATTATTTGTGACTTGAGGAATGTTTCCATAAATATCGACTCTAAAAATAAAATTAAAAAATTTGGGTTTTTAGGCCACCTACATGAAACAAAAATTTGTTTTTCATGAAAATGTTTTAACACTTGATACACATTTTCTATGAGCGTTCACTAAAACGGGAGGAATTACTGAACAGGTAGAATCATTGAAAAGGTAAATTTCATTTATCTGAGTCTGACCCTCGTTAAGCCTAAGTTTCCATTTTAGTTTCTTTCTTTCTTTTTAGTTTCTTCTACATGGGCCAGTTTTGTTCCATTTTTTATAAACATTTTGCTGCTAAGCTTGCAAATTTCCGTTACCATGTTTTTTATTTCCTCAATCCCTTTCCCATTATTTTCTAAATCTGTCCTTTCTTACATTTCCTGTTGACTTCATTTTTTATTTGCTGCTTAGCTTGTGATTTCCGTTTTCATGTTATTTATTTAGTTCTGTCCTCAGTTTAATAGCTTTTTTTATTTAAATCATCTAATTTTATTAGATTTTATTATTCTTTCCTTCTTTAGCCTATTTTTTTCCCGTTTAACCGTTTTCATTTTCTTACTGTGACTAACTATAGGCTAACCCACATACTCGTAGGCCTACCTGTTTGTCCTCATTTTGTTTTCTTTTTTAATTACAGTAGGTCTACCTCTTCATGTTGTTTGTACTTTTTAACACACATCTTTTCCCCGTATTTATTACGCCTACGGTCGGTCGTTCACCCGTATTATCATCCATTGCTTGCGACTCTAAATGCGTTTGTAGCGACATGGCGTAGTGTTTGCGTTACCACAAGCGCTATTATTGCTGCGATCGTGAGCGGCTTGGCATTAGATACGCCGTGTATGACGCGCACGGGCTAGCTTGACAACTGACTCCTTTTTGTTTACCCAGCATAGCAACGTACCACATTTTCACTGATTTTGAGGCCAATTCTTGACCGCTTTTCAACCAAATAAAGTTTAAACACGTTCCCGTATATTCATCGATCTCCCGTATGAATTTGGCGACATTTGGATCGAAACTGACGGAGCCTTTATAGCATACACAGATAGATACATACAACATTCCCCTATTTATAGTAAGATGCATAGTTGTGGAAGACTACACATCATTGAATTCTATACAAAATGTCATAAATTTTTAATTATAATCTAGAATATTTGTTGCTTATCGGATTTAGTATGCACTATCACAGGTTTGTGCATGATGTGAATTTCATTTGAAAAAATATGAATTTTATTTGGCCAGTAGGATGATGCAAAATAAGAACTGTTTTGCAATACAGCACTGTTTGGGTCCTTTTAAGCATATTAAAGGTAGGTTGCTCAAATTTGTCATAGTGTTTTATGCCTCCGTATGGCGTGCAAGACATACTGTTTTTGAAATGTCCGTCTCTTATGGATTCAACCGGATTGACTTGAGTTATTCTAGGATAGGTAGGGTATGGTCAGAAACTCAGGCTGCTATTGGGCCTATTTGCATATTTTGCCATATAATTAGCCCTCCGTCCATCTGGATGCTGTATGATAGGCCGATTGACTAAAATATCTCAAAAGGTATTCTGGATAGGTAGGTCATGGTTAGAAACTCCATCTACTTTTTTGGAATCTAATTTGCACATTTGTTATTTATGACAAGCTAATTTTTTAAAACCATGGACCGCAAAATGTTAGTTTACATTATAATTACATGTAGGCGTATCACCACAACAATTACATTGGCCTATTCCAGTTGAAATCCACTACCCCTGTGGAAGATTTTGGAAATATTTTATACTGGGGGAATATGGTTTTCAAATGTAATTGATCAGGGTTAATCATTTTGAAACCCATACTCCCCCTATATTATCGCTGTATCTACATCTTTCACAACTGGAGTGAGTATTTCAAGTTGCCCAACTGTCTATTCTATTCAAAACTCATACTCCCTCTGTGGAAGACTTTAGCTAAATATTCAACAGGTAGTGTGGATTTTAAATGGAATAGCACATTCCAAGATTTGAACTGGCCATCTCTGCTAAGTTTACTGTACTGCAATGCAGTGAAATTAAAACACACATGAAATACATACAACACACAATCCTATTTTGTTCACAATTTTATTTTAAAATATAAGTCTGATATCTGTTATAGTACATCATAATAGGAGTGGAATCACATTAAATATTAAGTGATATCATCTTCCACTACCAACCAACTCAACAGCTTGTGTCCATCATATGCTACAAAATTATATACAGCGCACAAAAAGTATCCATATATTTAAAACAAAAGCAATATCTTAAAGACAATTAACCTAATTTACCAAATGAAGTAATCAATACATAGAGAATTTTGTTCTGCATATTTTGATGCCTCATTCAACATTCTGCGGCTCCAGTTTCCCAAGTTATACCAATTTGAATAAAAAAGAGCATTTTAAAACTGACAAAATTTACATGGACTTTTCTCTCGAAACATGCTAATTATGAGCACAGTTGATCTGTCACGCTATAATGGGGCTGTTACAATAGCCAATAGGAATCACTGTGAAGGAGGAAATAGCCCACATTTGTCACTTTTGAAATGCTCTCTTTTTCCATTTAATTCAGTATAACTCATGCGCGTATTTTTTTGGGGGGGCTTTGGGGGCGCCAGCCCCCCAGGGTCAAAGCAGGGGGCGGCCAAAACGAATGGGCAGCAGAAGAAGAAGGGGCTGCAAAAACAGGGGCAGCAAAAAGAAAGGCGTGCAAAACGAATTAGCAAAGAAAAAGGGCGGAATAAATTGAAAAAGTATAAAAAATTTGAAAAAATGGTACTATACATCAAAATGTGTTGCTTTTAGGGCGCTAGCGCCTAAAATCCTTTTTTCTTTTTTTTTTGCTCTTCACTTTTTCAAACAACCGAAAAAACTTGGGTCAACCTTTTTGGGCTGTTGGGGAAGGGGCGGCAAAATTGAATTTTCTTCAACCCCCCGGGATAGGAGCGGCCACGGTACGCCACTGTAACTTGGGGGAAATAAAGTTGCATCATGCCAAATGTGGTATCAAAATACACAGAACAAAATTATTGATCTAATATATACACCAGGCACAAAAAGAAACTCGTCAGTTATATTCATCCTTGCTGTTCAATAACTTGATCATTTTGGATTATTCTGAAATATACATTTTGTTAATTGGACTTTTCTTTCTCATTTGACACCCTGTTCGTGAACATTGAGCAAGAATTGACCAAGATATGCGCCTCAAACTCTCAAACCCCAAAATGAAAAGTTGCAATTTTAACGATTCAATTGTGCCTGCTACACTGTGTGCTTTATTGATTGGCCCGTGGTGCTTGTGTGCAATACAACGATGCGTTCCCATTGAAAATCGTTGAAAATGCAACTTTTGATTTTGGGGTTTGAGGCTTTTGGAGGCGCATATCTTGGTCAATTCTTGTTCGTTTTTCCCGAACAGGGTGTCAAATGAGAAAGCAAAGTCCAATTAACAAAATGTATATTTCAGAATAATCCAAAATTATCAAGTTATTGAACAGCAAGGATGAATATAACTGACGAGTTTCTTTTTTGTGCCTGGTGTATTACTTTATAATTATGGTACTTTAGGTTAATTGTCTTCAAGATATTGCTTTTGTAAGTGCTCGAATACTTTTTGAGCACAGTATACATAAACTTCACAAATATGGTGGAAATTTGTAGTTTTTGTTCAATTTCCTTTATGCCCTGTAACAATTTCAAACATTTTAGCTTTTTTTGACTATTCTTACCACAACTCCGATTGGCTCAATACATGATATACCCATCTTTGCAACCAATCAAAATAATTCTTATTGCCCACGGGGTTCATTTTCTTACTACAACTCTGATTGGCTCAATAGATGATATACCCCTCTTTGCAACCAATCAAAATAATTCTTATTGCCCATGGGGATCATTTTCTTGAAACATTTTCTCTTTTAAAGGACGGCAGCATCATGGCTGATAGCACCTTGAATATAAAGAAGATTCCAAGATATTTAATGATGTTCAAATTTCTGTTAAGTTTTTAAGTCAAAATACATCTTTAAAATAGATTTGAGATCTAAATTGTGCAATTTTTGAACACATGTAAGATTACCATATGTTGGGAAGATTTGTAGAAATTCTGTGCTGCAACATACTATATTCCCAATAGCTTGATAACATTTAGTATACCTAAATAATTGGTTTGAGGAAATAATAAGCTATAGTAAGACACAAGACGTAAAACAAAACACTATACATAACTATGTACAATTGATAAATTAATAGCTTTAGTGCAAGCCGGTGCATTCTGCAACCTATATTTTTCATTTAAACATCTTTTTTGAGTGTATTGCATGTTTAATGGTAATTATCAGAGATGCCAGTCAGTTTCACTCAAAAAACCTGAAAAGCATGTGAATGCAGGCCAAAAAGCCCCAAAACAGGCTGAAAATAAATAAAAACACTGGGAATTTGAACTCACAAAAAACCTGAATTCAGGTTAAAACCTGAAAACTGGCATCTCTGATTATGTTCACAAACCACAACTACATTATTTCTCTATCGCAACATCAAAAATGGTATGCTTTCTGGTTTTATGTAAATTATATTTCGTAAAAAATTGGTAATAGTGGCACCAAATTTGGTAATATTTGCATCATATTTGCACCAAATTTGGTAATATTAATAACTTGAAGTGATTATAATTACATACAGCTAAAAAATGATTATGGAATACAACAGCCGAAAGGAAATAAAATAGAAAAAAAAGAGGTAAAACTGCACCATTGATAATACTCTGTAAATTCTTATTTGCAAGGACTACGCTGAGCTAATTCTAGCTTCAAATTTGCACACAATAGTTACGCTTTCAAGGCTAGAGTCCAAAGTTATCATTTTTCGGTAGATCAGCTTTGACATTTTTTGCAATGCATGTTAAATAATAGATAAATTAACTTTATAATATTTTTCATCTTGGTGACGTCAGTGCACATTTCACTGGTTGCAACTTCAAATCATGCATGTTTGCTCAAAGCAATGGCATACACATGCACGCATTTTAAAATGTACCATAGACAGGTACAGTGGTATCAATCTATCTTTCAAAAATGCCGGAGATATTTGGCCTAAATTGTCAAAAAGTGGCTGAAAAGAACAAAAACTAGCTATTTTGCCTCAAAGTGGGAGAGATATGTCCCTCAGTCCCACCTGGATTTTCCCCTCAAAATTCCAAAAATTTCTCTCTAAATTCCAAAATTTCTCTCAAAATCCCACAATTTCCCAAAAATGAGCTTCCTTTTTCCCAATATTTCCCAGGCCTACATGCTGGCTGCGTACGACATCTATAGATTATCAATACAGTTGGGTCTTTTACAAAATAATACAATAAATCAATCTAGAATCAAACTATACTTCAAACTTATCAGTCGGTGCCATTTTTATCAAATCAAACTGAGAATTATGTGTACAAATCACAGTCATCCCAATACAATCTATATACATAATATCATTATAACCTCACACGGTGAGAATTAGTTATTACCCTATTACTTAGTAATCATTCTTCATTTATCACATTTGTTATCACATATACATGACAAATTATACTTAAAAAATCAACTCTAATTGTTTAATATCAAGAAATTAGAGAAAAATTTTCTTCTAAAGTACATTCAGTTCCTTAAAACAGGAATGGAAATTCACTTTTGACAAAGTCTAAATTAGCCTGATAAGTAGTGTGAGAATGACAAGAATTACCCGAATTACCCTAAGACAGGCTGAAAATAAATGAAATTGTGTAAATCTTGACCAAAAAAAGCCTAAATTCAGGTAAATAGAACGCCTGAAAACTTGCATCTCTGTTAAAATAGAATCACCATAAAAATGAAAGGAAGTAATGGAATTTCACAGCCTTAATAATGGCAATGCATTGTAAATACAAGTATGTATGATTTTTTTTTTTTGAGTTGGTGATACTCAAAGATCGTTTTCCACGGCTCAGAACCACAGAAGGAATCCTCACCATAGAACTCTCTAAACCAATCTGTTTAATGGCAGCATCAACCATGGAGAAAAGTTTTCATTGTCTCGACTTATAGATGAGTTGACTTCTGATGTCATTGCCTGCAATGCCTGGCAGTATGCTCGCGCACGCATCATATCAATTTACATTGCGTTTTGCCTCAGGGCCTGTGCTTTTAAAACTACTGCCACATCACAGTAAGGCTATTGAACAGTGCAGTGACTGTATGCAGTTTGCTCAAGCATATCGATATACCAGTCCCTTGTCTTTGTTGATAAACATTGAGGTCAACTCATCTATAGAACATCTTCCAGCTCCAGTGACACCTTATCAATTTTGCTGGACCTTTGGATGTACTGTATTAGTATTTTACTCTAAATAAAAATTCCTTTAAAAAAGCAATGGGGTGCCCAATGGAAGCTTTGATGTGATGTGCTGAAATGTAATCAACATAACAGGGCTGTAGTGCTAGTTTTCATGCCTCTTCAGCGAACATACCTAATCCTACCCAGGACAATATGCATGACACTATGATCCACAACATGCTCATCCATCAGGGCACAGTTCTTTAACCCCAATACATTTGTACATTCATTGAATGACCTTTGAAAATTTGGGGACAAAAACTCATACTCTGTAACTTGAGATCAAATTTTGCATTATGGTTGTTTAATTGAGGTTATGGAACTATGCCATTGGGATGAGGCCATTGTGGTCCATAGTGTGAGGTGTCACTGGAGTTGGAACAGATAATCACAGTTAATGAATTCTGTCACTTAATGGAACCAATTATAATGCCATCATTAACCTTTTAAAATACATGACTATATAACAAGGCTATTACATCTTATTACATAACAAAAATCGGATTCACACCAGTTAATGATAGCTGCATTTTAATGGTTATGTTAAACTAGATATATTGCCCAGTTGTAATAAATCATTTGTTGTTTTTTCTTACTTTTGTATAGATAGTATAGATACAGTGAACAGGGAATACATACAGAACTGACCCAAGGAGTTACATTTTTCTTGGGAGCCTGGTGCTATTATTTTGACAAAGTTGTCCTTGACTGCCAAAGCACCAATAAAGGAGACATTTTGTCCATGAAACAACACTGACGAAGTGCACTTTTCATATCCAAAATTTGTCTTCTTGCCCAATGGTGCATGATGGACTTGATTAAAATGCAACACCAAAACGCAAACATGCTTGTCCACAAGCACACCTATGTGAACCAGCCAATCAGCACTGCAACACAAGATGCATAGAAAGTGATAGGTACAGAGTTATTCCATAATTTAAACCTCACAGAGGTATGATGGGAATACCAGTAATTAATCCTTTCAATCAACGCACCCTGTATACTTGTACAATTTAAAAACATATTTGCAGGTACTTGTTTTCTCGCAACTTCATCAAAATCGGTCTACCATAAATACCTGTATAAATATTAACATCCATGCTGGCCCCACAGCAAATTCATTTTACACTCTTGAGGTCCTTCCAGGAGCTCCACACAAAATCCATGAAATGAGACACTAGGGCCCACAACATGCTCATCTATCAGGGGCACAGTTCTTAAACCCCAATTCATTGAATGACCTTTGAAAATTTGGGTACAAAAACTCATACTCTGCAACCTGAGGTCAAATTTTGCACTATGATTATGTAATTGAGGTTATTAGACTAGATGCTATTGGGATGAGGCATTGTGGTCCATAGTGAGACAATGCCCACAAGATTACCTTGTTTCCCAATAACCCACGCACCTTCAAACCAAGGTGTCTGTTTAATTCCCGGGTTTAATTGATAGCAACACTAGTTTGATCTGTTATAATTCGCTCACAACTTAGGTACTTTATATGCAAATTGAAGAAGCACTTCTTGCAAACATGTTCTATAATAGTCACATGAGAGACAGAAATTATTTCTAGGGGTAGTGAAACTTGCAGTATCGTAAAAGTGGATATTTTTGCACGATTAATTTTTCACACTTTGCCAATTTTGAATGGTTCCCTTGTTTTAGACATGCAATTCTTAGTTTCCTTACATTGAACTTTACACAAAAAAAGAATATATCTGTGCGTCGTTATTTTCGCGGGAGCATCTTGGAAGTGGAAAAATATATGTAGCGCAAAAATTTCCACTTTTACAGTATGAGCCAACAATGATCTCATTCTCAATGCCATAGCTAATTGACCCCCATACAATAACTATATCATAAAAATTAACCCCAGTTGTTGGGGTATGAGTTTTTGTACTCAACACATTCAAAGGTCATTCTATTTGTGTACACGCATATTAGGGTTAATGAACGATGCCTTGCAAGATGAGCATGTTTGAATGCTAGTATTGGGAGTTGAGTAGTTAATGGAAAGGGAAAGCTATCTGCAACTCCCATGGCATTAATGTGATGCTGTGTGTAGCAAGTTTACGGCAATGTGGAATTTTCATAGCACTATCGTGTGCATCTAACAGAAAATTGGTTAAATATTTAAAAACTTCAGTTTATAGTCTTAAAATCAAGGCAAAACAATGTGCTAACGTTAGATCATTTTTGCTGGGCTAAGGTTGTATAATACGGTATGACACTCATGAACTGCACTTTTATTATGTGCATGCACTGGTGTAAAAAAGATTCAGATGGTGTCAGACAGGAGTGGCGACCTATGGTACCATATTGTACAAGTACTGACAACCTGTAAAGTGTGCTGAGGTTTGTGGAGCAACATCTAGGCATTGTGTCTGTGCGTAGCGCGCTATAAATCACTGCGCTTTAAAAAAAAAATTTTTTTACTGCTTTTACCATTTTCACCTAGTTAAACCAACTTTATACTTCTGTTGTTTGTAACGACTAGTAATTGAATTTTGACCAATGATCTTGGCTGTTCTTTCATAGTATCCAGAAACAATCTAGCTTATTGGATAGATTCAAACTTCTTATACCTAGCAAGTTAAGTCAATACTCTTGAGCTTCTGGAGAAAATCATCATCATCAGAATGGACAGTGTATCCTCGACATGACAACAAAGATGAAGTTTTTCTCTTGATTTTTTTCATGTGTTTATCGTTTATGCGAACAGTTTTGTTCAAGAATTTCCAACCTACAAAAATGCAGTTCGTTATCCCAAGTACACATTTCCAAAATGTAGCACAGCCTGTTGCGTATTCTTAATCCAGAGAGGTTGCGTCAGATTCGTGCTCGCTGCTTGCGCTTCGACATGTTACCAAAACGATGAACATAACATCATCACTCATACTTGTTTATATTTTGAGAAAATGTTCCATATCACTTTAACATAAGAGCCTGCCGATAGCAATCCACAGCTAACTCCCATAGCATTAACACCTGATATAAATTCGATTAAAAGACTGGATATATAGCGCATATCACAATGGTTTCATCTAGAGGCTGTTTCAACGTCTTCCCTGCATGCATTGCAACATTATTGTAAAATGGGCTATTCCAGATGAAATCCATACACCCCCTATGGAAGACGCAATCTTAATCTCTCCCCGGGATCTCTCCCAGAGGTGATGTAGATTTTAAACGGAGTCGCCCATTCAGGCAACCCCATTTGAAATTCACACTCCCTGTGTGGAAGATTAAGGTCATGTCTTCCATAGGAGTTCAGTATTTCAACTGAATTATCCCAATGTGATGATAGAGATGCTATAATTTCAACATCATTTGACATCAAATTGTAGGCCTACAGGATGAAAATGGGTGGAATTTTTATCAAGAGGAATTTTCATCAAGACATTTTTCATTGAAATGAATAACTGGATCTTGGTGATGTTTTTTGATAGGGTGACACAAAAAAACCCTTATGAAGTTGCTTCATTCGGAACATTTTCAGATGTTAAATTTTGGAAAAATGGATGAAACCAGAAAAGTTTTTACCACACGTATGCATACAGAGGATATAGCTCATCTTGCCTTGTATTAAACAACATTATAATGTAGTATGATCACACCTCGGGTGTCTTGTCCCAAGTTGAAAGTGCCGGCAATACCTTTACGTGATTATGTCGTCAACATGCAGAAAAACCGTACTTCTACATGGGTGTCTACGCCCTGTGGAATCAGGTTAGCGTACGAGATATTCAAACCTACCACCACAAAATCATGCATGGCGATACTTTCAACTTGAGACAAGACAGAGAACAGTAGGGGTTGATGGCGGCAATACCTTACAATCGTCGTTGCGCAGGAAAACCTCCTATGTGTCATTGGCCCTTGAACATGTTTAAAGCAAAACTCCTATGTAACTGGTTGGCAGTTTTGTTTTAAACATGTTCAGGGGCCACAAACACATAGGTTTTTCCTGTCCAACGATGCAATGCATTGTGGGATAGTACTGACTCAACTTCTACTTACACCTTGGGGATAACATTCTTTTGCCTTTCAAGGATTTCTACATCTAGGCATATTTCTCCAAATTTTTCACTTTTTTTTAGCATAGCAACAGCCCTATTGAATGTATATATGCGACTTATGATTAACTGAATACCAAGATTACAAATTGCCATATAGATGTGGTTTAACCCCGGGTTTAAACAACTTTAGTAAAACTTATTTATGGACTTTTCTTGAATAAGATGAAGGAATTCGAACACAAGAAAATGCATTTTGTTTCCAGTAAATGTGATTAACCAGCAATGTGGGCGAGTGCTCCTTCAATTGCCATGATATAATGAGATATGTTTTGTTGTTGTAGTTTTTTAAACTTAAAAGTTAACAGCATCATGAGCATGTGTTTCAAGACTTTTTTGAATGATATTGAACACAGAAAAACAGGTTTTGTTACTGGATAAAAAGTCATAGCTTTGGATGCTTACATTGATGAATATAAAGGTTTTTTGACAAAATATGTTTTATTTCGATAATACAAGAGAAATTCATTCAAGCAAGGCTGTGGCAGCCAAAGCATGGATCATTGGAGCTCACACCTCTATATATTAGAATGAAATGACAAGAACTGGTTCAGATAAAACTTCTCCACCAAATTTGTCAGTGATTACCCCATATGTAAACAGCATTCGACCAACAACCCTCACAAGATCTCTGAACATTCGCACATATATTTTAAATACAAGAATAGGTCAATGCACTTTTGCAGTTGGCAGAATTTCGTACCCATTATCAAATATGTTTCAGAAAAAACAGCCAAGCAAGCAACATTACTGAAAGTAATTAATAACAACAACAAAAAATCTGACAGCGGAAATTGTACAACTAAATTTTGAACAAAAAGTACAACCGACTTCATTAAGCACAAAAGGTATTGCTATGGTAACCTAAATCCTCCATTGTTACCGAGGGTGCCACTCTTAATGATGGGTGGGCCGATGTCACACTGATTGGGGTTCCACTAGTTGCATCACTGCCCATCCATGGAAGCCAAAACTATTAAGTAAAATCTACCAACCTTGCAAGAAAAAAGGGTAAAAACCGAACCGAACAAAGGATTTGTATCGAATCTTGTCAATGCATAAAGTACAAGTGCACGTACCTGCTTATTGAACGCAATTCAATTGCACTGTTCCAGTTGAAATCCATACACCCCTATAAAGACATGACCTTAATCTCCCACACAGGGGGTGTAGATTTCAAATGGAATCACTCATTCAGGTAATCCCATTTGGCAATTCACACTCCCTGTGTGGAAGATTAAGGTTGCATCTTCCATAGGGTGGATGGATTTCAGCTGGAATAGCCCACTTCCATTTAGACCCAGTTCCTTGATTCAGCTCTATATTCCACCTGCCTTTTTGCTATTGAAGCCTCCTCTTTCATGATTTTGAGAATTGTCCTGTTTTGGCGATAATAATGTTTATCGTCATGGTTACTAATAGTTTGATACTTATCTCCCATTGTTGTCACACCAGACATACAACTATTGAGTAGATTGTATTCAATCTATTTTGGGGGTAAATACATCAATGTTGAAGCCTGTTATACTTTCAGTCATGTTTCTCAAAATAATTGTTATCCAAATTGTTTTGATAATCATAGTATTATTGTCATAGTAACTCATGAATTGATTTGTTGGCAGATTTTTTTTGATCAGATTTAAATTATGTCCTGCTAGAGATTTTGATCCTTTAAGTTACAATCTGTGGTTTATTAATAATTCTATATTTATAATGTCATTTCATGTGCTTGACGGCTAAAAACGGATTGCTTTATTCGTTAAAATGTATTTTCTCATTTGATTCGTAAGGTAATCCTATTTTATTACAAACTATTCTTGATTACTTAAATCACAGGGACTCTGCCTGTTGGTGAATGATCTGTACCTCTTTAGTCTATGATGATGATTTCACAGCAACAAATTCACTACAGACAGGATTGCCAAACCCATGATTTGGAAGCCCAATTGGGCTATTTTTTTCAAAGATATTCCCCATGACTTTCCACAATTTCCTGTCCCATAGAAACAAATGGTTAGGAAAAAAATTGGGGTGACTTTTCAACATTAGTTCCTGTGACTTCCTGTAGTTTCCTGTCACATGGTTGAGAGAAAAATTGGGTTACTTTTCGAATAATTAACCCCCCTCGTGATTTGGGCTGAAATATTTTGGCAACCCTTACTACAGATGACCAGAGGGAGGACAAATACGAAACTGAGGTGATACGAAAGTATGACGGAAATTCCAATCTCTGCTGGATACCAAAATGTACCAGTATAGACAAAGAAAAAGAGTTCAACCTCGGTGTGTCAACTTGGCCATTCAACAAAGTAGATGCTATGATCACAATAGGGAGATAAAACTGATTGGTTCATGTTAAGGGCTGGGGTATGAACGTTTGGAGAGTATTTATTGTGGGACATTAGAGCACATCAGACATATCGAATTGCATTCTGAATACGAAGAATGTCCTTCTGATATCAAATAATTTTGATTTTTGAAATTGCAATGTAATACACATTTTATGGCAAATGATTAAAAATTGATATTTTTGATATTTAACAGTACTGAAAGTGAACTTTATAAATCTGATGATTTATACTTAAAGTGTATGTAGGTGGGATGAAAACCGGACGATCAATTGAAAATTTTGACCTTTCATATTGAAGATATGGATTTTTTCCCAAAACACCAAAAAAAATTAGGTCTTTTTAGGGAAAAAATCCATATCTTCAATATGAAAGGTCAAAATGTTCAATTGATCGTCGGCTTTTCCTCCCAGCTGCATACAATTTAAGAATATATCATTAGATTTATAAAATTTACTTCGAGGACTGTTATATATCAAAAATGTGAAAAATATCAAATTTTAATAATTTGTCATAAAATTTGTATTATATCATGAATTTCAAAAATGAAAATTATTTGATATCAGAAAGACATTCTTCGTATTCAGAATGCAATTTGATATGTCTGATGTGCTCTCATGTCCCACAAAAATACTGTCGAAACGTTCAAAACGCTCATTCCAGATCTCTTAACATCATTAATTTATATAATTTCACCAACATCTGGTAACTTTTGCATATTATGTTAATGTGTTAAGAGATTCCACACATCAGTAATTATGATAAATTAATGTTGCTTTAAATACCACCCATTGTGTACATTATAACATAGCGTACACACTACAGGTACGAAAATGATCGGTACCCATCACTTTTGGTGTTTATTGAAAAGCTTTATGACTTAAAAACATTAATCTACAAATTTAATTTGTTGGTTTTCGTACTGTATTTAGATGGGATAGTCTTGCCATAACTAATGGAAATTGATGGGTACCAATCATTTTGATATAGCCTGTATAACATTTTAAATAGGGAACAGTTAAGGTCTAAATCATTACAAACTTGACATTAGATATTTCAGCATATTTCTTACATGGAATAATGTATCCAATAGTAAACTTGGATTTGTGTCAAGTTTGGATGATGCACTTAGACCTCTATATTCAGTTTGGTTTACCAAAACATAGAAAACAAAGTTTATAGTTCTGGCACATGAGCTGTCACACATCTCATCCATATAGAATATCTCCCTGAAATATCTCCCAAGTCCTTAGAAAATATATCATATGCCAATTCTTATTCCCATACACATGTATATTTAGTTCTACCTACCAAACACACATTCTCTTACAATGCTTATTTACCATTATTTAAAGCATCAAATTGGCTAAAAGTTGCTTTAAAATCTGAAACAAAATATTAAATCAGCCAAAATCTGCCGCATTTTTGGCTAATGCTGTAACATTAATTTTGAAATAATAAATAATAATAAAAAGGCCCATTGAATCTGGGATTGAGGTTGGGTATGGTTTACAACACAAGAATGTTTGCTTTTTTATAATAAAGAAAATATCACATAAACCTGACTGCATGCTATTCAGCTTCTGGTCTTGACATGGTTTAACCCCATGAGAACTACCTGCCTATTGGTCAAAAAGAAGTTTTCATTATCAATTTGAACAATCAGCAACATTGTTAGAATAATTTCACCACGCAAAACAATCAGGGTGAATTATTTGCAAAGCTCCATTCTGATTGGTGATTAAACTGAGGATATCACTTAACTGACCAATCAGAGGCAATGTTAGATTGGCAGGTAGTGCTCAGGGGGTTAACAAAAATATGCAACATATATACAGTTACCATGGTTACAAGTCATTTTGCTCTAAAAATCTGGCTTGAAAATTACCACTGAGTTTAACGAAAAGTTACATAACTACTTATAAATGCTGACCAAGTACTGCACTACAGAGATACAATCAACCCGTAATAAATCATCTATATACATGTGTACAACAAACATACATATAAAAAGGTATAACAAAACAAAAACATTGTAATAGTCAAGTAAATACATACGTACATTGAAGGTAATTATGGTTTTGGGGTGGGCTAGCAGAGATATCTTATTATTTCGATATTTAAATAAAATTAGCTACTATTTCACTCATTTCAGTAATAGCAAATGCTGATATTAGTGTACTCGGTATCAACTTTGTCAACAACTATGATCAGTTATTTAGTAGCGCAAACTGTCCATAACTGACCAATTGAGTTGATTCGGATGATTCACAATAACCAGCTTGCCTGAGTAAAAGGGGTAGCTGAAACCTCTCACCCCCAAATACACAAATAAACACATTTTTGGTAAATATAATAATTTTACAAATTCCAATTTTACAAAAGAGTTAACATTTGTTGAGACCAACTTACAATTGATCACAAATCTTTGTAAATTATCCCACAATGAATGTGGGCCATTTTCAGGAAAAGGGCTGTTTTTCAAAAAATCCAGAGATGGATTAATTGATGTACCACCCATCAAATTTGTGGAAGAGTAGGCCTTTAATAGAAGTGGGTAAAAAATAAGAGCCTCTTATGTACATATAGCATGATCATGATTCAGGGCCCTTATATTAAAAATGCATGCAAACAAATGCTGAACTAGCCAAATATATTTACCAAATACATCAGAAATGAATACATACAGCAGGAATTGGTGGGTCCTGAGAACAACCAGCAATTCTGTTTTTTTCTTTAATTTGCTCACAATTTGAGGAAAAGTTATGAAAACTTTGGCTGAAAATTAAACTTTTGGTATCGTGATAGGTCCCAATTTCTGGGAAAGTTGGTATATGGATGAGTCCACTTTCAAAATCTCAGTGGCACACACATACCCAAACCAAACTTGAGTGCCCCCCCCCTCCCGCAGACCCATACAAAATAATAATAGTTTCAAAATGGTGAGAAAAAAAATGGTTTGCAAAATGGAAGCAGACAATACAAAGCAACTTGGAGACTAAGATTTTGATTTTTTTTTCTAGCAATAAATAAATATTTTTTGTTTTGCTATTTTTGTTTTGAAAATAGTAAGATCGGAATCACGACTTAGCTTGCGCACACCATCACTGTTCATTTTCATGGATGTTTCCTCAAACACAAGCAAGGGCATATGCATGCCAAATAATTTATTTGATTTTTTACCAAATTCTCTTAAAATGTTTGGCCATATGTTGCTCTGTTCAAAGTTTTGTATGCATAAAAATATTTAAAACAATTATTTTATAAATCAGTAAGATAATTTTTGACAGTGATTTATTGTTCCATTTTTTATAAAAAAGGTGTAATTTTTTAATGTTTTCATATGTTACACAACAAATATTAAGTTGTTCAGAAGTACGTTATTTCTATTATTTTACATACATTCTTCTTTTAAATCTACAAGTCTTGCATAACTGATTTTCATAAAATCAAACATGATAGGAAACTTCATATAATTAACATTTCTTTGTAATCATAAAAAACCTTTGGCCATAATTCATTATGTACATGTATAAATGGGGTATTCAATTCAAAATCCATACTACCCCTGTGGAAGAATTTGGAAATATCTTCCACAGAGGGAGTGTGAATTTCAAATAGAATGAACACATTAGGCAGTTTGAAACTCACCCTCACTCTATGGAAGATTCAGGTTGAATCTTTGTCAGAGGGTGTATGGAATTGTTCATTCCATTTGAAATTCATACTCCTCCTGTGGAAGATTTTGGAAATAACTTCCACAAAGGGAGTATGAATTTCAAATAGAATGAACAAATTAGGCAGCTCCATTTGAAACTCACCCTCCTTCTGTGGAATATTTAGGTTGAATCTTTCTCGGAGGGTGGATGGAATATGTTCATTCTATTTGAATTTCATACTCCCCGTGGAAGATTTTGGAAATATCTTCCACAAAGGAGTATGAATTTCAAATAGAATGAACAAATTAGGCAGCTCCATTTGAAACTCACCCTTGTTCTGTGGAATATTTAGGTTGAATCTTTCTCGGAGGGTGGATGGAATATGTTCATTCTATTTGAATTTCATACTCCCCGTGGAAGATTTTGGAAATATCTTCCACAAAGGGAGTATGAATTTCAAATAGAATGAACAAATTAGGCAGCTCCGTTTGAAACTCACCCTCCTTCTGTGGAATATTCAGGTTGAATCTTTCTCGGAGAGTGGATGGAATATGTTCATTCTATTTGAATTTCATACTCCCCCGTGGAAGATTTTGGAAATAGCTTCCACAAAGGGAGTATGAATTTCAAATAGAATGAACAAATTAGGCAGCTCCATTTGAAACTCACCCTCCTTCTGTGGAATATTCAGGTTGAATCTTTCTCGGAGAGTGGATGGAATATGTTCATTCTATTTGAATTTCATACTCCCCCGTGGAAGATTTTGGAAATATCTTCCACAGAGGGAGTATGAATTTCAAATAGAATGAACAAATTAGGCAGCTCCATTTGAAACTCACCCTCCTTCTGTGGAATATTCAGGTTGAATCTTTCTCGGAGGGTGGATGGAATATGTTCATTCTATTTGAAATTCACACCCCCCTGTGGATGATTTTGGAAATATCTTCTACAAAGGGGGTATGAATTTCAAATTGAATGGAACATATTATGTAGCTCCATTCAGAACTCACCCTCTCTCTGTGGAAGATTCAGGTTGAATCTTTTAAATGGAGCTGCATAATGTGTTTATTACATTTGAAATTCATACTCCCCCTGTGAAAATATTTCCAAAATCTTGTACAGGCGAGTGTGGATTTTACATGGAATAGCCCAATAGTACTACTAAACAATGCAACCCTGTCATGATAAAAAGGCTGTATTCTATATTAACATTACTAACATGTTACTTTCATATGTCATAGCTTTGGTCAATTTCTGTAAAAGAGAGTAACTTGTTATACGGACCTTTCAAGTAGGGTCCGTCAGTCTGCCTTTTTTTGCAAATGACCCCTAAGATCACCAAAATCTTGAAATATTTTGCAATTTCGGAAAATATCCAAAAATTATTTTGAAATTTGGGAATATGAGTTTCTAAATAATTAACTTTGACCAATTACATTTGAAAAACATACTTACTCCCCCTGTAGATGATATTTCCAAAATCTTCCACAGGGGTAGTGTGGATTTCAACTGGAATAGCCCAAATGATAGTGATGCAAATAGAATATAGAACCTTTTATCATAACAGGACTGAATGACAATATGCCACTATCATAATTTAGCCGGGCTGGAATTTTCCCAGTTAAAGTTTATCCCCGTCATTTGATACAAACGCTCGTTATAAGGCTTATAAAAGTATTGTAATCTTTTAATTATATACGGATCTACATCCGGATGTTTTCTACCCTTAGACTCGCCTAGACACTTCGGGTCTTGACGAACCGTCTCTCCTTTCTTCAGACATGGAAATCCTTTGGTCTGGTTGAAGTAGAAGTAATTCTCGTCGATCACTACATCCAATCCCAGGAATTTCTGCATCTTGACGAGTTCCTCCGCCGGATTCCGCACCAGATTCTCGCCGTTCAAGAAGACAAATTGGTCTATAGGAAAATAATTCAACCAGTTCCTGAGATGGTCTGCATACATGCTAATTCGGACAGGACTCCAGTCCGTGTCTACTATACCTCTCTCATAGTCAGACAGAACTACCTGTTCAAAAGGTGGCTTCCTGCCTTTTGTTAGAGACTGTGTGTAGTCGAGATTAATCGTGACACTGGGTCTCGGAATACTACAATGAGTTTCACATTTTTGTTCATCTCAAAAACTCTCTTAGGCACTTCTGGACTGGGGAAGTAACCTGGCGTTTTCTCCATGGTAATTTGGCCTTCCAATGTAGCTGGCATTTGTTGTCTGAAATGATACAAAAATAACAAGAGGGTAATAAGTTAGGAGTTCTTATTGAATCCTTTATCAGCATAACAAGTGAATTGTGTGAATAAAGTGTACATACATGCCTTTCATTCAGGAGTGGTAGCGAGTGAGCCTGCTTTAAACACATTTGTTTATGAAGTGCTTTTATAACATGCCCCACTCAAAAACCATGATGCCCCTCAAGTAGCGTGAGCAAAACAAGCATGCTTGTTGGCCATCTCATAGGGTACGAGATAAGATATAGACTTGAGCAAAATACAATTTAAATAAAATATCTTTAAAAAACACATTTAAAAGAGAATAATGTGACTGGACACTGGAGCCAGGCATTCCAGCATGCAGTGAAAAATAGCTAAAAATAAGGCCAAAATTTGGTTGAAATTTAAGAATAGGGAAGTATGTTTATAAGGAAATCTTGGTAAATGCTTCACAGTTCCTGGTACCAATGGATCCAGGGAACTGAGTCATATCACTTTCATTTTAATAATACCCAGAGATCATATTGTACACTTCCCACAATGCATTTCTTCCATTTAAATTTTCTGTACTGATTTGCTATCTAGTGTAACATGGGTCAATAGTGACAAAAAGTACCACAATGAACAGAGCACATCCCGAGCACATCCAGATCTTGCAAAATATGTTTATTTCTTAAGGGATCTAGAATGAGCGTTTATTGCGTTCGACAGTATTTTTGTGGGACATGAGAGCACCTCAGACCTATCGAATTGCATTCTGAAATCTGACGCATGTCTTTCTGATATCAAATAATTTTCATTTTTTGAAAATCACAATATAATACAAATTTTATGACAAATTTGATATTTTTCAAATTTTGATATATAACAGTCCTCGAAGTAAATTATATAAATCTAATGATATATTCTTAAAGTGTATGTAGCTGGGAGGAAAAGCCGATGGTCAATTGAAAATTTTGACATTTCATATTGAAGATATGGATTTTTTTCCCCAAAAGACCTATTTTTTTTTTGTGTTTTGGAAAAAAAATCCATATCTTCAATACGAAAGGTCAAAATTTTCAATTGATCGTCGGCTTTTCATCCCACCTACATACTCTTTAAGTATAAATCATCAGATTTATAAAGTTTACTTGAGTACTGTTAAATATCAAAAATATCAATTTTAATGATTTGCCATAAAATGTGTATTAAATTGCGAATTTCAAAAAATCAAAATTATTTGATATCAGAAAGACATTCTCCGTATTCAGAATGCAATTCGATATGTCTGATGTGCTCTAATGTTCCAAAATAAATACTGTCCAAACGTTCATACCCCATCCCTTAACTATCAACCCATGTTTAGCCAGTCTATGAAATGAGGTGATGTATCATGTTACAAAGGATTCTGGGAATAAAAAATCTTATCTGGCTTTAAATTGCCCATCTATGCCCTAACATTACATGACAATCCCAATTTTGACTAAAATGCATTTGATCAGAAATGAATATTTTCATCAATAAATACAAGCTCTACATTAAAGATCTGTGACCCGCCCGATTGACAGCCTCATCCCCCATTTTTATTCATCCAATCTTGAGATTTTGGTATCAGAAGAAAGCTCATATTTTTCTTATTACCCTGAGATGTTTCGTTTAAATGGTGTGAACAAAAATGTAGTCATTTGTGGTTACCACATGGCCACAGTACACTGGAAGTGTTATTATTATGGGGTATTGTTATACATGTTTGTGCTTCTCATATCAAAACCGCTGCAGCAATACAACTCAAAATCTGTAAACGTATTGTTCTAATGGTAGGCCTCAATTTAAGTAAGATAGAAAACAAAACATGAGAAATCGGACCACACCTCTTTAACATCTGCCTTGCATTGCACTTTTGAAAAAATAAAAAAATATTGAGACTAACAATGACTTTTGCAGTTAAATCTACAACAACGCATGTTAGCCGGGGGCTATGAACCCGATTTTGAATGCTATCTCGATCTGGCTTATATACCGTATATTATTCGCTGCAAGAACCTACCCACACACACATACTGACCAAGACTCACCACCTACGGCAATTCGCACTACAATCCTATTAATGCGCTCATTTTTGCGCAATTAATTTTCTAAGCTTCAACAATTTTAAACAATGTTGTTTGTTTTTGTACTTCCCTGTAAATTTCTATAATGAACTTAACACTGAATAAACATGGCCCCTTGTATGAAATTTCACCCTTTTTGGGAAGAGCACAATTCCGGTAGTAAAATGCATGAAAATGGATGCCAATCAAAAATTTCTACATAAACACTAGGTCACATGATCAAAATGGGGTCATTAAGTTCAATTGTGAAGAATAATACTTTTTATTCTATACTTGGCTTTATACAATCTTTTGTAATGTTTATAATAGTAATAGTGAATTGTTTTATACACAATGCCTGTAAACTAAAGCCATTTTGGCTTTGTTCTTTTGAGTACCTTTTGGGTAAAACTATGGACGGTATTAACACATGTAACACAAAGATCCAAAATAGGCTTTTCTAGTTGAACTCCATACACTCCCTATAAAAGACATGACCTTAATCTCTCGCACAGGGAGTGTCCTGGTTTATTCCCATTTGGTCCAATCCCATTTGGTCCAATCCCACTCAGTCCAATCCCATTACAATTGGGGTTACCTGAATGGGTGACTATATTTGAAATCTACACTCCTTGTGTGGAATATTAAGGGCATGTCTTCTGTAGGGGGTGTATGGGTTTCAACTGGAATATCCCAATAGTCTCATTCTCAAAGACATAGTTCAACAAACCCCATTCAGCAATACTAGCTATGAAGTTGTACTCATATTACGGGCTATGATTTTTTGTACCCAATTGATTCAATGTTCATGCTTTATGTGTTCAGGCATATCGGGGTCAACATAATATACCGTGTCTTTATAGATGAGCTTGTCTGAGTTCCTACTCCTAGTGTTAAACTTTTGTTATAAATTTGAATACATTTCATTATACCTTTCAAAATACAGATGGATTAAAATGAAACACTGTCAAGGGTGCTGATTGTACTGTGGTTCACCCATAACCAATTGATTCCATTTGAAGTAAAATTGGTTTACAATATCAATGCATGTATGTGGTCTTTCTTTTTTGCAACAATTCATATTGGTCTATTATAAAAGTAAATTTGTTTTATGCATTAATAACTTTTCCTCAATCGAATGTTCATAGCTATACAAATATTACTGCATGTAACAGTCCAGTTTAACAGCTCTCTCGGTAAAGGCGCTAGACTCGGATGCATGGTGGTACAAATTCAAAAAACTTGCAGTGGTATAATTCTGTTCTCCTGGAAAATTCCCCTGGATAAGGAACTTTAAATTCTCCCAGTTTACCCATTTGAAACATGGGGAGCTGATCCGGAGGAGGGCACTTTACACAAATTACTATACAGGTATGCTCCCTGGAAAGGCCCTCTTTTTTGGATTTGGCAGCTCCGAAAGATCCCCTAAATTTGACTAAAATAGAGCTCCAAAAGACCATGATTTTGATCATTTTAGCTCTAAAAGACCCTTAAATTGCTCATTCCTCACACTTTTTGGTTCAGAGCTAGCTCCAAAAGACCCCCATTTTCCACCAGCTCCAAAAGACCCTCTTTTACCAGTTCACCGTCAGCTCCAAAATACACACAACCTCAAAATTCCAGGTCTGCATACCACCAAAAATGTATGATGTAAAAATACTTCATTCACCTGCAAAAAAGTACTTTTAATGTAACTCTATAGTTCTCTATTATATAGTAACTCTATATTTCTAATAAATCTCCAACAATTTTTCATGTTCTCATGGAATCACTGAATATCCCTTTAATCTGTAAATTGTGGGCTTCGTGATCACAGACAAAGGTGAAAGGTCAATACTCCAATCTGGTGGTATACCATCAGGGCTGACATCTGAAACAATTTGAATCCCTCTAGAGAAAGACAACAGTTACATCTGCTGTAGGTATTGACAATGGTGGGAGTTGATATCAACCAAATGGAAGCTATTTGTCAGTCAGAAACATAGTGTGGGTCTAAAATCATAAATATTGAGCCTACACATCTCAGTCTATATGGTCTATATTTCTTTGTAAATTGAGCATGCAATCTAGTTTGAAGTCTCACAAATTTGAAGACCTACACAGTGTGCATCCCCAAGTGTGCATCTGTATAAGTTACAATCTAACTTCAAAAATTTAATCAAAGGGAAGCAAGAAGACAATGAGATTAAAGCCATTGTAACATTTCAATAAAAAATAGATTTTTTCCTATCAAATGTTAGATATGTCCACTTTTAATATTGAGCAGAACAGTTGAGGTAAATCAAAGAAAATTGGAATTTACTACCAGCACTGATGTCGCTAATGCGTGTCAATCTGTTTGTTGTGCTACAGTACGGTCCTTCGATGTGTCTATGACCATCCCGCACACTATGTACGTACTGTGTTGTGAACATATGCTGGAACAGGATTTATATAAAGAGGTAGTTGTTTAGAATAGAAGAATGCGATTATCAAGTGCATTTGAAAAAGGAAGCTCCATGACCCATTTAATGTTTGCATTAATAATTTTACAAACCCCTATTTTTTATAGTAGTATATCAGACCGTATACAACCCTACATATTTCCCATCACATACGATGTGATCTCTTTGAAACAGTGTGTCATAAATACTGTGTATGTATGTATTTGCCCCCCCCCCCCAAGAAAGAAAATGAGATCCCCTTTAATGGCACTGGGAATCGAACCCAACATCAGTATTGAGCAGTGACAGCATGACAACTACATCACACCAACTTTTCCCATTTAAAAATAGACCTTTACTGTGCTGTCTCCCTTTTTAAAGGAATTTTTCTACTGTAGATGAGAATTTGGAGAAAAGGAGAAGAGGAACACCTGTGTGCATGTGATTTTGGCGAAATTAATCTCATGTTTGATCATTTCAGCTTTAAAAAAATTAAATTTTGGCGCGTTTTGCAGGAATTTGTTCCATTTTTTTGCATGATCCTTTCTTAGCTCACCAAGAAATTTGCATTCCCCATTGCTGAAGTTCTGTATACGCGCCTGGAAAGTATAGAGTTGGAGTAACTAACTATTTTAACTCAAAGTTGACCCTAAAGATCCTCATCAAAAATAAAGGATAGCTTTAATATCCACCTGAGAAATCAAATCCTCATAAATACAGGCAGCTAATAAAACTACACAGTTGGTTTCTTAAGGTGCTGTAGACCTACACACACTCAATACATACTAGGAATCTTATATTAAAAGATATAGGAATAGGATCCAGAATTTTAGGCAACTTTCAAGAATCATGGGTTTGCTACCAATTTACTTGATATTAAAATAATACTTTATCTCAAAGTTGACCTTAAAGAGCCCTGTTAACCCTAGAGCTAAAACTGAAAGAAATCAAATCCTCACAAATTCTGCCAGTTCATATTAAAAACTACAGCTTGTTTGTTAAGGTAGGGCTATACACATGCTCAATATATGACTCTTATGACCCAGAATTTTAGGCAAGAAACTGTTAAGAATCATGGGTTTTGCTACCAATTTATTTTATATTAAAAAATCATTTTACCCCAAAGATGAGGTAAAATGGAAAGAAATCACATCCTCACAAATTCTGCCAGTTCATAAAAGCATTTTCGTACTGTTCTAATTCTTTTCAGAGCGTTTTATTTAAAAGGCGCCCCATGAATGTGTGCCAACAATCGCTTGCCCCCCTTCAACTTGCCAAAAATTGCTTGATGCCTCCTTTTGCCTGGCCAAAAATTGCTTGTCCCCGAATTTTACCCTCCCACCAGATCTCATAATTATTGCACAGCCCCTAAATTTAGTATGGTATACGGTGGAAGTCAATTCAACACTTGAAGGAATATTTTTGTGGCATTGTTTCGGCTCTCACCCAAAGGTTCTATTTAGAAAAAGGCCATGTTCTCACTCACTGACCCCATATTTTTTACATTTTGCTCTCAGAGAATGCCCCTTACTGTGAAATTGTCAGCCCTACACCTATATCCATTTCATATTGAAGTGCCTCCCCCGGCGATATATATCTAAGAACTGTCATATATTATGTGCTCAAAACTCATTTATTTACAGACATTCATTTACACTGTACAATCTTAAATTCACAAACATTGATTGTCACTCGAAAAGGGAAAGTTCATTTAAAGTTGCACAGCAATCTTGTCAAAATTCCACTTAGAGTCCCAGCTTAGCATTCCCACCTTAAAAAGCAATAAGGATCAATGCTGCAACATATTGTGTAAGAGGCCAAATCGCAGCAAGTGACTCGCCCTCCTCTACATGGAGTAGTCCAGCCTACCTGACCTTTCCTGCGTGTGTAGTAAATAAACCAATACAATGCAGAGAAAACTAGTGCTAGGGTCAATGTGGTGCTTTTAATAAAAAACCGTCTTGCTGTTTATTGCTTTTCGTGTTTAATTTGACTTTCTGGCTCAAATCTCCTTTAAAATGCCATCATTTCAGGGACGGGATTTTACGCTGTGTCTGGGCATCGTGTTCACGATAAAAGCATGTTTATATATATACTTTTTAAAAGCTGCTGATTAAACAGTTTCATTGGGTAATTAAAGGGATGCTGTAGTTTTTTTATTATTACAAGCTCTCTAATTATTTTGCTTACTGCTATGGTACTTGTGTCAGAACTCAGACCCATGGTTTGGAATATTGTTTAATTTTCTGGGATAAAACATTAATCATGTATGTTCATACCCAGTGGCCTAGCAAGAGGCACAGGGGATGTGTCCACCCACAAATGACACCCCCCCCCCCCCCCACACACACACACACCCACACAAAACAACAACAACAACAAAATACAGTAACTTTTGGACAAAAAGGCTTTGCTGCTATTGCAAAAAAACAAACAAATTTAAGGTCCATATTTTAACAAAATATTTCACTTTTTGGTGCTATTCAGTGCAAAAAACAAGTTTCCTAAATCAACACTACCACAATAAATAAATTAATTAATTAAAAGGTGAATCATGAACACAGCAAAAATAAACTTAAGGTACAAAATTAAAAAGCTACAGAAACCACAATACAGCACCTTGCCTCCAATTTTTCAACTCTCTCTCTCTCTCACCATCTTGTTATAGTAAAACCTAAGTTTTATCAAATCAATAGGCCTAAATGCAGTATCCTTACACCACTAGATTCATCAGGTTTGTTGGCAAACATTATAAATGTTTTCATTTGTACAAAACCAAAATGTAACTCACTATTGACGCCTACCAATCATGATAGGCGAAACCGGCAATAGTGAGTTACATTTTGGTTTTGTATAAATGAAATCATTTATAAAGTATCCTTACACCTCTTCCATTATTCAAATTTATACTACCCAGTGCCGCCGAGAGCCATTACAGCTCGGGGTAAAATTAACGTCAGGGCCCCCTTTTTAACGGGGCCCCTGAGGTCTCTTTTCTTTGCTTTTATAGGCCCTTAACCCCCTTATCCGCGGCATTGACACTACTGCACCTCGACACATTATTTGGGTGTAAGGGATACTACAATAACCTATATTTCTATTCTATTTCTGCAATTTAAAGAGAAATGTCATTTTTTTGCCCAAATATTTTTAAATTGTTTACAAACAACAACATTAGTATATGCCAATCAATCCAACCATTGGCTGGAAAGTGCACTTAGAGAGGTCAAAATAATCAAAGCATGCTTTGAAACAATTAAGCGCTTTAATTGGAACACACACAGGTTTTAATTTGGAAATAAACTTGGGCGACATGTTTCTGGCTATATGCTGATTGGTCCGTAATTGATTGAGAAAACAATTAACAACAATAATATTATTTGGCTTCAAGCAAGAACCCGCTCCAAAACAGTCAACATGTTTACATACGTCACATTATCCATGGTTAAACAGGCTATTTATACATTTCCCCATCCTTATATACAAACAATAGAGCTTATTTGACATTCTAAATGCTGTTCTATATCAACACAATGAAGCTTCTAATAAAACATATATCCCTTCAATACCCAAATCTAACCAAGACCCATAATGATCTCACCCCAATGGCATAGTTCATAACTCCCATTCAAAAAGCAGAGCTAACATTTTGTCCTCAAGTTGTGGTACATATGAGTTTTTGTACCCAACACATCCACAGGTCATTCTTTGAGCATAAAAGCATATTGGGGTCAAGGAACTGTGTCCTGGAGATCGTTATGTTTAATGCTTTAATAAAAAGTTTTAAGAATATTTTCTCAAAATATTAGGAGCGATCTCAAGAACCACTGAACCAATACTAGGCTTGTTTGTACAGTTGAAATCCATTAATAGGTGGATTCCAAAATATGGTCATGAAAATTTACAATTCTGAAATATTTGAATTAAAAAAACAAAAATTGACACTTGTCGTCTGCAGTCGATACCGGCCAGACCATCTTCCCCATTTTCATTCTGATGGAGTGAAAATGTCAAAAAGGTTTTAGTATGATGACATTTCACATCTTTTTATAGTGACATTAATGTGAATCTTCTATTTTATGCCCAGATACTGTCAAACAAGATCAGTTTAGGTCAGAGACAATATCTTGCCCTTCCCAGAATCCTTTGCAACATGATGCATCACCTCATTTATAGCAAAGGACTCCCGTAGTACTTTGTACAGGTTACCTTTGTTTTCATGTTGAGAATAGACTGGCTAAATGTACGATAGTCAAGAAATCAACATCTTTTGCAAGATTTGGATATGCTCTGTCCATTGAAGTACTTTTTGTCACTATTGACCCATGTTGCATTGCATAGCATACCAGGACAGAAAATTACAATGGAAGAAATGCATTGTGGGAAGTGTAAGATATCTTCTCTGAGATTAGGTGTGTAAATTACAACTGACACTAGGATCTCCACTATGCATGCTCATCAGTCAGTACAAAGTTCTATAATCCCAAGATGTTTACTCATTAACAGAATGACCCATCGAATATTTGGGTACAAAATCTCATCCTCTATAACTTGAGGTCAAATGTCTTGCTCAGATTGTTAAGTGCAGGTTATTGAACTCTGCTTCTGGAATTGAGACCATTTTAGTTCATTTTGAATGGGAAGATTTATGCTGAAAAAGTGGTACCACTTGAGGATGAAGAATTGAAGATTAAATTCTCCAACATGTCTTGTCACTAGAATGCTTGCTTTTTCAAATGTAGGAAAGCAAAATTGCAATAAAAATTATTTATTTTTAGACCTTTTTTAACAAAACAATTACCAATATTATTTCTAATTTCACATTTTCCAAATTAAGAACTTTAATATGTCAAAGAACGTTTATCAGATCTGTGTGCACATACAGCTTTTTGCCCTTGACAAGAGATCTACTGCCTTAGGAGACACCAATATGTGTCAGCCCAGACAATATATCTTACACTTCCCATAATGCATTTCTCCATTTCAATAACCTGTACTGATTTGCTATCCATTATAACTCAGGTCGATTAAGTGACGAAAGGTACCTCAATGAACAGAGCACATCCAGATCTTGCAAATTATGTTTACTTCATGACTAATCGACCCATGTTTAGCAAGTCTATTCTCAACATGAAAACGAGTGAAACCTGTATAAAGTAATGGGAGTGTCATTTGATGAAATGAGGTGATACATCATGTTGCAAAGAATTCTGGGAAGGGTAAGATATCTCTTCGCTGGTGTCAGCCTAGCTACTTGCCACCATGCGTAATTTCCAAATCGTTTAATCTGCACACAAGAATAATAATCGGCTCTCCAAATTACCTTTCGTGGGCACGTTTGCTTCAATTTAAATTACAAAACTGTCTGGCAAAACAAAGTGCAATAGGCAATTCCGTTTGAAACCCATACACCCCCTGTGGAAGACATAACATTAATCTCTGACACAAGCGGTGTAGATTTCAAATGGAGTCACCCATTCAGGTAACCCCATTTAACATTCACACTCCCTGTGTGGAAAATTAAAGTCATGTCTTCCACAGGGGTGTATGGATTTCAACTGGAATAGCCCAACTGAGGAGTGCAAAATCAGTTAAAAAATTGATTGTGTAGTGTAAAAACATTATTGGGACCTTGATTTCAAATATGCGAAAAAAGGAAAGAGAAATTCGCTTAAAGGAGGATTTCGTGATCCTAGCATCCTCTTTTTATGACATGTTTCAGTACATATCCACGAAAAAAGCCTATTCCCAAAATTTCAGTTGATTCCGATTTTGCGTTTGCGAGTTATGCATGATTATGTGTATTATACTGCTCCATAGACAATGCGTTGTAATTTCGTTCTGGTGCACCAGAACGAAATTCAAATTTCACGATATCTTAGCTAACCGAAGTAATCTGCAAGAGATATTTTGTACATAAACATTATGTAGCCAGAGGTTTCCAGCGATATAAAAATCTCAACTTTTTTTGAGAAAAGTGGGGGGATGAGGCTGTGGATCACGAAATGCCCCTTTAAAATATCAGAAGATGCAACCAGTACCTGCATAACTTCAGAACTTCATAAATGTTTTTGGTTGAGAAATTAATACTTGGTGCTGTGACAATATGGCAATTCAGGTTTCAGTTAGAAATATATATAGAATTCATTTGTATAATTTTATCTGTACTGTATCATTTGAACCTTTACATTTATGTCCCTGTCTGCAAACCCTTGCCAAAATGGTCTGAGCAACATTGATCTGTCAAATAGCGTGTTTCTACTGAGCGGGTGAATTTGGGGTGATGCGAGAAATATGCGATGGGTGAAGGTGAATGCCGAATAAGCATTGATGCGAGTGAATCTGTCGACCACCTTTTGAGGTGGTTAATAGTGGCACATTTCGACCATTGAGTATATCAATTACCCCATTTTCTAGGCCAATTTTGGTGTGTGGAAATTGGTATATTAAAATTTGGCAAAGTGATGGGTCCATTCTTGAACAATTGGTATTATGTATGGGCCCACTTTCAAAAATCTATCAGGACACAGTTTTTTAACTAAACCCCAATACATTTGTACATTCATTGAATGACCTTTAAAATTTGGGTACTAAAACCCATACTCCGCAACTTGAGGTCAAATTTTGCTCTATGATTGTTTAATTGAGGTTATTGAACTATGGCATTGGGATGAGGCCATTGTGGTCTATAGTGATGGTGGCACATCCCTACCCAAACCAAACTTGAGTTTGGCTATGATTTTTGTAGAGCGCTTGGAAACCGACCCTCTTTCATTCCAAACTATATGTTATAGGAAATAAAAATTGCCTTAGGTGAGCATGGTACATTGGTCTAGAAAACAGAATAAGCATAGAAAACAAGACGTACACGCTGTCTATTCTCAGACACTCTCTCCTGCATGAACTACTTTCTTCATCTGATTATTTTGTTTGCTAAAAATAGGAAAAACAAGTTACAAGGAAACTACTGACAAGTGAAGTGACACACGGAGAGAGCACTAGGGATTCGCAACTAGCAATTGAAGACTGTCAATGCAGTCATTGAATTCCTTGTAAAAACAGCAACACGGTAAAAACAACGTACTACGGGTCCGTCTGTCCGGTCAAGGGATTTTTTAATATCAATCAAGTAAACCTCTTCACTAATAAAAACAAATAACAAGTGAAAGCTATTAACCCCCTGAGCACTACCTGCCGATCTAACATTACCTCTGATTGGTCAATTACATGATATCTTCCTTTTAATCACCAATCAGAATCGAGTTTTGCAAATAATTCACCCCAATTTTTTTGTGTGGTGAAATTATTCTAACAATGTTGCTGATTGGTCCAATTGATAATGAAATCTCCTCCTTGACCAATATGCAGGTAGTTCTCATGGGGTTAAAATGTAAGTACACAAGAGAGGCATTCAAGTTGTGAGGATTTCTGGTATGCATCAACATGTTGTTTTTGCTTAAATTTAATATTAGGTAACAAAAAAAAACCCACTTTCTTTTTTATGGGCCTGATCGACCCAGACTTTGTATTTGGGAGATTTAAAAATATTTTTTGCTAAAATCACCCGTTTCTTGGCAATACATAGTTACATCATCCAGGATTTGACAAAAGGTCCACATTAATGGAGGGGAGCTAAAATAGGCTGAATTTGAATACTGCCCCTTCTGCACCTCTGTATCTGAGTTTATCTGCCTAGTACATAAAAGTTGTGTTCACATTGTCGGACGTACGCCCGGCGGAACTTGGTCGGCGTAAGTTGCTAGGAGTAGTGGTAGGCGCTGCCAGGAGTAGTGGCAGTGTGAACGATAGTCAGCTTAAGTTCCGCCAGGCGTACGTCCGACGATTTACTCCTGACAAAAGTCAGGAGTAGCGAGCTAGGTGTAACCTCCGCCAGGCGTAAGTTGCAATGTGAACGCTGCTACGCCGGGCACCCGGTGTAAGTTTGACCTTTTGTTGGTTGGAACTAAGAAATTACACACCGCGTGGTTGAAAAAGGTCACTGAAACACCGGAAGTGGAGCGAATGTTTACGCCGACCAGAAGTGAATGCTTGGTGGAACTGGTTGGTGTATAGTGATAGGAGTAGGCTATGTGTGGACACGCGGTAGGAGTAGCAAAAATATTTGTGGAATTTTTATCAATGTCAGCGTAAGTTTACGCCAGGTGTAACTCAAAATGTGAACACGACTAAACAAAGCTAAGTAAAATGTTACTTCACTAGCTTTGTCTATCAGAAGATTCATCTTCTGACACCCTCCTTATTCTATACATTGAGTATGACAGCAGGAGGACAATTTATTCTTAAGTTTAACATGTACTGCCATAGACATGTCATTCCAATTGTCCACTCCAATTACAATTAAGCCTAGTGGAAATTTGGACTATTCCAGTTTAAATCTATGCACCCCTATGGAAGAAATGATCTTAATCTTCCACACAGGGAGTGTGAATTTTAAATGGGGCTACCTGAATGGGTGACTCTGATTTGAAATCCACACCCCCTGCGTGGAAGATTAAGGTCATGTCTTCCATAGGGGGTGTATGGATTTCAACTGGAATAGCCCAGCAGCCATCAAAACACCTGTCAGAACAGTACTACAATTTATTTGTGAGAGAATTAAAAGTGATCAAAAATTGTCTGCAAAATTTGTGAAATGAAAATATGAACTAAAGGTGACTTCACTAGAGTTGCACAGAGTTTTGAATAGTCGACTAGTGTCACAAAATAGTTGTGTATATAGCGACTATGGTGACTATTTGCATAGTTGACTAGTCCTCACAAAATAGTTGTGTATATACTATGGCGACTATTTGCAGGTCAATATCTGAATAAAAACTCACAGTATACTAAGTATTTAGTCAGGGGCAACTACCCCTGCTTTTGGACGGGGCAGCTCTAAGTAATAGAATTGTCATTTGATGACCTGAGGTGATGTATCATGTTACAAAGGATTCTGGGAAGGGTAACCTCTCTTCTCTGGATCTGCTGTACCTGTATCATAGATCTATGCCCGTACCATATATAGGGTTAATTACTTGAAAAGTTGTTCTGCAGATGTCAAACAATATCTCAAGTGGATATATGGAAAAAAATATAAATTTTTACACTCTATTTATTTTTGCGTTTTTTGGGTTCCAAGCACCTACCACAAAAATAACAACACATGAATATTATGTTCATTTTGTGTATAGCTCAATGTATGGAAGCTTAAAATCATGAATTTAAGAACAATCAAAACAGTTCAATATTGGTAAAGTGCGCAAAAAATTACACACAAAAAATATGTCCATTCTTAAGGGATCTAAAATGAGCGTTTATTGCGTTTCGACAGTATTTTTTGTGGAACATGAGAGCACCTCAGACCTATCGAATTGCATTCTGAATACGAAGCATGTCTTTCTGATATCAAATAATTTTCATTTTTGAAAATCACAATATAATACAAATTTTATGACAAATTATAAAAATTTGATATTTTTCACATTTTGATATATAACAGTCCTCGAAGTAAATTATATAAATCTAATGATATATTCTTAAAGTATATGTAGCAGGAAGGAAAAGCCGACGGTCAATTGAAAATTTTGACCTTTCATATTGAAGATATGGATTTTTTTCCCAAAAAGATCTAATTTTTTTTTTTTGGTGTTTTGGGAAAAAAAATCCATATCTTCAATACAAAAGGTCAACATTTTCAATTGATCGTCGGCTTTTCATCCCACCTACATACACTTTAAGTATAAATCATCAGATTTATAAAGCTTACTTCAAGTACTGTTAAATATCAAAAATATCAATTTTAATGATTTGCCATAAAATGTGTATTAAATTGCGTAATTTCAAAAAATCAAAATTATTTGATATCAGAATGACATTCTTCGTATTCAGAATGCAATTCGATATGTCTGATGTGCTCTAATGTCCCAAAATAAATACTGTCCAAACGTTCATACCCCAGCCCTTAAAGTAGTTCATAAAAGACAGGTCCCAGAGGATATAGTACATGAAATCCTTTTACTGATTGATTTGTAATTAGTACCTGTTGACAGGTCTGACCTCTATTAATGGTGTGACTTGATAATGTCCAGCTATGGTTAGAAGTCCTAGGGGAGTAGACAGTATAAATGACCATAGCTCTGTAATACCTATGGTTGGACATACTGCGGAACTGGGTCGATGTAAGTTGCTAGGAGTAGCGGTAGGCGCTGCCAGGAGTAGTGGCAGTGTGAACGATGGTCAGCGTAAGTTAAGCCAGGCATATGTCCGACCATTCGCTTCTGATGATTTACTCCTGTGAACGCTGCAACGCCTGGCACCCGGTGAAAGTTTGACCTTTTTTTGGTCGGAACTAAGAAATTACATTTCGTGTAGTTGAAAAAGGTCACTGAAACACAGGAAGTGGTAGACAATGTTTACACCGACCAGAAGTAAATGTTTGGTGGAAGTGGGGGGGGGGGGGTGTGCCTCCATGTATGTGTAGGCCTGCATTGTTTTATGCCACCTGCTACTTTCAGTAGATAGTCAGCCACAAAAAGCTGGGTAATTTCACACTGCTTTATGTTAGGTGCTATCTTCAGTAGATAGCCAGCCACAAAAAGCTGTGTAATTTCATACTGCTCTTTGTTAGGTGCTATCTTCAGTAGATAGTCACCCACAAAAAGCTGTGTAATTTCATACTTCTTTATGTTAGGTGCTTTCTTCAGTAGATAGTCAGCCACAAAAACTTGTGTAATTTCATAGTGCTTTATGTTAGGTGCTTATCTTCAGCAGATAGTCAGCCACAAAAAGTTGTGTAATTTTATAGTGCTTTATGTTAGGTGCTTACCTTCAGTAGATAGTCAGCCACAAAAAGCTGTATAATTTCATAGTGCTTTAAGTTAGGTGCTATCTTCATTAGATAGCCAACCATTAAAAGCTATGGAATTTCATAGCGCTTTAAGTTAGGTGCTATCTTCAGTAGATAGTCAGCCACAAAAAGCTGTGTAATTTCATAGTGATTTATGTTAGGTGCTATCTTCAGTAGATAGACAGCCACAAAAAGCTGTGTAATTTCATAGTGATTTATGTTAGGTGCTATCTTCAGTAGATAGTCAGCCACAAAAAGCTGTGTAATTTCATACTGATTTATGTTAGATGCTATCTTCAGTAGATAGACAGCCACAAAAAGCTGTGTAATTTCATAGTGATTTATGTTAGGTGCTATCTTCAGTAGAGTGTCAGCCACAAAAAGCTGTATCGACAATCGATCCAAAGATCGAACAAAGTTGGTTCTGGTGCCTATCATGTTCATGTTTAGGTGCTATCTTCAGTAGATAGCCAAGCACAAAAAGCCTGGTGTGTATTGCATTTGACTTTGATGGTGCATCTTTTTATTTCAAATACTGCTGGCTCATAACTGACCTCTGTTGTCAAGAAACGCTACCTTCCTGTGATTCATGGTCATTTTGTTAACCACAAGTGGTTCTTGTGATGGTCACTAGATTTACTGAGGGTCAACAGTGAGTCAATGTCAAGACTTATGTGGAGATAACACCATAGTCACTTCTACATATTGCTTTATAGTAAATATGAATTAGGATATGCATATTTGAATTCGGCATGAGCAATGTACTTGAATACACACAGATAAGCATCATTTCAAATTAGTTCTAAACTAAATCTGAAAATAAACCATGATCTGTTCAAGATGAAAACACCTGCCAAAACAAGCTTCATAAATATTGTTTGGCTTATAATTGAAACTTAAAACACCATAATTATATTGATATAGAATGGCATACAGTACACACAGTTGGGTGCAGCACAAAAACGCTGGTTGCGTGTTGTGTAATGCGTGACTGATGGACGCTTATGTGAATTTCCGTGAGCGTTTAATAGCTGGGACTTTATTGACGTGCACTGTAACAAAAACTGAATAATTTTTGCCAATTCGTCAGTGCTGTAACACAAGAGGACTAGATACTGAGGCTAAAAACAGCGAAAATAAAGGAAAACCAAGAAATGAATACCAATTATTGTTCAGGTCACTTTTTGACTTTAGCAATGACATGTGCCATGACTTGGTTGTAATTGTGTCCCTTTTATTTTCACCCAGAAAGCAGAAAAGTACTACTTATTTCTTAACGCCTGCTCCTATGAAAACGAACGAAATCCTCAACCTCTACTTCATAACACTACATTGCGACTTCTAAGGACAGGTTCAGAGAACATCTCTTACACTTCCCACAATGCATTTCTTCTATTTCAATTTTCTGTACTAATTTGCTATCCAGTACAACACTGGTTTATGCGCTACTTGCATGGTTCCGCCATTATGCACTATATGTGGGGAGAGCCTCAAACTGCAGCATACATGAATGGGAATTGAACTAGTCATACAACATTCTGTGTAAAGTTACATAATTCTTTCTTTCATGTATGCTGCCAGTTTGAGGCTCTCCCCACACCTAGTGCATAATGGCGGAACCATGCAATTAGCGAATAGTGACAAAAAGTTCCTCAATGCAAAATATGTTATGAAAACAAAAGAACCTGTAAAAACTAAGAAGAGTGTCATTTGATGTAACGAGGTGATGCATCATATTGCAAAGAATTCTGGGAAGAGTAATATATCTTATCAAGGATGGGTTAATATAAACAAAATAAAAGCCCGCCAAAGCTGAGCAAAAGTATCCGATAGCTGAATGTCCAGCAGCCGGTTTTATGTGCGTAATCCATGCATGCAAAATTCATGGACGTTGCCTGTCGTACCGAAATCAATCCTTCAAACACAAGTAGCCGACTAACACTAGCATCCACAACATGCTCATCTATCAGGGCACAGTTCTTTAACCCAAATACATTTGCACATTCATTGCATGACCTTTGCAAATTTGGGTACAAAACTCATACTATGCAACTTGAGGTTAAATTTTGCACTATGATTGTTTTATTGAGGTTATTGAACTATGCCATTGGGATGAGGCCATTGTGGTTCATAGTTGTCCTGGTTCACTGTCGGTCATATTTTAGCATAGGAATGTTACATTATTTCCTACTTGGATTTAAAGGATTATCACTAAAACAAAAATATAGTATCTATGCTTGAGGGGGGGCACTCACATGTTAAGGTGGTACGGGTATGTGCGGCGGTCAAGGGTCCCTTTTTCAGGCTCTCCGGCAGTTCCTTAAGCCCCACATTTGGATCTGCTCCAGTTCTTTGAGCCTCAAACTCTGACATTTGTAGCTCTTTAAGCTCAAATTTGGTAATAATTTAGAAATTTTTAGCTCAACAGCCTATAATTTGGCCCTAATTTCAGTTCTTCAAGCCCCTATTTTGCCCGAAAATCAGTTCTTAGTTCCCAAAGTTTGGCGCTCCACGCCGCACACCCCTACCAAAATTTAAGTTGAGTGCCCCCCCCGGTGGGAGACATGACTTTGATCTCCCACACAAGGAGCGTGAATTTCTAAAACAATTGATTATTTTCGATAAAATCAAAAGGCTGATACTTTGATTATGAACATTTAAAATAATCGAGTACCCGTACCTGATTAAAAAGAATTTGATTATTTTTTATTTATCTAAATATCGCCCAAGCCTGACGAACATTCTGGGGTGAAAGTACTGTGTACTGATATTAAGTTTGACATCCTAGTGCTCCACGAGACCTACATTGCACCTGTATCTCTTTAAATTGAGAACCAAGTTTAGAGATATTGCAGATCTCAATGAGATATCATTTGATAAATATTTTCATACTTGGAAGTGTGTTTTTAAAGCAGCTCGGAACTTAACCAAATTTCTCATGCTTGTTCCATCTACAGGTAAAAAAACCAAACCGACCCACATTTGAAACCCACTTTGATTTCATTGAAAACACGTACAACATTCATGAAAAGCTCTTCAAGTTTGCTCAATTTATGTGCGGATATTAAATAAAGAATTTGGACTTAGTCACTTGGGATGGAAAAAAACCATCCTTATTTGTACACAATATCATCCGATTAGGCCAAAAATAGGTAAATTTTCAAAATCAAGTTTTTATCATCACAAATTTCTCCTCAGGAAGTCCTGCCAGGGCAGTTCTGCTGGGGTGAAGCAAACCTGCTTGGTTATCAAATTAATCAGCAACAAGATTATCTCTGAATTTGACAGGTACTAACTGATGCAACAACATTAAAACTTCAATTAGCACCTGTCAAATTCAGAGATAACCTTGTCACTGATTAATTTGATAACCAGGCAGGTTTGGTTCACCCCAGAAGAACTGCTCTGATGGGGGTTCCTCTTTAAGCTGAAAATCTTTCATCCATTGCATACTTGATTGTAAAGGTATGAGCTTTTTCATTGCCAAGTTGCTTATGTATTTCTTTGTCCCAATTTTAGCTTGTATTTACAAATGCCACTTTACAAAAAAAATGTATGTATTTGATCTGATTGTGTCGCATACCGGCATATACAAGAGAGCATCCGAGTTCCCATACATACTGCATGCATATTGTTATCCACTTAGCCTTTCTCTGCGATATAATGGGCTATTCCAGTTGAAATCCATACACCCCCTGACATGACCTTAATCTTCCAAACAGGAAGTGTGAATTTCAAAGCCGGTTACCTGAGTAGGTTACTCCATTTGAAATCTACATCCCCTGTGTGGGAGATTAAGGTTATGTCTTCCATACAGGGTGTATGGATTTAAACTAGAATAGTCCTATAAATATTCACGATGCAACAGCGGAAATAAGGCACATTGTTGAATTGGCTTACATTGGATGTTCTTTCAGTCTGCATGTCCGTAAACTTCATAAAGTAAGCTTAAAGGTAAAATATGGTCAGGTTTTATAAAGTAAGGGGGTGAGGCTGTAGATCACTAAATGCCCCTTTAACTTCCCTGGTTGAACCTTTCTTATCTTAGGTATCATAATAGCTGGAAATGATTTAAACTGGAACAAACAGATAAGACAAAATATTTGTCCCATATTGAACATTATTGTGGTAAAATTTGGGAAAAACATGAGAATCATGTTATGACTCAGGAGTACACACACCACATGGAATGATGATTTGATAACCACCATAATATTTCCTGTGGTCAAGCAAAAAAGAGATGTTTTTACAATCTATTTGATTACAATACATTCAAATGTCATCAATTTTCTTCAATCTCAGGAATCCTCGTCAATTTTGATGCTTGAAATCTCCGGAATTCTTATTTTTGAAGCAAAAAAGAGATGTTTCTACAATCTATTTGTGTGATTACATTCAAATCTCATCAATTTTCTTGAATTTTGATACTTGAAATCTCAAGAGTTCTTGCAATTTTAATGCTTTCAAATTTTGATGCTTCAAGTCTCCAGAAATTCCCCTTGATCTTGATGCTTCAAATCTCAGGAGTTCTCTTCAATTTTAATGCTTCAAATCTCAGGAATTCTCTTCAAATTTGATGTTTAATCTCAGAAATTCTTCCCAATTTTGATGTTTCAAATCTCAGGAATTCTCTTTAATTTTGATGCTTCAAATCTCAGGAATTCTCCTCAATTTTGATGCTTCAAATCTCAGGAATTCTCAATGTTGATGCTTCAAATATCAGGAATTCTCTTCAATTTTGATGCTTCAAATCTCAGAAATTGTTCCTCAATTTTGAAGCTTCAAATCTCAGGAATTCTCTTCAATTTTGATGCTTCAAATCTCAGGAATTCTCCTAAATTTTGATCCTTCAATTCTCAGGAATTCTCCTCAATTTTGATGCTTTAAATCTCAGGAATTCTCCTCAATTTTGATGCTTCAAATCTCAAGAATTCTCCTTAATTTTGATGCTTCAAATTATCAGGAATTCTCCTCAATTTTGATCCTTCAATTCTCAGGAATTCTCCTCAATTTTGATGCTTCAAATCTCAGGAATTCTCCTCAATTTTGATGCTTTAAATCTCAGGAATTCTCCTCAATTTTGATGCTTCAAATCTCAAGAATTCTCCTTAATTTTGATGCTTCAAATCTCAGGAATTCTCCTCAATTTTGATACTTCAAATCTCCGGAATTCTCCTCAATTTTGATGCTTCAAATCTCAGAAATTGTTCCTCAATTTTGAAGCTTCAAATCTCAGGAATTCTCTTCAATTTTGATGCTTCAAATCTCAGGAATTCTCTTCAATTTTGATGCTTCAATTCTCAGGAATTCTCTTCAATTTTGATCCTTCAATTCTCAGGAATTCTCCTCGATTTTGATGCTTTAAATCTCAAGAATTCTCCTTAATTTTGATGCTTCAAATCTCAGGAATTCTCCTCAATTTTGTTGCTTCAAATCTCCGGAATTCTCTTCAACTTTGATGCTTCAGATCTCAGGAATTCTCCTCAATTTTGATGGTTTAAATGTCCAGAAAATCTCCTTAATTTTGATGCTTCAAATCTCAGGAATTCTCAATTTTGATGCTTCAAATCTCAGGAATTCTCAATTTTGATGCTTCAAATCTCAGTAAGTCTCAATTTTAGCGCAGTGATTTCCAAAGCGATAATTGTTAGCTTTTAAACAATTGGGCGAATAAAAAGTGAAAACAGACTTTTTTACATGACTCATTCTCTTGATTACGACTTTGCAGACATACACTAGCGATGAGATTGTCAATGGACCTCTAAGCACTGTGGACTGGGACGACCAATCTTGAGTATTTCACGCCTGTCTTTAATTAGGTTTTCTGGTAGCCACTGTGTGATTAAAGCATCAATTTGCACGACGTGGAACCGGTGAGTCGTGAGCAATTATGCTGAAAATGTCGCATGCATTGACGCAAATTACTTTCTTTTGTATACGTTGTAGTGAAAGCAATTTTCCTTTTTGACAAATTGATAAAATATCTAGGTTTGTGCATTTTATGTGCTATATAGCAAATCATGAGGTGAAACAGGGATTGATGAATAAACCGATAGAGCTGACAGTTTGTAATGAGATGTTCCAGTTGAAATTCATCCACCCCAATGGAAGACATGATCTTAATCTTCCAGACAGGGAGTGTGAATTTGAAATGGGGTTATCCGAGTAAGTGACTCCATTTGAAATCTGCAATCCCTTCGCGGAAGATTAAGGTAATATCTTCCATCAGGGGTGTATGGATTTCAACTACAATAGTCCAATTTACAAAATGGACCTTCTGATTCTGTTGGTGCATGGCGGTGTGCACTACAAAATCCTTTTGCTATCCATCATTTATTTTTGTTTCTTTTCTATTTTTTAGCCTTTCTTTTTCATATTAATAAAATTCCTCTCCTTACTAATCCTCTTTTCATGCCTGATGAAAATGTGGAAATTACTAAGCTTCTGGGAAAATTTGGAGTGTTTAGAAGGAAATGTTGCAATTTGTAAGAACATTTTGCTTCCCAACATTTCCTTAAAAATTTTCAAATATGAAATGGTGGGCAATATTAGGCTATTCCAGTTGAAACCCATACACCCCCCCTATGGATGAAATGACCTTAATCTTCCACACAGGGGGTGTGAATTTCAACTGGGGTTACCTGACTGGGTGACTCAACTTGATATTTACACCCACTGTGTGGGTGATTAAGATCATGTCTTCCATAGGGGGTGTATGGAATTCAATTGGAACAGCCCACTGTTATTTTTGTGAGAAATATGGCTACCTGGGAATATACATTTTTTCTAGGTCTTCCTTCCTTCTTTCCTTCCTTCCTTTCATCATTCCAACAATCAGCATACTCAATGCTCATCTATAGGAGGGTTGAACTCAATAACAAAACTTTGTCAAGTTCATAACATATTATACTGCTGGGAAACATTGTAACGTTACATTATAATGATCCTTGTGACCAATTTAGAAAATATCCTTAAGGAGAAATGTACATGCAAGAAGAACATCTGATATCCTCGTTGGATCCTGTTACTAAAAGCATACTTAGAAACCATTTTGTATTCATCTTCACATAGATAGTACATTGCCCCAAATATTTACCCTATGACTCACTTGCTCAGATATTGTGAAACGATCGAGCAAAACCAGTCCCATGTTGGTGATGTTGATTTCGAGATACGGCCAAAAATAAGCATCTATTTCTTTTGCACACTATCATTTTCATCAATGTAACAATTATCAAATCTAAAGAATGGACTGTCCAATGATGATGGGTTTTTCTAAAATATCGCAGTCTGTAATTTGAACAAGAATATTGAAGAGAAAAGTGAGAAATTGATTTGTCCAACTTGTGACTCATGTTATTTGATCAGATCGGATATCCAAAACTAGGTAAAATAGTGCTATTCCCGATGTGCTCTATTTTCATCTCAAATGCGATCTTCTCAACTGACACTGATGACACTTGGGACGCCCTGAACATTGCGCTACTTATTTTTTTACGAACACACCAATTTCAAGATTTAGGCTCTGCACATCAAATTCAATTGTCGCACATTTCATTCTTAATCAGCTTACTTTTACTGTACAGAATTTGAAGCAATTATCATGACTACATAGTCAATAGTTTTGTAGTCTTAAAAGAAAATTTGTCGTGAAAAATAAGACCGTTTTAGAGACTCTCTAATAGCTATGTACTAGAATGCGGCGTCACAAGTTGCAGGTAAGGAGTAACATTAAATCACTTTACAAAATCTATATTGTCTATATAGTGTGTTCTGAAAGCTAATTAGGCCATTCTGTTGCCTTATTTGGAACAGAATACCATGTGGGGATGTATAAGTGCAGGGAGTGCTTAATGTGGTGCTCTGTTTCAGCATTTAGCGATGTTCATCAATATAGATAACCCAGAAATTCAGGGCAAAGGAAAATCGCAGTTGGCGATTAAGTAGTTTTCGTCTTTACAGTAAGTGTTGTAATGCTGGACTCGTTCTGTTATAACATAAGTTAATGGCAGTTCATGATTCAAAATAGGATAAGGATTAACTTGACAAATATTTTAGAATATTTGGGATGGTTTTGATGAGTTCTGTACAACTACTATAGCTGAATATTTGTTTAATTATCACTAAAAATCACCTGCAAGTGCACTTCTATGATATTTGAAATTGTATTCATAGGGTGTCACCGGGGGTGTCATAATTATGTATGTCACTACACGACCTGCCAATCAAAATTCTAGAAACACTTCAAGGCAGAAGCTGGTTATTAAGGCCCTAGGTCATCTAATACCAATAAGATCATTTGTAGACATGCTTCTTTGAAAACTGCATTCTGGATCAGGCAAAAACCAAAATAATGTATCTCTGTGCTTAAAAATAAACATTCTTGTCCCATTTTGCTTAATGGAGGATTTCGTGATCCTAGCATCCTCTTTTTATGACATTTTTCAGTACATATCCACGAAAAAAGCTTATTCCCAAAATTTCAGTTGATTCCGATATTGCGTTTGCGAGTTATGCATGATTATGTGTATTACACTGCTCCATAGACAATGCGTTGTAATTTCGTTCTGGTGCACCAGAACGAAATTCAAATTTCACGATATCTTTGCAAAGCGAATTAATCTGCAAGAAATATTTTGTACATAAACATTATGTAGCCAGAGGTTTCCAGTGATATAAAAATCTCAACTTTTTTTGAGAAAAGTGGGGGATGAGGCTGTGGATCACGAAATGCCCTTTAAGATAAAGTGTACATAAAACAAATTATTTAACAGTTTTACAGTATTCATCGTTCGCCGCCCACCCAAAAAAACACCTTTTATTACAAGCTAGAAGATATCCAAACGAGAAAGAAACTGGCAGTTGTGCACTTGCAGCCAAATACACGTTGGCATCCAAAGATGTAAACCAATCTGGTAAGGATGCTCTCAAGTGAGCGCCCAGAGAGAGCCCTGATCATGCTGATGGAGTCTGATGGTTTTAAAGTACACTTTATAAGAAATGCTTGCAATAACATTCACTACATTACAAGAAATGAATTGGTCTACTTATGAGAGTGTACAAGTATTTATGGACTATTTGATGCCATTTTTAGCATCCAATTACTCTGATTATGTCTTTGCTAAGTATATTAGCGCTGTGAAACTTATTATCATGTCTTCTTTCAGGCGACTCCCAATGACATAAATTCATAGTCATTAGGTAGCCACCAATGTAATGTTGCACAGCAATTTGTAAATTGTTTATTTTTAGCACAAAAAATACAGGTTTTGTGTGTATGCAAAAATATGTATGTTTGGGATGTATTTATTATGCATGTGTGCATTTGTGTCTAGGTGTAGCCAGGTTTTCAGTGAGATTATGATTATATATCAATATCATTTATTGTGGTAACATCAGCAGGCAAAAACGGAAGTATCACATAAAGTTTTATAAGCAGTGCACACAATTGTCTACTATTGACCCAAATTTTTATTCACCAACGCCCTTCGTGTAACGAGTAACGATGGCCTTAGGTGAACTGACAGCCATGATGAACAGGGGGCACAGCCTGGCCCCCTGGCTATGCCACTGTGGGTGTGTTGGGGGTAGGGGAGAGCGGGGAGTGTTCGCCCTAGGGGCAGGTTCGCCCACCCATTGTTTCTCAGCACTACGGCTATCGGGGAACTTGGTGATGGCAAAATTAGGTGACATAGGTCATTATAAACTTCTCATATTAGCTACGCGACATATGGGGACGTGTTCATCAAACTGCAGCCAAAACAAAAAAATTACACCAAAACGTAATTTTTTTTTTTCATTAATAATGTTGAATTATCATTGATACATAAATACAGATGGTTTTAATGGAAATCTGTATTGGGAACATATGGGATTTGTCAAAGATTTAATGCAGTTATAAACTCATTGTTCGATTTGTATTTTGCATACCCTGAAGAAAATACAAAAAAGGTGCACCAGGGGCACGTTCGCCCTTTTGAGGATGGGGCATGGTCGCCCTATATCTTCCCCGGGGGGACTTACCCCAAATTGGAGGGCGGACCTGCCCCATCAGCGTATTATGCAAAATATTTATAATTATACCATTAAACAAGGTCAAACTACTGAAAAGCATGTTTTTAAAGTTATGTGGTATGAGTATTACTCATACCACCGTTTATATCCTAATCCATAATCTCCCGAAGTTGTAAACATGATACGTTTAAGCTCACTTTGGACCCCTACATTTTACCCTGACCCGACCCCTACAACAAATTTAGTGACTCCCCAGAAGAGAATGAATGCCCTGTATACTCTAGCTAAATGTTTGCATTTAATATGTTATTGTTATGCAATGTTTAAACCTTTTTTGTGATTAGGGTGAACTTACCCCACCATATGGGCGAACCTGCCCCCAATATGGGGCAAGTTCGCCACTTTGCAAAACTTTTTTGTTTGCTCTATCCTGTTGCCATTGTAAGGCCTATAGTTCTGGGAATGTGGCTGTATATAGCTATGACATAGGGCTTTCACATGGGCTAATCAGGTCATCCCTAACCTTAAAATTGACATCGCTAGGCTGGTCAGAAAAATATAGGGCGAACACTCCCCGCTCTCCCCTATTCCTACATGAATATTTGTGTTTGCATTGATGGTTCCATAATTGTGTCAAATTGATTTGTGCAAAATGTAAATGTAGTGTGTCGCATGTGGGTTGTGTTTGTAGGTAGATGTCGTGTAGTTTTGGTGCACAATTGTGTCGCATCAAATATTGCTATCATGCAATGAAGATTGGACTATTCCAGTTGATATACATACACCCCCTATGGAAGACATGACCTTAATCTTCCACACAGGGAGTGTGAATTTCAAATGGGGTTACCTGAATGGGTGACTCCATTCGACATTCCCACCCCCTGTATGCGAGATTAAGATCATGTTATTGTAATAAAGATGGCAACCTGACAGCCTTGAAAAGATGTGGGGTGTATGGATTTCAACTGGAATAGCCCATTCACACTTCTCATGATTGGCATACATCACATTTTCCTGACATACAGGGTTGCCAAACCCGCGATTTGGTAGCCCAATTGGGCGACTTTTGAAGATTTTTCCAGCGACTTTTGACAATTTACTGTCCCATAGAAACCAATGGTTACGAAAAAATTTGGGCGACTTTTCAACATTGGCTCCCGCAACTTCCGATAGTTTCCTGCCCCATAGAAACCAATATATGGTAAAGAGAAAAATTGGGTGACTTTTCGATTATTTGACCCCCGATTTGGGCTGAAATCTTTTGGCAACCCTGCTGACATAAGAACATGGCTGCCTTTCTTATAAGATTATATTCCCAAATTCCCATTATCCTAGCCAATAATAGCATTACCTACATATGTCCAAATGTTTGACTTCAAATTCTCCTGGGTTTAGGGTTTAGTATTTCACTAGATTTTACACAATGGTTATTCAAACATTATACCACCATGTGAATTGCTATACTGGTTCCTGATACCATGTCAATCACAACAAATTTGTATGGAAAAGGAAGAAAATAGTCAAACAAGCAGGGCCAGAATTTTGTTATGTTGCATGCCTACTTTTTATCCAGGGGGACTCAAGTTTGGTTTGGGTAGGGGTGTGCCGCTGAGAATTTGAAAGTGGACCCATTTTTCAAGACAAATTGCCTTAATTTGTACAACTTTTCCCAAAAATGTTGGTGACAGTGAGGCAAAATTGTCCTATTTTCCGAGAAAATGGAGAACATTTTGAAAAAATGAACCATCCATATACCAAAATTGGCCTAGAAAAAGGCCGGTCATTAGTATACCAAGAGGCCAAAAATGCTATCCAAGTTTGTGGCACATCCCTGTATAGTCATTTGTACTGAGTACCCTCCTGGCTTATTATGTGACAAATATCAGACTTTAATTTAGTTTAATGGCCACAAATTATTCAACTTTATTCCAAAGGAATGTGTGTTTTGTATGTTATCTTCAGTAGATAGCAAACTACATAGATAACTGGATAGTTATCCCAGTTCAATGTTGATGAAAGCACTTTTTCCATTGAGCTCTGCAGTCTCCCCAACATTGATTGAGGGGGAACGGGGGTGAGGGAAGGGGAAAGGAGAAGGTATGTACTTCTCATCAAACAAAGTTATACTAATTTCACTGAACTATCATAGCAGCAATGAAGAGTTCCAACATATTGTCAAGGTGTGCCAACTATTAATTTTGTTGATTGTAGCTCCACACATGAAATAGTTCTGAGTACATGTGTAGACCTATAATAATAATAATATATATCAAGTATATATACCAAGCCAACTTAAATATTAGCATACTCTCATAAATGACAATAGCACTTAACAAATTTGACACTTACAACTATGCCACTTTAACAAGCCATTGTGTACAACAATACCATGCAATGACCTTTTTAAGTACGCATGATTTGAACATATACCACTTCTGATTATTGCAATTTAAAATATTTTACAACAATCTTGAGTTAAATTGGCTACAATAAATTTACTCACTCATGCCTGACTGCATGATATAATTCAAAACATGGTAACATTATTGGGCAATTCCATTTAAAATCCACACTACCCCTGTGGAAGATTTTGGAAATATCTTCCACAGAGAGAGTATGAATTTTAAATGGAATAAGCACATGCGGCAGCTCCGTTTGAAACTCGCCATCCCTCTGTGGAAGATTCAGGCTGAGTCTTTCTCAGAGGGTGTATGAAATGCAAAATGGAGCTACCAAATGTGCTAATTCCATTTGAAATTCATACTCCCACCCACTGTGGAAGGTATTTCCAAAACCTTTCACAGAGGGAGAGTAGATTTCAAATGGAATGGCCCATATCACACGCTACCGCCTACACACGCTCACGTTTTATTCATGATTTTTCAGCAGAATAAACATGAAAAACTGACATAGCTATTCATTGAACATGTCTGTAATGCAATTTGGTTAGTGCCAATTCTATATGAATTCTTAAAGTGACACTACTTTATTAATATTATATAGACTGTAATGAATTAACCCCGTGAGAACTACCTGCCGATTGGCCAAAAAGAAGTTTTCATTTTCAATTGGACCAATCAGCGACATTGTTAAAATAATTTCACCACGCAAAAAATCGGAGTGAATAATTTGCAAAGCTCCATTCTGATTGGTGATTAAAGTAAAGATATGATGTAATTGACCAATCAGAGGCAATGTTAGATCGACAGGTAGTGCTCAGGGGGTTAAAATTAAAAATATTTTGATTATAATGTGTGGTACAGAACCGCATTTTTAATTAGTTTGGTCTGGTTATTACCATATTTAACCTATTTTTGTACCTATTTATTAAAACATTTCTCTGTAGCAGCTAATTTAATTTGTAAACTAAAACCTTAAAAATTGTTTGATTGGCATTATGGGCACAAAATAAAATAAAACATAGGGTCAGTAGTTGGGTGTTTTTTGGTTGTTGTTATTTTGTTGCTTTTTGTAGTGAAAATTAGTGTTGCACGATTTAAAAGTTCCTCTCATGGTGAATTAATAGAAAAGCAAAGAAAACCTCAAACATTGTGATGCCTTTTCAGGACAGAAACAATATGACTAAATAATCTTAGCCATGCAACTCCAGAAAAAACATTCAATTTGCGAAATTTCAGGAAATTTGGGTGCTTCCCCCTTCCCAACTTATTATTTTTTCCAAAAAATTTAAGTTAGTTGGGTTTAGCCAATCAAATAATTGTTTTTGTAATGCCCCAACTGGTACTCTAAATTTTACAGTACAGGGTGTATCAAAATAAAGAATAAAGTTTAACAAATGCCACTAGATTAAAAATCATGCCACTAGATTAACAAGAGCTCATCACTGATGCTTAATCGTTTCCCCAAAATATAAACAAGTAAAGAGCAGTGAAAATAAATAGTAGTGCAGATAAAAGAGTCAGTAGTCAGGTGGCGCCCCCCCCCCCCATGTGCAAAAGTATATAAAAAGTCCCAAAATATGACAATTTGTGAGCATAGCGAGCAAAAAATCAGGTTTTTATGCTTTTGTGGTCAAAAAGGTCAAGTTTTTGAGGAAAGTCCACTTTTCACAAAATTGCCCCCCCTTGGAAAAAAAGGTCCACTTTTTCAAAAATCAGCATCCCCAAAAAAATCCTGCGTGCACGGGCCTGTCAGTAGTGAAAATAAAGATAAAAGAGTTATCCTAAAATTATGCCCAAAATTTGCTATCACTTACAGCCTCACCTTAACCAGTCCCAGGTGTGTTGATATTTCAACTGGGCTGATCAAATGTACTTTTTCTGTTTACATTAAGTTCATTGACATTTGGATATGAACAAAAACTGCACCTGCATACTGAAGTCATTTGTGTTAAGAAAGTGTTACTGTAAACTGCACTGTTTAAAATTTAGATTGATGAATGGAAATCTGAATTTTCATGAAGTACAAAAAAGATTTAGAGCCTGTTTCAGTCTGTAATTCATCCACAGCACACAGCACAGCACAACGCCTGATATTTTTCACGGGATTACAATTTTGCATTTTAGAGAGAACCCGGATTACTGCAATATGAAATTTTCATGAATTTGTACATTTTTAAAAGTATTATGATGAGGAATAGTTTCAAATAGTTTTTATTTCGGTAAAACTTGACAAAATATCAAATAATGAAATATTTGGAAATAATGAATTATTTGACTGGCAATTTTCCGGGACCAATTTGGGTAACTATGAAAGGATCCAAAGAAGAAATTAAAAGAATTAGGTTATATCCTTTCACTGTCATCGCAGTCCTCTATGTATATGAGTCTGTGCTGTCATAGATATTATATAATTTTGGGGAACTTTAAAGGAGGATGGCCTGATTAAACTACTTGAAGTTTTCATCTTGAATGAATGAACTTGACCCACATATCCCATCTGTTAAGATCCAGTATTTTAATCCATTTTGATATGAGAGCTAAACATGTGAAATACCAGCCATGTAAAGCTACTGGCTGACCAAATATGTTACTTTTTCTTTCGTAACATTCAAACTTAATATTTTCACTGTAGCCCTAAAATTTCCAAGGGTCAATGACAAAAGTAGTAGCTTTTTTATTGATACCAAAATTTTGACCACTTGCGGGTTAATCTGATGTTTCTGAGGCTATAGCGATCAGATCATGGCCCTTTAATCGTTTGTTTCAACATTAAATTTAACTTACCTATAATATGTCAATATGCCCAGCGATGTAAAGTACATGAAATAAAACAGAGAAAAATAAGCATTGATTAACATGAGGTTGAAAACCAATGGTATAAAAGTATCTAGAAATTTCAGTTAGAAATGGGTTATTGTTTAGTAATAAAATTCAGAAGTAGGGTACGATAGATAATGTGTTGTGAACACATCATACACCTGCAATTGAGGACCTGCAACTTTTCCTATCTATCTTTTCCCATTCAACTTAGACATGACCCTATACCTGCAAATAAGATATGGTCTTATATGCATTGTTAGGTTGTTTCAAACACGCTGGAAGAACCGCGGACATCTGCGGTTCTGGGGTGTCCACGGTTGCTGTTTTTTTGTGTACTTTGCAGGTCTTACTTTGCAGGTCTCTACAAAAGCATCCAACATGACCCATAAACACATGCACACATATATGTACGCACACCCCTACCGGTGGGTGCCTCCAACCGTGGACAAAGTTTAGTACTATGCAAACGTGGACATCTGAATCCACATTCTATCGATGAACTGAAATTTTTCTGCCATTTTGTGTGTGTATGTGTATAAGATGAAATTTAACCTAGCAACTGCAGACGGTATATCTAATGTACGACTGAGGACATATCTCGCATGCATTATACATGTACTTGTGATTGTTTGCAGACCTCTTTATCTTTGAACCGTGGACAGTTCACCCTGTTGCAAAGAGGTTCACAGTTTAAATGTGCATTGTGTAATGTCATGTGCGTATCCTCATTTGAGGGCAAACACATACCCACCCCCACATGCCATATATTGGGCTTCATACAATGTTAGGAGAAATCCAATGGCAATGTAATGACATCATAGCTTCACTGGTTGAATAGTCTCCCAATTAAGCGAGAATGAATATGCGTGAAATTGCCCAAACTCTCTCAGGACACCAGCAATGCAAATCAATGGAAAAAATTAGCTGGCATGGCACACTCACTCATGTTACCGAACAGTCATTTTGGTCAATAGAGTGTGGCCAAGGCTTTCATTAGGTCATCCATCAAGGTGTGTTTCCATGCGTACTCAACGAGGTTGGCGGAGGTCAGTTCTTTGAAGAGGAAATTTTCAATGATTTGTAATTTTTCACAATTTTTAACTCTCCTTTCTTTTGTCTGAGATGGAAATACTTTTGATCTGCCATACTACTTCAACACTATACACATTAATAGCCGGTATCTAGGTGTCTTATGTGCTGGGGTTTGAGGACTTTGGTAGGCCCGGTTGGTAGGCCACGAAAAGGTGCGGGGGGTGTTGGTAGAGGAGGAAAGAAACTTTGGCACATAAAATTTAGGACAATATGCAAAAAAAAAAAGAAGAAATTAGTGTGCAAAATATCAAATATGTTTTACCAAAATGCAGATCATACAATGTGTGTAGATATAGATCATAGATCAAATGTGTATTATCAAATGCAGATCATACAATGTGTGTAGATGTAGATTATATGCCCCAGGCATCGTTGTTTTTATTTTACAATCGGTGTTTGAAAATCGGTGTTTGAAAATGGGGGAGGGGGGGCAGGGATGGTAGCCCAAAACATGCTATAATGGTAAACTCTGCTCTGTATTATGGGGGGGGGAGACCAGACCCCTCGTTCCTGTAAATACACACTTGTATAAATATTAGCCGATTCTTGAAAGGCTGTGTAAACAAAATAAGGCATAATACTGAACAGCATTCGGACATATCTCCTGAATATTATCAGCTCAGTGAAAATTTTACAACTCCTACAAAAATACCAAGAATGGTTCATTAGCTTTTGGCAATCTGGCCACCATAGGCACCCACTTCCATGCACTGCCCCAGAGCCGATTTGAAATACAAAAATCCCGACACAAAAATTGCTGGATGTTATTATAAATGCAGCGCTAAGGTCACTCATATGCTTGATATTTAGAAGCATAGCGAGAGTTACCATATCGGAGTAGTAAGATTGCTGCGGGTTATTTGTGTGTATATAGAGTACGCAGGAATGGCAGTATGATAGTGATTGCAGGAATCTTGATTGATTTCGTAATGGAGTTCTAGTACAGATAGCTTCTGTATCAACATGTAAGCTTATCTGATTTTGACATCATTTTAATTCACAGGAACTTTATTTCTCAGTCAAGAGGCAGTTGGTCCAGTTATAATAGCTTAGTCAGTTATGGCCAATGTTTTCTCTATTATCACAGCATCGAACTATATGCTACGATGCTTTTGTCTCTTGTAGTATTGTGATCAAATTGGAATATTCTCTTATCAGCTATTGCCACGGCTTCTCAACTGGCAGCCCGTGGGCCAGATCCGGCCCAGGTTAGCCATAGCAAACCAAGGTGTACTTGTATTTGGCCCTCAAACACAAATCTTTGAAATGATTTTGGCCCTTCGTGACCCGTGAGCAAATTTAGTTGAGAACCCCTGGTCTATGCGATAAATATCTCAAAAGATCTCACTCTATCTACAGCTGCCAGTGGTGGCAACGGGGGTGGGACGGGGGAAATACCCCAGTAAAAACCAACAATAATGAAAATTTGCACAAAATTGGTTGATTTCCCACCCCCCCAAAAAAAAATTCCTGGAGTGCCACTGACGGCATCCAATCAGAAGTGTGGAACACTGCAACTATATTTCAATTCACCTCAAGTTTGGTAGTGACCTCATTGCCTTTATGTGATTGTGCAGCAAGCGTGTCAACAAACCGCCTTTGTACGCATGTATACCGGCTCTGTGAAACATGCATCTATGTCCCTACTGAACGAGGTGAAACAAGGTATATCAGCGAGGACAAGATGCTCACACAGTCACATTTCATTGTACCTGTTATAATGCAGCCATAATTTGGAGTATACTTTACATAGGGCATTAGTCCCTTAAAAGATATTTTTCTGTAAAATTTCTAGAAAACTTGTTAACAACCTGTCCTACTTTCTGTACTCAATATTAGTCTTCATATTTTTGATATTATCTAAAGTTTTACCCATGAAAGAATTTCTTGAGGTAAGAGTTAATATTTAATAAATACCACACTTTCTTCCCCAAAATAGTGCATTCAAGATGCATGATACCAAATACATAGTTCAATAGCTGCCAGGTGTCATATGTGAACAATATAGAAAGCACAGCTTGTCAAATGTCTACAAGGCAGCTATTGGAGATAGGGACTTCTACCACTATAGGCCCTTGATATAAGGGATGACATTTAATGGTGCTAAATGTGTACGTGTGTGAAGTATGATAACGCTAGCGTAGTAAACATGCTCATCTGCAGGACACAGTTCTTTAACCTCAACATGTTTGTACTATCATTGAATGACCTTTAAACATGTTGGGTACAAAACTCATATACCACAACTTAAGGTCAATTTTGGAGGTATGGTTGTCGAATGGCAATTAACCCTCTTCACGGGGGTGTTGACTGTAGACAACAAGTTTCAGATTTTCTTTGAAAATTGAAAATTTCAAAATTTTTAGAATTGTATATTTTCACGACCATATTTGGAATTAGCATGAAAATGCATTAAAATGAGTACAAACAAGCCTAGTATTGGTTCAGTGGTTCTTGAGATAGCTCCTGATACTTTGGGAAAATATCTCAAAACTTGGACTTTTTTATGTTGAAGCCTATGGCTAGCATGCTTTAATGAACTGTACCACTGGAGATTCGATCATAATTGTGGTTCACAGTGTAATCAATGAACTATTGGGACATTCATTGGAAAATTAAATCAAATTCTTCAAGTAAAATTGGGACATTATTCACGACCGACTCATTTTCCAAGCTTGCAATTCAAAAATTGTCACCATAAGAAAATTCAACCTAATCAAATAACAATATGTATATGGAGAACTCAATTCAATTTAAGAATATAGTTCAAACTTGATAAAATTTATAGTATGCATAGCAGAATTCAGCTACCTTAAAGCTATGCATATATAGTGCATGTATAATATTTTTATTAATTTGTTTTTCCCAACACAGCCTCCAGAAGAAACTGATATGACTTCTATAACTTTGTGATTAATACGATAGATTATGAGCAGACGTGGATTACCAAACCGCCTGCGCGATATTGCTCATCCACGCAACAATATTATGCCCAAAATCCCAGTCGTGGAAATCTTGTCACCTTTCGTCCGTATTATGTATTTCCCCGGTGTGTTTGTGTCTTGTTAAATTTTCATCAATCTCGTGGCAAGATATGCATCATTTATCGTTTTCTTCTTGGCTTGCAGAAGTTATTACACACACAGGTCTCTTCGGAGCGTTTTTTCGTGATATTTTTTGTTAAGTTAACGGATAGTGTGGGGATGACTATTAACTCCTATTGTAGACAGTTTGCTTTGGTGCATACATTGTGATGATTCATGTATGTATCTATTTGCCTGTTTTTCTGACTTAAGGGTAGACTAGGTATTGTTGTTCGAAGCAGCCAAAAAATTGATTTTCATTATCTATATCAATATATTTTTGAAGAATAACACTTTGATGTTTTGCAAAAGTTCATTCTACAAATCATATACTTTGAAAACTTGCTTAATATATTGTTGTTAATGAGTTATGTACGTTTTACAAAAGTATTGTTGTTTCAGCCCTCTTTACAACATAACTCAAGAACCACAGGACCTACAAAAGTATATCTGTGATATTTGAATTCTTCTACACACTCGCTATGAAATGATCAATGCAATTTTGCCAAAGCTCACTACCATTCGCAAAATGCTATGAACTATCAAATCGCAACAATTGAAAATAGTTGCTAACCTTAAAGCCCGGCCTTAAAGCTCTCATATGTATTTAAAATAAATATGACTATGATATTTTATTCCTGTTGCATTTTTGCAGGTTTCCACTTTGATATTGTGCTGATCTAAGGTTATCAGGAAGCAACACTAGTTGTGTTCAAATGGTCATATAATTCTCAAGGATCGACATGATTATCCAGCATGTCAAAGCCATAATGTACAATCTTTAAAACAATCTGGTTAATTTTTTTTTCAAACCTGATTTTTTTGGCTTTACAAATGTCCCAACTTACACCTACGGTTAAACTGAAATTAGCCAAATGTGCTGTTTGTAGGACAACAGAGCTAATCAAAACACAACAAACATTGATAACAAAAAAACCTTGATACGCATAATTTGCAGAGTATTTAGCACTGGGTCATCAGTATGGGATAAAAATTAGTCTTTTTTTTCTTCATATTTTTGTGGTTTTTCTGTTTGAAATCTGAGTTAATGAGGCATAAACACTGACCTCAAAGTCAGAGAAAGCCATGACTAAGTGATGGATAACTTACATTATACAATATAGTTGTGTGCTTCATCACGCTATTCCAATTGAAATCCATACACCCTGCTATGGAAGACATCATTAGACATGACCTTAATCTGCCACACAGGGAGTGTGAATTTCAAACGGGGTTACCTGAATGGTGACTCCAGTTGAAATCTACACCCCCTGTGTGGGAGATTAAGGTCTTGTCTTCCATAGGGGGTGTATGGATTTCAACTGGAATAGCCTAATGGTTATAGATTTTTCTATACAATGATTATGCCATGGGTCAGTGTTTCACAATCACACAAATTGGCAGGAAGGAAGGAAGTTATAATTGTTTGATTTTACACAAAACCCCAATTTTCATGGTGGATTTTTTTTCTTTTGATAACTAAGTTTGATTGATAACAGTGCAAAGAAGTCAAACACATGTGAGACATCTGTACACATGTGGAAATAGTGTGTGTATTATTATTATAACTGCTAGTATTTACTCCCTTGATGCACTAAATGAAGTATTTTCCCCCAAATTTGCACAATTTTGGCTCAAAAATTCCTCAAATTGACTAATAATAAAACAGGATTGAAAAAGTCTTGGGTGCCAAATCTGGCCCAGAATTGCAACATACAGCCTCTGATTATAAAACACCGATAACCACATTGTCAAAAACAAGAAGGGAAGTATAAAATTCCTTACTCAATCCTAATTTAAGTGCAGATATCATATTTAGGGACCGTTCACAAACACTTGTTAGGGGGGCCTGATGCAAAAAAATTTCATCATGAAATATTTTCGGGGCCCCCTTTTCAGACCTCAAAAATTTCAGGGCCCCTTTTGACATGAAAATTATGGGTCAACCCCATGAAAAAGCATATACACTCAATTTTCCCAGGAAAATTCTGGGTCTTTTTTTCAGGACCCCCAGGAGGGTCAAAAATTTCAGGGCCCCCTTTTGCATCAGCCCCCCCCCCCTCCCTCCCTTCTGGGGATGTTTCTGCATTCATGGTTGATACAAAAAGTTCCATTCACCCATCTCTGTAACCTAGGATATAATAATAATTGTCAAGTTGTCTATCAATATATAGGTCCTGGGTTCAACCATTGTGAAAATCCCCCCACCGATTGAGCTATTCCATTCAAAATCCACGCTACCCCTGTGGAAGATTTTGGATATATATCTCCCACAGAGGGAGTATGTTTTTCAAATGTAATTGGTCAGAGTTAATCATTTTGAAACCCACACCCCCTCTGTATTATGGCTTTACTTATATATTCCATATCTGGAGATAGTATTTCAAATGGAAGTTACCCAATTGTCTATTCTATTCAAAACATATACCCCCTGTGTAAGACTTGAGCTAAATCTTCCACAGTGGTAGTGTGGATTTTAAATGGAATAGCCCATTGCTCTTTCAAACTCTTTACATGTACTTCAATTCCACCACATCTTTACTTAGCCATGAAGACATATCAGTCCACATCCACATTATATTCTTTTCTACATAAAATATTGTTTGAAACAGAAAGAAAATGCTACTTCTCAAGAAATTGAGCAAATTAAACCTGATTTTTTCAACATATTTCTACATTATGAACAAAACATGTACTTTGATGATTTATGAATGCCTAGTTCCCAAGAACAATAATTTCTGATTGAAATATCTTGTCAGAAAGCATAGTTATAGAATATAGAAACATTCAAGGAAGCAACAATAACCTATCTGAAGAAGCAAGCAATTAAGCAAATTTCATGCACACACCTACAAATGTAATATTATCGCATCTTCCATTGGAGCGTTGCCAATAAATCAAGAAAAGAAAAAAAATACACAGAAGAAGCGTTTCTCCCTTCTAATTTTAAGAGCTTCCTTTAAAATATAAACAATTGACCTTGGACTAGTAGAAATATTTTGAATCCATAGTTCAAACCGCACTCTCTGAATTATTGGATTATCCTTGCTTGCTCTATTATAATACTTGATGTTCTGATACATTATACTTCCTGTCATAAAAGATGAAATAATTATTAGAACCTGAATAGATCACAATGCATTGTACATCACTCCATATAACAACTAAACCTATAGAACCTACCGGTATACTGCTGTTTTCTTCCAATGGCGGTGCCATGGGGGGGGCATGGGTGAACACCAGGCGTAGCCAGCTTTCTTGGTCGGGGGCAAAATAAAATTGTGGGGGCACAGACGAAAAAAAGTGCAGTTGCATCATACAATACATAGAGACTGTATGTCTTCGAGCTTCTCGAAAAGGGCCTTACTGGGATGATGTGCGCGCGTAGCGCGAAAAAAGAAGGTATTTTACACTATTTTCGCCCATTATCTGACTAAAAAGGGCTTTATTGTTACAATGTGCGCGCGTAGCGTGGCAAAAATTTGTATTTTACACTATTTTGGCCCTGAATTTTGCTAGAAAAGGGGCTCCTTGCCCTTTTTCTTTTCCTTTGCCCTCCTGATTTTCTCTTTCATTTTTTTTTATATGGGGCACCTTTTTCTTTCATTTTTTTTTTTCAAGGGCCCCCTGCCCCACCCCCCACCCCCCACTGGCTACGCTACTGGTGAACACTTGCACAAAGTTTCCCCAGTAAAAACCCACAATTACAACTTTCCAAATTTTCCACTTTTTGCAGCAATTTTGCCCCCCCTGAAATTCACTTCCCCCCCCCCCCCCCAAATCCTGGCACCACTGTTTTTTTCTCATTTGATACAGCCTCAAAATGAGGAAAAACAATACTTGAGTACATTAATATGAAAAACATTGTCTTCAACAAGACAAAAACCAAAGCAGTTGGTGATGAAGCTGGTAATTTTTTTTTCTTAATAAAGTAATAAAAAACATCAACAAAAGCAAATAACTGCGCCTGGGACCCTAAAAGTTGATTCAAGTAATTACGTTTCACCGAAATGATTGATCATGTTCAGTATTAACTGCCGTCGTTTACGATGCGTCATTTTGAATTTCCACGACTCTTGCAACGATTCACAGTTTCAGTATGATTATTCATCGTGTTAAATGAGCAGCAGACATGATCAATGAAATATGTGGTCTATTTTCATTTGAACTTTGAGACTTACTGGCTGTGTCTAAACCATCTATGTGATGGAGAAACATTTTCAATGTTGGGAAAGGGAATTGGACATGATGTTGAATTTTCATTCAATGATTAAGTACTAAATAGTAATTGTCCCACTAAACTGTAGGAGTGGCAGTTGAAATTGGGATTAGGAATTTCCATTCTTGTGACCCAAAAGCGGACAGGATTATAGGCAGTACCATCATAAAAACACAAAAATTTTTATGTAAAATTCAATTTTATTCACAATTTTTCATCATTTTTTTACAATTCTCCCCTTTTTTCTGTCACCCTGGGTAAAAAATAGTCTATTGTTAACCCTATGTTTTTTTCACCAACACCTTCCGTCTACCGATGGTCTTACATGAACAGACGGCCATGACGAGCAGGGGGGGGGACCGGCCCCCCTGGCCCCCCACTGGCTACGCCACTGATATCCATCCTTGTTTCATTCAAAGTTTATTGTTCTTACTAACCCTTTTAAAGGAATTTTTTAATAATGACATAGTCCCCTCCCATGACCATCATGCATAGCCTGCAGTCCATAACCATCTACAGCAATTGATAATGAAGTGCACATCTTCAGAATTATGATTGAAGTATCATAGATATCGCTTAAAATTAGCATATTATTCAAGCTATCCTCTAATCGGCTCATATTAGATTACAAGGAGTACATAATTATAATGATGACCAGCGCATATTTGAAACCTCTGCTGCATTGCAAGATTGATTGATGTTTTTTATTTAGGGACCGTTCACAAACACTTGTTAGGGGGACTGATGCAAAAAAAATTATTGCAGGGCCCCCCATTTGAAAAAAGGAGAGATCCCAAAAATTTCAGGGCCCCCTTTTTGACATGAAAATTATGGGTCAACCCTATAGAAAAGCATATAAACTCAATTTTCCCAGGAAAATTTGTGGTCATTTTTTTCAGGCCCCCTTAAGAGGGTCAAAATTTTCAGGGCCCCCCTTTTTTGCATCAGGCCCCCCCCTAACAAGTGTTTGTGAATGGGCTGTTATTGTTCAAGCATGAATATGTCAATCTTATTTACTGGATCTAAACAATAACCTGATTAGCAGTTTTTGTATTGGACATCTCTGTATTTTTTGGTAATTCAATTTTATGCCAAATGCAGTATTCATAATGCAAAACAATTTATCACGCTGTACATGTTTAGTGAACCGCTTCTATTAAACTTAACACATTGGTGAAAATTAAAGTCATATGCAGCTTGGCTTGCATGCCAGCTGAGCAGCGTTGCGCTTATTAATTATATGCTATTCTCTTAGCCTTGCTAATTAATATCGGTTACAAAATTCAATAATGCAATTTGCATGTTTCTATCAACTTAACATACATGTACATGCATGAGGACAGATAGTAATTATTATGCTTTTCTCTTAGCATTCACTAATTAACGAGGTTATATATCAATAATGCAATTTGCCATGTCATTTGATTAACATATTATATTGACAAAATGTAAATATGATAATAAGTCATCTGACCACATTATCCATGTGATTATGCATTATCTTTCTGAGCAAATGCACGTTCGAATTAATATACAGTTTATGTAATGGCTCTCATCATAAAATAACCCGGTTTATAACGATAATCTCAATGAGACTGTTCAAAATGGCATCATTACCAGCCAAGCCCATCACTGAGCTCACTGCAATGAAAGTGACCCTTTGGCGAAGGTACATATTTTTTTTTGAGAAAAAAAAAAATGAGGGAAAGAAAGAACCACTTGGCCAGAGGCTTAACAACAAGCCAGAGAAAATATCTTACCTTCCCAGAATTCTTTGCAACATGACACACCATTATGACACTCCCATAACTTCGTACAGGCTCTGTTTGTTTTATTTTGAGAACACTGGCTAAACATGGGTCGCTAGTCAAGAAATAAACACATTTTGCAAGATCTGGATGTGCTCTGTTTATATTGAGGTTCATTTTGTCACCCATGTTGTACTAACAAATCAGTACAGAAAATTGAAATGGGAGAAATGCATTATGGGAAGTGTAAGATATCTTCTCTGACAATAAGCACTATGAGTCAAAATCTCTCACTTTCAATGGCACAGTTCAATGACCTCCATCAACAATCAAAGCTCAAATTTTGACCTCATGTTGTAGGGAATGAGATTTAGTACCCAACATATTCACAGGTCATTCTAGGCATGTACAACCATATTGGGGTTAAACAACTGTGCCTTGATAGATGAGCATGTTTGCGACCCTAGTGCAATAACCTAATATATCACCTGCTTATACATGTACTGCAAAAATAATGCAAATCTACTGTCTTCTAGATGGGATGACATACATGTATATCATCATCCAGGTGTATCTAGCCTTTTGGCCTAGACCTAGATCGAGAACTAATGAACGTGTTCAGATCCTAAAAATAGTGCTGTGTACTGCTGTGAAAACATACTTGGGTAATGCTGCACTGTTCACATCTCAGCTGAACTTAGCCTTCTTGTAATACAAAGGTAAATTTCCTTGTATTTGGGTTTGGGGTTGGAGCTCAATTCATTTCAGAGAGTCGGAGGCAAAATTTAGCGCTTATTTGGGTGTCTCGACTAGGGTGTTATCTCATATATAATTTGCTACAGTACATTCTAATTAATGATTCTTGGAGGATTGGAAACTTACAAAAATTATTCACAGATTAATTAGCAGATATATACGCATATTGATCCCAACAGAAGCCAACCTAGTTAGAAAATGGCTGTGATTCCTAGCATACAAAAGTAGGGGAACACATCCCTTGGCCTCCTTCCCCCTTACGCAGACCACTGATAATTAGGTCGCAACACAACAATTCTTTCGTTTTGGGTTAATCAATGATCCACTTCAAGGCAACGCAACGGTGGCAACTGTCCGTCTTACGTATGCAGTGATGATGACTCCTCATATTCCATTTCTTCTTTACTTACTATGTAATTCATATTCATAGAAGCAACCAAGGCTGGCCGAGCCAGCCAGCTAGCTAGCCTGCCAACCGTAATCATCACATTTCTTCTGGCAACAAAATGCGCATCAATATTCCAAACAGAGCACCCTCAAGTCGTATTCTACTTACTTACCGAGTCTGATTCTGAATTGATTAATCGCGCGAGTGCCGGATTGCGCACTTATGTACAATTTTGTGTCTGCTCTTTGTTTTTTCTTTTGAAGAAGAAAGTTGTTTGTCTGGGGAGGAAATGGCAATCTTTTACCCGTCAAGATTTGGTGGCTTTGTAAGTGTAAAGCCAGTGTCAGCTTTTGGGATTTGGTATACAGTCCCGTAATCTTGTTGAAGGGCATTGCATTACATTCCGGTAAAGGGGCATGAAATGTTTAAAAAAATGTTGTATAGAATAATTTCGTTCATATAGTCAAGTAAAATCATTTTGCATGAGAAGAAGCAAAGTTAGTGAAGTTTACAGTTCCGGTGTCTGCTTGATGTTCAAGGTTCGCTATTTTGAAGCAAATAAGGCTGGCTGTCTAAAAAGGCTGTCTGGCTAAAACCCACCAATTGTTAAAGGCTGTGTTCAATGTGCGAGCTCGCGCTGCATGCTCGCATATTTGGACGTCACGATCAGAGGGATTACACACAGAGACGTACACACTTCTGGTTGTGGTTACCACAATTCACACGTTTTTGTTCACACCATCTAGACTAAACGGGCATCAAATTTTTACTGGGGTGATGAGAAAAAAATAAGCTTTCTTCATATGTTTTGAAAAATGGGGGATGAGGCTGTCGATCAGGTCACGCCCCTTTTTGAAATTCAATATCATCTCACAACTAATACAAGTTTAGAACGAGAACCGCTTATGCTGGTTTCATACTTTCATACCGCTTGCTGCTGAGCGACATGACGCATAAGCAGTGCAGCCAAACGGACACAATCAAGGCTTATGATTGGCTGATACGTCATGCCGCTTGCCGCTTACTGAAGACTTTGTAGACGTTGCATAAACACTTTGGTAGAGTGCTTCATGCAAGTATGACAGGGGCATTATATCCGAATATCGCTGCCCCAAGAGTGCTGGGGATGTGTTGTGTTTTATAGAAAGGAATAGCAGGGGTGGATAGTCAAAAAGGGACAGCAAAGTAGTCTACTACCATACTGACGCGAGTATAGTCCCACCCTGTTTTTGGGTTAACATTTTTCAAAATTGGGGGTGGGACTGTACTCGAATTTCAAAAACCCAAAAAAAAAAAAAAATAAATAACTTTAAAAAAAAAAAAAAATTTTAATTTCTGAAATTTTTCGACAATTTGGGGGTGGGACTATACTCGAAGGTGAGACTATACTCGCGTCAGTACGGTACTAGGCTCGTGCCTGTTTACATGTAGGTTACTTAGAGTAATGCTTTCTCTAATAACATTATCCTATCCTTGGTATTACTGTCATGTTATAATAATTTTTGCAAAACATGGAAGAAATTGAATTTAGAAACTACTTGATGCAGTAATATTACTGAAGGCTTTGCAGACGTTGCATAAACACTTTGGCGGAGTGCTTCGTCGGAAGCTGTTGACTTGTGCATAAGTATGGCTACGCAAACATCTCATAGACTGTGGAAGATTTAAGCCCAGGTTTGAGAAAACAGTTGACTTTTGAGTAGGTAAAATAGCCATTCAGACTTGTCAGCAGGGTAGGGATTGAACTGCAACCAAGAACCGATTCTTGCAGAGATACTGTGTTTGGCTTATAATTGGCAAAAAATTATTCAGTATTCGTTACCGCGCATCAATCAAGTCCCAACTTACGCTCACATATATATTCACATAAGAATACACCAGTCACATGCAACTAGCGTAGGTGCTGCGCTCAACTGCATCTACGCCATTCTACCGTAAAAACTCGATAGTTAGCATATGTGCTTACTATCAAGCGCTTTTGAAAACATGAAATTGTACCCAAGTCCGGCGCTTTACCAACTGAGCTAATGTGGTTGAGATACAACTTTGCCGGTTCCCTGTTCGTAGCTAACTATGTGTATCGATGGTTTGCTCAAAACCCTTTACACTTTTGTGGATGGAGCTCCTCATATTTGCATGTTTCAAAGCGCTCGATAGTAAGCACATATGCTAACTATCGAGTTTTTACGCCCGTTTACGGTATATCAATACACAATGTTATGAGTCTCATTTTTTTCACAAAATTTAAACCAAACAATGTATCATAAAATGTACTTTCCTGATTGATTCTACATTGTACATATTATACTGTCCAGTAAAATGTAGCATGCATTTTACATATTTTGGTGGCAAGAGATCTTTCTCCACTTTTCTGCCAGCATTTGGAATGCCCTTCCTTCCTGAGCCTTGTGTTCCCAACCAGGATATACGCAGAGCTTCATGTGGAAGGTAAACGGCTATCTTGGTGACAACTTATCTTGGCGACAGCCATCAGCATTACATGTACTTTAAGTTTAATAGTATTAGATAACAGTTATTTTAAATCCCTTAAATAGCATTGACAGTTATTAACAATTAAAAAAACATACATGTATTATATTGTAGCCCTTATTATAAAGTTGCAGATTCAATTCAAATTAACAGTTGACCAATGCATATGTGTAGCCACGATTCTGTATTTGTCTGGCTCCAGTTGATGGCATGATCCACAACCGCCGCAATTATGAAAACATAATGCATCCTCCTTGCGTTAAAACCAATGCTATTAATTTCCTGCTCGACAACTATGGTCTGAATTGGAAGGCGACTCAAGAATCCAATCAACATTTGAATACGGTCTATGCATTTTGTATGGCTTATTATTTTATTTTCAATAATTCGCTTATAAGTAATCCAAATAAAGTGTTTGTGAAAATGGCTACCATTTAGTTTAATAGTATCAAGTTTTTCTATTTCAGACAGCATGCATGTTTAGGAGTGAATCTTGAATATCAGGCATACATGTAGTGAGCAGGGAGATACTGTAGGAGGGACGAAGCTTTGGTCTTTAATTATACTTAATTCAACTTATAAATGGCAAAAACTTAAGTCCCACCTTCCGCTCTTCAAATCAGGAGGTTTTCATCCAGAACTAAGAGTGTTTTTCTCCACTATAGATTAGCCATTGTCAAAAAAATTTTGCGATCCATACAGAGGAGGGGGTGAGTGGCAAAGCAATTTTGCGCAAAATTAGTTGATTTTGCTCCCCTAAAATTCACTATGCCCCCAATACACCCCCCCCAAAAAAAAAAAAAAAAAAACTCATGGCGCCGCTACTGTATAGGGGGTTTATAGATTTCAACTGGAATAGCCCGATAGGTTCCAGCAAATAAAGCCTATCTGATTCTCTTTATAGACTCTTAAGTCAATAGTCAGATATGTTACACTGAAGTCAATACCTCAATATTTTCCCAAGTTTGATATGCATGTTTTATAAGCTTCTATTTCTACTCCACAAAAACAATTTCATCTTTTCAACATGAATATTTCATAAGTTATTCTATAACAGAAATATCCTTTATAATGAATTCATCTTTTTTCATTATACTATCCTAATATTCTTGTCAAAATGTTAACTCCTCTAAAATCCTGTTTTAATAGGATTTCTTACATCATATCATTTTTAAAATTCACATGGCACCAGATTCATGAATTTTTGATATTTATGAAATACATATTTCATAACCATGTTTTAAAGTAGGTTAGCATTTTAATATATTCAGAGCAGGGAATTTGGGAAAATATTGATTCCCAAGGAGCAGGAAGTGACTTTATCACCGTCTTGGTTCCTGAGTTAGTTTCTTTTTCTTCTCCAGCATGTCTTTGAATTTATAATTCATAAATGTAAACCAAATATATTTAAATGTACTTCATTAGCTCGAAAATTGTTACACTTTGAACACAATTATTTCATAGACTAGTCTACTGTAGTAGATCGTTTATCATCCCTCTAATCCTTCCGACCATGGAAAATCCACCAAGCCTGTTTTGATCCAACAGCTAGCTATCCCTTTTTTCTCTGGGCAGGGCAGTCACTGGGCATGTGTTGTGTTTTATGCATGGAATGGTATGATTTGTTTATCAAAAAGGGAATGCAGAGCAGTCTATTCATAGACATGCAACGAGAAAATATTAATTTGATAGATGGCGTAAGTTCTTGTGCACAATTAGATACTCGACAAGATTTTAAATGTTAAATTTAGTTATTGACTTTTCCCCTCATTCCTTTGGAGCATTTTCCACCCCTTTTAGACCGTGTTTACCCAGTTCTACTAAAATCAAACATTTGCAGCAAACAAGAGTAGCATTACCCATATCATTTCTCGTCATCGGCAACTGTTTTCTTGTGCTGTCTACTGTCTACTGTAGATAGCATGTCTTTAAAACTTACATGTATCCATATAGCCCTATATTACGATTATATACCATTCTGCAGTCTACTGCTAATAGCATGAACAAAGAACAAAAAAATGTCTCTTCCAAGTAGAAGGTCTCACATTATATTCATTAGGATCCACAACATGCTCATCTATCAGGGCACATTTCATTAACCCCGATACATTTGCACATTCATTGAATGACCTTTGAACATTTGGGTACAAAAATGCATACTCTGTAACTTGAAGTCAAATTTTGTACTATTATTTTATTGAAGTTATTGAACTATGCCATTGGGATGAGGTCATTGTGGTCCATAGTGATAAACAATCTTACATTCTTAGACACATGGCCCTATTATTATTATTATCCAATATCCATCATTCTGCTATCTACTGAAGATAGCATGACCAACAAACTTTTGTCTCAAGTACAAGGGCCTATATACATTATAATTTTTTTGCAATCTAAAACACAATATAAAATTTGCTCAAATAGCCATAATACTATTACCACCAATCATTGTGCTATCTACTGTAGATAGCAGGACCAACAAACTTTTGTCTCAAGTACAAGGGCCTACATACAATTTTTGGGCAATCTAAAACACGTGTAAAATTTGCTCAAATGGCCATAATATTATTACCACCAACCATTGTGCTGTCTACTCTAGATAGCATGACCAACAAGTCTTTGTTTTGTCTTAAGTACAAGGGCCTATATACATTACAATTTTTTTTTGCAATTTAAAACACATGTAAAATTTGCTCAAATAGTCATAATACTATTACCATCAACCATTGTGCTATCTACTGAAGATAGCATGACCAACAAACTTTTATCTCAAGTACAAGGGCCTACATACTCGTACATACAATTTTTTTTGCAATCTAAAACAATGTAAAAATTAGCTCAAATAGCCCTACTATTACCATCAACCATTAATTGTGCTGTCTACCGTAGATAGCAAGACATTGACCAATAAACCTGCCTCGATAAGTAGAACATTCTATACAAATTATTACACACTTAGTTACACTCCTAAAAAAAGCATGTAAATTTTGCTTCTATGTCTTTGGTATACTATTTTCACCTATAACCATTTGGTACATAATTTATTAAGCTATTTGTGCAATTTTCCCTTGCATTCAACATATTCAACGTCTCCAACAGTATACCTCTACCATTGATCACAAAATGCATAGACATTGATCACAAGTTTTAAATATCGTCAACTAAAGATGCGAGTTCACATATAGGAAAATCAAACATGGTATTATCTTTCACGAGAGTGTAAAATCGAAGCAAAATAGCGGCATTCTGACGCCTCCATTCTCTTTCAGTTGGAATCGGTAATTTGATATCTCGCTCAACCGGATCAGCAATGTATAACTCGACAAAAATCAACATACAATTGCACGGTATACAACCTCAACACAAGACACAATTACAAATACAACTTGTTCAAATAAAATTAAGCACAAAGCCACAAGTGTTATCTAATTTTCAATTTCATTTGTTTTTCTTTATCCTGAATGGCTTGATCAATACCATAGCACTGAAATCCCTCAAGGCCTCTTTTAATTCAACAATTACTCAACTTGTCTGATAGAAGACATAATGTCTCTCAAGTAAATATTTTAAATAAAATTTCAAGGAAAACGCATTAAGCGTTTTGATGGCTTCAAGTGTTTTCGACTCTGCTAACATTTTTGTTCACTCATTTTACATTCACAATATTGGTAGTTTCAGGCAAAATGGGAGGTTGCAAGGGAAAATGCGTTGGGCTATTCCAGTTAGAATCCATTCACCCCCTGTGGAAGACATGACCTTAATCTCCCACAGAGGCAGTGTGAATTTCAAATGGGGTAAACTGAGATAAAGGTAAAAATATGGAGTAAAAAACAATAAAATACATCAAAAAACTTCATAACTTTAGATCCAAGTATGCTAGACCTTTGTTGTTTTCAGTAAATGATAGCCTATTGTATGTGAAATGTAATAATTACAGTAACTCAATTTTCAAAAATGCCTCCTTTGGCCCCCATGGACCAGATCGTGTCACAATATACACCCCCCCCCCATGTGAGAGATTAATGTAATGTCTTTCAGAGGGTGTATGGATTTTAACTGGAATAGCCCATTGCAGTTTCAGGCGAAGTGGGAGGATGCAACGGAAAATCACATTTTGCTTTTAGTTATAGCAAGAACATGACACACTATTGGCTCACAAATTATTGTTACTGGTAGTTAGTAAAACATTGAAATCTTTTCATATCTGTTGATTTTCCCCGCATGTAAACTGTAAATAATTTATAAAACCATATTGCTGCTTCCTTTTAAAACCAATCCTCGTGACAGCAGATGGCACCCAATCAATAGTTTTTTATGCTTGTTGCAAATTTGTTGTGCAAGGCTGACAGCTAGCCAGCCAAGATGACAGAACAAGCTTCCACTTATGAGCCACAATACTCTCATACCTATTTGCACAGTTCTGTAACCTTCAATCAGTAACCATACCTCAACATTTGACCTCAACTTGTAGGGTATGAGTTTTAGTACCCACAGCATTTATAGGTCATTCTATGGATGTACAAACAGATAGGGGTTAAATAACTTTGCCCCAGCATATGAGTATGTTTGAGATCCTACCGTTCCATACCGACTCTTACGCTACCGTTTTCCCTCGCAGTGGAATGTATCTTTTTATGTTTACAAGGTGTTTAAGGCATGCGGGTCAGCTTGGCAGATCAACATGTACATACTCGATTACCGTAATCCAATCCAGAGTTGTAAGAAATAAGCGGAGACAAGTTTGTCCCGTGATCGTGTTACGACCGATGTGGAAGGAAACTATGTTGGTCTAGTTTTATTATGTTGTACATCACAAGTTTGGTTACATGAAAGATGTGGCAGAAACATTACCTGATAACCTTTACTATAGTGTGTCTCTTCGTAAGTTGAGAGTAGCCCTACTAGTATAGGGCCTTTTGACTGTGTTGATCCCAAACCATGCTATATCATAAAACCTGGCTATATCCAGAGAACTGCTAAACGCGCGTTAACCTAATACACAAACATAGAAGTGCAGTTTGTCCATAAGCTGGTGACGCAACCAGGTAAAATGCATGCACTGCCACTGCACTGCCACTGCACTGCGACATCCAACATGGCGTTACTCTCAACTAGCCCTACTATAGGGCCTTTTAAACACACTATATACGAGAACCGCTAAAACTCACTAACCGCGCCACCCAAAGGCTGGGGAGTTAGCAGTTACTAGCTGCAACATCCAACATTGGCACTAGTCTTAACTTGAGATGAGACATACTATATATAAAGCACAGTGTCAGTGATATAATCCAATCGGGCCAAAGGTGGCAATTGTGATAATATCAAGGTACAGTCAAAAATAGAGATAAAAAACAATAAAATACATAAGAAAATTGGCATCATAAAAGCCGATAAGCCTTCTTATCCATGTTATCTGTGATTATTTTAGGCATTGCTTGGAAGGCGGGTCCTCGGCCCAAAAGCCCGTGAAATTACTGCGGGCCCGCCTATACGCAGGGCCCGTCACATTTTGTCACCAACATCTGTATTAAGACGACTCAATGCTGACTTCAACATCGATCCGTGCATGCTTTAGTAGGCCTAAGTCCAATAAAGTGTAATATTTAAAATTGAGTTAAAGCAATGATAATTCAGCATCGAAGTGGTTACGTAATTCGCTTGGTTACCGGATCACGCTATTTTGATATGCCTTCAAGTGCCATATACTTTGTGTGGTGATTGTTTCGATCGTGGTTCATAACTCAAGCGCGTGATCCCGTTGACATAGTAACATTACGTAACTTCGATACTGAATAGTGTAAAAATATGCACCAAATGACTTAAATACGATCTTCATTTTCCAAATTGTCCAACTTCTGAGGGGAAATAAACTGGTAGCCGTTTTCGCTTCTGTTTTGGACATCCGCACACTTTATGTTTTAACATGTTTAAGCAATAATATAACCTAATAATTATAGGTCTACAGTAATCATGGTAATAGTAGTGAATAAATGTCTACGAGTGGCTTCAATTGGGCCTTCATTTTCACAAATTTTCTAACTTCTCATCAGACACCCCCTGCATCCCTGCGTATGCATAAAGAAGTTACCCTTTTCGCTTCTGCTTGCTTTGATTTTCATTATTTAACAAATTTATTGAAAAATAACACTTTGCAAAAGTTCATTCTACAAATTATACACTTTGAAAACGTGCTTGATTTGTTGTTGAGTTATGTACGTTTTACAAAAGTATAACATAACTCAAGAACCACAGGACCTACATAAGTATATCTGTGATATTTGAATTCTTCTACACGCTTGCTATGAAATGATCAATGCAATTTTGGCCAAATCTCGCTACCGCATAAGATGCTGTGAACTACCAAATCGCAACAGTTTAAAATAGTTAATTTACACAATAATAGTGAAAACTTGTCAACAAATGGCTTCAATTGGACCATCATTTCACAAATTTTCAGCTTTTTCAAATTAACATTTTAGACAATAATAGTGCCAAAATGGTCCACCAAATGGCTTCAATTAGGTTTTCATTTTGCAAAGGTTTCTCACTTCTGACGGGTGAACATCCCCCTCAGACACCCCTGAGTATGCATAAGGGCGTTACCCTTTTCGTTTCTGCTTTTGACACCCAAACCAATGTTAAAGCAATAATTTACACAATAGTGAAAACTTGTCGACAAATGACTTCAATTGGACCGTCATTTCACAAATTTTCACTTTTTTCAAATTAAAAATTGTACACAATAATAGTGATAAAATGGTCCACCAAATGGCTTCAATTAGGTTTTCATTTTGCAAAGGTTTCTCACTTCTGACGGGGTGAACATCCCCCCTCAGACACCCCCTGAGTATGCATAAGGACGTTACCCTTTTCGTTTCTGCTTTTGACACCCAAACCAATGTTAAAGCAATAATTTACACAATAGTGAAAACTTGTCGACAAATGACTTCAATTGGACCGTCATTTCACAAATTTTCACTTTTTTCAAATTAAAAATTGTACACAATAATAGTGATAAAATGGTCCACCAATTGGCTTCTATTAGGTCTTTATTTTGTAAAAGTTTCTCACTTCTGAGGGGGGCACATCCCCTCAGACACCCCTGCATTGCATAAGCTTGACTGAGCAGCGCTGCCAGCTACCGATTATTCAAGTTTGTGCCCCCTTTTCAAAAAATCCTGCATCCGCCACTGTCATATCACATAATACTTCCAGGAATTTTTATCAGATAGGATAGGATAAAGTTACTCCTCACACACCTGAAACAAGATAATACTTGCTGGGTAGGGCTAGGTAGCCAATAAAAGGTGTCACTATATTTCTGGCACCGCCCAATTTTCTTGGAATTATGCACATCCCCATCTGTCATGCAATCTGTTACATGGCTTTAGCCGGAAGAGAGAGTCTAGTATCTTACTACAACCTATATGCTTTCTAAATGTCACATTTTTATGGTATTTTCATCAAATTAAAGCCGATTAAAAAATTAAACATACAGTTCCTGAGAGACAGAGTATTGTCATCTTGTAAAATAACAATGAAATTCAAGTGAGGTCTAGTGCTCCCAGGAATGGAAGAAGCAAATTTCAAATTACATGTGCAGGGGGGGGGGGTGTATGTGTTTGTAGATATTACAAAACAATAATTTTATATGGCCTAAAGAGCACAGAAATGAGTAAAAATACTAACATAGTTTTTTATTTGCCATATCTTTGAATGAATCTACCCATAGTAAGTTTCATGACCTCTGTCAAGAAGACATAATTGAATGCTTCATTGTCAAATAATTGTGACTTAGATTGGTGACACAGTCAATACTATCCTATGAAATCAATTTACAGTAACTATGGTAACACAATTGAACAAAATCAGATTATTTTTCCACAGAAAAAAGAAAAGGTTTCATTGTTACTTAATTACCTCACCCAAGGTTTCTGATGTAGTCCTACTATGATGGGCATGAATTTAACTTTTTTCCCACACACAGATTCCTGTGAAATGGAAAAGATGAGAATCCCACAACCCAGGACTTTTTTTTCTGCTTTTTTTTGCAGTTTCTTATTTTTGAGGAGCTTATCCTGGAAGAGTGCTCAACAAATAGGAGCAATAACAAAACGTTCAGGAAGTGAAAAAAAAGAAAAGAATAGTGCTGTATTTTCCTGGAATAGGGAGTATATTAAAATACACTGTCATAAATAAAAATCCCTTTAAAAAGGATGTACCGGCAAAGGATTAAAATACAACGAGTAACATCAGATAAAATATTTTTATATAAATATACGGTAAAAAAGCGAAGAAAGTGTTTTTTTTTTTATTGCATTATTGGGCCACTACTGGTTTTTTTTGCCACAAAGTTACAAATTTCTCTTTCCTTCTTTTCTAATGAACTAAAAACAAAAACATCATATCCAATCTATACAATAAAATGTAAATTTTAAAAGCTTTTTTTGTCTAAGGTGTTTTATGTATTGTCAAGGATCTACGAGAAAAGGTGTCTCTTGCTAGTTAGACTATATCAATGAAGGATCGTAATACATTCCAAAACTGGCTGCGTTTTTTTATTCAGGCTTGAAGAATCACCACACTTGATTCATGCAGTAATTTATTGCACTCAACATATAAATGCAAACATAATTCCTCATTATTACAGACACCAAAAGATGATAAATTATCTGATGGATTATTTTAGTAATGCACTGATTTATTTGACATCTTGCGGTTACGGACTACATGTACATGCATATATTTCATATAGTAAAAACATAACCGACTCTATGATGAGATTTTGTTTGAAGTTAGAAACACTGGCTCATATCAAGCTCTGCTATTACCATTAGTACTAGCAGCGCAGGTGTAAATCCGGGGGGGGGGGGGTAAATCCCCCAATATTTTGAATTGGGGAATCGTCCATACAATCATTCTCCCCCCTCCCCATAATGTTGATGCCTTATGTGGGATTTTGGGTTTCTGACCAAATTTGAAACCTCATATTTGGCCATTTTAGCCTAAAAGGTGTCCCATATTTCACCATTTCACTTGTTTTGCGCACATTTGTACCAAAAACTTTTCACATACTTTTCCTCAAGATGATTTGACCTCTCAACATAAAGGGTCGGATTAAGGTAAAATACTTGGCAAATTATCAGCAATTGTATTGAAATGAAACTATTAGCAACCTTTGAAACATTTCAGTTTATCACCTGTAGGAGGGAAGTCTTGTAAATAAACCACAATCAAGGGAGTAAGTCCCACTGCATACTTCTAAGTGTGTAGAAAATTCCATGCGAAATGTCTTCCTTATTTAATGTATTCCCATTCTATTTCCAGCAATGTTTTATATGTTATTTCTAACAAATGTTTCATGACGTAAAATATATTTCTGACATCACATATAATCCGTCAACATATATTCGTTAGAAGATAAAAATGAAATGGATTGAATAACGAATTCTTGTCGAACAAATATTCTACTATTCGGAGTATGTATAGCCCTTAATATCCACTAGATTTCAGTACGATAAAGCTTTATTTTTTTCAAATTGCGGGGGAGAGGCTAAGAGAGAAAGAGAAAGAGGAAAAGTGAGCTAGCATCCATGAGGCTAAGGTTTCTTGTACTTTTCCATAAAAAGAGGGAGAGACGAAAAAAGGGAGAAAGGAAAAGAAAAAGAGGGGCAGAGAGTGAGAGAAAGAAGTGAGCGAGTAGGATGCAGACTAAGATTGAGGCAATACCTATGAATGATGAATCTCATAAGCGAATGAGCAATCCGTGTCATACGCAGCACACTGCCCTGGGCGGATAAACATGGGATTAACTGCAAAAGCGGGAAATACACTGTTTATCCAGGTCTGAACATCCAATCTGAAGAAATCTTGGGGTCAAAGATATCCAGAAAAGTGCATTTGAATGTGATTTACTCCAAGAAAGTATTGAAAATGTCAAAAAGTGCTAGGATCCACAACATGCTCATCTATCTGGGCACAGTTCTTTAACCCCAATACATTTGTACATTCATTGAATAACCTTTGAAAAATTGGGTACAAAAATTCATACTCTGCAACTTCAGGTCTAGTTTTGCACTATGATTGTTTTCATTAAGGTTATTGAACTATGCCACTTGGATGAGGTCATTGTGGTCCATAGTGATAGTACCCTCAATCACTTCACACTCTCAAATTGTTTGTTTTCATCAGCCATTCTCTCTGGCACCTGCATCTCTCCCACATATGCCTATTTTTATCTCCTTTTACAAATAAGCTTATTATTTACTAATTGCACTTTAAAAAAAGAGCAAATATATGAAATCAGATCTAGTTATCTCCGTCCACCTATACTTGTGTTTCATCTTGGTCAAAATAATATACGCTTAATGCAAATTATTAACTAATACAAGCAATAGTAAATACTAGAGATGGTTACAGCAAATTAAATCACATCTCTGCTACTTCAATTAATCACATTATCGGAATATATATATATATATATATTATATAAGCACTGGAAGAGCAAGCAGAATTGACATAAGTTGGGCTATTCCAGTTAAAAACCATACACCCCCTATGAAAGACAACCTTAAACTCCCACACAGGTAACCCCATTTGAAATTCACACTCCCTGTGTAGAAGATTAAGGTCATGTCTTCCATAGGGTGTATGAATTTCAACTGGAATTGTCCATTTAGACATCTAGATTATTGATAAATACAGAACAGCAACACAAATTTCTGATTAATTTTGACATTGAAATCAATTTCCTTCATATATTTGTTATTACTGATGCAGAGAAGATATATATCTTACCCTCCCCAGAATCCTTTGCAGCATAATACATTACCTCTTCACACTCCCATTACTGTGTACAGGTTCCCTTGGCCAGGCCCGTGACGCGGGGGGGTGGGGGGGGGTGCGGTGCACCCCCAAATGTGGAAAAGTATACAAAAGTCCCAAATTATGACAATTTGCGAGCACAGCGAGCAAAAAAAATCAGGGTTTTTATGCTTTTTTGGCCAAAAAAGTCCACATTTTTGAGGAAAAGTCCACTTTTTACAAAATCGCACCACCCCTGGAAAAAAAGGTCCACTTTTCAAAATCAGCACACCCCCAAAAAAAAAATCCTGCGTCACGGGCCTGCCCTTGGCCTTGTTTTCATTTTGAGAAGAGCCTCTCACTCAATATCCTGATTTATTGGAGATGGATTTTTATGACCTTTGCAATGAAAAATCCCATCGCGCAATGCATACGTAATATCTGGTCATCACCAAAAGTTGAATTCTGTTCCACTTCAATATCGCCATGTGGCACACTTGTAAATTGGCTGTTGGGAAATCTAGGCAGGTTGACCAGTGACCAGAAACCACATAAAAAAGCATGAGCTATCATGTTGTATTAGGCCTACAGCAACTCATGATAGTGATATACATACAATATATAGCACAGTGTTTTATTTCAATTTCATCCCACAATAGAAAAAACAAAACAAAACCATTCAAAGTATACATGAGCATTTACCCTGAAGTCAATCAGTCTTGGGTTACCTTCTGAGGGGGCACACCACCATAAGATTCCGCAGTCAAAAGTGCAACCCATAAGTAGTCCCTGTAAAACATAGAAATTGACCAATATGAGTCTGAGATATGTTTCTTTGTTGCCATTTGTGATGGTTTTGATGAAATTATGAGCAGAATAAATGATTTTCAATCTGCGCAAATCATATATTGATGCAATCCCAAGGCTTGAGTTTTCGACAGGTTAGAAATCACGGGATAAGGTAAAATTTAAAATGTCAAATTTGCAAAAAACTGACATTGTTGATCCATGTTCACGGAAAATAAAGCTAAAGGATCATCCCATAACCATGCACAGTCTCAGTGCTCTGCTCTATCTATCGCAGGGAATTAATTAAAAGTGATTTCTGAAAGGCTATTTTGCACTTATTTCAATGAGAAGCGTAATGGTGGTGTGTCCCCCTTCAATGTATAATACAGTTCAAACAGTCAACATCACCCAGGCATCATGACTAGTGAAATGTAGACAGCCATGTCCTATGTCCATGTACAGCATATCAGCTCTTCTTTTTGACAATCTTCAGATATAATCTTAGCAAAATAAATAATTTTAATACAGTGGTGTGGAGTGACACATGGTGTGTATCAGGTGTACCTACATTTTCATCAAAGGAGAGTGTTCACTTCCTTACAATGTACACACAACCCAGGGGCGGATTTAGGGGGGGGGGGGGCGAAGCCGGCGAGGGCCCCCCTATTTTTTGACTAGCAAAGGGCGCCGGTAAAAAAAAAAAAAAAAAATTGTAAGAAATTAAAAAAAGGAACCAATTCGCCATGAACAGCAAACAATGGGCCAAAACGTTGAGTTTTCGAGGGGTAACCCCTTTAACACATTTTTTAGTCATCGACCAAATGGCGCCCCTTTATCAAAAATTCCTGGATCCGACCCTGCAACCCTCCCGGTCCGATTCAACTCTCAGCCACTCCAATAAACTCAAATAAATTCCAAAATATGGCCCTTTTCACCCAAAAATTTGCTTGCATGTAAAAAGCAGATTTCATCCCCTACAAATTTACCTTTCTGTGCTATTTTGAACAGTTAAAAAAGGGTCATTTTGTTAATTTTGTGGATTTTTAGGGACCATTTCTCGGGTGTGGCTCAGTGTTTACTCTCTCTGGAATTTGGGTGCGCCAAATGAAGCATTTTCTCCCCAAATGGCCCCAATTTTGGCTCAGTAATTGCTCAAATTGACTAATAATTGTAATACAGCATGACAAATTTGTGTGGGCCAAATATAATTTTCACTGAGCCAAAATTGCGCCATACAGCCTCTGAGTAAACACTGGTGTGGCTACACACCTCATACCTCCTTGTGTACAAGCTTGATTCAGAATTATCTTAATTTAAAAAAAATAGTGGTGATATTTAATGCAAGAAATTTTTCTTGATGCAAAATATATTATTTTTTCTCGCTTCAACAAACATTTTAAATTTGGTTACCTTCAAGTTTTCTGATTTTATAATAAACTTAAAAGCAAATACTTTTCAGGAAGAACAGTAAAAGCACAGAAATTAACATGTTTTGAAAATGTCTACTTTGGCAGTGTGGCTACACCAGATGTGACACTTTGCATGACCAGTTGGTAACCATGTGAGGAATGTCTAATGAACATCATCATCCTCATTGATGATGGACCATCACATGATGATAATTATTATACCAGAGATCCAGTGCTCTTGGCTGCACGGAATTTCTCAAATCACAAGTGCGGCTGGATTTATTGCGTGTGTATGTGAGGAATTGTCTAATATTAGTGTCAAAAACCTTTGTGGAATTTAAAATGCTCACACTACCATGTGGAAATTAGCAGTACAGATGGCAGATTATATAGCAAAATTGAGCTACTGTCAACATGTAGTGCTCCTGGAGCACTAATCCTAACCAGTGACAAAGTCACTGTGTGTTGATGATAAATAACTCCATCAATATACAACTGCCATGATTACAGCAAGGCACTGTTAAATAATGCAACCCATGCCCATAATTGTTAACACTGAACACTGCTTTTTGCTATAGGAAGTTAAAAAGAAATGAAAAAGGAGAGAAGATGAAAGAAGTCACTTGGTACCCTATGCATTCAAACCTAAGACCCCTTGCGTGTGAAGCACACAATCTCCGACTGGTAGCCACAGAGGTTTCGCTGGCTTGGCCATGGATTGACATTTGTGCCTAACAGTGTAATTATAATGTCTGTTACTTGCAAGATACCAAATGTACATCTTTTTAACAGTCAGACCTGAAACTGAACTACTCAAGTGATAAAAGCTGAAAATGCTCAAAATAAAGCTGAAAAACAGAGTGAAATTGGAGTAAAATAGCTCAAATTGGGCTGAAAAAAAAATAAACCAAATAAATTTGTGCAAAAAAGCTGCAATCCGCTAAAAAGTCTAAAGAGTGTATGATTTATGAACAACAAAAGCACAGCAAATCTCTATAAGCATTTGCAACATTCAATTCTCTTTTATGTAATGTTTATAAAACCATGCCTTGCGAATTGTCTTTTGCAGTAAGATATAAAAGCTATAATACATTGGCAGACAGAATGAAATCTATTTCACCGGTGGGCGTAGAAGAAAGCTTAACATGGTATCAAATGATATATAGCATGCTTACAGTAAAGTACTCAAGTGCTTTAATTCAAGAGCAGAACTCCCATGTATGAGCCACTTCAGTTTCAACATGCCTGTTGGAGTACTCAGGGGGAGTTGCTATTTTCATGGGCAGGATATATTTGTTTACCAGTGTCCACTCTCTTTAGAATTGTGGTGCACCTACAAATGAAGTACAATATTTTCTCCAAAAGGCCCAATTTAGGCAAAAATGTGCATTTCTGCTGAGAATTATTTTGGAACTGATAATATCAGAGGAAAGTACCAATAACTCAATTCCTATAGACCTTTTCATATTGTGTGAATCGGCACTGGACATGTTCGCAAAATAATCACATGGACGCGAGTTACACACCCGCGTAAATACACATAAACACTCCTCAACTGCGTGCATTGACGCAACGCACAACTGGCATAAGTGCGTGCCCAAGAACTGATGACACATTTTTAAAAACTTGGTCATCACTTTGGAAAACTTCGATATGAAGAGGTCTATTGAACTATTAAAGAAATGCATACGGGTCCCCTAGGAATACATGTACCACCTATAAAAGCTTTGTATCATGATTCACAAGATGGTATAGATCGTATAGATGTAGTCAATCACATTATGTTATTGCCATATAAAAGATAAGTATCAATTCTAAACATAAATGCGATGCCATTATTAGGCAAAATAAGCCATTTGTCACAACAACTTTGCCCAAAATATGATCAAAATTGGGCTTATGCTGGTTCCTGACTCCCTAAATATGAATACTAAGTAATGATAATTAAGTACTTCTTTTGACCATATCTCGAAGTCAATTTTTGCATAAACCTTGTCACACAGGGTGTAGATTTGAAGTCTGAGTTCGAGTCAACCATTCAGGTAAACCCCATTTGAAATTCACACTCCCGTGTGGAAGCTTAATTTCATATCTTTCATAGGGGGTATGGATTTCAATCGGAATAGCCCAATTACATAGTTTTGGTTTCATTGGGCTTTCCTGATACACCAATATGGCCAATTAAAGCAAAGCATCTCCCAGCACCTGTGGATTTACAAAAATATCACCACAACAAAAATGTACCCGATTACTTTACATCAGCCAGAACCAGTTCAAGTAACATGATGCGAACATTGCAGGAACCGTATATCCAATTATCCATGAAAATCAACTTGGACATTCTTGTATAAATCCAGCACCCTTTTTTACTGTACTTCAACCCTGACGCTAATAAATCTGACAAAATCTTACAAAGCGAAGTCACTGTTTTTGACTGCATGCGATGCAATGATGCAATCACCCTAAGTCATATATGCGTGGTTTTGTTGGCCGGGCCAATGACACACCTGTGGTTACTAGTCGGCGATGGCGTTCTTGGCACCTGATAGATCTGGGGTTCCAATCTCGATAGAAACAAACAACTTCTTTGTTCATTTTCTTCCTTTAAAACTTCCTTCTTTCCTTTTACAACACCACAAAGCCCTGTTAGTGTTAGGGTTAATATATTCGTACACAACCTGGAATTATTACAAAAAACTTGAAAATGTGACTTACATGATCTATCAGTATAAAGTGTGAATATTAAACAAAATCAAAGCAAAATAGAAATGGTAAACTGTATAAGTGGTTGTTGTGGTAAATTTGTGTACTTTTGTGTAAAAATCTGTCAAGTTTCAGTGAGTTATAAGAAGTTGGAAACTTGTGTACAATAGTATGTCATTTCTCAAATCTACATGAATCTTAACAAAAAATCCTAAAAATGTCAGAAAACATTGGGGTAAACCCGAGGTTTCTATGACCGCAAAGCTCGTACTGGATTGACTGTGATGGAATCTTCTTCCTTTTGACGGATTATTTGCAGAAAACATGCCACCGTTAAGTGCTTGCTTGAGGGGAGTAACAAAGGAGATTTACAGACAGCACTTTGCCTCTCTATTTCTGCTCAAAATCCATGGATTTTGGGTGCACATTGATGTCAAGCACTTTGAATGCATAAGGCAGGCTCAACTTGTGTTTTGAACAACTTTATTTGCCAATTGTTATAGAGTATTGAGATTGATAAAAGTCAACTGATCAATAATAATCAATTGACCAATCAATCAGTCAGTCAATTTCAGAAAATTTTATACTCCCAGATGAAATAATGCACTTGTTTAACTCAAAGATACAATAAACTTTATTAACTGACTAAACAAACCAATTGATCAATTGCTTGATATATCAAGCATTTCAATCAATCAATTGATTGATTAATTAATCAATCTATTGATCAATCAATCCATTGATCAATCAATCAATCTGTTCAATAACCAACGAACCAAAGAAACAACAAACCAACCAAACAAATCCTTCAGTAGCACAGCAACAACTCTATATCTCTAAATTATCACAAATCATGTTTATCACCATTAAATTTTTTTCATGATAAATAGTTATTTTTATTTGTCAATACATTGTTGCTTTTTACAAGTGTAATATCTCATGATTACACTCAGTAATACTCTAAAACCAAAGTGTGTAAAATCACCACGGGTAACATTAATTTGATGTGATAGCCACTAAGTGTTATGACATTACCACAGCTATGGATATTTTACACCTAACATAGTCAATAATTTTGATAACATGATACCTTTATGACACCATTACTTATTAACCATATAGGTACAGAATATTTTAAAAAACAAATCACAAGTCTTACTAATATTTTATAGAAAAATTTGATTTTTTTTTGGCATTTTTGAATTCTTGGTGAATGCATTCAATAGTACAAACAGGCCTAGTCTTTATTCAGTAGTTCTTGATATATCTTGATGATAGAAACTATCAAATTATGCAAAGCGTTTTATAATTTGAATTACAATGTATTTGTTAACCTAAATGTTACACAGGTGGTACTGAAAATAGACAGCAGTAGACAGCATATAATTATCTACCTACATTTGCTATCTTTAGTAGACAGCAGACACTATTCTAGCTACAGCTGCTATCTTCAGTAGACAGCAGACAATTATCTAGCTACAGTTGCTATCTTCAGTAGACAGCAGACAATATTCTAGCTACAGTTGCTATCTTCAGTAGACAGCAGACAATTATCCAGCTACAGTTGCTATCTTCAGTAGACAGCAGACAATTATCTAGCTCGTTGTTATCTTCAGTAGACAGTATACAATTATCTAGCTACAGTTGCTATCTTCAGTAGACAGCAGACAATTATCTAGCTACAGTTGCTATCTTCAGTAGACAGCATATAATTATCTAGCTACAGCTGCTATCTTCAGTAGACAGCAGACAATTATCTAGCTACAGTTGCTATCTTCAGTAGACAGCAGACAATTATCCAGCTACAGTTGCTATCTTCAGTAGACAGCAGACAATTATCTAGCTCGTTGTTATCTTCAGTAGACAGTATACAATTATCTAGCTACAGTTGCTATCTTCAGTAGACAGCAGACAATTATCTAGCTACAGTTGCTATCTTCAGTAGACAGCAGACAATTATCTAGCTACAGCTGCTATCTTCAGTAGACAGTATACAATTATCTAGCTACAGCTGCTATCTTCAGTAGACAGTATACAATTATCTAGCTACAGTTGCTATCTTCAGTAGACAGCAGACAATTATCTAGCTACAGTTGCTATCTTCAGTAGACAGCATATAATTATCTAGCTACAGCTGCTATCTTCAGTAGACAGCAGACAATTATCTAGCTACAGTTGCTATCTTCAGTAGACAGCAGACAATTATCTAGCTACAGTTGCTATCTTCAGTAGACTGCAGACAATTATCTAGCTACAGTTGCTATCTTCAGTAGACAGCAGACAATGATCCAGCTACAGTTGCTATCTTCAGTAGACAGCAGACAATTATCCAGCTACAGTTGCTATCTTCAGTCAGTAGACAGACAGTATACAATTATCTAGCTACAGTTGCTATCTTCAGTAGACAGCAGACAATTATCTAGCTACAGTTGCTATCTTCAGTAGACAGCAGACAATTATCTAGCTACAGCTGCTATCTTCAGTAGACAGTAGACAATTATCTAGCTACAGCTGCTATCTTCAGTAGACAGTATACAATTATCTAGCTACAGTTGCTATCTTCAGTAGACAGCAGACAATTATCTAGCTACAGTTGCTATCTTCAGTAGACAGCATATAATTATCTAGCTACAGCTGCTATCTTCAGTAGACAGCAGACAATTATCTAGCTACAGTTGCTATCTTCAGTAGACAGCAGACAATTATCTAGCTACAGCTGCTATCTTCAGTAGACAGCAGACAATTATCTAGCTACAGTTGCTATCTTCAGTAGACAGCAGACAATTATCCAGCTACAGTTGCTATCTTCAGTAGACAGCAGACAATTATCTAGCTCGTTGTTATCTTCAGTAGACAGTATACAATTATCTAGCTACAGTTGCTATCTTCAGTAGACAGCAGACAATTATCTAGCTACAGTTGCTATCTTCAGTAGACAGTATACAATTATCTAGCTACAGTTGCTATCTTCAGTAGACAGCAGACAATTATCTAGCTACAGCTGCTATCTTCAGTAGACAGCAGACAATTATCTAGCTACAGTTGCTATCTTCAGTAGACAGCAGACAATTATCCAGCTACAGTTGCTATCTTCAGTAGACAGCAGACAATTATCTAGCTCGTTGTTATCTTCAGTAGACAGTATACAATTATCTAGCTACAGTTGCTATCTTCAGTAGACAGCAGACAATTATCTAGCTACAGTTGCTATCTTCAGTAGACAGCAGACAATTATCTAGCTACAGCTGCTATCTTCAGTAGACAGTATACAATTATCTAGCTACAGCTGCTATCTTCAGTAGACAGTATACAATTATCTAGCTACAGTTGCTATCTTCAGTAGACAGCAGACAATTATCTAGCTACAGTTGCTATCTTCAGTAGACAGCATATAATTATCTAGCTACAGCTGCTATCTTCAGTAGACAGCAGACAATTATCTAGCTACAGTTGCTATCTTCAGTAGACAGCAGACAATTATCTAGCTACAGCTGCTATCTTCAGTAGACAGCAGACAATTATCTAGCTACAGCTGCTATCTTCAGTAGACAGCAGACAATTATCCAGCTACAGTTGCTATCTTCAGTAGACAGCAGACAATTATCTAGCTCGTTGTTATCTTCAGTAGACAGTATACAATTATCTAGCTACAGTTGCTATCTTCAGTAGACAGCAGACAATTATCTAGCTACAGTTGCTATCTTCAGTAGACAGCAGACAATTATCTAGCTACAGCTGCTATCTTCAGTAGACAGCAGACAATTATCTAGCTACAGTTGCTATCTTCAGTAGACAGCAGACAATTATCCAGCTACAGTTGCTATCTTCAGTAGACAGCAGACAATTATCTAGCTCGTTGTTATCTTCAGTAGACAGTATACAATTATCTAGCTACAGTTGCTATCTTCAGTAGACAGCAGACAATTATCTAGCTACAGTTGCTATCTTCAGTAGACAGCAGACAATTATCTATCTACAGTTGCTATTTTCAGTAAACAGCAGACAATTATCTAGCTACAGTTGCTATCTTCAGTAGACAGCAGAAAATTATCTAGCTACAGTTGCTATCCACAGTAGACAACAGACAATTATCTAGCTACAGTTGTTATCCTCAGTAGACAGCAGACAATTATCTAGCTACAGTTGCTATCTTCAGTAGACAGCAGACAATTATCTAGCTACAGTTACTATTTTCAGTAAACAGCAGACAATTATCTAGCTACAGTTGCTATTTTCAGTAGACAGCAGACAATTATCCAGCTACAGTTGCTATCTTCAATAGACAGCATACAATTATCTAGCTACAGTTGCTATCTTCAGTAGACAGCAGACAATTATCCAGCTACAGTTGCTATCCTCAGTAAACAGCAGACAATTATCTAGCTACAGTTGCTATCTTCAGTAGACAGCAGAAAATTATCTAGCTACAGTTGCTATCCACAGTAGACAACAGACAATTATCTAGCTACAGTTGTTATCCTCAGTAGACAGCAGACAATTATCTAGCTACAGTTGCTATCTTCAGTAGACAGCAGACAATTATCTAGCTACAGTTACTATTTTCAGTAAACAGCAGACAATTATCTAGCTACAGTTGCTATTTTCAGTAGACAGCAGACAATTATCCAGCTACAGTTGCTATCTTCAATAGACAGCATACAATTATCTAGCTACAGTTGCTATTTTCAGTAGACAGCAGACAATTATCCAGCTACAGTTGCTATCCTCAGTAAACAGCAGACAATTATCTAGCTACAGTTGCTATCTTCAGTAGACAGCAGACAATTATCCAGCTACAGTTGCTATCCTCAGTAAACAGCAGACAATTATCTAGCTACAGTTGCTATCTTCAGTAGACAGACAATTATCAAGCTACAGTTGCTATCTTCAATAGACAGCATACAATTATCTAGCTACAGTTGCTATCTTCAGTAGACAGCAGACAATTATCCAGCTACAGTTGCTATCCTCAGTAAACAGCAGACAATTATCTAGCTACAGTTGCTATCTTCAGTAGACAGACAATTATCAAGCTACAGTTGCTATCTTCAGTAGACAGCATACAATTATCTAGCTACAGTTGCTATCTTCAGTAGACAGCAGACAATTATCTAGCTACAGTTACTATTTTCAGTAAACAGCAGACAATTATCTAGCTACAGTTGCTATTTTCAGTAGACAGCAGACAATTATCCAGCTACAGTTGCTATCTTCAATAGACAGCATACAATTATCTAGCTACAGTTGCTATCTTCAGTAGACAGCAGACAATTATCCAGCTACAGTTGCTATCCTCAGTAAACAGCAGACAATTATCTAGCTACAGTTGCTATCTTCAGTAGACAGACAATTATCAAGCTACAGTTGCTATCTTCAGTAGACAGCATACAATTATCTAGCTACAGTTGCTATCTTCAGTAGACAGCAGACAATTATCTAGCTACAGTTGCTATCTTCAGTAAACAGCAGACAATTATCTAGCTACATTTGCTATCTTCAGTAGACAGCAGACAATTATCTAGTTACAGTTGCTATCTTCAGTAAACAGCAGACAATTATCTAGCTACAGTTGCTATCTTCAGTAGACAGCAGACAATTATCTAGCTACAGTTGCTATCTTCAGTAGACAGCAGACAATTATCTAGCTACAGCTGCTATCTTCAGCAGACAGCAGACAATTATCTAGCTGCAGTTGCTATCTTCAGTAGACAGCAGACAATTATCTAGCTACAGTTGCTATCTTCAGTAGACAGCATATAATTATCTAGCTACAGCTGCTATCTTCAGTAGACAGCAGACAATTATCTAGCTACAGTTGCTATCTTCAGTAGACAGCAGACAATTATCTAGCTACAGTTGCTATCTTCAGTAGACAGCAGATAATTATCTAGCTACAGTTGCTATCTTCAGTAGACAGCAGAAAATTATCTAGCTACAGTTGCTATCTTCAGTAGACATCTAGCTACAGTTGCTATCTTCAGTAGACATCAGACACTTATCTAGCTAACCCCATTAGTACTGCATGCTGATTGGTTAGAAGAAGAGTATTATGAGTTATTGAGCCAATCAGCTACATGGTAAGAAAAGCGGTAGGCTGGAGAGGATTGAGCTTATTTTAAAAGCTGTATGTTAATTGGTCACTCAGATGAATAAATCAAACAATCAACCATAAGAATTGCTGTAAGAAAGGCAATACTTCTTAAGGGGTTAATACCATCCAATATCTATGTGTGTATATATAACCAAATTAAGAAGCTTAGTTCTTGCACTGCCATTACCGTGATAAAGAGAGTATTACGGAAAGAAAATATCCCACCCGGGAAACGATACTACCACCTCGGGTTTTTAAGAACATTGAAAGCAGACTTACATTACTAGCACTGGTTGTATAAACATGCTCATGCATAACATTGTGTCATAACAGCTAGCTTGTTGATGGCACTAGCAAGGCGATAGAAATATAATGTTTTCCTCGGTTCAAAAATTTTATGAGAGCTCTTGCAAAGATTTCTATAAACTAGATATACGGTATATATTTTGGTTCTTACGAAACCATGCATGTGATACTTCCTTTGGTAATATTAAAGGCCCACTCAGTGATTTTCTGTAGAAAATATTTTATGTAACGCACCAAGAAATGATCAACAATAATATTTAAGCCAATTTGATCACAATATATCATGTCTATTGCATAAGACATGTAAATATAATTGAAGACCGAATTAAAAAGACTAGTTTAGGCACGATGTGATTGGTTGCTGATCTGCACAGTACACAGTTTTTGTTCTGGTTGACAGGAAGTCATACGCAAACTAGTCTTTTTTTATTTCGGTCTTCAATTATAACTGCCCTGAAAGTGTTAATTGCTATTCTTGGTGTCTATACTGGTAGCACCGAATGTAGTGCCGAATTTGGAAGTCTTGTCGTGCAATAAGAAAAAAAATAGAAGTAATAATTATACTTAAGTAGAGATATTAAAGCTTCAGCTAGTATCAGGGGTAGCGTTAACCCCCGATCAGGGGTGAATGACCCCCTAAATTTAAAAAATATAAATTTTTCACCCTCCATATATTGGGAATGTGCAAGCTCGGGAGTGAACTCTGACCCTCTACTTTTGGACCTTACTCCTATCCCTGACTACACTGCAAAATATTTTTCACCCCTGAGATTTAATTTTCACCCCATGTATTTGGATTTTCTGCAAGCTCGGGAGTGAAAAACACGGGAAAACAACCCCCGACTTTCGGGCCTTAATGCTACCCCTGGCTAGTATGTCTATGTTGTATTTAATAAATGGCCTTTGACTTGCCTGTGATACTAACATTTTATAACAAAGGTGCGAACATTTTTATGATTTTTATAGTCCTCCTCTGCATGAGGAATTCACTGAATGGGCCTTTAATCTTCCAAGATGCCACATGCATGATACATTAGTGTTAATATTCCATAGATTCTGGTTACCATGTGGTCACAACTGACCTAATTGCCAGCACAATGTGACAAAATTGATCTTCCAGACATGATGTTTACTTCTAAACAAAAACACATGAAGGGTTGTGCAAAGACATATACTTAGTATATCAAGTCCCATTTAAAGCCATAATGTACGATCTTATAACATGAAATTGATTACTTTTTTCAAACCTGATTTTTTGGCATATTTGTAATGTTTACACATGTCCCAACTTGCACCTAAATGGAATTGGCCCAAATTTGTTGTCTTTGTAGGTCAACAGAGCAAAGTTCGACATATTATCATAATTTAAAAATTTTGATAATATGTCCTCCCATAGAACTGTGTGTTAAATGGCCAAAATAACGAATGGGGTTTCTTTCACTTTACCTTCTTATTTCAACCTAAAATGGACAGCAACCCTTCTCGTCAGTTATTACTAATATCATTTCAACATTTTGAATAAAGGATAACAAAATCAAAATTTGATGGAAATCGTACATTAAGGCTTTAATAAAAAACAAATGAACCAAAAATCAAAGGAAATATGAGCACGCAAATCAATTCCTTTCCCATTTACGCGCTGACAACTATATAATTCAGTGCTTGTGAAACAAACTGTCAAGAGTTTCATTCATTTGGGAAGTAAATTATAAAGAACAATTTAATAAATATGCGATGTACAAACAAACACCATAGACATGCTGATTCAATTTTAGAGTTTGCTGAAAGTCATAAACAGCATTTGATACCCTATTCTGTTTGAGTATGCTTCTCAAGTTGAAACATGTATTAGAGCTCGCTATAGGGGTAGAAGTGTGATAACATGCATGGCTACTAGTTCTGAAGTATTCAAAAGCTTCTAAAAGAAACTTAATTGCAATCAACATAATACAAAAAAGCCCGTCCAAACTAATTACTCAAATTATTTAGCCAATAGTGTTTTTACTTAACAAACACACACGCAATCTGTTAGAATCTAAGCCCTGGTAGAGGGGAAAAGGTTATGACACCATATGACCCTACAGACCCCTCCTTAGTTCCTGCTTATATACCCTCTACCCCTTATTCATTATATTTATAGGAAACGTTATGACTTTTTGTATTTTCTTCAGTGGTGGTGCATATGCCCCCAGTTAGAACTCTTTCCCCCTGTCCCCCCCCAGTAAAAACCCCAAATTACGAAAATTTCCACTGTTTGTGGCAATTTTGCGCAAAATTGGTTTATTTCCCTGTGTCCCCCTGATATTGACTTTGCCCCCAATGCCCCCCCCAAAAAAAAATTCCTGGTGCCGCCATTGATTTTCTTACTCTGAAAGCAAAATTCTGTGATATCATGTCAAGTAGAGCTGAACATTAAACCAATATAAAGTCCCGACTTATTCTCAGCTCAGCAATTTTGGGCTTCCAGTTCATTCCTGAGACTTGATGTTTTTGTCAAACCATTTGACTTTTAGCTGCACTATTTTCAATGCTTTCGTTCCCTCCGGTCCTTTATTTAGTTGTGAAGAACACCAATAATAGAAGCCAATTGAGGCATACTGCACTACAGGTTGAATCTTGCTTGCAACTAGAGACAAATTATTTAACACTTTCTGTGAGTGTATTGTATGCTAAGCTTAGCTGAGGGATTTGAATGCGTCTACAATGCTGTTAAATATTCCGTAGTGTGAATTTGTTGTGATCAGTCACGTAGCTAGGTGGGAGGCAGGGGGCAGAGTGCCCCCCTGACAAAATACGAGAGAGAAAATCAGAAAGGCAAAGGGAGAGAAAAGAGGGACGGAGCCTGTGCTGGGAGAGCAATGGTGAGCTTGGGAGAAGAAGAAAAAGTAGAGAGAGGGCAATGTACTAATTAAGTTATTAGAGTGTTTGGCTCTGTTACAAGAGGACCTGGGTTCAACTACATTGCATATTGCTAATGCAGCTTGAGACAAAGATCTCACAGTCAGTTCCCTCCAGTCCTTTATTTAGTTGTGAAGCACACCAATAATAGAAACCAATTGAGGAATAATCATGCATACTGCACTACAGGTTGAATCTTGCTTGCAACTAGAGACAAATTATTTAACACTTTCTGTGAGTGCATTGTATGCTAAGCTTAGCTAAGGGATTTGAATGCGTCTACAATGCTGTTAAATATTCTGTAGTGTGAATTTGTTGTGATCAGTCACGTAGCTATGTGGGAGGCAGGGGGCAGAGTGCCCCCCTGACAAAATATGAGAGAGAAAATCAGGAGGGCAAAGGGAGAGAAAAGGGGAAAGAAGTCTGTGCGGGGAGAGCAATGGTGAGCTTGAGAGAAGAAGAAAAAGTAGAGAGAGGGCAATGTACTAATTAAGTTAATAGAGTGTTTGGCTCTGTTACCAGAGGACCTGGGTTCAACTACATTTGGATTGCATTGCGGATGCAGCTTGAGACAAAGATCTCACAGTCAGTTCCCTCCAGTCCTTTATTTAGTTGTGAAGCACACCAATAATAGAAACCAATTGAGGAATAATCATGCATACTGCACTACAGGTTGAATCTTGCTTGCAACTAGAGACAAATTATTTAACACTTTCTGTGAGTGCATTGTATGCTAAGCTTAGCTAAGGGATTTGAATGTGTCTACAATGCAGTTAAATATTCTGTAGTGTGAATTTGTTGTGATCAGTCACATAGCCAGGTGGGAGGCAGGGGGCAGAGTGCCCCCCTGACAAAATATGAGAGAGAAATTCAGGAAGGCAAAGGGAGAGAAAAGGGGGACGGAGCCTGTGCGGGAGAGCAATGGTGAGCTTGAGAGAAGATGAAATAGAAGAGAGAGGGCAATGTACTAATTAAGTTATTAGAGTGTTTGGCTCTGTTACCAGAGGACCTGGGTTCAACTACATCGCATATTGCAGATGTATCTTGAGACAAAGATCTCACAGTCAGTTCCCTCCGGTCCTTTATTTAGTTGTGAAGCACACCAATAATAGAAGCCAATTGAGGAATAATCATGCATACTGCACTACAGGTTGAATCTTGCTTGCAACTAGAGACAAATTATTTAACACTTTCTGTGAGTGCATTGTATGCTAAGCTTAGCTGAGGGATTGAATGCGTCTACAATGCTGTTAAATATTCTGTAGTGTGAATTTGTTGTGATCAGTCACGTAGCCATGTGGGTGGCAGGGGGAAGAGTGCCCCCCTGACAAAATACGAGAGAGAAAATCAGGAAGGCAAAGGGAGAGAAAAGGGGGATGGAAGCCTGTGTGGAGAGAGCAATGGAGAGCTTGAGAGAAGAAGAAAAAGTAGAGAGAGGGCAATGTACTAATTAAGTTATTAGAGTGTTTGGCTCGTTACAAGAGGACCTGGGTTCAACTACATTTGGATTGCATTGCAGATGTATCTTGAGACAAAGATCTCACAGTCAGTTCCCTCCGGTCCTTTATTTAGTTGTGAAGCACACCAATAATAGAAGCCAATTGAGGAATAATCATGCATACTGCACTACAGGTTGCATCTTGCTTGCAACTAGAGACAAATTATTTAACACTTTCTGTGAGTGCATTGTATGCTAAGCTTAGCTGAGGGATTCAAATGTGTCTACAATGCTGTTAAATATTCTGTAGTGTGAATTTGTTGTGCTCAGTCACGTAGCTATGTGGGAGGCAGGGGGCAGAGTGCCCCCCTGATAAAATATGAGAGAGAAAATCAGGAAGGCAATGGTGAGCTTGAGAGAAGAAGAAAAAGTAGAGAGAGGGCAATGTACTAATTAAGTTATTAGAGTGTTTGGCTCTGTTACCAGAGGACCAGGGTTCAACTACATTGCATATTGCTGATGCAGCTTGAGACAAAGATCTCACAGTCAGTTCCCTCCAGTCCTTTATTTAGTTGTGAAGCACACCAATAATGGAAGCCAATTGAGGAATAATCATGCATACTGCACTACAGGTTGAATCTTGCTTGCAACTAGAGACAAATTATTTAACACTTTCTGTGAGTGTATTGTATGCTAAGCTTAGCTAAGGGATTTGAATGTGTCTACAATGCTGTTAAATATTCTGTAGTGTGAATTTGTTGTGATCAGTCACGTAGCCAGGTGGGAGGCAGGGGGCAGAGTGCCCCCCTGACAAAATACGAGACAGAAAATCAGGAAGCCAAAGGGAGAGAAAAGGGGAAAGGAGCCTGTGTGGAGAGAGCAATGGAGAGCTTGAGAGAAAAAAGAAAGAGAGAGCAATATACTAATTAAGTTATTAGAGTGTTTGGCTCGGTTACAAGAGGTCCTGGGTTCAACTACATTTGGATTGCATTGCGGATGTAGCTTGAGACAAAGATCTCATAGTCAGTTCCAATGATGATAACACCTAGATGCTTAAGAGCTCTTGAACATAATTTTTTAGATATGGCTCTATACCTCAAAAAATGGATTTTTCTGATATTTTGTGCAATGATGCATGTTAGGGTGTTGACTACTTGTGTGACTAAAAAATTCAAAAATCGGCTCGTTGCCATGGAAACGGCCAAAACCAGATTCTGTCATTTTGGGCCAAATTGGCACTGAAATTAGTTTAAAAACATGTTATATCAAGTGTTCTCTGCATCTAAGCCATATAATGCTGGAACATTACATTAATTTCTTGTGAAAGGACATCTATTCCTCTGATGATCAGTATATTTAGAGGTCAATAAGTTATTCTTAAGGGTACGTGCAGAGCCCATCTGTCAGGTGTATTTTCACTTTTTCAAACAATGTCATTTTAGCACCTAACATATCATCATGAAAATCAATAACCCGGTGTTGCCAGGATTTTGTCCATTCTAGTGTGGATAGTACAAGCTAGGTACTTTACATTTTAGTAAGAATCAGCTTGGGCAAATGCTACTTCTAAATACAGTGTTGCCAGAAAAACCGGTATTTCTGCAAATTGACATTTTGTCAAATTACCCATTTTTGTCACAATTTTGTGCATTTTGACAATAATTTCCTTCAAGGTGAATCCAAAAACACTTTTTCATCTTTGTTAATACTGTAATAACTAAACTCAAAATTAGTGTTGCCAGAATTCTTGATAAAACACCCAATATTAGCATTTTACTGATAATATGATTTTTTCTTGATGCATTGGTTAGGAAATGCTTATTTCTAATTTTCATACATCGAATGTACATAGTAGGCATATAGAGATTGTTATATGAATGTTTAAACACTAGAGCACAAAATAAGTGTTGCTAGAATTCTTGATAAAACGCCCAAAATCATATATAGTCCACTCACGCTAAAGTTGACAACATCAAAATTTGGTTTACTATCATCAATAGCTTGTCCTAAAAAGCCTTTTCAAATTTTGAAAACCCCACAATTTTAGTATTATCTAGTACAAAGTTATGGTCAAGGTATATGGGTATTAATTTTGGTCTTTGTTTTCTATTGGATTTTGCCACCTTATTTTGCCAATACAGTTACTGGTGACTTAAGCTAAGGCCATGATTTCTCCGTGATACGGAAAACGGAAAAATTCACGGAATTCGGGTTTGCTCGTGAACGGAAATTTGAAAATGCCACAAAATAGTGAAAAACTATGCAAAATGTCTACCTTTTGTGTTGATTTGCAAAATAAAACAAAGGAAAGTGATCATTTAGCAGTAATCAACCATTAAACAATCCATTCTAGCATTAATTCTAGGCCTTCGCTGCAAGACTCTGGCCATACTACAATAAAAGGTAAGACAAAATACACTTTAAAATAAACATGTTTGTTTTAACCTTTTAGGGCTTTATAATTATGTGGAAAACGGAAAATCCAATTTGTAACACGGATTTTAAATTTTGTAACACGGATAAATCATGGCTTTAATATAAGCCTTAGTGGATTGGATCAATATCAATATCAATAATATCAAACATAATAAAGAAATATTAATATCAATATCAATAATAATCAAAAATATTAATATCAATATCAATAATAATAAAAACTATTAACATCGATATCAATAATAAACAAATTAGTGATATCAATATGAGTAAAAATCAAATATTTTAATATCAATATCAATAATAATCAAATATATTAATACCAATATCAATAATAATCGAACAAATTAATATCGATATCAATAATAATCTAAAATATTAACATCAATATCAAGAATAATCAAAAATATTAATATCAATATCAATAATAGGCCTAGTCAAAAATATTAACATCGATATCAATAATAATCAAAATGATTGATATCAATATCAATAATAATCAAAATTGTTTAATATAAATATCAATAATAATCAAATATATTAATATCAATATCAATAATAATCAAACAAATTAATATCGATATCAATAATAATCAAAAATATTAACATCAATATCAAGAATAATCAAAAATATTAATATCAATATCAATAATAAATCAAATATATTAATATCAATAATAATCAAATAAATTAATATCGATATCAATAATAATCAAAAATATTAACATCAATATCTAGAATAATCAAAAATATTAATATCAATAATAATAAAAAAATATTAATATCAATATCAATAATAGTCAAAAATATTAACATCGATATCAATAATAATCAAAATTATTGATATCAATATCAATAATAATCAAAAAATTTTAATATAAATATCAATAATAATCAAATATATTAATATCAATATCAATAATAATCAAACAAATTAATATCGATATCAATAATAATCAAAAAATTTAATATCAATATCAATAATAATCAAATATATTAATATCAATATCAATAATAATCAAACAAATTAATATCGATATCAATATTAATCAAAAATATTAACATCAATATCAAGAATAATCAAAAATATTGATATCAATATCAATAATAATCAAATATATTACGGTAATATCAATATCAATACTAATCAACCAAATTAATATCGATATCAATAATAATCAAACATATTAACATCAATATCAATAATAATCAAACATATTAATATCGAGATCAATAATAATCAAAAGTATTAATATTAATATGAATAATTATCAAAATATCAATATCAATCATCAAAAATATTAATATCAATAACAATTTTAAAATATTAAAATATTTTTGATTATTATTGATATTAATATTTTTTATTGTTATTGATATTGATGTTAATATTTTTTATTATTAGTGATATTGATAGTTTTGATTATTAGTGATATTGATATTAACATTTTGAATATTATTGATATTGATATTAATATTTTGAAAATTATTGGTATTGGTATTAATATTTTGATTATAAATGATATTGATATGAATATTTTTTATTATTATCGATATTGATATTAATATTTTGGATTATTATTGATATTAACCCTAGAACTACAAAGTACCAACTCCCTAAGATCTTTTATCTGCTGTAAAAACGCGTGCATTTACGCCCAAACGACCTAAGCTAATCGTAGATCCATCCTTTGGTGAGGCCCACTTTCAATGATTTTCATTTCGCTCATATAAAATTATTATAAGCTACTGACTTTTTACTTGTTAGTTAGGTTGAAATGGTCATTTCCTTTTATATTTAGGAGAAAATTCGGTCAAAATCAAATTTTGTGGAATTTTTAGCGAAAATCAATTTTCTCTATACTTTTGTACATGCTGGTATTTCCCAAATTTGCATGGGCGCCTTTACATTATGAAGTCATAGCGACATTATGTGGGGAATGTTTGTACTTATTGGTATCACTGGATAGAGGAAACCCATAGCTATACATTGTTACCAAATATAACGGACTTAACGGTATATGACGTTTATAATTGAAAATTAGGGGGTATTGCAACCCACCTTCGTAATCCGTGTTACAAAATATCATGGCTTTAAAAGTACCGGTAGTTCTAGTGTTAATGTTATTATTTTTGATAATTGTTGATATTGATGTTAATATTTTGGATTATTATTGATATTGATATTAATATTTTGGATTATTATTGATAATGATGTTAATATTTTTGATATTATTATTAATATTGATGATAGTAAACCAAATTTTGACGTTGTCAACTTAAGCGTAAGTGGACTGGATCGTGGCACATATAAATATATATATGATTTTGGGTGTTTTATCAAGAATTCTGGCAACACTTCTTTTGTGCTCTGGTGTTTAAACATTCATATAACAATCTATACTATATACATTCGATGTATGAAAATTAGAAATAAGCATTTCCTAACCAAATCATGAACAAAAATTCATACTATCAGTAAAATGCTAATATTGGGTGTTTTATCAAGAATTCTGGCAACACTAATTTTGAGTTTCAGTATTTAGATATTTAAAGAGACTAAAAGTGTTGTTTGGAATCACGTTGAAGGAAACTATTTGTCAAAATGCACAAAATTGTGACAAAAAGGCGTAATTTGACAAAATGTCAATTTGCAGAAATACCGGTTTTTCTGGCAACACTGTGTTTAGAAGTAACATTTGCCCAAGCTGATTTTTGCTAAAATGTAAAGTACCCAGCTTGCACTATCCACACTAGAATGGACAAAATCCTGGCAACACGGGTTGTTGATTTTCATGATGATATTTTAGGTGCTAAAATGACATTTTTGAAAAAGTGAAAATACACCTGACAGATGGGCTCTGCACGTACCCTTAAGAATAACTTTTTGACCTTTAAGTATGCTGATCATCAGATGAATAAATGTCCTTTCACAAGAACTTAATGTAATGTTCCAGCATTATATGACTTAGATACAGCAAACACTTGAAATAACATGTTTTTAAACTAATTTCAGTGCCGATTTGGCCCAAAATGACAGAATCTGGTTTTTGGCCGTTTCCATGGCAACGAGCCGATTTTTGATTTTTTTTAGTCACACAAGTAGTCTACACCCTAACATGTATTATTGCACAAAATATCAGAAAAATCTATTTTTTGAGGTATAGAGCCACATCTAAAAAATTATGTTCAAGAGCTCTTAAATACCTCAAGTTAAGTAATAATAAGCTTTCGATATGGTAAAATATATCTTAAACGGAGTTGAAAACATCGTAGTGGACCTGTCACTTTAAACAAAGTTGAAAGTTACATTTAAACAGAGCTTACAAAGTAGAACACTAAGTACATGTATAAAACACAGACAATGCTCTAGTGTGCCTATACACTAGCTACAGCCAAGCCAGGACACGATGTAAATTGAAGTCATGACTTAAACAGAACTGAGGTTGGTCTGGCGTACGGTCTCCATTATCAAAGCTCGGAAACCAAAATTGAAATGGGCACGCACATATGAAGAGGTTTATACAAGAAGCTATCTGCAATAGCTGCCCTATAGACATTTGCCAATTTCTGCATTCTGTATCGTATACAAATCTAAAGATATGACATTTGGCAGCTATTGCATATGGAACCATCTTTCACTATCCCCCTCAATATCGTTTGCTAAACAAGAGCAGTATACCTGACTATATCTCAAGTCAGAGCATTCTAATTTTGCAATTCCCGAAAGCTATTTTGGTGGCGGAGTAGTCGGCGGCGATTTCGCTCTCTTCGTAGCAAACGGGAACATGATCGTAATGTAAACCACACGTAAGGGATTGGGATCTCCCGTTACAACAAATGTACTTTATGTGAAGTGAATAATGGCACAACAAGTAGCATATGTTTTGATTTTATACTCTGTCTGGAATGATGTGTCAATTAATTCAATTCTAACACTTTACTGTTTTGTGTAAATGTACTGCATGCATACCAAATTTAACATTTGATGCTGTTGATGTTTATGACAAATACTAATAACAGTCATGTTTTAGGTAGTTTTTTTTTCTATAAATCTTTATATGTGTATCCAAGTCTTGTCTGGGCCATTCCATTTAAAATCCACACTACCAGGACTACCCCTGTGGAAGATTTAGCTAAAGTCTTCCACAAAAGCAGTATGAGTTTTGAAAACAATAAACAATTCAGTTAACTTCCATTTGAAATACTCACTTTAGTTGTGGAAGATATGGGTAAAGCCATAACACAAGGGGAGTATGGGCTTCAAAATGTTTAACCCTGACAGCTCCTGACCAATTACATTTGAAAAACATACTCCCTCTATGGAAGATATTTCCAAAATCTTCCACAGGGGTAGTGTGGATTTCAATTGGAACAACTCATATGTGCTTGCTACTAAAAACTTTAAAAAACCCAACAAAACATTCTATTCAAACAACAATTCCAACTATAAGAATGGACACAACAACAGCAACAACCCATAATAACTACACTGTAAATAAAAAACACAGCTAAATAACAGCAAAGCAAATTGACCTCCCAATTTTCCTGTAAATGCTCAATTCTAATAATCCTCAGGGTGTTTTCTTATTTTCTTTACCAGTACAGGAGGAAATCCTGACACTTCATGACCTTAAAATCGGAGGTCAACAAACACCAATACATAGCCATAGGCAAAGAACCAGCAACCTGGTGGAGTATCACATAGGATATCTTACATTTCCCATAATGCATTTCTTCCATTTCAATTTTCTGTACTAATTTGCTATCTTGCATATCATGGGGCGATAGTGATGGAATGTACCTCAATGAATTCCACATCCAGATCTTGCAAAATATGATAATTTCTTGACTATTGACCCATGTTCAGCCCCCCGGCCCCCAACTCAACACAAAAGTTGACAAACATGAGAGTTACCAAATTGCGCGGAAAAGGGGCAATTTTTTTACCAGTAGCAAGGACCGTGAAATCGTGAAATTTGACAGTGAAATGAGCATAATAGGGGTATTTAATTTGCACTGTCCGTGAAATTTGACAGTGAAATCAGCAAAATAGGGGTAATAATTTGCACTGTCCCCAAAATTTGCATGGATAAAAGGGGTACTTGAGAAAATCCAGAAATTTTATGTCAATATTTAGTGCTGTGTCATTGATAAGGGGTGTTTGAAATTCTAATCATTGAAAAGGGGTGTTTGAAATTCTAGTCATTGAAAACCACAAAAAAGAGGTTGTTTTGGGCCAAGTCCTTGATTTTTGCATGAAAAAAAGGGGGAAGGGGAAAAAATTTGATGAAAAATCATTGCAAAGGGGGCCTTTGAAAGATTTGGTAACTCTCATGGTTGTCAACTTTTGTGTTGAGTTGGGGGCCGGGGTTCAGCCAGTCTATTCTAAAAATAAAAACAAAGGGAAGTGTCATTTGATGAAATGACATGATGTATCATGTTGCAGAGGATTCTGGGAAGGGTAGGATATCTTCTTTGGTGGAATATATGGAAAACAACAAAGCAAAGTCACTAGCATCTCAAACATCCTCATCTGTAAAGACACAATTCTTTGACCCCAGTGTGTTTGTATATCACAATGACCTTTGAATGTGTTGGATACAAATAACTCATCCTCTTCAACTTCAAGGTCAACTTGTAAGGTATCACTGTTGAATGGCGGTTCATAAGCTGTGCCATTTGGTATGAACCTATTCTGGTTTAGAGAGTGACTGCTCCTTCATCTCCCCAGTTTCATTTATCATCAGTGGTAATCAAACTTGGATGCTTCAGGGACTGTTCAATGTTTATGCCAAGGGGTGAATTGCATAAATAGAAAAAAATAGACAAATATTTTTGTTTCCCCCTTACATCTGCTCAAAATTTTTAATGCACCCCTTATTTTCCCATTTCCTTCATTTCAAACTTAACATCCCCCTCATGGTTCAAATAAAATATTCAGACCCCCCCCCCCCCCCGACTACCAAAAGTTTTCACCTTCCTCCTCAAATCCCACGGTGTAAATATTGACTGGCCCCTAAGCTTGCTCAATCTATGTTGACTGTGTGGAATGGTGTTGCTTTAGTTGATGTATGTATTCATCTACTGTAGATAGCAACATTGATTTTTATACATACGGCTGCAACCCAGACTACAATATCACCTACAAGCATCATGTGACAAAAAAGTCAAGAAAGATAAGCTACAATCACAGAAGATATCTTACCCTTCCCAGAATCCTTTGCAACATCATCTCATTACATCATATGACACTCCCATTACTTTGTACAGGTTTCCTTTGTTTTCATGTTGAGAATAGACTGGCTGAACATAGGCTGATAGTCAAGAAATAAACATATTTTGCAAGATCGGGAAGTGCTTTGTTCATTGAGATACTTTTTGTCATTATTGACCTATGCTGCACAAGATAGCAAATCAGTACAAAAAACTGAAATAGAAGAAATGCATTGTGGGAAGTTTAAGATGTCTTCTCTGGGCTACAATGTAGGCTGGAAATTTTTTGGAGCATGTCAAATGTGTCTGTCTGTGACTCTGTTTTCTATTTTTCTAAATAACACAAATTTCGCACACACACACAAAAAACATTCATTGTTTGAAAATTTTGAAGATTTTAGTAATTCAATTAAAAATTTTTAACCTCTTATAAAATATTCCTGAAGAAGCACACTTTATTATTATTTGTTCCTCAGATAAATCACACATATTGAGCCATATATATTGATGTAACACGCTCCAAATCACACTATTAGCTCAGGGCTTTTGCAGTTCTTTGAAAATTAGCTGTTTTCCACTGCCCCCGCTTTCCTCTCAATTAAAGGAGAACTGGCAAAGTAAGGTACTAAATAGCGAAACTAAATGCAGAACTATTCTGAGCAATAATGAAAATGGCTCTAAAGAGTCATAAACCTGAGGCTAATTTAGCACTGAGCTGCTCTGAGAAATCAGGCAATATAGCCAAACTATTTGGCAGTCAATCAAGAACAATGATAAAGGTTCATTTTGATTGCAATTAAAGTAAAGGTTTGCCAGTTTCCTATCATCCAGTAAAGATTACCATATTGACTTGAGAGTATATGGTATCTTCTGAAGATAACAATTTATTAAGCAATATTTTGCTGAAAAAAATCACTCTTTCAAGTTAATCAAGCAATATAGCCCAACTATTTTGCAGTCAATCAGTTAAGCATGAGGATGAAGATTTCATTTTGATTGCAACTATTCACTGTGGATAGCCTCATCCCAATGGCATACTCTAATAACCTCAATTAAACAATCATAGTGCAAAATTTGACCTCAAATTGCAGAGTATGAGTTTTTGTACCCAAATTTTTAAAGATCATTCAATGAATGTACAGATGTATAGGAGCTAGAAAACTGTGTCCCTGATAGATGAGCATGTCATGATGAGCATGTCATGTACATGTAGTGAGTGTCCTATCCAGTAAAGATTAGTCTGTTGACTTGCAGAGTTTATCTTCTGAAGATAGCAAGCAATATATTTTGCTGAAAACGAATCACACTTTTTGTATTCATCAGGCAATAAACCCCAACTATTTTGTAGTCAATCAGATGAGCATCAGGATGAAGGACTCATTTTGATTCTAATTAAAGATTCCAAGTGTCCTAAACTGTAAAGATTGGGAGCATGGTGGCTGAGCGGGAGCTGCGGAACGGGCTCCGACTAGGGGTGAAAAAAAGTGGGAGGTGGGAGCCGTTTGGCCCCCAGAAACTCTGAAATGCCCCTGGTTCCATCTCAATTTTAGTTGACCAGGGGACACTTTTCTCACAAAACTGGCCCCCTGGATAGTGAACCAACATTTCACGGTGGAGTCTGGCCTAATCGCTAATGAAAGGGAGATGGGGACTCCATCCTGTGCAAAATGCAGATTCGACTCTTTTACTTTTTTTACTGGAAAGATTAGTATGCTAATGACCAGAAAGTTTATCTTCTGAAGATAGCAATATAATTTTGGTGGAAATTATTCAAGTTTGGGGTAGAAAAGGTCCTTCTCTTTTTATTCAAATCCTCACTATTGCCCTTTTTATTATAATTTAAAATAAATGAAGTGGTCAACACTCACGAGACCAGGGGCATGCACAGAACTTGTCAGCCTGAAGGGTGAAAGGGGGGGGCTAAGAGACCACCGGGGAGTTAAGTGACTAACATATGCCCCCAATATGTTGATTTTGCATGCTTTGTAGAAAACCAAAGGGGATGAATCCCCCAAAGCCAAACCCCTGAGCAAACCACTGATGACACACACCATTTCAGCCTAGAACTTGGCCTCTGAGTCCAATTTAATTGCAGCAAGCAACAAATTGATAACCGTTCATATATATTGCATTCATATGTTGGGGGCAATTGCTTCTTCAGCCGTTTAATTCCAGGTTAGAATCACAAACCCCATTTACTAGAATTAAATTAATCACAACAATGTCCCAACTAACTTGTTTATATTGTCAATTGAAGCAAGTTTCTACATGTTGGCAATTATTTTAAGTGCAATATTCTGTTTATCAGCAAGTAAGCACAAATAATCTATCAAATAGACAGTAGAAAAAAAAATCGGAAAAGTGACAAAATGCAATTATTATTAAGGCACCAAACCAGATTGACACCGGGGGGTGTCATTCCTGTTATTTTTAATGTCTCGCCACAAAATGACTCAGGGTTCATCTAAGCTTGTGGCAATTTCCCAAATTTCACAAAAAATTTCCCTATGAACAAATATTTGGCATAAGCAAAAAGCATACATACATGTTATTTTGGTACAATTTGTTCAAAATAGCCCTGGAATTAATAAAAACACAATTATTTTGAACCCTGATATGCCTCAACATTTTTGCCTCCAGGATATATTTTGATGAATGCTGAGATAGCATAATAATCATTATTTCATCAGCATCATCTGAAATGCAAAAGCAAACACATTTTTATTTGCATTTCAAACTTCATAAGAGCGTGAGTTTTTCTTTTCTGCCTATAACTAGGTCACATGCGTACCATTCAGTGGTTGGATCAATAATAGTAGGGATGGTACAATATTTGATGTGATCAAGCGAAATGAGTCGTTTTATGCTGAAATCAATTCTAAGTTTGTCAAAAAGTGTTCAAATTAATTTGTATTTTCACTGCCTTTTGATTCATTCATTTCAGAAGACCAAAATGGCAATTGTGATGCAAGTTTCAACATTTATTAAAAGCCACAAAGTACATCTGTCAAATCTTATTTTGTTATAAACAAAATGACAAGATAGTACAGGGTGTATCAAAATGATTGGTACCCATTAATTTTGATGTTTATTGAAAATGCAACATTGGATACTCTTGAAATGTCCAGAATGTATAGTTTAAGACATGATTTACAAATCTACAAATTATGTGGATCTTATGTCAAATTTGATGTGTCAGGTTCATCCATTATCAATAAAAACTGATGGGTATCGTATTACGATTTTACAAAATGGCTGTTTTCCTATAAACACAACAAATTTTACTGATTTCAGTTGTAAATGTGGAAGTTGGAGTGTGCGTAAATATTACAAATGTAAAAAAAAATCAAGTTTTAAAAGAAATATGATATTGAAATTTCTTTGAAAATATAAAAATAGCTTTTGAGAAGAAGACACAAATTGAGTTTACATGATAAATGACTCAATTTGGTTTGTCCTGTCACATCTACTGTTATAATTTTTCATGCGGTGAAACCCCGCATGCAATTCCACATGTGACAACTTCATCATTCTAGAAAATTGAAATTCAGCTGTTTGCTTTGACAAACTGAAGCTGGTTATTTTTGTGAGGATTTTTTTGTGTAATAAGTATCTGTCGATCTGTAAAATTAATATTGAACTGTTTTAATCTCAAAGATATATTTGAAAACTCTTCTTTTATAAAAATTGCTATTCCAGAGATACATATAATAATACACTTATTAATATTCTATTTTAACATTATATTTAACTTACCTATAATATGCCAATGTGCCCAGCAATGTTAAGTACATGAAATAAAACAGAGAAATAAGCATGGATTAATATGATTGAAAACATTTTGTTCGAACAGTTGTCATCCCTATGCCTTTACAGGGGTTACATGGAAGGGGGGGCATTCTGGGGCAATTTAAGCTGCCATGCAGGACAACATTCTGACCATTTTTGCACCATAAATGTAAATTTTGCACCAAAAATGTAAATTTTGTATCAAAATGTAAATTTTGCACCAAAAATGTAAATTTTGCACCAAAAATGTAAATTTTGCACCAAAAATGTAAATTTTGCACCAAAAATGTAAATTTTGCACCAAAAATGTAAATTTTGCACCAAAAATGTAAACTTTGTTATCAGGTATGGAAAAGGAACAAACAATTTTCAATTCTGAACTTTTTTGTGGGAGAAGAGGAAACACACACATGAGTGATTGCATGAGGGATTGAGGGTAATGCATAATTCCAACCAAATAATTTTGAAGTCCCTCTTTCCCACAAGCATACATATTGATCAGTCTGTCCCTTAATAGAATACTCACTATATGGACCACAATGGCCTCATCCCAATGGCATAGTTCAATAACCTCAATTAAACACTCACAGTGCAAAATTTGACCTCAAGTTGCAGAGTATGAGTTTTTGTACCCAAATTTTCTAAGGTTATTCAATAAATGTACAAATGTATTGGGGTTAAAGAACAGTGTGCCCTGATAGATGAACATGTTGTGGATCCTAGTGACTATTCAGCCACAAGCCAGCCCTGACTCTATGCAATCAAGAAAATCTACTCCCAGACTTTTTGCTGCAAGTGACAAATATCAGATCCAATTCCATTTAGATTGGTGAGAAAAGTGAATCCATCAGCACCACGGGGTTGATATATAAACCCTGAATCCCCTTATCACCATTATTTTTCCCCTCCTGTCTTCTTCTTTGTCCCATTCCCCCTCTCCATCAACATGTCAAAACACGGGTCAATGCTAGTTCAAAGCGTCCATCATAATGAGACATTCCAGTTGAAATCCATACACCACATGGAAGACACGATCTTAATCTTCTACACAGGAGTGTGAATTTCAAATGGAGTTACCTGAATGGAAGGCTTCATTAATAATCTACAGCCCTTTTGTGATTAAGGTTATGTCTTCCATAGGGGGTGTAAGGTTTTCAACTGGAATAACCTATTATGCCTCACTAATAATGTGGCTTCCATAGGGGGTGTAACTTGTAAGGTTTTCAACTGGAATAGCCCCACTTAATGTGACAAAACCAGTGAAACCACAACGACATACATACTACATGTAGTTTATAGAGTGTTATTGTACCGTGTTAAGGTAGCACTCAGCGTCTAACCGCTAGAATCAGGCCGACATCTTTCACTTGTCCTTAATCACAACGTTCTCGCGTCGGCCCACAACATGCATCCACACACCATTACCTCCATGTGGTTATCCTTTCAATGAGATTCCATGCATACACAAATTCCATCAAAATATTTAGCAATTTGTGTGCAATTAAATAGTGATTTGTCTGGAACTGAAGTCCTTAAAGGTGTAAGGTCGCGATTTGCAACATTATTAATGCCTTGCATGGCACCTCACTGTATTCATGAATGTATCATTTTCACTTTTAAATATCTACACAAAGGAGGATAATTATGCTACGAAAGTATCGAAAATCACCCTTTGAACTTAACTTGAATAATGATCACATTAAAATCTTGGGAGTTATACAATACTACATGTATACATACATTTGTAATTGTAGCAATTTTGAAATGTTTAGAAATTACATGCGTTGTTTATTCACAGAATTTTTCAAGTGTAAAGTTACATTACAGATCGATAATATTACATTGTAAATAAATGTTTCCGGTATCTTTACATGCCTGTACATTCCACTCGTGAAATTTGTGGAAAATAAAACCTTTGAATAATAACAGTGTATGCATGCAGTGTTCACAAGTGCAAAATGAACACCACCTATGCAAACGTCTTAAAACGGAACATTTGCTATCGGATTTCTCTCTCCCCTCTCACAATTCAATTTTGACATTCAAAATAATCCCTTTCTGAAATGTGCACTCTCCTTCACCATAATAGCTCATGAATAAACACCACTTGTGTTATTATTGTACGAGACTTTCAATCACAAAAGCTCGATTTTTTATCCGCCCGTTTTGATCAAAGCCGGGCAATGTCGGTCATTGGTCGTAGCACGTCTGTATTTTGTTCCCTTTTGCTTCTTGGGTCACCGCCATCCATTTACATATGCTATAAGTCAAATTCACATGGTAGTCAACATCTTAAGATTTGGATAAACTTAAGATTTTGTTGGTGTTTGTTTCCTTTCAAAATACATGCAGCTTCCATCACTTTTTGTTGCAAAATACATAAGGCCAAGTAAAATAAAAAACATGTTTCACGTCCAGGTTTTTGAAAAAAAAGGAGGAAGAGGGGCCTTTTTATTTTTTATCGCAAAATCAGTGTAAATTCCCATAATTAGAGCTGTTTTAGCGTATACAATAGGCCCTAATGCTTGGAAAAAGGAGGAGGCCTCTTTTTATTTGTTGTTCTGGGAGATAGGCCCCCCCCTCTGACTATCACAAACCCTTATAAAAGTGTTCCTTGTGTATTAGCAAGGCTATAGAAAGCATCTCTACTTCCTAGACATATTTTTTGAAAAGTTATAACTGAATTTCAAAAAATAAAAATAAAATTGAAGAAACCTCAAAAAAGGAAGCAGGAGGGGACGTGAAACATGTTTATTTTTTTATTTGGCCTAATTTACACTATATTATTTGTTTGGTTTTCTGCTTTGGATCCGATGTTTATCATTCAATTTGTAGAATTACCTTTTTTTTTAAAATCTTTTCCCTCCATTATTAATATTGTAAATAAAACAATATAACATAATGATCAAATTAATCAACACCCTGTGCTCTCCCTCTCCACTTCACCATGAGCACCAAGGGTGCAGTGGCTTAGCAAGGTATGTCAAGAACTCAAGATTCTCTAATTCAAGATCAATAATCAGCAGTTTAATCAATTCTTTAATCAATTCTTTATTATCCATTCATTAATGTGTATGTTAATTTTAACTCATCTATTTACTTGTATAGTTCCTCTATAAAATAATACAGGCCGTCAGCGTGACGTCATTTGCCGCCATCTTGTGGGTACACTCTGTGATGGTCGTTTGATCTCCATGCGTGGACAGCAACATCACCGCGTTGATGCGTGGTAACAGCTGCGTGGCAAGCTGCGCCCTGCGCGTAGTGTCCGACGCATGAACACGCAGATCATTTGTACCCACAAGATGGCGAAAGGCTGACGGCCTCTATTAAAATAAGAAGAGGAAAAAACTGTTTCTCAGGAAAAAAATATGATTTTTATTTTATTTTTAAAGCTGCAAATTGTGTTTGATAGAGAGGCCTTGGAACTTTTCTTCTTTTTTTAGAATTAACTTTTTTGCAAAAAAACAAAACAAAAAAGTCAGGGTCGGGCCTATTTTTAGGGTTGGTTGGGTTACAATCAAACAATTTTTTAAGCCTAAAAAAGATGGTGTCAACTTGGGGTAACTGTAAAGTCCTACATTCTACAATTCAGTTTGGTGGACACCAATTATCACCATAACACCAAGTTGGTACAAATCTTAAGATATCTATCGGTGTGAACGTATCTTTTATTAGACATGTTGTCTACATGTGTGTGTAAGGTTAACGCCTTAAGGCGCTTACTTACACATACATGTAGAAGTGTTAGCTTTACCAAAGCTGGCTGTATGGATGTTGGTACATGTATGGGGTCTAGTTTTGTGTGCTAATAATACCGCATATCGGTAAAAACTTGGATCCGCCAATTTGTTCACCATAGCTTTACAGGCTCTTTACCAAAGCTGGCTGTATGGATGTTGGTACATGTATGGGGTCTGGTTTTGTGTGCTAATAATACGGCATATTGGTAAAAACTTGGATCCGCCAATTTGTTCACCATAGCTTTACCAAAGCTGACTGTATGGATGTTGGTACATGTATGGGGTCTGGTTTTGTGTACGGCATATCGATAAAAAATTAGATCCGCCAATATGTTCACCGGTCATATCTCACTCTGGGATTGTATGGGTATGGCAGCCATTGCATGTATATCAAATTGATTTCACAATTTGTGGGTATAACCATAGTAGGAGTGAATCCACAATTTTAATAGCACTACACATAGATGGGGCAAGTCACAAGTCACTTTTCCTTTTGTTATCATTTAACTTTTGCTTTTTCTTTCCTTTTCTTTATTCTCTCTCCCCTTTTCTCCCTTTTTTCCAGAAAGGGGCGAGGCCAAGTTTTCAAAGCCCCATGGTTTCGCTACTGAACCAGCAACCACTTTTAAAAACAAACATTGTAGGCGAAGTTAATTTCAAAGTTTAATGATTGATACATCATATTGTAAACAGTTTTAAAATCAAACTGACCAGAATCAGAAACCCTGTGATTCTCAAATTGGAATCATTTGTATCCAATTTGCTTAGAAGTTCCTCAAAACTTCTGTGTAACAAAACTGACCCCTGTATTACGCATGACTGTGGCTGTATTTGACCCAGGCACTGTTTAGTGCATGGGGTGTTTTTTGAAAGCATTTTTGTCCATCCAAGTTCATGAGAAATTCATCTGTGGTTCAGGTTTTAAGTGTTGACATAGACTACATGGATATGCCTACTGCTGGTTCAAGCATGGAAGAAAGAGATAAGAAGGAACCACAACGAACGCATTCACTTTGTACACTCCCTTTACCGACATCTAATTCACATTGTTATTCATGAGGATTTACTTTGATCAATACCCAGCGTTAAATAGGTGATTGGTATTGTATTCCATGTATTTGCATGTCTTCTGGAGCGTGTTTGAAGGGTGATTTGAACTAATGACCTTCCGTGCAAGCACCCTATAGGATTTTCTCTGGTGACGTGATCATCGGTCATTGATGGCCTACATCTTTTTCTTCCATTTTGCCCAATTTTCCGAACTTTGATGACTTTTTTCTCAGAGTTGGCAGTCTTTGGCACTGAAACGAAGTTAGCTAGTTACGATTATACACATATAAACTATTAAATTAAACAGGTTTCATGTACCGGACTCAACCGGAACATTGTGCATTATTTAAGAACATTTTACATCTATTTTTCATCGAAAAGTCACCAAAATCTTACCTTATTTGCTAAAGATGAAACTCAGCAAAAAAACGGCCGATTTTGATGACCTTTTCGATGTTTTATAGGACATTTTCGACACAACACGATCAAGAAAACAGTTTGACTGTAGATCCCAAAACAAAGCTACTATACATGTTCAGAGCATCAGTGAAATTCCATAATCTTACTTCTGGGTAGCGTTTGTTTGTTCGTGGATGAGTTTGTTATAAGTTTTTTCCAGTAATGATTTCGCCAAGCATCGATCGCGGTAAATGGATCATACATGAAAGGAAGTACCATTGATAGCTTTTCTTTTCATGCGTCAATTGATAAGCGGATTATAACTTGGCCGATCGAAGTCGTTGTGGTTCCTTCTCATCTCTTTCTTCCATGGTTCAAGTAGCCATCTATACTTTGTTCGATACTAGAATGGTGGGAATTTGTTTATTTTATTGTTTACTTCCTGTAGCAAGCTATAAAATGAAGTAAAATTGTCAGTGTAAATCCAATAATACATACTGTTGAGTTCATGGGTATTCTAAACATGTATTGCCTTGTAGTATAGAACACTGCACAAATGTCAAATTTGTATCGATCAAACTGTAGATAGGAAGTATGGGCAAAACATGTAAATGTAGGGGTCAATAGAAACTATGACCTTCCCCCTCAAGCACTTGATGTCATTTTTCAAGTAGTCTCCACAGCAGCCAGTTTAGGTTCCGCTCCTTCCACACAAGAGCGGAATCAAACTGGCTGCTGTGGAGACAATTTTTTCAAGCAGACATTCGGTTCAGCAGAGATTTGTTTCAAATGGTAAGATTTGCTTCAAGGAGTTTGAACGACGATGAGATTTTCAACCTTTGCGTGAGTGCAATTTTCTGAATCTATTTACGCATAGTTGCAACTTGAGAAAATGATTTCCCGGCAAAAAGGCCTGTCTATATTACACATAGAGTATATACAACATATAGGGGCATGTATATTCATCTTTCAAGATTTTGCTGCCGAGAAAATACTTGGGATTGGGGGAGGTAGAAGTGTGGGGGAAGATGAGGATTCAGAGTGACCCATTTTATGGGGAAATGACCCGGTTTTCAAATTATAAGGTATGCAACTTATTTGATATGGGCCAACTATGGGGTTTGTGTATTATCAGCCTTGGAGACCCCTAAGCAGGGCTTCATCAATTAGCACCTGTCAAATTCAGAGATAACCTTGTCACTGATTAATTGGATAACCAGGCGAGTTAGGTTCACCCCAGAAGAACTGCTCTGGGGACTTCCTCTTTAAATAAAGAACTAATTTTTCTGTCCCTGACAACTTCGTTATAATGAGTTTCCACTGTATATCAAATTGATTTCACAATTTGTGGGTATAACCATAGTAGGAGTGAATCCACAATTTTAATAGCACTACACATAGATGGGGCAAGTCACAAGTCACTTTTCCTTTTGTTATCATTTAACTTTTGCTTTTTCTTTCCTTTTCTTTATTCTCTCTCCCCTTTTCTCCCGTTTTTCCAGAAAGGGGCGAGGCCAAGTTTTCAAAGCCCCATGGTTTCGCTACTGAACCAGCAATCACTTTTAAAAACAAACATTGTAGGCGAAATCCATCGTAAGTTACAATATAGCTAAGTTAATTTCAAAGTTTAATGATTGATACATCATATTGTAAACAGTTTTAAAATCAAACTGACCAGAATCAGAAACCCTGTGATTCTCAAATTGGAATCATTTGTATCCAATTTGCTTAGAAGTTCCTCAAAACTTCTGTGTAACAAAACTGACCACTGTATTACACATGACTGTGGCTGTATTTGACCCAGGCACTGTTTTATTAGTGCATGGGGTGTTTTTTGAAAGCATTTTTGTCCATCCAAGTTCATGAGAAATTCATCTGTGGTTCAGGTTTTAAGTGTTGACACAGTCTACATGGATATGCCTACTGCTGGTTCAAGAAGCCAACTATACTTTGTTCGGTACTAGAATGGTGGGAATTTGTTTATTTCATTGTTTACTTGCTAGCAAACAATAAAATGAAGCAAAATTGTCAGTGTAAATCCAATAATACAAACTTTTGAGTTCTTGGGTATTCTAAACATGTATTGCCTTGTAGTACAGAACACTGCACAAATGTCAAATTTGTATCGATCAAACTGTAGATAGGAAGTATGGGCAAAACATGTAAATGTAGGGTCAATAGAAACTATGGCCTTCCCCCTCAAGCACTTGATGTCATTTTTCAAGTAGTCTCCAGCAGCCAGTTTAGGTTCCGCTCCCTCCACACAGCAGCAGAACCAAACTGGCTGCTGTGGAGACTATTTTTCAAGCAGACATTCGGTTCAGTAGAGATTTGTTTCAAATGGTAAGATTTGCTTCAAGGAGTTTGAACGACGATGAGATTTTCAACCTTTGCGTGAGTGCAATTTTCTGAATCTATTTACGCATAGTTGCAACTTGAGAAAATGATTTCCCTGCAAAAAAGGCCTGCCTATATTACATGTAGAGTATACACAACATATAGGGGCATGTATATTCATCTTTCAAGATTTTAGTGCTGCCGAGAAAATACTTGGGATTGGGGGAGGTGGAAGTGAGGGGGAAGATGAGAATTCAGAGTGACCCATTTTATGGGGAAATGACATGGTTTTCAAATGATAAGGTATGCAACTTATTTGATATGGGCCAACTATGGGGTTTGTGTATTATCAGCCTTGGAGACCCCTAAGCAGGGTTTCATCAATTAGCACCTGTCAAATTCAGAGATAACCTTGTCACTGATTAATTTGATAACCAGGCAGATTTGGTTCACCTCAGAAGAACTGCTCTGGGGGACTTCCTCTTTAAATACACAAGGGATAATTTAAAGGGTGAATTGACAATGATAAAAAATAAACAAGGGCTACTGCTTGTGAAATCTGTTCAAAGTAGTCCTCATAAACCAATGAACTAATTTGAGCCATGCCCCCAATGCAAGACTCAGGTCAAAATACTCATTACTAGATGCCCCCCAATGCGATATACAAGGCTCAAGCCACAATACCACCCCAGTATTATGAATGTAATTGTTCATTATCAACAACAACATCCTCCTCCTCATGAAGATCATCTTTATTGCCAATACCACATCAACACCACCATCATTGTCATCCCCATAACAACCCTCCTCCTCCTCCTTTTGTTCCTCATCACTTGACAACATCATCAAACCACAAGTACAACCTTCACCTATCAATTTCAAACCAAGAAATCGGTAATATCTGAACACGTCTAATTACTGCGCGCTGGGACACCTCATTCTCTATCAAAACAACACATATTCCAAGTCCGTGTTTATCTTCACATTCTTTCACCACGGACCAACCGTGCCCCGAAACAGTATTCCATCCCTTCGTGTTGGTATTGAATCCCACAACTAACCCTCATCAGGCTTAATTACGATTTCACGTACATACCGCGGAGAGAAACCGAAAACTGTTAGCAGGATACCACGGCATCGCGTCTAAACATTGCGAGGTGTAATCCGAGATGCATGCCACTACACACACAAACTAACCAAATTATACTGCCAATGTGTGTGGATATAGATAGGGAGGAGATTCTTGCACATTTTAGTCTTTGCTACAGACCGACTCTGTACAATTTAGATTTGGTAACCTTGGCTTGGTTTACGTACATACAGTGGTGGCGCCAGGTGGGGCATTGGGTAAATTCCCCAGTCAGAACATCCCCCATGCCCCCTTGATGTAAAAACCCAAAATTACAAAAAATTCCATTTTTTGCAGCAATTTTGTGCAAAAACTTCGCCTCCAATGCCCCCACCCAAAAAAAATCTCTGGTACCGCTATGGCTTACATTTCTTGCATTGGATGGGGTTTATGAATTACTTGTGAAATTTTGTGCCTGAAAAGATTACCTGGCAGCAAAAGTTTGCGTAAAAATTTTACAATTTGTACCAAAAAAAAAATGGGGTCGTAGCAAAGTCTAATTTGGGGTTGGGGGATGCGGATGCTCCAGAGTGGCGACACTAGTTATGCGCCTGCTTCCACCACTCTCTGGCAAGGGGAACCTCTACAGAAGGAACCAAATTATCAATACGCAGATTTTGGGTAATTTCTCTACCATAAGACAATTTGCGAAATTCCTCTAAATCCGCGTATTAAGCCACATGTTAATTAAAAGTCCAAAAATATGGGAGTGCACCAGATTTAACAAGTTTGTCATTTAAAAAACAATGGATTTCAAACAATTCTATCAGTCCATTTTGACTGTGTGATAGACTAGCATACTTGATTACTACCAGCTTACCATCTCATGCTGGGTATAACACTACAGGCGATTTGTGAATAGACATACTATACATCTAATGGCAAACAGGCATGAGAGTATGACCTCATCTAAGGTAAACTAGATGTATCCATACACACTAGCATCCACAACATGCCCCTCTATCAGGGCACAGTTCTTTAACCCCAATATATTTGCACATTCATTGAATGACCTTTGGAAATTTGGGTACAAAAACTCATACTCTGCAACTTGAGGTCAAATTTTGCACTATGATTGTTTTATTGAGATTATTGAACTATGCCATTGGGATGAGGCCACATGGTCCATGATATTCACAGGTCACAGGCTACAAGCTGTCATCATACTCACAGCAATTCAAACTAAAAATGAAATGGCACATTATTTGGTTTCATGTGTCACATTTTCTGTAAAACATGTTTTGGTTGTATACATAAGGGACCGGTCACTATTTATGCCAGGGGATGGGGGATTTCAATTTTTTTTTGGATGAAAAATTTTGCATTCCCCTTCCATTCAAAAATTCCTAATCCCTCCCTTTAAAAATGAAATTTCTCTATTTAAATTTTCACATTAGGCCCTCTTTCCTTGCAAATTTTTTTTCTTGCTCACTAAAACATTTTGCATTCCCCAAATCCCCACCCGGCATAAATAATTACTGCTCCCTAAGATGCAGTCAAGCAGGATTTTTTTTTTTTATGGGGATGCACAAAGAGTGCACTTATGCAGACATTTTGAAAAAAGTGGACTATATTTTTATAATCTCACCTAAAATTTGCCCTTTCAGCCACATTTTCAACCAAGAATTTTAATCGCAAGAAAAAATCTTTATAATGCAACTAGCTGCAAATTAATTGCTCTAAATAATTCCAAACAAACTGTCCCACATTTGCCTGCTGCATCAAAGCGTCCCCAGCTGTATTTAATTTACCTTTATAAATTGGACGACATCATTTGATGGAAAGTATTGTGCACAGTTTTTCAATATTTTCATATAGTTCATGTCACAGACTATTGGTGACCAAAATGCATAGAGAAGGGGCTGTACAAATTTAGGCATTCAATGTACTGTTTACCGATTTTACAACTCTGGCTGGATAAAGTGGTAAACTGAGCTATATTAACCCCCTGTGCACTACCTGCTGATCTAACATTGCCTCTAATTGGTCAATTACATGATATCTTCACTTTAATCACCAATCAGAATGGAGCTTTGGAAATAATTCACCCCAATTTTTTGTGTGGTGAAATTATTCTAACAATGTTGCTGATTCAGGTCCAATTGATAATGAAAACTTCTTTTTGGCCAATCGGCAGGTAGTTCTCATGTGGTTAAACAGTTTAAAAATGGAAATTTTCCCCCTACAAATTATGTCTGTGCTCTTCTCCAATTGTGCAAAATTAAAAATGTGCAAAAATATGTATTTTGTGTACATATCAGCCTAATGAAGAAAACTAAAAATCAGCAAAATTAAAAGTATGCAAACTTTGGCGATATTGTTATAGCACAAAAATATAATTCTACGAAAATGACCATTCTAAATTCTCTCTTCCAGTTTCCTCCTTCCTCTCTCTGTATATTCCAATGTCTATTTGTCAATCCATTCATTCCCCAGTCCATTATGTGTTCCTCTTCTTTTATTTGCACTCTCATCTTTTATAAGAACAAATTGTCCATGAAATTTGAAACATCTTAGCTTTGTACGTTCACTCCACTCTCATTATGCATACTTTCTTTTTTAATTATGTAGGTATGCATTACCGCATCACATGAAAAGGGCCTCTCCAATTTACATTGTCATAATGATGCCACATGAGAAATGAGGCACTTTATGCATCTTCAGGGTCCAGGTGCTCTTTTGCATGCCAATGCTTTCAACTGCACACTAAAATAGCCTCAATTCAAGAGGAGAAGTTCAACAACCACTATCAACAATCATAGCTCAAAATTTGACCTCAAATTGTAGAGGATGAGATTTTGTACCCAACACATTTTAAGGTCGTTCTATGTACATGCAAACATATTAGGGTTTAAGAACTGTGGCCTGATATATGAGCATGTTACGAGATCATAGTCTTCGTCAACGTATGGTAAGAGCAGTCAGCTATGTGGCGTCTTTCTCCTCACTCGGAGAGAGGACGTAAGCTTTCACGTTTTTGTTGACATATACCTTGACCCACATCAGAGAATGTGCTCGAGACGTGATTCCAACACATTTTTTTGCGGCAACGATGACATGATGTGCATTTTAATATGGCAGTTTGTCAAGATGCAGCCTCATGTTTGACAGTACCAATCGTGGTAAGTATTTAAATAATCAACATCTGACAAAATAAAGGAACCCGCTTCCAAGAGAGAGTTTGTTTCACCAAGCATACAATGTAGCTACTGTAGTCACTCTTGTTCAAAATATAAAATGATCAGTTTTAACCGTAACTTTCACCATGCTTTTTGGCTATGGGAAAGGAAAGAAGGAATGAAGGAAGAGAGAAGATGAACAAAGAACTTATTTGCTCCCTTCAGGATTCGAACCCCAGACCCCAGCTTTCCAACCACTCAATTGCCGTCAGGTAGCAACAGGTCTTTCGCTGGCCTGGCAATCTAAAGCATGCCTATCAGTGGTGTAGCCAGGGGGCCAGGTGGCAGCTACCCCCCAAGTCTTGCCCCCTCTTGCCTCCTCCCCACTTTTTGTAATTTTAGATCTTTTTTTTTTTTTTAAAGATTGTAAACATCTCTGCTTATTGGGGATCGCAGTGGCAGGTACAAATCAGAGTGCGTTTATGGGGTTGCTTCGCCAGAGTATGGACAAAACACCCTCCTACGTGTATGTGTATGTCTCTCTCACTCTCCCTATCTATGTACATTGTATGTGTCTCTCTCCATCTGTATTGCTCTCTTCCCCCCTCTCTCTCTCTCTGTCTCTCTTTCCTCTACTCTCACCTCTATAGATCAATCCTATCCCCTCTCTTTCTGTCTCAACATCTGGATTTCCTAACATCAACATTTTTCTAACAGACATTTCTATTCTATACTCAAAAGTAAGCTAAAACATTAAAACCTACTGGAGCAAGAAATGCTCGCTGGCAACAAATTCAATCTAATATGCACACTGGTTCAGCCTCCCCGTCAAATTTAATTTCTCAATTCTCACTCTGGTTAAATTTGTTTAAGAAACTGTGCCCTAAAATCAACTAGTCCCACAGATACAATACACTAAGAAATCAAACAACCTCATCTGTCATTTCACGGTTCCTTACCCCCAATATGCATATACACTCATAACAGGACCTCTGATAATATTAGGTACAAAAACTCATCCTCCATAATATGAGGTCAAATTTTGAGCAATGGTGGTTAAATAGATGCCGCCAAACTCTGCCGTTTGATTGAGACCATTGTGCATTCTATTTCCATGTTTTAATAAAGACAAGATTTTTGGAAAGAGGGGAACAAAATCTTGAATCGGTTCAGTTGTTACAACACAACAGGGTAGCGTTTCCGCACACTAAGCACGTTAGAGCATGCATTGAATACATAATTCAATAGCATTTTTACTATGTTACATTTTTCTTCTTTCTCTATAGATACAAATTAAAGTTATCTATACACTGTAGAATTCAGCAGCTTTTTATTAACCAATTCCCTGCTGGATGCAATCAAAACATGCCAGTTTTCCTACATGTACATAATTTTATGCCACATAAACTTGTCCCGCTGCGCTGGATGGTGTGAACCAAGCACTTTGCATGAGGGGTAAAAGCAAGAGGTGAGAGGTCAGACTGTGGATAAACCCTTACATTTTATGAACTGAGAGGCTTTTCACATATTTTTCCAGCTTTGCAAGAATTTTAACAATGCCTCTATTTCGGAATCAAAAAGCTAACAACTTGAAGTGGAACTTTACATTGTGTGAAATTTCTCCAGGGTAGATAGGTGATAAATAACAAAACCTTTTATAGGAATGCCTAAGAATCAAAGACTTATCTTCAATAGCTATTTTGTGCTGATGGCCTGTGTTGCACAAGAGTTCACTCAATGGGCAGTGCCTGACAACTTAACCCTTAAATACGAATGCCTAAGCGCCACAAAGACTTATCTCCAACAGCTGTTGTGTGCTGATGGCCTGTGTTGCACAAGAGTTCACTCAATGGGCAGTGCCTGACAACTTAACCCTTACATGAATGCCTAAGCGCCACAAAGACTTATCTCCAATAGCTGTTGTGTGCTGATGGCCTGTGTTGCACAAGAGTTCACTCAAATGGACAGTGCCTGACAACTTAACCCTTATACGAATGCCTAAGCACCACAAAGACTTATCTCCAATCTCCGATAGCTGTTGTGTGCTGATAGCCTGTGTTGCACAAGAGTTCATTCAATGGACAGTGCCTACACAAAATACAAGTTAATCCTGACAAGTTAACCCTTATATGAATGCCTAAGCGCCAAAAAGACTCATATCCAAAAGCTGTTGTGAGCTGATGGTCTGAACTTGCACATGGGTTCACTCAATGGACAGTGCCTGCACAAAATACAAGTTAACCCTGACATGGACAAATCAAACAAAACCTTTTATATGAATGCCTAAGCGCCAAAAAGACTTATCTCCAATAGCTGTTAAACAGACTGTGTTGCACAAGAGATCACTCAACATGCTCAATGGGCAGTGCCTGCACAAAATACATGTCAACTTACGTAATCGGATAGCAAGATTTGCATCATATTTTTTGTGGGAACTGAGAGCAATCAGACATATCAAATTGCATTCTGAATATGTGCCTGGACACCTCGAATAAGCCGTAAAGTCCCCCTCTGGTCATTTTTACTTTTTTACATATTTGCAAAGAGCCTGTTTCAGGGATTAAAATGACACCTCAATGAACTTCATATGACAATCAGAAGCAAAGTTATGGCTTGTTATAGGTTGTCATGAATCAAAACGCGAAACCAAGAAAACCGCGTTCAAAGTTAGGGAAGCAAAATGACCATTTTTGAAATGAAAACTAGCATATTTCCATAGTAACCAGTATGTTTCTTACATCCTAATTGCTTCAAATTTTACACAGACACGTTATGGGTATTATTACAATAATACAACAAGATTGAGACTGATATTTTATTGTTTTGCACATTTAATGAGCTCTGTTGTATGTTTGTTTTATCTATTTTGGAATTTTTTTTCATCAGATGGGCTTCAGAAAATGTTGATTATTTCATATTTCCACTTATTTCTTTAAAATAAAACTTTGTATGTGTTTAGAAGAAAGCTTAAACATTTCAAATCTGCAAAAATCTTAACTTCGTAAAATACTGAGATTTGCATATATTTTCACCTCTAGCTCGAAATGAAGTTTGCCGAGTTTACGGCTCATTCGCCGCGTCCAGCCACATATAAGGAATATCCTTCTTATATCAAATAATTTTGAATTTATGTAGGCCTGTATCTTCAATATGAAAGGTTAAAATTTTCAAGTGAAGGGTGATGGTGTGTAAAGAGAAATAAATATTGAGTTTCAAAGTGCAAATTTGCAAAATCATCTTATAGATTTTGTCGAAAAAAAAAATCAAACATCAAAAACACTTCCATTATAGTACAAAAATTGTCTACAGTACTAAAATAATCCAGGGTAATTCATTTAGTATTACATCAATTGAAAAGAATTATTACTACATTGTAATTCCCATTATTAATCTATTTTGCATAATCTTTGCAATTTATACCTCGCCCCAAAATTTGCACCCTAGGTTAAGAGAAATAATCCTGAGCAATTTCCAAAACACAATTTTCAGCTCACGTGCACATACCTCCGGAAGCTTCCAGATAAATTCCACAGCGCATTACAGGTTTTCAACAAAACAACAGATGACTCACAAAATCGTTTTCTCTTAAAAAATTTTGTTGGACTCTTATTTCTGTCTCAGGTGTTCTGAACTTGGAAGCCTTTTGGGCTTCACACCGTATTGGCAAGGTACAGGGCTTTCTTTTGGCTGACTACTGGATGAGCCACATCATATTTTTTAATCTGGATTGGTTTGTATTGATGTACATTTGTGTGTTGGTATGGTTACTGAGTAAAGACAGGGTCTCTGGTCTGAAACTAAATTGGTGGAAAGAAAGAGTCATCAGACTATTTCAACTCACGGAGCTAAAGGGTTAATCAAAATTCCCTTTAAAAGGGAAAACCAGGCTCAGTTGAGAAGGGGAAGTTATTTCTTACATTTCATAATACATTGTAAGAAGTTTTTTGAAAATTTCCTACAGCTGCATGTATTTGTTACTCTTTTTCTGATATTTTAATGCCATTATACCAGTGTCTACACCTTGTAAAGATGAAAACAGGGTTTAAGATAATAGCGCCATCAGTGTTCACATTTCCTTAAAAATGACAATATATGCTTTTAAAAACAACTGCGATCACCCCATCCTGAATCAGTAATCCAGTAAGATCCAGATTAAACTACAGTAAAATATGCAGTGTAGAATCTACATATTATACAATGAGTATAGCGTAAATGAACAAACCTTACTCTATCGTTGTGCAACACCTGTGGATATAGAGAACATTGAACATTCATGTACTTTTTAATGTTATCATTTCCCTACGGCATAAGCACCAAATTGATTTAAAACTTCCAATTCTTGAGAGTTGCATTATGCCATCGCATTTGTTTTGTTCCACTGCACATGTTCACACACCAAAAAAAAAATTCCCAAAGACATTGTCAAGACTTATGCGGATCTTGATTGCTCAGATTAAGTTTTATTTCCTGCCTGAATTTCAGGCTAGAATACTACGGTACTGTTTATGAGAAACTGAAAGCTTCTTGGATAAAACCAGAGATTCCCACCAGGCCCATTGCCAGGATTTACTTTCTTTTGGGTGGGGTGGGGGTGGAAGGTGGAGGGGAATTCAGCAGGCTCAAAAATGGAACTTTTCTGAATTTTCCCTTCAAATTAAGGGATTTTAAATGTTTTTACAAAAAAAAATTGGACCTTTTTATTCAGATTGGCATTTGGGGGATGCATTGCATTAGGTTACCTGTATTGGTGACTTTGTTTGAGATCTACAACTCCTTTGTGGGATATTAAGGTCATGTCTACTACAGGGGTGTATGGATTTCAACTGGAATAGCTCATTTTTAAAATATACATGTATCAATATTCAATACGGTAGCTATTTATAGTAATAACAAAATAAAACATGAAATATGGATTTCATAGGGCTTAGACCAGAGAACACAACAGGTGCAGAAATGGTGGTGAAATAGCACCTGACAAGATAAACAGGAAGCTAGGAAGTGATGTGATGTGCATTAGTGGGTTATTAAAACTACACTGGTCTCAAACCTGTTCATGGTGTGCATACATCATTACATGACTGTATTTCAATTGATTGATTTATTAAATATTGATCATTTTTACTTACATCAATTTTTTGTCATTATTCACAATGTTTTGTGAGCAATTGAAGAGCAGTTCATGTACCTCCACGTGAAATGATGGTCACTAATGATGTGCACATTGGTGCGACGTATGAAAAGGCAAATACAGGATCTACTGAATAGGTGATTTACTTAGGCCTATGACACTCGGCCACTAACTAAAGCCCGGTCCTGACTCCACCAAACCTTGAAATAAGCAGGCTGGAACCAGGAGCAATTTGTTTTTGAACATTGCTCACTGGTTCAATGGGATTTTACAAGAACCAGGAGCAATTTCTGCAGAAACAGGAGCAATTTTCAAATAGTAATCCTTTTCTGCATATAATACCAGCACTATTGCATCAATTGCAAAACTGGAACCAGGAGCAATTTGTTCTAGAAAATTGCTCCTGGTTCATGTGAATTGTACAAGGACCAGGAGCAATTGGTGGCTTTACGAGAGCAAATTTGCTCCCCGCGCCCGCTTATTTCAAGGCTTGGACTCCACATTGCAGCGCGATGCGATGCTGCGATGCTATAAAAACTGTAATCTGAGCCAGGTTTTTACGAGCTCAGCAGTTTTTTCTTATTCTTATCGTGCGGTGGAAATTTCAGTCCGTGATGGAGTTGAACAATGTTCAACTTTTTTCGCATCGCGCTGCAATATCACAGCCGTGCACGCTTCTGATTGGCTGCTGGAAAATCAAGGTCGGTAAAATGCAAGATGCAGACCCCACATGCTTTTAAAACATCGCGCGATAAAATTAAAATGTACATTTTAATTTCATCGCGCGATGCTGTGATGTTTGAAATTGAAAAGCATTGCAGCATCGCATCATGCTGTGAAGTGGAGTCAGGATCGGGCTTAATGGTGGACCCAAAAATGAAAATTTTGACCAATATGAGGATTTTACACTTCAGTTGTGATTTTGATATTTCATCCCTGGAATCGTCAAGCCTTTCAGTGAAAAGCTTTAAATTTGATACTTTTTTGGGAGTATTTATCAATATACCCATTTTTGTATGTGTAGGCCTACATAATTATGTTGGGAACCTACATACCTCAGTATCAACCAACTAACAACCTCTGGCCTCCGTCATCCACATGTGATCAAAATGTATTTAAAGCTCACAATAATTATTACGGTCTGAAACCCGCTTCAAACAGGGACTTCAAAGAGCCATGGTGTGCCTGTTATTGTTATCAAACCACTGATTTCTTCCAAGCCTTCGATTCACCCACCCCAAATACACACAAACTATATCCATTAACACAACTCTATCAACCCGTAATATCCCTGCGACTTAAACGAACCGGTGACGGATGGACGTAATCGCGTCTGCTTACTACGCCTGCATGGCTCTGCTCTAGGCGTTTCATTTTAGGAGAGATACGAGGATAGAAAAGTGTTAGAATGAAAAGTATGTCACAATGTAGCTGGCCACAAAGATGGTGCACATTCTTGTCTTGATTAAATCTCACAGAGGATTATTTATGTAGGGTAAAATGTGAATAGAGAAATAGAGAGCAGGTAATTGCGGATTAATGGGGAAGTTTAAATTATTAACCCTCTTATTTTAATGGATCTGGTTTTGCATCAGTGGCTCTGGAATGGGGGGGGGGGTGTTGGTTGTAACCAAGTACCCTATGGCCCCCAGTAATTTTTATGATTCTAGCATCCTTTTTTATGTTATGTTTGAATCCCAGTTTGAATAGATACTTTATCCATGAACAAAGTTAAGACCCAAAATTTCAGTTGATTCTAATTGCATTGAATAACATAGGCTCCATCTATTTTAAAGCCACAGTACAAAAATGCCAATCCAAATAAAAAGGTCCACTTTATGCTACAATGTATGAAACACATTGAAAATCACCCAGTTTAAATGAAGGAAATTTCACGAAAAGGTCCAATTTTGGGGGGTAAAATGTTGAAAGTGGGCCTTTTCCAGGAAAAATTCACAACAGTCAACAGGTCCACTTTTCAACCTGTTGCAGACCCCTCCCCTCCCCCAAATAAATCCTGGCACTTTTGTCATGTTTTCATAGGCGTAGATTCCAGGGGGATGGCGAGATAAATCCCCCCTCCCCAATTTTGCCAGGGGGGATGGTCCATACACTCACCACCCCCCACAATGTTGATGCCTGTATGTGGGTTTCTAACCTCATGTTTGACCATTTTAGCCCCAAAAGTGCCAAACTGTGCATGCTTCACGCGCATTTATTCCACTTTTGAACCATATTTCACCAATTTTGCTTCAATATGGCAAAATTTTTCACGCACATTTGTGCATAAGCTTATTTTGTCGCCAAAAGGTGCTGGATACACATTGCTATAAGCAATTTTTTCCAACCCCACCCCCCAATGCCACTGCATGTTTTGGCACTGATTACACATAGAATTTTGCATGTACATCATGTACAGCTGTTCCAAAAAGCTTGGAAGGAATGAAGACTTGTGCTCCAACACAAAATCCCATGGCAAATCCTAACTAAGCTCTTGACCAGAGGTCACTGGTACTAAAAGAAATATACGAGCATGATCCAAAACACAATGCAATGCAATTACACATAGCTTGATTGGGACCACTTTTAATTCAAAAGCATTATCATAGGAATTTATGCAGCATTCCTGGGCTCAAAATGCAATTGCAAATTTGCAACTTGAGGTAAATTGTTAAACTAACTTAAATCTTGAAACATTGTGAAATTTACAGCATTTTTTGAAATATAAATTATCCTTGAAATATCTGTGTAGTTTGCATTGCATTTTTTTCCCCAAAACACCAAAAAAATAGGTCTTTTTGGGAAAAAAATCCATATCTTCAATATAAAAGGTCAAAATTTTCAATTGATTGTCGACTTTTCCTCCCAGCTACATACACTTTAAGAATATATCATTAGATTTATCAAATTTATTTCGAGGACTGTTATATATCAAAAATTTGAAAAATATCAAATTTTAATAATTTGTCATAAAATTTGTATTATATCGTGAATTCCAAAAATGAAAATTATTTGATATCAGAAAGACATGCTTCGTATTCAGAATGCAATTCGACACGTCTGAGGTGCTCTCATGTCCCACAAAAATACTGTCGAAACGCCAGAACCGCTCATTCTAGATCCCTTAAGGGGCACACCATTAGATTTTTAGGCATGGAAGTTTGGATTGGGCAGAATTTTTTTGCTGCCAATGACAGCAATTTTTTAAAATTAGTTGTCCCCCCCCCCCCCCAGATGGGCAAAAGAGGGGGTGCAAGAATTTTTTTTGCAGGACAAAAGAGGAGAAGACAAGATTTTTGGCAAATCAAAGGAAGGGGGCACAAGAGATTTTTTGGCACACATTATGGGGCACCTTTTAAATAAAACGCTCTAGTAAAAAGTCTAAAAAGGCTTAGGAATGGAATGGGTATGTTTAAATATACATGTATGTAGGCCTACAAAATTTCCCGCTGAATACGTTCACATTATACTATTTCAGGCTTGCAAATTGGGTTCCCAAAATTTTGGCATGTGCAAAGTGGTAGGAGACTGGAAGGCTGAAAGGGGGCAAGCATTTTTGACAGAATGAGAAGGGAGGGGGGAAAGCCTGTTTGGCATGCTGAGAGGGGGAAGCATTTTGGCAAGCCATTTTGAAACTTGCCCACCCTGGGGAGACAGAAATATTGCAAGGCCCCTTTAATTTTATAAGACAGTTCTACCTTTGTACAAAGTGGGTTTTTTACTCATCAACAGAACTTCTATGCCCCCTCTAGAAAAATAATAATATGTCAAGAATGTAGGCCTAGATCTTATATTAAGCCTGGCATAAATGTGGTATTTATCTACAGTGATTGTGTAAACTTGCAAAGATAGGCCTACATGTATATACTTCATATTAATCTTAATCAAATGCCAAACAGCTCCAAACCAAAGTTTCAATTTCTACTTGCTTTGATAAGTAGATAAAGCTCCCACTAGATTTTTCTCAAACACAAACTTGTGCCCTTTAGATGTTTGCCTATAAAATAGTTTTGTGTATGGAACTAGTGCCCACTACCAATGAGGTAAAACCAAGCCATGAAATAAGCGGGCACCCAGGAGCCATTTACCCAATGGTCATAACATTTTGGCTCCCCGAGTCCTGGTCACTGGCGTGTCCAGGATCTTTTCCTGCGGGGGGTTCAGAGGAGCTTTCAGATTTATGCGGGGGGCTTAATGGCTAAAATCGCCAAAAAAGGCTGATTTTACATGTTTTAACAAAGTGCGGGGGGCTTCAGCACCCAAAGCCCCCCCCCTGGACACGCCACTGCTGGTCCACACCAAAATCATGTGAACCAGGCTCTACATTAATTTTTAGAGCCTGGTAGTTAACCGGTTTTTGTATTGAAAGTGCATAATTAAAATTTAAATGACTCCTAGCTCTCTAAAAATGGCTCCTGGTTCACTAGGTAATTACAGGACCAGGGGCAAATTTTTCTGAATGTGTGGCTCCTGGTAAAACCGATGAGTACTGACTCTGCCATGTTTAGTGTACAGCCGGATTTTTTTCGCTATGCACCTGGTAAACTTCAATTCAAAGTATGTGGTTCCTTGCATTCTGCATTTAACACATTAGGCCAAAAACATGCACTAAGAGCTGCATGCACAAACAGTGGCTGCATGCGCAAACACAGGGGGGGCACAATTTCAGGGGGGCAAAATCAAGTTTTGCGCAAAAAGTGGAAATTTTTCGTAATTTTGGGTTTTTACTGGGGGGAGGGACAAAAGTTCTTACTGTGGTGCTGCCACTGTGCTTAAACCTTTGCAATGCTCAAGCTTAAGTTCGATTTTGGGCTCTTGCCCATTTAAACTGCCAGAGGTACATTTGCCCTCCATGATATGGGGGATTTACGATAGCATTACACAGGGGGCAATTTGGAGTCTGTACTCTTTGGTATAATCTCTTTGGACTGGTGCCAAACACTTTCTAGAAACACAGGATGCATACAGATAGTTCACAGTTCTAAATCACACTCAAATACCTGGCATTATTTGACATTGAACTTCTGCAATGAACTTGCCATGTAAATCATACCTTCACACCTGTGCCTGTCACACATTTTGTTATAGATTATGCAAGACCAATCAGTGTAGGCCCTGGTATAGGCATATGTATATTAATCTACATGTATCTATGCCCCTAGTAGGTCTACCGTAAACGTTCTTCTAATGGAGCTATAGGCTCTCTTGACATAACTGGAATTTTAGACACAAACTAAAAGTGCCCTCCATCCCATACAAATCCCACTGGTCAGCAAATAAGGGCACATACCCTTATTGGGATTTTTAGAGGAGGGAGCTCTCTATTTGTACATGAAATTTACCCAAAGGCAAAGGAGCCCTGAGGTGCGCCAATAGGCGAACAGTTACGGTATATGCATTTTTATACGTACCCAACACCAAGCCCAACCCATTCAAAATCAGGGCCATAGAAAGGTCGTGGGGGGAGGGGTAATGGCCACCCCACTTTTTGAGATATTTGTTATGTTTTTTCTGTAGGCCTATAATAGCTTTATTTAAATTTTGGTGAATATGGCCACCCCACAATTTTTAAACATGCAATGGCTCTGTTCAAAATGCAAATCCTTTAATACAGAATATGACAAACATACCCTACATTTATATTGTAGAGTGAAACATACAAAACATTTGATTTCCATGCAACGCTACCATTACAAATGTATGCTGGCAATAGTCTGGCATGGTGACATTGAGAACCCCAGATGGTCATGGTTCATTCACAGACCTCAATTCATCTAGTCTTTTATGGGTCCATGAATCAACCTCCAATGTCAAGGTGATCAGCCTATAAATTACTTGCAGCCTGGATTACTCCAAGGTCAACATCATATGCATACAAATGTACATGCAGGCACTATCATCTTGAAAGTATTGAACATGATGTACAATACTGCAATATTAAAATAAATTGTGGTCATCTTAAAATGATTTTGTAATGAACTTTAAAAATCAAAATCTGGATGGAAATACTGTAAATACATCAACATAGCTCTAGAGGTGTAGGTAGGATACATGCCCAGTGAAACTAATGTCAAGAAGTTCAGAGTTGCCATTCCTGGCAGTGATGACTTACGATTTAATACAATTCCTACTAAAGCCTAATTTACATGGGGACTTTACCCTTGCCTACATAATAACCATACATTTTATTTTGATGGATTACTTGCCCTGGCGATGCAATTTACATGGGGACATAAAGTCCAGCAATTATGACCTCAATCAACTATATCTGGGGCCCCCTATGTGACCTATAAAACCATAACCAGGTAAATACATAACAAAAGTGTGCATATGTCATCAACATACCAGAGAAAACTCTCTGGAGAGTGTATACTGTCCTGAAAAAATAGCCCGGTTCTATTTTGAGGAAACTATGAAAGGTCAGAGGTCCAGGAGCCTTGCCTGGCAAAATTACCAATATACACGGGGACTCTCCCTTGCTGGAACTAAATTTCAAGCAATAGAGTCTCCATGTAAATAAGGCTTGGGCTGTTGTTCAGTAGAATTTTCATTGTCAAATCTCAGATCCGACATGGCAAGTCGGCAAAGCAATACATCAATAAAGTCCAAATATCAACTTCAGAGACCCTGTTATGCATCGTTTACTTACATAAAAATCAATATTACTGTCAATTACACATATTGTAAGGGGGGGGCTGGGGCTAAATGGCTGAAATGTGCCCAAAATAAAAAATAGGCAGATTTTTCACATTTTTGGTGTCAGTCACACCCCTGGGTCTATGATCACATGAAACTGTAATGGTGAAAGTGGTAATAAGGCATTTTGCTACAATGTGGGGTGAAATTTTGAATCATGAGAATTTCCCCCAAATAAGGTCTTTGCTTTGGGTGACAAATTATAATCAACTGATCGCAGGGTCTATAGTGTGTTATTTGCTGTCTAGGTCTACCATAATACATATTTGTGGTCCCGGGTTATCAGCAATATATATTTTTAATTCACAAACACAAATGAAAAACAAAACACTACCGTAAAGCGGGGTGACTTTGGACAGTGGGCACGCATAACGCATATACTTTGGACACGCATAACGCATATATAGGTCATATTTTTATGATTTTAAATCAAGCAACCCTGACCTATATCATGCGTGTCCAAAGTCACCCCATGGTACTTAAATATTGCAGAATGGTGTCCAGAAATCTTCAACAGTGGGGGGAGAGGGGGGGGACAGGGAAGTCTTAAACAAATAAAACTCTTCGTACATGTAGTGTACAGGACTACAGGTGGTGTAGGAGAGTAGATTGATTTTGCAGGAAAAGAATGCCAGTGATGTTACTCAATTGTATTGATTACATTTATGTACATGTCATCACACCATCAATCATTTTGTCACCAAAGATAACATGCAATTAGGTCAAGTTCATATTTACATGTCCCAGGTCTTCGTTATTTATTCTAAAAGTTCAATTGCTAATTCAATAATAATTGGTATGTGTATCATCATGATACACCCCTCGAGTGGTGTCAAAATAAAAACATGTTTCTCGCCCGGGTTTTTAAAAAAAGGAGGATGAGGGGCTTTTGATTTTTTATTGGAAAATGACGCTAAATACCTGTATTTGGCACCATATTTTGGGTATTCGACATACAGATTGATATCTGAGAAAAAGGAGGAGGCCCTTTTTATTTTATTGTTTTGAGAGGTAGACCCCTCTAGTGATCACAAAACTCTTCTTAAATGATGTATTATGCAATTTACAAAGCCGTAAAATAAGTTTCAACTTCTGAAACATCTTTTTCAACAAGTTATAACTGAAAGTTTACAAAATAAAAAGAAATTTGAAAAATCTTCAAAAAAGGAGGAGGGCGCGGACGAGAAACATGTATATTTTTTTTACTCTGCCTTAAATATTGTGTTATTCAGGCATTGCTAGCAGTAAATACATACAATGTAGGCATAGATCTATGATGTAGGGTAGGGGGCCTAGGGGCAAACTTACCAAACAACAAACATTTACCAAAATAAAGGGAATGTAGAATGCACCAAACAATATTTTGTTCCAATTTAACCATAACTTAGTGCTACACCTTGGAATTCCATTGATAAGAAGTGTGACCTGATATATATCATGTGACAGTTTACATTAAAAATAGAAACATTTATTTCTGCACCCACAACCACAATTACATGCTCTAAAATTTATGAAAAGTGCATTCTGCAGTGTCAAGGTGGCGAAACTAACACAAAACCACATTGCCAAAAGTACAGTCATGGTTGGGTATGGTTTATCTATATAAAAATACATAATTTTGAACTCTTTGCTGATACCAATAGTGTATGCCTTCCACGAGGTAGTATAGTAAACTCAAATTTGGTGATTTTCTCAAAAACTGCCAATTTTTTGAGGAATCTAGTATAAATGCTAGTTGATTCATTGCAGCATTTCCTTTCTGGAAATAAAATATAGCCCTATACTAGTATCATTAAGTTTACAAAATGTAGAGATACAATAAAAACAGTATAGATAAACTATTAAAGTAATCACTTCAGTTTTGAGTACCAGTTTTATGTGAATCATACATGTAGACATCCCATCTAACATGGTCTATTCCTTGTATATTTTGGCATCTGTTTGTGTTGACACAGGTCAGTTTTATGATATAAATAAGGCTACAACAACATGTACATCACTGTACAAACTTGATAAACATGTAGATAACAATTCCAGGATATATCTGATGGTCAAATTTGGATATCCAATATGTGCTTTTGTAGTTTGTAAACCATGATGGCCAAGTCAAGTGCAACCATAAACCACAATGACCATAGACTAATAAGGGGGTACTACACCCCTGGCCATTTTTTGCATATTTTTACATTTTTGACAAGTAAGATATAATATCATATAGTAGGTGTAGTCCTTGCCCCTATAATATACATATCTTACTTGTCATCAATGCGCTATAATTTTTAAGAAAAATGCAAAAATAGGCACAAATTTGGGCAGGGGTGTAGTACCCCCTTAAGGCCGAGCAAAAAATAAAACATGTTTTGTAATCCCGCCCCGCTTCCTTTTTTGAGGCCACTTAAAAAAAAAAAAAATTCAGTTAGTTCTTTTGAAGAAAGATGTCTAGGAAGTTGAGATCTTTAATTCTACAGCTTTGCGTAATTTTAAAAGTTGTTTCTTGTACATGTACATACAAGAATTTTATTTTTACTTGGCCAAAGAGAAACTGATCAATGGTGCCACTGGTTCCATCACAGAAACAGCTGCAGTACATGATGTATGCTGCCATTAGTGGTAAACATGCAATATTTTCACATACACTCAGTACTTGTGTTCTTTATAGGCCTAATTATAGACCACTTGACATCACTGTTTATCAACAAAGGCGAGGGACTCGTCTATCGATATGCTCGAACGAGCTGCTGCACTGTTCAATGACTTTCCTGTACTATGTGAAATGTGGCGGGCGATTTAAAATGCACGTGCCCTTAGCACACTACGATGCGTACGCACACTGCAGGGCAAAGAACAATGTAAATTGCCATAATGCGCGCGCATACTGCCGGGCAATGACGTCAAATGCCAAGTGGTCTATAGTACTATGAAGTCAGATTGTACAGATTTAAATGTAGCCGTTTCTGGATTGATTATTGAAGTTTGGGTGACCAAATACAAATATGTATTGTGTCAAGATAAGTAGGCCTATGGACATTTTTATAGGTTCAATATACACCAATTTCAAAGAAATGGTTTCCTCACTTTGAGTGAACAGTGGGCATTGGTCCTGGCTGTTTCCTAACATTTTGAACCATGCATGGCCCATGGGCCATATTCCCCAAGTTGGTATAGATTAGCCTTTGCTACTTGATGAAGGAAGGGGTTTATATGATGGCAATGTGACATTCATTGAACATAGGAAGGTCGATAAACTTGCTCGTTATTGCAGGAACTAATTGGCATGCAATTGATTACATACTATCAGCATGCTAACTACATTTGTAAACACATGAAGAAATACACAGTAGTTAGTTTAGCTATCAGCTTATAGACATGTTAATCAATTTTAATTAGTAGTGCCAAGTACTTATTGATCAAATATATTTCTGTAGAAAGAGTGGATTAAAGTTACTAAGTAGTAAATAATTTACAAACATGTGTTGACATTTAAACAGGCAGTGACTGCACTGTCTGCACACCCTCCCACAACCCATCGCCCACCCACCCCCCTACACCAGGACGAAAAAAACCCAATACAACAAAGATCAAATGTATGAACAATAAATACCGGTACATGTATATAACTTCAAACTTAAAAATGTATAATTTTCACCTCAAGTGAGAGGCTGTGCAATAATTATGAGGGGGGGATTTGCATTAAGCGTTTCCATACCGTTTTCCTAAGCCTTTTTAGCATGTTTTATGTAAAAGGCGCCCCATTAATGTGTGCCAAAAATCGCTTGCCCCCCCCCCTCGGCTTGCCAAAAATTGCTTCCCCCCCCAATTTTACCCTCCCCCAGGGCTCATAATTATTGCACAGCCCCTAACGGTAGTATGAATAACACACTTGGAAGATTTATGGCAGCCAAAGTGACCATGTTCTTTTCTCAAGTTGAAAAAAAGAGCGAAAAAGATTTTTTTATAAATTTTAAATCATCTTACCTGTACCACTCCAATCCCTTGTCATAAAATTTATCAAAGAAATGAATTTCACCTCCAGCAGCCTTGACATCAGGATGCAGTCTTATAAATTCCAATACGGCTCTTGTCCCTCCTTTCTTGACTCCGATAATCAACGCATCTGGAAATGTCTTCGTCAAATTAGTTTGTTGATTAGTTCTCAGCGGACCCACATATCCCGGGTCCTTGAAGTTACTTAAGGCAGGTTTATCAAGAACGTTCTCATCTTCCACTTTGCCATCGTCGTCAGCTGACGACGACGACAAATATTCCGAAGACTCCGCTTCGTCAGATTCTGTCGAGCTCCAACCACTCGAAGACTTGGAAACCTGTTTTAAATCACCAACTTTAGTTCTGTAATCACGACCATGATATTCCGAACTGAAGTTCCCCTCTTTAGTCCGACTAACGTTCTACTGATAAGTTTGCCTTTTCTTTGCTGAGCAATGTGACGAGATAGTGAATTCCCTGATATATTTCCATTCTTTTTATTGCCTATGGATGAGATTTTACGAGTACTTGAAGATCCAATATGGTTATTATTACTGCTATTTTTTGTATGCACACTTTGTGTACAACAGTTCTGTGATAGTAAATACACAGCATACACTGTGCATACTACAAGTACAGCCATTAGAATTTTCTTACGAAAATGCCACACAAGACTGCGTAAATCTGCCATGATAACAACACAACAGGACGTCAGTTTGGATGATTTAGCAAACCGTGAGAGTTAAGGAAGGTTCTCAAAACGATACTTGTCTTTGAACAAGATATTGTTGTAAGCTGTGGCTACATTTCATCACACGGGTTACTGTATAATCGAGTTACGAGTAGGCTTACACCTGCATTGCCAATCAATTACAGCTATCCACTACGCCGTGTCCGCCCCACTACACAGATGGTACATCTAGCCTACTCACAGATTGTATTGAATTTATAGCGTATTCCTCCAGTATTCCACTTGATATATCCCAGTTCACATGATGAAAGGTCTTGGCTACATACTCAAATATATGATGATACTCTGTTAAGCATTACAGGCTTAAATATCAGCTAAAAATGCGAAACTATTCGACACAAAATCATGAGATTTACAGCATACTTTCAGTTGTAGTCACTGCACCTGCATAGCTGCAACACACTGCTACTATACAGTTTTAGACTTGTTTCAAGGCCGCACCGTTGGACTGGCATGAATGGGATTTCTACGCACGGACAAATCAAAACAAACGGCGTCGATCAAGGCCAATCCACCAACAGATACGATACATACTGCCCTCAGTTTTCAACGTATGACTCATGTTTGGCATTTGGGCTACTTGCACAATATTGGGGGGCCAGAGAGCACACCAGACACACCAAATTCCATTCTGACGCGTATGTAGGAGCTTGTAGGGCTGTTAAGACCCCCTTTTTCAGCGACGCTGTCACCCAAAGACCCCATATTTTTTACGAACAATTGTTCTGTCACCCGAAGACCCCTTATTTTTCCATTTGATCTGTCACCCAAAGACCCTTACAAGTTCAATTTTAACAGCAACTTTCATTTGTCACTGATTTTGTCATTTATTTTGAAAATTAAAAATCAAAGAAATTTGAAGCCATTTAGAACAAGAAATTCGATTTTCGAGGTTTCTGTGGCGCTGTTTGGGCTCTCACCCAAAGATTCCATTTAAAAAAAGGTAATGTTCTCACCCAATGACCCAATATTTTTTACGTTTTGCTCTGACCGAATGCCAAAAATCCCCGGCAAAAATCATGCTCTCACCCAATGACCCCTTATTTTACATTTTGCTCTCACCGAATGCCCCTTAGTGCGAAAGTGCCAGCCCTACACCTACATCCATGGTCCAAATTAGTAACTCGGGCCATCTTGGGGCATCCACTTAGTAACTTGGGGTCCAAGATAGTAACTCAAGGCCCCAAGATAGTAACTCGGGGCCCCGACTTAGTAACTCGGGGTAGTAACTCGGGGTCCGAGATAGCAACTCAGGATCCCGAGATAGTAACTCGGGATCCCGAGATAGTAACTCGGGATCCCGATTTAGTAACTTGGTGTCCGAGATAGTAACTTGGGTCCGAGATAGTAACATGGGGCCCCGAGATCATGAGTAACTCAGGGCCCGACTTAGTAACTTGTGGTCCGAGATAGTAACTCTGGCCCTGACTTAGTAACTCGGGGCCCCGATTTAGTAACTTGGTGTCCGAGATAGTAACTTGGGACACGAGATAGTAACTCGGGCCCTGACTTAGTAACATGGGGCCCCGAGATAGTAACTCGGGGCCCAACTTAGTAACTTGTGGTCTGAGATAGTAATTCGGGGCCTGAGATAGTAACTTGGGGTCCGAGATAGTAACTCAAGATCCCGATATAGTAACTCGGGCCTGGACTTAGTGACTCTGGGCCCTGACTTAGTAACTCGTGGTCCGAGATAGTAACTCGGGGTCTGAGATAGTAACTCAGGATCCCAAGATAGTAACTCAGGCCTGACTTAGTAACTGTCCAAGATAGTAACTTGGGGCCCCAACTTAGTAACACGGGGCCATGACTTAGTAACTTGTGGTCCGAGATAGTAACTCGGGGTCCGAGATAGTAATTCGGCCTCCGACTTAATAACTCGGGGTTCGAGATAGTAACTCGGGCCCTGACTTAGTAACATGGGGCCCCGAGATAGTAACTCGGGGCCCAACTTAGTAACTTGTGGTCCGAGATAGTAATTCGGGGCCTGAGATAGTAACTTGGGGTCCGAGATAGTAACTCAAGATCCCGATATAGTAACTCGGGCCTGGACTTAGTGACTCTGGGCCCCGACTTAGTAACTCGTGGTCCGAGATAGTAACTCGGGGTCTGAGATAGTAACTTAGGATCCCAAGATAGTAACTCAGGCCCGACTTAGTATATGTCTAAGATAGTAACTTGGGGCCCCAACTTAGTAACTCGGGGCCATGACTTAGTAACTTGTGGTCCGAGATAGTAATTCGGCCTCCGACTTAATAACTCGGGGTTCGAGATAGTAACTCGGGCCCCCAACTTAGTAACTCGGGGTCCGAGATAGTAACTTGTGGCCGTGAGACAGTAACTTGGGCCCCGACTTATTAACTCGGGGTCCGAGATAGTAACTCGGGGCCCCGACTTAGTAACCTGTGGTCCGAGATAGTAACTCGGGGCCCCAAAATAGTATCTCGGGCCCCCGAGAAAATAGTGTAAACTCATGTTCTACGAGAAAAATTAAGGTGATATTTTTAAAGGCCCCCCCCTTCAGAGGGATAAATATTTTCAGGGCTCCCCCTTTTTGCATCAGCCCCCCATTACAAGTGTTTGTGAATGGTCCCTTATCTTCAGTAAGAAAGGTCAACATTTTCACATGATGGATGGCTTTTCCTCCCAGCTACACTTTGAGACAGTAGAGTAGCCAGCACTTTTTCAGAGGGTGGGCAAAGGGGTGGGGGCAAGCCAACTTTTAAGGGACCCATGTACTAAAATGACGGCAATAAAAATCCCCATAGGACTCCATGCACTATGTGGGAAATAGTTCAATTTCAAGATTTGAGTGTCACACTCTTATAACGTGCGATCGCTGCCATTAAAAGGCAAATCGATGATTTTGTCCAATAGAACTTGTAATTGACATAAGTAAGCTAATTTACATAAAATCAACATATGTCATTTCGAAGGATGGAAATTGACATAATGTCCATTATTTAAAACCACATGTGCTGTTTGCATCAACTAGTGTAATTAGCTGCGTACTGCTTCTGCATATCTAACTAGTTGAAATTGTTCGCAATCATTTCGGTATAAATCGACATATGTCAAATTTGAAGATTTGTGATTTGTTGCAGAAAAGAATACAACCGAAAAGACGTCTAATACGCCCAACTGAATTCGATGTATGGGCTATCGATATACGTTGACCGCTCATGGCCTGCCTAAAAATCTTGACCACCTACACCCCCTATAAATCACCGTCTACCCCGGGGTACACATGATCATTATTGCACCACCCCCAAGACCTCCACAGGAAATAAACTTCCATCCATGTAGACGTTTACACCATACACACGTTATGTCGTACATTGTATTTTTTAAAAGCAGGCTTTAGGCCATCATTTACTTTCTAACAATACAATGGGAAACTTCGATATTTACCCATTTTAGAACGGAATTCATGTTGAAATAGTTGTAGAATGATGTAAAAATTGCAACAAACGACCGGTTGTACACATATAACAGCTTAAAACGATGCGGACAACAAGAGGGTCATAAGCGGTGATAGAGCTCGTACTCAAGTGTATTTTGGGCACATTAAGTAGTGTAGCGATTTGAAATTGACATATGTCAATTTCTAAATTGGCATATGTCGATTACATTTTAAATCTTTCTGGCGGTTATTTCAGCCAATGAGAATGAAGACCGGTTGCAGCAACCAATAACCAGTAATAAATTCGACACTAGTTTTCAAATAATGAACATATGTCGATTTCTCCTAAGGTAATTGACATATGTACATTTTACGAAAATTAGCTTACTTATGTCGATTACAAGTTCTGCTATTGGATGAAATCAACATATGTCGATTTCACTGAAAGAAATTGACATATGTCAATTTGTCCATTTATGGCAGCGATCGCACGTCATACACTCTAGCACTACATGCAGCCTCATCAATTGGAATCAGGGTGGAATTTGCTCAAAAGGATGCCCTCCATTTTGTTTAGAAATTCTACTTTTTACATGATTGTAACACCCAATGGTGAACTTATATAAGTTTGTGAAAAACTAAGCCTAAAGTGCCTTAATTACAGTCAGATTTAAGAGCTAAATGTATTCACCAAGTCCCACATAGACCTTGATAGTTGTTACTAATTATTCATAACCTCCGTGTATCACGCCATATGTACGTCCCAATCAAATTGCTCGTTAGATGATATACGCACACCGGCGCCGGAGGCTATTGATATCCATCAATGACCTCCGCGTATGCTTACGTGGTACATTGACTTCCACGTGTGCGCATCTCTTGCGCCGGAACACTTCACGTGCACGCAACTACCATATTTGCACATGGCGTGATTGCGCAGTGCTGTAATTGGTTAGTCCGTTTTAGCCTGTTCGACTTTTTAAAGGGCGAAATATAAGTTTTGATAAAAATTGTATATTTCAACAAATTTCGGAGAATGAAATATTGAGATATGATTGAGTGATGAGTTAAAAATGACGGTTATGAATTCGGTTAATAACTTTGCATCAGTTATATGTCGGGCATTGTGAAAAATCTAAACATTTTGCTTTGGACCTCGGAATACTCGGTTCCAAAGGCAAAATGTTTAGATTTTTCACAATGCCCTCCAAATAACTGATGCGCAGTTATTAACCTATAACTATGTAATAAATTTTGGCAAAGAATAACAAAATTAAAATTTGACCAAAATCATTGTATGAAGTTATTTGTTTACTATTGCCCCCTGAAAATTAACTTTTCCCCAAGTTCTAGTTGGAAAATGGTCTTAAAATGTATAAAATCACTCAAAGACATTCATTAATTAGAGGTTAATAACTGCGCATCGCTTATTTGGAGGGCATTGTGAAAAATCTAAACATTTTCACTTTGGAACCGAGGAATATCCTGTAGGGAAGCCAGAGGGATATTCCAAGGTCCAAAGCGTCACTTTCATCTCTTCTCTTAACAAAATAACACAAAAAAATTCCTTAAAAGTTTGTAAAAATAAAAAAAATTTACATTTTACCTTTCCAAAAATCGAACAGGCTAAAACAGGACGACCAATAATAAAATTGCGAATCACAATCTGTCCAATTACGGTAGCGTGCAATCCAAATATGGCAGCCAGCACATGCTCAATTTGTTTGACGCACAACATGGCACGCGTGGAGTTACTAATATTTATGATTCGGGGGTGTGAGAGGCCTCAGACAAAAAAAAGAGGAAAATTACTAAAATAGATGAAAAACAGCACCAAAAAATCACGGTAAAAATGCCAAATATGGGCTGAAAATAAAAGAAAACATGTATTTGGCAATAAAAATAGCTGAAATCAGCTAAAAAGCTGAACTCTTATACCCATGACGATTGGAACAATTACGCATTTTGCGGTCAATTGTGAGATATTGCATCTGCGTTTTTACAAGTAACGAATTATGATTGGATTGCATGCATTGCGTATTCATGAGATTATGAATAACTTACAATGACTCCTGGAACACAGTGATACGCGCTACAATGACTTTGTTTCGCGTGTATACGCTTAAGCGTTATGTCAACACACTGCATGCAGCGTTGCTGTCGCACTTCTGTGATTGGTAGCTCTTGTTATCAGCGTTAATGTCAAGTTTGCATGTCGATTTTTTTTGTAGGGTAGGTAATAACAATTATTAAAACTGTTTATATTTAACAGCATTTTGTGGCATAAAATAACATAAAATGCCATCTTGATTTGTTCCAAATATCGGTAATGAATGACAACAATAAATAACTTTGAACCACCTATTTTGAGTTCATTGTGTGAAATTGTCGGGTCTTGTTTTGGGCCTTTGGTATAGACGAATCCAATTTCAAGCATTCCTACACCTCAATGGCAGTCATAGCTGGGTCCCGCCTGTGTCTATCCCACCTAAAATGGGAAATGATGCGGCCTCAGTGGGAATTTTTAACTGCATTCCATCACCTGTTACACCTAGACAAAAGAATGTTTACAACACAATACAATATAACATCAATTTTTAAGCGGCTTTAATTCACCTGATTGGGCAGTCACAACACCAGTTTGGTGCAGGGGGGGGGCCAGTAATGGGTGAATGAATTCTGACCATCACTTGGCTCTTTGGATTCGTCTATACTAGAGTCCGAAGTTTATCGTTTTCTAAAATCCATTTTCCGTGTTGTAAAATTTGTAAATCCATGTCATGAATAAAGCTTAAAATGTGTAAACAATGATATTTATGTCACAATAAAGTGTTCAATATCGTGATCAATATGCTATGATTGGAATATTCTCACGATAATAGGCCAACTATTACGATGTTTGGAGGGATAAAGGGGGTTCATGCCTTGGTAATATACCTTTATTTCGGTATTATTAAACAGTATTTTTATCATAGAAATTGACATACACAACTCATGATTGTTTTTAACTTCCATTTCTCTTATCTTTTAACAATTTTTGTCACATCATATAAAAATGTCATTTTCTGTGTTGTTCCTCTAATTCCATGATTTTCTTCCGTTTTCCGTAAAACGGACTCTAGTCTATACCTCCAATGTTCCACAATGACCTCAAAATAGATAGTGCGCAGTTATTATTGTCTAATTAAAGAACTCTTGAAACAATTTTATTTATCATTGTACAATGTATACAAATGTATTATTTATTTATGATACATAATACATATTTATATGTATTGTTATTAAAAACAATGAATAACATCACAAGACCAAACTTTACACAGAAAACTACTTTACATACACACTTCCACCAAAGATACTCAAATGAATAATTCATTAGTAAAGATACTCAAATGAATAATTCATTAGTAACATATTGAAGTACAAGTTTGCATAGAGACTGTCAATTTGTCAATTAAAGCCTTAAAGCCATGTTATAACATTTTCATACAAAATAGATTAGCATTTCTTTGCCATAAAATGTTAGTTTTTACTGTCAGATATATCCCCTTTTATTTTTGAGCCAAACAACTACGGCAAAGCAAAGAAAATTGGAATTTACTACCAGCGCATATGTCGCCAATACGTACCACTCCTTCGGTCATGTTATATGGTACGACCCTTTGTTGTGTAGATCACCGTCCCGCACGCCGTGTACCTACTGTGTGTTATGAACATCGTGTATGCGTTCGACTAATAATTCCATCGTAAATAATAAAATGCCGGTTCCATCGTTTTATTCAAAATCTTGGATTTTGACAAAACTACAGCACCTAGAGTCTTGATTTTTGCAGGGTATATTGGTTTAATAAAGTACACTATAATCGTGTAAAAAATGAATTTTAAAAAATCAGTGAGGGCGTCCTCCTCAGCAAATGTTATAATATGGCTTTAATGTACGATCTTTTTAAATTTTTAAATTATTAGATGTTTCTTTTTTTCTTCCAAAGTGATAATATGCAATCATTATAAAAGTTCCCAATACATTTGGATGCAAAAAACATTGGAAATTTGAAAAGAAACATCATAAACTTCACCTCTATCACTCGAAATATCTTGCACTTTTTGGATTAGGACGGCGAGTTCAGCCTCAGACTTAGTCTCCTATTACGCACTGGCATCGTAAGAGATTAAGATTTGCGATCGTTTCGACATATTATCATAATCTGAAATTATCCATAACATTTACAAGCTTAATTGAATAGTCATATTTCTCTATGCTGCAGCCAAACAAAATTGTTTCACTAGCCTAAGATTGCAACAGTTGGAGAAACCTTGTAGCTGCCTGCTCCGCAGCCAACTGATGATGATTCCTCTCTATACAGTTCAGTTCCTAATACATGTATGCAGAAATTACATCATAAAATATATCAAAAAAATCCCACCAGGAGGTAATGAGGGGGGCATTTGACATTAACAATGGGATATTTTCCGTGAACATGGACTTAAAAAAGCAACATGAACAGTGAACACAAATAAGCATTGATTTAAAAATGCACCCTAATCAAGTATGGCAAATGTCATTTCTATACCCTAAAAAGTATTGGCATTATCTTATTCCCTAAGCAAGAAAATTTTCTGGAGTCTAAAACCATTATTTGAGACACAAACGATTTGAAACACACTTCAAGAGGAAACCCACGCCAGAGCAATTCTTCTAGGGTGAACCAAACCTGCCTGGTTATCAAATTAATCAGTGACAAGATTATCTCTGTCTAATGTTTTAATGTATCAATTAGCACCTATCCTTGTCGCTGATTAATTTTATAACCAGGCAGCTTTGGTTCACCCCAGAAGAACTGCTCTGGCCCACTTCATCTTTTATACTCACAATGTCAAAATTTTCATGATTTCATTCCATTTTTTTTCTCATAGGAGTTTAGGACCCTTTTTATGTACGACTTATTAAGCAAATATACCCTTTTCTCAATTTTGCTTGTTTTAAATACTTTATTCATGTTATGTACGTACAGTGCTTTGATCTTGAAAATGACGCTTTTTACATGAAGTTTTGTTCATGGATGATACCCATTGGTCAACGTAGGAGTCCCCTACACCTACTGTACATTCAGGGCTGTCCTGAACCACACAGAGAGATCCAAATATTTAGCTGATAATTTTAATATTTCAGGCCAGTAGCATACTTGGTTCTAAAGTTATGAGGTTTTTTGATGTCTATTTTCATTTGTATTTTATTGTTTGACTGGCTACTGACAAAGAAAGTACAGTACAGCCCTGCATGACCTATAAACATGTTACTAAATGAACTAGTTTATTTCATGAAAGAGAAAACTACCCTACTTCAGTATAGTATCAAGAAAATGATTAACAAAGAAACAAAGTGGAATACATTTGACCTATTTAGCCCCCTGGACACTTAAGAATTTTTTCCAGGGCGGCCACCATCAGTGGACAAGTTCATTTGGAATGATAATTTCAACTGAGAATTTTGTTCTTCAGCAATTCCAAGGTAAAATGAAGATGTTTTACCACCATAGTAGTGGTTTCATCAAACTGGCAAACCATTATAGCTGGCATATCGCAAATCTTTCACAGACATTCACAAATCTGCCATCTCGAATCATGTGGCTTCTACGAATCATTCTATCAAGTGGGAGGACTCCACAGTCATTTGTCGTGAAAATGACAAGACTACCAGGTGACTGCAAGAAGCCATTTGGATCTGCAAAAAGGAACATGAGACTCTAAAACAAGGACAAGGTGCCTACGTTCTTGCCAACATCTTTGACCACTTCATCACACCCTTTATTTCCTGTTGCCTATAAAAGGAAACAGTCAGATGTGATGGGTTGCCAGTCTGATGAAACCACTAGTGTAGTGGTGAAACACCACTAAAATTAAAATGTGAGTTAAACATCTTTATTTTTCTTTGGAATTGTTCAAAAAGAACAAAATTTTCAGATTATTATTTCCTAATATCTCAATAACCCAAAATATTTGCATGGTCTTTGTATGTGGTTACTATTACCTTTACTATCTGTAATATTTAAATGATACCAAAACATAGTCATCATGACCTTCACCTTAGGTTAACTTGCAAATGTGGGTGTGGTTGTCATATTTTGGCACAGGGTTGTCAAGTTTTGGCCATTGTAATCAAGATAGAGGGATACTCTATCTTGTGAAGTCCAAGTAGTGCATCCACTTCTACATCTAAGTAAATGTTGTAATTGATATGTTATGGAAAATTTGTTTGATACCTTACTTACATGTACTCCTGAATCCCCCTCTTTCCTATCGATCAATGTTGGACACTTCTATGAGGTCAGTGCAAACCCTCATCTATCAACAATCTATCAGTGTAATTTAATGACTTTTATTCTAAAAGTGGTCCTGACAAAGTTGACTAATATTGTAGATAGTTTATCTTGCAGGAAGTATACTTCTGATATCAGCACCAAGGTGTTAGCTAGCCACCTGTCATTTTGGACAGGCAATTTGCTCATGGGACAGGCAAAACTAATGCCTGTGACATTTGCTAAATTCTAAAAGTATTGCTTCAAGAAATTCTGTCAACCAAAACAAGACCAGACAAATAAATCAAGGCTATTTGAACTGAGACCCCAAAGGGGGCAGAGGTCTGGTTTATGTTTTTAGGTCAAATTTTGGACAGGCACTTTTGGTGAAAATGACAGGCACTTGTCAAATCCTAGCTAAGACCCTGATCAGCATCAGCACTATAATAGACTGAAACTACAGTGTGCCTCATCTCAAGATGAGAGTAATTCCATGTTGAATTTCATGATGGCAGATTCGAATCAGTGCGTTTACATCGGCAGCATATGGAGATATCTCCCTTCTGCGAGTGTGTATACACCTCAGAGAATTAGGTTAGCGTGTGCGATTCAAATCTGCCACTGTAATCCAGCATTGCGTTACTCTCAAGTCCTAAAACACCAACAAAACACAGCTCGAAACAACTAGCATCTGACGTTCTGCGCACAATACCCTTCTCGCCTGGCTTTGTAGAAAGTGTTGAGAAGTATTTAACCAGAACCAGAACCAGATGAGACACACTATTATAGTGGGCATACTTCAATATACAATGTAAGCTAGTACTAATGATTGTTTATGTACAAGAAAGTCGTATGTGCAATATGGCTGCCTCATGATAGATTTTAAAATTGAATTTGCAGAGGAATCCAAAAACTTCAATGCATGAAATCAAGTTCTCAAAGCATTAAAACATATTTTTCTATGAAGACCACATGCCCGGATAATATAGAGATCCATATAAAAGAAGTTCGGATAAGGAAGGTTGGACTGTAAGTGCAACAAAAAGCAGCTATTGCACATACCGTATTTCGTCAAATAGTCGCCCCTCCTCAAATAAATGCCCTCCGCCACTTTTTTCAACCAAGATGTATAAAAAATGCCGATATTTCCATGCTATCTTAAGTAGTAAGCTTACCAAGTTGCGCACATGGTCGATAATAGCGTCAATAATTGGCGAAAATCTGGATCAGAAACCCAGAAGTGAGCCAGAAGTCAGTGTTTCTAGTTCATAGTTCGTCATTTTAGCGTGTGTTTTTAGTTTACCTAATGATTTTAACGGGAATTATCGTTCTAAAATTGACCTTGAATAAACGCCCCCCCCTTGGGAAAATGTAACGCCCCCCGGGGGCGGTTATTTGACGAAATACGGTATGCCTTTCTTGCACACACATTACGAATTGTGTCGTCACTTATGTTATGACTTTATGTTATGATAGCGTCTTGATATGCCCTATAAGCTCATCACAGTACAAGAAGTTCCTATGTTTATGTTTGACTGCTTCCACCTCTTCTAGCATCAGTGGAGGATGGATGGCAGCTGCTACCTTCAACACATCTGAAAATAATCAACAATGGAAATAAAATAATATAATTTAAACTCAGAATGTTGCGTCTCACATATTGTCAATCTGACGAAATATCATATGCCGTATACCTATACAAACTAGCATAATCACTTACAACAACCGTACCAGTTACAAAATAACATCCAAGCTCACATGCATTGTATTTTGACACAATTTGCATATTTTAAACTTCTGCCTGTGTGTATGAGATCATATCTGAATTAAGCGCAGTGTGTATGCACACTTCTTATTTTAACTAAACAAGATTTATTATTGTCAATGCAAAGAAATTGAAATTGAAATTGAAAACCTAATGTGGAATGGATTTTTTTATTCGTTTATTTTTTTCATGTGTCAGTACAGTGGATGTGGATGGTCACATACCGTAAAAACTCAATAGTTAGCATATATGCTTCCTATCTAGCACTTTTGAAAACATTTAAATTGTACCAAAGTCCGGCGCTTTACCAACTGAGCTAATGGGGTTGAGACACAAATTTGCAGGTTTACTTGTTTGTATAAAACTATGTGTATCGGTGATTTGCTCAAAACCCTTTATACTTTTGTGGATGGGGCACTTCATGTTTGCATGTTTTAAACGCGCTTGATAGTAAGCACATATGCTAACTATCAAGTTTTTACGGTACATGTTTATCCAACACCTACCAAGAACAGCTTGTTGTATATTCTGATCTGGATCATCCAGGTGTACTAACAATCCTCTGTACAGAGTCTCCAGATGCGCCCTATAGAAGGCCACATCATATTCCTTAGGGAAGCAGCTGAAGAAGGTCATGAAGGTCTTTGAGACGGCAATCCGGATCTCATCCTTGCTGTCATCAAGACGCTTGAGAAGCTCCATGTACATGGTGTGGAGACGATCCGGATGGAAGGTGGATCCGCAGATGGCGAGGATCTTCTGGATGATGCGGCAGGTGATGAGACGAGTGGAAGGGGCATCTTCCTCCAGGAGAGTGTTGAGATGGGGAAGTAAATCATCCATTATGCTGTTAGCCTGAATGATGCATAAAATGATATGAGAATTAAAATAAAATTGAATATTCATACGTAGTGGTATAAATTAAATTATAAGAATTTTTTTACTTCAACACTAATCGCTTACCGGGAGCACTTTCACAGTACCAACTGCGTTCTCAGCCGGATGTTATGGCTCTGATGATTTATGGCTAGTTGACAACCTTCGATGACGTCACACTAGAAGAAGATGACGTCAAAGGTGTTGCCCTCGTCCCCCTGGTGGTCTTGGGTATGAGTAAGTTGTCCCAGACTGGATCTAAGTCTAGTCCAGTGCCTCTGTTCAAGTTTGGTCCTTTTTTCCATAAATCATCAGAGCCATAACATCCGGCTAAGGACGCAGTTGGTACTGTGAAAGCGCTCCCGGTAAGCGATCAAATTTTAAGTAGTGTTGAAGTCAAAAAGTTCTTCTGATATGAGAATTGTTAGCAATTTCACTGTTAGTAGTGCTACCTTTCAAAAGTTCCAAGATAACTTCTTACCAGAAATCAAACAAAATACAGGACTTGAACCTGTGACTTCCAGTTCATATACTTGATGCTGTACCAACTTTAATGAAATGTAAATAGCAGAGCATCAGGGAGGGGTTCAATGAAGTCACACCCTGCTCGATGGAATCTGATTCGATGAGCAGATTCTCAGTTGTATGTTGTGTCTAGAACATGCAAAGATTTAGGGGAATCAACCTGCACTCTTGCAAAAGGAGTTTTGCAGCAATCTCACAGCTTTTTTTCTCTTGTGAGAATTTAAATCAGTTTTCTCAGTTCCACTCACAGTTTGGCAGGTCTTGTAGGTTTTTTATTGAAATCATGAAATAAAAATTGATTTTAGTCATTTAGTCCATAACTCAAGAATCGCACAACCTACCAAGAATTTAGAACCCCAGTGTATAAAATGATCATCACCTTTTGAAAACTGTGTTTCTATTCTTTCAGATACCTAAACAAAACTAGAGTGGTTACCACACCATAGGTGAACCATGGGGCTTTGGCAGTAGCTTTGGACTTACAAACAAATCAATTACTGCCACAAGTATGTCACATGCAAAGTTCTCTGACCATACTGACCCGGGTCTTATCATGAGTGTCACCCCCGGATGGGGAATATTTTTTATTATATTTCATACTTTTTGCTCTTTCATGTGACACCACTCGGGTGGTCATACCTTCTTGGAATTTTGAGATGTCCAATTAAGAGCAAAAGGTGTCCAAAAGGTTATCAAAAGGCTACTCAGTAAGCAAGTAAGATACACTTCTGGAAGCTGGACTTCATGGTCCAGCAAAAATTGGTTAAGATACCTTGTGAACTTTCTTGAAATAAACTTTAAAAAACAACTACTTACTCTTTCAGCATTTAGCATGCCACTCTGTAGCAGAGCCCACAGACACGAGGCAGCTATGGTCCTAATAGCTGCCGCAACCCTACCGGCATGCCACATGACATTAGGAATCACCATGTCTTTGACCACAACCAATGTGAAGTCTCCAAACCTGTGTGTGGAGTCTAAGGTTTCTCCAGCGCTCATGACTAGACGGGAGAGGAGGGAGAAGAACTTGAGACGCAACTCTGGGTCTTTGTCGGGATGGAGATTGGTGCGTAGCATTGGGATGATGTCATCAAGATGCTCCCCTACAACAGCACCTGTGGGTTGGATAGGAATATCGTAAGGACAGTAAACAACAGCAATGACAACAGAAGGGGGTGACAAGCTCAAAGTCTTTGAGACTTCTCCATGAGTCCTTCTTCCTTTAGGTTTCAAAAGTATGGTAACATATATTATATGCATGCTGCAGAATGTCTGCATAAGATTTCTTTGATGTGCTGTTGAACCATTTCAAAATATTCTACATCTAACTACACATTTACCTTATCAGACCTCATTATCAGACCTAATTAAGTGTATATTATTACTTGACTTTTGATTCCAGGAAGAGCAAGCACTCTCCTTAAAGCTCACCTAAACTTCCTCAAGAAGAGCGATGAGCAACTCTCCTGTAATCTTGAATCTCAAACTGTAAACTGAATCACTCCCTTACAGCTCTCCTTACTCCTAAACATTCCCAGGAGTGCAATGTGTAGCTCTACCATTTTCAGAAGTTAATGGTGTGTAATCAATTTAACCTTACCTGCTTCTGACAACAAGACATCAAAGACCAATCTTTCAACCGAATAGCTTGTCCATTGTTCATAGGTACCGCGTAGGTTATCTAATACCTGCTTGGTGTGAGTCTGGTATAGAGCGCTACTATCCGATAGATTCTGGGCAGTTGCTAGCTTTTGGATTGTTTCTTTCACCTGTGTTGTTGTTAATAATGATATCAAAGTTGTTTGAATGTATTGTCTCAACAAGGTACTTAGGCCTAAAAAAATATGGCGTAACATAAAAAAAACCAATTAGGGTAGGTCGGTTGGCAATTTTTGTTAAATAATTTTTTTACACACATTTTAAGCTGTAAATTGCATAAATTGGAACTTTTTTAACATTTTTTTTTAATTTACATTTTTTTACATTTTTTTTTGCAAGTCTAGGGTCGGGCCTATTTTTAGGGTCGGGTTATGCCAATCAAACAATTTTTTTCAGGCCCCATATACTAAGTTTACATATTGAGCTCATAAATACATGTACGTACGTACACCCTGTTACTTTTATGCTTCCACCTTTGTCATTTGTTTCATCAGCACATGCTTGTAACAAAAATGCAAAAACCTTAATTCTGATGAACTTTATAATGTTCAGATTAAGCAAATAGTCACTTTAACTCAAGTTTACAATGCTTATTAGATTTGCTCTACTTCACCTTTATTTTGAAATCTTCATCTCTGGCCAGAGCCAAAATTGTGAGAAGTATGGTAAACAACTGAAGGCTGACATTGCTGACATCCTGTTGACTGGTACCAATAATAGATTCAACACAGGCTAGTAGTTGATACTGGTAGGATTGCTGTAGTATTGAGGGGAATAAAACAGAAGCGTTAAATTTCATAAGAATCCAGAGACTTGTAATTTGATTTCTTGTTGAGAACCAAAATTGATTTGCAATATGTGATGAAATTCTACCCCAGCATTAAAAAAAAAAAAAAAGGTCTGGACTCTCTTTTGACCTGGCAATATATTGCATCAAACAGCCGCTGCTGGTCCACACCAAAATATCATTGAACTAGAAAAAAATTCCCATACTTGAGCCTCATGAAAAAAAGTACATTCCAGAGAAGAACGTCACTTCTTTACATTTTGAGAGCTTGCAGTGTAAACACGGAAGTGGGGTTCTGATTGGCCGATTCATTCGTCTGACAATCATAACAACAAACCTACAATCTGATTGGCTGATTACATGTATGTGTCAAAGAGTTGTGAAGGGACCACAAAGCTCCCTGTGTGTAGCTCATTAACAGGGTACTCACGTCAATCAGAGAAAAAGACTGCAGTACTTCTCTGAAACAAGCCCATTCCGACCATTAGGCCAGGTAAAGGCGGTCGCCTAGGGCGACAAACGAGAGGCGCCAAAAAAGGAGAAAAAAAAAAAAAACGGGAATGGAGAAAGAAAAGGGAAGAAAAAATGAGGGCGGATAAAAAATACAGAAAAGAAGAAAATGGTCGTGGGCAGTATACAAATAGGTCAAAACTGATGAGTTTTCAAGGGGGTAACCCCTAGTGTAGTTTAGGTCTCCAAATGAAGAAAAAGTTTGGAACCGTAAAATATGATTTCCTGTATTAGAAATCTGTTAACTGGAACTTTTTTCCTGTTCATTCTGATCTGAGAGTTAAAATTTCCCTCACCTGTTCACCGTGACAAACCTCAGGATGAGCCAATGTATTACAGATATCTTCAAGATGAGGTTGTAGTACCATGCGTGGAGTCCCCCTCATTATTGCAGCACAGGTCATCAGTACTGATGGGCTACTTGTAGACTGTACAGCTGGTAGCACTAGCTTGCAGTATACTTCTGGGCTAACAAAGAAGCCAACTAATTCAGCAGATTTCAAAACCTAAAACAATGAAAAAGGCAAGTTATTCAGTCTCAGCTGAGCAACTTTCTTCCTTCCACTCTTCGTTAATTAACCCATGTCTTGCCCTCTCTTTGCAGAGTACTGACTATAGTTTTCCATCTACTCTCAGAAAATAACTTCAAAAAGCAAATGTGTACATCCATTTCAAAACAATGCGCAAGCTGCTACATGTGTCTCATTTCACATAATAGCTATGAATAAATACCAGATTCATCTCAAGTGGAGGTCATTTCAAATCATCCCAAGTCATATGGTTTAGGAATATGTTCTCTGTATTTATAAAACAAGTGACTTCGGTATGATTTGAGGTGACCTCCACTTGAGATGAGTCTGGTATTTATTCCTACATTTTAATATGTGAAATGAGCCACATGTACATGTAGCAGCCGACAAGTGCATCGTTTTGATATGGATGTACATGTACACAAATAAGAAATCAAATGCCTTGATCAGAAACTTGAGAAAGGTGACTGGGAGATAAATACCTCATGGAATATATGAAATTTAAAAAAATTAGCTGGTCACCAGACTGGTCAGTAACTGGAACATGTACATTGTAAAGTACAAATTTAAGTTGTAGATTGATCAGCATGTAAGGTGCATTTAAAGAGGCACAGACCTGGCAGTGGGTTGATGGTGAAGAGAGGAAGGAGGAGGAAAATGTGGAAGACGATAAAGCAGGGCTGTGCATAAATGCCAGTGGTGGGTCACTTAATCACTTTACTATCAAACAGTGGTCAGTAACTTCACTATCAAACAGGTACATGTAACATATCAAAGTACAGTCAGTCGGTTGGTATTGTTAAGGGTGTGAGTGAGTCCCGGGAATTCGAGTCCCGCCTGATAATCCTATTACCCAGGCAGGAAAAATTGAATTTGAATGCATTTTGATATCATTAATAGAGTATGACATGAAAACTATGTATCAATTTTCATATTAAAACACAAAACAATGTGCAAAATTCAATTTTTTTTAGGTCAACCATGAATGATCCTAGCATTTAGGTCTAGGTCCAGAGACACTACAAAACCAAAAAAAGACTTTGAATTTTTTTTTTTTTTTTTGCAATTTCAGGTACCGTACCCGGTTACCCGAAATTACCCGGGCACAAAATTACCCGAAAATCACACCCCTAGGTAGTGTACACTTTTGGATCATTTTGACTGATGGTAAACAGGAAATATTTTTGGTCTTTTTAAATTACCAGCCCAAACTGGCTACTTAGAAACATGTTAAGGTAGTATTTAAGGAAGGTACAACCCTGGGTGGATTGATAGAGGAGGAGGGGAGGATGAAGAGGAGGGGGAGAAGGAGCATGAGGATAATTTGTATCCAACCTACCTGTTGTACCACTTCTTGTTCTTCATCTCCACAAGCTCTATACATCCCGGAGAGTAGTTTCTCCATGTGTTGTGTGGTATGATCCTCAGCATTCAAGAGCAGCACATGCAGGAGTTTGGAAGACATCAAACGATTGGCGACAGTCCAGTCTGATAGGTCATTGACCAGGCCAGGAAGAATCTTGGATAGGTGACGGAAGATGAGTGTGCGGCAGCCAAGATTTGGTCTGCTGGCTGGAATGCACATAAAAACAAAACAAATTGAGCTGAGCTACTGAAGAATGATATTAAAGGCCAACAGTAAATAACCAAAACAACGAAAAAGGAAAACATTTGGTTAATTGTTTCAATATTTGATCATATTTGATCAAGTTATCAGTACATTTCAATTTTTACATTTGATTTTTGTGTTATGAAAATGACAGTCAATGACCCAGGTGACATTCTCAATCTCTTTCTTGAAATTTATATACTTTGCATTGAAAATTGGGTATAAAATACTTTTTTATTTTGTCACAAACTTACCTAAAAATTAAACCTAAAAGAAATTAATTACAAACATAATAGATTCTCAAATCAATGTTGAAAATTATGGTTGATTTTCTAGTTAAGGACAAACTACAAATCATCAGTCCCAGAACAAAATATTCATTTACTGACATGATCGTGTTCTGGGTCTGAACTGCTTGCATTCAAAATCTTGATGGCAAACTGGACAATAGAAGCACATGGTTCTACTTCACAGCTTTTTTAATCCCTTTTCATGTTGCGTGAATCACTCTATTGTGGACCATCCTTCAGATACTTGAGTGTTTGGACATGGAACTGAACCTTACAGTTTTGACAGGTCTTTTGTCTACCTCTCTGTTTGTAAACAGACAAGGATGTCAAAATTGACATTCTCGCCGAATAGGGAAGTAATAGTGTTAGTACTGCACTGACTACTGAGGACAAACATGTATATTTTATTAAAAATTTGTAAGTTTTTATAACAGGCAGTGTATCAACATTAGGTTGTAGTGTAGCACCCTTTTATTGACTTAAGTGAGGATGATGAGAGAGCTACACCTTTATCTGAATTCTTTCGCAATTTTTGTTGTTGTTTACATATGCATAATACAAAGCTTCCTAATTGACAAGTGCAAAGAGACCTACTCTGTCCTGGTGGTGTTGCAACATCTGGTTTTGTGAAGTCCATTTGGTCTTTAAGGTCTTTCTCATTTTCAGACTCATACTTGGTGCCGATTTCATCCCATAGTTTTACTGCCTGTAAAAATAACAAAAATTTTATTTATAATTAAAACATATTCAAAAACAGTATGGTAAATGCATCATAATTAGTGCCGTCCTCGACATGCCTTATGTCGACATAATGTCGACGATCGCACACGAATCCCGACATGTCGACATCAAAAAAAAATTCTAAAAAAAAATAAAAAAAAAAAAATAAAAATTTTTTTTTTTTTTTTAATTTTCAAAAAAATTTATAAAAAAATTACTTGTAATATTCAAGTTTGGAAACAAGAGAAATACTGCTACTAAAAAAAAAAAAAATGCCAATTTTTTTTACAAAGTTGGATAAATTTGTTTATTTTGATTATTACCTTTCTATTGAACAGTCAGGGACACATTGAATTAGTATGCATTGCTAGCTGTTCAATAGAAGCAAAAGTAATTAAAATATACAAATGTATCAACTTTGTAAAAAAAAAATTGGCATTTTTTTTTTTGAGTAGCAGTATTTCTCTGGTTTCAACCTTGAATAATGTCATTTGGGCCTATAACTTGCTTTTCTGGCCAAAAATATTTTTGAAAATTAAAAAAAAAAAAAAAAATTTTTTTTTTTAGAATTTTTTATGTCGACTACACTGTCGACGTCGGTATACTGAATTTTATCGACATGTCGACATTAAAAAACGGTGCCGACGACGGCACTAATCATAATTAATATCATCTAGACATGACATTGTCCAAATGTTATGTTACATTAAACTCACACCAAAGCTTTATGTTTTAATTAAAATTTGTTCATACATATACACGCTATGTAACAGCGCGCATGATTGGTCGAGAGCCGGGCATAAACAACGTTTATGCCCGGTGTCCCGGATGTAAGATTGTCGGGTATGGAAAATGCAGGAAAATCATGTTTTTTAATAATGTTACTTGTACTTTTTTGTTATTATTTTGATGAAATAAAATTCACAAAATGTTCTGGTATGTATGAACGGCGTTCATATATTTTCATGACTAAACGGCTGTTTATGCAACCGTTTAGACATGAAAATATATGAATGAATTATGAACCCCTAATTTACACCTACCTTTAGTCTAATGTCAGGGAGCTCATCCATTTGACTCGTCAGCAACAATGGAATCAATTTATGATGGTATGAATACCGATCAATAAAATTGAGCAGCCAATTACCAACCACCTCTGTAACAGCTTGACGTACTTGTGGCGAGTGGTCAAACAATCGCTGTGCTAGATGCGAAATAACTTGGTCCATTGGTTTGTGATTACCATACTGCAAGACGTCACCAATTGTGTAAACGCATTGCGTCCGAACCTTGGAATGTTGGTGGCTAATTGTATGCAATAATGGCTTGATTAATGTTTGGATTGTAAATGAAAGTGCTGCGGAATAGACCTAGCTATAAGACATGTGCACTTACAGCTTACTTTTGCGTACATCTGCGAATGGATCAACAATTGTTCGATGCAATATTTTGACCAAATCATCAAGAAATGGGGCCACTTTCTTATCTGTTTTCTGCACAACTTTCACTATCAACTCAACTTGGGAAAGCCTGATCTCTTCAGAGCTTTCAATTATTTCTTGGTTTCCTAGCCTTTGCTCAATAGTTGGAATCAAGTAAGGTAGACTTTCTTCAGGATTTGGCACAGCATCTATAAAATCAGTGATCAGCTGCACTGACAACTCTCTGCATTTCTCAATTGAATCAGTAAAACATTTCAAAAGAGGTTTCAAAACATGCTCAAACACTTTTTGTAATACCGCCGGTTCTAAGGCATGTTTTCTATTCAAAGTTTCCTTACGAATATTTTCGATGCCCCTCTTCTTAGTGGCACGATTTATTTCACTCAGACAATTAATATGACGTGCTAAACCTTGAATTATTTCAACAGACAAATCATCACCACTTTCCATGTTGGTGGCCATTTTGTTGATAACAACACCTCGCCTCGTACATGGGTTAAAATTTCACAAAATAAGTTAAGCTTAGAATAGTTTATGGATATGTAAAACAAATAAAATATTGTAAAACATATAAAAAATATTTTTTATTGATTGAAATCAGACATTTGAGTATTTTTAAACTTTATTATCTTTGTTTTGAAAAAATAAGCCCATGACCCCAAACTGACCCACGTGCTGAGGTGTCGAATTTGGCAGACGACGACGATAAATCAGTGGCTAAGTAATATCTGTTTTATGCCTTTCTAGGCAAATTACAGCATGGCAGAATTCGTGCAACAGAATATCGAGGAAACCATTCCTGAACTTGAGCAGTTAGAACGTGTAGGATTGTTTGCTAAAGAAGAAATCAAGTTAGTAAAAAACTAAAAATGAAAATGTTAAAGCTTATAACTTATAAGGTTGCCAAATTTGGAACCATGTCACTACACTGTTTGTGGCCTGTATAACAAGCGGCTAGGGGACGCAGGGGTAACCTTGTCAATCAAATACTTCATCTATTGTGTTCAATACTTAATCCGATAAGTGATCGATGTATATCGATCAAAGTAGGATCAAGATCATGGAATTAAGCTACGGCGGCGCACTTTAATACTTTACGAGGTGATTGAGCCAGGTACCTGGATTCAGCACAACAAGTTGTCATGACTTAATTTATTCTTTATGATTACGATTAAAAATTTAAAAAAACAATGATAAAAATATAAACAAAATAATGATAATATTAATATAAGAATATAAGGTATATGTGACCGTACATACACGAATGAGCCGTAAATGTCCTCAATTGTATTCTGAGTTACAGTGTAAAATGGGCATGAAGGTCGTATTCATAGGTACCTCAATTTGGTGCTACGTGTACCTCATTTAATGAGATACACGTAGCACCAAATTGAAATACCTATGAATATGACCTTCATGCCCATTTTACACTGTGTAACTCAGAATACAATTGAGGACATTTACGGCTCATTCGTGTTAACGGTCACATATAAGATTTCTTTATTAAAGAAATTCAAACATTTTTTAATCATTATCATAGGCCTAAATATGAATTCAGTATAACGTTATACATTATAAATATCCATACGAACAGCATGAATATAGCTTGTCATAAAATGTAGGCCTAACTTGAATACAAATACAAATTACCAATTCTATTTAGCAGAAAAATGTTATATTAAAATGCGCTTTGTGTTTTTTTATTTGGTTAAAACTAAGTACTTTAATAATTCTCAATACAAATATAGGAATGTGTCTTTTGAGTACAGTTTGCAATATTATTTTTGTTATTATTTATATATTGTGTTATTCAATTTTGAATTATGTTCAATTACCCAGCAAACACAATTTTTTTTCGAGTTTTCAACATCATTCGCAAAAGGTTAAAAAAGGTTACCAGAAAATATTTAAATGTCGGGTTATATAAAGGGTATATAAAGGGAATACAACTTTCATAACATTAAAAACATTTTTTGATAACTTACTGCAAATATTCTCAAACATATCATTATTTAAGTGGTGACAAAATATTTGGCAAAAAATGTTTGCAGAAAATATTTTTCAATAACATTTTGAAAACATTTAAAAAATATTTTTGTAGTGTGTTTCCATACAAAACGTTTTAAAATGTTTTCATGACCTTTATTTAACCCGACATTTATTATTAAAACGTTTTTACCAAAACCGAAAACCCAAAACCCAAAAATGTTTTGTGTTTGCCGGGATTGCCTTTCAGACCTTCACATTAAAATGTAGATTACTTGGTAGCTTTATATTATAAATGGTCAATGATTTAACATAAAAGTTATTATTTTTATCATTATTATAACATTGTGATGATTTTTCATTATTATAAATTTTTATTTCATTTCAAATTGTAATTTTATAATTATTTAACTTTTATTCCATGCAGATTTATGCGCACACGTTAAACTTTTCGCACAGTGGTCCTCTGGGGATAATTGCCTATCGATTGGATTGATCATGGATATAAATATATTGGTGATATCATAAGCTTAACTTTGGTGGACAATAGAATAACCATTGATTGACAAGGTTACCCCTGCATCCCCTAGCCGCTTGTCCTGTATAAAGGGGTGGTGCAATAAATTATGTTTATAATCTGTTGATGTGCCAAAAAATCTTTTGCTAGATCTCTACTAAAAGTTGATGTTACAAGTCCTAAAAAAATTGTTTGATTGGCGTTTAACCTGCAGAATCAAACTTCTTACCAAGTCCAAGTTAAAATTATGCAAATTTCCTAGCACTGCTGTTCACAAAATTTTCAAGTAGGATATTTCACATTGAAATTATTTTGTTTAAAAAGGTGATTATTTAACTTAAAAAATGAGGGGTCAACCATGTCTGTAGGTAAAAAATTAGCGAAGTTATGGGCAAAATATCAAATGTCTGTTTTTAAAAAACTGCACTTTTCTGCGCCCATCATTGACAATGCCTAAGTTACACTGACTTACTGTACAAAAAAGCATGTAATGCACCATTTTTTACCACGATGATCCATTTTACACAAAGGCGATTTTATTTTATGAAATCTAACTTTCACTGCATGCTGACTTCTGTATCAAGGATAAAGTACCAGCACTTTTAGACTAATCGTCAAGTTTCTGGTGTCCAAATTTCAAATTTTTGTATTTCCCTATGGGGATTACACAGTTAAGCCATTGACTGTGAGCTACTGTGGACACAACTTTTTGGATTGAATGTCGCCCTCTATAATAAGCAATGTGGACATGTCTAGCCAGTGTCCGAAATAAGGAAAATATGGAGGTTATCCCGAGGATAACTAAAGCATAAATTCTGCTTGTCCTCAATACATTTTGGTTGTCCCCAAAATGTGTCATACTTTTGGAGGTAAAATATAGTGGTTGTCCAGGGGATAAGTACATAGCTCAATGTGGTTGTCCCCAGTGATTTTTGGACAAGAGGATAAGTGCTTATTTCGAACACTGTGTCTAGCACTGCCCCACGCACCCACTGCATGACATCACGTGCACAGAACTGACGAATCATGTGTGTAGGATCGGTGAAATTTTTGTAAAATTTGGCAAAAAACAGCTCGTGCATATTGTCCGTCTCCGTTGAAAAACTGCAACCTCCGCAGTGAAATCCATCATGACCACCAGTGTTGGAATTTAGCATTTTTTTTATGCATAGCAAAATTTGCTGTCACTACTTTTCTCTTGGTATATTCACATTCTTCAGTGTGTAAGTCTATGGCATAAAAATGCTACTTAACTCCAAAATTGTGTAGTAAATTGATAAAATTGTGTAGCATTTTGCTACGCGATACCAGCTATTTCCAACACTGATGACCACTTGAAATAAGCTTCCAGCCAAGACCAAGTCAGAAAAAATATTCCATGTCCAACAAAAAATTATAACCAAAAATTACAGATAAATGAAATTTGAGTATCTTCAGTCATCGAAATTTTTGCTCGTTTGACGCCAGAAAAAGTCAATTTTCAAGCGGCAATATTTTCCGAGCGGAACCATTGATTTTCATTCTGTTTTCGCCATAGCCGAGCAGCCATCTTGAATATTACAAAATCACTGAATAATGCATGTCTGAGCCCAGTAAGGTCAAAAATTCATTCATAAAACCATGTCGGGTCAATTGCAGCGATTCTGATCGGGCGAATAAGACCACGTGTTTGTGGCGTGTTGGGTTCATGAATATTTAATGAGCAGCCTGACACGGTAAATAAAGATAACAGGGATCACCAAAAGTCCGATGCTATGCACTTTGCATGCTTAGTGGTGCCTGGCGTGGTAACTGGCTCCTTTAATTCTAACTTCGTACAGCGTGAATGGGGTAGTTCGTTTGTGGTCAAAAAAGGGTGCACCGCTCTCCGACACGCCGCTAGTCCGACGTCCGACATGCCTCTAGTCTGACACGCCGCTAGTCCGACTACACAAATTCCCTATACTTTGCCAAGTGCGTCAGTCCGAAAATGAAAAACACTGCGCTAGTCCGAAAAAAGCATGCACGCTAGTTCCGAAAATGAAAACCACAGGCACTGCAACAGTTCGACACGCCGCTAGTCCGAATCTGAAAACACTTTTCAGTCCAACACACTGCTAGTCGTAATCCTAATTTATACACTGCGCTACATATCTATAGCTAAAATAATAGTTTCTCGATCATGAGAGCTCAATAGGCACGCAATGACAACCACACACGCTTTTGGGTAGCGCTGCATTTCTTGTGCGTGCACAATCCCCAGGCACAATCGATCGTGCCATTATTCCACTAAACTTGTGACATTACGCTGTGCACGCAGTACATTCATACTCTCATGATAGAGAAACTATTATTTTGGCTATAGTGCGAATCGGGGAAACACTTCTTCAGTCCGACACTGCGCTAGTCCGACACTGAAAACCACAGCGCTAGTCTGAATATGAAAAACACGGCACTAGCTCCGAATCTGAAAAACACTGCGCAGTGCAGTGTTTCCCAAATTCAGTCTTTCAGATTCGGACTAGCGCAGTGTTTTTCAAATTCGGACTAGCGCATTGTTTTTCAAATTCGGACTAGCGCAGTGTCAGACTAAAGGAGTGTTTTCCAGATTCGGACTAGCACAGTGGTTTTCTGCTTTGGACTAGCACAGCACATTTTCGGACTAGTGGCGTGTCAGACTGGCAGAGTGTATTTTAGATTCGGACTAGTGACGTGTTGGACTAGCGGGGTGTCAGACTAGCGGAGTGTCAGACTAGTGGCATGTAGGCTGGCATGTCGACTAATGCCCTGTATCCAAAAAAAGTAGGCCCAAACCCGACTTCTTTTAGTTGCCAAAAAAATAAATAAATAAATAAAGGAGCAATTACCGAACAGGGTGCAACTCTACTAGTCTTATTACAAGACTGCCCTACCCCAAACCTAACCCTAAACTCAGTAAATGAGGACTGGACTCAAGTCTAGCAAGTTGCACTTTATTTGGTAATTGTGCCAAAATAAATTATTTTAAAAAAAAGAAAAAGTTCCAAGGCTTTAGGCTAATGAAATGAAATGATTTATAGTTTCCCGTCACATTTTTTTCAGTGAAATATGAGGTTATGATTTCATTTAGATTCATTATTTTGGAAAATTTCATTATTGTCAAAACTTTCATTTATATGGCTATTACTAGTGATAGGCTGTATAAGGGTGTAGTTGCAAACAGCTTAGGGTACCAGCTTATTTGATGCAGCTTGTTGTTCTGAGTAATTTGACACCAATTTTATTGAAATCATTTAAAATTGAGACAGTCTTGGGCCAAATAACGGCCTTTACAAGGGGGGCAGATTTGACCTTTATTTTCTAGTTTTAAGGGAATTTTATCACATTAAAGATTATGTAATGCATTTTTGGTATCTACTTACCTAGTTTTAGGTACAGGAAGGTCATTTATGCATTTTGTGTCAAATGAAACTTTTTAGTGTCCTTAAAATTAACAGTTTTGGGTAAAATTAGGCAGTGAGGGCGCTTTACCTTTTAGCGGCCATTTTCGCAACCATTTTTGATTTTTAAGGTAATCATACTAGAGATAATCATCCATCATCCATATTCTGAAATTTTCAGCCATTTATCACATTTGGTGTGGCCGTGGCGCTAGTTTTTTAATACAGGATACCTGCCCATAGCAATATACAGGGTCAACGATCTTTGTATCACATGTAATGTAAGTCAATGGAAGCGTCTCTACACATTTTCAAATGGGTACCACGCACAAGTGAAATAAGGTTCGGAGTTCAAATTTGGACAGATGCTGTTATTTATCAGTAGCTTTGATTTGATAATAAGAAATGATAAAATTTTAGTAGGGGATACGTAACAGCTATTAGGCTGAACAGCGCCCTCACATCCCAAATTGGCTCTTAAACTTGCATCAAAACATACGATTTGTGTAAAAATTGCATAAATATATCCAGGGGACCCAAAATCATGTAAATAATCATTAGAATCCAACAAGCAGCAAAAAAACGCGCCCATAATTGTCAAAATAGTGAAAAATAGGGGGGGGGGTCCCAAGAAATCCCCTTACGCGTAGTTTTTTGGCCCACACTGTCTCATTTTTCAACCGATTTTTTTTTAAAGGTGTCAAAATGCTCAGGAGGATTAGCTGCTTCAATTCAGCAGGTACCCTAAGCTTTTTGAAACATCACCCTTTTTTGGGGGGCTGTACAGCCTATCACTACTATTACATATATATTGTTGATGAAAGACCATCTCAAAACAGGTATTAAAATGCTCAGATAATCAGACATTTTGCAACAGATTGAGAAAAATTTGAGTTTGTTTTTATTAAGGGGGTACTACACCCTTTGATAAATTCATGGCTATTTTTGCATTGTTGACAAAAACTATTAAAACAGTGGTAACAAAAGTTATGTATATTATTGGGGCAAGGAATCCAATTACTACACTGGAATTTCAGTGACCCAAGACAAGCGGTTCATTATTTATGATAAGAAAAGAGGTACCGCTAGAATGTACCTCGCTTCCTATCATATATACTGAACCGCTTGTCTTGAGTCACTGAAATTTCAGTGTAGTAATTGGATTCCTTGCCCCAATAATATACATAACTTTTGTTACCAGTGTGTTATTATTTGTTGAGAAAAATGCAAAAATAGTCACGAATTTACCACAGGGGTGTAGTACCCCCTTAAAATGAAAAGAAATTTGCAAAGTTCACTAGAAACATGATGAGGATGTAATCCTTAAATTTCCATTATTACTACATCCTCTACCCACCCGTACAACTAAACTGCTGAAAAAGTTTCCTGTCACATATTTTTTTGTCAAGTGATCATCATGAGGTGACTCTTTTTTTAAATTTTTGTTATTTTGAAATTTGACTGTGTTTCCTATTACTTTGTTGATAAGACCATGAAATCAGGGATTAATGCTCTACAGACATAAATTGCAACAGATTTAGAAGAGATCTGATTCAGCTTGTTTTGACTAAAATGGAAATGAAAATAAAGTTTGGGCAAAAATGAAAATGTGATGCAGATGGGTACAACTTACAAGTGATGGGAAGCTTGGAATTTAACTGCCATTAGCCTATATGTGGCAAAATTTATGGAACCCCAATTTTAAACCTGCTAATTCTGCATACCGGTATTTGAGTGTTTTCCTAACATGTTTCTACACCCAATGCGTAATTATTGAAATATCTGGCTGGGTAAAGTGAATTTTGAATAATAACAAAGTTTGGTGTTATTTTTTAATAACTTCAATTTGCAGAGCTATAATCAAGAGAAGAACACACCATGAGTACAGACTTGTAAGGAGACAACGTGACAAGGAGGATTTCCTCAAATACATACAAGTAAGTCCTCATCAAAATCATGTCACATTATAAAAGTTTCGATAAATTGATTAACTTTGAAGTTGAACAATTTTGATGGAAATTGTCTTTAGAGCTAATACTTGGATAGATTCTGGAGACTTAGATTCAGAATTTAAGAGTACTAATAAACCTACGTTATTAAGAATGACAAGCTGCTGCCGCATGAAAACATTTTTAGTACATTCAATTTTCAAATACAAATAAACTGAGCTCAAAAAGAAACTTATAATTTTTTACAACTTGTGAATTACAAGGTCATATCTTAAAATACTGTCAATCAAAATGAACCAAAATTACACACAGGATTACCTTAATACTCTACTCAAAACACATGTCAGTAACCAAGCAGTTGTCCAACTGACACAACATCAAAATGCACTGTCATGGGACAGCTTCCTGGACTTCCTTCACTTTCACAGCCCAACATTTGGCACCCAGGACAAAAAATCTGTGAGAATGCATACAAGATCCTTGCACAGATGATAAAACTGTGCTGCTTTCTGCTTTTCATACACTTTTTTCATGAAACAGGGCTGGGCTGTGAATGTGGTCCAGGAAGCTGTCCCATGTCAGTGCATTTTGCTGTTGTGTCAGTTGGAATTACTGACAATTGTTAAGAGTAGAGTATTGAAGTAAATCTGTGTGCAATTTTGGTTCAATTTGATGGACAGGATTTCAAGATATGACCTTGTGAAAAATTATGAGTTTCTTTTTGAGCTCAGTTTAGTTACAAATAATATCAGAAATGGTTTTCTTCAAAATCAGTCATTTTAAAATGCTAATGATGTATGTTTTTTGTATGGCCTGGATACGTAATTCTAATATTGTTCAGGTCTACTTGTTTTAGTTAACCCTAACTCTATAAAAATCTTTCAATATCTTACAAAGAAAACCACTGGGTATATATGCTCACAGAATCACTGGTCGGGCCAGCGATGCCCTGTGGCATGAGGACGGTGATCGTGTGCATGGCACTCATGGGGTCCAGGGTCAATTCCCAGGGTTTCAAGTGAAATCTTTGTTCATCTTCTCCCCTTTTTCGTTCCTTCTCTGTCTTCCGATAGCAAAAAACCATGGTCCGTGTTAGGGTTATAGCTAGTACATTGTAGGTACTATTAAATATAAACTATCAAGTGTGTGTGTGTGTATGGGTTTGAGTTTTATCTCATTACTTTTCTTCGCTCTTCCCATTTTATCTTTACAGTATGAAGTGAATCTTCTGCACTTGATCAAGAAAAGGAGAAATGTAAGTTACTTTCTGATTTTCATAACTTGGAGAATATCAATATACGATAGGATTTTTTGTTTTTACTATCCTTTGCCGTGTGAAAGACAACAGGCAGGCCTAGTATTTTCAGATTAAATGTATAAAGTAGATCACTGCTACTGAAAAAGAATATGTCGAGGGTTGACAAACAGAAGGCCTTAACTCACTTTTGGCCATTTTGAGATTTTGGGTACTGGTACCAAACTAATCTGTAATACCCACAGATTCTTAAAATCATAAAGCCTTAACTCAATTCAACTTCCTATTGCATCTATAACACAATAATACTTGGTCACATCTCAATGCAAAATATTATTTTACTCAAAAAGGCACTTTTTGAGTTAAGGCCTTCTGTTTGTCAACCCTCAATGTATCACTCACTGCATTAGTCTAGAAATGTGTAATTCACTTCCACTGCACACAAAAAAAACTTGTGTTAGATTTGAGGGGAAGGTGAGACTTTGGTGGTTATCCGATTTCTAGAGCTGTTAGTATACTCTTTAAAAAGCTTCATTTAAATAAACTAACTCTTCATCATAATTGTTATTGAATCTTTTGTACACAGAGGCTGCACTATTTCTTCAAGAAGGATGAGATTGAAATGACCATCATAACTCGTATTCTCAGGCTCTTTAGGGTAAGAATTCATTTATTTATGTCACAAAAAAAAAGAAATGCAAAATCCCAGTTTACTTAACAACAAATTGTACAGTTAGGTCTCTGAACCTTAGATGGCTATTAGTAAGTTAAGACCAGGTGCATATAATTGATTACATGTAGCTACCGAACTTTTAGTAAAACCTGAAGTGATACGCAAATGTCAAAAAACAAAAACAAACTGTGCAGCGCAGAAATTTTATAACAGAAGGTGGCAAGAGGTGCACATGCAAGTATGTATATACACACATACACAAAATGTACTTGTGTCAGAGTGGAGCTGTGTGCCTCTTTCTCCAATATTTCATCTATGTGTTTGTTGTTGATCCACAGAGAACATGTACACAGAACCCAGAAGATCTCAAGCTATGGTCATCATACATTGAGTTTGCAAGGACTTGGGTAAGTTAAATGTACATTGTCAAACAGACCCTGAAACTGCAAATTGAAAGGTAGCAGTAGTACAAGATTATACAAGTTTTAACTAGACTTAGCTGTGGTCTAAGACCACGAACACAGCCGTGCTGTGACCCCTTATTGACCTTTGACCCATAGACATTGGCTAGTGTCAATGTACATTTGCATGTGGCATCACTATGCCATGTTACTTGTGGCAGTAGGGGCATTTTGAAGGTTTTTCGTCTCAGACCGGAAGTGACCCCTTGATGACCTTTGACCCAAAATAAAAAAATACCACATATACACTGGGTAACCACAATTCATATATGAACATACCGTTACTGACCTTTGTTTTTCTTAGCAAATAAAATTTTTTTGAAGGTATTTCGTTTTATACCGGAAGTGACCCCTTAATGACCTTTGACCCCAAATCTGTGTACACCCCATATACACTGGGTAACACCAATGCATGTGTGCAAGTCAGTATCACTGTCCTCGTAATTTGTGGAAGAAGATGCATTTTATAAGTATTTCGTTTTATACCGGAAGGGACCCCTTAATGACCTTTGACCCCAAATTAAAAAATACCGCATATACACTGGGCAACCACAATTTATGTGTGCATATACCGTTACTGTCCTACGTTTTTCTTAGCTAATAAAAATTTTTGAAGATATTTCGTTTGATGACCTTTGACCCCAAATCGGGTGTACACCCTATAGACACTAGGTAATTACAATACATGTGTGCAAGTGGCGTCACTGTCCTACGTAATTTGTGGGAGAAGATGCATTTTAAAGGTTATTTCGTTTTATACCTGAAGTGACCCCTTCATGACCTTTGACCCATACAAAAAAATATCACATATACACTAGGTAACTGCAACTCAGATGTGAACATACCGTTACTGCCCTATAGTTTGTTTAGCTGACCCATTCCATGTCAACTCCAGGGATGTGCACCGCAGCACCTCTTCAATTTTTTTTTCTTTTTCTGTGTGGTGGTAGATATTGATGAGAAAGTAAAATCCCGAAAATTTGAGCTTCATACTCCATTTCGTTTTCCGTGGCATCAATTTGAAATTTAGGGGGTCAGCATAAAAATGTGTTGTAACGCTTGAAAGACGACGTTTGGAGGTCCATAAATGTATAAAGGAACCCTTTACAACTTTGAAAAGTATGTATCCTGGGATACTTATTTGTGTAGAATTCAAATCTGGCATCAGAAAACTTGTAACTCCTTTACTTTAAAAGATATAGGGCCCTCAAAATGCAACTTCGTCCATCCAGGACCAACTTTGGGGGGTCAGAACTCCAAAAGTAAAAATAATTTTATTGTCCATTTTTTTGCCAGTCAGAGCCCTTTGGTAGGACATTACTCTTATCCAATATTGAGCCTATTAGAATACTTTTAGCTGAGATATTACCCATGCAAAACCCCAATTGTACATTTTTTGTACATTTTGACCCCCCTGAAAACCAATGTCAGACAATTTGGCATTCTCCATAGAGTTGTACATATTTTTGATTTCGCATGTATAATGACTTATGTACAAGTCTATGGAGAATGCAAACCTAACTAATGTGTTGAAGCCATCGAGACCCCAAGCCAATATCTCTCAGAAATGTTGTCCAAGGAGTAGTAGGGAAAGGGGCCTACGAGCACAATTCTGTCATTTTCCGTGTAAATCGACCCCAACCACCAAATTACACATAAAATCACAGAAATGCTATGTAACTGCTGTGTAAACCTCCACTCTTTAAATCACAGTAAAATCACAGAAACCTGTGTAACTTCTGTGATTTTTTATCCACCAATTCTCATGGAAAATTCACCAGAATCTTAAACCTCCCCTCATTTCTCCGTGTAAAGAAAACACTCCCACCTCGATTCCTAATCCTCCCAAAAATTTACACGGAAAAAACTCCCCCTGCAAATAAAAATTACTTCAAAAAAATACAGGAAAAAATCCTCCTGCAAATTAAACCACTTCAATCCAAAAAAAAAAAAAAAAAATTATAAAATAATGACAACAGGAAACAAGACTTTTTTCCACTTGTCAGACTGCCCGAGGCTAAGTGTGAGCCAGACCAAGCGGAACTTCCTGTTAAATTAAGCGTTTCCTTTTTGCAGACTCTGTTACAGGAAGTAACATTATAAACAGTCTACCATAGGCAGAATGTCTACCTAGGTAGAATGTCTACCTTGGATGATACGTATACCTGTGTAAGAGATGGTATTGCGAAATTTTACCCATGTTTAAGTACTGTAAAAATCTCTCTTTCTATTAGTGTGTGCTCTGGCTCACTGGATAAGGAGTTAGACTCGTAAACATAGAGCCACGGTTCAAGCCCCCCTCGGAGAGCACACCGAAGCAAATATTAATGTTGTCAGGCCGGCCACTTGAAAACATTGAAATTTGCTTCACAAACACACGCTTGCGAAAAAAGTCCCTAGTTAGGGTAACGAGCTTAGCGTCTTTGAAGGAAGCCCTAACTAGGGATTTTCCAGTTTTCAGTACGTGGAGGCTGGTTTTGCAAAAAATTTTTGTTCACTCTTAATATATTATTTCATGAAATTTATCCACAAAACCAAATTTGTCTTGGTAATTTTTCAACGCAATCATGTCTTTTTTCCCAATTGGTGGTTCATTCATAACAAAATCTGTTATCTTTTCCAATATTTCTATTTCTTCGGTTCTCTCGGGAAAAATCCAAGGAGGTCTTAAACACAATTTCATCCTATATCTATATTTGTACCAATTGACAAAACACAACATTAAGTTAACGGCTTGATGTCTAATCTTTTCTCCGTTGTACCCACTCGTTGCAACAAACAGGTCTCCAAGACTAGTACCATTCCACATGAAAAAATCTCCGTTAGATCGTCTTCCAGTAGACGAAAAATTTCATCATCGGCAATTTCAAAATAAGTCATTTTTATTTACATTTTGAAATAATAAAAGATGATAATTTCATTTTGATTTTTTGTAGCTCTTTTGGACACCCGGAGCGAAGAATCCGAATGGAAGCCAGACGTATAACTGAAGCTTTGAAAGCCTACAACGATGCTAAAGAGGCAGAATGTCTAACCGAGTAGGTCGTGCAGGGATAAAAAAAACCTCCTGTGATTAATATTAATCACAGGAGGTTTTTTTTTGTCACATTTTACCACACCCAGTTCAAAATGGTTGTAGTCAAGTAGGTTGCTACAAATGCAGCGTATCCAGCAACCAAAGGATCCCACCCAGTCCAAAATTCCCACGGTTCTCTAGGTGGTCATGTTTTTTGAGGTGGGACCCAATTGCGTCACATCTTGCAATTTGTCAAAAATCAACTCCTTTTTTGTATTTCTGATTATATTTCAAAAAGTTTTCACCTAAACTATGAAAAAGTATACATTTTTAGAAAGCATATGTCAGGATTGCAAATCTGTAACGCTTGAGTGGATATACAGGGTGTACCAAAAAATATACAGGGTGATTCCACTCAAAAATACCTAAAAAATTACATTTCTTTACCACTCCAATATTTCTACATAGTAAATTAAATTGAAAAATGAACTTGATATTTGGAATGTACACAATCAGTCCTTTCATAAAATATATAGTTTGCACTATATTGGTTAAGCCCATTGTGTTATACAGGGTGTGAAAAAAGTTGTATTTTAAATTGCTTAATTTAATGTAAAATTTCCCTAAGTGCCAGTAATTGTAAGCAAATACACTTTGAATTTGGAAAATATATTCAAAATAGTTAAAAGAATTGGTATCATATCACATTTAAACATCCAATTCCCATATAGGGTGTTCCAAAAATCAATAAACAGTGAATAATTTGTAACAATGGTACATGTACATGTAGGCATATACAATTATACATGCACAATAAGCCTATATTTGTACATCAATAAACTAACAATAACTACATTGTAGAGATCAATATGTCATCAGATTAAATCCTTTGACTGTAATAATCTCCTTTGAGAAGATTTAAAACTAAAAGATCTATTTATATGACAGATGAAATTAATTTTCATTCCTTTTTTCATGATGCAAATTTTAAAGCCCATTGTATTGCATGACACACATTCCACTGCATTAATTGAACTTTAGCTTGTTAAATCCTTAATTATTAAGTTAAGTAAGATTACCTAGGCAATTAATAGTTATAGAAAGTTAAAAAGTCATATTAACATTATGCAAATGCATTTTTCCTTCTACTAGGCGACAAAGTGCACAAATTTTATTACTGAACACCAACTTCCCATTGGGATTACACAGAGCTCCTCCGCTTCCGGCTCCTCCGCTTCCAGCTCCACCCCTGACTAATTAACTTAATTAAGCTGTTGTAATTAATTAATACATTTGTTCAACTGTATTTGTTATTATTTCATTAAATTAATAATTTATCTTCAAAATAAGACCAAAACCATTTCTTCATGATGGATTTGAGCAAAAATATAGGAATAAGAAGAAAAAAAAAATTTGAAAATGTGACAGCTCCACCTTTTTTGGGTGCCCACCTCAAAAAACATGACCAGGTACACCATCTTTGTATCTACCTTCTGCTTTTACTAATCCGTTTTTGTACCAACATGTTATATACGTGGGATAATTGTCATCAAACACCATCTCAGCCTTCATTTTTGTTTTTTCCTCGTCATAGTACCATCTCCAAACGCCGCATGGTTTTTCTTCATCATCCCACATTTCTTTCCGATACTCTCCATACGCTTTCAGGTTCTCAACCCAGTTGTCATCTGTTAGATTTGGAAGATCCATTTCTTGTTTTTTATTTAAACGATGTATCAAATTTTTTTGTTGTTTTGTTGGTTATTTGTACAAAACGAACTTAAATTCTACCTTAGGCAGAATGTTGTTTACGGCTTCAGAGTATCTCGGAGGACTTCCATCGTTTCTTTTTTTCCCCGCTCCTCTCCAACCTTTTCAGCTTCCTCTCTGATCTCTCTTTCTCTTTCAGCATTCAACTCTATCAGAGATGCTCTGGTTCTGTGCTTGATCCCAGCTTTATGTCCTCTATAGTTCTCCATCTCCCTCAGGATGTGGTGGAAATCCTCGTTGGATATCAGTCCATCTTCCAAGGCTCTGGAGACAAGATCGTTCACCGTGTTCAAACTGGACTCTGCGGTTCTTTTGACGCTTTCATGCTTCTCGACCTTCTTCATGGTTGCTTTTCCGAGAGCCACGCATGCTCCACTAAGGACACCTCCAAAAATTTCTATGCCTCCGAGAGGAATGCTTACTAAAGCTCCAACCCCTGTGCCCAGAGTCCCGACAGCTCCCGTTCCGCTTCCAACTGCGACGAGTCCTGCTACTTGAGCCGTGTTGTAAAACACATTCCATACTGTTTTGTATTTTCTCCTTAGTTGATCTCTTTGGTCAACTTCCTTTTCGAGGGAGTCGCGGATTTCGGATATCTTACTTAGTCGAAATTGGACTCCCTGATCCTGTTGGTTCTCTCCCTGAAGATTAGGGTACATTTGCGGTGCTGTAGGTTTCTTCATCCTTTTATTTAATTAGTCAATTAGAACTTCATCATCCGTGAAGTTTGAAACATGGTGTTGCACGAAGTGCTGAATGATTTCCTGTTTGCTGAGGTTCTTTTCGTAGAAACTGAGAATTCCCAGCTGATCAATGTCCATGGTGATTCCGATCAAATTTGCTAGAGAGGATATCTTGTACATCTCCCTACGTTCGCCATTAACCCAAAAACATAAATTATTAGAGACGTACTCTATCGAAAAATGATTGAGGACATTCGAGTCGATGGTAACTGACGAGAAAAGATATTTTCTGAGACACCGTTCGTTATCCTGAAACTCACGGAGTTAGCATTCCATAAGATGGTTATCCGCTTGATATTCCTGCCGGTTTGAAATTCCATAAGGACTGTGGACATAGCATGATCTTGTTTTGCCGAAAAGGAAAGGTTCCAGGGTTGATTGATGGAATGTGGTTCATTGAAATAAATTTGCAGTGGTCTATTTAGTCGCATAATTCTCAGATCCTTGCCAGGATTGGGTAGCATTGTAAAATTAGCCCCGGTGATTCCTATTTGCATCGGTTTTGCGTTGAACGTGGTGTTTTGTCCATCTTTGATCTCTATCAGCTTGTTCTCATCCAGATCTATATTCTTCTTAGCTCTAATCGAAACGTAGTGCGTCCCGTCTTCGTTCATCCACACCATGAATCTGCCTAGAACGTGCAAACTTGTGTCGTGCTCATGTCGAACTAAATTGTCCACATATTTTTTGGTTACAACTTCCTTATCATCCGCCGCTGTTCCCACGTTGGTTATTTTTTCCTCACCCATGTCTAGAGGACCCGTCATGAATCCTCCGGCTGTGTTCAACTTTATGCCGTTTAGATAACTCGTAAGCCTTCCGACTTCCGCCTTTGTGACAGCGTCTTCAGGATCTGTTGCTTCACCTAAATTTGTTATTTTTTTTCCTCCCATATTAATCCTTCCAGTCATTCTTGCCCCAGTCTTTCTGACGTAGGTTAAAAGATCCTGGACGGTGTTGTCCGAGGGTGGCTTAGTTTTGAATCGTGGTCCACGAATACTCATTTTTTTTCTTTTATTTTATCAATAATCGTAAATCCATAGGCTGCTCATGGTTATCCAGTTTTTCCGCGCCCCATCTCCAAACTACTCTGAAGTCAAAATCCAGCTCATGAATGCTTGACTGTGTTAATGCTATTAAATCAGGTTTGTTATAATTCAAGGAAAAATATTCGCCGAAAGGATTGTTCGAGAGAGGGACAAACCCGAGTAATTGCGAACCCCTCAAAATACCATCTTCGTCGTCGGGATAAAGATTTTTCGAACTACTTAGCTGTCGAAGGTAAATCTCGATCCTTCGGGGTAAGAACTCGATCGCGTGATCTCCTTCGTGTTCTCCAGCTCTTAGCCAATTAGAGTTATCAATTCCCAATAGATTCAGCACTTGCTTGGGAAACCAGATTTCATAGTTCTCTGGAATAGTCATAACGATCTTTCCCGTTTCTTCGTTGAGTGCAAATTCCAGTCCGACAATTTCGTCGGTGAACCATTTGGTCAGGGATTCAAAATTCCACAATCCTGGAGGGATAATTATAGGTTCTGAGGGAGATCCTCCTTCAAGTGTGTACCTCCAATCCAGTTCTTTCTTGATGTTGTACCAACCAACTTGTCCGCTGATACTTTTGATTCCGATTTTTAGATTTTTGTTTGTGTTTTCTATAGGTTGACTCAGTCTGTAGGGACCTTCACCAGTAATTGTGACAAACATTTTTCTTTTATCTTTCAATAAAATGAGAACTGGAGGAGTATTCGAACCGACGCACGGTTTTAGTCTTGTGAATCAAGAAATTCAAGTCAAAGCAGCCGGGAGTTTTCATGTAAGATTTCCTAGTCTGTGGCAAAAGTATAAACTTCCAAAAGTCACCAATAAAACAGTCTACGATGATTGGCTCTCAAACCAGATGCAATTTTGGCAAAACCAGTTGAATTTTGCAGTCTGGTGCGCTACTTCAGGTAGTGGGGTTTCCAAAAAGCACCTCAGCCACAAAGATCCTATGATTCGGTTTGTATTTCGATTCCACACTTACTATCAAATCTGAAAAATTCTTTCAGAAATGTCGTGTCCACTACCATTTGAGGAGTCTTTCAATCCACTGAACAACGGCATCAATATGAGCGTTTATGAGAAAATTTGCTCTGAATTCGGAATTTCAACCAGATCTAACTGGAGACAAAAATACGATCTTTCCAATGGAATGGGTAGTTACTTTTTCAACAAAAAATTCTACGAATGGAAATTTGTGACTACGAAGAAGTGGTCGAAGCTCACAAACGGAGGCAACTACACCCAATCTATGGATTGGAAAGTGCACTTTGATGCAGACTCCTTTGGAGGTGTGGACAAACAGACTGATGAAATTTTGTACATAAAACAGTTATTCAATCATGATCCAGGTTTGACAGATAAATCCATTCGACAAGGAGATCCCATGGCAGCTATTGGATCTTTCATCGTTGATTTTTTTAGAAAGCTTTACCAGAGCAGGGGTATCAAGAATCAATGACAGCATCCGAACCTTGGTGTGGGCAATTCTTGGCTCGCAAGCTCAAACCAGATCGAGTATTCTCGGTTCTGGAAAGGCGTTCGACACACAGAAGCAATTTTTGGCTAATGTAGAAGATGCTATCAATTCTGAGGTGGATCTTCCAAGCTCGATCGATAGATATCAGAGAACTCTTCAGTACGCTAAAAGTAAAGTGGACTTTGTTGTAGATCATGGTTTGTACATGCTTCCGAGCAACATGGAAATAGAAGTTGGGGTAGTGAATGGCTATAACAATCTTATTCAAATTGCCACTGACGACATGTCTCTTGGATATAACTCAGAGGTGAACGATCAGCAAGAATTACCCCAACTTCAAACAGCTGTTGAAAGTCCACCATCGGACACCTTTAGTCAACCTTTACCTGTGGCTTCTTTACAAGCTTCACACCAACTTCAAGCAGCTGTTGAAGACTCAGACTCTGATGATATAACGCATGATGAAAAAAAGCTGTTGATGATTTTGGGAGCGGTTTTGATCGGATCAACCATTATATATTTTCGTTAAGATAAATGGCAAGTGAACAAAAAATTGAAACTCCAGAGGCAAAGTCTCCTAGCGAACTGGAAAAACTGATAGAGGAGAGAGAGAAATCTGCACACAATGCGAAAGTCGATCTTGCTTTCACTTTCGTGTGGATGGGATTGCTCGCTGCAAAACTTTGGTGGTTGAAGTAAAACCCGGGCTATGACTGAAAAAAAAAATCTTTACAGACATTTTCTGTAAAGATTTTTTTAAACGGTTTACTTTTTCTTTTTCTTGTCATCAAAAATTTCCTTTACCGAAGTGTACAAAATTCCTCCAATTACCAATGCTAGAGCCCACAGGTGATCTGACAAAAATCCAGCAACGGATGAAAGGGTCTTCATAACAAAGTTTACTACAGCACCAATAATACCAGGGAGTGCTATCAAAACCTTGTCGCCAAGCTTTGCTAAAAGGCTAGCAATCTTTTTCAATTGATCTTTGATCCAATCAGTCAAAGTTTTTGGTTTTGGGGGTGGCTTTGGACCCGGACCTGGATCGGGTGAAGGTCCTGGACCAGGGTCTGGCTTTGGTGGTTTTGGTGCAGGTGCAGGTGTGACGGTAGAAACTACGGATCTGGAGGCTGCAACTATCGATGCAACAATCGTGGATATCACCAAGCCTATCGCTGTGATAATCGATGTGATTGTAACTCCCTCCCTTCGAAACAACGTGCTAACTCGATCGCGCAAAGTACCACCGCTATCGATAAAATTTTCGATAGATCCTCGCAAGCGTTGTAGGGAATTTCTAACCTTAGCATCCTGATCTGCGATGGCTTTGTCAAATTCATCAATTTCGGATTGCAATTCCCTAGCTCTTTCAGCATCTTCATCACTCACAGGTAGAAGGGGATCCTCTTCTTGAAAATCTTCGTAAGTTGGATTGACGAAGCTAACTGAGTGATCGCTTTTGGATTTCAGCCTCGTCAATTCCGCTGCTTTTTCGTTTCTCTTTTCAACTAGATATTCGTAGATCGTGGACAATCTTTTCAACTGTCTCTGCTCATCCAAAAAGTTATTAACTTCCTGTATGTTCGCAACGGGGTCATTCGCAAGATCCTTTCCCAGCTCTTCCACAACATCGTTCGCTGATTTGACCACTATAATCTTGCGTCTAGGTCTACCCGTCGGAGTACTCAAAGCATCTCTCAATTTAGTTGATGCTCTCTTACCATTCTCTTACCGTTTTCTTGCTAGCGCTTGCAAAATCCTCAACTCCTAGGGTATTTCGTAAAAACGCGGTACCGCCTTCTCCGTAGTTGCTTTTAATAGTGCTAAGAGCTAGGAATTTTTGTGGGCTTCCTTCTCTGGTAAGTCTAATTTTTTTGTCACCATATTCAACAAAAATAGTATCGTCCTCGAGTGACCATTTTGTACCACTACGAAAAGTATCTCCTTCTACTTCGACATTGACATCGTCTAGAGCAAAGTTTTGTCCTTGACTCTCAACATACTCTTTCCAGTGTTTGGAAATTGTCGTGTTAATATCTCTAGTCAATTTCACATCATAATCTGGAGCTTCCGGAACTCCTTGAGTAATATCAGCGCGAAGAGCTTCGAGTCGACGCACAAGATCGATGTCCTCGCCAGTGAGATTTTCCAATTCAACACTTCCTCTGCGTCTAACAGTAGGCTGATCGGTTTCAATGGTTCCACCAAAATCTGTTTCAGCTTGTTGACCGCCAACTGCTCCCGTTGTATCATCGATCGTGGACTCAAACATGTCATCTTCAACCCTCTCCATTTCCAAATTTGTTCTTGGATCAAAATCTGCCATGGTTTTTTTATTTTACTATTAATAAAAAACCATGGCAACCGAATACGGATACAAATTGAATCCATACCGACAACTTCGCAATGCACGAGGAATCAAAGGTGTTCGACGCACCATTCGGAACACGCATGTTCCTAGTACCATCGATCAAGGTGGAATCCTCACAGTTCGGTTCCCAGACCTTGGAAAAAATGATGTCATAGTCCCTGGAACTAGCAGGCTTTCATTCAAGGTTGATCTGAATTCCGTCGATGGTGGAAGCCAAGATGCTAATCGAACAATCGTAAACAATCTCGGCAGAGCCATAGTCTCTAAAGTTGAGGTCAAACTGGAAGGGCAAAGCATCTACACCCTGAACGATGCTGACGTCTTCCTGTGCTATCAAGATCTTTGGAAGACAACCAAGGAGCGATCAAATGCGGTCTATCAGGGTATTCAATCTGGAGCAGGACGCAAGCATAGAATAGATGCTGGTGACAAAGGTGCCGACGCCAAGGATGTTGCCGTGGACAAGGCTTTTGGCAACATGTTCTGCATCCCGCTGGACTTTGAAATGCTGAGTTCCCACAATCCATTTTTCCAGTTCGAGCTAAAAGACAGACTCTCTTACGAACTAACTTTTAACAACTATGGGAAAGTAGTAGTCTCCACAGACACAGCAGCCAGTTACTCCATTTCTAACATTCACCTGGAGTTTGATGTGGTAAGCTCACAAGAGTCAGCAACAATGATCAGAAACATGTACAATGGAAAAAGCGTGGTCATGTACGATAGAGTCATTAGACACAGCAAGGAGTCACTGGACAAATCAAACACCGTCTGGAATATCGCTCTGGCACCACAAGCCAAATCCATGAAAGGCATCTTGATTCTTTTCGTAGATCCTGCAGATGGAGGAGCCGATTACGCTCGAGATTCTGAGAAATTATACAACCCAAAGATCAAGAAAGTCTCAGCCACCCTAGACGGGAACCCAAACCAGCTGTATGCAAGCGGAATGTTACCTCACCACCATTTTGAAGAAATTCAGAAGCACTTTGCTGATGGAAAACACAGAACCATCCCACACACAATCAAAGAAGCAGAACTGGCTGATGTAACTTTACCCGATTATTTTACCACAAAATACGGATTATGGTTGGACATGCGCAGTACTGATGATAATACTCTGCATGGTAGTGGTAGAAAAATCGAGGGAGCTAGTCAAAGTATTCAGATCGAGATCGAAAAAGAAGCTGAGACTGCGGGAGCACTGAACGCCTACGTGTACTACATTCAAGATGCTCAACTACAGATCGAGGCTGGACGATTGCAGAACGTGAAATACTAGAATAAAAGATGTTTCCAAAACACGCGCACTCGGCTATAATCTCAGGCGAAACCATGTCCGGCAAAACCGAGCATGTTTTAAATCTATTAGAAAACGAATATCGCGGATTTTTTGCTTACATAGTGATCATCTGTCCGAACTGGGTTAATAATTCGACTTACCGTAGTAGGCAGTGGATCTTCGATAATCCCTACCAAGTATTTATGATCGATCCGGAAGAATGGTTTCCTAACAAAGACGATCAATTTCAATTAGCGATCAAGGTATTTTGGGAAACTATTGGAAAAATGGATGACTCCCAGGTTCTGTTTCTGATCGCGATAGCATAGCCGAAGAAGGAATCGACAAAAAAGAAGCGCTTTTAACAAAACTCGCTTGTTCCGGCAGACACGATAACTGCTCTCTTTGGATGCTCACTCAAGCTTATGTAGCAGTTCCCAAAACCATTAGAAGACAGGTCAAATGGCTGTCTACCTTCTATTGCAAAGATGAAGATGATTTCGTCACCATCATGAAGGAGAACAAAGTAGTTCCCAAAGAAAAGAGGGAGACATTGAATGAAAAACTAGAAAAAATCAATATTGAAATTAAATCTATTTCTACATCCACCCAGAGGAAAAAAAAATGCTTGCTGACGTGATTTTGCAATCTTAGCTGTAAGATAAAGAAAATCATGACTGAAATTGAAGATATAGTTAACGAGGCGATGACTGTGGGTGTTCTGCCCACCCTGAGCGAAACGTCTAAGGTAGACGGTACGGCTACACGGGTAGAACCTGTAAAGGAGTTTAACGAAACGGAACAACTGCGGGAACGGTTGATCGGTGTAGCGGAGGCAGGGAAAAGCAGAGAGTATTTGGGAAAGACCATAACCTCCACTGAGATCGATAGGCTTGATCAAAAGAGTCTGACGAGACTCTACGGCAGATACGAGGCTCACATGGGTGGGATAGTGACCAGGTCGATGAAAAAGCACTTCGTTACCGCTTACGTAAATTTGGTCGGACTCTTCCTTCCAAAAAATTTGGCGATTACCGATCGCGATGCTCTGGAAGAGTCTCTGAACGAAGGGCTCTTCATCGATCTAGCTCTGAACAAATGGACCTGTGGGCTGTATCATCGTTTTGGACATATGCTAGCTCCACTGGAGGCTGTTCTGTTAACTAGCAACGGTGTTAAAAAAGTTGACTTTCCTCCAGAAGCGAAGTGCACAGTGGACGACTCCCCAAGTATTGATGTGATTGATTGAGATCCTGGAAACTAAAAAAATCAAGAGGAAGTATTTATTCCTCTTGAATTTTTTTTGGTTGGATTCCCATGGTACTTGAACAATTTGCTCAGGTGCTGCTCAGGTGTTGCTCAGGTGTTGCTCAGATACTTGAGCAAATTTGCTCAGGTGTTGCTCAGATACTTGAGCAAATTTGCTCAGGTGCTGCTCAGGTGTTGCTCAGGTGTTGCTCAGATTTTTTTCTTTTCTAATAATAAAAGATGAGTGATCAAGAAACCAAATCAGTAAACGTTCCGTCCAAGGTGGAAGTGTCAACAGCGACAGCAACATCTGCGAAGCCGGCAAAGGTGATAGCAAAAGTGAGTCAAGCAAAAGTCAAAGATCCAAAGAGGGTTGCCGCTGGAAAGGCATTAGCCGTAAAAAACAGAGAAAAATTAGCAAAATTAAAAGCCTATGAAGCAGCGGAAACAACACGGGAGAACCCGTCCACCATAGGCAAACGTCATGTACACCTTCAGAAAAATCAACCGTGTCAAACTGGTTGTCAAGTCCAGTTCTTGTTGGAGGAGCGGTCGCCGTCGTTGGAGGGATAGTGGCATATGGGTATTCTACCTTAAACGATACGACTGAAAGCCCACCCACCGTGACCACAGCGGTCAACCGTCAACCAAAAGTCGATCCTTTCGGTGATTTTTAGTTACAATAAAGAAGATGGCAGAAACCAATCCAAACGTAAAAATGATCGTAAACGGTGCGTATCACGCAGCAACGATAAGCCTCGGTGTATGGGCTAACTCGTTCGTTATGAAAAAGTTCCTGAAATGGAAACCGGCTAATCTCTCGCAGCTTGATGCAGAGGATATCGGAAAGTTGACTTTGAGCGTCTTTTCGGCTACGATGCTCAGAGATTGGTTCGTAAAGCAAGGAATTCTTCCAGATCAAATTATGGCTTAGACGTACCGTCCAAGGTAGGCATTCTGCCTAGGTAGGTATATTAAAAAACCCTCTTAGCACTATTTGTGCTAAGAGGGTTTTTTTTTTGTTGTAAAAATAAAGAGAAAATGGCGTCAATCGCATTCATAGTTGGTGGAGCCGTGGTTAACGCTTTGGCATTTTCAGGAAGCAATTATCTGTTCAACTCTCTTAGTAGTTCGGAAGAACGCAAAAGACACGATCTCGCTCTCGAGAAACTTCAGCACGACCGAGATTCTTGGAATCTAGCGCGTCTTTCAAGGATAGATTACATCAACGATCAGTTGAAAAAACAGGGTCACGCGGAGAGAGCCTTTTCAGACGTCGATGACGCGATGAGACAGTATTATAATTTGACGGGAATTTTGATGGATCCTCTTCCACCCGAACCACATCTTTATGATGGAGAGTATCTCGATGAAGATCAAACAAAATCGATTCAGAATGGGGAGTTAGCTTTGCTCGGACTGGGATTGCTCGGAACCGGTGTGGTCGCTCTCAAATACTTTGGATAAAAGTATTTGAGTGGGAGCTGAACCTCTAATCTCTGGAAAATCATCGAGAGTTACGGAATAATTTCTTCGCTTGAGTAGGTAGAAGAGAACATAGTGGATATTGAAATTATTTCTCTCGGGTTTATTTCGTAGATAAATTTTCAGTATATTATCAAGATCACGTAACAAATTAGCCTGATCGTGCCAAAAATCAACGGGAGAATTGCCCGTAATTTCGTAGTAAATCTTGTGAACAGCGTTTGAAAAGACCTTGAGTTTTGGGTCTGATCTCAAGACTTTTAACAAGTCTTTTTTACTCAGGGACTCGAACAATTTTTTTTTTTAATTTGTCGATCAAATCGGAAGTACTCGTAACATTTCCTCGATAGACGTCGATGTATTCTTCAAACTGGTAGGTCTTGGTTTCACAGTACTTTATCGGTTGTCGAATTGGTCGATGTTAACTCGGGGTGAGTTCTCGTTAAGAGGTGCGTCATTTTCCAAACCACAATCATAACACACGTCGTCTATTATGTATTTTGAGTTGCAATTTTCACATTTTGGCGGAACTCTTTGCTCCACTCGTATGGGTTCTTTAAACAACCGATTGAATTCGGTACCGTATAGGTTGCAAATCGGTTTTTGCTCCGTTTTGGAGGTGGGTTTTCTTTTACACAATTTGCAAAAACAACGCTTGTATTTACTCGTACAATTCATTTTTGTAACAATAAAAAAAATCCTCTTTAGACTATTTTGTCTACCATAGGCAGAATGTCTAAAGAGGATTTTCTTAAACTGTTTTTATTTTCAAATCGAGGCTAAAAATAAAAGATGGCTGAAACTAAAATGTCTAAGGTTTACTACAGTCCGAGAGGGTATTGGAAGGGTGTTTCTGCGATAGACAAGCTGGCGATAGAGGCTGGAGTGACGAAAGAAAAAGCTAGAAATTTTTGAAAAAGCAGACTCAGTGGCAAATTTACCTACCACCTCCAAGTACATTCCCAGAGCAAAATTTAACGTAAGTGTACCTAATGAAGTTCATCAAGTCGATTTGTTGTTTCTCCCTCACGACAGACCGAGTAAAGGAAAAAAGCTTTACAAGTACGCGTTGACTGTGGTGGATGTCGCGAGCAGATACAAGGAAGCTGAGCCTCTGAGTTCGAAGGAATCTGGGGAGGTGGCTAAGGCATTTGAGAAAATTTACTCTCGAGTTTTAAAGTGGCCGAAGCTTCTGCAGGTCGATCCTGGAAGAGAATTCATGGGCAAAGTGAACGAAGTGATGAAAAAGCACAAGGTCGATATCAGAAGAGGGTTGCCTGGTCAACATAGAGCTCAGGCAATTGTTGAAAGATTCAACAGAACTTTGGCTGAAAGACTGTTTGGTCATCAGTACTCGCAGGAAATACTGATGGAGGCTCGTGGTCGGAAAAATGTGAGGTCTACCGAGTGGGTGGGTAGGCTTCCGGATGTGATCAGAGCTTTGAACAGCGAAGAGACTCGGCTGATAGGAATGAAACCGGTTGATGCTATCAAGAAGAAAAAGATTGAAACGATGTCTTCAGCTCCACAGAAGTTGAAAAATGAGATTGAAATTCCAGGTAACGTGAGATTGAGATATCTTTACGCTCCCGGAGAGTTGGAGGGAGGGGAGAGAAGACGCGCAACCGACCCCATTTGGTCTCTGGAAACTTACACGGTTGATAGTATCGTGAGGACACCGGGTGATCCAATTTTGTACTATTTGTCGAGGGAGCACCAAAGAGAGTGTTTGTTAGACAGGAGCTTATGATAGTACCCGAGGGTACACAGTTGCCACCCGACAGAGTTTTGAAGTAAAATTTCTTATTCAAGTTTTTCAACACAGTAACCGTGTGCATGTGTGAATTTTGTCCTCAAGTATGATTCGTTTGTCATCGTGCGGATCTAGGGCAACTTTGTTGACGGTTTCAGTGTACACCTCGTGCTTGTAACTCCTAATCACATTCATCGTTCTCATCAGAGGTTTCTCATCGAAGAGACAACGCTTGTAGTCGTCGAAGGTAATTTTTCTTTCAACGACTGCTTTTTTGACACCCTTACATCTCTTTTCCTCTTTTTCCTCATGCATTCTGTAAGAGTACAACTTTGCTCTGAGACCAACAAATTCGGTGATTTGCTTTCCTCCGGCTTCGTCTTTGAACATGCCGGGAACTTTTTTGTTCTTTCCGGTCGGAATTTTCGACGGATGATCGACTGGGTAGTTGGATATAGCAGTGGGTGAGCTCGTCTTCCTGATCGATGGGATCCATTTTCGGAACGAAGGAATCTACCACGATTTTTTTGCTGAAGGAGATGTACTTTTCCTCGTTGTTTGGAATACAGTCAATTTCACCCTCTGTCTTGCCAAGATTTTTGATGAAGAGGTGGGAGTCATAACCCGAAAGGTTGTGAAAGAATACCGGAAAGAACTTTGGTACTCTGTAAGCAAGATTGCACTGATTGTGAGCGGCTCCTCTGAATTTTCCAGTAAAGTGACAGTGATCTCTAACGGTGTAGTTTTTCTTGTTACTTGGGGTTAGAGGTTCCTTACAAATGTGACAGTGTGTGGACTTCTTGTAGATCTTTTGCTCTTTGGGGCTAATGATCATATTTTTTGCATGTATGTATGGATTGTTTTCCAGTTTCCAAAACCTGTCGTAAATTTTTTTAATGTTCTCCTCAAGTTTGTTCACGAAGATTTGGGATATGTCCTCATCCTCAGATTGTTTGGTGTACACAACCGGATCTTGGGAGTACACGGAATCATCGAAACACTTGATGTAGTAGCAAAAGCCTGAAGGTTTGTGCTTTTGGTATTTTGTCGTTTTTTGAAGGACTTCTGACTGGCGGGTTTGAATCGGTTTCGTAAAGGATTCAAAGTCAGCGTAGACGACAAATGGGACATTCTGTGACATGAAAAGGTGTTTGAAATACTGAGTTGTAAAATCACCGTCTTTCGTTACTTTAGGCATTTCAATCAACACGGTCTCGTTATTTATACAAAGTTCTTCATGCTCTGTTAGACGTTCTTCGGAAGTGTAAGATGTGTAGCAGTTTCTGCAGTAATATCGTTTCGCATGTTTTTGATAATCTTGTCCATGCAGAAGTCTGCTCATGCTCTTAATCACACAATAGTGCTCGGTTTCAACACCATCAGAGTTTTTTCCCAAAAACAAAAGAAGATCGTCGTGATGCTCTCGACCGATGTGAGGACTCTTTCTTAGAGGAGAGATAAGATATTCATACTTTGTGTCTCTGCACGAACCCTTTGGAGTAAATCCGCTACATTTATGGAAATTGTTGGATTGTTCCTTTCAAACTTGCCAATTTCTGAAAGAGGAGTTGGAAATGCGATGTCATCCCAGTTGAGGAGATCCGCTTTTGCTTTAAGCTTTTTGTCAATCCGATTTGGATTTTTGTCAACTGGATTGAGGGCTCGAGTAATAGCCCACTTGAAACACTGATCATCGCCATTTTTAAGATTGATGATCGCTTGCTTTTCGGTTAGAAATTCTGGAAGTGGAATATATGAAGCTCCTTGCATCGGTTGGTACTTGGCCATGTGAATCTCTAGGGATACGATCTCCTTGAATATCCAACCACTCCCACTGTTTTGGAATGTGGCGATATTCTCTAGAATTTGACTCGTCGTGGTTTCGTAAAAATCATCGAGATCCGTACCTGCTAGAATCTCCTTCGTGGTAGAACGAAATGCACTACCTATAGCATCAGTTTCACCAGTTTGCGGGTTTGTTTTTTCAAACAGACACTTGAGAACCAAAAGAACTTTTTTCTGTCTGTTGTTTGAAAAAAGGCTGATGATGCTTTGCTTGACAGTTGCAAAGAAGGTGTTGGGGTCGTAACCATCGTGTCCACCAATCGTGTACTGTTCGACGAAGTTGTTGAGAACCGAATCGATCTTTTTGGTCTTGAATGGATGACGAGGTTCTTTGGAAGGTTCCTGGATGTCGAGAATGTTAGAGGAAAGGATGAAATTTTCCTTGAATTTCTCATTGAGAACATCTTTGCTCAGTTTTGAGTATCCTCGGAGACCGGCATTTTTTGCGAGCGTGTTTAATTCCTTTCTGGTGTACTCTCCTCTTTGCCGTCTTTCTTCATTTTTTGCTTCCTCGATCGCCTTGTAATCCGGAGGGGGCTCGCTGATTAATTTTCTCAGCTCTTCCTTTTTCAGTTTTGAGTATCCTCGGTAGCCATGTTCTTTGGCGATTCGCTTCAATTCTGGAAGCGTTGAAAATGGTAAAATCGGTAGATCCATCTTGTTTTTATTATATTATTTTTAATCAAATTTATTTTTTTAAACCAGAATATTTATTTTTCTAAATTGATTTTTTCTGCTTTCTTTTTAGCATAATATTTTTTAGAAGCCATTTTATATGATTCTTTGTATCTCAAATATAGCTCTTTCGAATATTTAATCGGATTATGCAGTCCAAGTTCAGTACACAAATTTCCATCATATCGATTAATCATCGTATGATAACCAAAAAATCTATCTGGATTTTTCTTGTAACTAAGTTGAATCCACTGATCCTTGTAAAATACAAACAAATGCTTGTTTTCAACTTTTGACTCGAGAGTAATATCTTTTTCGATATTGTGATATTTTTAAACGCTTCCATTTTTATTATAAATTTTTTTTTTTTATACTAATTTTTTAAATCAAATTTTTGGATTGGTGGTGGGTTGAAATGCAGGGGGAGTTTTTTTCCGTGTAAATTTTTGGGAGGATTGGGAATCGAGGTGGGAGTGTTTTCTTTACACGGAGAAATGAGGGGAGGTTTAAGATTCTGGTGAATTTTCCGTGAGAATTGGTGGATAAAAAATCACAGAAGTTACACAGGTTTCTGTGATTTTACTGTGATTTAAAGAGTGGAGGTTTACACAGCAGTTACATAGCATTTCTGTGATTTTATGTGTAATTTGGTGGTTGGGGTCGATTTACACGGAAAATGACAGAATTGTGCTCGTAGGCCCCTTTCCCTACTACTCAAGGACATATTTTCAACATACCTGAAGTTGATGGTGGATCAAATTGTCTGACATTGGTTTTCAGGGGGGTAAAAAAATAAAAAAAATGTACAATTGGGGTTTTGCATGGGTAATATCTCAGCTAAAAGTATTCTAATAGGCTCAATATTGGATTTAGAGTAATGTCCTACCAAAGGGCTCTGACTGGCAAAAAAAATGGACAATAAAATTATTTTTACTTTTGGAGTTCTGACCCCCCAAAGTTGGTCCTGGATGGACGAAGTTGCATTTTGAGGGCCCTATATCTTTTAAAGTAAAGGAGTTACAAGTTTTCTGATGCCAGATTTGAATTCTACACAAATAAGTATCCCAGCATACATACTTTTCAAAGTTGTAAAGGGTTCCCTTTATACATTTATGGACCTCCAAACGTCGTCTTTCGCGTTGCGACACATTTTTTATGCTGACCCCCCCCTAAATTTCAAATTGATGCCACGGGAAAGCGAAATGGAGTATGAAGCTCAAATTTTGGATTTTACTTTCTCATCAATATCTACCACTACACAGAAAAAGAAAAAAAATTGAAGAGGTGCTGCGTTGCACATCCCTGGAGTTGACATGGAATGGGTCAGCTAATAAAAATTTTTGAAGGTATTTCGTTTTATACCGGAAGTGACCCCTTAATGACCTTTGACCCCAAATCTGTGTACACCACATAGACACTGGGTAATATCAATGCATGTGTGCTAGTGGCGTCGCTGCCCTACGTAAGTTGTGGGAGAAGATGCATTTTTAGTTGAAATCACGTTTTTGACCCCTATGACCTCTGCGTGACCTTTGACCCCATGAGTTTCATGTAACTTGTAGGTGCACGGTGAATGATCATTGTGACTAAGTTAGGTCAAAATCGATGTAAGCATTGAGTGCTAGAGCAATGTAAAAATTGACAGAAGAAAGAAGAAGAAGAAAGAACCTGTAAGAAAAAAGACACTAACGTCACGGCTGTGTAATTACTAACTTTATTAGACCAATACTTTCTGTATAAACATGAACTTCATGATGATATGTTCCCAGTTACTACAAAAGCAAAATCTTTGATAAATTTAGCACAGTTTAAAATATTTTTCATTTTGGCAAGGCAGTGGCACCAGTGCATGTTTCATTATGTGCAGCTTAAATCATACAAGCATTTGCATACAAAAATTGTATAGCAACTAATTCCATATGTATAATCTCTAAGACTATTTAATGATTTATTGTGATTGTGTTACCAGCATATGATGCAAGAACTAAGCAGAGTGTTTACTAGATTACTGAAAGTACATTCAGATAAACCAGGTAAGCCAACATAATTCCCAGGGGTCACTCCATGTACCGTGGGACTACGGTTAAATGCCACCGTCAAGACCCACTTTTTGAGCTCTTTTTCCATTTCAGAGGCCACCAATCAATTTCTTTTTCCATTCTGGAGACAAACATTTGAAGTCCCCATAAACATTTGGCTAAAGTTTTCTCCAAATTATGCTAAAATTAGCTTCAAATTTGAGCTCCAAACACTCATTTCTGAGAAATTTAGGGAAGTTTACCAAAAAGAGCACTCAACAAAGCCCCATTTCAGTTCTGGAGACCCCATTTTATGTCCTCAAAACTCTGGTCCAGCACCCGCATTTTTGAATTATGGGTGGCACTTGCCTACCAAAAATTGTTTGAGTTCCCCAACCCCGGACATAATTCAGGAATGTAAGTTTAAAATACTCCTGAAAACACTGCAAACTGTCTTCAGAAATGTGACTTTTTAATTACAGAATTTCAGTGCATATGAAAAGATAACATCTGCAAAAGTAGTAAATGTTTTGAGAAGGAGATTGGGGTAAATGTTAGATAATAGGGAGGGGCAGGAAACAAAGGTAAGAGTAATAGGCTAGCTGAAATACAGAGATGTGGAATGGCTAAGTGAGGGAAACAGGTGTTTATTAATAACAATTCTATTACCCCCACGACCCATTATTCACGCACTGTGATTTGTTGAAACGCGTCACGTGACAGACCATTAATTAGCGATAAAGTGTCAAGGGCAACAAACTTTATGTTCTTATATCATCTCAGCGCACAGCAAAGCGCACAGCACACCTGCTTATGTAGGGGAGAATGGAATGCCAGGGGTGTGTTATTGTATGTGCATACCTGCTTATAGGGGAGAATGGAATGTTAGGTTGTGTTATTGGCCCTCACCCATTATTTACGTTTTTACTGCCTCGGACACATTATTTTTGTGTAAAGGATCATGCATTACCCTTTATTTCTTAATTATATTCAGTGTTCGAAATAAGCACTTATCCTCTTGTCCTCTTGTCCAAAAATCACTGGGGACAACCATATTGAGATATGTACTTATCCTCTGGACAACCACTAATATTTTACCTCTTAAATATGACACATTTTGGGGACAACCAAAATGTTTTGAGGACAAGCAGAATTTATGCTTTAGTTGTCCTCAGGACAACCTCCATATTTTCCTTATTTCGGACACTGATTATATTCGCTGGCGAAGTGATGCATTGAACCATATCATGCTGATCACTCACACCTGTAAGATTAGTGTCTTTGAAAAGAACAATATTGTATTCAAACTATGACTGCAGACATGCACAGGTGATGAGTGCAACCTGCTTGTAGTACAGCGCGATATATTCAAAAATTGTTTTACCCTATTGCTATGGTAGTTAATGCTATTATTACATCACTTCGCGAGCGAATATCAACTGAGAAACAAGTCCAGTAACTACCTTTATATTCCAAACTTTGCTCTGCAGCTCTGTGGATCATGGCAGCGAAATTTCAAATGGAAGAGAACAGCTCATCAGAAAACGCCAGAGGTCTTATGTTACGAGCATTACGACATCATCCAAAATCACACAAATTATGGACAGAGGTAAGATACTTACACTAGGATCCACAACATGCTCATCTATCTGGGCACAGTTCTTTAACCCCAATACATTTGTACATTCATTAAATGAACTTTGAAAGTTTGGGTACAAAAACTCATACTCTGCCACTTGAGGTCAAATTTGGCACTATGATTGTTTAATTGGGATGAGGCCATTGTGGTCCATAGTGTTATTGTTATATACCATGTATGTTGGGCACATTTGGTTCATGTTGGTTGGGAGTGTAAAGACTCAAAGAATTCACGCAATACTGCTGATGTTTCATTCACTAAGTTTAAAGCATTTCCTTTATTTGATCTAGTTGATAATAATAGTTCATAAAATTTATGATGATATACTACAGTAAGAACACTTTCCTCTCCTCCTCCTCCTCCTCCTCCTGCTCCTCCATGCTCCCAAACCAACTTGCATTCCTTCTGTATCCTGTTTCATTTGTCAAAGTTGTAACTAAAATTTTACTTTCTTTCAGTATTTCCGGCTTGAACTAATGAATGCAGACAAGGTAGGTAGCACACTTTGAAGGGTTTGGTTCTTTATATAACTACGCTTTTGGATTCCGATTTTCAGTACTCGAAAGAGGGCCTGTCATGAAATTTCAGCAAGACAAACCCAATGCTGACTTCAGGATCAATCTTTGGCATTTCATGTTACTGTTTTGCAAGTCTGAAGTCTTACAAAGTATAACACACATGGACCAGTATAATAACATTTTAGAATTTGATTTGATTTGATTTTAGACCTGTGAAAATTGACGAGGGCCCATTTCAAACCCAACGTCCAAATGACTTAAAATTGTTGGAGGGCCCATTTCAAACCGAAGGCCCGAATGACCCTTGAAGTTGTCAGTTTATTTTTTTTTAAATTTTGTTTCTCTATTTATAATTCCCAGATTTGGCTGTTCCAGTTGAAATCCATATACCAAGACACTATGACCTTAATCTTCCACACAGAGGGTGTGAATTTGAAATGAGGTTACCTGAATGGGTGACTTCATTTGAAATCTACACCTCCTGAGTGGGAGATTAAGGTCATGTCTTCCATAGGGGGTGTATTAGTATTGACAGGTTCATTTAATGGGCCAGAGACGGTGTGAAAGCCCCTGGCATTGAGAAACTAAAAGACCTATAATTAAAGACAGAATTGAACAGACTAGTTTGCATCTGACGTCACTGTCAATCAAATTCCGTACGACCCTTGACTGGTTTATAGCGTGTAGAAGGAAGATTGATTCATCTGGTGCTGATTGGAGAAAAGGAATCACAGAAAATGGTGAAAAATTAAGTACTTTTACAAAGCAAATTTTCTAGGCATTGTTGACATGTTGCCTTCAGGAAATTTCCTACAATGAAGACCCTAACTTTTGAGATAGTTAGTGTATTTGAAGGTGCAAAATTAACCATACTTAAGGCATCATGTTTTGCTGTTGCGTTCAGAAATTTATCATCATAAACAGGGCCTGAGTTTGATTGATGGATGACGTCAGACGCAAACTAGTCTTTTTAATTCTGTCTTAAATTATAGTTGTATATAGTAAGCCGACATTGATAAATGGACTATCATACATGAGACGCATGTCACATTATTAAAGGAATTCCTTTTATAAAAATAAATAATCAAACTGATGTCGTATATTAAACCCCAAGGTGGCGAACAAACAAACCCTTGTTCTACGGTTGGACAAACCTTTCAAATAGGGTCGATTGGACAAGCATTTGTTGTTCTTATGTTTCAGTGAAAATAAATTAGCTGTGCCAAAAGGCCGATTCAGTATTTACCAAAAGATAAAAATACAATAATATACAAAAATTCCCAAAAGTTAAATCTGGATAGGTCGTGCCCTTGGAACAGAGTTGGGTTTTTAATCGTTTAATATCTAGCAGGATTTTCCAATGTTTTTATGAGGTCTAATTATGAGGTGTTATGTGGTGGGCAGATAGTAAAGGTGGTTTTCATGTGCAGAATGTAATTTCTGATGAAGATCAAGTGGACTTTGAACTCACTCAATTGCACATAGGCTAAAAATGCCAACCCACTTTGCACAGGACAACCCCGCAGCACTCCACATCTACCTCTTAACTAAACCTCTTTACCATGTGTGCATGTTTATTATCAATTGACAGCAAAGGAAGAGGTATGCCTTGCTGAAGCAGAGTCAGATAGAGCCTGATGAGGATGATATGAATGATGCTGTCATGCAGGGTGCTGTAGCTCAGATGGTGTATAAACAAGCTATGCAGCAGATGAGTGGTAAGTTATTAGTTTAAGTCTCAGTAGGGCTGGAAAAAGTGGAAAATTTTGTGTTTAGAGGTATTCTTGCATGCTTAAATGAAGAAGTAAAAAGAACTGAAACTTTAGTGTCCTAGCTATACTTAATATTGAGGAAGGGTTCTTGGATTGAGTAGCACACCTGGATTTTTTGTTTGTAGGGATGAGGGATTAAAACGAGAGGGGTAAAAATTAAGAAACTTGGCTTCTAATTTTGCATTTGTTTCCCAAAATATGGGATGGGTAGGAAGTTGCATACGCTTTGATCCCACTTTAAGTCCCACAAAGGAGTCTTTCTCATCTTTCATCTTTAATAATCTTTTCTTCCAAATTTGTTGTTCTCATTTTACAGATGATATTGATCTCCACCTAGCATTCCTACCAATATGTCAAAGGTTTGACTTCACACAACATATATTGGATGAGATCTATTCAGAGTAAGTGTTACATATAACTTGTGCAACATGTATATCAAACGTAAATTACCTCAACTAGACAGGAGAGGAATTTATTATCAGTTAAAGTATTTCTACAAGCACACCATTGGTTATCACAGCACTGGTGTGAGTGGTCAAGCTTTTGTCAGATACATCTATCATGACTTCTTCAGACTTCTTCAGGCTATTGAAGTCGGAGACACATCTGATGAAAGCTCAACCACTCACACAGAGACTGATGGCTGCATGGTCATTAGATGTGTTACTGATTTCATCAGGCTGATGAAGGCAGATACACATCTTACAAAAGGTCAACCATTCACATGTGGACTGACTGCAGTGGCGCTGTGATAACTGGCAGTGTACTCATATATCACCTTGTAAATAAGCGTTGTTCTCTCAAGTACATCAATAGACATGTATGTACCTTTGTTTATAAACATAGCTGCCACATCATCTATAGATGCTCGGTTATATTCAAAAGCAGTGCACTGCACATGTTAGTCCCCTGCTTTAAATATTCTGGTTTTTAGAATAGTGATTTTCTACCACAATAGAAAAGAAAAACAACTTTCTCATCATTCCCTTCCCTTTCCATGCATCTGGTCTTGAATTTTAGTTTTTGGGGCACCCATTTTCAAGGCCACTTGGTAAAGACAAAGAATGGCACCAAGGCCAACAAGTGATGAAGAATGCCTTGAAGTGATCTGGGACAAAAAGGCCAAAACTGAAAAAGGGCAGGCAATGGCCATGGTGGCCTCCCTGAAATTCAAGCCCTGCATTTGCATACTTTGAAAAAACAGATAAGAGTAAACTTAGTGATACTAAGTATTTTGAACTGCCTTGCATTGTGTGCATATAATTCTTGAATTGTTCACATTAATCACCTTACCTAATTTGCTTAATCTTTCTTAATTTGACTCAGTCTTGAAGAAAGTCATGCAGACAGTGAGCTGGTATGGAATGCATTGTCAAGGAGGCACTTGTCACCTGACTCAGAAGGTGAGCTGCTGGTGAGGAGGCCCAGTGGCCGCACCAGGATTTTTTTTCGGGGGCAAAGTGAATTTCAGTGGAAAAAAGTGGATATTTTTGTAATTTTGGGTTTTTACTGGGGGGGCAAGAGTTCTGATGGGGGAATTTTCCCCCATGACCCCCTGGCACCGCCACTGAGGGGGCTATCTTTTTAAGAAATATGCTAAAACTGAACTATGAAGTTGATACAGGTGTAAATGGCATCTAGTGAATTAAACTGATAAAAAATTGTCTCTGGAACTCATTTGGTGATGATTTGATGATAACAGCATAAGTTACTATTGGGCATGTGGGTGATAGTGAAGCAAAAGATGGGCTCTGGACAGCCCACCATTATGTATTTCTGATAAGGAAATGACGCACAAACATAGGCAGGCAATATTTGTTTGATATAATGGTACGAAACAAATTCTTTTCCAGTACAAATTATTCAACGGCTCAAATCAATGCCATAATTATTATAAGCTTATAAACATTTGTGTAAAATTAGAGATCATTTTTTGTGAACTGTTAGTCTCCATATAAGTTAAATGCAATCTTTGACATTTTTCTTTTTACCATAGAATCAGAAGAATCCATAGTGGTGACAGAAGAGGGCAAATGTCATACCGTGTTTGATGAGGCAGTGAAGAGTATCCCAACCCCTAAGATGTGGTCCATGTATGTTGAATTTTGTATTGAGCGACTAGAGAGGGGTGGCTCAGTCAAGACAAGCAACCAGGTAAGGGGGCTTCAGCAGGCTGGGAAATAAGAAGCGCCTGACCAGGGGCTACTTTGTTAAAATATAACCCCTGGTTCATGGGGTTTTACAGGGAACCAGGAGATATTTTCAATGAACCAGGGGCTTAAATGGCCCCTGGCCCTCACTTATTTCCCAGCCTGGACTTCAGAATAAATGTTCAAACTTGTGTTTAGAGAACAAAAGGGAGGAATTTTTGTTTTTACTATCCCACCGTGTGATAGACATTAGGTAGGTCCATAATTTTGAGTAATGGATGCTGGTATCTACTCAGATAGAGATAGAGGATTGTAAAAACAAAAATTTACATTCTCAGTCATTTAATTATTAGTTTAATAACTAAAACTAGTTTATTTAGGAAAAAGTAAGTTCAGTTGCTGTACTGCATGGGCCAGCATGGCGTATTCGCAATATGCTTACAACACGCTACCAGCTAGTGCGCACGTGAACAAGTGTGTTTCATGCCGACGCTGTCACTGCAGTCTACCGAGTGATAGACGACATATAATTATAGGAATCAATTAAATTCAGTGTTTACAAGCTACACCAGAGCCACTCACCCTTCTTTGGAAGTTGGGGGCCGTCCATAATTTTCGCCATTTTCACTTCACGTACAAAGCGCACGTAACTTTTACCCCCTCCCTCCCTCGAAGTTACGTACAAATAAAATGGCGAAAAGATTTCCACAGTAGGCCTACTACTAATAGTAAAATTGGGATGTTGAGCTGGGGTTAGAGTTTAGGTTAAGTTTGATTAGGTTTAGAGTTAGGGTTATATTAGTATTCCAGGACGACAGTTGGTTCTGGATTAATGTTTTTACAGATAAGTTGAGAAATGCTGAAAAAAACAATTCCTTTTTAAACCATATTTTCATGAAAACGAAAGCCATCAATAAATTAAAATATATATAGCTTAAAATGCAGCCCAAATCTAAATTAGATGACTAATGCACTCCAAAATCTGAACATCTTACACTCCCTTTTCCACTAAGAACCCCCGGGATCATATCCCAGGATCACATCATATATAGGGGGAACCAGGGGAACATCCCTTTGGCATGTTTGGTGTATGTTCTTGCAATTAAACTGTGGGTTTCATGTCTTTTATCGCAACAGTGACAATCCACACTAGAGCCTTAGCTGCCATTGATCCTAGCGTAGAAAGAAAATACCTTTTTTAGTATGAAATAAATTAAGCATAATGTAAAATAGGACCACTGTGCATATTAGACTCAAAATTCAAGAGAAAATCATTGTTTGCATGGCATGTTATAGAAATTGTTAAAATGAATTGAACAATTTTAGGTCAGTTGGTTATAACTTATGAATAAAATATTGGAAAATATCACAATTTTTCACTTTAATTGTTTTTATTGCTCAAACAAATCGCCATTTGTCTTGCGTACACATGCCCAGGATTTTTACCCCCTCCCTCCCTCTTACGTACGCTTTGTACGTAAGTGAAAATGGCGAAAATTATGGACGGCCCCTTATATGGTGCAGTGTAAAGAGTTTACAAGTTCTTTTTGAAATAAGTCTCTTAAAAAGTTTCCTACAAAATTAGGAGAGAGGATAGATTTCAAATAGAATAGCCTGTAGCTATGTGAGAGTTGAATGGACCAAAGCAAAACTATCAACCGAGTCCAAAATACTTCACTAGAATCACTTATGAAACTGTTTTTGTGTCTCATTTTTCTATGTGTTTAACCACAGAGAGCAAGGCAAACACTGAATGTGTTGGACAGGGCACATAAAGCCTGTGACACACTTCCTGAAGAACTCTTTGATAGATGGCTTACAGTACTGCTCATTGTAGGAGGTGTTGATGAGGCTATCAGTGCAGCACAAGAGGCCGTCACTGTGCATCCTACATCAGTTAATCTGTGGTGTCGCTATATGCAGCTCGTCATACAGAATATAACAGGTGAGAGTGTAATGGAGGCAGGGTCGATGGATGTGTTGGGGTGGGTGGTGTAGGTGTGTTCTCATCCAAAAATGTGGACCCACCTATGATGTTTTACTCATAAAGTGTGGACCCACAGCAACCCTGGATATCTACTGATATCCATTGTGGTAGGTGTAATACCAGGCCCACAGTTAGTCACTATTGAAAGCTAGGACTTCTGTGGTAAGGTATGATATTTAACTGCCAAACTACCACGCTGTTAAATGCATAGGAGGCTCATAGGATCCATGTTTGTTGGTGAAAATGTGTAGGGGTTCGTTTGTTTTCACCTACAAGTCCACACTTACGTAGTGAAAAACCACACACTGTGAAACGTGGACGTCCACGGTCATGAGACAGCAGCAGAGGGTGCTTAACACCATAACTTTGCATATGGGGTAGGGTCCTCTATCGTAGGTGTAATACCAGGTCCACAGTTAGCGGTGAAATATCACAGAAGTCCACATTTGGATTATGATATGTCTGTGTGTGTGGGGCCACGGTTTCACTAGTACCATCCACGCACACAATTCGGGTTGGTGGTGAAAACGTGTAGGGGGGTGTTGGGGTGAGTGTGTGTACGTCAAGGATACACGCATGAGAAATTATTACACCTTATTCGTTATTCTTCTATTGTTTTTCATCTTAGATGCAGAGCAGCAAAAAACAAATGTGACAAAACTATTTGAGAAGGCTTGTTCAAATTTGAAGTCAAAGGTGAAGTATTATTTGTATGTGTAGTGGACAATGATATACCATACTCTCTTTTTGCAACTTTTGAAATGGGCCATTCCATTATTCAATAGGAGCTCACTCATGCATGTAAGCACTTTTTGGATTTAAAATTTTTGACGGAATTAGATTAAATCATTTAAATATATAAGGCCAAATAGAAAGGGGAACTTACTTTTTTGTAAAGTGTTTATGAGGTCCAGAACACCCTGCATATAAGGGGCCACCTTAGTTTTATGCTAATTGGGTATCTTTCCCATACAGATGTTTTTTATGGCTTTTAATGTGATTTTTTGGGGACATCGAAGAAAAAAAAACATCTTGGTGAAATAAATTCTGTGCCAAATTAGTTTCCAAAGTTATGAAATCCTATTTTGGATGGACTGCAAGTGTCTGAAGTGAATCAATTCAAATTAGAAAAATTAAGTTTTTTTTCCTAATTACAGCATCTCCCTTTGTCATTTCTTGTACAGAACTCACTACCTCTGTGGAAAATTGCCATGGAATGGTGCTTGGCTAGTGACCCGGCAAATCTAGAAACACTTCTTCAGGTAAGAGAATATAGAAACACTTCTTCAGGTAAGAGAATATTGAAACACTTCTTCAGGTAAGAGAATCTAGAAACACTTCTTCAGGTGAGATGCATCAACAGCAGGGAAAAAAATAACCGAACACAATTGCATTGGGTGCCCCATGCCTTTGATGTGGTGCTCGTACAAATGTGCAAGGGAATAAAACCAAAGGTTGATGAGTTCCTATAAACGAAAGTCCTTTGATGGGATGAGTGGTCAAAAAGTCTGATCACGTTTGTAAAAAACTTGTGAAAATATTGGTCAAAGTTTATGTGTCGTGTGGAATTTCAAACATTCACATTTATGTTTCGGAGAGTGAGGGAGGGGGTCACCTTCCTGATGAAAACACTTTCATTTCTAGGACGTCATCAACCTCCTGGTTTGCTCCCTAGCTTTGGACATTCTTTAACATGTGATTGCCTTACAGTCAGTCTAATCTGAAGTACAAAGTACCGCCGAAGACGCACACATTGTGCCGACTTTGAAGGCACGCATACCTGCAGCAGAGACGCACCACTGTATACGCGCAAGTTGTCACTTTGTACTTCAGAGTGGACAAACTGTAGTGCCTGGCTGTCTTTGCAAAAGCCAAAAATGTAACTTTTTATCTTGCAACATTCATCACCAGCAACCCTGACTGTATCCAGCTGATGCCATAAATGCACAAATTGCCAACAATTGTATGTTTATACCATATAGGCTTAGGAACCAGGGGACCTAGCAGGGGCTCACAGAGCTGCCAACCCTTCTATCATACAGAAGACTTTCTCATTTGCTGACAATCTTCTGTCTTCTGCAAAACATATTAAATCTTCTGCATTTGCAGCCATCTGGCTAAATCTTCTGCATTTACAGCTATCTGCCTAAAAAATCAAAGCAAAATCAATTATGTGCCCACTGTCCTCTCCTTTTGCAAAAAAAAAGTTGAGCAGCCTTGGAAAGGCATTTTTAAGGGTCTCAAAAAGCTAACATCCAGGGGCTTCCGGGGGTGCTGATCCCGCGCCATATCCTAAGGTTCTTTTTACACTTCGCAGAAATCTTCTGCATTTCCAGTATTGGCAGCTCTGGGCTTAGGCCACCCCAATAATTTAAGTGCTTAAATACCGTTCAGACCCCCAATAATACCAGAAACGTGGCTTTGACCTATTTTTCTCCAAATGTCAAAACTTAGTTTTGTCAGCCCCTTCCCCAAAATGTTGGAAATCTTTCTGGACCACTGTACCCCATTTCATCAGGGGTGCACCTATTGCAAAGGTAGGGTTTCAATAAATCAATCAATCATTTGTATCCATCCTGTATTTTGTCTTTCAGACTGGTGTAAGAGAGCACAAGCATGTTGCCATGGTATTAAAGGAGCACTACCTAGATTGGGCATACCTGCAAGGGGGTCTCAAGACAGTGAGAAGAGTCTATTCTTTACTTGCTAAAGAAAAACCTCTAACTACTGAGTTCTTCTATAAATACATTGCCATTGAAAATGCACAGGTGAGTCTTTTGATATCTCAGGCCCTTACTAATTTTGAATTGACAGCATTGGGCTATTCCAGTTAAAATCTACATACCCTTATTGGAAGAGGTGACCTTAATCTTCCACACAAGGAGTGTGAATTTAAAATGGGGTTACCTGAATGAGTGACTCCATTTGAAATTCATACTCCCGTTGTGGAAGATTAAGGGATCAAAGGATTAACTAAATTTAACTAATTGATGAAACATTGAGATCTGTGGATCACAAGTGTCACCTGATTTTGCTCTCCATTTTAGCTTTTATATTTTATGTGTTTCACCTAATAAAATTCACTAAGAACCCAGAATTGTTAACAATAACACCAAATGACCCCTTTGGGTGATGCACCCACCTTGTTGCCTCAAAGCCCATTGCATTATGTGGATAAAGAATGACCTTTGGCATGTGATATTTGACCTAAATCACTCATACCTCTCCAACTCATAGACACTTGTGCCCAAGTTGTATGAGCAACTGCCTTATACTTTGGAACAGGAAGTCACATTAGAAACCTTAAACGCGTCACACATACACACAGAATTTGGACAGGACACAACAAACCAGAGAGCAACACAAGCTTACCAAAAATAAATAAAATCTCCATTCTTTTATCCCAGACTGATACCAAGATGAAACAAATCCGTAGCTGTTATGAGGATGCTTTGAGGGAGTTTGGAACAACTGAACCTGGTAAGTGTTTGAGTAAAGCAGGATATAATTACAGCCTTTAGTTAAGGCAAAAATGGATGCAGTATTAGTTCATGCAAAGTGGAGGCATGGTGTTTGTTATGTAGAGACTGTGAGCATAGTGGCAGTGTTTACTCAGAGGTCATGTGTCGCAGTTTCTGGCCCAACGAAAATTGGATTTGGCAATTTCCTGTGCATGTCCTACAGTCTGTCCACTTTGAAGTATGAAGTTAGGTACACACATTTTGCGAAAGCGTATCGTACGTCGCGTATTAAGATGCTCATGATTTGTGTGCGAATAGCATGCGTTAATTCTTTTTGACATTACGGCGCGCAGAAACTGTGTAATTAACTGCGTACTTTACTTCGTACTTCAAAGTGGTCAAACTTTACAGAAATGTTGATGCCGATCAAGCCAGGCTACATCTGCTCCGATTTTGATCGCAATTTTAAGATTTCTTTTTGTAACAATCATGTTTATTTCTACCCTTTTTGTACACAGATCTATGGCTAGACTTTATCAAGCTAGAGCTGACGCATCCCAATGGCAACCCATCAAACAGCCCATCGCTACACTGGAGAGCAATGCAAGCCTTACAGGGTGATCATGTAGAGACATTCACCATCAAATATACATTAATGCAAACTGGTCACTGCAGCTAAGATTCTCAAGATGGTTTATCCCTACTGTACATTGGAGAGCTGCGATATGAATGTAGTATGGGAACTTAATATATACTTTGAGATCAGTAGTCAATCAATAAGACTACACTCTATTGAGAGCTATAATTACTATGAGAGCTGTTCTCACAAAATGAGTGGAAAGTCGCCAGGGAAGAAAAGGAGATATGGTTCATTGCATGATAACCCTGTTAAGTTATATATCATTTTAAAGTTTTTGATCCAGAGAATATAAATCTGGACATAAACTCATGAAAATTTGCACATTTCTTCTCATTTTGTGGGAAGAGGCTTCATGTGTACAGTATGCAAACCTTATGCTGGTTTCATACTTTCTGCCGCTTGCCGCTGAGCGGCATAATGCTTCATCATGCACTTGTCTGCAAGCGGAGTGACACCGCTGAACGGCAGTGGCATGACTCTCGGAAAGCCACTCTTGCCCTGCTCCAAAATCGTATTTTGTTCTCATATGTCAGAGCGGCACTGCTCTGAGTTGACTTGAATTCAACTCCCAGCGCCGCCGCGGTAAAGTAATTGATATATCAGTTTGCTGCTGGTGACCGCTAGCATTTCTGGTGCGACTGCGCAGTGAACCAAATCATCTTCAGAGCGGTAAAGCGGCAAGCGGCAGGAAAGTATGAAACCAACATTAGGGTGGTCAAATAGAAACGTTCACCATCACATACACAATGTATGTGTATATACATTCAGTGCAAACTGAGCACTGAGACTTCATCAAAAGGTCAACCTTTCCTTGGAGAACGATGTATGTATCAAGTGAATGATTTGCAAGTATACCTACAGTTAATGGGCTATTGCAGTTGAAATCCATACACCCCTTATGGAAGATAAAACCTTGATATCCCACACAGGGGGTTTAGATTTCAAATGGATTCTCCCATTTAAAATTCACACTCCCTGTGTAGAAGATTAAGGTCATATGTCTTCCGTAGTTGGTGTATGGATTTCAACTGCAATAACCCAATGTGGTTCTGCACTTTATCTCTCAGCATTGAGCAAATATGTGTCCAGGTCAGTTCTATTGGTTTGTGTAGAAGACATTTTAATTCCTTTTTAAAATCATGACTTGATTCTACCAAAATGTGGATTCTTATACATAAAAAATATGTGTCTAGGTACAATGTGACTTCCATCTGCTCAGAAATCAATTTATTTGCATAAGAATTGCCTTTTCAATCCTTTAGAGCAGAAAATCACAATTTTCATAAACAATTCAATGGGTGAGTTAATGCTGCTGCATTGGTTCATTTAGTTCAACTTTCCTAACCATAATGTATTTAGGGAAGTATGCAATTTATCCTCTGTATATTATCAAGCCTTATGATGCAGGGCTGTATCAAACAGGGCAGCCTGGGGAAGACATGGCCGCCCCACTTCATAATAAATTTGTTAAATTTTTCAGCTTTATTTCAATTTGGGCATATGTACATTTTGGCCTCCCACATTTTGTGATAGCTGCCCCACATTTGTCAACCTTGCATCGGTCCCGTTATGATGAGAGGCATTCATCATCAGTCCCAGAACAACACCAAATATGGATTAAAAGACCTTTGACCTTGGATGTACAACAGCATGTTATGATCTAATGGGAAACTGTGCACATCAACAAACACCATTTCTATCAAAAGGCAACAGCCGATATAATTTGAAACCACATAAATTACTAAAGTTGGTTCTTCTCTTGGATTTGGACCAAGCTTTAGAATATTGACTGTTGCGTTTTGAAATAAAACAAACCAGAAATTTATCACCCATAGTAAAAGATATGGCACATGTACCGAATACATGTACATACATTGGCTGACCTTGTGGATTTCCTGGCCCAGCCATGCTAACCACATAAGGAGATTATACGATTAACCTAGTGCAGCTATTGTCATAGCAGGGTATTATTATGTAATACTCCTGATCCATATTTGGCGTTCTCTTGGACTGATCATCAAATGTGACCTGCTCCCATGGAATAAGCGTAAAGTCTGAAAACTATAGTAGCTGGACTCTCAGAACTAGGCAATCTATAAAAAGACCCATTCTGTGTAAGCCAGATGTTTTACCAAACCATTTGGCATTAAATATTGATTATAAATCAATGCAAACAGGGTGTCAAGAGATGTACGCTGAGAAGGGCTGTACAAGCCAGCATTTTACAAACACAATTTGTCTTTTTTCAGGAGAAATACAAATAAAAAAAAAATGCAACAAAAGTGTCAACTTGTGTAATAATTATTTTCTTTGAATGGAATGCAATATATATGCCCTTTCAATCTGCCTCTGGACACTGGATTGTCAGTGCACATCAAATGATAAATAACTGAAGCTGACGACCCGATTATAATTTATATGCAATTTATAGACTTCTCATTTTTTCTCCTATTTTTTTTTATCTTGAATTGGCAGTTTGAAGTGTCCATCAAATACATAAAGTCGGTGAAATGTGGTATTGCAATTTTGCACCACACTTTTAAAGTTCTATCGCAACAGGCAAAATTTCGGGCTTATTTCGGCAGTTGCTGACAAGGCCCCCTTGCTAATTTGGCCAAAGGGCCCCTGCCTTTTTTTTATTGCTTTATTTATTTTATTTTTCTTCAAGATTCAAAGGCGCAGTGGGTAGAATAATAATAAAAAAAGTTATGTGTGCCTATGCATGCAAGAGGCCATAATTTTATATGCCCGCATTTGTGATCAATGGGTTCTTTCTCCTCCTTCCTCATTAGACACACAAGTGTCAAGGCTAGCAGCCCTAAAACTAAGTCGCAGGCCCGGTATGTGGCACACCTAAGGCCCTACCTGAAGACTTGCATTTTGCCTGTTTTGGCCCCAGCAAAAGGTCAAGGGCCCAAATTTAATATAAGGGAATACAGTTTCTCAGCTAATAAATAGCATCATGGCACTGATAATCCCAGGGCATTATAAACATTTTCAAAATACATGTAGGTCATCTAGTATGGGCCCCAGGGCCCCAAATGTTAAATATAAGGGGCATCACAGGTCCAAACAGAAGTTAAAAAAAAAAACGGTGTTTGAAACATTGGGCTGACATTGGTCATGTTGGTTAATTTAAAAATAACTCTCATTAAGATTTAACCCATATCCAATGCTTGCCCTTTGCGTGTTCTTTGGTGTTTATTTTTTCCGAAAAAAGATGACATATATGGTTATTTTTTCTCTCTTTAATGGTAGACAACGATACAAAATTAATTAATATGCAAGTACGATTGCTTCGCCAGTAAAATGTTAATTATCTAGAAAACAATACTTAGCGGTGTTATAATACATGTCTAGTTGATAAGACGCTGCCTCAAATTAATTATATGCATGCGGCTGTTTTTCCAGTAATAATCTTTTTATGAAACATTACATAATTATGTGACGTGGAGTGTATAATACATTTTGTGGATTAAGTGTTGGTAGCGGCAGTTATATGTTTTTTTATAAAGTTAGTGTAGTGAGTGTATGAACAAAATTTTTGCGCCTTTTAAAGAAATTTTGTGACAGTATACTCCTCTACTTCAATCAACTGCTTTTAGTTTCGATTTATCATCTTATTTCACAGTGTCACAGAGAAGTGGTCTCGCGATCACTGATACTTCTAAATTTTGCTTTTTGTCAATTTGTGGCCCTTTTCGGCGAGTCCAAATTTAATTTTGTCTTAAATTTAATTTAATTTATAAGTTGTTGTTTTTTTTGCCAGTCGAGATTAATTTTTTTCGTTTTGTGTGTATGGGTGTGTGTTTTGGTATGTATAGTTGTCCGTTGTATTTTCGATGTAAAAAACACAGAGGAAAACAAACTACAATCAATCAAGAGGTTCATGATGTAAACTATGAAAAATATTATTGTGATACAATTGGGATACAAATGTTTATTATGTTCAAAATCAGTTACAGCATGAAAGACGCAGAGGGTGATCGACTACATTGTATCCATATCATTCCATTTTGTGTAGGCCTACCCATGTTTACAAATAGGATTCCCACATCCACATGACTAGTGACATGAACAAACATTTTTCAATAGCTTCCATGAATTGTCGCGGTTTAGCCGATGTAAAAAAACGTAGAGATGTACTTCACTTTTTAAGGAAGAAAAACCATTCTTTATATTGTCTACAGGACACTCATTTTGTAAAAGATGTTGAAAATATAATTCGTTCTGAATGGGGATTTGATTGCTATTTTAGTTCATATAAAAGCAACGCATAAGGGCGTGGCAATATTATTCAATAATAATTTTGAATATAAAGTTAATCAGTTTAAGTGCGATATAAAAGGAAATATGCTTGTAATTGATATTGTAATAAATAATTGCAATATAACATTGATTAATATATATGGTCCCAATACTGATGAACCAGAGTTCTACGATAATTTATACAATGTAATTAATGAGTTTGATAACGAACATATAATTATCTGCGGTGATTGGAATTTGGTAATGAATGAGGCACTTGATACTTACAATTATGTTAGAGCTAATAATCCAAATGCAAAAAAGAGAGTGGTAGAACTTTGTAATTCATTGAATTTGACGGATGTATGGCATATAAATAATCCAGATCTACATAAATATACATGGCGGCAACATGATACTTTGAAACAAGCCCGTCTTGATTTCTTTTTAATATCGTCAGAATTAAATTCCAAACTATCTAAATGTGATATCAAACCAGGTTATCGTACGGACCATTCATTAGTCGATATACATCTAGATTTCAATGACATTGAGCGTGGCAAAGGCTACTGGAAGTTTAATAACTCTCTTTTAAAGGATACAGAATATGTTAATCTGGTGAAGAAAACTATAAAAGAAGTGGTAGAGAAGTATGTGGCACCTCCATCTCTTTTGTCAAATTTAAACACAATCCATCCTAGAGATATCCAGTTTATAATCAATGATCAACTGTTTTTTATAATGATTTTATTAGAAATTCGTGCTAAAACTATTTCTTACTCAGCTTTCAAAAAGAAAGATTTGGGAAGATTGGAGAAAGAACTTGAATCTGAGATAACAGAATTATTTACAAAGGTCGCCTCGGGTGACCACACTTTAAATGTACAATTGAATATGAAGCAGAATGATCTCGAGAATCTGCGTAAAGATAAAATGAAGGGGGTCTTGATAAGATCTAAAACTCGCTGGTTTGAGCTCGGTGAAAAACCGTCTAAATATTTCTTGAACATGGAAAAACGTAATTTAGTTAACAAAACAATAAATAGAATAGTTCGTACAGATGGTTCTGTTTTAACCAACTCAAAGGATATTCTTTCTGAGGCAAGAAATTTTATAAAGATTTATATTCGGAATCTGAAACTGATGATAATGCTGATATTGACTCGGTTTTTGCAAATTTAAATACTCCAATCTTGTCAAACGCCCAGCGCGATAGTCTTGAGGGTCCTATAACATATAAAGAACTTTTATATGCGCTTAAAAACAGCAAAAATGATAAATCACCTGGATCTGATGGATTTAGTTCGGAATTCTATAAAGTATTTTTCAATGATCTTGTATGGTATTTGCTTCGATTCGTTAAATTATGCGTATGAAAATGGACAACTTTCTGTGACTCAAAAATATGGTATAATCACTTTATTACCCAAAGGAGATAAACCACGTCAATATTTGAAGAACTGGCGGCCTATTTCCCTCCTAAATGTATCTTATAAACTCGCCTCGTCGTGCATCGCAACCAGATTAAAATCCTGCCTGTCCGATATTATACACGAACACCAAAAAAGGTTTTGTCGCTGGTCGATATATTGGAGAAAACATACGTTTAATGTAACGACCTGATGAGTTTGGCAGAGAATAAAAATATTCCTGGCCTTTTTCTCATGATTGATTTGAAAAGGCCTTCGATTCGGTATCACATACATTCATAATGAAAATATTAGATAAATTCAATTTTGGCAATTCGATTAAAAAATGGATTCGTGTTTTTTTTAATCAAGCTTCATCATAAGTCCTAGTTAATGGATTTCTTTCGGAATCTTTTAAGGTTGGTAGAGGATGCAGACAAGGCGACGGACTAAGTCCTTATTTATTCATCCTTTGTGCGGAGGTCCTAGGTATGATGGTTCGAAAAAATCAGAATATTAAAGGTATTAGAATAGGGGATGCAGAATATCGCATATCTCAATATGCTGATGATACTGTTCTTTTCTTGATGGCACAGAAAAGTCAATGAACGAAGCTTTTAAAATCCTCGATTAGTTTGAAAACATGTGTGGTTTACGGGTAAATATAGACAAAACTAATGTTGTATGGATTGGGTCAAAAAAGGGTAGCAATGAAACAATTTGTGATCATTTGAACGTTAAATGGATTCATAATAACAACTGTTTTAGAGCACTTGGTATTGACTTCACTGTGTCACTTGAAACAATGGTGCAGATTAATTATGTAAAAACAATGGAGTCAATTCATGAATTAATTCACCAATGGTCAAGACGTAATCTTACAGTTCTGGGCCGTGTAACAATAGTTAAATCACTTATTTTATCTAAGCTTACCTTTCTGATTTTAACTTTGCCTAATCCACAATACGAGTTAATAAAAGATTTAAACCAAATAATATTTAAATTTATATGGAAAGGTATTGATAAGGTTACAAGAAATCAAATGATCCAAGATTATGGTCAAGGAGGTGTGAGAATGGTTGATGTCCAGTCATATATACATGCACTAAAAATAACCTGGATCCGTAGAATCATTAAAAATTCGGAGACAGAGTGGGTAAAGCTTTTTCTTAAGACAACAGGTATAAGCCGTATCCAGGACATTGAGGGTGGATCTACTAATATTATGAATTTCATGAATAACCACAATGATAAACCGAATAAATTTTGGAAAGATGTTTTTTTGGCATGGTTTAGTTTTTCTAACTGTCATCAACCAACTACCAGACAGGAGATACTGAAAAGTTCACTTTGGTACAATGAAAACATTAAAGTGGGTAAACAAAGTTTGTACTACCAGCATTGGGTTAAGTAATGGTGTTGATCTTGTAAATGATCTTTTAAATGAGAGAGGGAATTCCTCTTGCTGGAGGATTTTATCGTATATTTCATGTTCGCACAAATTTTGTTGAATACGGTGGTGTAATATTGGCGATCAAAAAGTCATTTCCAAAATTCTTTGACAAACCTGGTGATACCCTTGTTTATCCCACTATTCCATTTCACTTTGATGTTCTCTTTAAAGATAAAAAGGGTTCCAGAAGAATATACAATATTCTGGTTTGAAAAAAACAATTGTTCGTAAATATGTACAAAATGGGAAGAAAAGCTTGAAGCTACATTTGATCCTTCAAGATGGCCTGTTATTTTTTATACACCCTTCAAATGTACAATAAGTACTAAACTCAGGTGGTTTCAATTCAGAATAATTCACAGAATCCTTGGTACAAACGCATTTTTATTTAAAATTGGGATAAAAGATTCCGGTCTGTGTACCTTCTGTCTGGAGGAGAGTGAAACTTTGATTCATATGTTTTGTGATTGCCATGTGGTTAAGAAATTTTGGGATGATGTGAAAAGGTGGATCGAAAACAAAGTTAATATAAATATCTCTTGGAAAAAAGATAATCTGCTTTTTGGCGTTGGTCCTAGCTATATTGTTTTGGATTTGATTTTAGTTTTATGTAGATTTCATATATATAAAATGAAAATGAAAGAAAATAACCCTTCGATCCACATTTTCAAGAAAGAATTGCAAAATCATTATAAATTAGAAAAATATATTTACATATGTAACAATAATATTGGTTTATTTTATAAAAGATGGGGTATTTTCAATTCACTCTGTAGAGAATAAGATTTAGACCCTCGTACACGCGGAGAGGTTTTTGCATGGCGATGTGTAGTGGCAGAACCTTGTTATGTGAGGTTCTGTACTTGCATAGCGTTGTGTGAGAGCTTCTCTGTGTGTATGAAATTATATTTTATCATGTGTATCATGTAATATCATTGCGTATCATGTATATGATTAATGTTTACCTCTGTTTAAAGTTAAACTCGAATAAATGTTTTTTTTCCTCTGAAAAAAAAAAAAAGGAAAAAAAAAAAAAAAAATATAAGGGGCATCACACTGACAAGGCTAGCTTGGAAGCCAACTGCAAAGGAAGCCAACTGCAAAGGATCCCATATGTGGACCGTGGTACCATTATTCAAATTATTTTTTCCCCTTGGGTGCACTTTTGCATCCCATTTTGAAAGTTGTGCAATTTCATCTGATGCAGTCTCAGAGGCTTCTCAGAACCACCAAAATAAATTTAATTTCGTAGGACACTTCAACATAGGCCTTATCATAAAGCCTATGGAGTTTAGCACACACACAGTATTAACAATGAATTTCAGTGTTTGTTTCATTTTGAACAATCTTTTTACTCTCTTTACCCCCCTGACAAAAGATGAAATAGAAAATAGGGGAGACAAAGGAAAAGAACAAGGTAATGGAGAAAAAAGGAAAAAAGAAAGGGTAAGGAAAAGGAAAGAAGCTCCCCAAAATTGTCCGACGCATCTTCTATGCCACCCGTTTCCCATCAAAATTTCACGTAACTCATATCAGAAATTTTACGAACTTTCTTTGTAAGCTCAAACAACTGTAGTAATATACCAGGTGATGGTCGTAATGATTTGTAAATGTGTTTTTTCATATTATCGTTTCACATGAAATTGAAAATATAAATGATCATGTTCATGATTATTACTTTCAGTGAAATTTTACTAGTTGACAAAATTTCTTTTTGTAAGCCCCATTAACTTGTGTTGCAAGATACCAGGTGATGATTATTACAAGTTGTGAATGTGTTTTTCAAATTATTGTTTCATGTGAAATTGAAAATACGATGTTATGATCATTACTTTCAATGAAACTTTTACTTGATGAATTTTCCGTTTATAAGCCCCATTAACTTTGTGTAGAAATATATATACATGATATGCAGGTGTGATCCTTGTTTGCTATAGCATCCACCAGTCATTTCGCACCATTTTTGTTGGGGCTTAAAATGCGAAAGTAATCGATGTACCCTGAAATTTTTTCAAAGACTGTAAAACTACCGGATATTTCCTAGAAAACGCCAGAGTATCACCTTAGGTTTGCATTCCCCAGGGTTTACTTTAACGCACAAAACGTGCATATTTACGCGTTCAGGCACGTTGCAGACTCCTTCAAATCCAAAGTCCAACGCGTAACAAATCTTGAAAACGTACACGTTCAAATATTGCAAGACTTGAATAGAGAAACACCCGATATTGTGCATTTAGTCTCGGCTTTTGGCATTTAGAACCCGCTCCCGATATCCAGGCCCATTACATTTTGTCAGCATCGATCCATGCATGTTTTAGTGATTGCGAGTCTCAAGACTTGTATAGTGTCTGTTTGAAATTTTGCAAATTGAGTTCGGGTCCTTTTTTCCGTTTAAAATGATGCACCAAATGGCTTCAATTGGACAACATTTTCTCTTGAGAACACCCCCCCCCCCTCACTCAGACACCCTCTGCGTAGTGGAAAAACAAGTGACCATTTTCGCTTCTGCTTTACAAATTCACAATTGAAAGGGTCCAAAAAATTAGAAAATACCCCTTCAGCAAGAAAATCCTGATTAATTCGCTGTCATAGTGCATGTTCGAAGATATATATGACCGTTGCTAGGTCAACTGGATCACGCTTTCTTTGCTACGAACCACTGATCGAAATGATCACAACACAAAGCCTATGGCATATCAAAATTTGGAACAGGTGTATGAGCCCAGGCTTGGGAGCAGTTACTAACGTGCACTACGACTGCAAATACTTGAAACCATGGATCCGCCTCTCTGGAAGGCCCCCTGGCTACTTTGCTGACGGGGCCCGTTCACCTCTGCCCAAGGCATACCTCATAACATGACTTGAAATAAAATCACAAGACACTTTGTTTATTAGACGCAGTTATTGCAAGTAGTTTTATTATCTGATCCTCTTCACACTCACATCAATGTGGCATAAACCACATTTATTAAGAGCCAAATTAAGAGCAATAAGATTCCTGCATCCCTTTATTTTTTGTTAAATGACGTCTGTGTGTATTTCCCATTTCCTTTCTAGATAGCATCTACCAATTCAGTAAGCCTAGAACAATTTTCAATTCCATGCAAGATGAGTCGATTATCCCCTCCAAAAACCCAACAAAATTTATTTGGAAGGAGCTTCATGCATGCCATTCAGATTTTTATTAGAAAAAATTCCCAAGAAAATATTGTTGGGATTGGAATTGTATTCCACCTGTCCTCCCATTCTGTTCAAATGATCAACGTGGAGGACTTCCTGCATGAAATGACCATTGGCTATTCCTGTTGAAATCCATACACCCTATGAAAGACATGACCTTAATCTCCCACACATGGAGTGTGATTTACAATTGTGATTACCCGAATGGTAATTTGAAATCTACACTCCCTGTATGGGATTAAGGTCATGTCTTCCAGAGGGTGTATGGATTTCATCTGGAATAGCCCATTAAAACAAAACATCTGAATTGGACGATGCTACATTACATACAGGCACTGTCTTTGTTTGATAAGAGTGAGAGCGATTGCTCCCTTACAGCTCACACCCCCCTATTTGTGAGAGTGATTTATAGCTCCCCATGATTCACTCTCCTCATCATTGGTCCAAAAATTGGGAGCTTTTATTCATTGATCTCATTTTTCAAAGACAAGTTCCTGTCATTAACTAAACTACAAACAAGAAATATACATGCAAAATTACCAAAGCCATGGAAACAAAATGGAAGTCCATATTAAAACCCAAATTTAATCAAAATTTCACATTAGTTAACGAATACATCAAAGTCCCGAATGAAGTCCTAAACCCTAACAGCATTCATCCAACAACTGCAAAAGTAGCAATTTTCACATAACAATTTTTTCACACTTTATCACTCTACGCAGCTACTGCGAAACATGAGGATGTTTTTTTGTACCTGTCTCTAATGACGATAGCTCAAAATCGCGAGTTCAAAAACCTGTGATATAGTTCAAAATTGCGCAAAAATTACCACTTTTACAGCGAGTGCTTACGTTTGCCGCACAGAAACCAAGCCACTGCTTGTTGGAGAAACTGTTCCCAATTAACTGTTCCACTTTGAAAACCAATTCAGTGCCCTAATAAGGTACAGCCTATTAGAGATCTGTGTAAGAATCTTACAAGCAAAAAGGCATGTTTCAATTTTTTTTTTAAATAACCCCAACTTTTTACGCAACACTGTAAAACCAAATTATTTTCATAACCATTTTTATATGCAATAACCATTTTTATATGCAATAAAGCACACTAAAAGAGATTCCAAAAACGGCTCGTCTTAGTTCATGAAATAAATGATGTCAAAATAGAATGGTTTACAGATGCTGCAGGGTTTTAAATTGCACTTTCCACCAAATTTTTAATGAAATGAGTTAGTAAACAGTTTTTGATGAACAAGTGATAACAGATCTTACATAACACAATTGTTTTTTAGTAATAACACAACTGACATGACTATTCATATGAATGAATATTCATATAATAAATGAATATTTATATGAATGAATATTCATATAAATTGTATGAAAGGTTGAGAAAGGAAAATAGGAGGAAGGTTGAAGTATCAATTTTAATTTAAAACTTTTTTTTTTAAGTTTCAGGAAAAACAGCTCTGTATCAAGTTGCTTTAATTCTCGGCTACATTCAGTTTTCAATGTAAAACGAAAGAAAAAAAAACTTTTTAAAGTTACATGCAACATCATATATTCATATAACCAAATAGACTCTTCAGTACAAATTAAAATATACATTTAAAATTCAAATATTTCAAATCAAGGCATTTCGTATGGCTTGGCCATAAATAAAAATGAGTGAAACTTCAACTTTGTTACCATAAGGGTTGAGTATGAGGAAATAGGGTTTGGAGGAGAAGGTAACAATCAAAATAATTGTGCAAACTTTTAACACATTGTTCTTACCATTTGTAATAGAAAACCAGTTTGTTTTTTTATTCACCGTAATGTTATTTTGCACAACACAATACACATGATCCCTTTTGTTATTGAAACTTATTAACATGGTTCCCAGCTGACTTCAAGCTTATTTACAACAACATTCTATCATATACCTATCAGTTTGAAAGCAGCTGGGAACCTACCAAATACTTGATAATACTTTCTAAAATGTGGAATAAAAGTTTTTTAATTTATGACTCAAAAAAACTGAGCCATCGGGCTATCTCATATTATACCATCCGCAACTGGTATACATAAGTTTACGGAAACTTTTCTCTGTGCTTGTGTGATGTAACGGAGGGTATAATACGAGAAGGCCAGCCATCCTTTCTATAACAACAAACATGAATAAAAATAAAAAATAAAAATGTCTACTGTGACCCATTCAGTCCACACAACTCCCTTCAAATACATGTAGTAAATGAACAAACATAAAGCAGATGTTTGACAGTGTAGATCTCCAAAATTATACAAAAACAAATCCTCTGTAATTTCTTCAAGCGGATTACAGAGGTCGGAGGCAAAAGGACTGATGCAGTCCAAGCGATCAAACAAACATCAGATTGGAAGCACATAAAACAGATAGACAAAGCTAGCAAAACAGGAGTGGTTTTGCCTATAGAGAACAGGGAGGCACAGAGAATCCACTGCAGACATTGCTGGTTCCAATGCTTCCTGCCGTATGACGAACACTGAGAGTACATTTGTGCAGGTATTGTTTTTGTTGTCCAATCTTAATGAAACTGACAGGAATGCTTCACATCTGTCATAATGGAGTATGATACGGCATGTTCAAATTTTAGCATTTTTTTGGACCAAAACAGACGACAATCTGTTTTGGCCCAAAAATGCAGGAAGCATTCGAACCTCGAAAAATTGACATTGACAATATAACAGGAAAACTGGATTGACACATTTTATTCTCAATGTGGTCCCTAAAAACTAGACATGCATCTTACAGGGATTTGATCCTCACTTAAGAACACCTTGTGACCTCTGACCTCCTGTTATGCCATCCAGCCACTTTTTGTTCTTGTATTGTAAAAATAATTTGAAAATCAGTACCAATATTTTCCATTTAAAAGCAACGACAAAAATGCAACATTGGACATTTTTAACCCTGATAGCTCACAGACAAGTCACTTCTAGCTAGTTAGCGTAATCAACAAACAACTATATTATTGAAATAAATAAGTCTGTATAGTGCTTTATAAACTAGCTATTCAACAAATGACACTATTTAATCACAGTTAAGTTTTTGTCCATTTTTCTGCATTTTTTTTTCTCTTAGCAAAATAGTTTTTTAAGATTTTTTTTTTGTCTTTTTCAATTTTTCTATCTTAAAACGGGAAGGGAAAGAAATTAAGTTAATCCAAACGTGGGTGGAAAACACGAGAACAAGTCCTTGTTGGGAAAACAAATCCACATGGGGTGGACGGAAACCAATTAGTCCAGGTCAAGGAACTTTCAGCTTTGATGTTCCAGCCAGTTCTCTCTTGAGGGGTTGAATTTGGAGAGGGGTGATTGGGGAGAAGGGAGGAAGGGAAAGGGCCCGGCAAGCTGACAACTTGGATGGTCCAGTATTGTTTACAACTCGTCTTTAGCTGCTGCTTCATCGTCTTCCTCATCCTCCTCTTCATAATCTTCATCCTCCTCCTGGAAGAAAAGAGAAAAAACAAACAAACAATTTTATTAAACGTTCCAGCTATGGTGACATCACAATAGATAAATTCCATCCACTGTCAGAGGAGGTTTGTGGTTGTAATGCAATGGAACAAATAAACAGGTAATCAATACAGCATTGATTTGCTGATTGAACAGGGCACCCTGTCTCATCAAATTATTCTAATACCATTTTGAAAGAGACAGAGGTGTCATCGAAGTTGGAACAGATAATAGTCATGTTTGAATTCAACACACTTCTATTTGTGCAAGATGCACATCATTTCGAGGGTCATTCTTTCGTGCCCCATTTTGGATAAGCTCCAAATATACCATTTTCGCAGTCCACTTGATGCATCACAAATAACACAGGCTTTTTAAAGGCATAGGGGCAATCAACATTTTTAACCCGCCCACTAAAATTTATTTTTATTTAAAAGAATTTGAGGTAAAACATTCTATCATAACACTAACCAATGCTAAGGGAAACATTGAAGAACACCGCCAATCTGATGTATTTTCTTATCTAGTCGTCGAGTACATACTTACACTTGGTATCTAATCAATGAGAGCGTATTGAGCAAGCATGGTACATGTATACGGCGAGATACACGTAATAAGCGCATAAAATGCAAACAATACGCGGAACAGTCATCCAATGTTTTTCCTTTTTTTGCAATAATTAGAATGTATCGAACCTGTATCATTGAAATAATTAAAATGACTTGGCGGTATGATAAATTCGTTATTAGGTAAAGCGGAGGTATGGTACAGGAAATTATTGTGCGCTCAGTTTCAACCCACTAGGACACATTGCGCAATACTTTCCGGTACCATACCTAAAGCGGAGGTATGGTACAGGAAATTATTGTGCGCTCAGTTTCAAACTGGGTTCAGCCTTCGGCTTCACCCACTAGGACACATCGTGCAATACTTTCCGGCACCATACCTCCGCTTCACCTAATAACTAACATAGCATACTTACATCTTCAGCTGGGCCAGCACCATCAACACCACCACTTTCCAAAAATTTCTTCATATCTTCCAACGTTCTTCCTCCATTATAATCAACAACCTGTGAGAGAAGCATATTGATTTAGTAAAGTCGGCATGCGGAAAGGGTATAATACATTACTAGACCTGCCAACCTACCGAAGTCACAATGAGAGACATTAAGGCCAAAACCTTGTACATGTACACAAACCAGGTACCGACAAATTATTAGACTTGATGTGTGCAATACTTTCAGGATTCAGGGAAGGTTTTGCAGGTCTAAATTTATCACAATAGACTAAAGAGAATGCTATAGCAAAATTTTAAAGTGAAATTTGCATCATTTTCTGCTGTTCTTACATTTAAATTTGCCATCACTGACAATTTCAGAAAACGGGTCTGTCCCTCTTTTTTACTTTGGAAAACCCCAAATGAGGGACAGCCCCTCAAAATGAGGGACAGTTGGCAGGTCTGCTATTACTATCTGCTACTGAAAATGAGAACTAGCTGTGTTTTTTGGCTAGAAGCCTAAAACTGGTTGGAAACATTTTACAAAAAAGGACAAATAAAAAACGGCCTAAATTATTTGATACAATTTGCATATTATATTTTTCGCAAACTCACCTCATTTGTATCTTTCTTAAAGTATTTTAGTGTGGGGAAACTTCTGACTGCAACATCTTCAACTTCATTGGCTGTTGAATCCATTTTAGCTATTACAATATCCTCTGAATCTTTCAATGCTTCAGCTAGTTCATCATAGATGGGTGCTAGCTGTTTGCAGTGACCGCACCATGGTGCATCTACAGGAATAAAACAAGATAGAAATCAAGGCATTATTTGAGGGCATGGTGGCAACGGCTTGGGACTTATAATCACAAGGGAGCTTGAGGTAGACTCGAGGCGACTCGAGGTAGATATAGACTATAGATAGGTTTTGCTTATTAGCTTAGTTTTGCTTATTACACAATTCCAACAGATTTACTCCACAATTGAGATACTTGTTTGCATGAAATGCTCCGGTTACTCAAGTTTTAACTTTCAATCTGATCCTTCTTGATGATGATAAGTATTCTACTTGCGTGCACAGAAAGGCAAAAACATAACAAACATAGCTTGAACAGTTTTCAAAGTGAATGAAATATGTATACTTACAAAATTCAACGAGTACATTTTTGCTCTTATCTAAGGCAACATCTACGAAATTTTTGCCAACAAGCACTTTAACTGGCTTGCTATCCCAATCTTCTGGGATTTCTTCTGACATTAGATGTGGCTGTACGAAAAAGAAAAAGAGGGAAAATTAATTGGAATATCAATGAGAATTTTGGGAACAGTATTCATCATAACAAAAGCAACCAATCATTTGTGGAGTTGCAAATAACCAAAAGAAATTAAAACTGAGAAACCAGACTTTGCAATAGCCCCATACATAATGCTATGGGAAACCTGCCATACTGGAGTGTCACTCATGGGGGACCAAAGATAACCATAGAGAAACAGGTGGTACCCAACCGGCAAATTGCTTTGTATGCAATGAGAATTTTTGCTTATTCATGAGGGCTCATCATTCTATCGTCCATGTCTATTAATCAAGACAGCACTTACCCCGTCTCGCGCACTTCAGGGAATGAATGTATGGCTTTCATTAACAAATGATGCTGGACTTCCCAATTTGGTGTCCCACCTGTTAATTATTAGTCTACCATTGGGACCACCAATATAGTGCCTCAATAATTAATGCTGTCTAAGTGAGTGCAATTATCTTTAAAAAAAAAAACAGATTTGGAAGTGACGGTCTAACTGACCAGTTGTAGTCCTAGTCTGTAGCCTATAAATAATAATTGTAGGATATATTGGGTGGCCTACGGAGGGAAATCAGACCCTAATTACACGACTATCAAGTGAAATTTACACCCACTCTTGTTACTGTAAAAGTGGTAATTTTCACGAGTGCAATTTTTTTGCACTTTGCCGATCTTGATCTATATTGCTTGTTTTTAATTTCGCGATTTTGAGTTTTCTTACATTGACCTATACATTAAAAGAACATATTTGCGTGTTTTTATTTTCACGGCAGCTGTGTTGCACGCGAAAAGCGTGAAAATTAATGTATTGTAACAGGTGCAGAGTAGGCACAGTATTTTTGTCTCTCGCACTTCAGGGAATGAATGAATGGCTTACATTACCAAATGATGCTGGACTTCCCAATTTGGTGTCCCACCTGTTAATTATTAGTCTACCATTGGGACCAATATAGTGCCTCAATAATTAATGCTGTCTAAGTAATTAATGTATTGCAAAAATTTCCACTTTTACAGTAGCACTACTCTCTTGTCATTTTCCAGGGAAACAAGAAATTATAGCAACATGTGGCTCTAAAAAAATGATCTACACTTTGATTCAAATCGGACAAAAATGCCAACTTGTGAAAATAGCCACCACACTCACCTTAAGTTTACCATCTTGGAAAGCTGTGACAAATGTTTTGATGTTTTCTGTATTGAGCTCCTCAAAATCTGGCTTGTACTTCTTCATGTCGCCGTCGAGTGTGATGAGACTTAATGGTGGGCAACTCATCGTCCTTGAGACCGAAATACTCTAGGATTCTGGTGTTGGAATCTACAGCAGCATCGATGAAGACAAACAGAATCTATAGCAGATGAAGACAAAATAAAGATACATTGTTTTACTACACCTGTGCTACCAATTTTATATTTACTTTACAGTGAGCATACACTATGGATCACAATGGCCTCATCCCAATGGCATAGTTCAATAACCTCAATGAAACAGTAATAATGCAAAATTTGACCTCAAGTTGCAGAGTATGAGTTTTTGTACCTAAATTTTCAAAGGTCATTCAAAGAATGTACAAATGGATTGGGGTTAAAGAACTCTGCCCTGATAGATGGGCATGTTGTGGATCCTAGTGATAATAGGGGACTCCTATACTTTCCGATATTTACAGCCAATTCAGATTTCCCTGAAGGCATTATTACAAATGTCCACAAAAATGATAAATGTGCAAAATGAAAGCAGGATCTTATCTATGACAATACAACAACTATTACGTACAAATATGAAACTACAGGAGTGGTATGTGATGAGACTGACGTAAATCCAAGCAATGCAAGAAAAAACAACTGACTTTCAATTATTTAGCGACTGACAATGATAACTCGCTAGCCTTCCAGACATGGATACAAAACTAATTGCATCATCGTCGACATTTGTATTGTATCAATATGGTAATTCTTGAACCATGTTTAAGTTTGTAGAAAACTGGTCAAAGATACCAGCTGGGCGTAGATCGGACCGGGGTATTAACCCTACCCATACTTTGCTGCTTGGTTCGCTTGGGAAGATAATTTCAAACAAACAAATGAAAGCTACTGCATGTGTGTAAAATATCGTCGTTGGGCAGGGAAAACCTCACATGTACTTGTGGCCCTTGAACATGTTTAAAACAATACTGCCAAGAGGTTACATGGGAGGTTTTGCATTAAACATGTTCAGGGGCCAATGACACATAGGTTTTTCCTGCACGACGACGATATATATTTAAAATATTAAATAGAATATGATGAAAAAACCCATGAACCTTTCAAAAACGCAGCTTTGGTCTCCCACATTTCATTCTATGCCCAGTGCACCCCATGTGTTGGTGGTATAGCTATGCGACCTATGCACCCTGGTGATAAGACTGTTCCTGCCGCTAATCTCCTCCACAGCCAATTTGATTCCACCCAAACCGTTTGCCAATGATTGCCCAACTTTTCGCCACAATGTCATCAAGTGGTGAATGGCTACTTAATATTTGTAAGTCATGACCATCAGTGACTGACTACTCACATGGAGTGATTATAATACCATAGGGCCCTATTCATATTATTTTTTTAGTATCAAACTTCCCGGATATGCAGACCTGAAAATGTTCAGTTTTTCAACCGATTTCGTTGTTGCTCAAATTTACATATTTTCTTTTATTTCAACCCAATTTGAGCTGTTTTACTATGAGTTCAGGCTGTTTTTCAGCTTTTTTTGTGGAGCATTTTCAGCATGTCTTCAAAGGCCAATTGTCGGGTCTAATTAAACTTCCCACGTTACCGGAAATGGTGTTGTACATTAAAATTGGCAGTCGGTGTATGTGGTAAGTGAGTGGAATCAAGCCAGCGACGGAGAGACTGGACTCCCGGCATGATTCAAATTTGTCAAAGGGCATGCATGTATCTATTCTATACCTCTCGTCTTTTCCCCATTATCTGTGCATCCGCAACAAATCCAAGCACCGGATATTTTAATAATGCGTGCATCCGAACGAAAATTAGCAAACAAACAAAAAAGTGATGAAAGAAGTGTTAACTCCGGTGTGCACCAATTCTTAACATTGTTGTGATAGTAAAATAAAAACAAAATACTTCCAAATAGTGTTTTTGAGACTTTATCATATCAAAAAGGGCCCCATACTTTTGAGAGTATAGATCAGCTGTAATAGGACCTCGCAATGCTTAATATTTACAAATGTTAACATTCTAATAGTCACTAAATGTTACTGTGTGCAATGGACCACTGGTGCAACTCCTTAATAATGTGCTTCATCATCATTTCCCCAGTAGGAAAAAAAAGTTCTATGAATGGTTTTTTTTGTGTATGGGTGTGTGCTGTCTCTGTACTTACTGCGCTATTCCAGTGGAAATCCATACCGCTATGGAAGACACAACCTTAATCGCCTACACAGGGAGTGAAGATTTCAAGTTGAGTCATCCATACAGGTTAACCCCATTTGAAATTCACACTCTCAGACTCACTGTATAGACGATTAAGGTCATGTCTTCCACAGGGGGCATATGGATTTCAACTGGAATAGCTCATTCACATGGGGTGCACTGGACAGGCTGCAGTGCATTCATATTTGTCATGCCACTTTTAAACATGTACAGTATGTTTGGCTTATAATTGGCAAAAATAATTATACTCTTGACATCGTGTATTGATATAGAATGACGCGCATGCATGTTGGGCGCGTACTTAATGCTAGTTACTTAGTTGCGTAATATGTGACTGGCACATGCCATGCCCAGTAACAAAAAACAAATTTTTGCCAAATATAAGCCAGCCAAACTATAGTGACAGATAAAGCATATTGGATATCACAGACTGTCCGTAGCACTAGCATGCTAATAAACTTTCAGTCTCAAAAATGGTTTCCAAAATGGCTACCATCTCACACTTAATTCACAAGCCACATGGCATGTATGCTCAATGCTCATCCTACCTTTCCTTTGTAATCCTCAGCAGCTTTGCTAAACTGTTCCTTGACAGAGTCAAAGGTGTCTGAGTCCCTCTTGATGAAGAGCAGGTTGTGTACTCTGATCTCACCTCCGAAGATCTTCTGTGCTGTCTGTATGGAGAAATAAGGTTTTAAAAAAAGGTGAATATTTTACGACTACCAAAACATTAATTGAGTGCCTGTAAAAATTTTTCCTGTAGATGTACCAAATACCAAGATGCTATAATTTTAGGATTTATGGCAAATTGGTCTAAAATCCCAGAAGGAAAGATGTGAAAAAATAGAACTTCTGGAAATCTTCATGCATACAAATATTGTTTTATAATTCTTTAATTTCTACATAAACTAGGTGCCCCACCAGAACCAATTTTTTTTTACAATTCCAGAGAATTCCACATCTTACTTGAACAGAAATATGTGACCAGAGTGTCCAAAAGCACCATGTAAATCATTCGGCAGTATCCATGGATGCAGCTCCACAAGGACACATTACCCTTATCAGCCTGCACCAAGTATAACCATCGCAGCCAACATCTTTTGACTTACCTGATCGTTGAATTCGATGACCAATGGGAGACTGTGGGATCCGACAAAGGTGGCGATGGCCTCCTCTGTGTATTCACCATCAAAGTCATTTCTCTTCTCATCAAACTGTGAACACAATTAGACAGAAAGAAAATTAGTGTTATGATCTAGAGTATGAAGAACAACTTTTGTTGAATTGGGCCTTCGTGTGAAAATAAGGCCATATAAAAAAATTGTTAGTTTCTCATCCTAACTTTTCAAAAAGGAGGATGAGGGCACTTTTTTTCCCCTTTTCCAAAACCAGTTGGAAACAAGCTATCTGCAATTCATACTTCCACAATACAGAATATAATATTTACGGCATGGGTATTTACAGCACAGAGGTTTAAAATTATTAATCTCTACTTGACCAGAGTTCAATAAATAAATAATTTCAAATTGCACTCGCGACAGAAAACGATACTAACCATGTCACAAGACAGAAAAGTGTGATCAGGGATGCAAGAGGGACATTGCTAATAGCGCTTATGTGTGGCACTGAACATTTACGGGGGCTTGTCCAGGAATAGGCTAGGGGTATCATCTGCCTCCCTAAAAAAAGTTATTGCTCTTTTTATGACAAAATATCACCATCAAATTTCGGAAAATGTTTAAAAATACATTTAAAAAATTTGCTTTTTTTTTACATTTCTAGAATTTTTTTTAAATGGCCAATTTCCCGAGATCTGAAATTTCCCCGAAATCCAATTTTAAATTTCCAAAAAACTTGCATCCCTGTAACTATATTATCAACATACTTTACAGAAAAATCTTGCTTTCAGTGCAAAATGCTCACCTTCTTCAAGAGTACAATGCTGTTATCCTTGGCGCCATATTTTGTGAATACCTCCTCTACGCTTGTGATACCAAATGGAATTTCATCATTCTTGGAAGCAACCTGGATGGACAGAAGAAATGAAAAATAAAACAATTACCACTGAATATATATACAAAAACATGGCATTTCTTTCTAGGTGGTGTTTTCATTTGAGTTGGCGGACCGCTTGATTAATAATATTATCTTGTATCTATTCTACAGTACACAATCATTTCCCAGATGCGGATTCAAGTGCCGTGTGGACAGTTTCTATTATGGATCGCATCCGGGAGATGATCGTATTGAAACGGTTTAATGCAGATCCAGCTCTCGCTGGAGTTGCCCCTTGTACACAAAAATATTGTTCCAAGTTGTTGCAACTTATTTGTTAACAAGTTATCATCACACGCACCCCAACCATACCCCCCGACACACACACCATGCAATAAACAAACATACCTTGAGGAATGCTTTGGCATTGTCGCTTTCTTTGTCACTGAAGAAACCAACCACAACAACTTCAGCAGATTTTTCCAATGCTTCACCATCAGCAACGGTTGCAAGGTCCTTAGCAGGTGGGCCGGTCTTCTTCTTCAGCCACTGGACGATGTCATCAGCTTTCCTTCCACCTGTTGTTGGAAATCAAAAGACATAAATGTTAGGGTATTGAGTATACTGATAAACCAGAGCAAATGGGCATTGGCCCATGCAAGCACTAGGGTCCACAACATGCTCATCTATCAGGGCACAGTTCTTTAACCCCAATACATTTGCACATTCATTGAATGACCTTTGAAAATGTGGGTACAAAAACTCATACTCTGAAACTTGAGGTCAAATTTTGCACTATGATTGTTTAGTTGAGGTTATAGAACTATGCCATTGGGATGAGGCCATTGTGGTCCATAGTGAAGCTGAAATATATGCATACACGCTACCCATACAGACTTATGCATGCTAAATGAGCTGTAATGACACAGCATATCCTTTTCACTAATAAAGTGCAACTCAACATTAGGCCACCTTAATTCAATTAAGGGCATTTCGTGATCCACAGCCTCATCCCCCCACTTTTCTCAAAAAAAGTTGAGATTTTTATATCACTGGAAACCTCTGGCTACATAATGTTTATGTACAAAATATTTCTTGCAGATTAATTTGTTTTGCAAAGATATCGTGAAATTACAACGCATTGTCTATGGAGCATTGTAATACACATAAATCATGCATAACTCGCAAACGCAAAATCGGAATCAACTGAAATTTTTGGAATAAGCTTTTTTCGTGGATATGTACTGAAAAATGTCACAAAAAGAGGATGCTAGGATCACAAAATCCTCCTTAAATAGTTCATCTGAAAACTCTGTGCACTTAAGTGAAATTGCCTGCTATTATTAATAATAACTAGTATTAACCCCTTTATTCCGACTGGATTGAGTAAATTTCTTTTGTTTTTGCCGTATCTTTTTTTTCGTAATCCACAATGATCAAAATCAATTCCTGTTTGAACTTTTTTTTATCGTATATCTTAATTCTTCACTTGACTTTCATAACCTGGTATAAATGAATTGTCAAATTTTGTGAAATCACCGCAGCGAGAAGCAATTACCATTTAACAAACATGCATAACACAATTATAATTCAAAACAAGTTTGAACTGTCTATATCTTTTCCCGAATACTCAACTTGTCCTTCATTTTCTAAATGTCAAGATTAGTAGACTTTGATTGTAGTGCAATATATTTTTAAAATTTATAATTCAACCAAACAGATGAACTATGCTTTTGAACTAGTCTAGGCCAATTTATAGATAAAGAACCACAGGACTGTTACCAAGCATGTACTACTTTCAAATATGTTCATGTATTTAACATTTAAAATTTAACACTAAGATAAAATAGAAATAGACTGCATCCAAAGTCTGCACAGAAAGGGTTAGATTTCCAAATCACAATGGCACAGGAAAAAAGGTCATTTATAACTTAAAATGTCACAAAAATTACCCATAAAATCTGACATTTCAGGAAATTATAATTTATGCCAATTGATGTTTTGAAGTTCTGAATGCACTATTCATTAAATATCTATGTTCCCCATTTTATTTTTACTTAATACTTTTATTGAAAACCACAAATTTAGTTTTAACAGACCTGAGTTATTACTAATCACTTGCTGATAAACTGATTTTAGTGATTATTTTAGTTTTTAGGCAATGAAAAAAAAACCCTGTTCTATGGGCAGATGGGAAGACTGACCATAAAGTAGGGTCGGTTGGTCAGTCGTTTTCCCCTGGAGGCTAAAATTGCCCTAAAGTTTCACCAAAATCTGACAAATCTGAATCATTTCTAAACATTTTCAGCCAAAATTAATAAATTCTGGAACCAACGGCTGATTTTATATGATTTTAGCAAAATTTAACAAAAAATTGTCCAAAATGCAAATTGTGGGTTGGTCTGGTCCATGGCTATAATTGGCTTCATTGTATCGAGGACAATATGACAATCTTCACTATAAGAGCCAAACTGGTCTCTCTCAAATAGAAAGTTCAATAACCTCCATTCAATAATTCATAGATCAAAAATTGACCTTGAGTTGTGGGGTATGAGTCTTTGTACCTAACACACTCAAAGGTCATTCCATGCATGTGAATGCCTATTGGGGTTAAAGAACTGTGTAATGAGATTGAGAATGATAGAGATCCTAGTGCAATCAAAATAGGGTAATGATGAGACAATGCTGAATTATGAATAACAAAGTTAACTTTAGCTGCGTCTCTGAACCAAGCTTGGCAAACAAGTGAAAGCATAACAAAACGAATGCAGGCAAGTGAGAAGAATGAAAACAATAACCACTCGCACTAAAAGGTAGTGATTAGATTATCTCATGTGGGAGTATTATATGGTCAAAGCTACTCTGTTTGCCACAAGCTAGGGAAAGGTCATGCTGCTATTTTGGAGATGACACGCTTTGCCATTTAGTAGAAAAATAGCTAGACTTGAGTTTATTATTGGTTATAACTTTGCAGCAGCAGCATCTCTTGTGAAAAATGAGTTTCTAATTGTTCAATGTTGAACATCAACAGGTGGGCGAGGTCTAAAAATATTTTTTGATTGGTGTAACATTAAAAAAAAAATACGGTAGGTAGGGATTTTTTTTACTTACTTTAAGCTTTAAATTACGTTTGATCAAACATCTGGGCTAAACCATGACCAACCATTAAATTCAACATTTTCAAATTTCAAGGATTCTCAAGGACCATCCGGCGGAATCGGCGGATCCGCACCCTGGAAACCCATCTTACCTGAGTATTCAACTTCGGCTCCACTTCTGAAGAATTTGATGGTTGGGTATCCACGGACACTGAATTGCTGAGCCAAGTCAGAGTTCTCGGTGGCATCTACTTTGGCCAGGGTGATCCCGAGTCCTTCATCAAGCAGGGTTTTGGCAGCTTTGACGTACTCTGGAGCCAGAGCCTTGCAGTGGCCGCACCATGGGGCATCTGAAAGGCAATGAGAATAAAAATAATAATTCAAACAGTGGCCGATTATGCATGCCTGTGAGGCAGATTCTTCAGACCTACAAAATCTTACGAAGATTTTAAAATCCTAATGCCGAATGCGCCCCTTTCCCCCTACATGTACATGTACCTTCAACTCAAAAAATGAAAATAAGCTTGAGAAAAGTTAAGAACAAACAGCAATTTCCCATGCTTTTGAATAGGTAAGAGGAAAACAATTTAGCAAACTGAAATTAGGCTGAAAATTCCCGAAATCGGGGGAAAAAGATCACACCGCTGATTCGCTGAAATGTCAAGAAATTCATTATTCAGAACTTGACTTTTCTCAACAGCTTCACTTTTCAATTGCAAACAAATCACACTGTCACATAAATGTCACATTAAGACATGTACATTGTACCCTCCTGTACATATCATGTCGCTGTACAGTACACAGGCTGATGATTGCTATTAAGAGTCGCAACTTACACTGAATCTTTATTTGCCATGAGATGCCTGTATTCTTGCATCTTACAGATTACAACTGCAAAATTTTATCAATAATTTTATGATTTCTCCCTTTTAGTAACCAGATCTTGTTGTGCCAATTTGCAAAATTCAAAATACATTCAATTTCCTGATCCAATGATATAAAAAAATTTTACCCTATTATCTACTGTTGAATCTGTTCTTTCATATCACTATAAACATATGATCAGAATGATAATGATTCATAATACTAAATGAAGCATGTCGTTGCATCATGCACGACACAGTATCCAATATTAGCACCACATGTACATATTACCATTATGTATTCAGACCTGTCATAAATAGTCTATTTCTGTATTCATAAATTATAATTTATGCATAATTCTTACATCATCAAAATGGAATAAATAATAAGCTATTGTGTGCATGCATTCAGGTTTATCTGATCATCAGATATACCTGAATGCATGAACATAATAGCTTATTGTTTATTCCAGTTCTAGTGACAACTGATCAAGCCCTGGGCCTTTGGATGTATTGTAATATAATAGCATTTCACTCTGAAAAATCAATATACTAGGACTGTTGGTCTCGTTTTTAATTTCATACCCCTCCATTAGCATAATCCTACTCGGGACAATATGCATGAGGTGAGTGTCAATGAAACGGAAGAGAAAATATGAAATGCATATCAACCCAGGGCATTTGTTGTATGACTGTATTGTATTAATAAATCAACAGTAGACCTTTCCCATCTAAAATATTAATAATCGGATAACTGATACGGGTTATCATCTCCCCTAAAAGAGTGTAATATCAACACAGAGATCAAGATACCAGCATACTATTACAATATACCCAGGAAAAAACCATATGGTAAATTCACATCAATGCTAATTAAACCGTTTGTCCTCCCAAAGTATCAGACACGTGGAAGATGAGTCTATGTGTAGATAGATTTTAACAAGTAAATGGCCATATGCTTGTTACACGTGGACATAAAATATCCCGGTACAGTATTTCAATGGAAAGCATGCTAGTGGTTTTATGAAAGACAATAAATTAAAAATTTATTCAGATATTTTCATTGCAAACCTAGTTTGTGATAAAGTTCCAGAACAGATTTTATTATTTCAGTAATAATTTTTTAATGATGGATGAATGCACATGCAATGTATACCCCGGGATGTATACCAGGTGTACAACTTGTATAGAGTATAATTACATCACTCAGAAATTCTAGACTGTTTATTGTTGAGTTGATAATATTTTTACCATCAACCACCGCTGTTTCATAGTTTCTATCATCCCAACGAAGCTTATGCCACGCAATACATACAGAGCCTTGGCGCCTTGGTCACACATAGTATGTGTGTCGCATACTTGCAGGGAAGAGACAGTTGCTAAGCGCGATTTATGTGTGCGTTCATGTATAACCTCGCTGTTGTGTAAATTTGGATGAAAATGAATTAAGCCACGGCAAAACTTGGTGTTGCGTTGAAAAATATCAAATATTCTTGAAATTTGATTGAATTTATAACTTTAAAAGCATGTGTGCAGCTTACTTTGTTAAATGCCAATACTAAGTATTTCAAATCATGAGTGTCTCGTACATGTATCATAGCTTTTCAAATCATGACAGAGGCTAAGATAAGTGAGATTCATAACAAACTAAACAAAAAAGAGAAACAATCCATAGCATAGCAGCAATCACATTTTCTTAATGTCAAACAAAAATGTATCAAAGTTTAAAACAACCCGAGCAACATTGCTAAATATTTTTAACTGTACCAGTGAATCCAACAGGGGCATGTGTTCATAATAATGTCGGTCAGTGAAGCGATAGCGCACAAAATTCCCTTGATAGCATCTAAAAGTGTCCATTTCCTACTACTTTTTCACACTTTGCAAGCACACTCCTCACAATGCATCCAATTATAATGTGTAAAGAATAGGTGCTCTTTAGAATAAGATGCAGCAATGCATTTTGATGATGCCAAGCAACGATAAATGCCATGACTTTGTACATTTGAACTGGAGAGTGTAACCTCATTTACTTTAGTTCAGGGAAATGTAATGTTCACTCCCGAGATCAAAGGCTGAGACCGAGCAAATTTTTTTTTTAAATCTAAAAACAAGTATTATATATATGGCATTTCCTTTGGAAAAGCATGACTTTGATTATAAATATATGCAGAATTTTTGATGACTGCTATCAAATTCATGATGTATGACATAGATATTCAACCCAAAACTACATTATGACAGGGGCAGGGCTCAAAATACACAAAGGCTAAGAGTGATTTTTTTACAAAAGATTTGCACAAATTTAACACCAATGATAACATCCAGTGAAAAAAAAAAAAAAAAACATAACATGCAGCCATCCATAATTTATAAAAATACGTACATCAATAATTACAAATCAAATCTCCATTTGTGGAAATGGGTAGAAATTTATTTTTTCGGCTTTGGAGTGTCCATGGACCTAGACCTAAATGTTTGGTTTTTTTTAATTCGAGTATAGTCCCACCCACCGATTTTGAATAATGTTCACCCAAAAACGGGGTGGGACTATACTCGCGTCAGTACGGTATTACTAATTTACTATTAGTATTCACAATATTTTAACATGGAAAGAAAAGTGGTTCATGTTATCATGTATGTGCATTTTGATACAGGTCTCATTCGCCAAATTTCTTTCAATATTAACATTGTTAACAACACAGTTTTAATTTATGATTGCATGCATGCAGGGAAATATGGGTATGAAGTCATTGATCTCTAATTATGCTGGTACATGTAGATGGTAATTTTTGCATAAATAATCCCTGCCACTTCATATTTGCTGATGTGTACTTCCCAGATCTATTATAGAATTTCTCTCATTCACCAAATTTCTTTCAATATTAACATTGTTAACAACACAGTTTTAATTTGTGATTGCATGCATGCAGGGAAACATGGGTATGAAGTCACTGATCTGAATTATGCTGGTACATATAGATGGTAATTTTTGCATAAATAATCCCTGCCACTGCACTTCATAATATTTGCTGATGTGTACTTCCCAGATCTATTATAGGATTTCTAGACTAGTCAGACATGATTGTGATGATAATTTGACTGATCAGCCAAATCTTTAAATGTTGGCCACATGTACAAATTTTATGTGGCTCAATGAAGCATAAAGATAGTATTGTAGACTTTGCATTCAATAATCTCTGCCACTTCATATAAATTTGCTGATGTGTACTTCTCTGGACACATTGTAGGATTCTAGACTGGACTCGGACATCATTGTGATGGTTATATGACTGATCAGCCAAATCCTCATGTAAGATACATACAGATTAGACACACTTGGCACTATATAATAATCAAGTAGATCTATGGTTTAGGCTTTGCTTAAGGGGGTACTACTACACCCCTCAATGAATTTGTGACTATTTTTGCATTTTTCTCAAAAACTAATAACACACTGGTAACAAAAGTTATGTAAATTATAGGGGCAAGGAATCCAATTACTGAACTGGAATTTCAGTGACCCAAGACAAGCGGTTTGATGCTTATGATAGAAAATGGGGTACCGCTAGGATGTACCTCATTTCCTATCATATTTACTGAACCGCTTGTCTTGAGTCACTGAAATTTCAGTGTAGTAATTGGATTCCTTGCCCCAATAATATACATAACTTTTGTTACCAGAGTGTTATTAATTTTTGAGAAAAATGCAAAAATAGTCATAAATTTACCACAGGGGTGTAGTACCCCCTTAAAATAATCTCTGCCACTTCATATTTTGCTGATGTGTACTTATTTTATATGGTCAGACATTGTGATGGTAATGACTGATCACTCAAATCCACATGTTAGATATATAGACAAACTTGGCACAATGATGATAAAGTAATTAAAGTAGATGGCAAAATTGTAGGCTTTGACTAAATAATCCCCGCCACTTCATATTTGGTGATGTGTGCTTCCCTGATATATTCTAGAATGGTCAGACACCAGAAATTTGAACAAATTTATTTAAAATTTGGTAATTATATGATACATGTATAATTATGAAATTGCTAGTATTGGTATCATAAACAAGCTATATATTGCTAATGAAAGTTTTCAGGTCATAGGTCATGAATCGGGGTGTAGGAAAAGGTGGCGGTGTTATATTTTTTCATTTTTCTTTTTTAAAAACATTTTGTCACAGATCTCAAGAATGGATACTGAACTAGTTTTGGTCTTATTTTCTTGCAATCTGGCTATACTTGTGGAAAGCAAAACCTTCATAATATTTGTACTTTTTGAGAATATGTGAGGCATGTGAGTATGGGGAATATTGATTTTTTGCGCCTCTCCAATATATTTTTAATGTGTCTTCATAACCAAGTGCAGGTATTGAGATGGATTATGTACCATTGTGGTATTTCCAAGTATGACCAGTTTTACTCTAAGTAAAGTTAATTTGCTGCAAATGAGCTGCGTTAAGGGGGTACTACACCCCTGTCCAATTTTGTGCCTATTTTTGCATTTTTCTCAAAAATTATAGCACATTGGTGACAAGATATGTATATTATAGGGGCAAGGACTACAACTCTTGCACTGGAAATTTTATTTCAGCACAGACAACAGTTGTGGAGTTACAGTCAAAAATGAGGAAAACCAATATTTGATCAATAAATCAATAACTACTTGCCTTGAGTTGCTGAATTTTCAGTGCAGTAGTTGTAGTCCTTGCCCCTATAATATACATATCTTACTTGTCACCAATGTGCTATGATTTTGAGAAAAATGCAAAAAATAGGCAATAAATTGGACAGGGTGTAGTACCCCTGAAATTTATTGTGTGTCACAGGTTCTAGACTTTTCCTATACGCTACTGTATGTTTATTTATGCTCCCAAATGTTCTGAATATCACATTTCTTGAAGGAGTTACCCTACTGTTGTGAAAGTTTGCATTTTCTTGATGGAAATTTGATGAGGAATTCAAATTGTCACTGGTTTTTTTGTGTGTATAGGGCCTGGTTTGCTCAATGTTATTATTAATTATGTATCTAAAAAGGTTTTAGCAGAAAAAGTTTTTATGTTAGTAAATAAGAGAGGAACAAAATTTTATACATTTTGAACCAAAATATAACTTCTCCACCATATGATATTTGTGGCACCCTATATGATATTTGTGGCACCCTGAATATCAACTACAAGTTGCATAATTGTCTTCCTTAAAATACTTTCAGCTTTATGATGATATATAAGACTTGTAGGTTTCTGACAAACCTGAGATGAATTATAATTATTTTTATGTGAAAGCATGTTTACTTTATTTTTCTAATTTTGATCATGTAACACATTTTGCCCCCAATTCATGACGCATTTAGATACAACATCAGGGATTATCGTCAAACTTCCGCTGAATTCTGCACCCTTGCGAAACCTCCTGGCAGGTGCTGGTGCAGAATTCAAATCGGAAATGAAAATATCCCAAAACATACAACTTTGGACAAGACACGATTTTGAGAATAGAACATTCAACATCAATCAATATTGAAAAACAATTCCCCATTCAAACGTCTGGGAGATGGAAAGTGCCTTGCCACAGTCTAACTTTTTGGACTGTTCAAATTAGGCAACCTTTGCTCAGACGATACACTTGACTCATCAAAATAACTTGGTATGATTACCGAATAGGGTGCAACTTGCTAGACTTGAGTCCAGTCCTTGTTTATGGAGTTTAGGGTTAGGGTTTAGGTAGGGCAGTCTTGTAATAAGACTAGTACAGTTGCACCATATTTGGCAATCACTCCAATAACTTTCATCCAAATTTTTAACATTCAACAAAATATTTAACATTCTCACCTCGGTCATCGCCTCACCATTGCAGCGTAAAATGAAAGTACCGTTAAAACTTGCGACTCTAGCCTCAAATAATGCTTTATTCAAAGCTCGAGTTCTCAAGAACATACTTTGTGTGCAAATTGAAAGTTAGACTTCTTGAAGAGGGGGAATTAATTTTTTTTTAAACCAAGTCCACAAGTTGCAAAATACAATGACAGTGTCATTATATTTGGAACATATGGATATAAATCAAATGTTAATATTGTTAATCGTGTTATACCGTTAAACTGTACTGATGGACCTCCTACATGTACTTCAAGTTTGACCTGAATGATACAGCATATTTTCTACATGTAACAATTTTATTAATTTATGCATCACAACTTCATGACTTTCATGTTAAAATATTTGACCACAAAAATTGCACAAGACAAAATCGTACTAAAACCTGTGTTCATCACAAATTTATTTCTATGCAAAATTGTATTGGGTTCAAGTTCATGAGTTTACTTTTCCCCATGATCATGATGATGGGCATCAGGATGGATCCAAATGGGCATGAATCATTCTAATGAAAATTGTAGAATTTTGCCCCTTTTTCAGACAGCACCAAGCTTATTTTTATACCTGATCTCCCAATGAACCCAACAAACTACATGCATAAGAACCGGATCCAGCACTAACAACACGTATTAAAGCACTAATTTCTATGATTACTATTGTATACTGCAGAATTTTATTCCCTACAACATGTTTACATGTACCGCACGCACGTATGCATACAGTCCATTTATGTTTATACTCACAGAACTCAACCAGGACAAATTCATTGCTGTCAACGTAGTTTTTAAAGTTGTCATTTGTCAAGACGTACACTCCTTCATCCTGTTCAACTTCATCAGATAAGACTACGATAGCCAAAGAGGCCAGAACGATGGCGAAGAACTTCATTTTCGGTATAATTTCGGGTGCAGTTTGTGTCAAAGTTGTGGTTTCGGTGCAGCAAACGTGGCAAAGAGGACCTTCTGTGATTGAGCATGCGTAAAGACAGCGCCCCCGGTTACCGTGGGCTAATTCGATTGGTCAATTACGCGTATTAACCCTGCACACTCTCTATGTGGACGATTCTGATTGGTCAAAATCACATGGGACGTAACATGTGTAGGGGCTTTAAACGCATTATGGGCCCTGCAATCGGCATTACTAAAAAGGAACAATTGATGGAGTATCTCAGATTTATTGAAGAATTCTCACGTTTATTACGTCAAATAGATTCTAAACTTTTAATTATAATATAAAAGTGTTAAATTAATGTCTTAAATATATTTTGTTACCTATATCAGTCACTATTATGGTCGATTTATGACTTAAAACTGAGCTATAAAAGCTTGAAAATATGACGCATATTGATTATTACTACTTCCGGGTACAATTTGACACGAAGGGGGAGGGGCCGCTTTTATATTCCCCTTTCCTTTAGGCCATGAAAGGGGGGCGCGGCCGGGGTATGGCTTAAAGGCCTATTCAGTAATCCTGGCCAAGAAAGTATAAAAAATTAAAATTGTGTATAAATAACGTCAATAAACTAAGGATATTAAAATTGTCAATGAGTATTTTGAAATGAAAATTTGTCAAAAACAAAATAAAAACCTTTAATACCGTTTTTACAGGGTGCGCATATTGTATCAATAAATCAACCGATCAATAAACCCCCTACCTTAAGGACACGTAGACATTTATCATAACAGGGCATATTCAAACTCTTTGCAGGAAGTTATCAACCGTCCTCAAGGTCATAGTAGCATGATAAAAAGAATTGTTACAGTATAAATGAAGGTCCTCATCCTCATTTACTTGCACACTTGCTCATGTTGGAAATTGTATTAATTAATATTTTAATACTCATTATTACTGTGATTGGTTAATGAAATGGAAACATTTATTTCTGAGGAGGGTTCTTATTGGCCAATTTATTTTACATAGCAGAGAAGATGTACTTTTCTGATATAGTGGGTACTTTTTTTGGACATACCCAAAATTGAAGTTTTGTTTAAGGAGTTTGGTATCTGCTATGAGCCCGTTATTTTTTAAAAAAATGGGTGTATACATGTATATCTTGTTTAAAAAAAAAAAAAATTATTACTTTTTTTTTTGTTACATTACTTTATTTTAAAACTTTTTGTTGTTGTTGTAACATTGAACAAAATATTTTGTGTCAAAAAACTTGGCATTTTTGCCCAAATTTGACCTCACAAATAGATTCATCAAAATTAATCTTTGCCATTCTAAATATGTATATTATTTTAAACCAACAATTTCAAAGAGCATGGAAGTTCAGGGAAAAAAGTTCATTTTGGCATTTGCGATCGAGGGCAGCCAGGCAATTCTGCTAAGGCCTGCTAGGGCAGCAAGGCAATCACATGCTAAAGGAATACTTTAGTTACTGGGGTACTACACCCTGTGGTAAATTTGTGACTATTTTTGCATTTTTCTCAAAAATAATAACACACTGGTAACAAAAGTTATGTATATATTATTGGGGGAAGGAATCCAATTACTACACTGAAATTTCAGTGACTCAAGACAAGCAGTTCAGTATATATGATAGGAAATGAGGTACATCCTAGCGGTACCTTATTTCTTATCATAAATAGCAAACCGCTTGTCTTGGGTCACTGAAATTTCAGTGTAGTAATTCGATTCCTTGCCCCTATAATATACATAACTTTCGCTACCATCGTGTTATTAGTTTGTGAGAAAAATGCAAAAATAGACACAAATTTATCGAGGGGTGTAGTACCCCCTTAAGTTACACATTTTGAGGGGCACTAGGGAAAGACATGGTCATTTTTTCCCCTGAACGTTATACAGGCAATCAAAGTGTTTGAAAAGAAAGAAAGAATCGCACATCATATCACCACGACTTCTATAATCGAAAATTTCACCTTTCTGCAGTAATTTTATGCAAAATTTGTTGATTTTGCCCCCAAAAAAAAAATTCCCTTTTCCCCTCAATGCCCCGCCCCGCCCCTAAAAAAATTCCTGGCACCGCCACTGCTTGATTCTAGTTTTGACAATTCGTGTTCCATTTCAGCAACCATAAAAGCTAATAACCAGCTATTTTTGCTAAACCGGGTATGTTAGCAGTATTAGAATGTGACCTTTAAAATAAAAGACCCCCCTAATGGACCACAGGATCGTACAGGGGGCAAACTTGTATTTCAATAACACTTTCAAACATGTCAAATTGGATCCTAGGAATGTAACATCTGTAAGAAGTTATGGGCACACAAGGTCTAAGGTTGATTTGATGGTTATTATATACAGGGGGTCAAAAGTTGCTCTTACTTTCGTAAAAATTGAGGTAAATTGTTGAATTGTTCCTATTTAAAAGGTTTCAGGAAAAGTGGTTTTTTGTAATTTCTGTGATGTCATAATATGTCAAACAGCAAAGAGTTAAATGACAGAGGATTCAATGTCTTTTCTTTTTATTTATCATCCATCTTCTGAACATTGTAGATAATACAAACTATTCTCTTCCTGAATCTCTTGAAGTTAGGGAAAATCAGGGCAACTTTAATTTCTAACCCATGTATAACATGCTATATTTGATTTGGCAAAACAAGATACTATATTTTTAATCCATGTTCTCAATATATTTTTTTCCTGTAATGACACAAAAAAAGTAAATACTAAAATTATTGTAGAAGTAGAATAATTGCTTTATTTTAATATGTACAGTTAATGGCAATAGTAAGACATAAAGTTTAGTGTACATAGTAAATGAACTTCTTGTTTTTGTTATAATCAGGGGGTGCACTCAACTTTTGAAGTGATGGTATGTGCCTGTCAATAGACCCCTGTTTAAAATATCCGGCTACCCAATGACCCCCTTATTTTGCTAAAATTGTATCATCAAAATGCAACAAAATAATGCACAATCTTTCAAATTCTGTTATTTCAGCAAATTTGTATTGTAAATTTGGGACAATAGAATTTTGCTCCATTTTTTATCAAAATTTTCTACCCGATGACCCATTTTAGACACTTTATACCCAATGACCCCTTTTTTTCACTATAGTATACCCAATGACCCCTTTTTCCATTTTGTTTGTACTCAATGATCCCCATTTTTTAAAACATGTTTTGCCCCTACTGGTAGGCACATACCTATCACTTCTAAAGTTGAGTCCCCCCCCCCATCGACCTTCTGGGATTTGTGTAAATTCCACACAAATACTTGATACAAAAGTTCAGCTTTGTCTATTGCACATAAGGTCTACTTTCTTGCCACTTCCTGCATATGGACATTTAATATCCACTTCAAACCAACCAGCACACTTTTCAGATTACTTCCGATTCCAGAAAAATACAGCGCTACTTTTTTTTTGTATTACAGAATATTGTCCTGTTTTCAGATAGTTCAAAATGGCAAAAAAAGTTCAATTTCAATTGCTTGCAGTTTGAGGAGAAATGGGCCAAAAACATGAAATTTTGCATTGTAGTCCTAAAACTGTAAGACTTGGCGCAAATTTATGCATTCAAAATCTTGAGTATAGCTAAGAGTTGGCTTACAATTTTAATAATTTTGTTATTTTGGATAATTGGTTATGAAAAAGATTAGAAAATGTGTTTTACAATGCATAACTTGACATTCTTGGGATTGATTGTGTCACAGCATACTTTAAATGCCTTAAAAATGCATGTTTTTAGACCTTCCAAAAATTAGAATGCCTTTAACTTGAAATTTATCTTTGTACAAGTCTTAGGCTTGATTGTCACAGCATACTAAAAATGCCTTAAAAGCGCATGTTTTTGGACCTTATTTCCCAAATTTGGCCTAATATTAAAATTTGACTTTTATTACTAGTTAGAACTAACTAAAGGATTAGAATTGGGCTATGTTTTACTTGGCAAAACAGGATACTTTTTTTAATCCCTAAAATATAGTGCTGTATTTTTCTGGAATTAGGAGTAGATGTCATTAAGATATCACAGAATCAGAATACAATCTTGCTTCATCAAGGTTTCCTCGACACATATATAGGTGATGCCAGTCCCCTCTCAGCATTTTAAGATTGCGATCATCCCTAACAGCTCCCCATTTTACAACTAGGTGAAGTGAAGCAAGTACTAGTGAAGAAATTTACATTTTTGAGCAACACTGCAGTCATCTTTATCTTATGCAAAATAGAAACTTACAATATAATTTGATCCTAATTTCTTGGGCAAATTTTGAAAAACATACTTCATTAATTTTAAATTTTGATAGTCTTGCATGCAAACATATGGCTATTCCAGTTAAAATCCACGGAAGACATGACCTTTACCTTCCCCACATGGAGTGTGAATTTCAAAAAGGGTTACCCGAATGAGTGACTCCATTTGAAACCCCCCTGTGTGGGATATTAAGGTCATGTCTTCCACAGGGGGTGTATGGATTTCAACTAGAATAGCGAATTCAAATTCCCAGCCTTGAACACAGCATGTGATATGCTAGGCTATAAGCCGAGTACTAGTATATAAGCAAAATCTATGATTAAAGCAATTTGGTCTCAATTTTCATAGCAGAAAATATCATCAACTTTTGATTAACATAATATTCAAAAAAAACTATAAACTTATGTCGCAATACTTTCACATTATTTTATTGATGTAGTCTTGAATGTGCATAGCAGCCAAGTTCTCAGTGACTATATTTAAGCAGCATATTACAGATTTTTGCTCCAGTACCACAAGTAGTTTACTAGCCTCATGTGGCTGTTCATCATGCGCTTATCTAGATTTGTCAAAATCCGACATTTTGATCAACCGTCTGAACAAGATGGTTTATTATTACGATGGAACTATTAGTCGAACACATACGCAATGTTCAAAACACTGCACATGGCGTTCGGGACCGACAGATGGAGTGACACACATTGGCGACATCGGTGCTGATAGTAAATTCCAATTTTTTTGCTTTACCTCAGTTGTTCGGCTCAAAATTAAAAGGGGACATATCTGACAGTAAAAGCTAATACTTTATGGCAAAAAATACTAATATATTTTCATGAAATGTTACAAAATGGCTCTAAAGGCGATAGAAGCATGTAATTTTTCAAGCTAAGCAATGCAGCAAAGTCAAATCATATAACCTGGCACTATGCACATAATACATCAGCAGATGTGAAAGAATTGTGATATGGGGAGCCACACAGGCAAATTCCTCTCTAGGTTACATTCGGTGGGATTCAAATCCATAATTATAGATTATACATGGTCCTCACATAATTTGCCTCTGAAATACCTATGGGCACATCATTCGGGGGTATTTGTCTATAATATTCATGTTATCAAGGAGGAATTTGTTTGTGTATAATATTCATGTCATCAAGTATAATATTATGTACATGGCATACATGATTGAGTTCACCAAAATCATGTTTTATCCTGGCAGTAAGGGAACAAACAAAAAGTTTGATGTCCAGTAAATAATTTTATTTGCTTTCGTCAGGAAGTGGACTCCCTCCCTCCCCGAAGCGGTAATGTTGAAAATGTCAAATCGAAAGATCATCTTTAAAGGTAATTGGACTTTTTGACTGTCTCCCCTAAATAAAAGACTTTCATTTATAACATCAAACTTTCAGTTTGTCCCCAAAGTCTTAACCTTATACACACACACTCATATCTCAGAAGTACCCTTATTAACCTCCAATGTAACATAATCAAGAGAACAAGTTTAATGTTAAAAATATTCAATTTCAAGTTTTTCATATTCAAAAATTGAACTTGTGGCTACCAAAATATCAGTTGCTGAAAACAATAAGAAACAAATTAAATCGAACACCTTTTTCGTTAATATAGTCCCACCTCTTTTTAAAGTGAAAAATGACCAAAATTAGGGGGTGGGACTATACACAAATGCTGGGTAGTTACAGTGCATATAGTTGAAGGACAGTTACAATGCATAAGGTGCATGGGCAGTTACAATACATTAAGTTCAAGGACTTTTCTCAAAGGTGGGACTTTACTCGAAGGTGGGACTATACTTGTGTCAGTACGGGTATTTAGCAACGATAAACTCATTCCCCATAATAGAATCGCAATAGAGAAAATATTTTACCCTTCCCAGAATCCTTTGCAACATGATGCATCACATCATCACAATCAATTAATGACACTTCCTATTACTGTAAAAGTAGACATTTTCGCGATGTTTTTATTTTCGCGAATTTCGCGAGTGGACATAAAATCGCGAAAATAAAACTCGCGAAAATAACCTTTTGCATTAGGTTTCTATTGTATCAATATCAAAACCGCGAAATTTAATTCTCGCGCAGTTGACAAAATCGTGAAAATATCTTCTCGCGAAAATATTGACTTTTACAGTACTTTACACAGGTTCTCTCTGTTTTCATATTGAGAATAGACTGGTTAAAATATGGGTTGATAGTCAGGAAATACACATCTTTTCCAAGATCTGGATGTGCTCTGTTCATTCAGGTACTCAGTGACACATGTTGCACTAGATAGCAAATCAGTGCAGGAAATTGAAATGGAAGAAATGCATTGTGGGAAGTGTAAGATATCTTCTCTATCATCACATATATGTGACACGATCAAGGGAAATGAGTCGGATGTCGCTAATATTGATTTTGAGATATTGGCAAAGAAAGTGTTAAAATTCTTTTGTTTTATATTGTTTTCAGCAATTCGGAGAAATAAAGTTTAATCTATGTGGTAAATTAAATATGAGCAAGGTTTTTAAGTCAAGTCAACACATACATAAATGACAGCCAGTGAAAAAATTTCACTGACTATCCAGGATTTGAACCTGGGACCTTCGGATCACCAGACCGATGCTCTACCAACTGAGCTAATAAGTCAGATGGAGAAGAGCAGCGGTTTTCAGCGATTGATTAATTGATAAATTGGCGTAACTTCAGACAGAAAAGTCGTATCAACATGGGGTTTTCAGTTTCTGAAAGCTCTAAGGGCGAGTTTCCCGACAGGAGTCTTATTAAGCCGTAGTCTTCATTAAGGTGGCCTTGAGGCTACTAAGCCTAGCCCGCTCTCGAAGCCCGAGTCTTAACTCTAGCCGGATTTCTTCAACGCAAATTCACCCTAGTCTTAGTGGCCTTGCAGGCTTAACGCTTGACAACCTCGTCCCTTTCAACCAGCGACTTAATTGTATAGGCTGTTGGAGGTAGATGTACATAAGCTGTGGTCCTCACGGTTTACCGTACTAACAAGGTTGCCGTCTCATTATCGCAATGTTCCCGGCGCAAAGACTAGCCTGGACCCGCGGTCTTGTGCTTGGGCTTATACCGTACACAACTTGATGCAAGAATAATTAGTGTGTCTGTTTTTGTGTCTTTTATGTATTATTTTATTTCCACTTGACTTTTTATGAGTCCAACTTGTATGAATGATACGCCTATGCTTTATACTCGTGATTTTTTCTTTGCATCCCAAAAAGGGTAAAACTGTAAGCCTAATGCAAAGGAATCTGTGATTCCCCTAAAAAGGAAAGCAACCAACGTGCTATCTACTGCTGATAACAGTAGTCTTCTCAGATCTCACATGAAGTTATCTGTTGGTACAATATTTATAATTATTTAAGTAGAAGATATAGCAATATTATATGCATCTTATCCGTAAATTCAGTTTTAATACTGCATGCATTATTGTTTCGTGTCAAATATTTACTATATCTTTGTTTGTCCTTCTTCTATTGGTATAATATAGGCACTCCAAAATAATATTGTAATAGGCCTACGTATGAAAAGTACGAGTATCAAACTATTAAGGCTTGGATAGGGACAGGTGGTACCATATAGGTCTTCATGATGATGATGATGATGATGATGATGATGATGATGATGATGATGATGAAAGAATTTTTTTTAAATTATATCGTTGTTAAAAAAACCATCATTCAAAATGAGTAGGTCTTATGATAGGAACAGCTACTTAAAAAAATTCAACTAACTCAAAGCGGTATCATATATGTCTTCATAATGATGATGATGATGATGATGATGATGATGATGATGATGATGATGATGATGAAAGAATTTTTTTTTAAATTATATCGTTGTTTAAAAAAACCATCATTCAAAATGAGTAGGTCTTATGATAGGAACAGCTACTTAAAAAAATTCAACTAACTCAAATGAACACTAAAATAAAATGCTGAAATGCCGGATGTTGAAACTAAATCGAACAATTACTTACCCACAGTGGCGTAACTAGACATTTTCATTTGGGCTGGGGTGGGGGAAAGCGGGGTCAAACATAATAAATGAGGGACAGGCATCGTTCATGCTGTTTGGGTTTGTAAGGGGTGGAGTGGGTCTGAGGAGTTAAGGGATCTGCTTGGAATGTGTCCCCGGAACATTGGCGTGAGATTTCTTTTTTGACATGCGGGGGGAGGTGGGATTGAAAAAAAATTATGGTACAAATGCCATATTTAAGGTATTAAAGCTGGTGACATATAGGCCAATGGTACAAAAGTGGGATAAATGCAATTTATTTAACCTTAAAAATTGAGTTTTTAAGGTTAAAATGACCAAATAATGAGGTTAATTAATAACTCTCAGAAGTAGGCCTAATTTACCTTTTTCATGGGGGGGGGGGGGCAAGAGCTCCCCCCCCCTAGGCGCGACTGCTTACTCATGTTAATTGAAAGACCGTCAAAAATATGAAAGATAAACTTTGCGTCACAATTTAAATAATTTGTAAATTGAAATAGACCAAGGCTTACGACCTAAGACCTGCTCTGAGGCAGGGCCAAGAAAAGCCGCTGTAAGCCTGGTCTAACAGGCTTATGAGACTACGGCTACAGAAGACTGATTTCGAGAAATGCAAATTTTACTGAAGCATGGGGCTAATCCTACAAGCCTGGCCCACGGGCTAACGAAGCCTCGAGGATATGGTAGCCGTGCTTCGGGAAATACGTTTTCAGTTAAGCCTGGTCTTACGACCTCTTAAGCCTTGAGGCTAGACAAGCCAATTGCTAAGCCACCCGTCGAGAAATTCGCCCTAAATGTCCTCTTTAGAAACATGTGTAAAACTCATTTTCGACCAGGGCCGACATGTGACTCATTCCCCTTGATCATGTCACATATATACAACTTTCAATTTAAACACACTAGGGAATCTGATATCAAGGTACTAAAGTCTGTGTATTTTACATATTTTACATATATCATAATAAAGTAAATATAAATGTGCAAAAGGCAAATATAGTGTTAGGTTTGATTTCGTTTTTGGGAACTATTTTTTCTCATATATTCACACCTAGCAAAAAAGGCCAAGTACCAGCAACAGTATCTTGACCTATTTTGATGCATTACATATACATAGGTAACAAAACGTTCTAGAATGTGCAATCTTATCTTTGTTTGAAATGCTATATCAAAACGAACATTTTGGCACCTCTTTTGTCAAATTCTGGGCATTTTACCACACTTTTCCCCTATAGAGCCAAAAAATGAGACCTTTGACCTTGTAAATAACTCAACAATGGTACATCCTAGATAGGTCAAACTATACATTTTCTGAATCCATATGACCATAGGACTACATTGGTATGGTACATTTTTAACATGATTTGAGAAAGTTTGACTCTTTGTAAGTTAAGGCCCATTCAGTGATTTGCTCATCCGGGCACTCGTATAATGCATCAAAATTCAGATTTTGGTACCTTTGTCATTATCATAGATGTGCTAACATAGCCTGCTAGTGGTTCAGCCGAAAGCTGTGTATTTAAGACAAAATATGACATTTTACATGAATCTGTAATTTATATACTGACAGTATATAAATTAGCTACACGTATTTGAATGGGGCTCCAACTTCGTTAATACTGTTGTTTTCTTTGTTTTTTGCCAAATCTTTTATTTCAAAAATACCACTTTAATTTAAATGTCTTGTCCTTCACTTTTAAGCAATTAATAAACAATTTTAATTTTTTTACACTTGCGATGAGATCACTGAATAGGTCTTTAAGTTCTTTGACCTTTAACCCCAAACCACCAATGTTTGGCCTTGTATAGGAAGAAGGTATGCCAATTCCAATGGTTACCTAGAAACATTTGGTCCTACTTTTTCCCAACATAAAAATTTATTTAAGACAGCCTATAAGATAATCATTAAGATTAAGGGATATTCCAGTGGAAATCCAACCCCCTATGGAAGACATGACCTTAATATTCTACACAGGGAGTATGAATTTCAAATGAAATCACCCTATTCAGTTAACTGCGTTTGACATTCACACTACGATCAAGGTCATGTCTTCCATGTATGGATTTCAACTGGTATAGCCCAGTGCCTTTATTAAGTAATAAACCATTCATCATAATCATAGCTGCATAAGGAGTCATTATTTACAAAGTTGTGAAAGACCATGAAAATTTACAGGACGTAACAGGGTAATAATTAGCCTAATAACCGACCGAACCACTTGTTTTGTAACACAACCAAGAGTGTAGACAAAAAGGAGGAAAGGAGGCTTTGATTTTAGATTTCAAGACATTTTTACCCAGTTTTGAACATTTTCATAGAATGTTTCCCATGTGTTTTCGAAACATTTTTTGAGACATTTTACGTGTTTTCAAAACTTTCTAGCCAATTTCATCCAATGTTTCCCCATTTCCCCCCGTCCCTTTTCCCCCACCTGGAATGTCCTGGCTATAGCAATGTTCACAACTGAACAAATCAACATGACCGCAATGTTTTACTATATAATTTTTCATATACATTGTACATGATCATTGAAGTTTTCTCTAAATAGACCCTCTGTAACCCCACTGATTATTTTAGTTTAGGTGGTGCAATTTTCGTTGGCTGTGGAGAAGGCATTGGGGATAAAGGCACTTGGCAAGTAGCTGACTCTGCCTTCTGCATGATAAGTAATAAATGTTCGCAGAATTCCCTGGCTGCACCGCGACCCCCAGTGGCCTTTGATACAAAGTTGGCGCATGTGACGGCCGGATGTTGAGCATCTTCGGGTGCGGCGCCTACTCCGACTCTTTTGATGCTGTCAAGATCAGGAAAGTCACAGCCTGTATGAAAGAGGAGATGAAAAAAACCCCAAAAACAAGCATGAATTTTGGTGCAACACTCATTATTGACAATATCCCACAATGCACTGCTGTTGTGCCAATTACACTATGCACCAGCGGTTTTGCGATAACTGTAGAGTGTAGAGTAGAAGGCTCAGAGCAATGTATTATGGGATGCTGTCAATATGTGACCCATCACATCAAAACTGGCAGTTCCTAGAAGCCTAATAAACATGTGCATGAATACAATTAAGAAAATAATAAGGAATATCGAATGTTCAGTGCCAAAATTGGGTAAGTGCAAATAGCTGCCCTGTGAACATTTACCAATTCATACACAGTATATTGTACTCATCTACCCATGGCAGCTATTGTACTTACCCACTTCTGGCACTGAGCAGTCGATAGTGTCATAAAAAATCACTACTTAACCACCAACATAAATGGGTAGGGAGTCACTTACAGTATAAAAGTAGCTCTATAACTTGGTTAAAGCCATATTATAACATTTTCATACAAAATAGATTAGCATTTCTTTGCCATAAAATGTTAGGTTTTACTGTCAGATATATCCCCTTTTATTTTTAAGCCAAACAACTACGGCAAAGCAAAGAAAATTGGAATTTACTACCAACGCATATGTCGCCAATACGTACCACTCCTTTGGTCATATTATGGTACGACCCTTTGTTGTGTAGGTACTGTGTGTTATGAACATCGTGTATGCGTTCGACTAATAATTCCATTGTAATAATAAAACGCCGGTTCCATCGTTTTATTCAAAATCTCGGATTTTGACAAAACTACAGCACATAGAGTCTTGATTTTTGCTGGGTATATTGGTTTAATAAAGTACAATCATATAATCGTGTAAAAAAATGAATTTTAAAAAATCAGTGAGGGCGTCCTCCTCAGCAAATGTTATAATATGGCTTTAAGAAATCTGTAAGGTTCAGAGAACTGCTGTTTTGATGTAATGTGTCACAGACCTTCCTCCTTGGTTGTCACTACATGCAACCCATGGCTGGCTACCTATAGCAGACCACCTACCATCTAGCACTACACTTTGTTTCACCTCAAGTTTGGTAGTGATGTAGGGGCATATTTTACTGGTCGCTACATTGTATCGCACAAACCAACCTAATCCTGTTGAGTCTATTGTATACACACTCAGTACCATCAGGGCAACTATGTAAAGGCACTGACATCACCATCAAACTCAAGAGGTCAAGGGTTCAGGACCAGAAGACGCTTTCTGCAATAGCTGCCAGGTGTCAAATTTTAGATGTATAAAAAAATATAGAATGCAGAAAGTGTCAAAATGTACACCAGGCAGCTATTGCAGACAGGGCTATCCGGATCTAATCCCTCAAAATATAATAATCTACTGCTCATGTATAACAGATGTTCAACAACTCTTCCTATTCCTTTGTACAGGAGCCAAGCGTTGTTAATCCGTGATGAATCCACACTTTGCCAGTAGCGTATACGCGAACGCAGGGTTACGCGTTACGAGTGAGCGCGTAAAATTTGTCATGACTGGAACTTAATGCGTAAACACTTTCTTAATGTTATTAAAGTAGCAGCTAAACATTACCGCTTCATTCTTTTGTTTTGTTGCTGATACGCTATCAACATAGAAATCACCGATGTTAAGGTTAAGCGGCAATAACAAACGGATATTCCGAATGGAAGAATCATGAGAATTAGATGATATTTAGCTTGTTTTTGTTGTTGAAAGGGATTCAATCATGTTTCACTGTTGTTCATTACCAATTAAAAACTCACGTCCGGCACGTCTGCATGGTTTACTTTGCTCGGGCAGCTAAAGCTGCCCTCGCGAAGTAAACCACGCAGATGACGCGGATGCATCGTTGTTAATCTGTGATGAACAACGGTGAAACATGATTGAATCCCTAAAACTAATGTTGTTAGATCATTACCTATTAAACATGGTGGTTTTGATACAAAACTAATGCCCCCAAACTCGGGGGGCCCTACTCAGAATAATACTTGTAAGCATCCACATGAAAGAAAACACAGATTTAGGGTGGTTTTGAAAAGCAAAACAAGGATCCGCACGGATCCACGATTAGGGTCTCAATATGCTCATTTTACTAGAAGAATGGGTGTTTTTTTAAGGACAATCCTCGCTTAAGGTAGTTTTTTTTATTACCCAATTATCGGCCATTAGTGGGGACAAATTTATCAAGTTATTCTGGACAAGAGTGGTTTCTGATTGTGTGGCCTGGTGTACATGTGTACGGTCATTTTAATTTTAAGCTTGCCAATGAATGATACTCATATACCAGCACACGCAATGTCTATCCTTCTTTAGGGGCAAATTTCAAACCAAATCCTCGCTTAGGGTGTTTTTATTTGAGTAAAATCCTCGTTTGACACATTTTCGGCATCCTAACAAGTTAGGGTCATCACGCGGATGCTTACAACTTTTATACATGAGTGCCCCCCCCCGGCCCAAATGACCTCATATAAACATGCTGTTTAGTGCTAAACCCATGGGGAATTTATTAGGAGACAAACCAGAATAAGTTAGAATGAAGAGAAGGGGAGAGCCAGTCTACTCTACAAAATTAGCATATTACACAGGGAGGACAAAGATTAATGTACAGTGGGATATTTTCGCTGGGTGGATTTTTCATGATTTGATCAATTCTGGACAGTTTAAAGTAAAGTAAGAGTTCACTTTGAGAAACACCATCCCCAGAAAAGGTATCTTACACTTCCCACAATGCATTTCTTCCCTCTACTGATTTGCTATTGAGAGTAACATGGGATCAATAGTGACAAAAAATACCTCAATTGCAAGATCTGGATGAGCTCTGTTACACTACAAAATAGCACAGGTACACCATCGCCAAGGTACCTGACTGGTAAACACAAAGTACCTACATAGTACCAATGTGGCTACTGCACAGGGCTACCAGCAGTGGTACTGCACTGGTACTACACAGTACAAGCCAAGAACGGTGTATCTGTGCAGGCAATCAAATAGGAATATTATAGTGTAACCATGGTATTTTCACTATCGACCCATGTTGCACTGAATAGAAAATCGATAATGGATTGTGGAAAGCGTACGATATCTTCGCTACACCATCCCTAAAGGTACCTGGGCACCTTGGGAGAACAATGCCAGTGCATTGAAAGGATAACCCAGGTTAAATAAGAATGAAATAAATAAAAGATAGAGCCCTGTAAGCCAGAAAAACAAAATGAGTGACCTGAAACAAAAGTAAATAAAACCATATATTAGGCTAACACAAGTAAAAACCTATCACATGCTGCTTGAAAAAAGAACAGCATGTCTTGCAAAACTTGAAATATCCACAACGCATGCATACATCCCACGTGATGCGATGACGCAATCACTCTACCCCAAGTGATATATAAGCACGGTTTTGTTGGCTGTGGAAGCGAACTACCTGTGGCTACCGATCGTCAACCTAGTGCTTGGCATGCCAGGGTCTCGGGTTCAAATCCCGCCAAAAATAAACAACTTACTTCTCTCTTACTTTCTTCTTTCCTTTCCATTCACCAAAACACTAGGGTGTTAGGGTTAAAATCTACATACATTTACCTCTACACATATCAACACAATGACATCATCATCATGCAATGACTACATTAATTATACTAAAAAGATGGAACGATGTTTCTCCATAATCTCCAAATATTCCATTCAGTAACCAAAATATACCATGCTTAAAAGGTCAATGCACCAGATGCACCAAGACCACCACCACCATCTTATCATAAGAAAATGTGAATGGGTTGTAGTAATTGAAATCCATACACACAATCTTCCACACAGGGAGTGTAAATTTCAAATGGAATTACCTAATGGGTGACTCCACTTGAAATCTACACCCCCTGTGTGGAAGACTAAGGTAATGTCTTCCATATGTTGTACATACAACGGTGGCCTTCTGGTATCCAAATTTAAGATATTTTCAGTCTGAGGCAAAGAGAGCTAAAGAGATTAGACTCAAAGAGTACCAACTCAGAACTCGCCCATGTTTGTGTGTCACTCATGGAGGGCAACAAAATGGTAAACTAAACCTGTGTGTTTATTTGAGTTGTGCGAAAAATGTGTTGTGCCAATCCTGCAAGTTAAGTGTGATGCATGTAAACCTTTGTGACGTGGAAGCCCCACTTGGTCAGTTCGCCACAGAAGAACTGACAATACACCTGTTACCTTGATGACAGACAGACCAGAATTTACATGGATAAATTCCCCAAGGAACTTGAACCAAAAGTGGGGCTTCCACTTTAAGCTTGAACATGTTGAAGGCACAAATTACGGTCAGATATCAGGCTTTTGCTGATAAATATTGGAGGTACACTATTTAGGTCTCCATGAGTGACAAACCAATATGGCAGATATACCATAGCGTTACACACAGGGCAATTTTGAGTCGGTACTCTTTGGGTCTAATCGCTTTGGTCTGAGGGCAGCGGTTCTTGAGATGCTTTCCGATCAATCACCTTATAAACAATCTCAGAACCAATGCTTCTAATAAATATTTTAATAAGTTTCTAGATCAAATCTAAAAATAAAATTTGAATTTGTCGTTGGGCAGGAAAAACCTCCTATGTACTTGTGGCCCTTGAACATGTTTAAAACAAAACTGCCAAGAGGTTACATAGCAGGTTTTGTTTTAAACATGTTCAGGGGCCAATGACACAGGAGGTTTTTTCTGCCCAACAACGAATTGAGGCATCCATTGCTTGCACATGTTAGAAAAGAAGAATGTTAACTTTGCAGATTATACCAGCTCCTAGGGTTCTATAAAGAAAACAAAACCACACCTAAATCACAAAATTTAAGAAGAGTAAGCGGCACACGCATCCGCTTGTCGCATCATAAGATCAAGATAATCGCAGAACGTCCTCGCAGCCCCTCTTCCTCCAGGGTTTAATGAGACAAAGTTTGCGCATGTGTGCACAACGTCGGGTGCGTCCTGCGTAGTGCCGCCAACACCGGCCCTTTTCAAACAGTCAAGGTCGGGAATGTCACGACCTGGGGAGAGAAATTCAACATAATTTGATGAACAGTGTATCGGACTGAGGCATTCTTTGTCAGGGGCCGTGGTTTAGCTTGTAAGTGGTGAATTTCATTTGTTCCTGTACGTCGTCTATCACACCGTAGACTGCAGTGTCTGTGTCATCACGGAAAATGTTTGCCGAGGTGTCCACTAGCTGTGCATACGTAGCATGTTGTAAGCATAGTGCGAAATACGCCACACAGTATGCGCAACTGAATTTGAAGTTTTGTTCATTTTAGAATAAAGTGAGTTTTCATGACATTAACTGTGCAGGCATCCACTAATCAAAATATTACACCTGCCCGTTGTCTATCATGCAGTAGAAGATAGTAGATCATACTATGATCAGCTCGTAATATGTGAGAACTTTTCGATTTTTGTTACTGCCCGAGTCAATGAAGTTCAAACTTTAAGTCTCGAAAGCGGGCGTCAGTCATGATATACCCAAAGCGCAGTATGCGAAGGTGCTATGCCCTGCTGTGTATTACGCAATGTGTAAAATGTGTCCCCAACAAAAGGGCGGATTTAGTTTTGGCGGTTCTCAAAACTGAGCCTTGCTTGCTTTCACAGCTTATAAAAAAAAGACAAAAAATTGAGGAAAAGGTCTATGGGTAGAGTTACTTCCCTAACACACTTCATACTCACCCATATAAGCAATTTGTGTCCATTCCAGGTCAAATTCCTTCCTCCATTTCTCCAGCAGAGCCAATTTATCACCTGGACATACATAGAGTGGCACTCCTAACCTCTCAGCATGCTTCTGGTGAATACCACTGTCTGATTCTGATGAATAAATAGAGACAGGTGGACAAAGTTATATTTAATTCATAACCTCTGCGCATCTCACCACTAATGCATCCCAATCAAATTGCTCATTAGATGACATACGCAAAGGTTATTGATAACCAACAATTACTTCCGTGTGTGCCATCAGGGTCTTAGCTAGCCACCTGTCTGGCCGTCATTTTAGACTTGATCAAACCCTCTTGAAATGACTACAACTTATTGTTTAATGACCTTTCATGACATAAATCTACAAAAAAAGGTGGATCCTATACTGCATTTTGATGTGGCATTCTTGTCCATATTCACTGGATATTGATGGGTACCAATCATTTTGATAGACCCTGTACACAGGGGATGATTCCGCCATATTGTCACTGGGCGGGAAAAACCTCATATGTACTTTTTGCCCTTGAACATGGATGAAGCGAACCCTTCAATATAAAGTCTACACCTACAAGGCTTTATCCATTTTCAAGGGCCAAAAGTAATTATGAGGTGTTTCCTGCATGTACTTTTGGCCCTTGAAGATGGATGAAGCAACATCTTCAATATAAAGTCTACATCTACAAGGCTTTATCCATGTTCAAGTCCAGAAGTAAATATGAGGTGTTTCCTGCATGTACTTTTGGCCCTTGAACATGGATGAAGTAACATCTTCAATATAAAGGATTTATCCATGTTCAAGGGCCAAAAGTACATATGAGGTTTTTCCCGCCCAGTGACTACATATGAAACATTACTCACCACACATAATTCTCACATTAACACCTTTGTCCTTCAGCTTCTGTATACCGATATTATCACTCACATTGTACGTCCTGAATTCTTCACCTATATCAAAGAAAACATCAAGTAGGTTAGTAAATTATGCGGTGTGTAACAATGTGTCCCTGCCAGAAGGGTGGTTCTCGGAGAGGTGGCAAGGAGGGGTGGCAAGGAGGGGCGGGAGGATTTTAGATTTGATACCTGTACAAGCTGCAGACATTGGGCAGTATAGAAGTTCAATGATGTCCTGTAAATGAAAGTCCTTTCATAAAGAGGGGAGGGGGTCAAAAAGAGTATGTTTGTAAAAAAACTAGTTAAAATATCGGTCAAAGTTGATCTCTCTGGTTGAAATTTTCAACATTTCAAACTTAGTTTAGAGGCTTAGGTTAGAAGGAGGGAGGGAGGGAGGGAAGGAGGAAGGGAGGGAGTGAGTGAGTCAGCCTCGCAATGAAAGCACTTTCGTTTATAGGGTTTGTTGACTTAGAGTCCAACCTCCCTTATCCGGACCTCTTTTATACGGATTTCTGTAATCCAGACATGCGATCTTCATAAGGCCATAACAATGTGGCATAAAGCACTGAAATACCATCTTTCAGTGTTATTACCCCATTTTGAGTAACCTTTTGCTCTCTCAATGTCAGCACTTCAAGCATTCAATGCAGAATTACATATAATTCACTTATAATCCAGATTTTTCACTTATCCAGCCAATGCTTGGTCCCATCATGGCCGGATAAGAGAAGTTGGACTGTATTTTAATTTGAAACATACCACTAAGTGTGAAGTGTATTTGATTATCAGTAAGGACACCATCAGCCGCGAACACAGCCAATCGTACACCTTGTGGTTTCGTCTTGCCAAAGTAGCCAAATTTGATGACTCGCTGTTCAGCAATGGGCCAGTCGATGTCGGTGTCAATGTCAACGCTGTATTCAGCCGCCATCTCAAGGTATCCCACTCTGTCATAAAAATAAGTTAAAATATACAAATATTAACAATAAAGCTGTATAGTGTGTAAAATTTGATAGGACAGGCTGCCTCCTGAAAGTAACCTGTCCATATATTGTTTAGGTCAAACCTTGTTTTTAATGTATCGTTGCTCGGGCGTTGTCTTAATGTCTAGGTATCAGTGGTGTACTGGACAACATTTCCAAGGTGGGCAAAGTTACAAAATCGACCTGCTAACACGCTACCAAAATGACTTTACTGGGACATATGTAGCCAGGGCCGCACCCCCTCAAATTTGTAAAAGTATACAAAAAGTCCCAAAATTTAAGACTTTTCGAGCGTAGCGAGCCAAAAAATTGGACTTTTAAAGCTTTTTTGGTCAAAAAAAGGTCCAAATTTGGGGAAGAAAGTCCATTTTTCACAAAATTGCCCCCCCCCCCTTGGAAAAAAAGTTCACTTTTTCAAAATCAGCACCCCCCACAAAAAATCCTGGCTACGTGCCTGGACATATGTGTGCAAAGTGTGTGAAAATTTGCAATTTTAATGCTGGTATTGGCCAAAATAAGTAATTGTGGCCTTTCTTTCTAGCCATCCATGTAGCTCCATTGTAGCAAAAAACAAGGAACCATTCTCAGAGAGTTTCACATCCCAATCATCAAGAGACAAAAGAATGGCGTACTACATGTAGTACATACTTTCCTCCTTGGAAATAACCTTTTGTAAGTAGGCACCCTTCTAGCAAAACAAAAGGAACCATTCTCATTGAGTCCTTTATCTCAATCATAAATAGACACCAGAATGGCTTACTACTTATTTTCCTCCTTGGAAATAACCATTCATGAGTAGCTCCCCTGTAGCAAAATACATGGAACCACTTCATAGAGTTCCTCGTCCGAATTATTAAAGAGACAAAAGAATGGCTCTCTTCATGAGTTGCTCCCTTGTAGCAATATTAAAGCAATAATGTGTGATTTGCATAAAGAATAGATTCCTATTTATATGTTAATTTTCACTGATAGCTACTGATCACATTGTCCCCTTATAATTTCGAGCTAAACAAATGAGGTAAAACGAAGAAAATTGCTATTTCATTCCAGCACCTACAATGCGTGTATCACTTCGCTGAATGTAATATTGTCATGAATATTGGCGTAGTTTTACACAGCTAGGACGAAGAAACATTAAGACGTAAGACAAATTTCGATATGCACACAGATTATACGTCAAGACGGACAGCACTTGCAACGTGTGTATAAAGTCGCCAATCGTATGATTATTATGATTATTGGCAGAACTACACGCAGCTGATGTGATGTACGAACAAGACGTAAGACGAATAGCGATATGCATACACTGTATTATATGGTACATCACTGATCAATGATTCACATGTACACACACGCAATGTGTATATTCAGCACTCGATCAGTGAGAATAAAACCGAGGAGACCTGGTTTTATTATAAACGTTAAATTTTACTGTAATTAAAGCACTTCAGGCTTAGTTTTTCTTAGCATTTATGTACACCAATGGCCATTACAATGGTGCAAAAAGTAGAAATTCAAAAAATATTGATGGCATTGCTCAGAGAGCAAATCACACATTATGGCTTTAATGGATCCATTCAACCTCCCAATCACAGTGTCATCGCCCGATATCTTCATGGCAGAAATCGCCATGGTAGGTTGAATCCACAGCCACGCATGGCCATTTTGTTCCGACCTTTAAGACGCATAATGAGCCGAGGGACATCCCGACTAAGGCTACTGTCAATACCTCGGTAATTGACTTCTCTAGTGTGTAAGTGAGCTTGTATACGCCATGTGAGGGGGTGCTCACACTACGCTGTGTGTGACCTATGTGTGTAAGTGAACATGTATACGCCATGTGAGTGAGTGCTCACATCAGAAAATCATAATATTTTTGTCAGTTTATGAGTTCAAGACGCACGCTTCTTTCTCAAGACGCAAGCTAAGGACTATCATATCCGTTGAACATATATGTTGAAGTGCAAGGAACCAGATCTGGTTTCTTTATACGAAATCATTTACCGGAGATATTCATCATTTTCTACCCCGGTATCCAAAGATTTATCGTCTGAATATCAATCGTGCATAGCACATTTATGTGTATCAATCCCGTGTATTCATTTCAATGTCTCTGGCTGTATAATGTAATTATTAACCGGGCGATGTCGGTGTGAATCATAAAGGGACACCTGCTTTCTACCTACTTTCCTCCTTGGAAGAATCCTTTCATAAGTAGCTCCCTTGTAGCAAAATACATGGACCCATTCTCCGAGAGTTCCCCAGACCAATCTTGTCGTCTAGGACGCTTGGCTGGGTTCAAGTTCAGGGGTTTGGTTACGCTTCCATCTGGTGAATTGAAAACAGGGTAATACATGGTCAGGTTTATAACGACATACTGTAAACATTGAAATGGGCTATTCTACATGAAAACCATACACCCCCTATTGAAGACATGACCTTAGTCTCCCCGACAGGAGGTATAGACTAGTTCGCAACACAAACTTAAATAACAGGCAAAACAGACACATCATTTATCGGTATGACATTTTCGTATTGGTGCCGCCCTATCTAAGTTTGCACTGAAGTGCCATCTCAGTTTTGGTGCGCCGATGTGGATCACATGTTAATGAATTTTTATTTATTCTGGATAAATAATGGGGTATTAATTACAATTACAAGCATAAGAGTTTAGACAAGAAGTACAAGAAGCTGTGTAATTAATATTATGACAAACATGCAACTATTTAAGCTACAGGAGCCTTGTATTTTTTAGTGCAACATTGCACTAGCTTTTTGTATACACTTCATCCCATACCGTTATGCAGAGCTACTACGGTATGGGTTCCTCGTACTAAGGTATAAACTTCAAATGGAGTCTCCCAGTGGCGTAGTGTCATAGCGGCACATGCCCCCCGGCCAATCGATTGCAAAATTGAGAAAATCCTGTAGGAAAATTGCCGAAAAACAGCTTGTGCCCCCCCAATCAGACCTGGTGCCCCCAAATCATGGTTGGTGCCCCCCAATATGATGACCCATGCTACGCCTCTGGAGTCTCCAATACAGCAATTTTACTGTCATCTCAATTCCAGTTGCACCTATGTTCAAACTGTTCAATAGCACAATTTGGCTTAAAATTTGACAATTTTGGGTGAATTACAAAATCCTGCACATCTATTAAATATGAAAATTACTGCTTAAGGGCAGAGTAATGGGAGAGAACACGGACCTTTTCGAGCATCATTATTTTTGAATTTTATGTCCAAAGTATATAAAACTATACATTTTTGGAAAGGAAATGAGTTAAGGAATCCCATGGTGACGTCAGATTTGTTCAAAAGTCTCGAGTTTTTGAAAAAATCACAAAAATGCACTTTTTACCCCAATTTTTTTGTGACAACTTAAAAAAAAATCCGCTCGAGTAAAAAAAAATTAGTTAGTTTTTCATGGAGAAGAGACATGAACTTAGGGAATGTTTTTTATTTTTTGAAATTCGCCTTATTTTTGAAATATTGCAAAAACATGTGAAAAAAGCAATTTTGTCACTCTACAGGGTGTCCCAGAATGATCTGTACCGGGAAAGATGGAATTTTTTAGGTATGAAGGGCATGTTGAATGGTCATACTGTTTTGCATTTTAAGTTCTACATATATTTAGCTTTCTCAGCATTTTTAGATTTTAAAATTTGGACGTTTCTAGTAGAAGTTATAGAAGATTGCGTAAAAATGGTGAATTCTAAGTTTTGACAACGTAACCTATTTTGAAAATCTGTAACATTACTAACCGTTCAGCACAAAGTTATTTGGAAAAAGTTATGCAGGTATTTTAGTTGTGCCCTGTTCATATTTCCACTAAATAGTCGATATCTATCTATTATTTATGACGTTACGAAACAATCATTATATGGAATTAAGGATTTGTGGCCTAATCCCATTCTCTCTTTGGCGGTAGTTTTAAGTATAGTTATTGTGGTGTGAGGTCCATGTCATTTGAAATGCTTGCAGAGATCGAACTGGTTGTGATACAGAAAAGACGGCTCCTCAATTTACTGTACAGCAGCGTGGATTTCTTTCAAAATCTTACTGGTAAACCGGCAGCTATGTTGAGACGCAAAGAAGATTCATTAGACGATAATGTATAACGTAAAGAAGTTTGACGAGCACGGAACTGTCAGGAATCGGCAGAGTGAAGCTTCTGGTGCTCGTCATAAAACTGTAAGAACTAGATTGAACATTGCAGCTGTCCGGCAAGCTTTAAGGCGCAACCCCAACAGTAGTTGTCGTTGAAATGCTGTGCCAAACATCCCACGTTCTTCATTTAATTATATCGTGCTATTTTTCAAAGGTATGCGAGTCGTTTTTCATCGATTTTACATTATTGCATGCCACGCCAAAACAAATAAAGGTAGCGTGCTGAAATTAACAGAATAAGTAGGAGACATGTCCATCATTATAATGCTGGTATCAAAAATAGATACACTGCCCGTCTTCTATTTTTAGTTATTTTTGCAAACACGGTACAAATCATTCTGGGACACCCTGTATTAAGCTAAAAATTGCACATAATGGTGTACATTTTTGTTCAAAACAAATATTTTGACAAAATGAGAAAACCTTCCCTAGACTTTGATGTGCTCTAAACGATAGTGCAAAAGGTTTACCTTTTGCTTGCATATTTTTCGAGTTATCTTGTCACAAAAATTGTACAATATTGTTAAAAATGAACTCTGAGAAATCGACGTAAAAAAATGTCAAAAATATGCACAAAACGTCCTTATATTTTAAAACGGCAAGACTTTCACGCTTGTAAAAGCTGTATCTGGTGCATGGTCTAAATATGCATCTTTTTGCACCAATTAATCTATAATGTCTGTTTTTAGTGCGCCTAAATCCAAAATAATTAAAAAATCTAAGTGGCTTTTTCAATGCAAATTTTTGTTTTGTTTACATCACATTTGCTGGCGTTAACAACATAACGAATGCGCCTTGACTGCATTGGACATACGCGCGCAGAGTTGCGCTGCGTCACGCGACGCGAATCGCACGCGTAATAACAATATTTCGCATTCGCGCATTGCCGACTCAATTTTTCCCGCCAATTTACTAAGCTGTCTTGAGCCATGTGAAAAGAGTTGAAAAGAGTGAAATAAATCAAGCAAAAATACAAGTAAATATTAGGAAGTTGTATTTTTATCAGTTTCAAGTGAAAGAATACATCTTAGTGTTGATAAATATCAAGAAATCTCAAATTTGGGTGTGGACGAATGTGTCTCCCCTTACTCTGGCCTTAAGCTAATATTTCAACTGCTGAATTTAGTTGAATTCCAAAATCTTCCTCACAGTGGTGTGGTGGACCGTGTTTCAAATGGAATAAGTCAGAAAAGGTTATCTTACACTTCCCACAATGCATTTCTTCCCTGTACTGATTTGCTATTCAGTGCAACATGGGTCTCCAGGATGGGTCCATCTATAGCGACAAAACATACCTCAATTAACCAGATTTTGTAATTGAAGTATTTTTTGTACCTGCGTGTGAGTACAATGGTAAATGGACTATTGCATGCATTGCAGAAAAGATATCTTACCCTTCCCAGAATCCTTTGCAACATGATGCATCACCTCGTTTCAACAAATAACACTCCCAATACTTTGTACATGTTTTCCTCTGTTTTCATTTTGAGAATAGACTGGCTGAACAAGGATCGCTAGTCAAGAAATAAACATATTTTGCAAGATCTGGATGTGCTCTGTTTACTGAGCTATATTTCCTCACTATCGATCCATGTGGCACAACATAGCAAATCAGTACAGAAAATTGAAATGGAATAAATTATTTTGAAATGCATTATGGGAAGTGTAAGATATCTCCTCTGATTGCATTGCTTTTTACTCAAAATTTAAAAAAAAATTAATAATAATTGACCAGTCAAATGACGAGAATCTTTGTATGAATAATATTACACATCTTGTTTCATCATGTCATAAAACAGATGTGAGACGAAAGCAGGTGGACATGCAAATTTTGTATATGTTTTGCAATTAAATTTAATGCTGAACTTCATGATGTACCTTACACATGCTGTGGGCAGCATATAGAAGCTGTGGCCATATTTATATGATTCATAAATATATCAACAGCAGTAGTAGAATATTGCATATCGTATTCATGCTTCATGTAGATGAGTTGATTTGCGACCGTCCATCACAAACCGCGCGTAAAGTCGGCAAATTGTATTCTGAGTCACAGTGCAAAATGTGCAAAAGGTTGTATTCATATGTACCTCAAGTTGGTGTGACATGTGTCTCATTTTCTAGTACCAGTCAAACACCTTTTAAACCAATCATTAATCCTATTGTTGAGGAAAATAAGCTTATACTTATGTATAGAATATGTAAATAGCTCTAGTCTTTGTTTACTTTGGCTAAATCATCGTTTGAAGTCAAATGATATATCATTGTAAAGCTTATGATATATATTTTCTAAATATGGAAGAAAACAAAATTGAACAGGGGCTGACTTTACGAGCGTTTTGTGGTGGACGGTCACATTTGTGACGTCATTGCCTGGCAGTATGCGCGTGCATCACCACAATTTCCTTGGTTTCTGACAACCTATATCAATTTTCTTTCCTTACTTGTTCCATGAGGTATTTTGATCACCTCAGTAAATGATAATTCTCTTTCCTTACTTGTTCCATGATCTATTTCTGACCATCTCAATAGATGTCTTCTGGAGACGGAAAAGACAGAATCATATCCTTCATCACGAAGCATTCGACCTATATGAGTCAGATGCCATGGATGTAAGCATGGTGCTGTACACTGGATTTGTCCGACTATATCAACCTCTGAAAGCAATATCAAATGAAAAAGAAACATTACATACACATTTCCATAACAATGTCTCCCAAAGGATAAAGTGGACAAAAGAGAACATTTCAATACATGTGTTTAAAGACAATGTACAGTAAGAAAAAATAAATTCAGGCCATTCCAAGAAAATGCTTTAAAATCAAACCAAATCCAGAGATTAATGACTTAAAGCCATATTATAACATTTGCTGAGGAGAATGAAATGAAAGTTTTTTTTAAATTCTGGTTTTTACATGATTGTAATGAACTTTAGTAAACAAAGATACTCTGCAAAAATCTTTAAAATGCAAAGACTTTAGGTGCTGTACTATTTAGTGTAGTTTTGTCCAAATCTGAGATTTTGAATAAAACGCTGGAACCGTCGTTTTATTATTACGATGGAAATATTATTCGAACACGTATGTGATAACAGAGTACGTACAGGGCGTGCGGGACACACATACATCAGAGGGTCGTACCGTATTACAACTGCTGGAGTAACTTGCATGGGGGCTATTAGTAAATTCCAATTTTCTTTGCTTTACCTCACTTGTTTGGCTCAAAATTAAAAGGGGACACATCTGACAGCAAAAGCTAATATTTTATGGAAAATAAATACTAATCTATTTTTACAGAAATGTTATAATATGGCTTTAATATGATTTTGTTGTAGTGCAAATGACAAAAATCAATGCTCATGCATGCCCTTTAATGTTTCACCAGGACAATGCATAGTCTTGAATGCATTGTGATGTGAACAAATTTAAGGGAAAATTTAAGCCCAATTTAATATGACAACAACTATATCAGAAGCTGTGTCCAAACAAGCCATGTTGTCAGGATGCCTGACAATAAATTACCAAACCAAGTCTTATCACCAGGATTTCACACATCCAAGAAGAAGAGGCCGCCCATCACTTCATCGGCAGGACCAAATAAAACAGGATTCCCAGCTCCCAGCCTGTAAAGCAGAACAGCTTACACGCAGGAATGTTGGTGGTTCTCTAACCAAGGATGAATAAATCCTATATATTTGGGTCAAGTGAATTATAAACAACATATTTATGTAGGTTTCCTTGATCTATCTTTTCTTTTAATTTTCTATGTAAAATTTGTATTTTTGTGTTTGGCCCATTTTGGGCTAGTTTGGCTGACTACCAAATGTGTTAAGGGGGTACTACACCCTTTTGGTAAATTTGTGACTATTTTTGCATTTTTCTCAAAAAATAATAACACACTGGTAACAAAAGTTATGTATATTATTGGGGCAAGGAATCCAATTACTACACTGAAATTTCAGTGACTCAAAACAAGCGGTTCAGTATACGATAGAAAATGAGGTACATCCTAGCGGTACCTTATTTCTTATCATAAATAACAAATCGCTTGTCTTGGGTCACTGAAATTCCAGTGTGGTAATTGGATTCCTTGCCCCTATAATATACATAACTTTTGTTACCACTGTGTTATTAGTTCTTGGGGTTTATGCAAAAATCGACACAAATTTATCGAAGGGTGTAGTACCCCCTTAACTAAGGTTAACCAAGCCAAGGATAAGCCAAGGATGAGCAAGCTATAAACCTTTAAAAAAAGTCAAGTCAAAGAGTCTGGTGAAAATAGGTGTCTTTTCAAATATTGTGTCCACCTTTCTTTAATAATTTCAAATTGTTTGAAAAGTGACCAGCCTTTGTTACCAACCATTGTTGACTTGTTTTGGACCTCCAATATTAGTTATTTTGGTCAAAGAAAAATTGTAAAAACAAACTGAAATCTGTTAAAAAATGGGTGAGTAGTACATGTATCTCTGACACTAAAGACAATCCATTCTTCCACCCATTTCCTTCATCTTACCTGGATGGAATCTGAGGAACTCCTGCACGGCTTCTATTGATGTGGCTTGGTCACGGGCTGTCTCAGCTGTCCTCCTATGTACCTGTGCACCCCATTCTAGCGATATTTTCTCAATTTCATCATGATCTGTTGATACCCATATACTGTCAAAGACTGTACAACAATGGGAAGCATAAACAAAGGGAAATAAATAATATTTAATTATGGAGTTGTCAAGACCAACATTAATGCCTTCACAGTTTTGAAAGGGTAAATATTTGTTTTATATATCACATTCAGTCAGTAATAATACATGCACATCGCTTCATTGCATTGGTTGTTTTTGTATTTGATTTGGCTCTTCCATCTCGCACCCTCTGACATGAAGGCGACACATACTATAATAAAAAAATTTATCAGGGAAAAGCAACTTCCAATAAAATAAAAGAAAAATTGTTATTTTCTATGCTGAGAAAATTGACTGGAACTGCAAGGCCCTTTAATAGTGTACAAACCATAGGGATTTTGCGAGGGTGTCACCTTTGACAGACGTGAGAAATGGGTAGGTGTAATAGATGGAACAACCCAGAACAAAGGTATACCCTAATGAAAACCACATTGAAACATAGCGTCAATCAATTTTACCTTCAGAATCTTTGGCAGCTCTAAGCACCCATGCAATCAAATAGGGATTTTACGAGGGTGTCACCTTTGACAGATGTGAGAAATGGGTAGGTGTAATTGATGGGACAACCCAGAACAAAGGTATACCCTACTGAAAACCACATTGAAACATACAGCGTCAATCAATTTTACCTTCAGAATCTTTGGCAGCTCTAAGCACCCATGCAATCAGTGGAAGTCCTGCAAGTGGTTTGATGTTCTTCAATTTGATGCCTTTACTCCCACCTCTCGCCAAAATTAAACATGCCATATTCTTCTTGTCCTCCGTTGATGTGCTTTCATCTTTGACGCTCTCCGAGTGGTTTGTAGCCATGGTTGGTGTCTGTGGTGTTGTATATTGTGTGACTTTACTTTTAATTTAGCTGCATTAATGCTTCCGACTAAATATTGAATTTGGTGTTAACGCTTGATTTCAACTTCCTGATGGGTAGCACTAGGATTGGTGTCAATTACAGACTTCCTGTTAAAACTCATGCAATGATATTATCTGAAAAATAAGAAAATATGTTCAACTGTAATTGAAGACCTGAGCGCAAGAAGACCGTAAGTCCACTTGGCCCCTCAACATGTATACTGCATAAGTGGCGTATAGTTTCGTATAATTTGGTAATGTTTTATACATGTTCAGGGGCCAAAACAAATCTTTCACAACATTTCATGATGTTTTCACCCTGGAACATGTATTAAACATTATAAAACCCTAAGAAACTATACGTAATTTTAGTGTAAACATGTTAAGGGGCCACGTGGACTTACAGTCTTCTTGCGCTCAGGTCTTCAATTTAACTTCTTCTGGTTCTGGTTCTGGTACTCCAACAAAGCGGAATCCCACATCAACGTCAGAATTCTTATTTGATTTAAAAAATATTTTTGTTTGTTCATGCTTCATATTAAAAACATTGCAGATGCTTGGATGCACATATGGTGAGCTAGACTTCTCTCCGGGGGGCACTCAAATATGAGAGTGTACGCATGCATTATGACCAAATTTTTTTCAAACACCCCCTAAACAAGTTTTCCTCTGTGAGCAAAATTACCCCCTAAGCAAGTTTTTAGCGCACTTTTCCAAAAAATTTGACCCCCTAAACAAGTTTTTGTCTAATTTTGACCCCTAAACAAGTTTTTGTCTAAATTTGACCCACTTTACAAGTTTTGATGGATTTTGACAAATTGAATTTTTGTAGACCTACTAACTTGTCATTTAACACTAAAAGTCTTCCCCTCCCGGATATACCCCACTCCGGTATACCATACCCGGCATACCGTACCACTTTAAAATATAAACAATAAAATATAAACAATGACACGATGAATTTAGAGTGTACCATGAGGCCTTCAGATTCGTAGCTTGTTACATGAATCTGATTGGATTCTCGTAAAGTACATGTATTTTTGTGAGAATATAAATATTCCCCCCTCAGAAGTAAGAAACTTGTGCAAAATGAAGATCTAATTGAACCGATTTGGTGGACAATTTTGGCACTATTAATAGTGTAAAATGTTAGTTGAAAAAGCCGCAAATTTGTAAAATTAATGACATGACGGTCCATGAAACCTTCCGTGGACAAGTTTTCCCTATAAATTGTGTTAACATAGGAAATTTGCAAATGTCGAAAGAAGAGCGAAAATGGTCATATGTTTATCCACTACGCTGTCTGAGGACGGACGTTCCCTCCGGGGCTGCAGTAATTTTCACATGCTTTTTAGGATGCGGACCCGCCTTCAAGCCCAATGCCCAAAATAATCGCAGGCCATTATTATAGGACCTACTTCCAATGGACCCGACTGTGCGGGTTTTTATTAAGCATGGGCCTACTCAATTACGTGAAATTTAACCTTCCTTTTCTCTCCTCCTTTTCTCCCTTTTCTCTTCTCCTCCCCCTTTCTCTTCTCTTCTCGCCTTTCTTTTTTTTTGGGGGGTAGTGGAGCCAGTCGGCGCTCCCCTGAATCCGCCTGAAATGAGTAGGATGTGTTTGTTCAGGGGATGCGGGTACGTGTGGCTGTAGGCGTACCACATTAATGAACTAAACTTACTCTTCATGGGATTACGAATCGTAAACACAAACAACACAGGTGATAATAAAACCAGTAGCAAACATCACTTTAATCAACTAGATGCAACAAGTTTACAACTTCCTTTTTTAAAGCCTTGTACGATCGTTTTAAATTTTTAGATTTTTCTTTTTTTCTTCCAAAATGATAAAATAGGCCTAGTTAAAGGCCCATTCAGTGATTTGCTCATCCGGACGATAGTAAAAATCATCAAAATTCAGATTTTGGTACCTTTGTCATTGTCATAGATGTGCTAAACATAGCCTGCGAGTGGTTCAGCCGAAAGACATTTGACACGAATCTGTAATTTATATACTGACAGTATCTAAATTAGCTACGTGTATTTGAATGTGGCTTCAACTTCGTCAGTACTGCTGATTTTTTTGTTTTTTGCCAAATTTGTCATTTCAAAAATACCAAATGACAATTTGAATGACTTATCCTTCAAACAATTTTAATTTTTTTTACACTTGCGCTGGGATCACTGAATGGGTCTTTAATATGCAATCATTATGAAAGTTCCCAATACATTTGGATGCGAAAAACATTGGAAATTTGAAGAAAAAAAAAACAACATCATAAACTTCACCTCTATCACTCGAAATATCACGTCATGGTATGCCGATGAGTGTATATCCCATAGACAATCCCGGGACAATCCATTGGAATTAAATCACTATACCACAAAAAATTTATTCGCTACCTGAAGTTGCTAATAGAGAATGAAAGATTAGAATATTTGCTTATATTTGTTTTCAATTTTCAAATATTTTTGTTTTCAATACATTTCATAATAGTACATTTTATTTTTGCTATATGTCAAAAGTAGCTGATACCAATTACGATACCACTGGTATCGTAATTGTATCGAGTATCGCCCAACACCAAAATGCAAAATTAAATTAAAATGGCGACGCTTAAGTACGGAAATATCATACACTGGCAGAGGTTGTTTCAAGTGAAATGGACTGGATTGACTGTCCGATGTAAGTAAAAAAGGTGGCATATTAATTATGCTCCTGCACCATACACTGTCAAAGTTCCCACTTTAGTTGATTTTGTGCAATAAGTTGCGACAAATTAACATTTTTGTCCCAAACACATGTACTTGCGTATCGTTTCACGTTATATTCAATTTTCGTGTTTTACTTAGATGACGGCCCTAAAAATCACCTAATAATAAAAACCAAGGCATTGACTGTTCTTTAATTTCAACCTTATCAAACCTGAAACAAATATGCTGCCTTGCGAACACAAATTTTGCATATCAATGTCAACTGGAAGGGGGAAAAATAAGTTTAATTTCATTGATAACATGAAATTGATGCATATGAATGTTTTCAAAGCTGTGCATAATTAATTAATTTCCCCAAAAAATCATTTTGATACTTTTAGCATCTGTCATAAATACTTAACATGTGTGTGTAATTGGATTCACGGTAGCAATTCTGAAATTCTAAAGAAACTCGATTCCGTGAATGTAGGCCTATGTACCTCTTCCGGGCTTCTACCTTTAAAAGCATGTAAGCTACATTGATACCAATGCCACCAATAGAACGAGAAGATTTGCCCCTTCATTTTGCATACCACTTTGACCAATTTTTTTTTATGATTTCTTCACAAAATGCAAAAAACCCACAAAAAAATCCAATGGGTGTAGTACCCCCTTAAAAGTTATTTTAAAAGAGAAAATCCAAAATAAAAACAAAATTATTAAATACTTTGCAATTCTCTACTTTGCAATTCTCTACTTTGCACGCGGGCGGGAAACAGGAAACTAAGTCGAAATAATTGTAAAGAGCCTAATGAAAAAGTTACCTCACTTGTTTTCAGAAATTATGTGACGGGAAACTCAAAATTGACTGTTAGGGGCCTAATGAGACCACATGCTGTTTTGTTTTTTAATTTAATTGATGCATTAAAAAATGTTGGCTGAATGAATGCTTCATGGTTTTTGATGAAAGTGAAAGTCAATCTTTGACAACATGTAACTTTGCTACGGAAAGCGCTAGTATGACAAAACGCTTTTCAGTTTTGGCTTTCTTTACTAAAGGGCTTTTAATATTTATGATATATATAAAAAATGATGCAGTTTGATGGCAAATTTGAATTCACCCTTAATCAGGGTCTTGACTTAGCTAGAAATTGAGGGTTGCCCATTATTTGAATAAAACTGCCTGTCCTAATTTGACCTTTAAAACATTTATCAGACATCTATAGCCCATTGGGGGTTCAAAGAGTTCAAATATGTGCTGATATGGCCTTGTTCCAGACTGCCTTACTAGCCTGTATCACGTTTCAGCGAAAGTACGTCTGTAGTACATACCTGTTTTTAATGACGTTGCAACAATGTTTCTATTGTCAGCAATAACACCTTGCATTCATACTTTTGAGTTTGTATGGAGGACGTTCGTACACATTATAAATAAGTGAAATCAGAATATCTTGAAAGGAAGTTAGGTAACGAATTGAACGACACTGACCTCGCAGCAGCTTATGTTTTCATGTAAACATGGCGAATGAATGACGTCAATAGACATTTTTAGCCTACGTTTCGTATCCTTCTATCGGATCGTTGAAACAAGAAAATCTCATTCCCGGCAGGGTCTTAGCTAGCCACCCGTCTGGCCGTCATTTTAGACGGCCAGTTTGCTCCTGGGACGGGCAAAACTAATGCCTTTGACAGATGCTATATCATAAATTGTATGTTTTGAGAAGCTAATTGACCTTTTAGTAGACCAGGTTTGTAGAACAAGGCCATATCAGCACATATTTGAACTCTTTGAACCCCCAATGGGCTATATATGTCTGGTAAATGTTTTAAAGGTCAAATTAGGACAGGCAATTTTATTCAAATGACGGGCAACCCTCAATTTCTAGCTAAGACCCTGTTCCCGGCCTCATTCACGAATTCATTCACCTTCCTACACCACCAGTTGAAATAAAACTCAAAACATCCCGTGTTATTCCTCAAAACTACATGCACCTTCATTAATAAAAATTGAAATCCTAGTAGAAATCTGTTATCGAAAATTGTTTGATATAAAACGTCAACAAAAGTAATTTTTCTGAAGAGTAGATACCGCGTGTCCAAATGGCGGCTCGCATTCGCATCCCCTGCTTTGTACATGTACCCAGGTCACGGTCTGTCTACGTGACGAACAGTCAGGGTCAGAGGACAGCGCAACCTGTCTGCTGCCATGCCGTAATATATGCGTGACGTGTGCACAACAACAGGCCCACGTTGGAACCATTGGATTACGGAAGAAATATTCATACCAGGACTGAAGCAATGTGGTCATTTCTATGTTTGTACCGGGTAAGTACCGGACATTTTTCAACACGGAGCTAGCGGAGATTACAACAAATTTGTCCAAAGGTAAGTAGTGATGTGGTCGACATGCCTTATGTCGACATAATGTCGACGTCGGCACGTATGTCGACATGTCGACATCAAAAAATCAATCGATCGAAAAAAAATTTTTTTTTTTTTTTTTTTTTAGTTTTCAAAAAATATTTTTGGCCAGAAAAGCAAGTTATAGGCCAAACTGACTTGTTATTCAAGGTTGGAAACCAGAGAAATACTGCTACTAAAAAAAAAAAAAATGCCAATTTTTTTTACAAAGTTGGATGAACTTGTACATTTTGATTACCTTTGCTTCTATTGAACAGTCAGGGACACATTGAATTAGTATGCATTGCTAGCTGTTCAATAGAAACAAAAGTAATTAAAATGTACAACTTTTTCCAACTTTGTAAAAAAAAATTGGCATTACACAGCCGTGACGTTAGTCACGGCTGTGTCTTTTTTCTTACAGGTTCTTCTTTCTTTCTTTCTTCTTTCTTCTTTCTTCTTTCTTCTTTCTGTCAACCATTACATTTGCTCTAGCACTCACATGCTTACATAGATTTTGACCTAACTTGGTCACAATGATCATTGACCGTGCCCCTACATGTCACATGAAACTTGTGGGGTCAAAGGTCACACAGGGTCATAGGGGTCAAAAACGTGATTTCGACTCAAAATGCATCTTCTCCTACAAATTACGTAGAACAGTGACGCCACTTGCACACATGCATTGTAATTACCAAGTGTCTATAAGGTGTACACAGATTTGGGGTCAAAGGTCATTAAGGGGTCACTTCGGTATAAAACGGAATACCTTCAAAATTTGTTATTATCTAAGGAAAACATAGGACAATAATGGTATGTTCACATATGAGTTGCAGTTATCCAATGTATATGTGGTATTTTTTTTTATTTGGGGTCAAAGGTCATTAAGGGGTCACTTCCGGTATAAACGAAATACCTTTAAAATGCATCTTCTCCCACTAATTACGTGCAGGACAGTGACACCACTTGCACACATGCATTGTTATTACCCAGTGTCAATGTGGTGTACACAGATTTGGGGTCAAAGGTCATTAAGGGGTCACTTCCGGTATAAATTGAAATATTTTCAAAAATTTTTATTAGCTAAGAAAAACATAGGAGAGTGATGGTATGTTCACACATGAATTGTGTTTTCCCAATGTATATATGGTTTTTTTTTTATTTGGGGTCATAGGTCATTAAGGGGTCATTTCGGTTTGAGACAAAAACTTTCAAAATGCCCTTCTGCCACAAATAACATGGCAAAGTGATGCCACGTACACACATACATTGACATTAGCCAATGTCTATGGGGTTTTCATATATTTTGTGGTCAAATGTCATTAAGGGGTAACAACACGGCTGTGTTCGTGGTCTTAGACCACAGCTAAGTCTAGTTTTTTTTTTTGAGTAGCAGTATTTCTCTGGTTTCCAACCTTGAATAACAAGTCAGTTTGGGCCTATAACTTGATTTTCTGGCCAAAAATATTTTTGGAAAATTAAAAATTTTTTTTTTTTTTTTTTTTTTTTTTAGAATTTTTTTTTTATGTCGACACACTGTCGGCGTCGGTATCTGAATTATATCGACATGTCGACAATAAAAAACGGTGCCGACCACATCACTAAAGGTAAGCAAAGGGTTGGGATCGCATTTTTAACTTTGATAGGTATAATACAAAAAAAAATTGACCTTTTTTGATTCTCATCAAAGTAATCTCATATTAAAGAGCTAAATGTAAGAAAACTGATGAGGCATAAATGAATGTCATACGACATGTGGTTGCGGAGATATGCTAATTTGAATGGCTCAATTTTTCAGCCAATATCCTGTACAAACTTTTTGTGCATGCACATATTAAAATGCTTATAGGCCTATACTGTGCATTGTGAGTACACAATTTTAAGAAACAAGCACTGTCTTGCTATTTACTGGTACTGAACTGTAAATGTAATCCTAGATTGATTGAATTTGTATTGATGTGAACATAAGGGCCTATCATTTTCTTTGGAAGGGGGGGTCCCAAATATACAGGGGGGGTGGGTCATAATTTTTGGAAAGAAAAGTAGGGGGGGTCAATTCATAAAATTTTTGATGACCAAAATGTAGGGAGTTGCAAGATGACCACAGATAGTGTATTTCAAAAAGACTGAATACAATTTTAGCCTCTTCAGGGGTACATGTAAGGTGTATCAGTGGATGGTGGGGGTGGGGGTCATAAAATTTTGTTGCCGTGATAGCGGTGTCGCAATTTTATTGATGCTGACTTTTTGTAAATTTGGGAGCCCATGAAAATGATAGCCCCTAATATACAAATGAACATGTATGAGTAACATTTTGTTTTACCTAGCCGGGACACCGGCTAGGTCTTGTGATGCTATCGGATCTTTCTTCTTTCTGGCAACACGTGCGTGACTTGCCACGTTTCGCCCTAGCTCTGTTATGCTTTGACAGTTTTTGACCATACTTGGTCACAAACACCACTGACCATGTCCCCACATGTGACATGACATTGAACTCCATTTGACCTTTGACCTGCTCACAATGGCAAAAATGTGATTTTTACTCTAAAATGCTTCTTCTTCCACAAATAACATGTGATGGTGACATGCTTAGGTCATGTGACTTGACTTTGGTCGGTGTCTATAATTTATTCACAGAATTTGGGTCAAAGGTCATTAAGGGGTCATTTCTGGTCTGAGAGCTAAAAATATTCAAAAAATCACTGGTTTTACAAATTACATAGCAGAGTGCTGTCATTAGCACACATGCATTGCTACTAACCAGGGTCTTTGGGGTGTCTACAGTTTTGGGGTCAAAGGTCATTAAGGGGACGCATCCGGCCAAAACCCAAAAATCATCAAATATGTTCATTTTTTTATATCTCAAAACGTAACCAGACCAGAGTGATATAAACTTCATATATGCATTAGTGTTACCCGATGTATGCACAGTATTTTTATTTTTTTTGGTCAAAGGTCATTTAGACGCGTCATTTCCGGTTTTAAGCTAAATAACTTCAAGAATTTTTATCTCCATAACTAAACATAGTAGATTTTTTAAATTTAAACTGTAACATTGCATTTTCTTAGTGTATATGGGGTTTTATTTATATTGGGGTCAAAGGTCATTAAGGAGGTCAAAACGTCAAATTTGCAAAAAATGTTTAAAATTACGGAAAAGTAGCTGTATCTCAGCCTATGGAAGACGGATAAAGCCCCTACATGCTACAGTGATGCACCATTAATGGTGTGAGATGTCCATAATAGCCGGTCAAAGGTCAAACTTTAAGTTAAGACTGGCATTTTCGGCCCCGGCTAGGTCCAGATCTGTAACCAGATCTAGTTATTTCTGTTTTCTGATGCAGATTCCAGCTTTGACAGAGGATGGAAACCAGGGACTGTCTTTTGGAATTTGCAGGAGAGCATTAAATGGCTCTTCTAGAGCCTTTAAGAGCTGTTTAGAACATTTACAATAAAATGTAATGAGAGAATGGTCAACTAAGGAAAGCTAAAAATCACTCTCCTATATCCGATTTAAGGAGAGCAGTAGAGAGCGATTGCTCTCGCTCTCCTCAAAAGGCAGTCCCTGGGAAACCACAGTGAGGGTCAACAGCAAATTATGCAAAAATAAAGAAAAACTTATTCAAAAAGATGAAATTTGTGTTGAAGTGTCTTATTATTTTTTTTTGTCATTGAAAAACTCACCGTTTTGATACTACCCACCCGAGTACACCTTTTCACTGATACAAGGGGAGGGGGGGGGGTAATTTGTTGCGGGGGCACCCTTTAAAATGTTTAATTATTATAAGCACTAGCTGATGCATTGACACCCCTCCCCAGGAAAATGTTTTTGAGCAGGCACCCTTTGGAGCACTGGCTGGCGCATGCTCCCTATTCCGAAGATCATTGCGGAAACTCGAGGGCCAGTTCACTTGATCATCAGAATGGGGTCACTCCTGCTCAAATATGAACCCCCACCCCTTCCCCCAGCTTAAGTTTTGTCTTTGAGCAGGCACCCTTTGGAGCACTGGCTGGCGCATGCTCCCTATTCCGAAGATCATTGCGGAAACTCAAGGGCCAGTTCACTTGATCATCAGAATGGGGTCACTCCTGCTCAAGTATGAGCCCCCCCCTTCCCCCAGCTTAAGTTTTGTCTTTGAGCAGGCACCCTTTGGAGCACTGGCTGGCGCATGCTCCCTATTCCAAAGATCATTGCGGAGAACTCGAGGGCCAGTTCACTTGATCATCAGAATGGGGTCACTCCTGCTCAAGTTACCCCCCCATGACGTAGCGTCATAGGAGTACGTCCCCCCCCCATATCAATTTGAAAATTTAGAAAATCAAATAGGAAAATGGCCAAAAACGGCATGTGTCCCCCGGCCATCATGCATCCGATGTGCCCACAGTCATTCATGCATCTATCATAGCAAAAATCTGCTAGCGCTATGTATGATGGGATAGGAATAGAAAAGGTCCAAACTTGCTTCTTCCCCCGACTCATAGTCGGCACAGAATGAGAATCTATCCCAGCATCCACAGCATGAGCCCATACGCAAACCATGTGGGTTAAACATGTTCACTCACTGGCAAAAGTCGCCGAATTCGTACTACACACAGTCCCCAGTTCACTCACTTTTTGCGCAAGGCATCCATCCAATCTCATCAAACCAAACATTTTATGTACAAAAACCTACCTATATTTGCCGCGTGCTCCATTTAACTTACCGCTCAACTCCGTTATTTAGATATTTGGAGAGTAATTTCCGAAAAAAAAATTAGATCGAAATCGTCACTTTCAAACCCACTAGAAAGTCGCCAAAATTTGCTGCGACCACGTGCGAATCATCTGACCTCTTCCGGGTTATGATCAAGTTCAACCTTTTGACTTGACCTTGTAAGCTTTGGAACTGTTTTTTAACTCGATCTAATTGCCCCCAAAATTTTTTTCAAAAACATCGCCGTAAAATTTACTACCGGTAATGAATTTTCAAAATGGCGCCGGGTGCGCGATTTCCCTATGCTGAGAGAGGCTGAATATTGCGCATGCTCAGGTAAGGAATGCTCACATACCTAACTTTGACCAAACTGTTAAGGCACGCTAAAACTAGTAAAAGTAGACCATTTCGGGGGCTGTATTTGGTGTACATGTGATGTTTTGAACAGAGTAAAAAACGACCATTTATTCGCTATTGCTGATATATACTCGCCGAATCATGTACCAATACACAAGGTATTGGTACATGAGATCAGGTATAGCCTTGTTCTAAAGTACAACGGGGTCTACTAAAAAGGGCAATTAGCTTCTCAAAACATACAATTACAATTTATAATATAGCATCTGTCAAAGGCATTAATTTTGCCCGTCCCAGGAGCAAACTGGCCGTCTAAAATGACGGCCAGACGGGTGGCTAGCTAAGACCCTGACCCTTAATATACGTACATGTACATGTACATGATTACAAATACATGACATTGACACATCCATGATGATGTCATGCATGATGGACGTGTGTGGAAGTAAGCTTAATTTTGTTCTGGCCTTAATCGAGGTGGTATGTAAATTTACGATTATCTATAAACTAACAAAATACTTACTTAATAACTACGCAAACCACTTATCACCTCCTTTTCCCGTTAGCATCTCAAAATCTAGACTAAAAGTGGGTGTGTTACGTGTAAAACCTGCACCTGTGGTTGTGTTGTGCAGTTGGCACTTGTGACTCTCCAGGGGGCACACCACTAAATCAATGCGCCATTTGTGTAACCCTAATGAGTTCCGGTAAAAAACAGAAACTTTTTGAGGTATTTTGGGCTGGTCTGTAGACTTATTAATCAGAAAGAGTGGCGAATTATAGCTTAAATAAAAGTGTAAAGCCTATACATAAATTTGAGTCGCCAAAAAAGTCGCATTTTTATAATTATTGAGAAAATAGGTCCGCGAATTAAAAAATGGCAGAATCGGGTTTGCAGTCTTGAGAGCATGTCAAAAACAGTGAGGGCGCTGTTCGCGGCCTCCTAGCGGGAAAACGAGATGGAAGAACCCCCATACATAGAAACATATGTTAAACTTTCATCGATTTGCAATCGACTGGTCATCATAAAATATTTTAAAACGAGCCCAAAAGGCCTCAAAATGAGCAAAGAAAACCGGTGTTTTTACACGTGTTTCAATGGGAAGATTATTTAGTGGTGTGCGCCCTCCAGAGGGCGATCTTTAGTCCACAAGCTGTGTTTAGCAAGCATAGGGTTGGGCAATTCATTGCGAGACGAAACCAGATCGAGTCAGTAGAACTAGAAAAATAAACCTATTAAAGTATTATCTCATTGTCCAATCCAAGATAGGTTTGGACCAAGTTACCCCACAAAAGCATATGCATGTAGAATAGATCGGTTTAGATCACTTAGGGAGTGTTCATAAATACTTTGGTGAGGGGTTGGTGTTTTTTTTGGGGGGGGGGGGTCTATTAAAAAAGAGGGGATTTTTGCGACGGAACTTTTCAATTTGGATGTATCATGTAGGCCTATATAACTCCAATGAGTAATAACTCCAAAATGGTCATTTTTAGCTGAGTGAATAACATATTTGGTTTCCTTTTTAACTGAATGTTTTTTAGGACGTGAAGGGGGATCAAAAACTATCCTATATTAAGAAACTGAAAATTTAATATTTCCGAGTTTCGACTGATTTTGCTTGATGATTGTCAAAATCATAAATATTTGCACTATGGGCACGTTGTTTTCAAATTGGTCAAAATAAGGCCAAAATAATAAAATACACATAAATCTCACCGAATTTTGGAGATTTTCAAATATTTTTGTTTTTTTCTTATTTGCTCCCTTACTTTGTTTTGGAAACATTTATTTGGTTGTGAAGGCCAACAGAAGTTCTTGCATCATTTATAAACACATTGCAAGCTCTTTCTTCAAGCTAGGGGTATATGGCTTCAGAGAAATAAGAACAAAAATATTAGGGCGGGCCTCCCTGTTTTATGATCAAAAATTTGGTCTATGACTCTGAGCACAGAATTGTAATCAACTTTCTTATAATTATTATTTTTGAAGTTTTATATTCATAGATGTATTTCTAAATTTCAAAAGGCTTCTCCCAGTTTCCAAGCTTTTATGAACTTTGTGAGAATGAAACTTAAAGCCATATTATAACATTTCTTTAAAAATAGATTAGTATTTATTTTCCATAAAATGTTAGCTTTTACTGTCAGATATGTCCCCTTTTAATTTTGAGCCGAACAGTAAAGAAGTAGTAAAAGTGCGTCGGTAGATGGGAAGGGGAATGTTTTTATTTGGTAGTGAAATGAAATTTTGAACAGTTACTGTGCAACTTTTTACCAATAGCACACACATTGTAGTCACAGATTTGAGACGGTATACATGGTAGCTCATGGTATATGCTAATTAGTACCTGATTTGCTAAATTGTTGAAATTATTTAATAAAAAATTATGAACATCTGTTTGCTTTTAATTTAAAAACATGGACTAATTTTGATTTTGATTCATTTATTTACATATAATTATTTCAGAAATAATTGCCTACCCAGTATTATACCAAGTAGGCATATTAATATTTTTAATGTTTATCAGTATTTCCTGGCATATGATATTGGTAAGTTCCCATTTTTTGCCACGGCAGTGGCTATAATACGGAATTTCCACCTAAAAAATAGCCCAATTGGGTGCTATGTGGGTCTCTTATCTTTTAATTACTTTATTTATTACACCCAATGTTGGTGGAATTCATGTCTTTAATTTGGGCTCATACTGCTATTGAATTATAATGTTGCCAGATTATCATGGGAATTAGCTTAATTTGCTTATGCATGAAATTGTATTCATGTTAGTTGACAAAGCTTGGCTCCTTTGTACCTATATGCTTCGTCCTGAGTTCTATTCAACCACATGCATGCACTCCATGGGATTCACTGACTATTGGGTTAAATCTTATCAGTCTAATGCATGATGACCTTGTTTAAAATGAATTTACTATCATTTTAGGCAGTAAATGGCCGACCTTGAAGTTTTTTTACCTATATTTTCCAACAATATTAATAGTTTGTATTATTTTTTATTTAAAGCCATATTATAACATTTTCAAACAAAATAGATTAGCATTTCTTTGCCATAAAATGTTAGCTTTTACTGTTAGATATATCCCTTTTATTTTTGAGCCGAACAACTACGGCAAAGCAAAGAAAATTGGAATTTATTACCAGCGCACATGTCGCCAATACGTACCACTCCTTCGGTCATGTTGTGGTACGACCCTTTGTTGTGTATTATCACGGTCCCGCACGCCGTGTAGGGGAGAGCGGGGAGTGTTCGCCCTAGGGGCATGTTCGCCCACCCCTTGTTTCTCAGCACTACGCACTACAAATATTACTGTATCCAAATGCTTGTTAAATTACTCGCGCATGCTCCAGCCGCTTGACCAATCACAGTCGACTCAGCGAGTTTCTGCCGATGTTTGCCGAATGACCAGCCGAACTTTTAATCTTCGTGTATTCGGCACGGGGATTTTAGAAAGGTCTTTGAGGGTTGAATAATGTTTTGAATCTGACAACTTTCTACTCCCATTTAGACAAAATGGCAATCTACACGAAGTTTTTTAAACCTTGAAAATCGGTGAAGAGATAAGGAAAAGAGTGACATTTTTCAGGGCACATGTTTTTGATCAACGGAATTTTTAGGCAAGTTGACAATTCTGAAACATTTTGATGTATAAATTTCATCGCAAGATTCACAATTTCTTGGATTTTTCGATGAATACTTTGATTTTTTGCATCATCGGAAAACTACACAGTATAACACTGTGCTAGTTTTAACGTGTTACATTTTCGATTTTTGTGTTACATTTAGGCCAAAGTTGGACCAAATTTGAGTAATATTTCGGATTTTCCCGTTTCTACTGCACGGAAGATCATAAGGCCGAATAAAAATAAAACATGTTTCTCGTCCCCTTCCGCTTCCTTTTCAAATTTATTTTCAGTTTTTTAAAATTCAGTCAAAACTTTTGAAGAAAGATGTCTTGGAAGTTTAGATGTTTTCTATAGCATTGCTAATATGCAAGAAACAATTCTGGATGGTTCTGTGATCACTAGCGGGGCGTACCTACCAGAACAATAAAATAAAAAAAGGGCCTCAAGCCCCTCTTCCTCCTTTTTAAACCCGGACGAGAAACATGTTTTTATTTTTACTCGGCCAAATCATCCTCCAGACACGCTCCAGATAATATGCAAATGCATGGAGTACAATACCACTCACCTGTTTAACTGGTATTGATCAAAGTAATTCTTTGTACTCCATGCATTAGCATATCTTATGGAGCGTGTCTGAGGATGATTTGATTCACGGCAGGAAGTGCAGGGCAGCATGAGTGAACACGGGTCACTGAATTAGCATAAAGGTCACACAAAACAGCTTCCGCGCAAGCGTGGTAACCTCACAGTGAAAAGTTTGACCTTACAAAGCTGTCGAGTATTTAGATACAGCAGTATAGTGTGTAAGTTCGTAGTGCTACGGCTATCAGGGAATTTGGTGATGGTAAAATTAGGTGACATAGGTCATTATAAACTTCTCATATTAGCTACGCGACATATAGGGACGTGTTCATCGAACTGCAGCCAAAACAAAAAAATTACACCAAAACGTAATTTTTTCTTGCATTCATAATGTTGTATTATCATTGATACATAAATACAGATGGTTTTAATGGAAATCTGTATTGGGAACATATGGGATTTGTCAAAGATTTAATGCAGTTATAATCTCCTTATTCGATTTGTGTTTTGCATACCCTGAAGAAAATACAAAAATGTGCACAAGGGGCTCGTTCGCCCTTTTGAGGATGGGGCATGTTCGCCCTATATCTTCCCCGGGCGGACTTACCCCAAACTGGAGGGCGAACCTGCCCCATCAGCGTATTATGCAAAATATTGATAATTAAACCATTAAACAAGGTAAAACTACTGAAAAACATGTTGTTTTAAAGTTATGTGATATCAGTATTACTCATACCACAGTTTATGTCCTAATCCATTTCTCCCCGAAAGTGTAAACATGATACGTTTAAGCTCACTTTAGACCCCTACATTTTACCCTGACCCGACCCCTGCAACAAATTTAGTGACTCCTCAGAAGAGAATGAATGCCCTGTATACTCTTGCTAAATGTTTGCATTGAATATGTTATTGTTATGCAATGTTTAAACCTTTTTTGTGATTAGGGTGAACTTACCCCACCATATGGGCGAACCTGCCCCAATATGGGGCAAGTTCGCCACTTTGCAAAACTTTTTGTTTGCTCTATCCTGTTGCTATTGTAAGGCCTATAGGTCTGGGATTGTGGCCGTATATAGCTAAGACATAGGGCTTTCACATGGGCTAATCAGGTCATCCCTAACCTTAAAATTGACATCGCTAGGCTGGTCAGAAAAAAATAGGGCGAACACTCCCCGCTCTCCCCTACGTACTGTGTGTTATGAACATCGTATGCGTTCGACTAATAATTCCATCGTAATAATAAAGCGCCGGTTCCGACGTTTTATTCAAAATCTCGGATTTTGACAAAACTACAGCACCTAGAGTCTTGATTTTTGCAGGGTATTGGTTTAATAAAGTACAATTTAATCGTGTAAAAAAGGAATTTTAAAAATTCAGTGAGGGCGTCTTCCTCAGCAAATGTTATAATATGGCTTAATGGCTTTATGTTGCACAAAATAATCAGGTTGAATCACAGTTGAATTAAGGTGTAAAAAAGATTATGTACAGTATTCCAGGCGCGTATAGAAAAGCAGAAATGAGAAATGTATTATCTCAGCTTATCTCGATTGATATCAAATCATGTCTCAAAACTATTAAATCCACACCATTAAAGATTTCAAATTATGAGCTCAGTAAAATTTTTCAAGTTTTGGGTAGAAATTGAACAAAATATTTTTGTTGTTGAAATTTCAGCTTCTTATACCATTGTTTACTGTGTGATATTTATTTCTGCGTCAAAGTTCAACGTAACTGAATCATTGCCACATGTTAATTAAATATGAAAAGATACATCACTTTCAAATAGTAACAGTTATTTAAAGAGATATCATCATGGTTCTACTTTATATGATGTCCACTTTTTTGTGGGTGGGCAAATAATTTACTGGGTGGGCATTTTTTGGGTAATGGGCAAGTTGAATTTTTTGGGCAATGGGCAAGTTGAATTTACTGGGTGGGCAAAATAATTTACTAGGTGGGCAAAAGGGCAGGATGGCAAATGCCCACCTAGTTAACCTCAGGCTGTTATTTACCTCTCTGTTTGACCTTAATGAGGATCGAAGTCACTTTGCCTGCCAATCTGCTTTTGCATTTCTTCTTTTTTAAACGGTTTTTTTTGTCGTTTTACATCTCATGAAAATAACATGGGAAACTTATCCCTTCGTCTGTGTCATTGTTTGTTTGTTTTATTATTTTTTGTGGGTGGGCAAATAATTTACTGGGTGGGCATTATTGGGCAATGGGCAAGTTGAATTTTTGGGGCAATGGGCAAGTTGAATTTACTGGGTGGGCAAAATAATTTACTAGGTGGGCAAAAGGGCAGGATGGCAAATGCCCACCTAGTTAACCTCAGGCTGTTATTTACCTCTCTGTTTGACCTTAATGAGGATCGAAGTCACTTTGCCTGCCAATCTGCTTTTGCATTTTTAGTTCTTCTTTTTTAAACGATTTTTTTTCTCGTTTTGCATCTGATGAAAATAACATGGGAAACTGTCCCTTCGACTGTGTCATAGTTTGTTTGTGTGTTTTATTCTTTTTGGTGTTAAGAAATAATATAGCCTATATATCGTAAAATCAGCCATCTTTTATATATTGACATTTGTTAATAAATCATAGACAGTAACACCATGGCTGTCGAAAGATTAAAAAAATGATATCAATGTTTTATTTGTGCAATTTGTTTTTGTAAAAGGTGATCTTTTGTGATTGTTTTTTAATGATTGCTTTGTAATTCTTTTTTTTGTGTGATTTCTTGAAAAATAAAAAACACTGAAATAAATTAAAAAAAACAAAAAACGAAATGCATGTCACAGGGGAAATTGCCCAAAGTTGCCCAAAATTGACAAAAAAATCGCAAAAGTGTGCTAAGGGGCTGTGCAATAATTATGAGCCCTGGGGAGGGTAAAATGGGGGGAGGGCAAGACATTTTTGGCAAGCCGAAAGGGGGGAGCAATTTTGGCAAGCCGAGAGGGGGGGGCAAGCGATTTTTGGCACGCATTCATGGGGCGCCTTTTTAATAAAACGCTCTAAAATGGCTTAGGAAAACAGTACGGAAACGCTTAAATATGCAAATTTTCCTGCTCGCTACACTCGCAATGCAACATAGGCTAATTATTGCACAGCCCCTAAAATGCGCAAAGGTGTTAATTTTTTTTGTGCAACTTTGCATTAATCTCGAGTAACTTTGTGCAATTTTATGCAACTTTAGTAAAGTTTTGGGCAACTTTGAGCAACTTACTTTGCAAAATGTTTAAACAACTTTGGGCAACTTTGCAAAACAATTTTGGGCAACTGTGACATGGGGCCTACTGCACGAGCTGCTGTTTTATATGGGGGAGCTTCACCACGAAAACCGGATCAACTTGCCCATCACTAGATAGGTGACGAGCTATATTTAGCAAAAGAATCGCCACGCGCACGCCACTCAAAAAAGTTATTTTCTGAAAGCGTTTATGCTTCTTCGATCATTTTGAGCAGTTTAACGGGTCAGTTTTACTCTTCTGGATACAATTATGTAATTGACACTGTACTCTATCAAATATTAGTGACTTCAGGTTCATTACTAAACAAGCGATAGCTTGTGATACGAAAGTTAGAACGTGGAACTGGAAGTATATAGGTATGCTAGGTGAATTCAAATTTGCCATCAAACTGCATCATTTCATATATCAAATTAAAGCCCTTGAGTAAACAAAGCCAAAACTGAAAACCATTTTTTCATATTACTTTCCGTAGCAAAGTTACATCTTGTCAAAGATTGACTTTCATCAAAAAGTTTCAGCTAGCAAAATTCCCCAAAACGGCATTTCGGGGGTGTTTCTAGATCTTAAGTCTCATTATGATAGCAGCTTTTTTTTAATGGTACTGCTATCCAAATCTCTCTAAAATTCCATGTGTGTGTGACTTATCACCATAAAAAATCACATATTTGGGTCAAGTGAAGTATAGAAAACATATGATATTTATGTAGGTTTCTTTCTTCGGGCACTTGTTTTAAATTTCTATGTAAAAATGCATTGACATTGTCGGCGAATTTGGCTGACTAGCAAATGTGTTTTAAGGTTTGCCTGGGTTACCAAAAGTATACTATAGGTATGACAGGGAAATCTCAAACACATTTGCTAGTCAGTCAAAATGGCCTAAACCGGCAATACAAATTTACATTGAAATTTAAAAGAAGCTTTTTAAGAAGGAAACCTTCCTAAATATGTTGTCTATACTTCACTTGACCCAAATATATGATTTTTTTTTGGGTTTTGAGATACTCGCACATGGAATTTCAGAGAGATTTTGATAGCAGTTCCATTAAAAAGGTGCTATCGTCATGAGACTAAGATCTAGAAACACCCCCGTAATGCTGTTTTGGGGAATTTTGCTAGCAGAATCTTTTTGATGAAAGTCAATCTTTGACAAGATGTAACTTTGCTACGGAAAGTGCTATGACAAAAAGGTTTTCAGTGTTGACTTTCTTTACTCAAGGGCTTTAATTTGATATATAAAATGATGCAGTTTGATGGCAAATTTGAATTCACCTGGCATACCTATATACTAGACTGCGGAACTCAGTCCTCAATGATAGTAACTTATACAGGGATTGATTTTCTTTACCAGTTAAATGCTACCTAGCTGGTCAATGGCCTGACGGTGTTTTTTAAATGTAAGATATTTTCCCTAATATTAAAACTAATATAATGAATGCAGCAATTAATATTGCCTATTGTTTAAAATACACTCAAAGTGTATGACGGATAATGTACTCGTGCAAATGCATTCGGCAAGATAATTGCACTTGCCATGGAGTTATTGCATTTAGCTCCACGGCGTGTGCGATTATCTTGACGAATGCATTGCACTCAGTTCATTATCCTTATCTTACTTAGGGATGTTCATAAAATTTTGAAGTTCAATATTTTTAGCTGAAAGTTCTTTCATGTGAAAGAGAATTAAATTACCTAAACAATAAGGGGTCAATCATGTGTCTAGTGCATATACTTTTGAAGTTACAGACAAAAATAGTGTCATCAAATTGCCCAAAATGTTGTGTGTGAAATTGTGACAGCAGGCACATGTACAATGCACACTACTGTATGTGACCCCAGATGACCTCCTATTCTTTACTGTAAGAAAGCTGTTTTGGATGGTCTTGATTTACACACAAATTGCTTTTGAGCTAAATCGAGTGTCGACTTGGTGGAACATGGATTGCACTATGTGATAGTTTATGAATACAGTATCATGCCAGTACCAACATAAGTCAACATCACTTAGGTTTTGGTTGTCAAAATTAATTTTTAGTAATTTTTTCCATTGAGCCCCACAGTAAAGCCATTTTTGGACCGTACAGGCACATTCCACTTCCCTATGGACGAATAGCGCCACCTATAGTGTGTGATGCGAGCCTGACTATCTTACTCCAGGCATACTGTGCACTGTAGGGGTAGTGTTTGAGCAGAATGCCCACCATGCCCACTAGGCACAAATCCTCCCTAGCTCATGATGTAGCCAGCGCCAAGTCCTACACAAAAAATCTGACCTGACTAAAAATTTGAGGAGTCCAGTTCTACCACTGATTATAAATGGGTCCTATGATGAAGAGCATGAATAGAGACAAAGTAAGGAGAAAGTCTTGATCAAGGCTAGGCCATGATGTGCTAGCTAGCTCGTGTACCATGCACCGATTGATACTGCACACCTGCTAAGGCCAAGGTTATCATGATGTTTATAAAATACTTGCTACAAATTTATGGGAAAACAACACTTTTTGTCATGCTTTCTTCTGAACATTTCAAGATTTTTATGCAATGCATTTTATGTTAAGCTTACTCTGTAACATTGGTACACATTTTTATGGTTGTCCCTCGGACAACTGCCGTCAGCATTTTGGGTTGTCCGACGTTCATTGTGGTTGTCCCGGACAACCACTTATTTTGAACGCTGCTCTCAGCCACTCCCCGGCCCCCCGGGGCAAATATCCGATGCAAACCCCGGGTATTCCTCGGCCCAAGTTCCCGGCCCTGAGCATCGGATATAGGCCTGGATCTACAATGTATTATGGTTTTAATATCGCGGTAATCTTGTCATGTGGGCTCAAATTTCGGCAGGTATGTCTTCAATGGACTGCCGAACTCTGGACATGCTGGCTGGATTCAAACGCTTCAAAGGCCTACATGTGTGGTCCATTGCCTTGTTGCGGAACATCTAAAAACGATAACAAAATTAGGCTACCTAGATTCTCGTCACTAACGCAGAGCAGCGTAATTCTTTCCTTTCCTTCCTATATAGCCTATATATAGGTGTAGGCCTGGGCCTACTTGCTTTACTGTTTGAGTATCAACGCTTCAACGTGCACAGTTTACATATAGGCATGGAATCAGATAATTTGATATACCGGTACCCCTTTATTTTGCCACAGTTTTGGGGCAGGCATACATTTCAGTGATTTTGGTGTATCAATGCTTGGGTTTTCAGTGGAGACTGTGAAAGGCAAAAATGCTGCTTAGGCCTAATCCGACACGGCGCAAGTCCGATTATGAACACACGTAAAGTAAGTTAGAAGGAAACTAGATCCATGTTTCAGATTCGGACTATGAGTGTTTTTCATATTCGAACTATATTGACGTGCGTCTCACATTCAGGAGTGAAATGTCAGACTGTTACAGGCCTACTGTGTCCACTTTCGGATTAAGGTCTATTATGTCTAGCGACCCTTTTTCGGACGAGCACACCTTCAAAGGAATTTTACGTTGCATATATCAATGTCGGACCCCAGTCACCTGACTTTCCCACTTTTCGTGTATTTTTCATGCTTTACAGTGGCAGGGGGAACGGGACAAGAGGGGGATCCCTGTGTGCCATCACTATATGCATGCTTGTTTTAAATATATTACGGAGCATGAATGGCGGGTCGGAAAATTCCGGGAATAATCCAGGAATATCGTATTGATATAGGGCCTACATGTAGGTCGATCTGATTAAAACATCAAAGATATGAAAGAAACAGATCACTGCATTTACATCTGTCCAGGATACGGGAGTGGCGAATGTTCGATCTTTGCATAAACCTTTTATGCATATAATATTATAGGCCTACATGTATATATTATGATTTTTTTGATGTCAATCCAAAATGCAACTTCAATTATAATGAGGCTATTCTGTAAAGGCCCATACCCCATCCAAATAGGCCTACCTTGTATTTTGTTTAAAATCAAATGACCATCTATCGAACTTTTGGGGCACAAGTTATTAATATTTTGTTTCACGAGGTTGCCATTTTGGATATTATTTAAAACATCCTTTTACGATTTGTGATTAATGATATTGTTAAACGCTTCAACATGAAAATATAATATAGTTTTGAAAAACTGTATATTAACACAAGACATTGAATTCAATATCATACACCTATAATTATTTTTTAAAGAAGAAAAATACAGCTCCAGAATTTATAAAGAACATAATACACTACTAAGTATTATGGCCATGTAGCAGATGTCACAAAATTATCATGGATTCTTTTATTATCACAGTCAGTTTTGTTTTTGAGTGTAGTAGACCTAATAATTTAAAACTTTACTCCCGGCGGGTGGTTAAAAAATAAAAACCAATAGGCCTACATTTGGCATAAGCGTACATAGCAGGCTCTCGTTTGCACATGTATGCATGTCAAGAAGCCAGTGTGGTATGGTTAAACGTGCTAACTTTAGAGCCCCGTCAAATAGCAGATACATGGCCTACTGCAAAATTTGGAAACAACAGCCAAGATTTTGTTTTTGGAATGGATTTATATGAACAGTAACATTAATGTGGCGAATTGATGAATGTTTTCAGTCATCCAGTTAAGTTGTAGTATATGAAGTTAGGAATTAAATTAATTAATAAGTCCAGTATTTTAATTTCATTCCTAACTTCATTAATGTCACACGGTGGCGACTCACTGGATTATTAATATCCACGGCTCTAGTACGGCCAAGTGATAGGATTCCCCGGCCCATAAATGCGGGCATCCTTACTAGCAAACCACGGCTATGTTCACAGCCCATTTTACTGGTTGGAAAACCCCAGGTAAATTACGACATAATCCTGGGTAAAGTCCCAGCCCAATTTCCCGGGGTTTTGGCCGACGCAAGTCTTATACCAATCCCGCCAACACCGGCTCCCCGGGACACATTTTGAGTCGTATCCCGGGTCACATGATGTCAAGTCCGGACCATCCCCGGGTCCCCAGGGGCCGGGGTTGCATTTGATATGTGTATTATTAAAGGAAGATTAAAGACTATTCCCCAGATAGAAAGAGCAGAGTCTGTTAACCTTCAAATAATCGGTTGGCTCATTCTAGCGCAAGTGTACATTGTAAAATGCCATAGAGATATACAGTAAGATTAATGTTGTTTACTTACATAATACCGGTACATACAATTCACAAGTAAATAACATCGATACTGCCAACATATTTGATAAAATCAGGCAGAATCTCCTCTTGATGGACAAGTAGAATATGTCAAATTTGTGTTTATTTGCGTAACAATCATACCTTCATTTTTGAGGAGCTCAATTGCACCAGAGCTCCTACAGCTCGACTGAACAACATTTCAGGAGTATGATTTACTGAGCTCCTCACTACAGGTATTAAAAGATTGAGCTCCTTGTTGAGCACCTAAGTAAACTCAGGAGAATAATTAACAGAGCTCCTGCAATTTTCAAAAATTAAGGCCTGAACAATGCTTTCAATTTGTTTACCTTGTTTGTTTACAAGTAAACAAATTCAACTTTATGTCATGTGTACTGTTTCATCATCCCAAAATAAGAATGCAATATTCAGGTAACCCTGTATGAAATTCACATTCCCTGTGTGGAAGATTAAGGTCATGTCTTCTATGGGGGGGGGGGGGCATGGATTCCAACTGGAATAGCATATTGTTTAATAGTAAACAAAAGTTACATTTCATTACCCAGTAAACAAAAAATTCAATTACTACCTGCCATAGCAGTATCTGGATGAATTAGTGAATGGGCTATTCCAGTTGAAATCAACTACCCCTGTGGAAGATTTTGGAAATATCTTCCACAGGGGGTGTATGTTTTTCAATTGTAATTGGTCAGAGTTAATCATTTTGAAACCCATACTCCCCCCGTATTATGGCTTTACCTATGTCTTCCACATCTGGAGTGAGTATTTCAAATGGAAGTTACCCAATTGTCTATTCTAGTCAAACGTATACTCGCTCTGTGGAAGACTTTAGCTAAATCTTCCACAGGGGTAGTATGGATTTCAAATGGAATAGCCCAATTTACTCTTACTTTACTTTTTTTTTTTTGCAGAATCTGGCCGGAGCAGACGTATCAGAATTTTCAGTATTCTGTAATTAATCCAAAAGTTATATTAACTCATCACCTCCAAAGGATTCCCACCTACCCAACGCAGGGTGAACACCCCTGTGATAGGCCTAGGATTCTCACCTACCAAACACAGTGTGGGCACCCCCGTGATAAGTCTCACATCGTCACCTGACTTCAATCAAGACAAACAGGTATGTTGATACTGTCAATTTGAAAATTTTGAATTTGGGTTTTTGAAGCATTCAACGATTCAAAAACCCGGGCTTTTAAGAAACAGAATCAGAAACTGCTAAAAATCAATAAACATTTTTCAATAGTACTCTTGAAGGATTAAGTTGCATTTATTCTGTGGTGAAACTTTTTATCTCTGTAGGAAAATACACCAGGCACAAAAAGAAACTCATCAGTTATATTCATCCTTGCTGTTCAATAACTTGATAATTTTGGATTATTCTGAAATATACATTTTGTTAATTGGACTTTTGCTTTCTCATTTGACACCCTGTTCGTGAAAAAGGAACAAGAATTGACCAAGATATGCGTCTCTAAAGCCTCAAACCCCAAAATCAAAAGTTGCATTTTCAACGAATTTCAATGGGAACGCATCGTTGTATTGCACACAAGCACCACGGGTGAAACGTGGGTGAAAATAAAGCACACAGTGAAACAGGCACAATTGAACTTTTAAAATTGCAACTTTTCATTTTGGGGTTTGAGAGTTTGGAGGCGCATATCTTGGTCAATTCTTGCTCAATGTTCACGAACAGGGTGTCAAATGAGAAAGAAAAGTCCAATTAACAAAATGTATATTTCAGAATAATCCAAAATTATCAAGTTATTGAACAGCAAGGATGAATATAACTGACGAGTTTCTTTTTGTGCCTGGTGTAGATGGGGTACTCTGCAGACTTTAATACAACTGACTTGTTTCTTCTGCAGAATAAAACGTTGACTTTATATTCCAATATGGTTTGTCTAAGCAGGAGTGGCATGAATTCATTTTAGCTAGGGTACAAGTTATTTTGTGCAATGGGATTATTATTTCTTTGAATTTGATATTGATCAGTTTGTGCAATATGTATTACTTTTCTTAATACCATTTTAATAATTTATATGTATTGTAGGCCTATATAAGTTGCAAATTTATTATTGCTGTAAACAATTACTAATGTGGCCGGTGGGCCATGATGTTATTTTGTTTATAAAATTGAATTGAAAATATGGAGTGGGAGGGAGGGGTGTGTTTGTGGGTATGTGTTTAATAGTACTGTGTGATCAGAGAAAGTTCATTTTGATATCTTCATAACTTTTATCAAACGTCAAAAAAGCCTTTGCTGCTCTATGGGCGGGGGGACCTTTCAAGTTGGGTCAGTCGGTCAGGCAATTTTTTTTAGCAACCAGTGGTTTAGCTAGGAGTTGTGACGCCTGGGGGAGACAGGATAAATCTGTGTCCGAAAATTTGCACAAATACCACTAATTTGATAATAATATAAAATTATTGATCTTTCAAGTTCCAAATGACTGTTTGTACTGAATGTGCGCAAAAGTTTTGACTTTTTCAGAGATACTGAAGGCACATGCCCTTCCTTGCTCTCCCCTACATGTAGATATGCCACTGTTAACAAATGACATTACTCTAAAAAATCACCAAAATCTGTAAATAAATTTTTCTCATATTTTGCACACTTTTTTTTAAGGAAGAGCACCTTCAAACATTTACCCAGCAAATGTCTAAAAGTGGGTATTCTTTATGGCTATGGCTAAGGGTAGCATATATACATGTACTAATACACTTGCTGGCAGAGAAGAACAGCACTAATGACTTGCTTACATTTTTAGAGCAAACACATCAAAAACATGGAAGTGGAGTTCTGAGAGCAAACGCATTGTAAACATGGAAGTGGAGTTCTGATTGGCTGATCCAATGGTCTGATAGTTATAACAAAAACCTATATATTCTGATTGGCTGATGATGCGTTGAAAGTGTTGGCTAGTGCTGGTGCAGAGCAGCGTTCATACAAGATCCGTGCATATGTCGCTCATTAACAGGGCACTCGTCCATCAGAGTAAAAGAGTGCCATACATCTCTGGAAGCTAGTGTAGCTTTAGTTTTATTTGTTGTGTCTTTCAGACAGCATGAAAGCATCTAAGAAGCAGTACAAGTATTGTCAAAGAACATTTATTGCAAGCCTTGAAATAAGCAGACTGGAACCAGGAGCAATTTGTTTTGAACATTGCTCCTAGTTCACTGGGATTTTACAAGAACCAGGAGCAATTTCTGAAGAAACAGGAGCAATTTTCAATATTAAATCCTTTTCTGCATATACAATGCAGCATACCAGCACGACTGCATCAAGTGCAAAACTGTAACCAGGAGCAATTTATTTTAGAAAATTGCTCCTGGTTCATGTGAATTTTCAAAGGACCAGGAGCAATTAGTGGCTTTACAAGGGTAAATTTGCTCCCTGCGCCCGCTTATTTCAAGGCTTGATTTATTGGCAACATTGCTCGATAAAAATCACATGTATGTTCGCAGCCATGAGTCGACTATAAATCCTTATTGGTACAACAATCCAGACTTAAAGCCAAAAGCTGGCTGTGTACAGCGACACAGCGTAAGACACAGCAAAGGGAGTGGTGAAGGACCCTGTGAAGGACATGGCAAATCAACAAGATCTCCACATCTTCTAGACAATGGAAAGGTTGATGATGAGAAATTAATTTCCTCACCTGCATTTCTTTTCGCATGTAGGTATTCCTGCAAGAGATCAATCGTGTAACCATGGCAATGATGTCTTCTGTCAATCAAGCAACATGAAGCAACAGATAATGACACAAGGAGGAAAACCTCATAAAAGTTGCTTCTGCAAGGAGTCTTCCCACCAATCAAGTCATCAGGTACAACATGAAGTGATACATACAAGAGAGAAGCCTCATAAATGTAGGTATTGCATCAAATCATTCAGCCAATTAGGACACAAGAAAGAACACGAACTGATTCATACAGGTGAGAAACCTCATAAATGTAGCTATTGTGACAAATCATTCAGCCATTTGGGAAGCAAGAAGCAACATGAAAAGATTCATACAGGAGAGAAACCTCATCAATGTAGATACTGCAACAAATCATTCAGCCAATTAGGAAGCAAGACACGACATGAACGAATTCATACAGGGCAGAAACCTTATAAATGTAGCTATTGCAACAAATCATTCACTGAGATGAGTAACAAGAAATATCATGAACTGACCCATACAGGAATGAAACCTCATAAATGTAGCTATTGCAACAAATCATTCAGCCAATTAGGAAGCAAGGTACGACATGAAAAGATTCACACAGGAGAGAAACCTCATCAATGTGGCTACTGCAACAAATCATTCAGCCGATTGGATTACAAGGAACAACATGAACTGATACATACAGGAGAGGGGGCTCATAAATGTAGTTATTGTAACAAATTATTCAGCTATGTGGGGCACAGGAAAAACAACATGAAATGACCCATACAGGAGAGAAACCTCATAAATGTAGATACTGCAACAAGTCATTCTGTCAATTAGGAAGCAAGACACGACATGAACTGATTCATACAGGAGACAAACCTCATATATGTAGATACTACAACAAATCATTCAGCCGTTTACAAAGCAAGACACGACATGAATTGATTCACACAGGAGAGAAACCTCATAACTGTAGATACTGCAACAAATCATTCAGCCAATTGGAAAGCAAGAAGAAACATGAACTGACCCATACAGGAGAGAAGGCTCATAAATGTAGTTATTGTAACAAATCGCTCAGGTATTCGGGACACAGGATACGGCATGAACTAATTCATACAGGGCAGAAACCTCATAATCTGTAGCTATTGCAACAAATCATTCAGCCGATTTGGAAACAAGAAACGACATGAACTGACTCATACAGGAGAGAAACCTCATAAATGTAGATACTGCAACAAATCATTCAGCCAATTAGGAAGCAAGAAACGACATGAACTAATTCATACAGGGCAGAAACCTCACAAATGTAGCTATTGCAACAAATCATTCAGCCGATTTGGAAACAAGAAACAACATGAACTGATTCATGCAGGGGAGAATCATTTAACAGATCATTGACCAAGAATCAACATGAACTCGCCCATACAGGAGAGAAACCTCATAACTGTAGCTATTGTCATAAATCATTCAGTAGATTATCACCAATAAACAACATAAACTCACCCACCCATACTGGAGGGAAACCTTGTAACAGAACTAGCTATTGACCCATACAGAAAAGTAAGGCCAAGAAAAAAATTGTTAAGGGTAAATGTGGGTAGGTGGAAAAACTTGTGAGACGTGTCAACTTTGTAAGAAAACTATCTATTTTTGTTCACGCAAGTGAACGTTAATGCCACTTAAACCCACATCTCATATGCACAGTTTATCCCTTGCTTACCCTGTGTCTTGAATAGCTATTGTAACCCACCAACTCTGTGTTAAGAGGCCAGGAAATAATTCCTGATATCTCATACCCTCGCTTGTATGCCTTTTCCTAACCCTGCCCAACATGACAAGAACTATATTTAGCACATCTTATCTTGTAATGAGACAGTGGCTGCCGGGACTTTTTTTAGCTTTTTTCTAAGCATGTTTGCAGCTGCCTACCAGCCATCACATGATCATAATATGCTTTACTGATTGGTGAGCAAGGTTATTACAATTGTTTATTTAGTGAGTGATGAGGTCGCTGAGCATAGGAAAAATACACTGGATATTTCACAGAGCTGGTTTACAGTGTTGTAGTCCTCGAGTACTGTCCTCGGCCTCGAGGACTCCTCGAGGACAGGTTTTGAAGTCCTTGGTCCTCGGACATGTAGTCCTTGGCCTCGGTCGTGTAGTCCTTGGCCTTGGCCTTGGCCTCGGACCTCAAAGTCCTTGGTCCTCGACAACAAGGACCGGACAAGGACAGGCAAAATCATCAAATGTTTAAAGAGGGAAGAGTACAATTTCATGATCTGCTGTTTAGTTATAAATTAAAACTTTTAGAGAAACATGACAAGGATAGCTTTTTATTGTACCTAATTGAAATACAAAACAGTTTGTCAATATTTTGGTGCACTCTTAAGTCTTAACTATCATCTTTGCTCTTTGCAAAACATGCACATGGAGGCTAAATATGTGGTTTTATATTAAAATTCCACTCAGCTAATAATGATTCCTAAAATAGGAATATCAAATAAACACAAGAGGTTCTTTAGATATTTTAAGAAACTCATTGGACGCTACTGTAGGACATGTTTCGATTACCGGGTAGGCCTAACTGTGATCAAATGAATTTCATCTATTTTGGGTTAATCTCATCAGCTCACAGAATTAAATGCAGATCAAACGAGTGGGTTATATTATAATCTTCACTACTTGTCTAGATAAAGGAACAACCCTAAAGTTTGATGAAGTCCTATTAACGAAAAGTCCTTCCGTTAGGGAGGAGGAGGAATCGAAAAGTCAGATTACGTTTGTAAAAAAAGTCGTTAAAACATCGGTCAAAGTTGATCTTTTTTAAGAATTTAATATAAAATTTCAGTATTTACTCAATGATTTTAAATCAATATAGTGTACATTACTCGCAACCTGCAACTTGTAAGCATAGGGCCTGCACTTTGGCTCGCGTTTTTTGCAGGTTTACATGGTCCAATAATCACAAGATGACTGACATGTGGTAACAAAGGAAGCAGTCACTGCAATTTGATTATGTCCCATATGATTGGCCATTCAAGACACCCCTGTGAATATACTATAGCGGCCTTTTCAAAATATAATACCTGTTTGCTTGACTGTATTGACAATACCCGGGAACAATACACACAGTATATGCATTGGACAAACTTTTTACAATAAGCATGATAAGTGATGATGTGACCAGATGTGACCTCCAGATTTATACATCGTTCGTCTCGCACACTGACAACATTTGATTGAATGGACTGTAGGCTACTACTAGCGCCGCGTGATTACGGTGAAGGACACTGGTTCAAATCCTTTGTTTGGAGCCAATCGATAAAAGCATGCAGGGCTTCTATACCCATGTACAGTTTATCCCTACATAACCTATGTCTTGAATACGCTGGCAAAGTTATGTAATAATCGGATTAATACTATATCAGTTCGGGGCACTGCTAATTCAAAGACGCCTCTGATATCAAAGACGGGTCAGTGATTTCACATACGGGGTCTTTGATATCACATACGTCGTGCTTTTTTTTTACAGTTTGGGGCTAGATGCAGCATATCGGAAAGAAGGTGACTGTATCGGAATATGCTTTCCTATGTTTAGCAAATATCTGCCTGTGCAAACATCATATCTATCTGTGCAAATTCTAACAAATGGTCCCAGAAACACTTAGATTGGCAAAATCGAGCCATATCCAACGTTTTGAAGTAACAAAAAATCCCAAGTCATGGGGGGAGTGAATATTTTGGCAAGGCAAAAAAAGGAGGGAACAATGAATTTTTGGCCAGTCAACGAGGGGAGGGGAGCGATTTTTGGCACGCATTGTGGCGGCAACTTTTGACAAATATATTCAAAAATGACTTTAAAAATGGTAGGCCCCTACGGAAACGTTCAGGCCTAACCTCGTGGTTTGACTCTTGCACACGTGCATGGGATGAATTCGGAGAAATATGGACACTTGTATTTTATTGATAGGGGTAGGGTTATGTTATGAGTAGGTGGCTCAAAATAGATCAACAAAACCAGGCGCGTGCCCACTGCCCAGGAGTGGGGCTTGGGGCCTGCAGCCCGGTCTTAAAAAAAAAAAAAAATGAGGGAGACAGAGAGAGAAAAGAGAAGGGAAAGGGAGGAGAGGAAGGGGAGTGATAGAGCAGTGGCATAGCCAGGCCCTTTTTTTTTGTTTGTGCTGATTTTGAAAAAGTGTTTCTTTTTTTTTTTTTGTTTTTTTTTGTAAAAAGTGGACCTTCTTCACATTCTTTTGACCTTTTTTTGACTAAAAAAGCATAAAAAACATACACTACTGCGTACGGGCCTGGACATAGCCCCACTCTGGGGCAGTATAGTGCCCCCTACAAAAATTGAAGGGCGGAAAAGGGAGGGAAAAGAAAAAGGGTCTACTTTTTCGGTCTGATTTCCCAAAAATTGAAAGAAATAACCCGACAACTGAAAACTACGGAAGCACTGAAGGGACATGTCATGTTGTCATGATGTCAAGTTGTCACGATAAATGACGACATAATTGACGACATAATTGCGAGTTGTCACGATAAATGATGACATAATTGACGACATAATTGCGAAGTTGTCACGATAATTGACATGATAATTTCGAAGTTGTCAAGTTGTCACGATAAATGACGACATAATTGACGACATAATTGCGAAGTTGTCACGATAATTGACATGATAATTTCGAGTTGTCATGTTGTCACGATAAATGACGACATAATTGACGACATAATTGCGAGTTGTCATGATAAATGATGACATAATTGACGACATAATTGCGAAGTTGTCACGATAAATGACGACATAATTGCGAGTTGTCACGATAATTGACATGATAATTTCGAGTTGTCGAGTTGTCATGATAAATGACGACATAATTGACGACATAATTGCGAAGTTGTCATGATAAATGATGACATAATTGACGACATAATTGCGAGTTGTCACGATAATTGACATGATAATTTCGAGTTGTCGAGTTGTCATGATAAATGACTACATAATTGACGACATAATTGCGAGTTGTCATGATAAATGATGACATAATTGACATAATTGCGAGTTGTCACGATAATTGACATGATAATTTCGAGTTGTCAAGTTGTCACGATAAATGACGACATAATTGACGACATAATTGCGAGTTGTCATGATAAATGATGACATAATTGACTTACATAATTGCGAAGTTGTCACGATAATTGACATGATAGTTTCGAGTTGTCATGTTGTCACGATAAATGACGACATAATTGACGACATAATTGCGAGTTGTCATGATAATTGACATGATAATTTCGAGTTGTCAAGTTGTCACGATAAATGACGACATAATTGACGACATATTTGCGATTGCGAAGTAGAGTGTCATGATAAATGACTACATAATTGACGACATAATTGCGAGTTGTCACGATAATTGACATGATAATTTCGAGTTGTCAAGTTGTCACGATAAATGACGACATAATTGACGACATAATTGCGAGTTGTCATGATAATTGACATGATAATTTCGAGTTGTCAAGTTGTCACGATAAATGACGACATAATTGACGACATAATTGCGAAGTTGTCATGATAAATGATTTACATAATTGACAACATAATTGCGAGTTGTCACGATAATTGACATGATAATTTCGAGTTGTCGAGTTGTCACGATACTTGACGATATAATTGCGAGTTGTATGACGAGTTGTCGTGATGATTGACGACCTAAAGTCATGCTAATTTCGTGTTGTCACGATAATTGACATGATAATTTCGAGTTGTCGAGTTGTCACGATACTTGACGATATAATTGCGAAGTTGTCATGATAATTGATTTACATAAAGTCATGATAATTTCGTGTTGTCACGATAATTGACATGATAATTTCGAGTTGTCGAGTTGTCACGATACTTGACGATATAATTGCGAGTTGTATGACGAGTTGTCATGATAATTGATGACATAAAGTCATGATAATTTCGTGTTGTCACGATAATTGACATGATAATTTCGAGTTGTCGAGTTGTCACGATACTTGACGATATAATTGCGAAGTTGTGCGACGAGTTGTCATGATAATTGATTTACATAATGTCATGATAATTTCGTGTTGTCACGATAATTGACATGATAATTTCGAGTTGTCGAGTTGTCACGATACTTGACGATATAATTGACGACATAATGTCATGTTGTCATGATAAATGTCATGATAATTTCGAGTTGTCGAGTTGTCACGATAATTGACGACATAATTGCGAGTTGTGCGACGAGTTGTCACGATATATGACGATATAATTGACGACATAATGTCATGTTGTCATGATAAATGTCATGATAATTTCGACTTGTCACCTTGTATACTACATCGCGAGCGATTGGTATGGCCAATGAGGTGGCGCGTTTTTCCCAACGCATCAAAAGGCGCTCTATCCCATTGGTAACATGCTAAAACAAATCGCTTTTGCTCAGCGTAGATAAGTATAAGTTTCAGATGTATTCAGTACGACGAGCTCTGCATACAGGCTACGGTTTTATGAAATTGCACAATTTAATATTCAAAATATGCTACTTTTTTCAAACTGCTTGAATGAAAACTGCAATCAGAAGAAATATTGATAGCAAATGATAAGTTGAATGTACTATGCAGTGTGTAAAACAGCGAGACATAAGTAGGTCTACTTGTAAGAAGAAGAAGTGCCTTGGTACGGACGTATCATACAGTGTCAGAGTGTATGCACTGAGAATTCGACAGGTCAGACGCCATGATCATGTCCATGATGATTAAATCAATATGCCACCATGGTAAGTTGTTCATATTTACGCCGCATTACACATGTACATGGCCTTCTATTATATTGAAATGATATTTTATTTTAAGATAAAATGCAGGCTCTAAGTCAGTGTTCTCCGACTTTGCATGTACGTACGCTCAAGTTCAACATACATTACAGTGTGAATAGAACGAATTCCCAGGGCTAGGCTATACCGTAGTATAGACCTTAGGCTATACTACACCATTCAGCAAAAATCAGCAAATTACTTCAGCGGTGTTCATCTGCTCTGTCTGATTATCGCGTAAAAAGAACTAGGTCATGCGTTTCTACACAGCTTGACCAGCAAATGCCCGATGCGATGTTCGCAGCTCCAAAAGACCCCTTTACCAGTACGCCGTCAGCTCCCAAATACCACCACCTCAAAATTCGGGGAACATACCCACCAAAATTTTTAATGTGCCCCCCCACCCCGGTATAGTCCATTTGGCAGGCTGGAGGCAGCAGTGTCTACATGTGTACACAGTACACGCACAATTAAAGGCGATGTATTTCTACGGCACGTTCACTTCGTGAAGCGCATGCTACAGATGCGCACCTTTGACGCTACTGTCTTGAGGAAATCAAATGGACTTTATTAATATTATAGAATTTGCACAACACGCTGCACTCAACTGAAGTCGTACTGATATCAATAAGGGGGGGCCTGAAAATAATGACGACAAATTTTCCTGGGAAAATTGAGTTTATACTTTTCTATGGGGTTGACCCATAATTTTCATGTCAAAAAGGGGGGGGGGCCCTGAAATTTTTGAGGTCTGAAAAGGGAGGGCCCCTGAAAACTTTTCGGGATAAAATTTTTTTGCATTATGCCCTTCGCACTTGATTATTAGTTTCCTGTTTACCGCCTGGCGTCCAAAATTGAAAATCTCAAAATAATTAATTATTTTATTTTTATTTCCAATTTTCTCCTTTAAAATAACTTTCAACTACTTCTACTTGCCATTTTCTGACTAATATCAACAATAATGATGAATGAACAAAGAGTACAACTCCACCTTCCCTTATTTATAAAATCAAATATTGTTGTGAAATAATTAAATGCCCGCCCTAGTCAAAACGAGTCGATAGTTGCTTGTAATAGTTCAAACCAAATAAAGAAAATAAAAGATAATTAATAAGTAAAAGTCACCTCGTCCCCCTTGCAAAATCCTAAACAGGAAACTAATAATCAAGTGCGAAGGGCCTTAGGCCCCGCCCTCTAACAAGTGTTTGTGAACGGTCCCTAATGCGCTCCACTTGCCAAAAGTCATGTGTTACAGTGTGGCAGAGTGTGAGCAGGAATGTTCACTCAGTATTTGTGCACCTTAATTTTGCTTGTAAAATACACTTTCTGGCAGAGAGGAACGGCACTTGTTTACATTTTTACAAACAGCGTAATCACAGAAGTGGGGTTGTGATTGATGTTCAATCATCTGATATAAAACAGACCAGTTAGCTGATTGGCCGATTACGCGTCAAAGAAGCAATCGATGCAGAGCGGGCTCAGTATTAAGCCTGGCGATTTACAGGGTGCGTAAGGCCAATCAGAGCAAGGGAGTGCCAAGGGGGTTCTTCCTGGTTGAAGGTATAGGCCTACAGGAATGTGCCACGGACGTTTTGGGGTATCTTTTCAGCAAATTTCAGTATCGGTGGTTGGGTTTTCAGTGGAGACCAATTTTTGTCAAAAGGGCACCTGAAAGGACCCATTTAAAATTTGAGTGCATTTTGGGTGTTTTTTATGGAAAATCGGTATACATGTAGTCTGTGTGCCAAATCCCTGTAGAAAATTGTTCAAAGGAACCCCCCCCCCGGGAGCGCCGTACTTCTCTGGAAGCTAGTGTAAATAGCCAAATTTCCTTATAGACATTTTGTATTTGATACTGATCAATTATTGGCAAGAGAGGAACCATTGGGAAATCCATACACCCCATATATGGAAGACATGACCTTAATCTTCCACACAGGGAATGTGAATTTCAAATGGAGTTACCTGAATGGGTGACTCCATTTGATATATCTACACCCCTGTGTGCGAGATTGAGGTCAGACCTCCATCAAGGGGGTGTATGGATTTTAACTGAATAGCCCACTGGCTGCAGGACCGTGGCAGTCAAAATTCACACATCAGCATATAGGCTATATGTAATCACATTGAATGCACAGTACGCTGTGGAGTAACTGCAATTTCGATTTAAATTTGCTGCTTTTTTTTTCCAGGGGTTGAAAATATGGGCAATTTTGAACATTTCAATTTTTTCACCCACCCCCTCAACAATTTCATTTTCAGAAGTTGCACTTACATACAGCTACCTACTTGCACTGGATTGTGTCATCATTTATCGTGACAACTCGCAATTATGTCGTCAATTATGTCGTCATTTATCGTGACAACTCGACAACTCGAAATTATCATGTCAATTATCGTGACAACTCGCAATTATGTCGTCAATTATGTCATCATTTATCGTGACAACTCGCAATTATGTCGTCAATTATGTCGTCATTTATCGTGACAACTCGACAACTCGAAATTATCATGTCAATTATCGTGACAACTCGCAATTATGTCGTCAATTATGTCGCCATTTATCGTGACAACTCGACAACTCGAAATTATCATGTCAATTATCGTGACAACTCGCAATTATGTCGTCAATTATGTCATCATTTATCGTGACAACTCGCAATTATGTCGTCAATTATGTCGTCATTTATCGTGACAACTCGACAACTCGAAATTATCATGTCAATTATCGTGACAACTCGCAATTATGTCGCCAATTATGTCGTCATTTATCGTGACAACTCGACAACTCGAAATTATCATGTCAATTATCGTGACAACTCGCAATTATGTCGTCAATTATGTCATCATTTATCGTGACAACTCGCAATTATGTCGTCAATTATGTCGTCATTTATCGTGACAACTCGACAACTCGAAATTATCATGTCAATTATCGTGACAACTCGCAATTATGTCGTCAATTATGTCGTCATTTATCGTGACAACTCGACAACTCGAAATTATCATGTCAATTATCGTGACAACTCGCAATTATGTCGTCAATTATGTCATCATTTATCGTGACAACTCGCAATTATGTCGTCAATTATGTCGTCATTTATCGTGACAACTCGACAACTCGAAATTATCACGCCAATTATCGTGACAACTCGCAATTATGTCGTCAATTATGTCATCATTTATCGTGACAACTCGCAATTATGTCGTCAATTATGTCGTCATTTATCGTGACAACTCGACAACTCGAAATTATCATGTCAATTATCGTGACAACTCGCAATTATGTCGTCAATTATGTCATCATTTATCGTGACAACTCGCAATTATGTCGTCAATTATGTCGTCATTTATGTCATCATCATGTCATCATGACAACATGACATGTCCCTTCAGTGCTTCCGTAGAAAACATATATAAAATAACTGCCAATAATACCGGAACGAAAAAAAAAAAAAAATCAGGACAAAATATTAGCAAAACTGGGTTGAAACTTTTGTTGCGCCACAGCCACCCAGGCTCATTTCAATATCGGGATTTTAGGCAAACGAAAGGGGGAAAAGTGGAAAGAAAACAAGGAAGAAAACAAGAAGAAACGAGGAAGAGTTGGCCTCACGTTCTGAGTCATTGCGCATCATAATTATGTTCATGCTTGAAATTTGTGACGGGAAGTCGCATCCACTGGAAATCCATTCTAAAATACATATTATGCATTATCATGACATGGTTATATGGCCTATAGGCTATGCTTAATCATGATGGTCGGAAAAATAAGTTAATAATAGGGGCCTAATGCAAAATGATGCACCAATTGGCTTTTAGTTTGAGGATAATATTCCCCTCACAAGTCGGGTCCGTTGAAATCTGTTATGCCCAAAATAATACGAATAATAAGTGTAAACTTTTACACCAAATGACTTTATTGTGCCTTTCATAACTTTTTGAAAACAATTCTCCAACTTCTGAGGGAGCACATCCCCCTCAGGCACCCTTCTCCGTCAAAAAAGAAAAGGCTAACTTGCATTTATCCATATAGGCCTTATTGAGCAGGTTCATACCCATGCAGAAGTCAGGTCCGCAGGAAATTTGTTAGGAATTATAGGCCTATCTTTCATAGATATAATGACTATAGGCCTATTATAGCACATCCCCTCAAGCAAAACAGAAAAGCCTAAACTTAGGCTGAATTGAAGGAATTATTGAGCACGAGTGTTAAATATAGGCGGAGACTGGGGTAATTGTGGCCCCGGGGTAATTGTGGCCCCTTTGTCTTTATCAGGGTGTCTTTATACTAAGCATTGGTCTAGGTGACTTAACTTTGTATTGTATGAAAGAGTGGTCTTTATGTTACTGTTTGGTGAAAACATATTCAAATAGCATTAAAATTGTTATGAGGGGGGTCTAATTAGCGGAGCGACATCAAGAATGGCTCTAAAAAGTGGCAAGTCCACTTTTTATTCATAGGGGTGGTACTTATTGGTTGCATCACTGACTATTTTGTATGTGTTTGACATGAAAGGTAATCATAACAGTTCCCATTGATATAACAATTTTATAAAAAAATTATTTATTTAATGAGCTAAATTTGCATATTATGTAATACCCGGCTTGGGATAAATGTGGCCCCTGTTCATGTCTTAAGCAAATTACTTGCATCTGATCCCCTAAAAAGCTATTTTGGTCATTAATCTGTTATATGTTAATCAAATGAGCCATTTGGGGTCATTATTGAAAAAAAAAGACATATTTAGTATGTTTTCAAGTCAAAACAAGGAAGTATAATGAACAGTCAGATCCGCCGCAGTTTCGCATGCAAAATTAGCATAATAACAAGTATTTTACAAAATGCCTTAAAATGCCCTTTTCTGGTAAATAAACCAGTCCAAATGGCCTAGAATTATCGCAATGACTGTAAAACATGTTATTAATAGTTATCAGGAAGAACTGGATTCACAATACTCTTTAAATTCTTTATTTTGTCAGGGGCCACAATTACCCCGCTTGGGGTAATTGTGGCCCCTAAAACATGTTAATTATTATGCAAATTGCAATATATTTTCCAATTATATTTATCACATCTTATAGGTACCCATTGCCTCTATCCACTCATGCAGAAATTTTACTTCTCCAGTTCATACTTAAAGAATTACATGGTAAAAATGCAAAAGGGGGCCACAATTACCCCAGTTTCCTCTAAGCCTAAAACTAAAATTCGCGGCTCAGTTGGAAATCTGTAAAAAATATATGCTCGAAAATAACCAATAAACAGTTTTGATGTGTCCGGAGAATTGAAAGTCTGCAAAATGTCGTCGAGGGAGCAAAGTTATTCTGCAGCATTTAAGCTCAATTATGAAAAAGAGCAACATTTTTTAGCATTCTCCGATTTCTCACGTTCACTAGAAAGAGTGTATCCCGAGCCCGCGCGATTTAATTAATAAATTGGATAGGAAAATTAGCAGGAGCTAGCAGGCACTTGGGCTAGCTGCAACCCTGTGATCATGCTGATTAGGCCTACTCGCAAAATTATTCCCGTTGCGCCAGTTCACGTTCACAATATCGTTTGCGGCTGGGTTTTGAGACTAGGGAGTATGTGATTTATGAGACGTCTTTGAATTATGATACTGTCAGGTGACTCGGCACTGAAGAGTCTTTGATATCAGAGACGTCTTTGAATTAGCAGTGCCCCGAACTGATATAGCAGTAGCAGAGAGTTGATATTCTTGAGAGGGCACTCTATTCACGTGGTTTCTTTTCCAACGCTAAAAGATCACGAATTTTGGTGATTTGCAACTGAAAAGTGTCCGCACTATCGATTGATTACGTAACTGTTATGAATAATGTATTAGGTTTTCAATGCAATCGCCTCGACCCATCAATACATATTATCTGTATTTATCAAAGTACTTGGAATAGCAATCTGGTGAGTTCACTGAACTACGCCCTAATACTGATGGAGTTTTAATGGCGTTTAATGGCGCTAATCCTCTCCATACACAGATGAACAAATACAATAGGAGAAGGTCAACACATATGACCTCCTATATGACATGTTATATGAGATGTACAACAACCTGAATATCATAAAGATCAGTGTTCGTTTGTGCATATGAACTGCATATTTACAATACTAAATATTAGTCGTTATATATTATGCCAAATATTGGTATTATGACAACACGGTATATGCATTGTATATAAAACAACTAATAGATCCTGCTATCATGGCGTCAGGTCATTGGTTCATCATATCCCGTATGTTTCTTAAAATTCATTCATATTTGAGACAAATTTCTGTGCCCATTTTATAGGCGTACAGGTGGATCCGGTTTTTTGGTCATTTTCATTTCTTTTTGATGAAAGAATTAAGGTTTTCCACTGCACGGAGGCCACTATGTGATACTAATTTAATGCTATATTTATAAATTGAATACGTGTTCCCGATTGGCTCTATAGCGATTTCACAGAAAAGGTATTTCTAGTACAATGCAGCGTCGGACTCTAGCTGAGAGCGTAGTAGCCTAAGTCATGGACTCCAAGAAAGGCTCTCCATACACAAATGAACAAACACAAAGGAAGGTAGTCTCCTCCGTGACCAGCTTGATTTCGATGGAGCGAAAACAAATTGGCTGCAGAGGAGACGGGTAATTTTGCCATGCAAATGAGGTGAGTGTCATCCCCCTGGCAGTAGGTAAAAACAAGTTTTGAATAATCCGCGCTATAAAGTCCCATTCAGTGATCCCAGCAAAAGTGAAAACAAAAACAAATTGTTACCTTTATAAATTTTTTTGATGAAAAACAAATGGCAAAACAGGAAAACGACAGTATTGACGAAATTGAAGCCCCATTCAAATACATGTAGCTAATTTATATACTGTCAGTACCGGTATATAAATTACAGACTCACGTAGCCTAAATGTATTATTTTTTGTCTTAGACACACGGTTTTCGGCTGAACCACTGCACTAGCAAGCTATGTTAGCACATCTATGACAATGACGAAAGGTACAAAATCAGCCATAGGCCTTTAGATAGCAGAAGACACAAAAGTGGTGTTTTGTGACCTTTGACATTCTTTTGTGGCGAGTGACATGGTCTTTCAATTCACGCCGAGTGTCCTTGACAGGTTTGACTATGCTTCAGTGGTCATGAAAGAATTCAAAAGATAACCTCTGCCCCAATAATCCCAAGCAATTGTCTGAAACTGCGATCCTCGGATCATAAGAACTCAGTCCTCAAATGATAGTCATAATAATGTCCAAAATATAAAAATTACTGACTATCATTGAAGACTGAGTTCCGCAGTCTAGTATCCAAAATCTGAATTTTGCTGATTTTTACGATCGTCGGGATGAAAAAAAACCAAAAAATCACTGAATGGGCCTTTAGTTCCCTCTCCTTACCCTGGCAATATAAATCAAAGAAAAATAAAGAAAGAAAACAAGAAAAGAAAATTAACCAAATTAAGGGATCTGGAATGAGCGTTTTGAGCGTTTCGATAGTATTTTTGTGGGACATGAGAGCACATCAGACATATCGAATTGCATTCTGAATACTGAAGAATGTCTTTCTGATATCAAATAAATTTCATTGTTTGAAATTCACGATATAATACAAATTTTATGACAAATTATTAAAATTTGATATTTTTCACATTTTTGATAAATAACAGTCCTCAAAGTAAATATCATAAATCTAATGTTATATTCTTAAACAGTCCCTGGCATGATACCATACATGTATAGGCCTATGTATAGTAAATTTGTCTGCTTTATCTGTTTTGTGCTGTTTAAAGGCTTAATGTACGATTTCCTTCAAGTTTTAAATTTGTCATTATATACTCAAAATGCTGAAATTAAACTAGTAATAATGATCGGGAATGGTTTCTGTCCATTTTGAGCTGAAATAACGAGGTAACGTGAAAGAAACACTGCTTGTTATTTTGGCCGTTTAACACGCAGTTCTATGGGCGGACATAAAGTCATAATTTCTTGAATTATGACTTTATGTCGAACTTTGGTCTGTTTATCTACAAACACAACAAATTTGGCCGATTCCATTTAGGTGCAAGTTGTGACATGTGTAAACATTACAAATATGCCAAAAAATCAGGTTTGAAAAAAATTAACCAAATTCATATTATAAGATCGTACATTATGACTTTAAGCAAATAGTTAAACATAATTTCCATAAAATGTAAGCTTTTACTGTCAGCTAGATATGTCCCCTTTTAATTTTGAGCAGAACAAGTGAGGTAAAGCAAAGAAAATTGAAATTTACTACTACTAGCGCCAATGAATGTTATAAGATTGTAAAACGGTACGATCCTCTGGGTGGGGGGTGTGTGTGGGGTGTGTGCGTATGTGTGTCCTGCACGCGTATTTTTTTTTCTGCAACTATAACGGGACGCAATACGATACCGGTATGTTATAAGAATCAAACTTACAAGAAAGATGGCTCTTGTCAAATCCTACAATTCTGTCAGAGAAAATATGCATATTTGCATTAAATTTTTAATTAATTGACATAATTGATTAATTAATAAATATTTTATTTAATGATTTACCATAATTCCAAATATGTCAAACAATATGTCAAATTAAAGCTAATGAAATGCTTTATAAATTGGTCAGAGCGCATTTTGCAGAATGCATTTAGTACTTTAGTTACATGATTCCAAACATTCTATTCCAATTTTTTTTTATACACGCATAGGAGCTGTACTTTTAAAATCCGCGCCTAATCAATAATAGTAGTCTTTCACTCCATTGTCAAAGTACTGTGCTCCCTGTAGCTGTAGCATTATGGAGTGACCAGGTCCTAGAGTGTGATGGTTTTGTAGCAGATGACAGTGCTCATTCAAGCCTGTCAAGGTCAGTTAGTAGCCACTTGCTGAATGGATGGCCATGATCAGCTATCAAAGAGATGCCTTGTGCAGCTGCCAATCACAGTAGAGGTTTGATAACATTTTGTTAAAACCCAAATGTGATATAAGGACAAAGCTGTGCATGTTGGTACTTAATTGTTTGGATTCTTACGTTGAAATTCCCTTGTATTAGTATTTTTATGTGTAGTGTATAGTGGTCATAAATTATATAGCTTTTAAATTTTGGGCATTTTTGCTCTGTTGCACTGTACCATTATGGAATTTGAGCAAATCAATTACCGACACAAGCAGGTATACAGTGTATTATTTTATTTTTATTTCAGTATCTCAGGAGCACAGCTCACTTGGTAAGGCATCAGAATTTGGTACACTAGCGCTTCGAACTTTAAATCGGAAGGTGGTGAGTTCGAGCCTCATCACGGTCACATTAATTTTATAAACCAAATATTGTTCGAACTTTTCATATTTGTTTTTCTTTTATTGTTTCTTTTCTTTGTCTTTTTTTTTTTCTTGTTTTCTTTATTTTTTCTTTATTTTTCTTTGATCCATATTGCCAGTGTAATGAGAGGAGGGAACTAACGGCCCATTCAGTGATTTTTTTTCATCCGGACGATCGTAAAAATCATCAAAATTCAGATTTGTACAAGACTATGAACTCAGTCTTCAATGATATAGTCAGTAATAATCTTTTGGTCATTATATGACTATCATCATTTGACGACTGAGTTCTTATGATACATCATCCGAAGAGCAGTTTCAGACAATAAATTGCTTGGGATTGTTGGGGCAGAGGTTATCTTTTGAATTCTTTCATGACCACCGAAGCAGAGTTAAACCTGTCAAGGACACTCGGCGTGAATTGAACTGACCATGTCACTCGCCACAAAAGAATGTCAAAGGTCATAAAACATCAACTTGGTGTCTTCTGCTAGTGGTTCAGCCTTAAAGCCGTGTAGGCCTATTTAAGACAAAAATAATGCATTTACGTGAATCTGTAATTTATATACTGACAGTATATATAAATTAGCTACATGTATTTGAATGGGGCTTCAACTTCGTCAATACTGCCGTTTTCTTGGGTTTTGTGCCAATTTTTTTTTTTTTAATTTTTTATAAAAGTAACAATTGATATTTTTTTTCACTTTCGCTGGGATCACTGAATGGGGCTTTGCAACGCGATATATTCAAAACTTGTATTCACCTACTGTTATAGCATTAATCCGATTATTACACAACCTCACCAGCGTATTCAAGATATCCAATGCAAATAATCACCTAGATTATGACGTATCATACCGTAAATATGGCGGAGTACTCAAATTCATTCAACAAAAGCATGATTACAAGCTATTGCAATCTACCGCGACAGCTCGTCTCACACACATAACAAATGCACAAATACGATCAAATAGGTTGACGACAACGTTTGATTGAATGCACTGCATTGTGCCATGATTACGGTGAAGGACACCGGTTCAATTCCTTTGTATGGAGCCGATCAATAATTTCACGCACATCCTCTATTATTGGCCAATTATTGCCCGGGATGATTGCACACTGTAAAAGAGCTATTGAAAAATGTTTGATGAAATCGTGTTTAACTACCGTATTTGCTTAAAGGAGGATTTCGTGATCCTAGCATCCTCTTTTTATGACATTTTTCAGTAGATATCCACAAAAAAAGCTTATTTCCAAAATTTCAGTTGATTCCAATTTTGCGTTTGCGAGTTATGCATGATTATGTGTATTACACTGCTCCAATTCAAATTTGGCGATATTTTTGCTAAACGAATTAATCTATAAGAAATATTTGGTACATAAACATTATGTAGCCAGAGGTATCCAGTGGTGTAAAAATCTCAACTTTTTTGGGAAAAGTGGGGGATGAGGCTGTGGATCACGAAATGCCCCTTTAAGAAGGGGCACAATACAGATAAAGCAGACAGATTGACTACATGTGGTACATGTATATACATATAGGGAATGTGTAGTCCGACGAGTATAGTCCTTCAAGGAGGACCACGCTCCATTTAGTACGATAGTCCACGCCGTCAGGCGTGGGTCCTTCTACATTCGACAAATCCTTCCCGGAAAGTCGGGGAAATGTCAAACCGATTATTGACGCTTACTGATTAGTTACTAATGATATTCAGCCAATCCGATTGACTGAATATCATCAATAGCTGTCAGTAGGTGTGGCTTGCCTACCTGCTACCAGAACACTAGCTCCTAGCTTGGGATTGACACAAGTATTGCGTAACAAAATTGATTTTAATCCTCTTTAGTTGCATATGTGTTAATGCTATTATACCCTCAGTTCACTGACCTGTAGGTTGCAATCAGTTCCTTTTGTCATCACTACATTTAATATTGTCCTGGTTAACCACGATTCGTTACTATTTTTGTAGAGGTTGTGCTTGAAATTATTGATTGGCTACAAACAAAGGATTTGAGTGCAGTCCATTCAATCAAATGTTGTCATCAACCTATTTGATCGTAGTGCATTAGTTATGTGCGTGAGACCAGAGAAGATGTAAAAGAAGGAGATAGATCCAGCTATCCTCAAACAAAATATGTGTGTTGCCGCTCATTCAAAAGCAATCACGCTATTTAGGTTTAACAATAAAATACAACAAAAGGGTGCGAACCCATGACGGGTGTGATACACAAGTTGCTGCTTACTGGTTTTAGGGAAAGGTCAGTGTCTGTATACCATCAATACCATGCATACCATGCATGCAGATCCTAACATCCAGTTTATTTCAAATAAAATATGACCGAAGTTCCATGGCAAATAATAATTTTGCACGCTTGGTTACGCTTTCAACCTCTACGATTTATGATACAGACTATTTTCAATTATCAAAATATCTTTATTAGGTTTGCAGGAAATGACAGGAAAATACATTAAAACAATAAAATATAGATGATCAAAAATCATCCGTTTCTAACAAAATCCTAAAACACTCTCCTAAATAATTAATATATATTCCAAAATGGGCGGATTTTTTTGGAATCTTTACAAAACTACATTTCTTTCTTATAGTATCCACGTGCGGTATCCCTGCAGAGCAACATCAGGTTCTTAACACACACGTGTCATATTTTCAAGGAATTATCTATAGAAACATTGGATATGGTTTCAATTCTGGAGTGAAAATTAATCAACCGTAGTCGGCAAGGCACATCACATCAAAGGCTACTTTCAAGTAGAAGTGTAACTACTTGAGAATAAAGGACTATGAATAGGTGCGACAGGATAACCTACGGGATTATCTCAAGGATATAATTCCGTTCTTCCTCCTTCTTTTTCAACTTTCCTGGTGAGACGAACTGTCTCGGTATGTTGCAATCATGCTTTTGTTGAATGGATTTAAGTAGTCCGCCATATTTACGGTATAGACGAATCCAAGTAGCCAAGTCATGGTCAGGATTTGGTCGGACATCTTTGGGTAGCCGCTAGCACCAACCTGGTGCTTTGAGCGTCAATTGTGCAAATAAAAGCCGCCTAACACCTAGAGAAGATGCAAGGACGAGGAGGGTTAATAGAATAATAGCTAATAATATATATAATGGAGATAATTCCGCAGGTAATCCCGTCGCATCTATTCATACATATAGTCCTTTTGTTCGCAAGTACATCAATGCATATATACCGCGTGTATAATCCGATTATTATGTCACTTCAACAGCGAATAGACCATGCTGTGTGTTTTGTCGAAGGGAGCTGTATTGTGTTATTCTTTTGTCTGCCTGTGTTTTCGCGGAAGGTGTAAAACGGGTGATGGAATGCAGTTTAAAATTTCCGCTAAGGCCGAATCATTTCACATTTTGAGTGCATTGTAGCCGACGGCTACCCAACTAAAGGCTGCTAGTCAGGTGTAGGAATGCGTGTATTTGGATTCGTCTATACGTCATATGCACAACCGCTATTAATTGTGATAGTTGGCCTATTCGTTTAACATGTTTAAGAAAAATATAGAATTGGAGGACACACGCTTCATAAAAACTTTGGGTTTCACTCATTTATTTACTTTAAGGGGTATAATACCATGATTTTCATCCCAATGACATAGTTCAATACCCTCAATTAAATACTCAATAGTGCAAATTTGACCTCAAGTTGCAGAGTATGAGTTTTTGTACCCATATTTTCAAAGGTCATTCAATGAATATACAAATGTATTGGGGTTAAAGAATTGTGTCCTTATTAGATGAGCATGTTGTGGATCCTAGTGTAAGACCATGAAGACCTTCCAATTGAGAGACTGATTATAAATTGAGTGGTTGCTTGACTCGATTACTTGATTTATTGATATTTTAACACCAAGATACGGTACATTAATTACGACACTACAATGTAATTTGATAATAATCATAATTGATGGATTGATCAAACGAATGATTATTAATTGATGCTTGATGAGTAGTTTAATGATTGACTGACTATTAATTCATATCAATCTAATAAGTTATTGTGATTCTATTCTATTATTATATTATATTGATTGATAGGATGACCATATCAATTAATTGATTAATCAATTCATTACATACATACATACATACAATAGGCTTTTATATAGCGCCATTTCAAATGATCACAGCGCTCAATACAACATAGCAAGAAAAATATAGCAAAAACATGACAGAATATAAGTAAATGCAATAAAAAGCAATTATATTTCTGAAAACAGAAATGTTTTCAGCCCTTTTTTGAACAATGGCAAAGAGTTGGAGGAGCGGACTGAAACAGGTAGTTGGTTCCACAACTTAGGAGCTGTGAAAGCAAAAGCCTTATCAGCGGCTGACTTAAATGAACGGTAGTGGAGTTTGGGCACATGCAGGCGAGTGGCATCGGTGGCAGATCGACGTCCTCGTCTTCCCGGGATATATAATGACAAGGAGGATGCCAAATAATCCGGCCCCAAGCCAGCAAGGCACTTGTAAACATACAACATGGCTTTGTAGTAGACTCTCTCCCTCACGGGCAGCCAGTGCAATTCGGCGGAGCAATGGGGTAGCATGGTCTTTCTTGGCTGCAAGAAAAATTATCTTGGCTGCCCAATTCTCTAGTCTTTGAAGACGAGCAATTTCAGTGACATTCGAACCCAAAAGTAAGATGTTACCATAATCCAATCTGGATAGAACGAGTGAGCGAATAACATTGTTACAAGTATCAAAGTCTAGAAAATGACGAATGCGAGAGATGTTACGGAGATGGTAGGTTATGCTGCGTGAGAGAGAAGTAACTTGGGTGGACATGGACATTTGGCTATCGAAAGCGACACCAAGGTTGCGCACGGTCTCAGTAGGCTCAATCACAATATTACCAATGTGAAGTTTGACAGCAGGCATGCGGCGTTTGTTGAAAGGTGATAAAGCAACAAAAAATTCAGTTTTGTCATTGTTCAGCTTTAACCTATTACATGTCATCCAACTTTGGATATCACTAATGCACTTGGTAAGTTTGGAGAGAGCTGAGTCAATAGACAAGGTACTGGATGGATCAAAACTGATGTAAAGTTGAACATCATCCGCATAAAGATGGTAAGATAAGCCATGTTTCTGAATAATTCTTCCGATCGGAATGGTATAAACAGTGAATGATAGAGGACCCACTATGGAGCCCTGTGGCAAACCGTAGTCCAAGGTACAATTGGCAGATTGGGCACCATTGATGGAAATGCTGGTGGTACGGCCACTGAAGTATGATTTGAGCCACATAAGAGCGCTGCCTTTTATGCCAAGTTCGGATTCCATCCTGTCAAAGAGGATGCTATGTGTAACAGTATCAAACAGCGCTTAAATCAAGCAGCACAAGAAAGACGCCTTCACGATGATAAATTGAGGTCATGATGTCATTTTTAACCTTCAGAAGTGCCGTTTCGGTGCTGTGTGCGGTGCGGTAGGCAGACTGTAAAGGTTCACCTAGATTACACTCACGCATGTGGTTGCTGATGGTATTAACAGCGTGCTTCTCGATGACTTTGGATAAGAATTTAATGTTCGACACAGGACGGTAATTTTTGAGGTTGTCAGGATCCAGGGAGGGTTTTTTGATGATTGGACTGATGATGGCATGTTTCAGTGCAGCTGGAAAAACACCTGTCGACAGAGACATGTTAGCAATTTTGGTTATAATTGGTACAAATGTGGTAAGATTACTCTTTATAAACCATGTGGGAATGCAATCAAGCAAGCAGTTTTTTGCTGAAAACCCTTGGATAAGTTTGGACATATCATTCTCACTTAACAATGGAAACTCAGATAGTTCATACACAACATTACTTAGGTTACATGAGTCAATTACAATGTTACTATTTACACTGCTTTCTGCTTGAGTCCTTTCTGGATCGTATCAACTTTGTCCTTAAAGTAAGAAGCAAAATCATCACATAAACATTGCAATGAGTCATGAGTAGGTAAGGTCTTGTTATTGTTATTGAGAAGACCATTTATGGTTCTGAAAGCAGATTTGCTATCAGCATTCTTTAATTTGTCCCTAAAATAAGCCTTCTTTGCACTTTCAATCATGGTATTAACAAGCTTATGTTGGTCAAGATAGAGTTGATGGTGCACCTCTAATCGACCAGTTCTTCGCCATTTCTTTTCCAATTTGCGTCGAACTCTTCTAGCTTCATGAATTTCTTTACTATACCATGGCTGACGAACCCTACGGCTACAAGTTCTTTCCGTAGCAGGGGCATGCTTGTCCAGGGTTAGGATTACTGCTTTCTCAAACATTTCAACAACAGCGTTAGCATCATCAGGGGTGTTATTCAAAGAGATGAGCGCTGAGTGGAAGTCACTTTCAAAAGACACTGAATCTATGTCTTTCACTTTACGGGAGGAAATAATTTCCTTTTGATCGCTAGGTTTCTCAACATTGAGCTTGCAGTGGATGACGTTATGATCTGATAACCTTGTTCCAACAGTACATTGTAGAACCAGATTTTCATCGGTACGAGGACATGACATGATCTAATGTGTTACCACTTATATGTGTAGGCCCCACAACATGTTGGTGAAAACCAATTCCTTCTAAAGATGATAAATAGTGGGCAACATCAGCTCTCTCTGGCTTATTTACATGAACGTTAAAGTCACCTAAGAAAATGATCTTTCCGCTCAACGTGTTCACAAACATTAAGAAATCGTCAAACTCGGAGAGGAACTTGGATGTTGTGAATTTGTTTTTCAGACGATGGGGAGGCCTGTAAACAATGACATACTTGATCTTTCTTTCTTTGTCAATTATGATAACATGTTCAAATGTCGTAGCAAGGAAATCAGAAGGGTAAATCTGCAGCTTTAGTGTTGATCTATAAAGAACACCAATTCCACCATGTTTGTCAGTTTTACGGGGCATATTGATGAAATTGAACCCTGGTAGTGTCAGTTCACCAATTACTACTTGATCTGAATCAACAGACAACCAAGTTTCAGTAAGAAACATAATGTCTACTTTGTGATCCATTACCAAGTCCGAACATGTTGTTGTTTTGTTCCTTATACTACGTATGCGTTCCACTGACATACATTTAGGCAAGTATTGTTCTTGAAAGCAGTACTGGGTTGGGCTGAGAATGTATGTTTAGTGAGCTCTTTTCTGTTTCATTTTGAGACCAGATTTAACACCACGGCGTGTGGGTCTAACTTCATCTCTCTCTATACCCAATGACAAAATTGTATTCCAAACATCTTGAGGAAGTTTGTCATTACAAGTCTTATTATTCTAATATTGAAGTAGCTCAATTCTGGTATATACACCCATTGTGGTGGTGTGAGATTTGATTGAGTTAAATCTCAACAATATTGAATCTAATGAAGCCAGATCAATATGTATCAACACAAGTCCAATGAGGATGATATTGATTGCATAGTTCACTGTCCTGTGCAATGTAATGGTAGTAGCCATGAGCATCCAGTTTGATACAGAGCATGAAATATAAAAGCTGGTAAAATACTTGCAAACTACAGCAAAACAGTCAAAACTAAGTTGACCAAGTTGACTGCCAGGCTTATATCTATCATCAGTTGAAAATTAGTTGGAAAATTCAAGCTGGAAGTAGTATAAATTCATTAAATGATTCTGATTGTTTTCTTGATTGTTTGTTGAATACTTTATTGATTGGTTGAATGAACCAACGATTGAGTGATTAATCTAAGAATCCCTTGAACTTGAAGAACAGTTTGCATCCATTTTGCGAAAATTGGAGTAACTTTTAATTTTTCACCCCTAGCATGCAAATTGACCTTGGACCTGTCGAGCCTCAAAACTTGGTAACTATGTGTCCTACGTGCAAATATATTACACTGTGATCCATAGACCCAGACAAATAATTTGACAGGTTTTTAGTGAATTTGGAGCATGTTTAATTTTTGCCCCCTATATGACTATGAGTATGTAGGGTGTTTGAGGGTCTTTTTTTGAGGGTCACGGAGTTCCAACTTGCCGCATGATGCTTAAATAAGACTAATACATTATAATAACACTGATTTTACAAAATAAATCAATATGATATCACGATTTGGGCCTACACTGGTCTATCGAAACCCAGCTACTTCAAAAGTGTGAAGTGTTTTGATTCATGCAATCTCAAAATCAATCGATTGAGATGACTAGCGTACTAGTCCCAGTTACATAACAGATGCGGTTAAATGATGGGCGGGGTTACCAACCATATTTGGAGTTATTACGTTGTCATTAACTGAGTTGGTTCAGGTCACTGCTTATGGTAATTCGAGTGCGCTGCTGGGGGTAGCGAACTAATTTATAAGGACCAACGCCTGACGGCGTTGATTATAGTGCTAAATATTGCGTTGGTCCTGTATGGACTAGACGAGTAGGACCTTTTATTTCTAAGTTACCAGACTATACACTTTTCACACTATGATCACTATCTCACATGGCGCAAGAAAGACGAATCGCGAAAGTCCAGTGACCGCGTTCGGGAGGATAGTGGACTTTTGTGGTTAATCTTTCTTGAGCGATCAGAGTTAGAGTATAGTTGGTAAACTAAGAAAAAAACAGGTCCTACTCGTCGGACTAGGAATGTGTGTGAGTTAGTATTACCTAATTATAATATGGACGTATCCAAAAATGAATTCACGCCCCTTTCAAATGTCGAGCCAAAGTGCAGGCCCTATGTTAATTTTTGTGAGCAGCTGATTCTTTTTTATTTGAAAATCCAGCAAGTGCCAAAAAGGTATGAAGAAAATATTTGTGCCAAAAAGGTATGAAGAAAATATTTGACAATAAAATAGAATATTTGTTTCTTCCATAAGCGTGATAAATATCCTAGCATGTCACACCCCTATCCACCATAGCGACGGCACTGTATCCTATATGCCTACAGGTTGGAGTTTTCGATATTTGACATTTGCTTTAGAGGGGAGTGTGGAGGGGTTAGCGTTCTAGCGAAAGGACTTTCGTTTATAGGACTTCATCAAACTTTTGGGTTGTTCCCTCACATCGTCATCATCGCTATATCTTCGTGTTAAAAATTGCCGTGATAGTACAGCGAATCCTCTTGTTTTTTAACAGCTACACATTGCGATTTTGTTCGAGATAGGCGGCGACTCAGGCTAAGCATACCATGACTAAAATATTAGATGTAATTTTTTATCAGACTTTTCTTTATTTGTAACTTAAACTGGTTTACTGATTTTGCCATCTTTATATATTTATCAGTAATAGGCCTATTCCATTTCCTAGGACCGGCAGCTCACGGGAAGCCCGTGTTGTGAGGGCCACAAACTCCGGCTACGCACCGATACGCGAGCGCTGACTCTTTTTGTTCTTTATGACCAGAGGAAAAGTCACATATCACACGACTCTTTAGGATATTTGGTTTAAAAGATAGAGGGTTAAGTGCACAAAGTACAACGAATTGGTTTGTGACCGAATGCAAGACATCAAGGCATCTAAATATACAGATTTGGTGTAAAAACAACGGTTATGGAGAAAATCACGAAATAGTTAAATTTGGCCAACTTTTTTTGTACATCAATATATACAGGGTTCGAATTAGCATGTGGGCGAATTGGTTTGGGGCTGAATTGACGAATAGTATTGATATCGATATTGATATTTTTACCCACGTGATATTTAGATATGGTGATTCGAATTGTCACGTGATCGTCAAACCTGTACTAAAGGTGTCAGTTCTGCAGGAACTGACACAAAAATATTTATAATACAGGGTGTTGACACTGTGTCCCTAAGACTAAGAAAACAAATCGATATAATGAACAAGTTTTAACAAGGTTTTGTTGGTTGAAACTAGGATAAAGAGTCCATTTTAGGCATATTTATTTTATAAAGTTCTATAGATATGCTTACTGTGCAGCGTTATTTAAAGTGCATAAAATTGCCTTATGTTGACAATATGCCCCCCCGATTGGACGTGGTTTAGTATGGTTCATTTATGAAAGTCCTTGGTCCTTGGCCTTGGCCTCGGAGACAAAAGTCCTTGGCCTCGGAGGGTTGTCCTTGGCCTCGGACACCGTGTCCTTGGCCTTGGCCTTGGCCTCGGACACCAAGTCCTTGGCCTTGGCCTTGGCCTCGGACATGAGGTCCTCGACTACAACACTGCTGGTTTACTCATCATGTCCCACTGTGTTCATGATGAATTTATTAATTATCTTATCAAGACTTTTATCTGTAAGTTATAATTGAATATGTTAGTGGTATTAAATTTAAAGCTTATCTTGTTTGAAGGATACAAACAACTGGTTCATTTTGCATACTTTGGCTACTGCATATTTCTAGAGTTTCTGGCTGGTGAGTTATAAGCTTTAATATGGGCATCATGGGTATACTATGATATAGACACAGAATGTGTCAATCTGGACCTGTAGCACACCATTTACGTGCTGAAAATGCCAAATTTGTTCCCTGTAGGTAGCTTTAAAACCTTAATGCAAAATGATGTCTCAAAAAAAAATTGTTTCCTGAGTCAAGATGTAGGTATCATTATGCCTCAAATCACTATTGTCAAATCAGTGCAGAGTAGGTTATGATATATGAAAATTGAAAGTTGAACAAATACACCTGATCCATGAAATTTGTCTTTTATAAAGACAATTCTTGTTATTTTTTTGGCCCGCACACATATGTGGGGCTTATGTTATCATCCAAATGGTTGGTTGCTTTTTGTATGCCTCTGAGCTTAAAGCCATATTATAAAATTTGCTAACATTTTTAAATTCATATTTTGACACGATTAAATTGTACTTTATTAAACCAATATAGCCTGCAAAAATCAAGACTCTAGGTGCTGTAGTTTTGTCAAAATCCGAGATTTTGAATAAAACGCCGGAATCGGCGCTTTATTATTACGATGGAATTATTAGTCGAACGCATACACGATGTTCATAACACCCAGTACGTACACGGCGTGTGAGACGGTGATATACACAACAAAAGGTTGTACTATAACATGACCGAATGAGTGGTACGTATTGGCGACATGTGCGCTGGTAGTAAATTCCAATTTTCTTTGCTTTGCCGTAGTTGTTCGGCTCAAAAATAAAAGGGGATATATCTGACAGTAAATTAAGCTAACATTTTATGGCAAAGAAATGCTAATCTATTTTGTTTGAAAATGTTATAATATGGCTTTAAATGCAATAACCGATCAACTTCAAGCTTGGTATGGTGATAGGATATGGTAGCCTGATCTGCTGTATTTTTGTGTCATCTCATTTACATATTTGGTCGCATGTCATAAGTTGGGTATGCCAGGCTCGATAAATCCCTGTCCGATTGCCGGGGCAATTGAAAATACTGTCGGGCAAGCTAAATCATCAGGCACCCTGCCCGATCGGGCAATTGCAAAATTGTTGTGCAATGACGGCATTATTATGTTCATATTTTACTTGCATGCAGATCGACAAACAAACAGTAGAAAATATATTCCCTGACAAGCCAGTAACTTAATTTCCACTGTTATTGATCCCAGGCTATTCCCCGAAGCATAATAAAACTGTATTTTTAGGCAATTTTAGCTATTACAATACAGCAACTTGTTGATGGGTTTCTTTCAGAAATATTCGGGCATAATCGGGCAAGCAAAAGTTGACATAAGCTTGCCCGATCAGGCAATTGAAAATAAAAAATTTATCGGAGCCTGGGGTATGCTAAAAGGGTGGAGGGATTACACTTTTCTGAAAATTGCGATACAAATTTGACTGGCTTTACGTAACCCCATATCCTACAGCAGTGGTTGATACCTCATTTTAAGCCTAATATTATACTCTTTCAGTCTACTGAAGCATATAATTATACATTATTCAGTAAAAAATCACATCAGTTGAAATGAAAAATGCCAGGGGTGGAGGAGCAGGCGGATGCGGGAGTGTACAATAGGGCCTATGTGAAAATTCACATGTCAGCATGTCAAAACTACTGGTTACTTTTTCAAATCTAGGGAGGGTATGATGTATTGACAGCTTTGAATGTTGAATTTGTACAATCAAAACAATTACTGACTACTTAAGGTGGTACTACACCCCTGATAAATTTTGTGACTAATTTTGCATTTTTCTCAAAAAGTAACTACACACTGGTAACAAAAGTTATATGTATATTATAGGGGCAAGGAATCCAATTACTTCACTGAAATTTCAGTGATTCAAGACAAGGGGTCATTATATATGTTAAGAAATGAGGTATGTTCTAGCGGTACCTCTTCTTATCATAAATAATGTACCGCTTGTCTTGAGTCACTGAAATTCCAGTGTAGTAACTGGATTCTTTACCCCTCTAATATACATGACTTTTGTTACCAGTGTGATATTATTTTTTTTTTTTTTTTCAAAAATAGTCAAATTTATTAAGGTGTGTAGTACCACCTTAAAGGGTTATATATGTTCCATTTTCTTCATTTTTAATGAAATCCTAGTTGAATTTCAGTAATTTTAGCAATATGCTAATGTACATTTCCCTTCTTGATATTCATTTCCTCAATAATAGAATAACCATCTTGCTAATTACTCGTAAAAAGGTCATTGACCTTCACAATGTAATTAACTTGCGTACAATTATTTTAAAAAGTTAATTTGAAGCATTAATGTATTGAGAACATATCCTCCAAATCTGATGACATTCTTGCATAAAATAAAAAATTTACAGTCATTTTTGTAATTGAGGTCCGATTTGAGAAAAACGCATTTGAAAATTGAGATTTACATAGACACCTGTGTATTAATTAATTACTAATTAAGCATTATCTCAAAAATTAAGCATGTGTTAAGGTTAAAAATGGTGTTAATTATTAGAGATTGTCAATATACAACATATCCAAAAACACATTTTTTGTCATTTTTGACCATGTAATGGAAATTGTACCCAACTTATGACATGCGACCATTTATGAATATTAATGAGCTTATTTGCATATTTTGCCTACATTTTCATTGCGGTAATCCACTCTGCAGCTTAAACGCAATAACAGTAATAACCGATCAACTTCATTATTATGTTTTCAGAGTTATTAGGAGTTAAGAAAACCTAATAATGATAATATTGATGGCTTATTTAGCATGATACCATAACATATATCGGATTCGTCATACAAATATCTAACTCGCCGTTGGCTCGTCCGATATTTTTATGACTCATCCGATATGTTATGGTATCATGCTCACTTGCTCAGCCATCCAATATTATATCAAACTTGGAATTGTGATAGTACATGGTCATGTTTTTTAAACTGGGACCCTAAAAAAGGTGGTGCTGTCACATTTTGCTAAATCATTTTGTCTTATTATTCCTATATTTTTGCTAAAATTCATCATGAACAAATGGTTTTGGTCTTATTTTGAAGATAAATTATTAATCTAATGAATTAATAACAAATATAATTAAACAAATGTATTAATTAATTACAACAGCTTAATTAAGTTAATTAGTCAGGGTGGTGCCGAAGTGGAGGAGCGAGGCGGAGGAGCTCTGTGTAATTCCAATGGGAAGTTGGTGTTCATTAATAAAATTTATGCACTTTGTTGCCTAGTAGAAGTGAAAATGCATTTGCATAATGTTAATCTTATTTTTTAACTTTCTATAACTATAATTGCCTAGTTAATCTTATAAACTTAGTAATTAAGGATTTAATAAGCTTTTAATTAATGCAGTGGAATGTGGGTCATGCAATAAAATGGGCTTTAAATTTTGCATGCATATGAAATAAATTTCAATATTGTTTTATATTTGAAATATAAAATAAATCTTCTCAAAGGAGATTATTACAGTCAAAGGGTTTAATCTGATGACATATTGATATGGTTATTGTTAAAAGTTTATTGATGTAGGCTATTTGTGCATGTATATGCCTACATGTACATGTACCTTTGTTACTAATTATTCACTGTATATTGATTTTTGGAACACCCTATATAGGAATTGGATATTTAAATTTGATATTATAACAATTCTTTAAACTATATTGAATATATTTTCCAAATTTAATGGCACTTAGTGAAATTTTACATAAATTAAAAAATTTAAAATACAACTTTTTTCACACCCTGTATAACACAATGGGCTTTAAAACAAATATAGTGCAAACTATATATTTAATGAAAGGACTAACTGTGTACATTTCAAATATCAAGTTCATTTTCCAATTTAATATACTATGTAGAAATATTGAAGTGGTAAAGAAATTAAATTTTTAGGTTTTTCAATGGAATCACCCTGTATATTTTTTGTCAATGTAATCCTCAAACTCTACAGATTTATGACAATATATGCTTTCTAAAAATGTACTTTTACTAGTTTGGGTGAAAAATCAGAAATACAAAAAAGGATCATGACACAAAACTAGACAGCACATCAGCCTACCATGTGGTCATGTTTTTTGAGGTGGGACCCAATTGTGTCACATCTTGAATTTGTCAAAAATCAACTCCTATATTTCTGATTATATTTCAAAAAGTTTTCACCCAAACTAGTAAAAGTATACATTTTAGAAAGCATATATTGTCATGATTGCAAATCTGTAAAGTTTGAGTGGATATACAGGAAACCAAAATATATACAGGGTGATTCCATTGAAAAAGAAAAAATTTTCTTCCATACCACTCCAATATTTCTACATAGTATATTAAATTGGAAAATGAACTTGATATTTGGAATGTACACAGTTATTCCTTTCATTAAATATATAGTTTGCACTAAATTTGTTAAACCCATTGTGTTATACAGGGTGTGAAAAAAGTTGTAAATTAAATTTTTTAATTTATGTAAAATTTCCCTAAGTGCCATTAAATTTGGAAAATATATTCAAAATAGTTTACAGAATTGCTATAATATCAAATTTAAATATCCAATTCCTATATAGGTTGTTCCAAAAATCAATATAGGCCTACAGTGAATAATTAGTAACAAAGGTACATGTACATGTAGGCAGGGTTTTCTTTAAGCATTTTGCTGAAGGGGTATTTTCAAAACATTTTAACCCTTTCAATTGTGAATGTTTCCTCTGAAGGAGTCAAAACATTGCCCAAGGGGTATTTTTATAATATTATTTTTGAAGACATTTTTAACAATATGTTTGTTTTTGGAGCCATAGGCGTAGATCCGGATTGGGCTGGTGGGGTGGGGGAATCTCTCCCAATATTTTGCCAGAGGGATGGTCCATACAATCATCCCCCAATGTTGACGCCTGTATGTGGGTTTCTGACCAAATTAACCTCATATTTGGCCATTTTAGCCCCAAAAGTGCACATTTTTGTGCGCTTCGCTTCTTTTTGCACCATATTTCAACAGTTTAGGTTGAAAATGCCCCCGAGTCAAAAGAAATCTACACCACTGTTTGGAGCAGTGGCTGATCTAGAGCAGTCAGAAGGGGGTGGGGCAATTTTAGATGAAAATAATAATATTTAAAGATGCCCCCCGAGAAGTAAGAAACTTTTGCAAAATGAAGACCTATGAAGGAATTTGGTGGATCATTTTGGCAATATTAATGTGTAAAATTTTAGTTTAAAAAAGCCGAACATTTGTGAAATGAGCAGTCCATTGAGTCTTTCGTGGACGGCAAGTTTTCCCGATTATGGTAGGCCTATAAATTGTGTTAAACATAAATTGGCAAATGTCGAAAGCAGAAGTGAAAGTGGCCATTTGTTTATCAACTACGCAGGGTGATGTTCCCCCCTGAGAACTTGGAACATTTTGCAAAATGAAGACCTAATTGAAGCGATTTGGTGGACCATTTTGCCACTATTACTGTGTAAAATTTAAATTTGAACAGTTGAAAAGCTGAACATTGTGAAATGCCGGTCCATAAAGCCTTTCGTTGTCCTACATATCGGGAGTATAGGTCCTAAATGCCAAAAGCCGAGAATAATTGCACAATATCAGGTGTTTCTCTATTCAATTCTTGCAATATCTGAACGCGACGTTTTCAAGATTTTGTACGCATTGGACTTTGGGACTAGGGATTTGAAGGAGTCAGAAAAGTGCCTGAACGCGTAAATACGCGTGTTTTGTGCGTTAAAGAAAACCCTGCATGTAGGCATTTACATGCACAATTAGCATATCAATAAACTATTTAACAATAAACCAGAGATCAATATATCATCAGATTAAATCCTTTGACTGTAATAATCTCCTGTGAGAAGATTTATTTTATATTTCAAAGATAAACAATATTGAAATTTATTTCATAATGCATGCATGCAAAATTAAAGCCCATTGTATTGTATGACCCACATTCCACTGCATTAATTTAAAAATCCTTAATTACTAAGTTTATTAAGATTAACTAGGCAATTATTGTTATAGAAAGTTAAAAATAAGATTAACATTATGCAAATGCATTTTTACTTCTACTAGGCAACAAAGTGCATACATTTTATTAATGAACATCAACTTCCCATTGGAATTACACAGAGCTCCTCCGCTTCTGGCTCCTCCACTTCCGGCACCACCCCTGACTAATTAACCTAATTAAGCTGTTGTAATTAATTAATACATTTGTTTAATTGTATTTGTTATTGATTCATTAGATTAATTATTTATCTTCAAAATAAGACCAAAACCATTTGTTCATGATGAATTTTGGCAAAAATATAGGAATAAGTAGACAAAATGATTTAGCAAAAATGTGACAGCACCGCCTTTTTTAGGGTCCCAGTATAAAAAACATGACCAGTTATGACTTATGAGGCCCGAAAGTTTCCATGATAATTTCAGGGTTAAACAGCCCTAACTTGTAAACAACCTCATTTGTATAATTATGAAACACTGAATACATGTAGGCCTAAGACCAAAATTGAATCTTGTGAAAATGTTATTGGTGTAAAATTTGTTGTCAGAACATGGAGATGGAATAGCATAGAATACCGTATTGGTCCGAGTATAGTCCCACCCGTTTTTATGTGAAAATTTTTCACAATTGGGGGTGGGATTATACTCAATTTCAAAAAAAAAAAAAAAAAAAATTTTTTTTTTTTAAGTTATTTTTTCGGTTTTGGAGTGTCCTGGACCTAGACCTAGATGCTAGGATCATTCATGGTTGACCTAAAAAAAAAAAAAAAAAAAAAAAATTTCAAGATATTTTGTATTTTTAATATGAAAATTGATAATTTGTATTCATGTCATACTCTATTAATGATTTCAAAATGCATTAATAGAGTATGACATGAAAACAAAGTATCAATTTTCATATTAAAAATACAAAATATCTTGAATTTTTTTTTTTTTTTTTTTTTTAGGTCAACCGTGAATGATCCTAGCATCTAGGTCTAGGTCCAGGACACTCAAAACCGAAAAAATTTAAAAAAAAAAAAAAATTTTTTTTTTTTTTTTTTTTTTTACAATTTCTGAAATTTTTCGAAAAATGGGGGGTGGGATTATACTCGAACATGGGACTATACTCGGACCATTACGGTAGTTAGAATATTTGTTGTACTTTATTACCGCACATATATATTCAACTTTGTATAATTGTAGTAGTTTCAAAAATAGTTTGGTTTATTATTTGGTATTCTTGTGATAGATACAAATTATTAGATGTATTAGAAGTAAGTACTATCAATAATCCCATAATACATCTTGCCAACTGTACAGTATTTTACAACTTTATACACATGCAACATCCCCATCCAAACAAAGTTATTTGTTCTTTTAATTTTTATAAGTATGTTACATGTTTTCCAATCAATGTATCTATTTAATATCTAATGTCATTATACCAAAGAATGCTTAACTAGAATTGCATAAACAACCTCTCTCATCAATTGCAGCTTTCTCTTTCCATTTTCTACATTTAAGGGGGTACTACACCCCTCCATAAATTTGTGTCTATTTTTGCATTTTTCTCAAAAACTAATAACACACTGGTAACAAAAGTTATATTATTGGGGCAAGGAATCCAATTATTACACTGGAATCTCAGTGACCCAAGGCAAGCGATTCATTATTTATGATAAGAAATAAGGTACAGCTACATGTAGGATGTACCTCAATTCCTATCATATATACTGAACCGCTTGTCTTGAGTCACTGAAATTTCAGTGTAGTAATTAGATTCCTTGCTCCAATAATATACATAACTTTTGTTACCAGTGTGTTATTATTTTTTGAGAAAAATGCAAAAATAGTCACAAATTTACCACAAGGGTGTAGTTAATACCTCCCTTAAAGTAACAATGCTGACATTTTTATTATTTTTAATATCATCATGATACTGTTTGAGTCTGTTTCTTATATAATATACATGTAACTCTCTCTCACCAAATAAAAGAAAGTTCACAAGTATACCATTCTCCATTTACTTTCTTCATGTTCTTTGTGTCCACGTTATACATGTAGTTCCAATAAATTGATTGTGAAGATATCAAGCAATTCAGTCCGACTATGCAGCACTTAATTTCTTATGTTTCTACATAATTTTCAAGAATGTACATGTATTTTATGCTTCATTTTGCACAAAACCTACCCCAATCAAACAATTACAATAAACGTAAGTAGCTGCATAACATCATAAAGAAAAAACAAAAAAACCTTAGGATATATTCCATTATCATTTCGCCAGTTTGGTTGCTCTCCTTGGTCTCTTCGCTATTTACTGTAATTAGGTAACTTCCAACACCAACCTTCCTAGTTCAATTCTTTCAATCAAAATTTCACTCCTCTTCTGATGACGACAAATGAAAGTCGAAGTAACACTGTATTATCAATATGATAACTACACATTTATCTTGACAGTTCCTCATTTGCTTGCCCTATTCCTTTTTAAAAGAATTTTTATTTATTACAGTTTAAAAGTTTCGGTCTCATATGAAGGATATGAAGTAATAATATACTATAGGATGAGCCACACATTTGATCAAATGAAGTCTGTAACAAATGTGCATGAAGCATGTGGTGGTATGTCTTGTGTAAGAGATTAACCTGTGGAAGAGGTGATGCATATTTTTTTTGTTCTGTAAAAAAATCTTAGTAACGAAAATGATGAACGGTTCCTTTACATTACTCTATTTAATTATTTATATTATTGTGAAAAACAAAGTAGCTGAGGTGTTAGCTCAATATGCTGGTAAAATATTATAAACGATGACCCCATGTTGACTTTGGCTAAATCAGCTTTATTTTTGATGGAAAGGGGCCTAATTAATTGCCCTTGACATCCGCAATCTTGGAGAAATTTGGTGTGCTGAAAATGTGCTGTTGAAACAGTACGCATAATATTGTAGCGCAAACGTACGTACGTACATTTTACATGTAGGCTAAGCCTTACTATGTGTACTGAAAATGCCCAGCAACTTGTCAATTAAATACAGGATAAGTCTGTTTCTCTGTTCTCATTTTAGGCTAAGTCTTACTATGTGTACTTAAAATGCCAAGCAACTGTCACTCAAACTGCTGATGTGTCAATTTTAAACTGCCGTTTAAAGTGACTTCACTTTTTATACAGGGATTGAATACGAGTGTCGCGTCCCTGCTTATATGAACAGTTTCAATCTTATGTCTTGATCTTGGTGAATCGATGGATGAACTTACATTTCATTATGCAGTAAAAAAAATGTCAATTACCAGCAATGTCATTGTAGGATATACAGCCTGTCTCAAAAAAAATTGTGCAAGTAAAAAGCGCCCTGCAATTAGAAAATACCGTTGTGACATGATGCTTACATCAACATCAAGGGCGCAGTCTTAGCTCTCAAATGCTGTTTGTTCTGTTCAATTTGCTTGTTTCAATTTTGAGATATATTTATTTATTAAACAACGAAAGGTTAAAATCACAATTGTGCCACTTTTACTAGGGAAGAGAGCTGTACATGTAAATCAATGATAGCTGATGTTGATGCATCTAATGCATGCATTAGACGCATCAACATCAGCGCGTGTGCATTATTTTGTCTAATTTCTCTCCCAACAAGTAATTAAAACGCGTTCATTAACCTATAAGTGTGCAATATTTGTTTTAAGTGACCAAGAGAACAGTATTTACCATGATAATATCATTGACATGCACATGTCTTTAATTTTACAGCAGAATGTGAAATATCTATTTATCATTTAATCTTTTTAAGTGGAAAAAGAGAATCATTATTCCTGCATCATGATAAAACAATAAAAGTAGTAAAAAAAATGTATTGTGTAATTGATGCATTCTTTTGATTTCATGAAGGAACTCTTGATAAACTTGATGCTATCACTGATTTACATGTAAAGTAACAGTGACACAATTGTTATTTTACCCTTTCGTTGTTAACTAAACATATCTCAAGATTAAAACAAGCAAATTGAACAGAACAAATGGCATTTGAGAGCTAAGACTACGCCCTTGACGTTGATGTAAGCATCATGTCACAACGGTATTTTATAATTGCCAAAAAGGGCGCTTTTCACTTGGCACAATTTTTTTTGAGACAGGCTGTATAGAGATTTTATTTTGGATGGTGAATTTATTCTTTCTTCTTTTTTCCAGAATCAAGCCAGAGCAGACGTATCAGAATTTTCAGTATAGGTTTATCAATCCAGAAGTATTTACTCATCACCTCCAAGACCTAGGATTCTCACCTACCAAACGCAGTGTGAGCACCCCCGTGATAGGGTATACACTTTGCCACCCCACTTCAATCAAGACAAACAGGTTTGTTGATATTGTAAATTTGGGTTTTTGAAGCATTCAATGTTTCCATAACCCAATCTTTTGCAAATAACTAGTCATGGGCATTCATGGGTGCATGCTGTCGAGGAAGTTACAGTCTGTGCAATAGTGTACACTCAAAAAAGGATGTTGAGTTGGTTTGTGCATTGTTGTTGTCTGGAATGTCAATTTTGTGCTTAAGGAGATAATATGAGACTGCATTTAATAACCTGCTAAAAATCAATATTGTTTTTATAGCAGTACTCTTCAAGGAATAAAATTGCATTATTCCATGATGAAATATTTATCTGATGTAGTACATTGCAGACTTTAGTACTACATATCAACATTATTTCCTTGTGGAATAAAACATTGACTTTATTCCAATTTAAGTAAAAAATGAAATGACGCTAAAAATAATGGGAAAGGTACGTTTTCAATTAATTTATCGAAGCTGGACTATAGCCATAAAACAAGCACTGAGAGGGAAGGAATGCAGGCGCGGATTCAGGGGGGCCGGCGGGCTCCAAAAAAAAAGAGGAAAGGAGAGAAGAGAAAGAGAAAAAAAGAAAAGGAGAAGGGACATCCCCCTCACACCGCCCTGCATGCGCAACTTTATGGGTGCTAATTATAAAGCAATAATTTATACAATACTAAAGTCAAAACTTGTCCACGAATGGCTTCATTTGGGCCGTCTTTTCGCAAATTTTAGGCTTTTTCAAACTAATATTTTACACAATAATAGTGACAAAATGATCCACCAAATGGCTTCAATTGAGTCTTCATTTTCCAAAAGTTTCTAACTTCTGAGGGGGGCACAGTGAGTTGAAAGATGGCCAGTTCCATTTCTTGTCCCAATACGCCTTGCCGTTAACAAGCGTTTTTGTCTTCAATTTGGGTGCATTCAGCCATAAAGTCATGGACATTTTTTTATTGTCATACAACACAATCATAATTATTTCTAAGTAAGTTTTATTGGTACAAAGTTTTACATTACAATGTTATGACGCAATTTTCAGAGGGGGACTTATTTCTTGTGATGTGTTTATTATTATCGGTGTTCCCCTTTGCGGATCTTTCCGGATTTTTCAAATATTGTCAAATTTATGTCTTCAAGGGGCATTCTTAATGGCTTTGGCTAAGGGTTGCTTATACTTGTATTCGCAACTTAGATCTAGTTGTATTTGTTTTTGTCTTTTCAGACAACATGAAAGTATCTAAAAAGCAGTGGGTTATTAGTGTGTGCAAGTATTGTCAAAGAAAATTTATTAGCAACATTCCTCGATACAAATCACATGTTCGCAGCCATGAGTCGACTATAAAGCCTAATTATTGGTACAACAATCCAAACTTGAAGCCAAAAGCTGGCTGTGTACAGCTACACAGTAAAGGAAGACATGAAGGTTATGGTACACCAACAAGATCTCCACATCATCTGGACAATGGAAAAGTTGATGATGAGAAATCCATTTCTTCATCTGCATCACTGCAACATGTAGGTACTCCTGCAAAAGATGAAGTTTATAAATCGTGTAACCATGGTAATGATGTCTTCTGTCAATCAAGTAATATGAAGCAACAATGTCCAATGAGGCTAGGAGGAAAATCTTGTAAAAGCTGCTTCTGCAAGGAGTCTTTCCACCAATCAAGTCATCAGGTACAACATGAAGTGATGCATACAGGAGAGAAACATAATAAATTATGCCACCGATTATAATAATATAATAATAATATCTTTATTTATTCACGGTAAAACATGTTCAATATAAAAGTCATTGTTCTTCCACATGTCCGTGGCATATACACATTAAAGTAACAGAATTATAAATTAAATACATTACAATTATTAAAACATTATTAAAACAATAGTCAGTATATTACAAAATTATGAAAGCATAAGAACATATAATATTTTTTAAAAATTTTAAAACCCAGTAAAACTCATTTCAGTATGACATCAAAATCTAAGAAAATAGGCAAGAAGATAAATATAATCACCAGAATAAAATAAAAGTTGTAGACCTTATATTGCAACATATATATCTGAATACCACTTACACATTCACCAAGTTCACACTCGCTACAAACGCCTATACACACCCCAAGTACACCCCAACTCCAGCACACCCATAAATACCACACACCCACATAACCACACACCCCTTGCACCCACATCTTACTCCCATAGCGCACCTTCATCCTAAATCCACAAGCATGCATCCATAACACAATGACACGGTTTTTAGATATAAAATAGGTTATAAGCTATATTATAATGTACAAAAATATTAATTAAAAGAAGAGCACCAGCAATATAGGAAAATTAAACCACATTGACAAAAGTCTACATCAAATTCAGAATTAAGGCGATTTTACAAATTGCACTAAACTAATACACATTTAAGGAACATCATATTGTACAGGAGCAAGAAGTCAAGATTGAATTTCTATGACACATAAATAAAAAACATTCATATAATACTATCAACATGGTTAAAGCAGTATTTAAAATGTTTAACATTACGGGCAGCTTTTAGATGGTCATCTAGCGCATTCAAGACACAGCACCCCGGTAACTTAGACTTCTCTTCTTAAAATTTGTGTTAGGTTTAGGAATGCTTAGCGCCCGATAGCCACGAAGGTTATATCTCTCATTATTTCTCAGATTAAAAGCGATCACTTAGATAGGGTGCCGTGTCGTTATTCATAATTTTGAACATTGTAACAACATGATAATCACACCTTTGCTTAATACAATCCCAACCTAGAACTGACAGTGCGTTTGAACTAGAATCAGACCATTTAGCGCCAGTGATAATTTTGGCAGCTCTATTCTGGAGTTTTTGAACAATATCCATATCATTAACATTACAAGTAGACCATATTACATCACAGTAGTCTATGTGAGGTGCAATAACACTTTTAAAAATGAGAGACATTGTTTCTGATGGTAATACATTCTTACATTTTCTGAGCATGTATAGACCTGAAAGAACTTTCTTCCTGATGTTGTTTACCTGATCATGCCAGGTCATACTATCATCTACAATGACACCAAGATGTTTACAGTTGTGTACCTGACGAAGTTTAACACCATTTATGTTGACATTGATGTCGTGGTCTTTGACTACAGCAAGGCGTTGTCTTGACCCCATTAACATGAATTCTGTTTTCGACACATTCAAACTTAGTTTATTACATGCAAGCCAATCACTGACATTTACTAAGTCTTTATTAATAATGTCAACTAAGTCATCAATATTGTTACTAACAGCATACAATGCAGTGTCGTCAGCGCATACATACTAACATTAACATGTGAAGTACAAAGAGGTAGATCATTGATATACATAATGAACAACATTGGTCCCAAAATGGAACCTTGAGGTATACCACAAACACTATTTGCTGGCTCAGACATATTACCATTAATTACAGTGTTATGACTTCTTCCAGTCAGATAACTATTAAACCAATTTATGCTTGTCTCGTGAACATTAAAAACTTTCAACTTCTGGAGTAATATTCCATGATTAACCGTATCGAAAGCCTTTTTTAAATCAATCATGACAAGGCCAACATATTTACCTTTGTCAATGGCTTCATACCAGTCCTCAGTAATATTAATTAAGGCAGATAGAGTGGAGTGCTGGGGTCTAAAACCAGACTGCTTATCATAAATCATACCATTAGTATTAAGGAAAGGGTATATTTGATCAAACACCGCTCTCTCAATAACCTTGGAAATTACAGGCAAAATGGAGATGGGTCTGTAATTACCTGGATCCGTAGCGTCACCACCTTTGTAAATAGGACAAACCCGGGCATTTTCCAGGCATCAGGAAAAATCCCGCTTTCCAAAGATAAATTGATCAAATAGGCAATGGGTTCAACGATTGATGCAGCCGCCATTTTGATGAGTTTAGAAGGAAGATCATCTGTGCCTGTAGCTTTTCCCTCCGCAGCGATCGTAACTTGCTGAGGACATATTGATGACTAACAGGCTGGAACATAAAACTCTCACTTGAGTGGGGCATCCTTTCATTGACCAGTTGCCCATCTGCACAGGCGTTTGGAATCTTAGCAGCAAGATCAGGACCTATATTGGCAAAGAATGTATTCATAATATTTGCAATATCTTTTGGTTCTGTTTCATTACCATTTTCTCCTTTAATACAAGTAATACTGGTACCCTTACTTTTACCAGGAATAATCTGTCTAATTGTATTCCACACTTGCTTAGTGTTGTTACTATTTGTTTCAATACTATTAGCAACATATGATTTTTTACTATGCTTGATTTCATAGTTAACCCTATTTTTCATTGATCTGAAGTCAGACCAATCTTTACTTAGTCCAGTCTTAATAGCTTTCTTTTTCAGACAATCGCGCTCACGCATTAGCTTAATGATATCATCGGTGAGCCATGGTGCTTTCTTGTCTCTTACACGTTTCTTTGTAATAGGTGCATGATGGTTACAAACATTTGCAAAAATTGATTGGAAATTATCAACAGCAACATTAATATCATTACAATGTATTACTGGTGTCCAGTCAACATTATTCAAATCCGTGACAAAATCAGTAACATCTAGATGCTTATAGTTACGATTTGATTGATACTTGTGCCCATTGTTACTAACCTTAGTGTTCTTCCCTATATTTACAAACACCAAAGAGTGATCACTAATACCAGTGTGGATTACTCCACTATCATTAACCTTGTTTACATCAGGTACATAGATGTGATCAATTAAAGTAGATGACTTTTCAGTAACACAGTGGGCTCTGTAATTACTTGATGGAGATGATAGCTAGTTTCGACGTTACGTAATCTGTTGGTGTAACAACTTGGGATTGGGGCAATTACATCATAATTCATATCACCAATCATTACAATTTCTTTACCTTCAAGTTTACAACTTTGAATTACTCTTTCAATATGATCAAATAACTCCATTTTGGTATCTGATAACTCCATTTTGGTATGATCAAATAACTCCATTTTGGTATTAGGCAGCATGAAAAACAAATCATTCAGCCAATTAGGACTCGAGAGAACATGAACTGACCCATACAGGAGAGAAACCTCATAAATGTAGATACTGCAACAAATTATTCAGCCAATTAGGAAACAAGAAACAACATGAAAAGATTCATACGGGAGAGAAATCTCATAAATGCAGCTACTGCATTAAATCATTCGCCGATTAGGAAGCAAGGTGCGACATGAACTGACTCATACAGGAGAGAAACCTCATAAATGTAGCTATTGTAACATATCATTCACAACATTGGGAAACAAGAAAGAACATGAAATGATTCACACAGGAGAGAAATCTCATAAATGTAGATACTGCAGCAAATCATTCAGCCGATTAAGACACAAGAAAGGTCATGAACTGACCCATACAGGAGAGAAACCTCATGAATGTAGCTACTGCAATAAATCATTCAGCCAATTAGGAAACAAGATACGACATGAAATGATTCACACAGGAGAGAAGTCTCACAAATGTAGCTATTGCAACAAATCATTCAGCCGATTAGAAAGCAAGAAACATCATGAACTGACCCATACAGGAGAGAAACCTCTTAAATGTAGCTACTGCAACAAATCATTCAGACGATTTCAAAAGAAAAAACTGCATGAACTGACCCACACAGGAGAGAACCCTCATAAATGTAGCTACTGCAACAAATCATTCAGGCTACATGAACACATGAAACGACATGAACTGATTCATAAAGGGGAGAAACCTCATAAATGTAGCTATTGCAGCAAGTCATTCAGTGACTTGAATAACAAGAAAACACATGAAACTATTCATACAGGGGAGAAGCCTCATAAATGTAGGTATTGCCATAAATCATTCAGCAGATTATTCACCAAGAAACAACATGAAATGACCCATACAGGAGAGAAACCTCATAACTGTAGCTATTGCCATAAATCATTCAGCAGATCATATCTCAAGAAACAACATGAACTCACCCATACAGCAGAGGATGTTTAAAGACATTCCCATAACCCAATGGGGTTTCTGACCTTGGTATGTTTGCCTTGGTCTGTATATGTGGCACAGTTGACCATACCTTGCATTGGGATTGTGTGCAAAATATCTGATGTTTTCATCATTTTATTTAACATTCAAAACATTGAGACTTATTATGAATAAAATTAATGCAGTGGGTCAATATGAATATTTTCTATAAGAAAATCCAATTTAATTTAATAAGTCTCGCCTATTAGCTAGTTGGCTGCAATTTTAAAATTACTATTTTGTGTGTGTGGTAATGGGGACTTTGCCTTTAAGGGGGGTACTACACCCCTCGATAAATTTGTGTCTATTTTTGCATTTTTCTCAAAAAATAATAACACACTGGTAACCAAATTTATGTATATTATAGGGGCAAGGAATCCAATTACTACACTGGAATTTCAGTGACCCAAGACAAGCGGTTCGTTATTTATGATAAAAAATCAGGTACCGCAAGGATGTACCTCATTTCCTATCATATATGCTGAACCACTTGTCTTGAGTCACTGAAATTTCAGTGTAGTAATTGGATTCCTTGCCCCAATAATATACATACATTTTGTTACCAGTGTGTTATTATTTTTTGAGAAAAATGCAAAAATAGTCACAAATTTACCACAGGGGTGTAGTACCCCCTTAAAATTAGGTCATATTGATCAAATTTCCCAATCATAGTGCATTGTAGGAATACCTTTACCATACAGAAAAGTAAGGCCAAGAAAAAAAAATTGGTTGTCCTATTTCTGGGGTAAGTGTGCGGGTACAAAAATTTTGAATTGTAAAATGCTTCTAAGTTATGGTAGGTATTCTTTTGTACGGTAAAAACATTTTTCCTTTTTTTTTTTTTTTGGGATGGTCCATTCTCAGCTTAGGGGGCATATATATTATATATAGACCCTATCCAAGTCTACATCACTCATCCTCATTTAAATAAACTTCTGTCCACTAGGAGGCCTCCGCGGAACAATTCTCACGATAATACAATAAAACAGGTGATGGGTACAAATGGTTGTGGAATCAAACTAGAGACCTGTCCCTCTGACACTTAGAACTGTCCACCAACATTGCTGCCATTTTAATTATTATACCATATCAGTTGGTTTATTCAATAGTGTCTATAGGTGGTGATGGTCCAAGGGTTGCGCCAAATTAGGTGAAGTTCCGTGAGATATGCATGATTACTTTGTATTCAATGCATTATTCCTGGCATTGCACATTATTTTTTCATACACAACGTCAATAAAATTATGAGTTTACTTTTTATTTTCAAGCGGCACAAGCGTAAACATGTTTGCATTTAACATAATGCCCTATTTTATATTTGGCTAGGCCATTGATACATGTGCCTTAATCATGACAAAGACATCATGACATTTTTAGGTCATGATGAAGCTACACTAGCCATAAAGCGGGGAGTGAGATGGAAGGTGGGGGTGGGTGTGTGATCAAAGAAAGTTTATTTTGGTATTTTCATACCTTTTATCAAACTTTTTGAGAAAATTCCTTCATGAGCGTTCTAATTTTATAAGTTTGCTATCTACTCAAGATAGCAAGCATTAAATTGAAAATAAGTATTTTTCAATTTCTTAAAAGGATGACCAAGAAAGGAGAGTCTGGCTATAGATCACTATAAGTGGGACCAATTTTCGGATTACATATCTTTTATTCAATTTATTTTCTTGAATCAAGAGGTGAAAAACTTGGTTTGGTTGATCGAAGAGAATCGTATTTCAAGAAAAACAGATTTGGGGTCAAAAGGTCATCAAGGCATTATTTCAAAGCGAATAGAAGCAAAAATTTAAAACGTCCAACTTTATCCAGCTTTGAAAAAAAAAGTTAGCAAATATTTTTTTTATTTAGGGTATATAACTTCGATGTTTTTTCAATTTGTGTTAAATATTTGGGAACTTGGGTACCCGGCAATTGGTGAGAGCCTTATATGGAACATCATTATTTAAGGAAGCATGCCCTCCCAGGGCGCCCTCAAACATTTAGCCATCAAATGTTTTTAAAGGGGCATTGTTAATGGCTATGGCTAAGGGTCGCGTATACTTGTATTTACAACTTGCACTTGCTGGCAGAGACGAACGGCACTGGTTTACATTTTGAGAGCGTATATCGTAAAAATAGGGTGGTAATTATAACAACAACTGATAATCTGATTGGCCGATTGCATGTCAAAGGTTTGGTCGGTGCACAGCAGTGTTCATACAAGATCCGTATATACAATGTAGCTCATTAACAGGGCGCTCACGTCAATCAGAGCAAATATTTATGTAGTTGTATTTGTTTTTATATTTTCAGACAACATGAAAGTATCCAAGAAGCAGTGGGTCGTATGCTGCAAGTATTGTCAAAGAAAATTTATTGGCAACATTCCTCGATACAAATCACACATTCGCAGCCATGAGTTGACTATAAAGCCTTATTGGTACAGCAATCCTGACTTGAAGCCCAAAGCTGGCTGTGTACAGCTACACATTAGGCACAGCAAAGTTAGACGTGAAGGTCATGGCACATCAACAAGATCTCCACATCATCTGGACAATGGAAAAGTTGATGATGAGAAATTCATTTAAGTCATCTGCATCACTTCCATGTGTAGGTACTCCTGCAAGAGATGAAGTATATAAATTAGGTAACCATGTCAATGATGTCATCTGTCAATCAAGTAATATAAAGCAACAACGTCCAATGAGGCTAGGAGGAAAACCTCATAAAAGCTGCTTCTGCAAGGAGTCTTCCCACCAATCAAGTCATCAGGTACAACATGAAGTGATACAAAGAAGGGAGAAACATTATCAATGTAGATACTGCAACAAATCATTCAGCCAATTAGGAGTCAAGAATCGTCATGAACTGACCCATACAGGAGAGAAACCTCATCAATGTAGCTACTGCAACAAATCATTCAGCCAATTAATAAGCAAGAAACGACATGAACTGACCCATACAGGAGAGAAACCTCATAAATGTAGATACTGCAATATGTCATTCACTGTTATGAGCACCAAGAAACGTCATGAATTGACTCACACAGGAGAGAAACCTCATCAATGTAGCTACTGCAACAAATCATTCAGCCGATTAGGAAGCAAGAAACAACATGAACTGACCCATACAGGAGAGAAACCTCATAAATGTAGCCATTGTAATAAATCATTCAGCCAATTAGGAAACAAGAAAGAACATGAAATGACCCATACAGGAGAGAAACCTCATAAATGTAGCTATTGTAACAAATCATTCAGCCGATTAGCTTACAAGAAACAACATGAATTACTGGCCCATACAGGAGAGAAACTTCAGAAATGTAGATCATTCAGCCAATTAGGAAGCAAGATACCACATGAAAAGATTCACACAGGAGAGAAACCTCATAACTGTAGATTCTGCAAGAAATCGTTCAGCCTATTAGGAAACAGGTGCGTCATGAAGCGATTCATACAGGGGAGAAACCTCATAAATGTAGATACTGCAACAAGTCCTTCAGCCAATTAGGAATCAAGAAACAACATGAACTGACCCATACAGGAGAGAAACCTCATAAATGTAGTTACTGCAACAAATCATTCAGCAGGTTATTCACTAAGAAAGAACATGAACTGACCCACACAGGAGAGAAACCTCATAAATGTAGCTATTGTAACGTATCATTCAGTCGATTAGCTTACAAGAAACAACATGAAAAGATTCATATGGGGGAGAAACCTCATAAATGTAGCTACTGCAACAAATCATTCACCAATATGAGTACCAAGAAACAACATGAACTGACCCATACAGGAGAGAAACCTCATAAATGTAGCTATTGTCATAAATCATTCAGGCATCTGAGAAGCAAGAAAGCGACATGAATTGATTCATACAGGAGAGAAACGTCATATATGTAGCTATTGTAATAAATCATTTAGCTATGTACAAAACAAGAAACAACATGAAAAGATTCACACAGGGGAGAAACCTCATAGATGTAGCTACTGCAACAAATCATTCAGCCGATTTGAAAGCAAAAAACACCATGAAATGACCCACACAGGAGAGAAACCTCATAAATGTAGCTACTGCATTCAATCATTCAGCCAATTAGGAACCAAAAAACGTCATGAATTGACCCATACAGGAGAGAAACCTCATTGTTGTAGCTATTGTAACAAATCATTCAGATGCCTGACTAGCAAGAAAAAAACATGAAACGATTCATACAGGAGAGAAACCTCATACATGTAGCTACTGCAACAAATCATTCAGCCGATTAGGAAACAAGAAACAACATGAAAAGATTCACACAGGAGAGAAACCTCATAACTGTAGCTACTGCAATAAATCATTCAGTGATATGAGTACCAAGAAACATCATGAACTGACCCATACAGGAGTGGAGCCTCATAAATGTAGCTATTGTCATAAATCATTCAGCAATGCAGATAACAAGAAACAACATGAAATGACCCATACAGGGGAGAAACCTCATAAATGTAGCTATTGCCATAAAGCATTCAGCAGATCAGATAACAAGAAACAGCATGAACTTGCCCATACAGGAGAGAAACCTCATAACTGTAGCTATTGTAGCAAATCATTTAGCCACTTAGGCAGCAAGAAACAACATGAATTGATTCACACAGGGGCGAAACCTCATAACTGTAGCTATTGTCATAAGTCATTCAACAGATCATATAACAAGAAACAACATGAACTGACCCATACAGGAAGGTATTAGGCCAAGAACAAATTATTTGGTTGTCCTATTCACATCTTTCCTGGGGCAAGTGCGGGTAGGTGAAAAAACTTGTGAGAAAGTGTCAACTTTGTGAGAAGTGTCAACTATCGGTTTTAACAATTTTAAATAGTAAAATTTTAAATCGTAAATTTTAAAATTAGTGTAGGTATATTCTTTTGTACAGTAAAAACCCTTTTCCTGTTTTCAGTTTGATGTAGTCTGTGTTACTTACATGATATATGTGGGGTGTTGTTCATTATATTGAGGTATTTTTGGATAAATTATGAATATTTGAAGAGTTCATTTCTGCAAGAAGCGATATATCCATTTTTCTTGATATGAGATATAGGCAAATATATAACTTGTCAAATATAAAGAAGTCACAAAAACAAAATATGTGCTGTGTTCGATCATTTCATAGTTTCAAAAATATATGTATTTTTTTCTCACCTGGAAGGTAGGAGACTATATGATTATTCACTTTTCCGGATGGATGTATGTATATGACATTTTTGGTTCAAGTTTCAGTTAAAGTTTCGATCTCATATGAACAGGTTAAATACCATGTTTTGATGAATCCATGTTTGGGAAATTATTGGATCCAAAACATAATAATGATAAAATTGGATGCTTTACGTGACGTAAGCCCAGTATTTATTGGTGTCATCCAATATTTTAAAACTCATGGCTCGTAAATAAATATGGGCTCAAATCGATCCAATTTTATATCATTTAATAATGTTTTGATGGTCCATGTATGTGAAAATATTGGATCCGAAACATGATAAAATTGCATGTTTTACGCCCAATATTTGGGCAATTCCAAGCGTTGCGGAATGATGCAAACTGCCTTCGTACGAATTTCTTTTTGATGCAGCAACCAAACATGTATTAACAGCACAAGGTGAATAGCATAATGTTAAAGTATTTTTGATAAGTGAATGATTAAGGTAGGAGAAACTTTTCCAAACCACCCTAATTTCCTAATTTGCATATGCAAAGTTAAAAGCGTTCTTGGAATGATGCCGCACAGGAGCAGTCTTTTTGCACTAAAACATTTTTAACAAACTCTGTGAGTTTAGTAATCTGAGATATTAAATTTGCCACTTAATGTAAAGCTTAGGATGTAAACTGACAATTGTCAGTATCGATTTAAAAAAAAATTGGGCATCGTTTCTTTATGCCAAATTTGCCGACACTAGGTCACGCTATGGAATGATGCAAGGAGCGTTATGGAATGATGCTGTGTGTAAAATCCATAGAAAATGAAAAGCAGTCCATGTTTGAAAATAAAAATAAATGTATCAATAAATTTGAGTAAATTGTGTTTTATATACTTAGCTACTTATGTTAGCTGACAAATATCAATATTTATCCAAAAATATTTATCACCGATTTTTTTTAAATCCGATAACATGTGTTGCATGGTCACATTTTGAAACTAAAATTATGTCAACATTCTGCTAGTTTAAAATTCTTGGAAGTGAAATTTAGCACTGGATGTTAGCCATAGAATGTAACATAACAACTATCACCATCTATCAAGAAATAATCATCACTGTTTTTATTTTATCGTAAATTTAAAGAAAAAATCCTTGCAATCCATGAATCCTTATGGCGTTGCGGAATGATGCAGGGGGTTTTGTGGAGAAATGTCACTGACAATGGTTCAGGCAATGCTGAAACATCAATTACTGTAAAGATAGTTCTGTGCAATGCATTTCAGAAAGTTTTAACCCAAAATTGTGAATATTTTTTTCAAACGGGCACATTATGAATTATGCATCATTCCGCAACGTTGCGGAATTATGCAACTTTAATTGGTCGTTACCGCCGCAAATTAGACTTTTTGAAAATTATTTTTGTTTCATTGGATGGGGATGAATAAATTTGCTTTGCATTCTAGTTTCAATGAAAATCAACCTTATTTTAAAATTGCAGTGGTAATAAATGATACTTTTGCGTTGCGGAATGATGCTTTTAATCGTAAAATTGGTACTCAAACAATGCTGACGAAGCTACACGTTATAAAATTTGAAAATTTCTGGTGTTTATATGTTAAGCTAGTTATAAACTTTATATTCACATGCATAATTTGTTTCCAAAATTTTACAGTACAGAGCAGTTGCTGTGTTTTTAGTTTTGCTGCTTTTACCAGTCAAGAATATGCAAATTTATGCGAATTAGGATGTTTTTCTAACAATGGACACCATTTCCTCCTAAAAAAGTACGTTTTCAGAAAATATCGCTTTTTAGCTACAATATGAGACCAAAATCACATAATTGACTTGATTTTTAAATTTTGACAATTTGGGCGAGGTTGCTTGGAATTGACCATTTATTGGTATCGCTATGTGTTTTAAAATAGTGGGCTCGACTATGTTTAGCCCAATATTTTTAAAACTCATCGCTTACCAATCAGCTCATAGGTCAACCAATAAATATGGGCTCAATTAATCCTATTTTATTTTAAACTTGAATACTGAGGTCAAAGGTCATTTGAGGTCAACTTATAAAATATTCTGATGAACAAATAGTCAAATGAATATTTAGGGACGCACCATTTGATACTCAGGGGGGTGGGGGGTAGGAAGTTGGGGTCGGGGAAAGAAATTTTTTTTTCGCCGCCAAAGTTTTTTTAATTTCATGCATTAATACACAGTTAGGTGGGGAAGTGTTTTTTTTTAGTGTTGTTTTTTTTTTTGCTTATGTAGTGGGTGAAGTTTTTATGCCTTCACGGAGATATGTTTCCTGGTTGTCCGTCTCTCTGTCTGTCCGTCCGAGCTTGCGAGTGCAATTTCTCAGAATTGGTAAGACGTACAGTGATGCAAGTTGGTGGAGGGATGGTCATTGGGGGTCTTCAAATTATAGGAGGTTTTCGTTGCAAAATATGGTAATTAAGTACCTAATTTGCATAATTTATGCGTAATAAGCAAAATACCTTGTGCACAGATTATCTGGAGATCCGTATGGGGTACAGTGGCGTAACTTGGTGAGAAGTAGCGGGCCAGATGTTCGCGACCTGATTAGATTTTCAGCGCAAAATATGCTAATTACGTACCTAATATTTGATGCGTATCAAGCAAAAAAACCCTTGTGAACAGATTATCTGGAGATCCGTATAGGTTACAGTGACGTAACTTGGTGGGGAGTAGCGGGCCAAAGGTTCTTGACCTGATAAGATTTTCAGCACGAAATATGGTAATTAAGTACCTAATTTGCATAATTTATGCGTAACAAGCAAAATACCATTTTCTCAGAGACTAGGGATCGCACGTTCCTCAAACTTGGTGGGTGGGTGCATCTTGACCCTAGACAGAACAAGTTTGTATTGGTCAGTGGGTCAAGGTCACCAGAGGTCATCCAGGGGTCATCTGAGGTCAAATTAGCAAAAACTGCCATATGGGCATGAAACTGGGCGAGTACAGTCAACATTTAGAGCCAATTTTTTGATGGTCATTTCAGGGTCAGCCAAGGTCACCCAGGGGTCATCTGAGGTCAAATTACTAAAATTATTGTATGGGCATGAAACTTGGTGGGTACAGTCAACATTTAGAGCCAAAATTTTGGAAGGTCATTTTGGGGTCATCCGGGGTCATCTGAGGTCAAGTTACTAAAAACTGTCGTATGGGCATGAAACTTGGCTCTAAATGTTGACTGTACTCGCCCATGTAGTTTTTAAGATGTTTGTAGTTTACGGTATTTTTCCTTTTGTGCAGCGCCTAGAGACCCTTTGTTTTGTGCGCTTTATAAATGTCCATTATTATTATTATTATTATTATTACAGTCAACATTTGGAGTCAAATTTTTGGAAGGTCATTCCAGGGTCATCCAGGGGTCATCTAAGGTCAAGTTACTAAACTGTTGTATGGGCATGGAACTTGGTGGGTACAGTCAGCATTTAGGGTTACATTTTTGGGCGGTCATTTTGGGGGTCACCCAGGGGTCATCTGAGGTCAAATTATTAAAAACTGACGTATGGGCATGAAACTTAGTGGGTACAGTTAACATTTAGAACCAAAATTTTGGAAGGTCATTTTGGGGCCATCTGGGGTCATCTGAGGTCAAGTTACTGAAAACTGTCATATGGGCATCATACGCCTCAAGGTGCATTGTGGCCGGCGCCGAGAACCGCTCTAGTTTTTTCAAAACTTCCTACCCCACCCTGAGAATCTAATGGTGCGCCCCTTACTCTGCGTGGTTACCAGTACCCATTTCTTCAGGCTATATTGGGACCACAATCCCTTACCAAAAGTAGTTGCAGTAGTAGGCGGTCACAAAAGCAGGCGAGACTGGTGATTTGACTTGTTTAAAGTTGTATATCAATTTACGGTAGATGTTGGTAGCCTTGATACAAAAAGTTTGAAAATTATGTATACTGCGCCAATAAAGTATCCTTACAGTTGGAAAAATAATCACAATTTCAAAAGTGAACAATATTTGGGTATATTTGTTTTTTTAATAGATGCACTATTTAATCCTGCACATTATGACACCACAGTGAATCCAATGTGACTTCAAGAAACAAAGTTACAAGCATTTGAATAGACGAAGGTACAGTTTTAAAAGTGACAAACTGTCCTAATCAAAACTCCACAGACTAGACATCTGGTTTGAGAGTGGTGAATGGCTAATTTATGCGTTTGGCTTTAATTTAAAACAAAAGGAACAAAAGAAAACTGAAACAAAAGAACTGACAAATAAAATGATAGTTATGAAAAGTACAGAGAAGTAAAAACTGATATAAAAACTGCTTTAAATAACGCTTCATTGAAGAAACTGTGTTGTCTCTTTGTTGCGCTTGTTGGAATCTTTTTGCGCCTTGCATAGGCCAGTTTGTCACTTTTAAAACTGGACCTTCGTCTATTCAATTGCCGGTGATCCGAAGGTCCCAGGATTTGAACAGTGAAATTTTTTCACTGGCTGTCATTTATGTATGTGTTGACTTAGTGTTAAAAAAAACCTTTCTCATATTTAATTTACCACATAGATTAAACTTTATTTCTCCGTCATGTGAAAGCAAAGTAATCAGTTTGTGATATTTCTTGTTTGGTTGATTTATGCTCAAATCATGCACACCAAAGACCAAGTGTATTTCACATGGTGTTTCACAAGAGTACTTTGAATCGTGCATTTCATGTTTCTTTTGATTATTATCTTTTAAGTTTTATTGTTGCTTAAATTAATCGACCCAAACCCCAAAATATAGTTAATTTTCAATTTTACTTTTTTATTTCAAGGAGCACTTCGTGATCCTAACAACCTCTTTTTATGACATTTTTCAATAGATATCCACGAAAAAAGCATATTCCCAAAATTTTAGTTGATCCCGATTTTGTGTTGGCTCAACTTTTTTTTTATGAAGCTGTGGATCACGAAATGCCCTTTTAATTAATCATTTATATATTTATTTATTTATTTTTTATTGTGTGCATGTGAGAGGGTGCGGGCTGTAGGGGTCTGCACATCCCTACCAATAAAAAATTCCCCCCCCCCCCCAGTTAACTAAGGTACTGAATCGATGGATGTGAAAACAGTCATTTTTTTATTTCTATCATATCATTAAACATTAAAAAAAAATGACAATTACCAGCAATAGTATGATATAGAGATTTTAATTTGGGACGGTGAATTCACTCTTTCTTTTTTTTTCCAGAATCTAGCCAGAGCAGACGTATCAGAATTTTCAGTATTATCGTGTAATCAATCCAGAAGCTATATTTACTCATCACCTCCAAGGTCCAGGATTCTCACCTACCAAACAGTGAACACAGTGTGAGCGCCCCCGTGATAGGGTACACTTAACCACCCTACTTCAATCAAGACAAACAGGTTTGTTGATATACTGTAAAATTTTGAATTTTGATTTTTGAAGCATTCAATGATTCAAAACCCAATCTTTTCTAATAAGAGACTGGACTGAACATAACATGCTAAAAAAATCAGTACTGCTTTTTCCATAGAGCTCTTGAACTAAGGATTCAAATTTATTCCATGGTGAAAATTTTATCTGGTGTTTAAAAAATAGATATGGAAAAGTTAACTTTTACTGCTATGAAATGAATGTATGTTCCCTTATATAAAAAGGCAAAGGTTCAGTTTTCAATTTCTAGAAGCTGGACCAGCCATAAAACAGGGAGTGAGAGGGAAGGGTGTGTGTTTGTGGGTGCGTGATCAGAGAAAGTTTATTTTGTAAATTTTATACCTTTTGTGAAACCCCTTTATGGGTGTTCTAATTTGAGAAGCTTGTTATCTACTCAAGATATCAAACATTTCAATTGAAAATAATCTGTCTTTTTCAATTTCTTATATATGGGATGAAAGAAAATTTGTTATGGTCATACCTTATTAATAAAACCTTTTTGGAAAACCATGTAGGGATGATCTTCTTTAAGGAAATTGTTGTCTTCTGAAAATTAAAATTGAATGGCTGATAAAGAAACTGAACAAAAAAATTATCTGACTATTTTCATCCCTTTTATCAAACCTTTCTGGATGATCTATTATTTATACCATCATCATTAGGCTGATAACATGTCAAAACATTTATCTGTGCAGAGCAGGGTTTATAAAAGATCCGCACATGTTGCCCATTAACAGAGTCATTGTGTCAATCAGAGTAAAAGAGTGCCGTACTTCTCTGGAAGCTAGTGTAGCTCTAGTTGCATTTGTTTTTATCTTTTCAGACAACATGAAAGTATCTAAGAAGCAGTGGGTTGTGTGCAAGTATTGCCAAAGAAAATTTATTGGCAACATTCTTCGATACAAATCACATGTACACAGCCATGAGTCGACTATAAAGCCGTATTGGTATAGCAATCCAAACTTAAAGCCAAAAGCTGGCTGTGTACAGCTACACATTAGGCACAGCAAAGGAAGACATGAAGGTTATGGTACATCAACAAGATCTCCACATCATCTGGTAGATGAGAAATCCATTTCTTCATCTGCATCACTTCCATGTGTAGGTATTCCTGAAAGAGATGAAGGTTATAAATCGTGTAACCATGGCAATGATGTCATCTGTCAATCAAGTAATATGAAGAAACTACGTCCAATGAGGCTAGGAGGAAAACCTCATGAAAGCTGCTTCTGCAAGGAGTCTTCCCACCAATCAAGTCATCAGGTACAACATGAAGTGATACGTACAGGAAAGAAGCCTCATGAATGTAGATACTGCAACAAATCATTCAGCCAATTAGGAAAAAAGAAAGAACATGAACTGATTCATACAGGAGAGAAACCTCATCAGTGTAGATACTGCAACAAATCATTCAGCCGATTAGGAAGCAAGAAACGACATGAACTAATTCATACAGGAGAGAAACCTCATAAATGTAGCTACTGCAACAAATCATTCACTGATATGAGTAACAAGAAATATCATGAACTAACCCATACAGGAAAGAAACCTCATAAATGTAGCTATTGCAACAAGTCATTCTGTCAATTAGGAAACAAGATACGACATGAACTGATTCATACAGGAGAGAAACCTCATAAATGTAGCTATTGCAACAAGTCATTCTGTCAATTAGGAAGCAAGATACGACATGAACTGATTCATACAGGAGAGAAACCTCATAAATGTAGCTATTGCAACAAGTCATTCAGCCGATCAGAAACTAGGAAACATCATGAACTGAACCATACTGGAGAGAAACCTTTTAACTGTAGTTATTGTAATAAATCATTTAACTGTGTACAAAGCAAGAAACAACATGAAAAGATCCATACAGGGGAGAAGTCTCATAAATGTAGCTACTGCAACAAATCATTCAGGCAATTAGGACACAAGAAAAAACATGAACTGAACCATACTGGAGAGAAACCTTTTAACTGTAGTTATTGTAATAAATCATTTAACTGTGTACAAAGCAAGAAACAACATGAAAAGATCCATACAGGGGAGAAGTCTCATAAATGTAGCTACTGCAACCAATCATTCAGCCAATTAGGACACAAGGTACGACATGAACTGACCCATACAGGAGAGAAACCTCATAAATGTAGGTATTGCAACAAATCATTCAGCCGATCAGAAACTAGGAAACATCATGAACTGAACCATACTGGAGAGAAACCTTTTAACTGTAGTTATTGTAATAAATCATTTAACTGTGTACAAAGCAAGAAACAACATGAAAAGATCCATACGGGGGAGAAGTCTCATAAATGTAGCTACTGCAACAAATCATTCAGGCAATTAGGACACAAGAAAAAACATGAACTGAACCATACTGGAGAGAAACCTTTCTGTAGTTATTGTAATAAATCATTTAGCTGTGTACAAAGTTTGGAACAACATGAAAAGATCCATACAGGAGAGAAGTCTCATAAATGTAGCTACTGCAACCAATCATTCAGCCAATTAGGAAGCAAGAAACGACATGAACGGATTCATACAGGAGAGAAACCTCATGAATGTAGCTATTGTAACAAATCATTTAGACACTTGCTAACCAAGAAAAAACATGAAACTATTCACACAGGAGAGAAACCTCATAACTGTAGCTATTGCCATAAATCATTCAGCACATCAGATAACAAGACACAACATGAACTCACCCACAGAGGAGAGAAACCTCATTACTAAATCGATTAGCCACTTTTAAAGCAAGAAACAACATGAACAGATTCATACAGGGGAGAAACCTCCTAAATGTAGCTACTGCAACAAATCATTCTCCGATATGAATGAGTACCAAGAAACATGAACTGATTCATACAGGGGAGAAACCTCCTAAATGTAGCTATTGTAACAAATCATTCACTGTGAGTACCAAGAAACGTCATGATATGATTCATACAGGAGAGAAACCTCGTAACTGAACCCATTGTAATAAATCATTCACGACATTGGGATACAAGACAGAACATGAAATGACTCTCATAACTGTAGCTATTGCAACTAGTCATTCAGCAGATCATATCTCAAGAAACAACATGAACTCATCCATACAAAAAGTAAGGCCAAGATATAAAATTGTTTGGTCATCTATTCAAAATTTTCTGAGTAAACACGGGTAGGTGGAAAAACTTGTGAGAAGTGTGATTGTTGGTAGAAGTGTGAACTCTCCCGTTGTTCAGATATATTAAAATTAGGTTTTATTGCCAGAGACTACTTGAAAAGTATTATTGTACAGTAAACAAACTTTTTCCTATTTTCAAAATTTGAATCACTATGGAAATATTCATCTATCAATGTCTATGTTGAGTTCAGTGTTCAGTTCAAAATCACATAGTGAGGTCAACTTGTAAAATAGGATGAAAATGGATAAAAATGGTCTCACGTGAACAGTTCAATTCCAATTGCAACCAAACTTGTGTCATAGCTGTAACGGGTGGAATTCATGGTCACATACTGAGGTCAATGCAAAGGTCACTTGAGAATAACTTTGATATGCATGGTAATTGCATGTAAAGCAGGCGACACTTTGGTTTGAGAACCGCATTTAGGTTTATTTTTGAATACATTTCTATCTTGAATGCTGGTGTCATGTTATATAAAATCATTTAGATGAGAACATTGCTTTATTATTTTGTTGTTCTGTTTTTGTGTGCTCAAAACTTTTCTTTTAGGCAAAACAAAAACCTGGTCTATGTGCCTGTTCGAAGCAGATTTTGCATTTTTAGCCGATTTTAGAATTTGACTGATTTTTTTTTTCATATTCGGAACAGTTGCAATATTTGCTTAGATTTTTTCCCCAGATCTGTCAAGCTTTCTGTGATTCTTCAGGGTCATCTACAGGCAGCTATCTACATCCCGCTCACACTGGGCAAAAGTCGCCAGAATCGATTTCACAATTAACTTAATTTGTATTGTGTAATCACATGTGTAATCACATACAGTCATAATCAATCATAATTCAAACTGTCATACTATAATAATCCAATGATTCATTTGAATTGAATTTGAATATGATTAATTAGGACTTAAGGTTACACAAAGAGACGTATAATAAAAATCCCTTTAAAAGGGAATACCCAGGCCGTACGGAGGTCACATGACTGCACAACCCCCTGGACTGCTCCCACCTTGGCTCCACATACATGTAGCTGCAAAGAGGTAGGCAGTATATGCAGTAAGCCTATATAAAACACATGTCTTCTGATCAGTCAAGAAGGTGGTGATTCAACCAAAGAACTAGTAAGCCTACTCCACAACTGAGCTATGATTGCTGAATAAGTATAGGCTATGAACTACCTGTATGCTACTACTAGCCTACTGGTACTACATGTAGCCCTCTGACTGCAGTCAGAGAACATCAATCCCCATTATGCCAATATGTTTGTATATAAATGTATATGAATGCATGTGGTGTTACTATGCTATAGAACATTTCGCTCAGAGGTCACAGCTATGATATCAATTTAAAGTAAATGATTTGGTACATGAAGAACAATCAAAACTAATTATGAACTTGAGACGGCCAGATTTAGTGACCTTCTCTGTCAAACATTGCACAGATTCTCATGTTGAGTATCTGTGATTTTTGTGAGTGAGAATGTTTCACTGGCAAATGCTTAATCAATGCTTAATTATTTTGATAAAAGTAGGCCTATATCAAACAGTCTAAGTGGAATAACTTGCATGATGGGAGCATGAGGATTTTTACAATTAATTTTAAAAGTGTCCGATTATAATAGCAGACTTTAATAGTAGTAGTTTAATGGTTCCTTCTAATTCAGTCTGTGATGAGAACAACAATGCAATTCAAATCATAGATGTTTAAGAAGTGTGACCTCAAACCAGCCAGCCAGCTAGCCAAGTTCATGAATTAGTGGCCATGGCCATTCACCGGTCAACTTTCATATTGCAACATCATCCCTATATGTCAAAAAATAACTTCATAGGCTACAGAACAGCTGTACGAATAATTGTCATGGGGACTTGAATGAGGTTAATATTCCACCCATTCCTTGGGTAAAGTCAAGCACTACTAAATATAGTTTTATGAATTTTGTCATGGGGAGTGAGGTTAGTTTTTTAGTAGCCTGCAGATCCATTAGATACTCTGCATTATCCTGTAAAATAATTTTAATGAGGACGAAGCAAATGCATTTGGCTACTTGTTCAAAGGCCAATTTGGGTTCAAAGGACAAGGTCTAAACTGAATGTAATATCACCAGGCTGAAGCCTGGGTGAAAAAAACGTATAAAAGACTTTTAAAGGAATTTTTATCATGTCTTGACCGTGGATCGATAGGCCTACGCCCCGATGCACGCTTGTTCATTTTCTGCATGGCTGTTTCTGTTATGAACTTACGCCTCTGAAATCAAGCGCATGAAAAACTCTCGGCTAACCTTAAATTTGTGTTTATAGTGATGCATGAATGTTGCACTTCCTTGCTATCACCAGGCAAATGAATTGATATCAGAATCAAATGCAGTGTAAACATCTCATGTTATTCCGTGGGTGTAATTCAAAACAAAACTTAAGTCGATAACAACTTTTATCTGACTATTAAGTGTCCACATTTTGACATACGTAATATAGATTATAAATAAAGTTGTTAGTATTACGTAAAATATTCAAATAATATATGATTATATATTGTTTAAAAAGCAAGTAGTTATGACACATCTTTGTCAAGGTGTATGCACACAAAAGGTGTAAAACATGGTAACGGGTCCCAGAATGATGCCCTGTGGTACACCAATAATATTACACAATGTTATGACTAACTTTTGCGTTGTATTTGCTTGTTTGTTTTGTCCATTTCAGTTACACATTTATTTTAAAGTTAACCACAACACATATTGTTACATAATTGTTGTCCAGTACGTTAAGTGCTCTACTGAGTGTGGACTTACACAAATTATTATACAAATTTAATCGGCAGGGACTGGAAATTCATTAAATTATCATGACTATTGTCCACATATTTTTGACATACGGTGAATGATGCGATCAGGCAAAATCAGTGAACTCGGAAATATTAAATTTTCCGTTTCTTATAGGATAGTTAAAAGCATTTACAAAGCTGCATTTTGCAGAAAACCCCATTGAAATTGAACAAGCAGTTCCAAGAGATACCAGCAATTCCAGAGTTTCCAAAACAACAGGAAACACAAGGAAATATTTCCTTTGTTTGGCTATACATGTATCTCAAAATCCATATTTCCAAGTTCGACTGATTTTGCTTGATCGCATCACATAATGAATAAATATATATACACAAATAAACATTCAGAAAATTATTTGGTAGACAAATCCAGAATATTACTCACGTCTTTAGCTTTCGCCATCTCGGATGTTGGCTTTCTCAAAAGTGACTTGGTTCACTGCTTCTCCCTAAATCAGCTTCTTAATAAATCAGTCATTACGGACCATGTCGCAGCAGAAAACCAAGTCATAGATTGGGATGGAGCCACAATACTTGACAAGCGCTGAACCAGTTCAAGAGAAAAGTCAGGGAGGCAATATGGATCAGGTGAAAGGGGCCGACACCATGAACTGCGGCGTTGGTATAGTTTCACGCTAGATCACATATTTGATCCACTACTTTTTAGAAGCCATCAATGGAGGCGAAAGCTAAAGATGGGAGTAATATTCTGGATTTGTCTACCAAATAATTTTCTGATAACCAAACCAATCCTACAGATGAAACTGTTCAGACAAATAAACAGGTATTACTTAAAATTCATATAATAATAAGATTATGTATTGTTGAAAAGGCAAGTAATTTATGACACAGATCTTTTGTCAAGATTTTGTAGATAATAACATAAGGTCTTAGAATGATACCCTGTGGTACACCAACATGCATTATATGGAAGCCATGACTTTAATCTTCCATCTTCCACACAGGAAGTGTGAATTTCAAATGAGTTTACCTGAATGGGCGGTTCCGTAATCTCCATTCAAAATTTATACCCCTGTGTGAGAGATCATGTCTATCATTGTATGGAGAAGTGTTACCAGATTGGATGTTCACAATTCATACCCTGCAATGGTTATGCCACTGTCCAGTACAAGATTGAACATGACCCCATCCAATAACCTTTGTTATCTTATACATCCTGTCAAAAGTCATATTCCATCTTTCTCTAAATGATCTATAACAACTAAAGTATGTTCTACTATAACTTGGCCATGTAGGTAACGTCAGATGCCTAACGTAGGTCATGTTCCAGCTTATACTGGACAGATGCCCATATCCTGTACATGTACATCCTTCACATGATATTGTGTGTCTGATTTGAGGCATCTTCATTGGTATGTCCTTGTGTGTTCTCACTGCCAGGTCTTTCTATCTTTGGATGGGTTATAGTAGTAGATCCCATACTAGTGGAGTGTGTGGACGCACCCCAAGATTGTCTCTGAACTTTCATATCCGCCTCTGATACATACTTGACTGCATAGATCTTAGGCACATAAACACATATGACATGAAGATATGCATTGACTACTAGTGCTAAACAGACGACTGCTATTTTGTAAACGGCAGACTTTGTGACGCTATACACTGGAACAACACATAAGCAGATCACCAGGTTTGAATACACACTGATGCCGATGAATTTGGACTCGTTGTAGTTGTCGGGCACCTGTCTTGATTTGAAGGCGTAGTAACAACAAAGTAGAACCAAGATGGTGTTGTAGATGCATGTTATGAGAAAGCCGTAGTAGAATTGACAGTAATACTCAGCGTAAAACTTTGATGTGTTTGGAACCAGGAGGACTGGTTTGGTTGGGGAGGTGGAAGAACCAATAGCAATAATCACAATCTGTGGAAATATAAAGGAAGAAAAAATAATGGTTTAAGTTATTTTGTAACATTTGCCGAGGAGGTCGCCCTCAATGTTTTTCAAAATATTGATTTTGACACATTATTGTAATGTACTTTTAAAAATATATTTGCAAAATATTTAGTCAACATTTAATAAAGAATGTTTCGCATCTCGTTTTCAAAAATGTTTTCAGAATGTTATTAAATTGTATTAATCCCTTCATGTAATCCAACATTTAAAGTGTTTCTATTCTGTAAAACATTTTTATGTTTGCTGGGTAGGTAGAATTATATGCTATCTACGGAAGAGAGCATTGCTAGAATCAGATGCTATCTACTAAAGATAGCATTGTTAGAATCAGATGCTAGCTACTGAAGATAGCATTGTTAGAATCAGATGCTATCTACTGAAGATAGCATTGTTAGAATCAGATGCTAGCTACTGAAGATAGCATTGTTAGAATCAGATGCTAGCTACTGCACTGAAAATTACAATTAGTCAAATTCGCCAGTGAAAAATTTGTCAAACAGGGGATATAAATTTGTCATTCAAGGTAATTTGTCGTTTGACTATAATCACATCTATTCGACAAATTGTACAAACTACCAGACAAATCATTTCATTCGCATGACGAATCAAAATTAGTGATTGACAAATTTTAATGATTGACAAATCTGCGTGAACAATAGGCCTATGTATTGGTCATGACGAATCCAGTTCGTCAGGAGATGAGGAATTGACAAGTTAATACACGTATGACGAATCGTGCCGACAAACTTTGTTGAACACCACACGGTTGAACACGACTAATTAAATTTTATAGCTGACAAGTTCCATTGACGAATTAGCTAGAAGCAACGGGTTTCCGAGCCTACGTGCAAGACACCGCATCGCCATTACCAGCATACATGAGCATGCAGACGATATACGTTAATCCCGGTTCCTGAAATTTGTCATCTGATCTATAGCTTGGACAGGTAAGAATTTGTTTTTTGCCATGTTTCAATTGTAATATTTTGCACAGTGACTTTTGTGCACTGTAAATGTGACAACTAAGGCTGGAATATTGGGCCAAACCATGAAAACATTGACACGATGATTGATGTACGGCACCACACATGCACACCGTACTGCACTTAAGCTTACCGTGCACAAAAGTAACTGTGCAAATTATTACAATTGAAACATGGCAAAAAAACAAATTATTACCTGTCCAAGCTATAGATCAGATGACGAATTTCACGAACGGATTCATGAATAATCATCTGCATGCTTATTGCATGTATCATTATGCTGATAATGGCGGCGCGTGGTGGCAAATCACTGTCACTAATTTGTTAAGTGACAAATTAAACAAGCAAGCATGACAAGTTATTTTTTCAGCATGACAAATTAATTTTCATGCATGACAAATTAATTTTCTTGCATGACAAATTATTTCAGAAATTTGTCGTTTTAGACACTTTTTGCATGACAAATCAAAATTAGTCATACGGTGCATGTTCATGACAAATTATAGTTTGTCGTGCATATGAATGACAAATTGCGTGACAAATTATAGTTTGTCGTTTTAGACATGCCGTATGACAATTTTTTATTTGTCAATTGACTAAAGTATATTTTCAGTGTGAAGATAGCATTGTTAGAATCAGATGCTATCTACTGAAGATAACATTGTTAGAATAAGATGCTATCTACTGACGATAGCATTGTTATCAGATGCTATGTAGGCCCTACTGACGATAGCATTGTTAGAATCAGATGCTATCTACTAAAGATAGCATTGTTAGAACCAGATGCTATCTACTAAAGATAGCATTGTTAGAATCAGCTGCTATCTACTGAAGATAGCATTGTTAGAATCAGATGCTATCTATTGAAGATAGCATTGCTAGAATCAGATGCTATCTACGGAAGACAGCATTGTTAGAATCAGATGCTATCTACTGAAGATAGCATTGTTAGAATCAGATGCTATCTACTGAAGATAGCATTGTTAGAATCAGATGCTATCCACTGAAGATAACATTGTTAGAATCAGATGCTATCTACTGAAGATAACATTGTTAGAATCAGATGCTATCTACTGAAGATAGCAATGTTAGAATCATATGCTATCCACTGAAGATAACATTGTTAGAATCAGATGCTATCTACTAAAGATAGCATTGTTAGAATCAGATGCTTTCAGACTCAGATGCTATCTACTGAAGATATCATTGTTAGAATCAGATGCTATCTACTAAAGATAGCATTGTTAGAATCAGATGCTTTCAGAATCAGATGCTTTGTACAGAAGATAGCATTGTTAGAATCAGATACTATCTACTGAAGATAGCATTGTAAGAATCAGATGCTATCTACTAAAGATAGCGTTGTTAGAATCAGATGCTATCTACTGAAGATAGCATTGTTAGAATCAGATGCTATCTACTGAAGATAGCATTGTTAGAATCAGATGCTTTCAGAATCAGATGCTATCTACTGAAGATAACATTGTTAGAACCAGATGCTATCTACTGAGAATAGCATTGTTAGAATCAGATGCTATCCACTGAAGATAACACTGTTAGAATCAAATGTTATCTACTGAAGATATAGTTAGAATCGGGTGCTATCTACTGAAGATAGCATTGTTAGAATCAAATGCTATCTACTGTAAATAGCATTGTTAGAATCAGATGCTATCTACTGAAGATAGCATTGTTAGAATCAAATGTTGTCTACTGAAGATATAGTTAGAATCGGGTGCTATCTACTGTTATAAATACGGTTTGCTCTTGATCGAAATATTCTAATAACATTTAAATGTTGAGTTATAAAGGTCATGAAAACATTTTTAAAACGTTTTATATGAAAAAAAACTACATTTTTAAAATGTTGTCAAAATGTTATTGCAAAATGTTTTTGTTGACAACATTTAATAACATTTTGTTAGAATGTTTTGCATTTTCTGAATCCATAATCCGACATTAATATTTCTGTAAAACGTTTTGTGTTTTCATCATATGCTATCTACTGAATTAAGATAGCATAGTTAAATAGAATTAGATAATAATTATTATCTACTGAAGATAGCATTGTTAGAATCAGTGTGATGTGTTCATTGTCCATTTAGCTCATTTTTGGAGGATAGTTAGACTATACGTAGTTATTATGCTTCTGATGCCATTTCTACTTTAGCAAGATTTATGTCGTATTTTAAAAAATAAATTCCGACACAAAGATTTCCGATGACGTTTTCAATATTAATAATAGGTGGTGACGTCATTCAAACACTGCTCAGATCTAACAAAACATTGAAAGTTCATTAACCCATCCAGTCGAATAATAGTAACTCTGGGAGCGTAAACCATGGGAGTTTATTTATAGAGCTCTTTGGTTAAACCAACAATATAATGAAGAATAGTGGTAAAACTAGTAAAATAATATTTACTTTCAATTTCGGGTCAAACTTGACTGCGAAATTCACTGACTTGGGTTGGATTTTTAGCAGGCGAAAGGTCGTGTTTATATTATTATTTTCATATTCCAAATATATATTATTTGTTCATACATACACGCTATGTAACGGCGCGCGTGATTGGTCGAGAGCCGGGCATAAACAGCGTTTATGCCCGGTGTCCCGGATGTGCGATCGCCGGGTAGGAAAAATCATGATTTTTAATAATGTTACTTGTAATTTTTTGTTATTATTTTGATGAATTAGGAATCACAAAATGTTCTGGTATGTATGAACGGGCATAAACAACCGTTTAGTCATGAAAATATATGAATGAACCCCTAAATTACAATTATTATTAGCAGGCCCTTATGCAGGATTTTTAGGGGTTGCGGATTTTTAAAAAGTGGACTTTTTTCAGGGGGGGGGGCGGGCGATTTTGTGAAAAGGGCACCTCCGTCCTTAAATTTGACCCTGCAAACAAAGAAACACATGACCACCTGATTCAAATTCTTTCTTTCTTCCAAATATTATTTGGAAGAAAGAAAGAAGAATTTGGAGCTTGACAATAATCAGGTGCGTCAACTGATATAGAAAACAAAAGATAAAATTCAAGTAAAGAATACGAATTTCCCACCTAAATTACCTTTCAGAATTGATACAATCCAAAACTGTGGCGTGCGCAAAGGGGGGGGGGCAGGAGGGCCACCCCCCACTTTTTGTTGGTCATTCGGGGAAAAAACGTTGAAAACGTCAAAATTTGCTCTTGATCAGACTCCTTTCGGGGGAACAGAACAACCTGCCCCCCCCCCACTTTCAATGTGCTGCGCACGCCACTGATCAAAAACTCTTTCAATAATGACAAATTGCAATATTTAATGTAGAGGAGAATTGTCTCTTTTCTTCTAGTTAAACACAAATAGAGTGTTAGGTAATCTACGCAAAGTAAGTCAAAGGTAATGGCTTCCTTCTATTTGTATGGACAAAATATATATTGTTGCATTGCATTTCCAACAATGATGAAAGTGTGATGTTTATAACCATGGTAACTATTTATTAATGGAATTAAATCCAGTCGAAAGCACTTCAGGGACAGATATCTCTAGCTATATTTTTTTTCTCATTTTTAAATTGCATTAGCTATTGTTACTTCTAGTCAAAAATGGGCTATTCCTGGTCAAATTCATACACCCTATGGAAGACATGACCTTAATCTTAACAGGGGTGTGAATTTCAAAAGGGGTTACCTGAATGGGTGGCTCCATTTGAAATCTACATGTGCAGGGTGGATTAGGGTCTTCCATAGAGGGTGTATGGATTTCAACTGGAATAGCACAGTCTTGAAGACAGTTGATGATGATCATGATGTATATAAAAAATAGAACAAAACATCTAACCAAGCGCTAATCTAAAAGCATTTACTTGCAGATTAACTTTAGCAAAATTCAATGTAGGTGCTCTAAACTGGACTTCATTTCAGACAATTAACGTGATTAAAGGCAAAAAATAAATCTTCGTCTGCTTAATAAAATGACCTTCATAAAATATGAAAAGAGATTTTTCTTACGTAGGCCTATGTCATCTTTTTAAAGAACTGTCGACTCAATGAATTCTAAAAGCATTAGCTTCATTTTCTCTCTCACTCTCTTTAGGGAACAACCCAAAAGTTCGATGAAGTACTTAGATACATTTTCAAGACAAGTGGTTCATTATAATTATAATGTTATGAAATGGGGTACATTCTAGTGGTACCTCTTTTTTATAATAAATAACGTACCGCTTGTTTTGAGTCACTGAAATTCCAGTGTAGTAACTGGATTCCTTGCCCCTATAATATACATAACTTTTGTTAACAGTGTATTGTTAATTTTTGAGAAAAATACAAAAATAGTCACAAATTTATCAAGGGGTGTAGTACCACCTTAATTTCAGCCAATTCTAGCCTCTGCACCCCTCCGTAATTGATTGACAATCCTGGATCCGCCCCTTTTCCCTTGTTAACCCATTGTTGGCTATTGTTTCATTACTTACCAGTATGGCGACCAAACCCCCTGCAATGATCACTTGATCTCGAGGTGCTACCAACTTCAATCTCCGCACCTTAATCTTCGTCGCGTTAAAAATTCTGAAGATTCTGTTAACTTTGAGCAAAGTGGATGCGTAGGTCAACGTAAAGCAGAGGGCTATTAGAGCTTCCACTGTGATGCACAATGATGCAGTTGGTGGTAAAAGAAGAATAAATGGTGTAAAAAATGACAGAAGGATGCCTACGAAGTTAATCGCGCTTAGCTCACGACTGCAAGCTTTTATGATCTTCTTTTCGCGATGTAATACCATGGTTATGATGATGGTTACAGAGAGCAGAAGCCCAATTATAGATGCAGCTAAGATTGCCCTTACGGTGCCATGCGTCCAGTTAATGTCTGTTGGTTCAATCGGAACGCATTGCGTGTAATTAACATCTGGCCACATTCCAATAGGACATTCCTCACAAATGGTATCATTCACGATTTTAAAATTATTATCTTTGCATGGCTGACATCCGTAGCAGCATTTCATCTCTAGAGGAACAATGATCTCTCCTGGTTTACACACCAGTTGGCATACCGAAGGAGGTGGCTTGAAATCTTGGTTGATGTATAAATCGCTACTGCTCTCGCCCAAACTCCAGTTTCCAATGTCAACCGAATGTTCATTTCTCAGAATGTATCTCCCTGGAGGGTATAACCTAGAATCGAATTCAAAATGGCCGCCATAACCTTCAAATTTGACTTTCTTCAGATATCCATAAAACTCGTCTCCTTTGACTTTTTGTGCAATTCGGCGGCTACACACAACGAAGTCCTCTCCAGCGCATTTGTCTGTAAGGAGTGCATGAAGACCATGAGCAAACACGTTAACCGCATCAATTACTGTTAGAGTAATATATTTTGCACTTAAGTTGGACTCAAATAACACGCAAGATGAACCATTAATGCACTGGGACTTTCTTGATGCTACATAAGTTCGAAGCCATGGACTCAACGAAGGTGCTTCCAAATCAAGTTCTCTTATGTAAGTTTCAAACGATGGAATGTTGACGCTAAAGAATCTGGTGAATGTTGCACTTTTGGTGATGCCAGCAAAACCTTGATTTTGAAGGTCATACCCCCAGTCATCCGCTCCCAACCAGATGATTTCACGAGATTGGTTCTTTTTGATCTGTTCAAGAACTTTGGTGGCTATCTTACCTGACGAGAACATGAAAACGGTTTTAGCCATTGGGAATTCGATCAGTTTATCTGTAATTTCTTGCAGTTCCTTCTTGCTTGCGCTATCTGATACAGAAGCCACAAAGGCAACACAGATATCCTCGGCGTCAAACTGAAGTTGCAATTGTCTTGCACCATGAATACCGTAGCTATCTATAGAATGAATCAGACCTATGTATTGCCATTGATATCGCTTCAAGATGTCAACGATGACGGCAGTCTGAAGGCCATCCGGCGGAACGGTCCGTAGAAAGTATGGGAATTGCGTTTGGTCGGCTAGTTCGTCACTGCTTGCCAAAGGCGAAATGACTGCGATATTATAAAGTTCAGCTAGTCGCGTCGATGGTATAGTTGTTGCGCTTCTTGACAAGCCAACTATACCTACAACTGAGGAGAGATTGTCATTGTCTTCATCGTGTGATAAGCAAACACGTTCTTTCAGAAAATCAAGGGTATGCCCCAAGGATACATTTTCGGCCCATCCATCATCTTCAATGCGAAATCCAAGAGTTAGGTTTGGCAAAAGACTTGCATCGTTGTTGATTTCGTTGATTGCGAATCGCATAGCTTCTGCGTGAAAAACACCCCTGGGGTTTATGACATAGTCATTTTGTGCTATGCAAGGCGAGTTTGGCTCGGTGTAGAAAGAAAATATTCCACCCAAAGTTATATCCCCTGGTATGGCGAAACTGATTGAACAGTTTGGAGTAAGAGTGTTCACAACCGAAGTGTAGTAGATAAATAATGATGCAGTGATCTCCAAGACATGCAATAAAGATACTGTTGACGCCATGTTTGTTTATTATGACGACCACAAAATTACCACAAAATTGTTATAATTATGATAAATCTTGGCGAGTCATTCAAGCTTCACAATCCATAGGGTAATACTCATTGCTCACTCACTGAAATCGTTTCTTTCTGGTTGGTTAATTTTCATTGATACGTAGCTACAGGGACTACTGGTACTTTTTCATTCAAGATAAATTTGCACTCGGTTTATATTGCTGAGCGATGACCCGTGAGCGATTAGCGATTGAACCACTTTCTGTTACGTTAAGGGATAGGATAGCAACGTTTGCACAGTATTTGTTTTGTGGGACATGAGAGCACATCAGACATATCGAATTGCATTTTGAAATACGAGTTTATATGTCCTCCTGATATTTTGAATACAAATTTTATGGCAAATAATTAAAAATTAATACTTACATCTAAACATTGTCCTGGGTGATATGTACTTAAAGCGTATGTAGCTGGGAGGAAAAGCCGAACATCATTTGAAAATTTGGACCTTTCGTATTCAAGATTTTCTCCCAATACAAACTACCTAAAAATGTTATAGGTCTTTGGGGGGAAATATGTGTATCTTCAATAAGAAATGTCAAAATTTTCAAATGATGATCGGCTTTTCCTCCCAGCTACATACGCTTTAAGTGTATTATCTAAAAATTAGAATTATATAAAGTTTACTTCGAGGACTGTTAAATATCAAAAATAAGATATATCTATATTTATTTAAAATTTACATCATGTCGCGAATTTCAAATATTTATTTGATATCATCAGGACGGTAATTTGGTGTGTCTAATGTGCTCTCAAGTCCCACAAAAAATACTGTGCAAGCGTTGCTATCCGGTTCCTTAACAGGGGATAATAATCTGCATTAACATTCTACACATTTAAACCCAAATTAAACTTTCAATATTATTGCCGTAAAATATTTCGGCATGAACTATTTGAAGTTTCATATGCGCTGTGTAATTGACAATTTCCTTTGAATACTTACCGCTACAAATATTACAACTTATTCAAATGAGGCAAAAAATCAGTGAAAAGAACACCTGAATAAACGTGTGGAAAATGACATTTAGGCCCATTATAGACATGTTAACATAGTTATTGTTCATTAAACAATACATCACAAATCCTGGTAGCCTACATTTCCAGAATCTGTGCAATATTAAGGCGAGTTGGAGCGGTGCCTGATCTAGCGGTGTTTGTCTCAACTATTGAGAAAAATAAAGCGCACACTATAGGGAAAAGGTATATGGGTTCACAGGAAACATTATAAATGCGTTATAAACGCGTTTTGGTTTTGGTCAAAACGTTTTAACATTAAAAAGTCGGGTTATATAAAGGGCATGAAAACATTCTAAAAACGTTTTATATGAAAAAAATGCTATCTTTTCTGAATGTTATTAGGCCTATAACGTTTTATCAGTACGCTTTATTATATATAACCCGACATTGAAACGTATTTGGTCTTCTGTTGTTGGGTTTAATACGTGAGATCCCGAGGCTCATTTTAATGGGTTTTATCATTTTCCCCATGTGCATGATTTTCAATCGGGGTGGGGGGTAGCGAACACGTTCGTTTTGGCATATTATTTGTCATAGGCCCCTAACTCAATTAGTAGGCCTACTCCACTACATATGGAATATAAATGTGACCAGCGGCTTCCTTCACTCATTTCCTACCAGATCAATGTATTAGCAAAATCATACCAAAAACTGGAAATAATCTGAAGGCTCCGACTCGCCTTAACATGGTTATTCCTCATTGAACAATTAAACATTAATAATACATCACAAATCCTTGAACACGTTCCAGATTCTGTGGCAATTTGACTAATTATACAGTGTATATCGCTTCCGGGTATACATGTATATGAATTATAGTTTTGCAGAAAATTGCCGATTTGTTGTGATATTTGAAAATTAGTTTTATGTTTTTATGAAATTGTGAAATTCATCAAGGCCTATCTTTAATACACTAGGCCTATCATCTGCACCCGCTCATGTACGGGTTTGTTTTTAGGGTCATCAATACAATAGGGAAAATGTGTGAAAATGCACCCGAATCTAAACTTAGTGGTTAAAATGCACCCCGAATCCGCACATCCCCGTACCCTCATTACCAGCACGCCCCCCCCCCCCCCTCCCCCCATCGAAGCCCTGTGGCCAGCTCAACCAGATCCCGGGAATCAGATCTGCCTGCCTATCAGGCGGCGTAGGAAGCGCAACACGTGGCGTACGAGGGCTGCGAAGATACTGACAGCCCCATTCAAAATACACGGTTAGCAATAATTACAAATGGAAAATTAGCATACTTACAGTGTGGTACATTGTCGTACCCCAACGGTTTTAGAGTAAGATAATTTTTCTTTGACACCACATAACAAATTTAGAATTGTTTGTGAAGATTTCATGAATATGTGTTAATCCAATGGCGACCTCAAAATTGGCGATATCGCTTCCTACACCACCTGTGCCTATATAGTTTAAAGTATTAGCGCCACCACTATTAACACGTATGATGTTCAAAGTACGGGATTTCCCAAAGCAGAATACGCCAAAATGAATAGTTTCTAAAAGTGTTTTTAGAATAAAATAACGCTAATTTAATGCATAGCCTAAGGAAGCCTACTACGTTTCGAAATAGCCGAGAGGGTTTCCAGTAGGCCTATAATAAAAATAAATGTGAATGTTAACTGTACATAACAATTTGTGATACCTAATCGCGTATCGTCCGAGTGATTTGGTTTAAAGCCATAATGTACGATCTTATAATATGAAATTGGTTAATTTTTTTCAAACCTGATTTTTTGGCATAAGTTTTGTAATGATTATACATGTCCCAACTTGCACCTAAATGGAATCAGCCAAATTTGTTGTGTTTGTAGGTCAACAGAGCGAAGTTCGACATAAAGTCATACTCCTAACTGCATGTTAAACGGCCAAAATAACCAGTAGGGTTTCTTTCACTTTACTGTGTTATTTCAGCTCAAAATGGACAGAAACCCTTCCTGACAATTATTACTAGTATTATTTCAGCATTTTGAATATAGAATAAAAAATTTAAAATTATAAGGAAATCGTACATTAAGGCTTTAAGGCAAAAATTTAAATCTAAATCTGCATGAATTGCGCCTTTAATTTAGTTCAAATGAACTTACTGCAAAGCTTGTTAAAAAGATATCTATTTAAACATTACATAGTATTCCACCATCCCTGATTCCACTGTTTCATTTTTATGGTCAGTAGGCCGTCATTCTGAAACTCCGGCAATATTAAACTTTGGGGAATATATATGAGGAATTTTTGTGAAAGTGGAATATCCATGACCCATTCCAAGAAAAATAATACCTTTTACGGACCCAGATGTACATCTTCACTGCTTTTACATCTATGCACCTAGTGTATATTATTTTTCATTTTAGGGAAATAGGGCTGGGCAAATTTATGTACGGCGTAGGGTGGTGTATGAATATAGCTAAAAATAGCACTATTTATGGTGGTGCAATATTCCTAACATTCATATAGGCTAAATTCACCAACTTTAAATCGAGGTGAGCCGTGGCAAGGTAGGTCTCGTCCAATGAGCCTAAAGCATAGGATTCCTTTACCACATCGGATAGCATATATTGCAGACGCAGACGACTGCAGTCACTGTGTTATCACCAACGGTGTGGTCCCTACCACGCTAACTCGACACTCACCTTTTACATTTTTTTCTTCATGTTTATCTTTTTGTTTTCATTATTTTCAGCCCCTTTTTATGATATTACAAAATGGAATAATTGGTTTTCTGTTATATTTTTTTCCTTTACTTTTTTTTCTTCATTTCACTGTGGGCGTATTTTTTTTGTCTCTCCCAGGTATGCCTATACTTATTCAGAAAGTAGGCCTGTTTCTGCCTATGTGGTGGTGTGGGGTTGGTGGATGGGGCTTTTATTTATTTTTCTTTGAAGTTTTAACAAAATACAAATGCAGAAAAATGTAAATGCAGAAAAGAGCAAAAGCAGAAAAAATGCAAATGCAGAAAAATACAATTGCAGAAAAAATAAAAATGCAGAAAAATAGAAATGCAGAAAAATAGAAATGCAGAAAAATAGAAATGCAGAAAAATAGAAATGCAGAAAAAATAGAAATGCAGAAAAAATATAAATGCAGAAAAATACAAATGCAGGACATTTGTGAACATGCAGAAAAATACAAATGCAGAAAAAAATACAAATGCAGAAAAAAATACAAATGCAGAAAAAAATACAAATACAGAAAAAAATACAAATGCAGAAAAAATAAAAATGTAGAAAAAATAAAAATGCAGAAAAACAGAAATGCAGAAAAAATAGAAATGCAGAAAAAATAGAAATGCAGAAAAAATATAAATGCAGAAAAATACAAATGCAGGACATTTGTGAACATGCAGAAAAATACAAATGCAGAAAAAAATACAAATGCAGAAAAAAATACAAATGCAGAAAAAAAACAAATACAGAAAAAAATACAAATGCAGAAAAAATAAAAATGTAGAAAAATAAAAATGCAGAAAAACAGAAATGCAGAAAAAATAGAAATGCAGAAAAAATATAATGCAGAAAAAATACAAATGCAGAAAAAAGTACAAATGCAGAAAAAAATACAAATGCAGAATAAAATACAAATGCAGAAATACAAACAGAAAAAATACAAATGCAGAAAAAATACAAATGTAGAAAAAAATACAAATGCTGAAAAAAAATACAAATGCAGAAAAAAATACAAATGCAGAACAAAAATACAAATGCAGAAAAAATACAAATGCAGAAAAAATACAAATGCAGACAAAAATACAAATGCAGAAAAAATACAAATGTAGAAAACAATACAAATGCTGAAAAAAAAATACAAATGCAGAAAAAATACAAATGCAGAAAAAAATAGAAAAAAATACAAATGAAGAATCAAATACAAATGAAGAAAGTAATGAAGAAAAAAAATACAAATGAAGAAAAAATACAAATGCAGAAGAAAAAATACAAATGCAGAAAAAATACAAATGCAAAAAAAATACAAATGCAGAAAAAAATACAAATGCAGAAAAAATACAAATGCAGAAAAAAATACAAATGCAGAATGCAAAATACAAATGCAGAAAAAATACAAATGCAGAAAAAATAAAAATGTAGAAAAAATAAAAATGCAGAAAAACAGAAATGCAGAAAAAATAGAAATGCAGAAAAATACAAATGCAGAAAAAATACAAATGCAGAAAAAATACAAATGCAGAATAAAATACAAATGCAGAAAAAATACAAATGCAGAAAAAATACAACAGAAAAAATACAAATGTAGAAAAAAAATACAAATGCTGAAAAAAAAAAATAAAAATGCAGAACAAAAATACAAATGCAGAAAAAAATACAAATGCAGAAAAAATACAAATGCAGAAAAAAATACAAATGCAGAAAAATACAAATGCAGAAAAAATACAAATGCTGAAAAAAATACAAATGCAGAAAAAAATACAAATGCAGAAAAAATACAAATGCAGAAAAAAATACAGATGCAGAATAAAATACAGATGCAGAAAAAATACAAATGCAGAAAAAAATACAAATTCAGAAAAATACAAATGCAGAAAAAAATACAAATGCAGAAAAAAATACAAATGCAGAAAAATACAGATGCAGAAAAAAATACAGATGCAAAAATAAATACAAAAATGGAGGGAAAAACAGAGAAGGAAAATTGAAACAATGTCAAAAGAATAATGATTCAAATTTGCAATATCATGAAAAGGGTTGAAAATAAGGAAAACAAAAATATAAACATGGAGATACACAAAAGGTGAGTTTCGAGTTAGCGTGGTAGGGCCCACACCGTGGGATAACTATGCAGTTTTTGCTACTGCAATCTGTGCTATCTGATGTGGTAAGGGAATCCCATGCTTTCGGCTCATTGGACCTGACCTACCATGCCACGGCTCACCTAGACTATGCCATAGTCGATTTTTGATAAATAAAAATGTTATTAATCATGATGAACGCATTCAGTGGAACTCGAAATTATACTGATATTTAGTAGGCCTACATCAAAATACTAGTATAAAATGGTTATGAAAAAGTTTAGGCTATATAATTATATTTGTGACAGTAAAAGTAAAGTATAGGCCCTACGTAGGCTTATATTATTGAATGCAACATACCGGTATCATAATGGCATAATTATAACTGTGATTATAATGACACTTCAATACTGAACAATTCTAATTTTAGAATCTGCCAGTTTATTATCGACTATGGACTTTCACTTTTAAGCAGAACTTTACCCCGCGACTCACACACTGTCAATCATACTTGTTTATCAATAAAATCTAACCACAAGACTAAGCATGGTGGTACAATACGCGCTAGATGCATACGTTCATCCACCAGCACAAAAGCGCCGCATTCCCTAGATAGTTGTGTACCATGTATAGTTATAATGGTACCAGTACGCGTCGGGAGGATTTAAATAATAACGAGGTCTGGGCGACCAATCACAAGCCAGATTCATTTTTAAAGATGCATTACATCATCACCAATTTTAGTTAGGCCAGAAATTGGCCTAACTCTCAAGCACACCACCTCAATGCCTTCGGCAAAATATTTCCCTAAAATATCGCAAAGTAGTTTGATTGACAGATTTCACCTCTGACCTCGATCACAAACATGGCTGCGCCCAGTGGGACATTCACACACACACAAAATGCAATACACACGATAGTTGTGAAAATCAATCGCATTATTTGCCTCGTTTACCGACGTGCTTTGACAAGTTTGCAATAGGTTTTCAATTCATCTTGTATGAGAAGCAACTTAGATGGACTAAGGACAAATATTGCCACGGACATCGCGAATCCCGCATCGAATACGGACGGCGAAAACATGACGAGATATCGAGATTTGTTCCATTGACTACCATGTACTGCGCTGCCCGTATGTTTTCATATATGCATCAGTTGATCATAATGTGTGAGCTTGTGTGTACAGCTAGCTGAGCATGCTGTACATGTATGTTGGATTGTGTTGCTTGTTGTGTACACGACTGCAAGGTGGGCTTCTTTTATATAAGGGGTGGTGCAATAATTCTGTGTAGGCCTACCCCTGGGGGGGTGAATTCTCAAAATGATCTGCCAAAAAACGCTTGCCCCCCCCCCCCTTTGGCCATGCCAAAAAATCTTTGCCCCCCCTTTCGACGTGCCAAAAAACGTTTGCCCCCCTTTTGATGTGCCAAAAAATCTTTGCCCCCCTTACACATGCAAGATTTTGGGGAACCCGAATTTAAAACCTTAAATGCGAGCGCAGAAAGAAAGCAGGAAATTTTGCATATTTGAATGTGTTCCTAACGCTTTTCCTATGCCTTTTAGGGCGTAATGTAGAAACGGTACCCAAAATATCTGTGCCAAAAATTGCTTGCCCCCCTTTCGACCTGCCAAAAATCGCTTGACCCCCCGTTTGGCCTGCCAAAAAATGCTTGCCCCCCTATAATTCCCCCCCCCCCGGTACACATAATTATTGCACCACCCCTAACCAATACTAGTCTAAGTCTACCGCTCACAAACACTTGTTAGGGGCATGATGCAAAAAGGGCGGCCCTGAAATTTTTTGACCCTCTCTAAGGGGGGCAGGGGGACCTGAAAAAAATGACCAGGTGATGAACACAAATTTTCTTGGAAAAATTGAGTTTATATGCTTTTCTATAGGGTTGACCCATAATTTTCATGTCAAAAAGGGAGGTCCCTGAAATTTTCGAGGTCTGTAAAGTCCCCCCTTACAAGACTAGTGTTTGTGAACGGTCCTTTACATTTAATTATTTTGTTTAAAAAGGTGATGATTTAAAACTCAAAAAAATGAGGGGTCTTGCCACCATGGCTGTGCAATAATTATGAACCGGGGGGATTTCCAAACGGCTCGCCAAAAATCACTTGCCCCCCCCTTCTCGCCCCGCCAAAATTCGCTTCCCCCTCTCGGCCTGCCAAAAATTCTTTGCCCCCCTTTATGCGATGCCAAATTTTTGGGATCCCAATTTACAAACTCAAATGGTCTAGATATATGTTATGAAAGTAGCGTGAAGGAACATTTACGATTTTAAGCGCTTCCGTCCTGTTTTCCACAAGCCTTTTATTTAAAAGGCGCCCCATGAATGTGTGCCAAAAATCGTTTGCCCCTCCCTCTTGGCTTGCCAAAATTGTTTGCCCCACCCTATCTGCTCGCTAAACATTTCTTGCCCCCCCAATTTTACCCTCCCCAGGGCTCATAATTATTGCACAGCCCTTACTCAGTTACTGTACAAAAATTTATTCTGCAACCTACTACAGGAATTTTAATAAATCGTGGCAATGTGATTTTCAATTTTAAAAGCGAAAGTGCATCCGAAAGTTAAAAGAATGAAACTAAAAGCATCGCTGGATGCTGTCCATGGTAAAAGGCAGTCTATAATCCTGATACATGGATAATAATTTGTAATTTATCATTGGCTAATATTATTTTACATTTTATTTTATTCTCATTTCCAGGTGCAGTAGAACAACTGAGGATAATGGCGCAATTCTTGAAAGACCGAAAAGATAATGATTTGGAAGTGAACAGCTGGCATCTTTAAACTATCTGATCTGTTGCATGCATTTAAAACTCTCCCAACATGCTGCTGGACCGATAAAGTCAACAATTTAATTTTTTGAAGAAAAATCTTATCTGGAGGTTTAACATTTTAAAAGAAATTAAATACTTGCATAGCAATACATGTTGTGCATAAACTAACTACATGCACGATGCAGTAGTAATTTAGTAAATATGAACTCCAATTATAAAAACAATAAGGACCTCAAAAGTGACACTGACATGTGATGCCTACAAGTACAATGCAGAGTTCCTTGTACTATATTTTGTAGACTGTAAATTATAGCACAGAATGATTGGAAATGTTCAATGTGCAGGCATTTTTATTTGGTTCGCCTCAAGTTCGGTAGGCCTAATGACATCAATGTCTTTTCGCGGTTGTGCCATTACAAACCAACTAAGGCTCTCACCAATTCTGAGTTCCCACCTGTTCTTGGCCTACCCGGGTCAAAGTACCTGAAAATGGCAATTTTTTTTTACAAAATTTGAAAAAATAACCTGGCAGTTATAGGCCTTAAATTACTCAGTTGTTATTCGAGGTTGGAAACCAGAGAAATACTGCTATATAAAAAAAAATTAAAAATTGGATTAAGTTGTACATTTTAATTACTTTTGCTTCTATTGATCAGCTAGCAATGCATACTAATTCAATTTGTCCCTGCTTGTTCAATAGAAGCAAAAGTTGTTGTCTTTAAATTTTTTCAAATTTAAATCAGGTACCGTACCCAAGTACATAATTACCTGTTAGTTGAGAGCCTACCAACATTGTACATGTGCGCCTACGCAATTAACTTTACGAAAAGCGATTCAATACTCCACCCGCCCAAAAAATGTTGCACCAACGTCACTACCGAACTTGAGTCAAACTAGGGTTCCGTGGGGTGTGTGTGTGGGGGTGGCAGTGATGGGTAAGGTGTACCTTCATTCCAATAAATTAAAAATCTCGATACTGAAAATATGACGAGTATCCCCTTAAAGGGTCCAGAAGGCCCCAATTGCAATAGCTGCCATGTAGACATCTCAATAATTTTTGCATTTAATGTAGTGTACATATCTAAAATATGACACCTGGCAGCTATTGCAGATAGGGCCTTCTGGTCCTAAATCTTCGACTTGTAAATGCTTTATTATTGGCAGACAAACTATTTCTTTCATGAAGACTAGCATTGGCAGGTGTCAGTCAATGCTAGTCTTTTGTGAAAGTACCATAAAGTAGGGCTTGAATTGCAGTGAGGCCTTACCAAGGCCATTGCCTGCCCTATTTCAGTTTCGGCCTTGGTACCCCATATCTTTGTCATTTTCAAGGCATTCTTCATCACTTGTTGGCCTTGGTGCCCTTGCTAGTCTTTTGGGAATTAGAGAGCTTAGGTAGGCCTCGATTTTCAATGTGTTTTTTGGGGGCACCCATTTTCAAGGCCCCCCAAAAAAACACATTGAAATTCGAGGCCTGCACACAAGCCTTCCCAAAAGACTAGTGACTGCCAATAGACAAACAAATGATCTTTTTGTACTTGCAATTCATTACTAAAGTTTTTTTACACTATATAAAAAAAGACAAGAGTTCATGAAAAAACACAACAAGAAAGCATGGTGAATACGGCCGGTATGTAGTTTTGATCACTGTTTATTTTGAGATTTGTAAGAAATTAAAAAAAATAAAAAGCACTATTTTTTTAATTAAAACAGTATGAAGTTCTGTGTTTGCTTGTGTTTGGCATCAATAAACAATCAAACCAAAATAGTTCATCACACCTACTAAATAGAGAATAAATGATGGGAATTTTTTTACTAGCCTCTACTATTGTGTGATGGAAGAAGATATCCAGTATACGTTCCCTACAAATTCCTCAATCAGTCTACTAGTGATTGTAATCAGAGACAAGTCCAAAATATTGGATTAAAACATTTAAATGAAATTTAACTGAATTCTAATCTATTCTTAAACACTTGAGAATGTTCCTGCAATCTTATTGGTTCTTACCCGTGTGATACGACATGATATCACACGGGACAGCTGCAGTGCATCTACGCCGATAGGCGTACTCGCTATTTGAACCAATTGGAGGCGCATAACAACAATGGGACTGATCGATCTTAAGCCCTAGGTATAATTCCTTGCAAAATGTAGGATTTAATTTGATTAAAATTTGTAATTCTTTTGATATTTTTATTTGAATTGAAGTAGTTTAAGAATGAGAATAAAGGTATTGTTTTTTAGCCCCTGTCGTGCATCTATCATCTCATATAACACGGGCGAGTTCGGGCGACATCATTATTTTTGTTTTACTTAAAATAATGATGTCGCCCGTGTTATATGAGACGATAGATGCATTACAGCGGTTAAAAACAATACCTTTATTCTCTAATTAGAAACATTCAATCTAGAATTCAATCTAATTCGATTTTTTAAATCGCTTTGATTTTTTAAAATAAAATTCGATTCAATCTAATTTGATTTTAATTTAAGGGGTTAAAAATCAATCTAAGCAATTTTTAATCCCTTAAATTAAAATTGAATTAAATTATATTCCAATCTGTCTAGATTGAATATTTCTAATACTAGATCTGAATAATTTTTTACACATTCCATTACACCTAATTTATGAGTCCCGACTTTTAATACTAGTATTGTTCTTCAATTAGCAACATAGTGAAGTGCGTTTCTGAACTCCGTTATTTCAGTCCTTTGTTTTGTCTGCCTCTGCTGCAAAAAAGCTACATGGAATGGCTCACAGGGCATTGGTCAATGGTGACTGGCAGTTGGTTGTTACTTGTACAGTAGCTCTCATCTTTTGGCAGGGCTGAACCGGGGTCTGAAAAGGAAAATAGGATTTTAGAAAATTTGTTAGGGTAGAGCTGGGACAGTGGCACAATACCTCCAGCATGGGGCTGTTACAGCAGCCTCGTTTTGAATCCTTGCCCCCACTCACACTTTCCCAAATGAACACATTCTTCAATAAAAATCAGCATTTCCCCAGTCCCTTTGGTGGTGGTGGCAGATTTACCCCCATCAGCTACATGTAACTGTTCTCTTGATTGCGAAAGTCTAGTTTCGTCACTGGAGAATGTTACCCTGAACCCCCCTGTGGTGCGGTGTCATTCAGCACTGAGTGATTTCATTTATGGGGCAAATTATTAACCCCCCCCCAGTCGGTCGCACACCACAGGGTTCATTTAGGTGTCATATTTGGGAACGTTCACAAACACTTGTAACAGGGGGGGACCTAATGCCCAAAGAAAAATTGCCGGGGGGCTTTAAAAATTTCACCTTAATTTTTTTCTTGTAGAACATTAATTTACACTATTTTCTATAGGGTTGATATTCATTAATCATGGCCAGAAAGGGGGCCCTGAAATTAATATTAGGTCTGAAAGTGGGGCCCTGAAAAATATTTCCGACCCCCGAATTTTTGGCACATATTCTTGGGGCGCCTTTGAAATAAATCGCTCTAAAAAGGCTTAGGAAAACCGTACGGAAATGCTTAAGGGAGTACTACACCCCTGGCCAATTTTGTGCCTATATTTGCATTTTTCTCAAAAATTATAGCACATTGGTGACAGGTAAGATATGTATATTATAGGGGCAAGGACTACAACTACTGTACTGAAAATTCAGCAACTCAAAGCAAGTAGTTATTGATTTATTGATCAAATATTGGTTTTCCTCATTTTTTACTGTAACTCCACAACCCTTGTCTGTGCTGAAATAAAATTTCCAGTGCAGTAGTTGTAGTCCTTGCCCCAATAATATACATATCTTACTTGTCCCCAATGCGCTATAATTTTTGAGAAAAATGCAAAAATAAGCACAAAATTGGGCAGGGGTGTAGTACCCCCTTAAATATGCCAATTTGGCAATTTTCCTGAAGGCCTATAGACCATTTTAAGGTTTGCAAATTGGGATCCCAAAAGTTTGGCATGTGCAAAAGGAGGGGGGGTAAATATTTTTGGCAATTTTGGCGAGCCATTTGAAATTTTACTCTCGAGCTCATAATTGCACAACCCCTAAATGCAGTTTTAAAAATATGTATAAATACATACTTCATCAGAGGTAAACAAATCAGTGTTTTGTATTTTGAAGGTGGTTATGGGGCTGGCATTTTCTTCGGAAGGGGGTCCCAAAAATACAGGGGGTCATAGAATTTTCAGACTAAAAATAGGGGTGGTTATAATTTTGTTAACACCCAAAATAGGGGGGTTATAGAATTATTAAGGGCTGGTGACTTCACAATCGAAATATGCGTATAATCTATGCAAAATGTTTAGCGCTAACGCGCCTTTATTTACACTTACAATAAAAATTGAACACGCTCCATGCACTTTCTTCACTATAAAGTTTTGGTGCGCGCCACGCCTTAGTTTGTCTTGAGTCTGTGTAGATGGAAGTGGGGGGGGTCATAAAATTTTTCGACCCAATTTAGGGGGTCGTAAAAATTTTTGCCCACGATAGAGGGGGGAGTCATACATTTTCGGTCACCGACATATTTGGGACCCCCCCCCCCTTTCCGAAGAAAATGCCAGCCCCTTATATGTGGAAATTCTAAAACTAAAATCTAAATTAACAGGTTTGGACGTTTTCTTTTGTAATGAAGACATTTGATATTAATAAACAAACACTCGTTGGGAGACACTCAGTGATAAAGTGCATTTTAGGGTATGAACTCGTGAAAATACTATCTCGACATTGCCGAATTCCACAGTCTTGCACTACTGGCGAAGGGGACAGAATCCGAAACCGCGGACAAATACCTCGTAATTGTTACGCTCGTGAGGCCAAAATTTCCATTCTTAACTATTTAAATGGAATAAGAGAGTGTATACCACACATGGACGAGTTGATTTACGAGACAAATTTACAAAATATTGTTGTATAATGCCGAGACTAAAATTTAGCCTAGCCGAAAGCTTGAGATTCCCATTGAGTTTAATACGAACCTGTCAATTCAATTGACCATTATACCAAAAACATGCCCACATTTCAACTCGATTTTCTACCAAACTGGTAGTAGATCTCCTACAATTTTTTGATATTACATAAATGAAAGTGTTATTTACCTACTATATCGATTTCAGTCGAGATCTACGACTGGAATTCCTGTAATTCGTTGCCAAATATTGGTAATTTCCTCATTTTGCACCACACAAACCAATGGAAAACGTTACTTCCGGGTCGCCGAGAAGGCAGGAAAAGTAGGCGGGGCTTGTGAGAAAAACTTCTAGAATCGTTTGAGCCTGGTTTGAGCCGGGACGGTAGAAACACCGAGTGCATTAAAATATACGAACCCAATGTGGTGGTGGTGCCCGGGGGTGGTGTGACTCTCAAGGCAAAGTCAGTAGTCCACTTGGGAAGCTAACAAACAGAGGGCGTACGGTGACTGAAAAGATCAGTTGTGAAAATCTATCAATTGTGCACTCATTAATTAAATCAGAGTTTTAAGCTTAAATGTAATAGCCAGAGTAGTGCACAATTGGCAAGTGGACTACGGAGAAGTCTACGGCTCACCTCGACTGAAAACTGGTGCGATCAACCTTATGAATCTTTTGTAATATTGCACCACCATAAACCGTACTGTTGTTCAGGGGTCTGCTGTTGTTGGCTCATGTGGACCCAGGGAGGTAAATAACATGTTAACTGGGTGGGCATTTGCCCACCCAGTAAATTATTTTGCCCACCCAGTAAATTCAACTTGCCCATTGCCCAAAAGTGCCCACCCAGTAAATTATTTTGCCCACAAAAAATTGGGCACCATATAATAATTACCATCTAGTTTTACTGCTTTTTTCCTGCGTAGGAGTAATGGTGAGTGATAATTAGTATAAGATTTCTAAATACCCAAAGTGAAATATAATATGTACAATTTGCTAAAATTGGCAGAAGATGCATTTAGGCACAGATCCTGGAGAGAAAGGGGGAGGGTAATGTCCACTTTTTACATCAATTAGCCAAATTGTACGCAAAAACAGATCTACATTTCCGAAAATCCAAACGCGTGGATGCCAATAATTATCGCTGCCCACCCAGTAAATTATTTTCCATTATTTGAGGGCAAAAATAAATTAAATTGCCCACCCAGTAAATTATCCTTATTGTGGCGCCCTCTACGGAGGGGCCACATATAGGCATGTACTTTGTGAATAGCTTCTAATTTCACTCTTGCTAGATTTACTCCTTAATTGTTTTGCTAAAATTATGCCCAGCTCAGAAATAAAACCACAATATGCTAGGATTTTATTTTATTATTGTTTTCTGATATGCACGGGATAAAATGATGTGTGTATATTCTTTGTTTAAAATACAAAATTAATGGACTTATAAAAACACCAAATAACCCGTGACCTTTGTATGGTTTAAACCAGTTTACCGCCTCTTAGAACCCGATAGACGGTGACATTTGACCATTCTAATTATGTATGTTTTGAACATGTTTGCACATGAACTAGTTGTTTACAGTGTGAAGAATCTACAACATGCTCATCTATCAGGGCACAGTTCTTTAACCCCAATACATGTGTGCATTCATTGAATGACCTTTGAAAATGTGAGTACAAAAACTCATACTTTGCAACTTAAGGTCAAATTTTGCACTATGATTGTTTAATTGAGGTTATTGATAATATGCCACTGGATGAGGGTATTGTGGTCCATAGTGATTGCACGCGGTGCACCTAATCCTTAAACCAACACCAATTAATTATAGTTGACCAACACAACCACTGACCAATCATGAAATCACTAATTGGTTTATGACTTCATGTGCTTGAATCGACTGTTAACTGATTGTGACCAAAGATATTAGAAGCTCAGTATCTTTGTGGTGACTATCTCTGATAAAAAACATTAATTAACGAAAATCAGTTCTGGTCAGCAGAGAAAGGAATAAATTCGGAAGACATGACTGTGTTGAAGGTCAGAAGTGTATTTGCAAAAATAATATTCATTGTAATGCCTAACTGCTGGGAAGGGTTCTAGCAAGGTTAAGTGAAAGAAACCCCACTGGCTATTTTGTCTGTTTAAAATAGAGTTCTATGACGTAATTTTGTTATTTATTAATTAATTTTAGCTGAATTAATAACATAAAAATGGGCTGTGCCGTTTCATGAAGAATAACGATCGATCTTACCCTTGATTTAACAGGCCTGTCAATTTCTTGGTATTGTTTGATATGAAAGGAGGGTATGATTGTTTTGTATTAGTTTAAGTATTTCCTAGCCTCTCTTAGCCACATGGTTGGCTACAAAAGACACAGAGTATACCTTAGGATAAACTGGCATGAGTGCGCCGACCCCAAGTTTTCAACATTTCAGGATTGTTTCTGGACGGAGGTCGGGTGATAAACGAAATTACGTTTACATGACTTTGTCGAAATTCGTCGTGTGACAAGAATGAGTGTATAGATGACTAGGGGAAGCTTACTTATTTGTGTCTTCTAGTTATCCATCATATACCCTAGGCCCTGCATAACGAAATTCAACAATATTCAATATCCAAAGCAATATCCTCACTACAATAGGCTCCCAAAACAGAACTCCGACCCCACATAATCGCAAATTGACACGAAAGCTTCATTCCATGAAGCATTTCTCTCGTATTTGATCATCTTCTACTCTTCCCTAAAAAATCATTATAATACCAAATCTAATCACCATGGAATTCACCATATCCCGTCCAGCTCACATTGGGCGCCACATTCCTTTTTTAAAGGAATTTTTATTTACCTTCCTGTGTGGACCCTCAATTTTCACGCCAGAAATCCGCGTGAAGATGAGGAAACTTTCTTCTCAGGCAAAAACAGAATCATAATTTGACCTATCAATAGATCTATAATAGGTCACAGACACAATCGAAGTCCATTTATTGTCTTATTGATTGCGAATTGACTTATCGATATGATACACACGATGTTTACAAAAATGATAACAATAATATAAGGGAGCGTTCACAAACATTTGTTAGGGGGCCGATGCAGTTTGGGAGACTGGTCATCCCCCCCCGCCACACACACTTTACGCCTTAAGTTTAAAGTTATAGGCCTACAGTGGCTTCAAAATTCGAAGGCCTGTCAATTCCAGCCTCTACACTGGGATGCTACCTGAACGATAGTAGATATTAGACCCATTTGTGTAAAACTTAAAGGTTGTAAGAGGCAGGCCCGTGCTCAGAATTTTTTTCAAACAATATAAAGTCGCTTACAATTACATGCAAAAAATTCGGGAGAGCCTGTGTCGCACCCGCACCTCCTGGCTAGCTGTACTTGTGTATACAGGGGGCAAATGGATTGATATTAAATAGAAAGAGAAGAGAGAGGGTTAGGGAGGGAGAGCCAGGGGAGAGCCGTTCAACCGGCCGTGGACTCAAGACTCCATAATGATAATATGCATGCATGTCTACTTATAGGCATCGGTCCAATGATACATTTGACAAGTTATGCATTCTAATAATTGTGCACATCTAAAATATGACATATAGCAGCTTCATGCGCTAACTCCTCATTGATGTCAAAATGGTCTAGATTTGGTGACAGTTTCGGAAGTCTTTATCTTTTAATATGTGGAAGCTTATGGGTCCCCTTATTAACACAATGGCTTTTATTGAATTATATTGGCATCTGCATCCAAAGATACCGTGATATGTTATCAATACGTATATAAATTGGACCAGGTGAATTTTGGCATGCCTCAGGAAAAGCTAGGAAATTGACTGTCACTATAAAACAAAAGCTTAAAATCAAATTCTGACTTGGTCGACGTCATGCTAGCTACACACTACCAATGACAAAATATTTTCTAGTCGAAAAGAAAAATATTCAAAATTGTAACGCTTTTTGAGATACATGTATAGGCCTATCCTGTCATACGGTAGGGTAAGGTTTAAGGTTACGTGAACATTTGCCTGATTTGCCGGCTGATTTGGCCTATGAAGTTTTAACATAATGTGGACCAGGTTTTCTTTTCTTGCTTTTTTCCTTCTTTTTTTTTTAGTTCGGAGGGCAGGGCGATTTGAGCACTTTTTGAGGATCTGGAAAAACTACCCTTATATTAATTATTGCACAGTCCCTAATGAAGTTATGGAGTCACGTCGATACGATAGTGATCAGTGGATGAATAAACCGTTCCAATAATGCATTGCGACATGGAATCAATATCACGCCGTATGGTACCGTAGCTGATTGAAAGAACTGATTGGTATATTGGTCTAGGCCTACACTGTCATAAATCGAAGCGAAAATCGAAGCGTTTAGAAAAATAAAATAGGTATTGTTGTTACACTTTTTAAATACATAAAGTGTTTACCATCGGCAGTTTAAAACAATTACACAGTTTGAAAACGCTTGAATAAAATCAGGCCGTTTTTATAAATGCGTATTTACGCATTATTATACATTGTGTTTAATTTTTAATGTAAAGTTATAATCTATATTATACTTGACTTACTTGTATGTGTTTATTCAAGCGTTTAGTGTTTAAACACGTTTACGTGCCTATAATCTACATACTCGTATGTATTTATTTAAGCGTTTAAGTGTTTGATATCGGTTTAGTCGTTTAAACGTCCTCATACGTGTTTAAAAGTGTTCAAAAAGTGTAACAATGGAACACATTTTTCTAAACACTTCGATTCCACCTTAACAACTTTAAATGCTTACCCCATGTTAATTTGACAAAGTTGCCTCAGTCTTTCATTTACAACTCGAACAAAATAAAACCACAGATTATTTTAGTCTATGATAAAACAAAGCAACAATTTTTATTATGCAGATTGTAAAATGATATCGGTATATTTATGTGACGCAAGCTACAACATTTCGCAGTGCATGCTGGGATGTCTCCACTTGCGATTCATACCAATCATTGCAATAGAGCATGTAGAGAATGCATGACCTTTAAGAAGGTTAGATAGTATTGTAGCCGGCTTATGCACGGATGCATTAATGTTTTTGTTTACCGTCAAATTCTGACAACTAGTCATGGAAGATTCTTCTCAATCAAGAGTAATGTTATGGACTCTTCCAAGTTCATTTGCATCCTCATTTGTGAACTGGATCGGTCACCAATCGCCACAAGGTGCACCAAAAGTCCAAATTGTGATCAATCCGTACGCGACTGCTCATGATGTAGGCCCAGAAAGGGTGAGGCTTCCTGATGATGTTAACAAGGAGACTATAGACAAATGGAATCAACTTCATGAAGATCCAAATGGCAATGATGGTCTGTACAGAAAACCCATCAAGGATACGGACTGTTCTTTCAAGTTTGCGAAAGATTTGTTGGAGCAAGAATTCAGTGATAAAAAAGTCGTGTTTTGTAGCGATTTAAGCTACGGTATCAGTGGACGTTTTGACATGCTACCTGCGGGATACCTCCATTCATTTCTCATACGGAATCCGTATAAGACACTTCTATCATGGAGGAACTTAATGCAGAAATGTCTTGGAATGGACAAGGATTCTTTTAGCGTACTCGTTGGTGATGCTCTTTATCCTGTACTAGAAGGATACAAGAAGTGCTGGGAGCTTATAGAGCACCTTCAATCACAAGGTAACAGAGTTGTTGTGGTGGATGCGGATGATATACAACAGGACCCGGGTGCGATTCTTACAAAGTACTGTATACTCGTTGGGATCACCTTTCCAGAAAGTAGATTACATTGGGATGTTGGGAATGAATCCATGAGAGATTGGATATCGGGAAGATCGCTTCTGAGTCAAGATGGTGACAATGATGATACATTTGTCGAGAGTACGAGTTTACCTCCATTTCAGCCTGCGCCTAAACGTCATGATGTTCCGTTTGATATTCTGTCATATATTGATGCTAGTATGCCATATTACTTGAAAATGCATGCTATGCGCATTCACTAGGATCCCAATCATGCTCATCTATCAGGCCACAGTTCTTTAACCCCAATACATTTGTACACTCACTGAATGACCTTTGAAAATTTGGGTACAAAAACTCATACTCTGCAGCTTGAGGTCAAATTTTGCACTACGATTGTTTAATTGAGGTTATTGAACTATGCCATTGGGGTGAGGCTATTTTTGTTCATAGCGATTATACGATATAACTATCTCAAACTCTTCAACACCGTGATATATTATGGCTTTACTTTCGCGTGCGTCACAACTTTACAACTTTCTAGTTTAGTATCATGATTATACACATGTTATAGGCCTACATGTTATAAGAACAATATTTTTGTGGTGATTAAAAACAGAATTATTATCTTAATATCATCTTCTTTATTGTGGAATTTATATAGATATAAGAGTTGACGTCTCGTAAATGTCATCATTAAGATTCATATCGTCACACATCAGGTTAATTTGTGCAGTGCATGCAGTGCGGTGATGATGATTTGTGGGGACCGCGACCGTCCCGCGGCTGAGTTTTGAATTCATTCCTCCGACACCCGCATGATGCTGAGCTGAGACGGAGCAATATGTCACAGGAGTATCAAGTTTATAAACATCCGCTAGTGAACGCGTTAAATGTCACATGAATCAGTGGTGTGCATGGACCTTTTGACAGGGGGTGGGGCGGAAAAAATGGTCGTGAAAATGTGCAAGATTACACTCTTTTATACCCAAATCAAGGTGTTTATATACTGTACCGAATGTGTACTAGAACAAGGAACTTATAGCCTCTATCCCACCCCTGTCAGGTACGCCACTGATGGTAACAATGCATCATCTCAAAGTCATCACTCATCATGAAGATAATCGCGTGCGGGTGTTTGGAAAACCAAGTATTTCAGGTATAAACCGAATCCTGATTATGGTTATCACTATTAACTATTATTAACTAGTTCTAGCCTATGTCAATATTCTGCAGTGTGTGATTTATGTTAGCGTAATAATATGAACGGTTGGACGATAACTGCATTTTGAAGTCATCCCTGGCTATATCTGCAGTTTGTGATTATCATGCTGGGACGTATAGGTACACGGCGAGCAGATGAACAGTGGCTGTATTTTGAATTCATCCCTATAGCTAGTTGCATAACTATCTGCAGTTTGCGATATAAGTAATACATCACCGGTTGGACGGTGGTTGCATTTTGAAGTCATCCCTATTTCTGGTTGTCTTGTAATTTAAACAAGTTTTATACTTGTTCTACTTTTTGTTGGAATAACTCACTATAAGCATAGGAACGATAAACATAGCTAACAAAAGAACTAGTAGAAAAGCTACTGACAACAAAGCCTCAAGTTGTTGATCTTGGCAGTGATTGGTCGTGCGGTTGGTTATGACTTCTGTTGAGTTGTTAGAATTAGTGATGCCCGTAATCATCTAAGGAAAATAAAGAAGAAGTAACAATGATTAAAAGGAATAGCTTAACCTATGCAATTATTATACTTTAAGTTAATTATAATGGAGTAGAGTGTGACCCCAGCATTTAAGGTCTTTAATGCTTGTCAATGCTTGTGCAAGAGGTCCCCGGTTCAATTCCTGATGGGAGCAGATATTTAAAGGAAGTCTCCAACAATCACAACATTATGCCTTGAATGCTATCATCAGTAGATGGTAATTGATGCTGATAATGCTATCATCAGTAGATAGTAATTGATGCTGATAATGCTATCATCAGTAGATAGTAGTTGATGCTTATAATGCTATCATCAGTAGATAGTAGTGGATGCTGTTAATACTATCATCAGTATATAGTAATTGATGCTGATAATGCTATCATCTGTAGATAGTAGTTGATTCTGATGTTATCATCAGTAGGTAGTAATTGATTCTGATGTTATCATCAGTAGGTAGTAATTGATTCTGATAATGCTATCATCGGTAGATAGTAGTTGATTCTGATGTTATCATCAGTAGGTAGTAATTGATTCTGATGTTATCATCAGTAGGTAGTAATTGATTCTGATGTTATCATCAGTAGGTAGTAATTGATGCTGATAATGCTATCATCGGTAGATAGTAGTTGATTCTGATAATGCTATCATCAGTAGAAAGTAATTGATGCTGATATTGATAATACAATCATCAGTAGATAGTAATTGATTCTGATAATGCTATCATCAGTAGACAGTTATTGATTCTGATAATGTTAGGAAAATTATTATCAAGCACGAATCAAATGGTTTTATTTTAAACAAACTCATATTGATCATAAAAATGAAAACAGCCGTGTCTCAACACGCGATATTCAAAATTCCCCCGCCGACATTGTCTAGGGCAATGACGTCATGGTTATTTGTGCTCAATTGTCGTCAGCCTTTATTGTGTATTGGGACGTCATTGCCACAGGCAATTTCGGTGCCCGGGAGATTTGAATATCGCGTGTTGTGAGACGGCTGTTTTTATTTGTTTTTCTAAAGGTCAATAATTTTATGATCAATATAAAATCACGTGATTCGTGCTTAATAATTATTTCTCTAACATATAACTGATATAAGGTATAGGCCTAATGTTGCGATTGCCGGAGACTTCCTTTAAGAAAGGGAAAGTTAACATTTTTGGATGTTGATTATTTTTATCTTTTCTGATGGATGAATGATCCAAATTAATTAATGTTTTTATTCCTATAGTTTGTATATAATGAATGTTTTCTTTGATTTGTTAATAGCTTATTAAATATATAAGTTTTTGAAATGCTCCGATGGTCGACTACAATGTCAGAAGTGTTGAAAGTCTATTATTTCGCTATACAATACAGGCCTACGGCGTCTTTAAAATTGATGCTCATTATTTTTTCAAATAAATTATAAATGCAAGGGTTTAATAAATTATTTTATTGTGCATGATTCCAGATACTATCAACAGCATATAGTGGTCGATTCAGATATATGACATCCAAGATGCAGTCATGTCTACAGTAGAATTCACCACGACCTTTGCAGGACGTAAACCCCATTAAACCAAGTTAACACTCATTGAAAACAGCTCAACAATGTTAAATCAGATCTTCTCTGGTTAAATCCACACTACACATGTTTCTGTTTTACCTGTGCAATGCGCAATGAGCTGGTCAGTTGGGTGAACGATTATAAAGCAAACGAAAGGTAACAATACGGTGTGGGCCTTTGTTTACGAAATGAGACAATATAGTCTGCATATTGTTAACCAGCTTTCTTGAAAATGAGAAACATAATGGTTGCAGACTTAACACGGTTTGGAAATAATTTCTTCATATTTATTTTTTTGGTGTTATCTCTCGTTTACATATCCTTCCTAAAACACCAAAGTGCGAATACTTCCAAACACCTAAATTAGCTAAAAATTTAGGACATGTTACAAAACTATATTTTCTAGAATTTCAGAGAGAACTTTAAATATTGGCCAGTTATTTTTCACACAGTGACGTTATCTAGGCAATGCCCTATTAATACCTATTAACATACACTAAAACACCAAAGTGCGAATATTTCCAAACACCTAAATTAGCTAAAAATTTAGGACATGTTACAAAACTATATTTTCTAGAATTTCAGAGAGTACTTTAAATATTGGCCGGTTATTTTTCACAGTGACGTTAACTAGGCAATTATCCATATACCTAATCAGCAAACACAAAAACGTTTTAAAAACGGTATAAATAAGTTATATTTTGGCTTTTGGTTTAGGTAAAAACATTTTAATAACATTAAAATGTCGGGTTATATAAAGGTCATGAAAACGTTTTAAAACGTTTTATATGAAAACACACTACAACAATATTTTTTAAATGTTTTAAAAAATGTTATTGTAAACTATTTTCGCAAACGTTTTTTGCCAAATATTTTGTCAACACTTAAATAACATGATGTTAAAATATTTGCACTCAGCAAACACAGAAATGTTCTTAAAATGTTTTATTCAAAACGTTTTAATAACATTTAAATGTCGGGTTATATAAAGGTCATGAAAACGTTTTTAAAACGTTATTGCAAATATTTTGGGCAAACATTTTTCGCAAAATATTTTTTCAACCCAAAAATAACATTCTGTTTAGAATCTTATGTATCAAGTTTTCAAATATGTTTTTGGAATGTTATTAAAACGTTTTTATACCCTTTATACAACCCGACATTTAAACGTAAAACATTTTGTATTTGTTGGGCAGTAGATTATCAAAAAATGTTTTTAAATGTTATGAACACGTTTTATACCCTTGATATACCCTTTATATAACCTGGTCACGCGTCAACGTGAGAGTACTGTGTATTATGTATAGGAAAATGGACAGTAACTGCAGTATGCATTAATGGATGGAAATTGATTCTTACAATGCTATCATCAGTAGATACCGGAGTAGTTTGATAATGCTATCATCAGTAGATAGTAATTGATGCTGATAATGCTATCTTCAGTAGATAGTAATTGATGCTGATAATGCTATCATCAGTAGATAGTAATTGATGCTGATAATGCTATCATCAGTAGATAGTAATTGATGCTGATAATGCTATCATCAGTAGATAGTAATTGATGCTGATAATGCCATCTTCAGTAGATAGTAATTGATGCTGATAATGCTATCATCAGTAGATAGTAATTGATGCTGATAATGCCATCTTCAGTAGATCGTAATTGATGCTGATAATGCCATCTTCAGTAGATAGTAATTGATGCTGATAATGCCATCTTCAGTAGATAGTAATTGATGCTGATAATGCTATCATCAGTAGATATTAATTGATGCTGATAATGCTATCATCAGTAGATAGTAATTGATGCTGATAATGCTATCATCAGTAGATAGTAATTGATGCTGATAAATGCTATCATCAGTAGATAGTAATTGATTCTTATAATGCTATCATCAGCAGATAGTAATTGATGCTGATATATGCTATCATCAGTAGATAGTATAATTAATGCTGATAAATGCTATCATCAATTTTCAAAAAGATAATACTAAATAGGCGGTACTAACATAAAAACACATAATTTGTATGTGCAATTCACAATTTTTCATCATTTTCTCATCATTTTCTTTACAATTCTCCCCTTTTTCCTGTCACCCTGGGTGAAAAATAGTCTACTGTTAACCCAATTTTTTTTCAACGCCTTCCGTCTACCGACGGTCTTACATGAACCGATGGCCATGACGAGCGGGGGCACCGGGCCCCTGCCCCCCCCCACTGGCTACGCCACTGGTTGCCATTATGTTCAAATTTGTCATTTACTAGGGAAGTGGTCACAAAATGCAGGCCCGAGAATTTTCAGTTTTAAAACTGAATTCAGTTTTTTTTGTAGTCAAAATTTACGCAACAATATTTAATTTCAGCATATTTTTGGTACTTTTTGCCTAACTTCACGCACATTTGTCAGGTGTTGGTTTTTGCCAGTTTTTTAGGAAAGTGCAGTCTCACGCCTGTAAATGAAGATATAGGCCTATTGCTAACGGTCATAAAGCGCGCAAACACTGGTGATCATTTGGCAATCCCACCCACCCCACCTACACTGACCAACCTGCAAATCGGCATTACGACGTTTCAATGTGGGCCCTACACACCCCTATCTCCCCTCGAACAAGCATACGGAACAGACACACCCCTACACACCCCAATGTGGAGTGGAGTGGGAGGGGTCCACATCAACACCCCACACACTCCACACATATACAAAAACCCTTTGAAACTCGGTTGGGGAAGTTCTTCACAAATAGCTTCAGTACATTCTTAAATTTTTGGACGCCTGATAACACTTTTTAAACACCTTTTTTTGTAACAGTTCTTGGACACCATAATATGTTATAGCCTACTATTGAACAATGGTGGTCCAAATATGAACGGCAGTGTTCAAGGTACTGTTCCAAATATGAACGGCAGTATTCAAGGTGGTGTTCTGGGTTTGTTCCACTTTTGAGCACTGGATGTTCAAACATAGAACACCACCTTGAACACTGCCGTTCATATTTGGAACACAGTGGACATATTATGGTGTTCAGGAACTGTTTCAAAAGGTGTTATAAAAAAGTGTTATCAGTCTAAAATTTTTAGAGAGTAGGCCTCTATACTACATAAATAGTTACCGTCTCGTGCTCATGGCTATCTCCATCACGGTCATCGTCTGTTACGTATCTCCATCTGGACATTCTACCACCCATTCTTACACAAAACAACTCAAAACCGCTATTCTGTCACAAAATATATGTCTAAAATACTACAATTTATATCAATAAAGGATAAAAATAGTCTCTGAATACAATTAAAATCATTTTTTTTCAAGTACATTGTACTTGAGTAAAATCACGTGTTCTACGTTTCCTGAAAGCAGTTTCCTGGTCTTGAATCATGAAAGACCTCATACCTAACAATATATCCACATCTCCTGGCGTCAAAGTACCATACTGCTATAAATTTACTAGCTACACGATACTGTCGTCTGCTGAATGTCAGTTCAATTTCCAATAAAATCAAATTGACGTCAATGTCACTCATTTTAACAACATTTGAGCGGTTCATGGTGAAATGGGAATTCAAGAAGTACATTTGAAAAATGGGGAAAAGTGACATCAACCACGCCCATGACCCATCAGTACTTGATGTATGCTTTTCAATTTCATAACCAATTAGGCCTACCCTGAAACCAATGGCGTGTAATTAGGGGCATTGCGGAACTTCTTGCCAGTGGCGTAGCCAGTGGAGGTGGTGGTGCCCCCCACGCTCGTCATGGGTGTCGGTTCATGTAAGGCCGTCGGTAGACGGTAGGCGTTGGTGAAAAAAAATTGGGTTAACAATAGACTATTTTTCACCCAGGGTGACAGGAAAAATGGGAGAATTGTAAAGAAAATGATGAAAAATTGTGAATTACAGCTCAACTGATCATACTTTTCCTACATTCGACCTTGCATGAGTTTTGAGTTGACACAGTCATGAAAATAACTATAGATACTTGACAGACCATTAGTAGCCCAGTTCTGAACCTTTTCATTGATCATTCATAACAATAGGTATCTGATGGATCCAAGGAGTTTATATAGGAAGGAGAAGAAATAGATTATGTAACGCTTATTGTTCCTTTGTGCCAATTGGAGTTCCCGACACGCTATTCATCGAGAGGTACCTTTTGTTCGAGATAAAGGGCTTCCGCCATTAAATCGGTAACTGACCTGACCAGCGTATTAACGCTATAATAGGCAGGCTACTGTCAATAAGTGATGAAACGAAAGTCACGTAAAAGCGCCTATACGTACGAGAGGTACCTTTTGTACTAGTCCATCCCAAGGGTGTGCGTGAGTTGTCGCATGCACACAAAACAGAGGTTCACCTACAATAAAATTCTATTGCAGCGCCCAAATTGGTTTGGGCGCTCATTTCATTATACTCAGTGAACACGCTTTGCTCTACCATTTCGCTACGGACAGTTCAGCAGCATAGGCAAAGTGTGCGCTCTGTATGGCGGATATAAGAGTCTACACAAGTAAGTTTTCTACATTGTTTGCCAATAGGTCTACATATAAGGATTTGAAGTAATTATGATATCACTCCTACTCTAGTATTTTTAAAGACCATTAGCCGCGGTCCACATCGTGTTTTATTATGTATAGGCCTACCATAGTATTTTACATGAGCATCGCGTATAGGAGTCTACCCTGGACCTCAAATGTGATATATTTGCTGGAGCATATAGCCATACTATTTCTGAATCAATCAATAAAGCAAAGCAAATCATACTTGTAGGCCTATATTAAATATAATTGCGGATCAACCGATGCAGCTCGATACGCCCAATGTATTAATAAAAGCACCTGACAATTAAGTCGCCCAATTGAACAGCTGTAGGTGTTGATCGCACGACTTCATGAATATTGATTGGCAACATTTTCCAATATGTCAGCGCTCAAATCGGAAACAATAGAACAATAGACCCTTCAGTGCGTTGGATGGATCAGTGAAGATAAGAAGGGATTATAATATATCCGTAACCTTGATATTATAGTACATCTCGAGGAAAAAGTGCAATGGACATGTTTTCATTTTATGTTTCAAATATCCCGCGCATGAAAATCGAGTATTTAACCCAAAATGGAAAATGGAACATTATTTATTGGAAATCTGTTTAACAGATTTTTTTGACATCTTTTTCTGCACTGTATTATACCTAAATTAAGAAATTTGATAAATATTCAAAGAAAATATAGGTCATCCAAAAATTTTTGATTTTTACACATTTTGGGGCAAAAAAGGAAAAATAAGCAAAAATATCAAAATCTGTTTTAACAGCTTCATTCATCAAGTCATAACAAACGGCCTGCATGCTTAATTTCTAATAAAATATTGAAATTGTGAAAATATAGGTATTTATTGATTTTCATGTTTTTTCTTGCAAATATGCTAATAATATGCAAATTATGAAATTGCAAAATAAAGTTTCTACATAGCATACATCTTTCAAGTGTGATGTTCAAAATGACAGACATCAAAAAGAGATTCGATGAAATGTAAAGGTGTAGTAACAATTTTGGCATGGACTGTCTGGTTAGGAAAAGTACGGTAAGTTGAGCTGTACACATAAAAATAATGTGTTTTTTATGTTAGTACCGCCTATTATCCAACTTCCGTCGGTAAAAAATATTTCCGTCGGTACATTTACAAGTTGTGCCCCCTCGGTTCCAAAATCCTGGCTACGCCACTGCTTCTTGCCCCACCCCGCTGGGGATTTTAGATTATTTTTTTACCATTTTTGTTCAATTTCACCCTTGTTACCTTTCCCCCTAACTCCCCTCTCCCTGGAAAAATTAGGGACGGGCCCAACTTGGTACTCAAAACTGATATGCAAAAAAAAAAAATTGTCACACCTTTTTTATAATACAATTTTGCATAATCTCCTTCATAAAGGCGTGAAAGATCTCTCCAGAAGTTCAGCTCAGTGGCATAGCTGGAATGCTCGCAACGCATTTTGCAATTTCAATTTCTCAGGCAACCCAAATTTTTGGGGCCCTGGGCCCAGGCCCATCTGGCCCCAGGCCCAATGGTAAATCCAGCCCTGGGTGAGAGGGGTGTGGACATAACGGATTTGTCACCAAAAGAGATCTTTAATATGTTTATGTTAATTGGTGATAGAGATGGGAAGGACCATTTGTTTCAATCAATATCAAAACCCAATCTTTGTAACAGGAGACAGTGAGGCCAACTATTCCATCAAAAAGACCAATACAAAATTAGCTTGGTTTGTGACAGAAATGGGGGAAATTTTGTTTCACACAAGACCAAAAACAGAAACAAATGGCCCCCTATTTTGCATTGTCAAAAAGATCATTTGTAGCAAATATCTTGTGTTTTCAGTGAGCAGGGGCGTAGCAAGAGCATCAGGGGCCCATGGACAAGGAGGAGTACGGGCCCTTTTAACCAGGCCAAAATTTGGAGGCCCCGAACTCACGTGCCGAGGAAGGCATGTGCACTCAAATCAGTGGCCAAGTTTTGGTTTACATATAATATAGAGGAAAAATTCAATTTCAGACTATTTTAGCCCCAGATATTGTGGCCAAAAACATGCTGTTATTGGGGTTAAAAGATGCATAGGGAATTTTGCACTATCCGCCCTGACCTAATTTTAGCTTTTGTGCTCGGGGCCCTGAATCCTCGAGACCCATGGACTTCTGGTCCACCCTACCCCCTACCCCCCCCCGCTTCACGCGCCTGTCAGTGAGGTAAAAGACCCATATAATATTATTGTTTCACAAGGTGGTACTACACCCCCTGATAAATGTTGTGACTTATTTTGCATTTTTCTCAACAAATAACTACACGTTGGTAACAAAAGTTATGTATATTACAGGGGCAAGGAATCCAATTACTTCACTGAAATTTCAATGATTCAAGACAAGTGGTACATTCTAGCAGTACCTCTCTTCTTATCATAAATAATGTACGGCTTGTCTTGAGTAACTGAAATTCCAGTGTAGTAACTGGATTCCTTGCCCCTATAATATACTTAACTTTTGTTACCAGTGTGTTATTATTTTTTGAGAAAAATGCAAAAATAGTCACAAATTTATCATGGGGTACATGTAGTACCACCTTAAAACCAAAACAGATTTTGAGATGGCAAAGAATGGTCACTAGCCCTACTATAGGGCCTTACAAACATGCTATTGCGGCTATACCCTGAGAACAGCAAAAGCCCATTGACCATCCAATAAAAAAAAACAGGTTTTTTTGGTGGTGGGGGTAACACTGACTTTAGCAGTCTCAGGGTATAGCATTTTGTAAGGATTGTCGCAGTCGAAAGGCCCTTATCTACCGGGGCTAGGTGGGAGAGAGAAGGCTGTGCCTAAACTACCTCGTCAAAAATATCTTGGGTGTGTCAAAATACACAAACAAGTAAATATACAATACAGCAATTCAACCATGATAATTATGATTCAGTACATTTATTAATCTTGATCATTGGAATATCTGCAGACATAAAGTTATTTCTATAAATATCATCATCTGAGCATAACTATATACAAACATCTGAAATAAATAAAAGTACATGGCAGACATAACATTTTATGTCAGGAACATCTAAATAATTTATCTTTACATTAAAAGTGTAGACCAATAACAAATATATTTCTAATTGAAAAAAAAATGAATACTTTTCACAAGAGGTTATATGTGACCATCCAGCACAACTGAGCCGTGAAGTCGCCAATCATCATTTTTGAGATATTCAACCAAAATATTCTGCTTGAAATTAGCTTTAAAATGATGTATCCATTTAAGTAGTGAAAATCAATAAAACAGTCAATAAATCCTTTGTTTCCTATTGTTTATTGTTAAGTTCAATGGAGCATATCTCAATAGTGGCACTGGAGACATCCGGGCTCAGTTGTGGTGGATGGTCACATATTATTTTTCAAGGATGTCCAAAATGCAAAAGATTCACAAGTCAGATGGGTTATTCCAATTTCAAATCCATACACCCCCCTATGGAAGACAATACCTTAATCTCCCTCACAGGAAGTGTGAATTTCAAATAAAGTCATCCATTCAGGTAACCCAATTTGAAATTCACGCCCTTGTGTGGACGATTAAGGTCATGTCTTCTATAGACGGTGTATGGATTTCAACTGGAATTTCCTAATTAGACATCAGTTAAAGATAGTAGATATCTTCAGTATTTGAAAGTCATAATGTTGCCAAAAAATCCTTTCTGAACATTTTACTTGAAGTTTATTCATTTTCTGCACTTCTCCCATAGTGTAATATCAAGCATGGACCCCCCTCCCCCATTGGTCTTTGGCATTTTTGTGAAGTTGAGTATTAAAATATCTAGAATACTTCCATAATTTATTTATTTTTGCTCCTTTAGCTGGTAATCTCAGAACCACTTTATAGTATAATAAACCTCCCCTTTAGCCCAAGCTATATTCATTGTATATATCTTAATAGTATGGTCGTTGAAGAGGAAAAACAGTGGCTACCTGGAAAAAATTGGTACAAAGCTGATTTTTGCACCAGACAAGCAGAATATATCATAGAACATCATATCCAAAATCCGAAAAAATCCTCTTTGGGGAATTCGTTTTTATCCAAGATGGCCGCCAAATGGCCGCCACAACATATAATTAACTGTATCTTAGCTTCTAAAGCAGATATGATGATGATTTTAGTGTCTTGAATAGGTTTAAGAGGTCAGAGAATTCAAATTTGTACAAATCTAACACACTGATGTCTTCAATCATATGGAAATCAAGATGGCCGCCAAAATGGCCGCCACAACATATAATTAACTGTATCTTAGCTTCTAAAGCAGATATGATGCTGATTTTAGTGTCTTTGAATAGGTTTAAGAGGTCAGAGAATTCAAATTATTTGTACAAATCTAACACACTAATGTCTTCAATTACACTGAAATCCAAGATGGCCGCCAAAATGGCCGCCACCACATATGATTAGAAATATCTCAGCTTCTGAAGCAGATATGATGATGATTTGAGTGTCCTTGAATTTATTTCAGAGGTCAAAGAATTCAAATTTGTACGTATCTAAAACACTGAAGTCTTCATTCACACTGGAATCCAAGATGGCCGCCAAAATGGCCGCCACCACCACGTGTTATGTTTAGGTATATTTTGGCTTATGAAGCAGATATGATAATGATTTTAGTGTCTTTGAATAGGTTTTAGGAGTCAATTTTGTATTTATCTTCATAAGTATATGTCTTTACTGACACTGCAATCCAACATGGCCCTCAATATTGCTAAAAATCAAACATGATTAGCTAAATATCTCAGCTTCTGAAGCCAATATAATGGTGATTTTAATCTTTAAATAGGTTTGTAAGAGAACGTAGGTTTTAAGGGTCAGAGAATTGTTGCAATTACTTAAAACCCGGCTTATAACAATCAAGTGCAAGTCGCAATAGAATCCCAAATAGCTGCCACCACATGTGAATATATATCTCAGCTTCTGAAGCAAAAGTAGCTGTCTTCGTTCTCATCTACAGGTATAATCGCCTCAGCATTTTGGCAATGTTCTCCTGTGTAATCTTCACAAGCTGTGACACATTTAAGTCCATTTTTGTGACAGGATCATCCGTTATTTACACAAGAATTCCTGGAGGAAAGTTTACAATCGCATCGTACAAGCTTAAGCAAGCTATGTGGTGCTGCATCTAAATTCGTAAGGATCGGTGCTAGAACGATGTCAGAGTGTTTTCAGCCCCATTGCTTTAAATTGGATTCAAGCCATTGTTTGTTAGCTTTCTCCAAAGTATGACCTGTAAAAGAACCCACAGACTGTGAAAATACGCTGCCCTTTCAGTAGGTGAAAGCTTTTGTAGATAGCTGTGGATCAAATGATGCTTTATTTGATGATACCATCGCCATGGATTAAGCGAACCGTGAGAACGTTTAAAGAATCTTCTTCTCTGCCACCATATAAGAAAACAAATAATCTGATGCCAGCTGTACCAATCTGTTCTAATGCGCCTCAGGATCGCTCATCTAGGATGATATCTGCTGCACTTCTTTTATCTTCTTCAACAAACTTGTCTTTCCATGTCCAAATGTTGCAGAAGTTGAGTCGCAATCACTCCATGCATGGATAAACAGGAGGTCTTGAACTTTTCAAACAACCAACCCTTTCTTCTCTGAATGGAAGTACATAAGATATCAGCCATAGTCTGGTCTCAATGGTACATCAAAAGGACAAGTATATCTGTGTCATCTGCTACAACAGGTACTTCTCTTCCTTGTCTTGCAAATTGAAGGGTACATTCCACTATCAAAGTGTCAGGATCTCCAGTACTATTGTGCACGATCAGAACTAATAATAGCTTCAGAACTAATAATTGTGTCCACAATATATCTACATAGAAAGAAGGGTGAATTTTATGCGCATTTTGATACCCCCATTTGTCAAATGTCGTTCAATATTAACAACACAGTAGTGCTTTTGAACAAAAATACGCGAATTTAAGAGTTGCAGTTTACAGCGACCAATGGTTATTACGCAAGCATTGTAGTACGCATAAAACCCTCCATTTATCTGGCGCGTTGACTTCAAATAACTGCAACTTTTAAATATGGGTATTTTTCTTTAAAAACAGTGCTGTGTTTTTACGTTATTTTCATCATACTACACCCTTAGGAACCGTGGACGTCCACGGTTGGAAGTGTGTCTTCAGTTGAAGGTGTATAAACTATCAAAGTGTCAGGATCTCCAGTACTATTGTGCACGAACTGACCATTGGTTTCCAAGTATCGACTCAGCAGCGAGATAAACTGACTGTTGTTCTTCTCATTCGAGAGAAAAGGTCTGCTGGTCATGATGAGAAGTTTGAGAACCTTCATAGATTCTGTGAGCTGAATATGATAAGAACAAATGCCAGTTTATCTCGCTGCTGAGTCGATGGATGGTGCACAATAGTACCGGAGATGCTGACACATTGATAGTGGAATGTACCCTTCAAGACAATGTTCAAGACAAGGAAGAGAAATGCCACTGGGGACCAGAATATAGCTGATATCGGTGGGTTGGAAAGTTCAAGACCTTATTAACAACGTTGGTGAAGTATTGACATTCCATCTCAGGTCCTGTTTATCCATGCATGGAGTGGTTGTGACTCCACTTCTGCAACATTTGGACATGGAAAGACAAGTTTGTTGCAGAAGAATAGAAGAATTGCAGCAGATATCATCCTAGATGAGCGATCCTGAGGCGACATTAGAACAGATTGGTACAAATGGCATCAGATTATTCGTTGTCTTATGTGGTGGCAGAGAAGAAGATTCTTTAAACGGTCTGCGGTTCGCTTAATTCATGGCGATGGTATCATCAAATAAAGCATCACCTGATCCACAACAGCTTCCACCTAGTTAAAAAGAGCAGCATATTTTCACAGTCTGAGTGTTCTTTTGCAGGTCATACTTTGGAGAAAGCTCACAAACAATAACTTGGATCCAAATCGATGGGGTTGGAAACTCTCTGACACCGTACTAGCACCGGTCCTTACGGATGTAGATACAGCACCACACGGCTGGCTTTGTTTGTATGATACAAATGTAAACTATCCTCCAGGAGTCCTTGTGGAAATAACGGATGTTCCTGTGTCAAAAAGGGATTTGAATGTGTCACAGCTTGTGGAGATTGCAGAGGAGAAAATTGCCAAAACGCTGAGGTGATTATACTTGCAGATGAAGTCGAAGATAGCTACCTTTGCTTCAGAAACTGAGATATAGAAAATCATGTGGTGGCAGCTTTTTTGGATTCTATTGTTACTGAGCACTTACTTCTGTGTTTTAAGTAATTGCAACATTGAAATCTGCAACCCCTAAAACCTACATTTTCTTAAAAGCCTCATCATCATCATCAGTCGGCTGCGGAGCAGCGCGACAAGCTTTCTCCAACTAATGCGATCTTGGGCAAGCGAAACAATTTTGTTTGGCTGCAGCATCCCTTCAGTATCTCCCAGGAGGTGCTGGACATACTGTAAGTACAGTGTGCGTGGTCGTCCGGTTTCCTCTTCTCATGTGGTGGAATATAAAGTGCATATTCTTTCACAGGCTCGTCATCTTCAAGACGCAAAATATGGCCGAGAAATTTGAGTTGATGAATCTTTACTCTGGCAACCAGTGGAGTGGTGTTGGTCAGGTTGTAGATGGTTTCATTTGGAATCCGATCCACACGCTTGATGTTTAACATGACTCTGTAGCAAGATGTTGCAAATGCATTGATCTTGTCTTAAAAGCCTATTCAAAGATTAAAATCATCATTATATTGGTTTCAGAAGCTGAGATATACAGTTAAGCATGTTTGATTTTAGCCATATTGAGGATCATCTTGGATTACAGTGTGAGTGAAGACTTGACTTAGTACTTTAGATAAATACAAAATTGACTTCTCGTCACCTAAAACCTATTCAAAGACACTAAAATCATTATCATATCTTCTTCATAAGCCAAAATATACCTAAATATAACACGTAGTGGTGGCGGCCATTTTGGCGGCCATCTTGGATTCCAGTGTGAATGAAGACTTCAGTGTTTTAGATACGTACAAATTTGAATTCTTTGACCTCTGAAATATATTCAAGGACATTAAAATCATCATCATATCTGCTTCAGAAGCGGAGATATATCTAATCATATGTGGTGGCGGCCATTTTGGCGGCCATCTTGGATTTTAGTGTAATTGAAGACATCAGTGTGTTAGATTTGTACAAATTTGAATTCTCTGACCTCTTAAACCTATTCAAAGACACTAAAATCATCATCATATCTTCTTCAGAAGCTAAGATACAGCTAATTATATGTTGTGGCGGCCATTTTGGCGGCCATCTTGGATTTCAGTGTGATTGAAGACATCAGTGTGTTATATTTGTACAAATTTAAATTCTCTGACCTCTTAAACCTATTCAAAGACACTAAAATCATCATTATATCTGCTTTAGAAGCTAAGATACAGCTAATTATATGTTGTGGCAGCCATTTTGGCGGCCATCTTGGATAAAACAAATTCCCCAAGGAGGATTTTTTCGGATTTTGGATATGATGTTTTATGATGTATTCTGCTTGTCTGGTGCAAAAATCAGCTTTGTACCAATTTTTTCCGGGTCAAAATGTCCAACGACCATACTATAAATGGCTGTATCAACTACCCTATACTGCTTTGCCATATTGGAAAACTTAAAATCAGTGGCGGCATCAGATTTTTTCAGGTGGGGAAATCAACTAATTTTTGCTTAAAATTGCCACAAAAATGGAAATTTTTGTAATTTGGGGGTTTTACAGGGGGAGTTCTGACTGGGAGCATTTCCCCATGCCCCCCGTGCCGCCACTGCTTAAGGGCTGCAGCTGCAACCACCTGGGGATGCGATTGGCTACACCCTTGCTACACTGGCCCTGGAGGTATTAAATGCTTATAAATACTCATAAATATATATCAACAGATACGTGTTAAACTTATGATGTATTGGCATCTGCCAGGTGGCCTTGGTTACTTGCCGGTGTACAGTATTTTCCACACAACGGTAACAATATCACAGTATGTTGAGGTTAATACCCAGCCATACCATGCCCTCCAAGAGAAATATTACAAGAATCTGGTCCTTGGACTCTATATAGAATAAAGACAACTAGTAAAATCAAATACTTAAAACAGTTACCGAAACCCTGAAATACACCCAATTGCACAAAATAAGCATCTATTTAAAGACAGCATAATGAATTTTCTACATATGAGTAAGATTAACTATACATTAAACTTAGAAATAAAATGTTTTTGTAGGACACATGTTTTCACATTGGATACTGAATACTCATATAGCATGAGACCATCATCTCATTTGTTTGGGGTTCTTCCTGAGATGATATCTTACCCTTCCCAGAATCCTTTGCAACATGATGCATCACCTCATTATAGCAAAGGACACTCTTACTACTTTGCACAGGTTCCCTTTGTTTTCATTTTGAGAATAGACTCGCTAAACATGGGTTGATAGTCCTGAAATAAACCTATTTTGCAAGATCTGGAGGCGTTCTGTTCATTGAGGTACTTTTTATCAATATCGACCCATCTGGCACTTGATAGCAAATCAGTACAGAAAACTGAAATGGAAGAAATGCATTGTGGGAAGTGTAAGATATCATTTCTGGAGGTCCTTCATTTCCCAGGATACCTGGCCTTTCCAAAATGAGAGAGTTATACATGCGACTCAAGTTAGTGTTCAGATTTTTGTATCAAAGAGCTTTGAATCAGCTAGAATTTGATGTCAATGCCATCAATATGAGACATAAGAACACCATGTTACACTTGAAATTTAAATAATAAAGATGATAAGGATTTGAACAGTATATGTTCAAAAACAACTTTGGCATCATTGGGCTATTCCAGTTGACATCCACACTACCCCTGGGGAAGATTTTGGAAATATCTTCCACAAGGGGAGTGTGTTTTTTCAAAAGTAATAGGTCAGGGTTAATCATTTTGAAACCCTTACTCCCTCTGTATTATGGCTTTAATATATCTTTCACAACTGGAGTGAGTATTTCAAATGGAAGTTACCCAATTTGTTTCTTCTAATCAAAACTCATACTCCCTGTGTGGAAGATTTCAGCTAAATCTTCCACAGGCCCTATGTATTCCTGGATTTTGGCCTTTGGCATCATCTAAAGACACAAGGTATAGTTCAGAGAAATTCTGTCTAATGAATAATTAATATACTATTAATTACCGTTGTATCATTAGCCTTTCCAAACCCAACTTACTGACATGAAATAACTGAATCACAATGATTGGAAACATATAGCTAATTAACAATCACACTGCTGGTAGTTTTGTATAGCATGACAGCAGGTCTCAAAATTCATTTTTCGAAGGCCTCTTATTCAATCCATGAGCAAATGTATGGTACGAAGGTTGCTATATAGCACAGAATACTTTGAAATTGAATGCCACCAAGCAAGGCCAAGTCTAAGTGCAATAGAGGCCATGGCCTTGGTGGCTTCCTTGAATTATGAGGACTGCATGCACTAGGATCCACAACATGTTCATCTATCAGGGCATAGTTCTTTAATCCCAATACATTTGCATATTCATTGAATGACCTTTGAAAATTTGGGTACAAAAACTCACTCTGTAACTGGAGGTCATATTTTGCACTATGGTTGTTTAATTGAGGTTATTGAACTATGCCATTGGGATGAGGCCATTGTGGTCCATAGTGATGTCAGTAAGCAAGAGATTGACAAAAAATATGCAAACAATTAAGCGGTCTCTCACAGCACTTGTAGGGGTTACATTTATTGGTTACTACTAGCCATGACAAAATTAAGATGGATATATGAGTTGTCTTTCATATGTAGTGCTCCTGGAGCATTATAGTATAGTAATATATTCATGATATTTCCTTTCAAAAGCTCCCAGAGCATATCACATTGAAGGGTCCTTAATTTTGAAATAAGTTCTGACATTTAAAGTTAAAAAGTGAGCTGTTGTAAACTGCTTATCCACAAAAATAGCCTGTTAAGTAAAATTAAAGTTTTAGGGGCCTGAGCTTTCAATCCTAGCAGGATCTTTATCAAAGGCAGAGTGATCCTGCTAGGATCAAAAGCCCAGGCCCCTAAAACTTTGAAGTTCTGACATTGACGGTGAAGAATGCCTCGGGTCATGATGAAGGAGGTCCAATTAGGCAACATCATGCGATATCCTAAAGTACCCAAAGTTACACATTAGCCATCAGATGCAACATTGGACTTTGGTTTTGAGACCCAAGGTTGTTGGTCTGAACTCCAGCAGTGATGTTGTATTGTACCCTTGGTCAAAGGTCTTGACTTCTGTTTCCAAAACTTGAGGAGGATGAAATTGACTCTCAATGTTATGTATTCCATAGAGGGTGTGTGGATTTCAACTGGAATTAGAGATCTGGCTCAAAAGCAGCATATATACGACATTTGTTAGGGTCAACATCATTATTACAATTTTGTCACAGCTTATTCCTCATTGGGTAGGAAAAATCTCCTATGTGCTTATGGCCCCTGAACATGTTTAAAACAAATTTGCCAACAGGTTACATGGGAGGTTTTGCTTTAAACATGTTCATGGGCCAATGGAGGTTTTTCCTTCCCAACAATGAAATATAACCACTACAAGTTCTGGGACTGACTGTAACCAATGTGTCTAAAACAACACCAAGTTTATAAAAAAAAGTACAGTAACAGATGAAGTATCCTACATTGTATCGTACCAGCAACAATTCTTACGAAGTATCAACGATAGTATCTTCCGCAGGCTCCACTGCTGTACCAGTCTCTACCTCGTCCTCATCTTCCACGCCGTCGTTGAATTGACTGCGGTTGTAGTCCATGGTGGTGCGTAAGAGATCTACTTCTATAGGGAATACGTCTGTTTCTTTCATCTGCTGATGGCAGTCTGACAGGTAGGTGGTCATGGCGGAGACTAATCTCTGCAGTTGGAATACTATGTCTTGTACTGTGGGTAGGAAAAAAAGAAAAATTTTAGAATTGAAAAACAATTGTTTGAGAGAATATAAACTGGAAATAGGGAATACATGACAGTTAGATACAAGGCCATAACAGACTACATAGCTCTTTTACACCAGATCCAAAATTGGCAAACAAAGTTTCACTTGATCAATATGATTATGAAGATTATCTTCTATATTATTAGCTTTTGCCACATTAACATCAGTTCGCCTGATGATGCATCTGAGATAGGATGTGAAATATTGCCACTCATAAAACTTCAAGTCCAGTAGATATTTATAATCTCAAGTTCATAGATACTTGAACAATCACATATTGACCTATCAGATGAGACAATGTGGACAGGAAAACATATTATCTGGGGAGGAGGTATGTACACAAAGCACATCCATGATAGAACTTTTGATTGCACACTTGATTAATGTACCGAGATGGTAGCTTTTCTACCATTTTTTTCTGACAATGGGTGAGGGTACTTGATCCAGTCTCTCATCTACTATGGGGACTGCAGAGAGCACACAAAATCAATAAACCCAATTCAAACAATTTTGGAGGACTACATATCAATTTCATTTGAATGTGTTTCACACACATTTCCAAGATTCAAAGACTATTTTTTGATATTATCTAAATTCTGTTGAACCTGAAATTGTTTGCCTGTTATACCCCACGCTTCAGCCGTAGCTTTTAGTGTCTCTGCTTACCGTGTTTTTGGTCCAATAATTCAAGCTTGACCATGACGTCTGATCTCAGCTTAGCAAATCTTGCTCTGGCCTCTTGTCTACATCTCAAAATTAATCTGTTTGGGAAAAACAAAAATAAGGAAATGTTTAGTTCTAATCTTGAAAATCAAGTACAAAATTATTATATTCGTGAAATTTATACACTGTAGTTGGGAGTGGATAAATCTGAGGTATTCAAATTACTGTTTTTCATGGAACAAGGAAAATATTTGATACTGACACAAACATTTAGAGAATAAACGATAGGAATTTTTGTTTTAACTATCCTCTACCGTGTGTTAGACAGGCAGGTCCGATATTTGAGTTGTGAATGTTGGCGCAGTGGGTATCCACCTGACCTACCTTATGTTTGATTTTTTTGAGGGGATATTCAAGGCAGGGAAATTAAGCAGCCAACTGATTAATGTGTGTATTTTGAAAAATAATGGGAGATTCCACTTTAAATCACACAATCTGGGTACTTTTTATTTGAAAAGGTGTTAAAAAATCTGCCAAATTTTATCTCTCTTTAATGCCAATTCATCATTATTTCGGCCTTACCTGTATTCATAGTTGCCAGTCTCCACTCTGTATAGTGGCTCTCCTAAAGTAGCATAAGCATACTCTTCATCATCCATCTCCTTTACCTTAAGGCAGTATGACTAGATAAAGGTACAAAGAACATCACAAATGTCACATAACTCATTGTCTTACGCTGGTTTCAAAGTGTCATGCCAATTTTTGTTGCTCTGATGACATCTTTATGTCAGAGCACTGCTAGAAGCACTGCTAGAAGCATTCACAAAAGTAGCATACCACTATGAAACCAGCATTACTTTGTTTTCCGGCAGGCAAAAGGTTATCGCTTCACACATGACAAAGGTCTATGACTGAAAATTTGTGTAATGTTTGCTTGCAATTAAATTATGTGGTTTGACACCAAATAGTTTGCTTGGACTATATTCTTTATTATTTTTCAAATCTACACAGCCACTACTTGATTACTTTTCATGAGTTGTAAGCTTGAAAAGAAGACATTCAAATAAAAAAAAATAGACATCAAATAACTTCATAACTTTAGAACCCAAGTATGCTAGACCTTTGGTGTAAATGATAGCCTATTCTATGTGTAATGTAAAAATTACAGTAACTCAATTTTAAAAAACGCCTCCTTTGGCCCCCATGGACCAGATTGTGTCACATGATGTGTTATTTTAAAGCTTTCAAAAATGATTCCAAAGCAAAAATACTGAACCCAAAATTGACTTCACCTGCAAAGTCCCCCTTTTGATGTGCTCCATCACATAATACGATATTACATGTCGATTCCCTTGCAGCTCCAGTGATTATTTCAGAAAATAGCATTAAATTTTCTCTGCATAGAAAACACTAATTTGCCTCTTCTATGGAAATTATTCAGAGTTTATTCATCAAACATTTTGAATTTGTATCCCCATTTAGTATTTATATTATGGCATGTTTTTGCGATTTCCTCCATTGAGTGCAATGGTAACTTGTGTCCCCTTCAGAGGGTGTGAGATGGAACAGCTGACCCCAGCAAAAACAACCAATGCGATGAAGTGATCCATGGCTAGTGACGTCATGCCGACTGACTGAATTCAACCCAACCATTCTGGGAGTGTTATGTAATGAGACTTACCAGATATTCAAACTTAGCATCTGCATATCTTTTGATGGTTAACCTTGTATCTGGAATAGCTTTGGTTAGGAATGTACCAAGATCTGCCAACATCTGAAAAAAGATAAAACACAATTGTCAGTTCAGTTTTTTCAACTTGATTCCTTATCAAATAAGGTGTCACATGTTCTGATGCAACCAAAACACAAAGCTGGCAATTTTAAAAAGTATTTTATCAGGCCAAAAAAAAATGTTTGTTTCCTGTAGCAGGTCAAAAAAGTCCAATGCGAAATGTGTGTTTTTTTGGTTTTTTTAATTCCATGTCTTAAAATGACAAAAATACCTTTTTGGCTGCAAATTGGAACGGGAATTTACGGTGGGTCTCTCCGACACACACACACAAAAATAATATTCAAAAATATTTATGATCCCCTTTCAACATTAAAAAAGAATTTAAAAAAATGTGTGATGTTTTCTCCAGTAGTTTTGCACTACGCTCGCTTGTTGTGTAATGTGTAAATGTTTACTCCAGTAGTGTTTTACATTATTTATTGCGATTTTCCGGGTTTTTTTTGTTTGTTTTTTCTTTTTTGAAAATTGAAAAATAAAATTTAATGCGCAAAATAAGCCGTCAAAAACATAATGTGTGTGCTACAGGGAACAAACTTGGTTTTTTTTGGCCTCATCAAGGCATAATACAGGTGATATCACACAACAAGATGCTCAACATTTCAGGCAAAGTGTTCCACAATTTTGCAATATTTTCCACACAAAATGACACAGTTGCTACATAAATTCTGAAATGTGTGTTAATTTTTTGTTATTAAAAATTTCTACGCTAAATTATGCCTTGGTTATCATCATCATCACCCTAGTATTGAATAGGAACTTACAGGTTTACAAGTCTTCAGTAGCCTGATGGCGTGCTTCTCCATGTTCCGATGAGCTTCGCCAAATTTGGTGAAAGCTTCGCTGGCACTGGGTTGTGGTTCTCTAGCACCAATCACAGAAAATATGTCACCAAAACCTTAACATGAAACACAAAAAAGATGAATGTGATTATTTTGTGCCGCTGTTTGAAGTTCAAGATGCAAGGCATGAGTTTGATTTGCTGTTGAGTGTTAATAGTACGGTACTTGATCTATTTTTGTCAAAGGCATTTTGCTTCCAAGGTCCACTATTTTAAGAACAGGCTTGTTGTGGGTCAGCAAAAATGAATTATCAATTTACTATGATTTAACCACTGAGATAATGAGAATGAACTGGGAGCACTTTTAATTTATTGTGACTTTAACATACATTTTATACACTAGCTGCATCTCTGCAGTCAGAAACATTAGACCTAGGTATGTGGCAAGTATGGGTTTAAGACTAAGATTAAGATAGTGATTTCTTAATCTATCTCCTAATTAGAACCAGCAGCTGAAAAGTGTTTGATGTTACTATTTCAGCCAGGGATGAAAATGCCAAGGAAAATAAGTAATTTCCGGCTCAGACCTAAAACAATGTTACATTGCACAACAGGCTGAGAAAAAGTAGGGTAGGCAAGTCAGGAGATTTTTTTTCTTCAAAAAACACCCAAATTGTATAATTTTAGGTGCTTTTTCCAATAAGTTTTCAAAATGGACCCAAAATTGGAAAATGTGGGTAATCTTGCCGATCATATTGTTTTTCCTCACAAAAGTTGAGGTAGGATGGGTTACAACAATAGAATTATTTATTCTTCTTAAAGTTTGTTCAACTTATAATTGGCGAAAAAAATGAGACTCATAACATCGTATATTTTCAAAAAACACCCAAATTGTATGATTTTGGGTGCTTTTTCCAATAAGTTTTCAAAATGCACCCAAAATGGGAAAATGTGGGTAATTTTACTGATCCTAAATATTGTTTTTCCTCACAAAAGTTGTGGTAGGTTGGGTTACAACAATAGAATAATTTATACTTTTTAAAGTTTGTCCGGCTTAATACCGTACTGACGCGAGTATAGTCCCACCCCGTTTTTGGGTGAACATTTTTCAAAATTGGGGGTGGGACTATACTGAATTTAAAAAAAACAAAAAAACACCCCTGTTGATAATTTGTATTCATGTCATACTCTATTAATGATTTCAAAATGCATTGAATTTGAATGCATTTTGAAATCATTAATAGAGTATGACATGAATATAAAATATCAATTTTCATATTAAAAATACAAAACATCTTGAATTTTTTTTTTTTTTTTTTTTTTTTTTTTTTTTTTTTTTTTTTTTTTTTTTTTTTTTTTTTTTTGTTTTTTTTATTATATAAAAAAAAAAAAAATAAAAAAAATAAAAATTTTTTTTTTTTTTTTTAATTTCTGAAATTTTTCGAAAATTTGGGGGTGGGACTTTACTCGAAGGTGGGACTATACTCGCATCAGTACGGTAATTGGCTAGACTCATAACATTGTATATTGATATAGAATGGCATGCACCCAATTGGGTGCAGCACTTATCCTAGTCGCGTGTTGCATATAATGCATGGCTGGCATGCACTTAATATCGTCATTGGGCAGGAAAAACCTTGTATGTGTCCTTGGCCCCTGAACATGTTTAAAGCAAAACCTCCTATGTAACATGTTGGCAGCAGGGTCTTAGCTAGCCACCCGTCTGGCCGTCATTTTAGACGGCCAGTTTGCTCCTGGGACGGGCAAAATTAATGCCTTTGACAGCTGCTATATCATAAATTGTATATTTTGAGAAGCTAATTGACCTTTTTAGTAGACCAGGTTTGTAGAACTCTTTGAACCCCCAATGGGCTATAGATGTCTGGTAAATGTTTTAAAGGTCAAATTTTGACAGGCAATTTTATTCAAATGATGGGCAACCCTCAATTTCTAGCTAAGACCCTGGTTGGCAGTTTTGTTTTAAACATGTTCAGGGGCCACAAGCACATAGGTTTTTCATGCCCAACAACAATATGTGAATTTACACAAGGGTAAGTTAGTTGGGACTTTATTGATGCACGTAGTAACAAAAACCACATAATTTTCGACCAATTATAAGCTAAACAAACTTAAGCCTCAGCTTGTGAATTTGAAAACAAGTTTGACCATACCTTTATGTGTCTGTGATAGATCATAGAATGATTTGAGTAACCTCTTGGCTTGTTCCATCAATCCTTTGTACATGTCAGATGTCCTCTGTAACTCATCCATTCTCTTAATTAACACATCTGTAACACAAGACATAAAACAGGTTGATGTATGTTATGGATAGTGCTGTCATCAGAAAAAGTTGCAGATGTCGACATCAAATTTGCATTACAACATTGTTTATGACACGTGGTAAGAAATAGTGGTAAAATCATTAAGAAATACTCGCAAAATGATTCTAAGTGTGAATTCAGGGCCGTTCCTAGGGATTTTGCCGCCCTAGGCAAAGCCTCTCCCTGCCGCCCCACCAAAGCTTATCAAAAATGTCTTTTCACACCCTTTTTATTTTTCCTCCCATTTTTTCTTTTTATCCGCCCTCATTTTTTCTTCCCTTTTCTTTCTCCATTCCCGTTTTTTTTTTTTTTTTCGCCCTTTTTTGCGCCCCTCTGCGTTTGTCGCCTTAGGCGACCGCCTTACATTACCTAATGGTCGGAACGGCCCTGAGTGTGATGTGTTGTATATTTTTCTGTAGAGATTGTGATTATAAGTCATGGGCGTACTTTTATGTTGACATGTTGTCGACATGTTGATAAATTTTTCAACATGTCGACAAGAAAAAAACATTTCAATGACGGCACTAGTTATGTATTGATTTTTTTCAACATGGATGTGCGGCTCTCAGCTGCTAAACTAGCCTAGCCCAAACACATTTCTAACAGTAAATTTTTGCCGCAAATAGAGACCAATAGCTAAGTCTTTCACATGAATAAAACTACCCACTGGAGCTCAGCACATCCCCGTATGCCTCATATAAGTGACATGATCAAGTGGAATGACTCACATGTTGGTAATTTTCAATTAGAAGTTCTTTACATCATTTTCTGACATCAAGTGTCCCCTGAGCAATTTATCAATGGCTGAAAACAATAGAATTTGAATACTGTTCTTGACAATATCTCAAAAACATCTATAGAGGACTAAATTAAAGAAATTCAACCAGAATGACACATGAGACAACCAGTGTTTAGCACCCACCCTTCTCATAACTGATTGTGATGACCATGTACTCTTTGTACAGAACACCGATGGCTGAACAGCCCCTCTGAATGAAGGAGAACTGTCATGTTTCATTTCCCCAATACCATGTGGAGAGTGAAAGTCTGAATTGATAATCTAGAGATGTTACCAATAAAATTGGCAATCCTCAGTTTTAGGGGTTTATATTATTTTGACGGAAATAATAAATCACACTCTCCTACGACATCACTCATAACAGAGTCATCCTCATTTAAATAAAATTCTGTCCTTCATAAGGTACCATGAGAAAATTTGCATGATAATACAATAAAACGTGTGATAGGTATGAATGGTTGTATAATCGATCAAGAGACCTGTCCCTCTGTCATCTTAAGTTATCTTAGAACTGTCCTCCAGCATGGCTGCCATTTCACTTGTTATACCGTTCCGGTTGGTTTTTTGCATACACTCTATACTAGAGACAGCTTGTGTGGAACGAACAGAATCGAACCTGTGGCGGAGAAGACTATCCCAACCACAGCACCACGCTCTACGTAAATAAACTTAATGGGCTATTCCAATTGAAGGCCATATACCCACCTATGGACGACCCAACTTTAATACCCCACATAGGGGGTGTAGACTTCAAATGGAATCACCTATATAGGTAACCTCATATGAAATTCATATTCCTTGTGTGTAAGATTAAGGTCATGTCTTCCGTAGGGGGTGTATGGATTTCAACCGGAATGGCCCAATATTATACTTACCATTGCACAAAATAGCTCTGCTGAGACCCAGAGCATCAGCCGTAGACGAGCTCATCTTCTCTACCATGTGATGTTTGACTTTCTTGAGGAGGATGTCCAAGGATTTACCCTGCTGCACATCTGCTTGTAGCTTATTATAGCTGATGGTCACCTTACTCTGAAAGGAATGAGATAATGCACTTGGTAAATTGACCTTTAAAGTTTTATCACAGATGCAGAGGAGGAGAGTCAGGACTTGCCACCATCTTTATTCAGGTATGGAGGAACATTTGTGGGTATTTGTGTTTTGCCCGAATCTACTTATAATCACAACTTGTGAGCGACACTTGAGGCACTGATTGTGACTGCGCTTCTACGTACAGGACTGTACTGTCGGCAAGGACCTGATCACCCCTTATTTAGCTGACAGCACCTATATACAGGGTAGTATTCGGATTCTCCTCTATTTCTGTGAGCTTATAGAAAGATTAAAAAACAGGTACACTTTGAACCCACTGGACAAAATACAAAAGTTTGAACACACAAAGAAATGACTACTTTAGTGTTCTCACACACATGGTCATGCCTTTAAATATGCATACAATGCATGTATTAGCCTACAGATTGTATTATTATCATGAATATTGGCAATTTGGCATAGCTTCACACATCTAGATGAACAAACAAGACGTAAGACAAATAGCGATATACACACAGTTTACATGTCAAGACGTAAGAGGAATAGTGATATGCACACAGTAAATATGTTACTGATTCAATAGACATGCACCCGATGTGTTGAGCCACCACTCGATCAGTGAACTCTGAATAAAACCGGAGATCTCCGATTTCAATATAAAAACTTAAATTTGACTGTAATTAAAGCACTTCAGGCTTACATGGTATGTTAGTACACCAGTCCATTGGGCATTACAATCATGCAAAAAGTAAAAATTCAACAAAAATTGAGGGTGTCGCTGTGGACCAAATCACACATTATGGCTTTAATATATGGGCTTCTTTACTGAGCCTCGCTTGATGAGCATTTTGCCCATGCCTTGCCCAACCTGGACCCAATCAATCGTGTCTCTGCACAAAGCAACTGTTAAAAACAAACAAACAAACAAACAAACAAACCTGTATGGATTGAATCATCCTAGCAACCTCCACTTTGGTTCTTCCTTTAACTGACTTGCCTCCCACACCGACAATTTCATCACCAGCGGCGAGGACGCCTTCTTTGGCTGCTGGCGTGTTGTCAAATACCTGCACAATGTAGAGACAGGGACATAGTGGAGCGCCGCCACCTATGCTGATGCCGATCAGGTTTTGGCTGTCTTTGGTGAGTGTCACAGTGCCTGGGACCAGCTCCATGTCCCTGCAATAAAAATTAAAAAAATAAAGATTATTTTAGGCAATATTCTTCTTTAATCTTTACCTTGGGATGCTTGTTTGTGTGTACATGTATGTGGGGTGTGTCTTTGGGGGCTGGGTGGATGTGTGTTGGTGTTTGTAAACACAGCAAACAAGAACAAACTCATGACAACAGTAGATGCACATGAACTGTGGATATCCACAGTTCCTAGATAGATCTACATATGCCGGGTATAGGGTGAGTCTGCACTTGGATAGTAAAATTTTATAAATTCTGCGTCGACTGTAACATGAAAAAACTCGAAAAGGTGTGCCCACGGTTAGATAGTAAAAAAATTTTTCACGTTTTTCACTTTTTAGTTTGCTGGTGTTTACATGATGTACATGGTGGGTAGTGGGTGTGTGCATGCCTGACTGGTAGCAATTTACATTTAAGTAGCTTGCTCATTTATATCAGGCACACATCGGTTCCTGTCAGGCTTTCAGGCACATCGTTTCTGGCACAGCGCACTGCAGAATACAAACAACCACACAATTTGAATCTTTAATTTAACAGGTGCATAGCGAAATAATCCGGAGGTACTCTACTTTGTTCTCCATGAGCTGTACATAAACATGACTGACGTCAGTGCTCTTTGGTTCTACCTCATTGTTCAGTGTGTCATCACAACCAAACTTTTATAACTTAGAAGGCCTACATCTACATGAAGGCATACATGTATGCACATGTACTTTTATGAATTCCATATCCAGGTGGTTGATATTACAAACTTAATGATGCTGATAGTGATTATGGCCAATGCCCAAAAATTCACACTGTTGATTTTGGCATAAATTTACATAAATTCTGCATAATCAAGTATAAGATTACTAACCAGCCTGAAGCGTACTGTATATTCACTAGTATAGGCTCATCCATGTAGTGTATTAAAGTAATTCACATCACATCACATTCCAGTTAATAGTTCATTTTGATTTTATGTGCCAACAAGTTCTTTCAGTTCCACTATCTAACACAAAGCTGCATGGATTTCGTTGTCAACACAGAACAAGTTTGTTTTGCACTGTACTACTTTTAAAACCATAAAACGTTGACAATACAACTAACTTTTGATAAAGACACCAACACTGTGACTGAATGCGTAAGAGAGTCCAGGCTATAGTCTAGCATACACTACCACTTGCATACAATGTACAAATGCGCAATAAATCCTACACACAAAAGCAAAAATTTTAATAGTCTAGCAGTAAATGCTCAAATAGGTCATAAGTTCCAGTTAGCTGAACATGTTGAACTTGGGGGTGGTTTCAACAATGTACCTTTTGAAATTGAAAACAAGAATAAAGGATTGTACATTGTACATGTATATCACTAGGATCCACAACATGCTCATCTATCAGGACAAAGTTCTTTGACCCCAATACATTTGTACATTCATTGAATGACCTTTGAAAATTTGGGTACAAAAACTCATACTCTGTAACTTGAGATCAAATTTTGCACTATGATTGTTTAATAGAGGTTATTGAACTATGTCATTGGAATGAGGCTATTGTGGTCCATAGTGTATACGTTTAATCAAAAAATACTTGGGTAAAATGTGTACACCTTTGGTACTTTTTCCTGCCAGTATTATTAGCTCCAGCCAATTCTGTAAACTCATGCATAGTGCCATTCCAGATGAAATTTACTTTGAACCAATTAAGCTACCTTGAACCAATTTGCTAGATTAAAAAAGCGCAGTGATTTATAGTGTGCTACGCATAGGCACAACACTAAGATGTTGATCCACAAGCCTCAGCACACTTTACAGGTAACTTGTCGCTGATCACTACGGCCCACATCATACCACAAACCACTTAACAACGACACAGGGCCTTTGCAGCTTCAAGAGTGCACACGCTAGACATTCCAGCTCCCCACGATTCGTACGGGTTACAACGAGACAATTTGCAGTACGTGTATGTATATATACGAAAGGTCAAAATTTTCATATGATTGTTGGTTTATCCTCCCAGCTACATACACTTCAAGAACACATCATTCTAAAGATTCATAAAGTTTGCTTCAAATACTGTTAATGTCATACAAATTTCACTTCTAAGTCTAAACAGGACCACTTTTGTTTGTTTCTAATAATAACGGTCAGAATTTAAGCCAAAATGGTAAATATCCAATGGCACAGTTCAATAGTCTACTTTCAACAAGAGTACTTAGTAAGTTAGTAGCTCAAATTCTGACCTGACACCCATACCCAAACCAAACTTGAGTACCCCCAGGTTTTTTTTTAATGAATCAACTGGTTGAACCCACAACTTACATCCGATCCTCCACACATATAAACCCCTCTGTGCTACCGACGACCTCCAGCGGCATCTTGTCTTTGGGTTGTCCAGCAGGTGGTTGATGATGGTGTAAAGCAGCGAGGCTCTCAGCCCTCCAACGCCAGGAGTGTTCCAGAATGGCAGGTTAAGTTATCCTTGCACCACAAGAAACCTTTGGGAGTTGCTGAGTGAGTAACACAATAAGATCTCAAGATTGCAGGGGATTTATGTTTGCAATTAGTGGCAGATTGGTTCTCCTTGTACCCCTGGAAGCTTGATACTTAAAGAGTTCCTAAGTAAGTAGTGGTGTTCAGATCTTCAGCTTGCTTCTTGATCTCAAAATACAAGAGTTAGTCTCAAGGGTGAGAAGATTGGATCTCCTTGCACCCCTGTTAGCCTGATACTTATGAGCTGCTTATAAGTAATGGTGTTCAGATCTTCAGCTTGATTTTTGATCTCTGCAGTGTCTGCTTGAGTGGGTCACAAGGATTATTATAGGGTGACAAGATTGGACCTCCTTGCACCTCTGGAAGCCTGGTACATATGAGGTGCTTAGTAAGTAATGATGTTCAGATCTTCAGCTTGCTACATGATCTCTGCTGTGTCTGAAGAGTCGGTCACAAGGATTCTTACAGGGTGACAATATTTGATGTCTTTGCACCCCTGGAAGCCTGATACATTTGAGTTGCTGGGTAAACGACAGGATACAGCTTTTCAAGAAAATGACAGTTGATCTCAAATTGATGCGGATGTACCTCACAGAGTATTCCAAGAGGTTGCAGATATAATCTTTTGAACTCCTAGAAACCTCTAACTTTTGAGTTGCTGAGTGAGTAACAGGATAAAGATCTTCAGCATTCATATGACATTTGACCTCAGATTACAGAAATGTATACAGCAGCTGATTTATGGTCTTCAGTTTGTAAACTTGCAGGTGGTCAGCGGCAACATAAGGACTCTTCCAATGGTAACGAAACTTGGTGGTCAACAATGATATGTTCAGTTTTCAACTACAGATGGAGTATCTACAGAAGGCTAGATCAGACTTGTAATCAGAAGCCATTCCATTTCAAACAATGAGGATCTTCCTCTCAATTATACAGCATTCAGGTACCATGTACTAAAAGTACATTGCAGGCATATAATGTTCTGGCATTATGTGAACTTCAAAGCTTTCACTATATAAAAAACTAATTCCAAGTATAGCATACTGGTAGTAGTCTGAGTTCTATCCCTTTGAACATGCAGCACATAGACGTCCAGATTATCCTTGTAATGAAGTTGTTCTTGCATGTCTAAATCAAAGCTCACTGGTGCATAATTTCCTGCTCATCCAGGCTTACATCCCCATTATGTAGCCTTTGTCATAATATAAAGCATCAAGGCAGCTTAGTGTTATCATGCAAATATTAATTCTGAATTGCCATTATGTCAAGTTGTACATTATCCACTGAAGGTGAACTGTGTGACTACACTTCTGGTCGGCATTTCAATTCAGCATGGAGATATCTCCATATGGCAAATGTTGGGCTCCTCATAGCGGATGGATCAGACTGGTGTTGCCAATCAAAGTTAGTGAAACTACAGCTAATATTAGCTATAACTAAAATATAATCCCAACTTCAAGCCAACTATGTATATTTAAAACAAAAGGCATTATGGAGTAATCCATTTGAACAATACAATGTATAAATCATGGTTGTGATGCAGCTCTTTGAAATTTTGTTAGATTTTCACAATCTTCAAGGTGAATAATTAAGCAAACAAATCCCCTGGTGCACCGGCAAATACAACCAAAATCTGCTATTGAAGTAGCCCATTTGGGTGTTTAATTGTTAAATCTGGCAAGTGGCAACACCCCATACATATTTTAACATGCTTCATAACAATCAATAGCCATCATCAATAGCCATCAATACTTTTGATTGCTATTTTTTCAGGACTGAATTTAGACCTCATACAAGATTTTAATATTCAAACAAAACCATACGTTAATAATTCTGTTCCACATATCCTATGATACACGAATCCAAAGAGTGGCACATCTAATACTTCCATGATCAATGTAAAATATACCAGCATGGAGGTATACCTCCATGATACCAGTATGGAGGAATTTATTCAATTTATTCATAACAGATCGAGTCATAAAAGCCGTCCATAAAGTATTATAAATAGACTACATTGCAATCTTGCGAAATCAATGCACCAGACACCTGGATATGACACATTCGCTGTAGTAGACTAGTTGTATGTCATCTTTGTATACACCCGGTGTAGACACCCGGTGTATCTAGAGAGAAAAATTGAATATTGAATAACTGTACAATAATTTTATTATAAATATTGATGAATATTTATTTACATGTATACTTTAAAAGCTAGGAAACTACACAACCAGAAAGGCTTCTGTCTCAATTGAGGGCAGCAAACACATGATCATGCAAATAAAATGAGTAATAAAATAGGAATGTCCGGAAAGCTAGGACCTGGCGGCTGGCGCTTTAAGAAAGGCCTAATTGTTACTGTATGAATGTGGTGTGCTCAAGCAAAATTAGTCTGAATTCGGGCATGTTTCTACTTTGATTTATAAAGCATTTGCAAAGCTACATTTTGCAGGAAACTCCATTGAAATTGGACAAATTGTTCCAAAGATATGACCAGTTGAAGGGTTTCCAAAACAATAGGAAAGAGAAGAAATTATTTCCTTTGTTTGTCTATATCTCACAATCAACATTTCTGACTGATTGAAGGATGGTTTATTTACCCACATTTTTAAATACCCATTTGTCCAATACCAATTATGCTAACTTGCTTGCTCATGTGCAGAGTATTCCAGGTGGCATTCATTGTCAAAATTTCCAAACGGCGTGCCAAAAAAATGCTTACCCCTCACCTCGGCCTGCCAAAATTGCTTGCCCCTCCTCTTGGCCTACCAAAATATCCTTGCCCCCCCCCCTTGCAAATGCCAAATTTTTTGGATCCCAATTTGCAAATCTTGAACAGTCATTCAGGCATTTTTGTACTGTTTTCCTAAGGCTTTTTAGAGCATTTAATAAAAAGGCGTCCCATGAATGTGTGCCAAAAATTGGCTTGCAAAATTCTTTCCCCACCCATTTTACCCCCCAAGGCTCATAATTTGCACAGCCCCAATTATTTGACCTGCTCAGACCATAAAATGACATTGTAAAGATCAACACTATTCATTTTTGACCAAGTTTTGACCATCATGGAAATCCAACAATCCAAATAAAAGAGTTTTATTGCAATCTACACTGTATTCTTAACCCACAACTTACATTCGATCCTCCACACACACAAAACCTTGTGGACCACTGACAACTTCCAGAGGCATCTTGCCTTTACTTTTGTCTTCAGGTGGTTGATTTGCTAAAGCAGTATAACCATATGCTTTCATCCCTCCAATATTAGGAATATTCCAGGATGGCAGATACTTTTTAGTAAAACTGTTTCGATCTTCGGCTTGCTTGTAGATCTTCGACTGCAGATGGTGTTCTTTGGAAGAGTAGGACTTGTGACGCATGGTCTTCCAGGTGGGATATTAGATCTCTCACTATGGATCCCAATGGCATAGTTCAATAGCCTCAATTAAACATTCATAGTGCAAAATTTGACCTCAAGTTGGTAGCCAAATTTTCAAAGTTCATTCAATGAATGTACAAATATATTGGGGTTAAAGAACTGTGCCCCTGATAGATGTGGATCCTAGTGTCTGTGCACCTCTGGAAGTCTCATACTTTTGAGTTGCTGAATGAGTAAGCAGGATAACTTCTAATGACATTTGACCTTAGATTACAGAAGATGCATCTTTGAAGATGTTACAGTACTGCTGTGGTTAATCCAATGTGCAAACTTGCAGGTGTTATGGACTCTTCATTGTTTAGTGGCTGATACGATGATCCACTTTCCATAGTAAAATGGTATCTTGCTGACCAATGGTAAAATGAACTTGTATTCATATGATTATTTCCTCAAATATCTAGACACCAACACAGCTTACAAATGTAAAATGCACACATCATTTGGTGACTAGATGCTACAGAGTGCTACTACTATGAAATAACTCAAAATCAATACCATAGCTTTCAAATATAGAAAATATAGAAAATCCAGATATAAGCAGATTTATAATTCCTTTAAATTATAATAAAAATCTTATAATCTATAATATAGGCCTAAAATATAATCTATCATCATTTTGGTGACCCATTTGAAATTCACACTCCCTGTGTGGGAGATTAAGGTCATATCTTCCATAGGGGGTGTGTGGAATTCAACTGTAATAGCCTAATCATTGAGTAGCTTACCATTTGGTAAGACATTAAAACCCACTGAAACTCACACCACTCCACGCCATACATAAATTCTCCCAGTCACATTTCCCCAATATGAAATTTTTAAAAAGTAAAATTTTAATTTTAATTCTTTTAAAGTTTGGCAGAGGCGGGGTTCGAACTCACGGCTCACCGCTTTGTCTAGTATCACGTATACCATACGTCCAGCGCCTTAGACCGCTCGACCACGAAGAACTTGATAGTGTAATCGTGAAAATTTATACCTATAATATTAATAAATCGCAACTTCATTACTGCATCATATTTTGGAATTTTATCTGCTTAAAACATTAATGTGTATTATAATAAAGCTACCATTATTTATATTGTTGAATTCTCAAGCGCATAGAGACAATTAATACGAGGGTCCTATGAATAGGCCTACATACACAATACATAAAATTGATTTTGATATCGGCCATGTGCTCTGCTGTGCATGTGGTTTCCCGCAGTGGCGGAAGTTGTATTACGAAGTGCATCCGAACTCCATTTTGAAGCAAATGATTTTGACAAGGCATTGGATTGTTCCAGTTTGCATCCTAAATCCACATTAGACCCCTAATTTTATTTACAAAATCAAAAGATTAGATTATCATAACAACAAAACGGTAATCTTTTGTCGGGTCTAATGTGAAAATTACATTAAAAAATGCAGTTTTTACAGAATTAATTTTCACTTAATTCCAAAAAAATGGCGTATATAAGATTGAAATAAATTCTCTACCTTCTATACTAGATCAATTGTGACGCAAGTTGTTATCAAAAATTGTTGTGATAGATGTACAGTTAATATTCATATTATCCATTACCTATCTGATGGTACAGTTTTTACACAGAAAATATTTATTTGAAAAACCTGCCACTCGGCTTTTTCCGGAAAGGTCACAGGGTCGCCGTGACCTGTGCAATAATTACAATTAAAATTTTTCTTATTCTAACAGCAAGCGTTTTTAGAATATATTATGGCGAAATGTGGTGTAACTGAAACTGATATACAATAGCCTGTAATTGGGTTGGCTTCTCTAGTGGCAAATTCAGCATCGTTGTGGTTACGTAATTCTCTTAGTTACCGGCTCACGCTACATGTATTTTGGTATGCCTTCAAGTGTAAAATACTTTGTGTGGTGATTGTTTCGATCATGGTTCATTACTCAAGTGTGTGATCCCGTTGACATAGTAACATTATGTAACCTTGATACTGAATAGGAACACACCATTAGATTTCAAGAGGGCCCTGCAATTTCCAATATGATTGAGAATGAAATGCAATAAATTACATGCCACATCATGTGAGTAGCTTAAAACTGGGCATCAGTGCTGGCCAACACAATCGCTATTTACATGGATAAAACATCTAAACTTAAACAGACATCAGGTCCGAAAGGACTTGAGCAAGTCTAGTTTAACATGGAGTTCTATGGCAGATTTTAGTCATAATTATGACATTATGTCATAATTGCTCTGTTGACCTACAAACACAACAACTTTGGCTCATTTAGGTGTAAGTTGAGTCATGTGTAAATGTTACAAATATGCCAAAAAATCAAGTCTGAAAAAAATTAACCAATTGCATATTATAAGATCATACATTATAGGGAGCCTAGCTTTTTGGTATATAAGGAAAATTCGCATTTAAAGGAGGATTTCGTGATCCTAGCATCTTCTTTTTATGACATTTTTCAGTAGATATCTACGAAAAAAGCTTATTTCCAAAATTTCAGTTGATTCCGATTTTGCGTTTGCGAGTTGTGCATGATTATGTGTATTACACTGCTCCATAGACAATGTGTTGTAATTTCGTTCTGGTGCACCAGAATTTGGCGATATTTTTGTTAAGCGAATTAATCTGCAAGAAATATTTGGTACATAAACATTATGTAGCCAGAGGTATCCAGTGGTGTAAAAATCTCAACTTTTTTGGGAAAAGTGGGGGATGAGGCTGTGGATCACAAAATGCCCCTTTAGGCATTTTCGTACTGTTTTCCTTAGAAGGCTTTTCAGAATGTTTTATTTAAAAGGCGTCCCATGAATGTACATATATGCCAGAAATCGCTTGCCCCCTCCCCTCTCGGCATTGCCAAAAATTGCCTGACCCCCCCTCTTGGATGGTCAAAAATTCTTTCCCCCATTTTACCCTCCCCTAGGGCTCATAATTATTGCACAGCCCTAATTATTTGACCCCAGATGACCATAAAATGACACTAATTTCGTCTTTCAACACTATTTATTTTTTACCAGTGCAAGTTTCATGGAAATCCAACAATCCTTAAAATAAAAGAGTTTTATTGCAATCCACAACTTACATTCTATCCTCCACACACACAAAACCCTGTGGACCACTGACAACTTCCAGAGGCATCTTGCCGACCAATGGTAAAATGAACATGTATTCATATGCAGCTTACAAAATGTACACATCGTTTGGTGACTAGATGATACTAGTAATGCTATGAAATAACTTAAAATCAATACCATAGCTTTCAAAGAAATCCAGGTGAGTAGATTTATAATTCCTTTAAATTATAATAAAAATCTAGTATTTTGTTAGATCTTTCAGGTAACCAAGGTTGAATTCACACTCCCTGCATAGACCCTAATTTCTAGGGTCTATGCTCCCTGTATGCACAGTTCCAGGAAACTGTGCTGTGTGGGGTGTGGGAGATTAACTGATTAATAATAGCCTGTAATTGGGCTGACTGACTTCTCAAGTGGCTAATAATAGGAACACACCTTCAGATTTCAAGGGCCCTGCAATTTTCTATGAAAAAGGGGATGAAATGCAAAAGTTACATGCCATGTCATGTGAATAGCTTTTAAAAAAAGTCATCAGCCATTGTCAGCTATGTGCGGCAATTTTGCAAGAAATTTTAGGTGGAAAAAACCCTTGAGTCACTGAATTTACTGGACCATGTGGACTGAACTTGGACGCAAGATGCACTGTTAAAGATCAATATCCTTGATGGGGTTAGCCCTGGACGAGTAGCCCTTGTAAAGTACGAGCTGCATTGAATTTTATAACTCAGAAGTGACATGACATGAGATAAAGAATTTAAAAAAAAACAAAAAAAAACCCTCATTCCGCATTGAATTTTTGAAGACAGAAGTGACATGAGACAAAGTATTAATTTTGTTTGGCCTTATCAAATAGATCTATGTAAGTTTGTAGTATTTACTGTGATAATATCCTAAAGGCGGGCACCAGCCACCATATTGGATTTGATCCCGTAAAACAAACCGGAAGTGGTTCATACTGTACTTTATATTTTGGCCCCTAATTTTGGGGTTAAGACAAAGAATTTGGCAGTCAGAGCAGGGAAGTGCCACTAGTAGCGTGTTTCTATTGGGGCCATTATCCGGAAAAAAAACGGCTAAGAGATTAACTGTGCCCAATAGAAACTGACCTTCTCCGCAATTCTCCGGATAATAGCTGCGAGAGCTTTCTGGGGAATTTATCCTACATTTGGTAGGATAATGGCGGAGAATTGATCCGGATAACGCCAATGTAATTGTTAACTGACATCGTTCCGACAGAATGGAAATTGACACGGTCATGTGATCGCAACGCGTGTTCTGTTTTGTAAAATTAACTTTTGTTTACCATTTCATCAGCTGTGTGTGTTTGGAGCTGAGCTGACGAATACGATGTACCAACTTTCGTACAGAGTAAAAAATATTTTCAACATTGTTAAAAGAGGCTTAAATTAAGGTATAAATCAGAAATCATGGCTGAAAATCCTCTTTTCGTATGGACAACTGAAGGCCTTAGGGCCCGAGAAGGTTTCAGCATGTTCAGTGATTGCAGCGCGGTGTAGAGTGTGTACATTTGTAGGCTGATAGTAAGCCCGGTACGGTATACATCTTCAATAATACAACATGTTTTGTAATTTGTAGGCTAGGCTAATATTTTCTGTGTAGCATGGACGGATATATTTTCAAGATTCATTTGAAGGTAGAATTAACATGTTAAAATTCCCATTAAAAGTGAACAAGATACGATCGATCGTCAACCAACAAGACTAGTTTGCAATGACCTGAGATATGCTTTCTCCGGCAAAGTCACAAAGTGTGACGATCGAGCCACGGCTGCTTGCATTTTCCAGATAACAGTCCCCAATAGAAATTGCCCATTAGCCGTCATTCTCCACTATTAGACCAGGTTAACAATTTCAATGGAAAAATTCCGGATGCTCAATAGAAACACGCTATCTAGGTCAGAGTGTCTGCCACATGTGATATACTCTACAAACGTACCAATAGTAATAAGGGCTCATATTGAAATACCCTACCATGTTTTCACACAGAAAGAAAGCAGGATTCCCCTCGCTAAGCGCGCGCCTCAGGAAAGCTCGGTCATAACACGGATGGATTATATGTATCAGTGATACACCCTGCCCAGGATTTTAACAAAAGAAGGCTAGCACAGGAAAGCTGCAGGATGGCGCACACCTTCCTGTATAAGGGAATTTCAAAATATTTGGTGGGTTTCTCTCCCTCCTCTATCCATCGGACCTTTGTTCAAATAAAACATCCTTTAATCTTTCTACTACGAATATCCTCAAGTTCATGTTTAGCATTATCCAACTCATTCTTTAAAATTTCAACATTAGGGCTGTTTTTCAATGATGCCTCCTCGTATGACGTATTTAAGTTTTCTATTAATTTGTCAAGTACTTCTTCAGACTTGTCCATCTCTCTCTTTCTTTTTGAGGAGTATGCTATAGTAGCGCCTCTGATTTCCAAAAGCAGTGCTTCAAAACACAGTTGATCATTAATATTTAGTTCTAACTCATTTGGATCAATATAAGTAAGGAAAATATGGTGGTTATCCCGAGGACAACTAAAGCATAAATTCTCCTTGTCCTCAAAACATTTTGGTTGTCCCCAAAATGTGTCATATTTAAGAGGTAAAATATAGTGGTTGTCCAGAGGATAAGTACATATATATCTCAATATGGTTGTCCCCAGTGATTTTTGGACAAGAGGACAAGAGGATAAGTGCTTATTTCGAACACTGCTCATAATTATTGCCCAGCCCTAATTGTTTGACTTCAGTTGACCATAAAATGACACTATAGTATAAGATTTTGTCTTTCAAAACTATTTTAGCACAAGTTTCATGGAAAACCAACAATCCTTACAAAGATGAGTTTTCTTGCAATCTATAAATATTGTATTCTTAACCCACAACTTACATTCGATCCTCCACACACACAAACCCCTGTGGACCACTGATGACTTCCAGAGGCATCTTGCCTTTTCTTTCTTTTTCAGGCAGTTGACGAAGCAAAGCAGTATATGCTTTCATTCCTCCAATGTTAGGAATATTCCAGAATGGCAGATACTTTGTAGTTAGAGTGTTTAGATCTTCAGCTTGCTTGTAAATTTCCGTCCGATTGCAGATGGTATTCTTTGGAAGAGTACATGTAGGAGCCATGATTGATGTTCTGCCAGGTGGGATATTGGACCTATTTGCACCTCTGGAAGCCTTGTACTTTTGAGTTGCTGAATTAGTTAACAGGATAACTATCTTGATGTTACATCTGCTTGACTTTGAAGATTGTGGTTAGTCCAATGTGCAAACTTGCAGGTGTTATGGACTCTTCAATTGTAACCAATTGATGGTATCCACTTTCCATAGTAAAATGGTATCTTGCCGACCAATGGTAAAATGAACATGTATGTATTCATACATCAGCTTACAAATGTAAAATGCACACATCATTTGTTGACTACTACTATATGAAATAGCTCAAAATTAATACCATAGCTTTCAAAGAAAATCCAGATGAGCATGTTTACAATTCCTTCAAAAATTATAATAAAAATCTAGTATTTTGTTAGATAATGGAAATAGGTTAGATCATTACCCACTTGAAATACACACTCCCTGTATGCACAGTTCCAGGAACTGTGTTGTGTGGGGTGAGGGAAATTAACTGATAATAATAGGTTGTAATTGGGCTGACTGACTTTTCTATGATAATGATAAGGTATTTAAATGAAATGCAAAGCTTAAAACTGGCATCAGTGCTAAATTACAATACATGGACAAAACATCTAAACTTAAAGCCATATTGAAGCATTTCCATAAAAACAGATTAGTATAAGGCCATGTGTTTTGAACTCGCCACCCTTAGCGTTACATCACAAATATTATGAATTTTTACACCAATCAAGTTTCAAATTAGAATATCTCCACAACTATCAACCCTAAACTAGCAAAAGTATACATTTTTGGAAAGCTGAAGACAAAAGCAATTTAAATATACACATTTCAACTCATTGTACAGGGTGACCTTGAAGTTATACAGGGTGGAATAAAAAAAATCAAAATAAAAAATGGGTCACTTAATGCATTGCTTATTACTAACTTGCAGTTATAAACTGAAAGTAAACAACATTGATTTGGTTAGATGTTAGGGGGAGCCTACTGACTTTGGAAGAAAAAAAATCACAGCTGTTTGGTAATCTCGGAATACAGGGTGTCACAAAATATGTTCAAATTTTTTTACAATTCAACATATTTTGAACTGAAACATTTTACCCCTAACCCATACAAAAAAAGTAAGCCCATATTTAGATTCCTCATCAAATTTCCTCTCAGAAAATGTAAACTTTGACTATGATAGGATAAGTAATTAAAAATTTAGGGCAACTTTTAGATTTTGAAGACATCCGCAAATGCTTAATACAGTGTTTAATATGAAAACAGGTAGTTTTGCACATAAAAGTTTGCATTTCATAGACTAAACCAATCATAAAGAGTTCAAAATGATTAAAAACAATTAGCAGAATAAATAATCTCTCAAAAGAGCTCTTAACCATGTCTGTAGCCCATATGGATGCAAAAATATGATCAGTTGATTCAACGCGCACACACAAAATCTTCATTTTCCATAGACTTTACACATACCGCCACCGCCTCATCCGCCACCGCCTCATCCCCCACCTCGGTCATTCTGAACTCAAACAACTCTAACTCCACTATCTTAGCTGATAAACAATTCTCCTTTGGAGGTCTGTTAGGGCACACATTTAGCTACAACATGACCCCAAACACACTTCAATACCTTTTGTTTAAGCAGAGATATAACAATTTGAACGAGTCTCGATTCGGAAAAGCGTAACAACACCACCATTTTTGGGTGGCGAGTTCAAAACGCGTGGCCATAATTTCTTTTCCATAAAATGTTAGCTTTTACTGATATGTCCCAATTGAGCCAAACAACTGAGGTAAAGCAAAGATAATTGGAAAATTTACTACCAGCGTCGATGTCATCAATAGCGCCGATGTCATCAATACGTGTCACTCTGTTGGTCGTGCTACGGCACGGTCCTTTGAAATGTGTATGATCATCCCACAGACACACGCCATGTACATACTGTGTTATGAACACTGCGTATGACAGCGTTCAAGATTTGACTTACGTTTGGCGGACACGCGTGTGAAAAAAGTATTTAGGGGTGAAAAGAACCAAAATTCTTGAATGTTTATATGTTTCCAAGGGTAAAATGTCATCTAGTTTCAGATTTTGGCACTTTAAACTCCCTATCTTTTATAGATTTTGAGAAAAAATCATTTTTGGTCCGATTTTGGCGAAAATGGCCATTTTGGGGTGACAAAATTTTGACTTGCAGATTTCCTGTGAGTATATGAACATGAAAACTATCAAATAGTGCCTAATTTTCTATTTTAATTGTGTAACAAGGGTACAATTGTGATATTAAAAGCATTGAATGGGATCCATATATTTGTTTATTTTTGTAGCAGGGGTAGAAACTTGAGGGTTCGGGTGACAATTGATTTAGAAAAATATACAATATTAGCATCATTTTCAATTTGAAAACGCATATATCTCCACAATGGTATGAGCTATAGGGATGCTTTAAGTGTGTATTTGCTCAGTATTTCATTAGCTAAATGGTGATATAACAAACAAGTAAGCTAGATCTACAGAAAATAAAATAACTTGCAAAATGCTACCCCCACCCCTAAGGATTTTGAGGGCGTGAAAAAAGTCACAGATTTTGCAAAAAAAATAAGTCCTTCAAAATTGGGAGGTTTGAGGCTAAACAAAAGACATGTTGCCCTTACCAATGCCTCCCTCTAGAGCAACATGTTTTTTGTTTAGCCCTGAGTATCCCCATTTTGAAGGACTTATTTTTTTGCTCCAATTTTTGCTCCAATTTGGGGACTTCGGGCAGAAATATGCCTGTACAGTGCTATGGGGAAATTTTCAAGTTGATAATTATGCATTTTTTATGTCAGATTCAGTTTCTACACAAAATTTCACCCTAGAAAATGTTCCTTTAAGTAGGATATCTTTCACTTTAAGTTTCCACCATTCTGTCCGCCAAACGCAAGTCAAAGCTTGAACGCTGTCGTATGTCGTCCCACACACCGTGCACATATACTGTGGACATTATGAACATCACATACGTGTTTCACTAGCGTACTATGTTTCTATCGTAATAATAAAATCTCAGATTTTGACTAAACTAAAGCACTAGAAGTCTTGATTTTGCAGGGTATGTTAGTTTAATAAAGTACATTACAATCATGTAAAACATGATCTATGTAAATTTGTAGTATTTAATATAATATCCTGAATGCAGGCGCCAGCCACCATATTGGATTTGATCCCATAAAACAAACCGGAAGTGGTTCATGCTGTGCTTTATGTTTTGGCCCTATTTTGGGGGTTAAGACAAAGAATTTGGATGTGGGTCTCCGTCACAGTGTACACCATACAGTGTCCGAATTAAGATAATAAAAGGGGTTGTCCCACAGACAACCAGGTTGTAATTTCTGGTTGTCCACCAAAGTTTTTGGTTGTCCGTAAGCTACCACAATCTGAAACAACTACATGTGACCAATAAAGTGGAGTGAGTGTAGTCAATTTATGAACAATTACTTTTAATATTTTTCATATTAAAAAATTCATCAGGTTTGAGCAAACTGACATGCTGAAAAAGTGACTTTTGGCTGTAGATCTTTGGTTGTCCGCCGGACAACAAGAGCATTATTTTCGGTTGTCCGGTGCATGTTTTGGTTGTCCCGGGCGAACGGACAACCAAAATTTCGAACACTGCCACCATATGTAACATGAAATACTCTACAAACTTACCAATAGTAATAACCCAAAAGCCCTGTACCACTTCGACTTGTTTGGAAATTATTTGGAGGTATCGCCATTATCAGCTACGATGAAAGCACCAATACTTCACACACTGATTGATATGTTGGCATATGTATGCTACTTATGTACTACACATTTTGGCAACCAGGAATCATTTTCAAAGTCATCTCTACCAGTAAATGTTTCTCACAGTGACAGACATCATGATCTCAAACCAATAATTTATTTTTACTGTATTCAACTTCCAATTAGATAATATCACAACTTGTGTACAAAGTGTACTCATCAGTTGTGACGACTAGCGACACTAAAAAGCAATTGATTCACCGGGTAATTCACACTACATGTACTTTGTTAGATAATCAGCAGTTTCAAAGAATCCCTGATCATATGCAGATCCACAATCAGCTTCATAAAACAAAACCACCTGAAACTCTGATGTAATAAACTCTCTTGTCAATATGATAATTATATGCTGCACAATTATTCATATTTTTGTGTGTGACAATAAAAAAATTAATATTCAAAGGATGATTCTGTGATTTACTAAAACAAGAACACACTCAATGAATTCATCAAAATACAAATTTTGACTTTTTATGGAACAAACATTGATCTGTGACACAATCTGATCCAAATTGATTTAATTGAGTTGTTATCATTGGGGTCATTCCATGTCAATTCTACCAATTTGTTTAGAACTTGTCACTGCACTACCCTCTCAAAATTTCTTTTCACTTAATTGTACCAACAACGACAGATCCATAGTACCGTATTCATTCCAATAAGCGCCCATGCCCCAATAAGCGCCCACCCAGCGACTTTGCAACAAACACAATATGAAATTATTAACCGCCCATCCAATGTTGTCAAAATACTTCCAGTAAGCTTACCTGTCGAGTGATTTTACATGCATGCATGAGGGAAATTGAGCATCAAAAATATCCAAAATGTTCACCAAAATTAAATTATGACGCTATTTCATAGTGTGCTGATGTATAGATATTAAAAATACTTCACAATAACCACCTGCAAATGCCTTTAAAAGGCCAAGTTTGAGCTAATTCTGTCTCAAATTCGTATTTTTTGCCGGCGCGGCAGCGGCCATCTTTATAGTGTGCCCTCAAAAAAATTTTGTCAATATAATATTAAATTAAGACACATATGAGGCGCACTAACTGAGAGTAACTAAATACTTTCAGACGGTGATTGATGACTAAAACCAGGTAAAAATAAGCGCCCACCCAAAATGACTTTGTTAAGCGCCCTGGGCGCTTATTTGAATGAATACGGTACTTGCCATTTTCCTGCGGTGGCTGATCAAAAATTTGGTGGTGTCTATTTTTACCATCAAATCTGACTTTTGAAATAAATGGAACTTTTTTTGGTTATACATTTGCCTAATATTATATTAGCTACGGGCTTGGAATATATATAAACCAATTTACATTGGGCTATATTCCATTTAAAATCCACACTCCCTCTGTGGAAGGTTTAGATCAAGTCTTGTACAGAGGGAGTGTAAGTTTTGAATAGAATAGACAATTGGGTAACTTCCATTTAAAATACTCACTCCAGTTGTGAAAGTTATAGGTAAAGCCATAATATAGAGGGAGAATGGGTTTCAAAATTTACAAAACTATACTCCCTCTGTGGAAGATATTTCCAAAATCTTCCACAGGGGTTTCAAAATTTACAAAACATACTCCGTCTGTGGAAGATATTTCCACAATCTTCCACAGGGGTAGTGTGGATTTCATTTGGAATAGCCCAATTTCTTTTGTGTATACTGTGTAGACTTTTTCATTCAAATTGAAAAAAAAAAATGTTGCAAAAACATTCAAGCATATAAACTCGTGTAAATTACATGTACAGCTGCAAATCACTTGCTCACTTGCTTATTGTATTATAACACGTAACAGCAAATTTTACAAGGTGTGAAATTATCATACATTTCATAATAAAAAAAATGCAGCTGCGGTACAAATATTCTGTAATTTCATAGTAAAATATTTGCATTAAACAATATTATTTTTCTTTCTAACAATTAAAGGGATTCTAAGGGATTTTCCGTACAAAATATTTTGTCTTCTTATTCTTAAGTTTGTTCCGCTTATTAATCAAGAAATAAAAAGAGACTCAATACAGTGTATTGATATCTAGCTGTCAATTAGGTAACACACCTTTAAAAGTAATTAATTCTTAAACACTTGGAACGCTTTTGCAATCTTAATGGTTCTTACCCGTCAGGAAAATTTTCTGCTGTCTGGGAACTTGATGCTGGAAATTTTCTGTTAAATAACCTATGTGCGCGTAGCGGACATCACGAGCGCGAAACGCGAAGTCGTAACGGCGTGGGTGCAGGGCCCGCTGAAGGGCCCTGGAAGCTCTCAGGGTTTAGATGCTCTCTCCTGCAATCTGAGCCTTATTTTGGAACGGTTTTCTATAAAAATGTACACCCTTTTTCACAAAAAACACGACTTAAAATTTCAAAGTATTATTGTCAAGACTCACAAATTTTTTGTCATAAGTCATAGAAGTTTTCTGCTACTTTAAAGAACCACTGGACCTATTCTGAAGGGCTAGGATTATTCACAGTTACTTTGAAATTTCAAAGTTTTTGGCGACTTTGGAGAACCACTGGACCTATTATGAAATTTCAGGATCATTCACATTTAATTTGGAAAAAAAAAAAAAAAAAACTACGAAAAAATTACAGTTTGTTATCCTTAAGGGCTGGGGTATGAGCGTTTGGACAGTATTTATTTTGGGACATTAGAGCACATCAGACATATCGAATTGCATTCTGAATACGAAGAATGTCATTCTGATATCAAATAATTTTGATTTTTTGAAATTCGCAATTTAATACACATTTTATGGCAAATCATTAAAATTGATATTTTTGATATTTAACAGTACTTGAAGTAAACTTTATAAATCTGATGATTTATACTTAAAGTGTATGTAGGTGGGATGAAAAGCCGACGATTAATTGAAAATTTTGACATTTCATATAGAAGATATGGATTTTTTCCCCAAAACACCAAAAAAATTAGGTCTTTTTGGGAAAAAATCCATATCTTCAATATGAAAGGTAAAATTTTCAATTGACCGTCGGCTTTTCCTCCCTGCTACATACACTTTAAAATATATCATTAGATTTATATAATTTACCGAGGACTGTTATATATCAAAAATTTGAAAAATATCAAATTTTTATAATTTGTCATAAAATTTGTATTATATTATGATTTTCAAAAATGAAAATTATTTGATATCAGAAAGACATGCTTCGTATTCAGAATGCAATTCGATAGGTCTGAGGTGTTCTCATGTCCCACAAAAAATACTTTTGTAAAGCAATAAACGCTCATTTTAGATCCCTTAATATGCAAACCATTAACTTGTGTTTACCTCTTCATCTATTGCATATTATAAATGCATGGAAAACCAATGCATCTATAATATGTGATAGATGAAGAGGTAAACATTAGTTAATGGTTTGCATAAATACAGGATAACAAAATGTAATTTTTTCAAGTTTTTTTTTTAATTTTTTTTCTGTGACCTCAAGTACTGTCTGGGAACGCCGTTCCCGCGTTTTTTGGAGGCCTGTTACCCGTGTGATATGACACGATAATGATATCACAAACTTGTGTGTGTGTCGATGCGATACTCATAGGCATTACTTGAACCAATCGGAGGTGTATTCTAAGCCCTAGGTCAGGGGTTCTTAATTAATTTGTTTCAAGAGCCAAATTGTGTAGAACAATAATGCTGAACAATAATGCTGAAGTGTCTAAGTGGGTGGGGTCCTGGACCCCACCTATTTTTAACACAAAATTTTTAACACAAAATCAAGAACAAAGTCTCTTTTTCCCCAATATTTTTTGTTTTTAATTTTTTGTTTTTTTAATCAGTGCCCGGTCGCGGGCCATAAGGGCGCAGCGGGCCGGATTTGGCCCGCAGGCCGCCCTTTGAGAAAGCCTGCCCTAGGTAATGGTTTACTTAAAATATATTTATTTGAATTGAAGGGTTAAAGAAATAAGAATGAGAATAAATGTATTGTGTTTAGCCGCTGTAGTGCATCTATTGTCTCATATAACACTCGGATTCGCCTCATTGTTTCACTTTAAAAAAATAATGATGTTGCCTGTGTTATATAAGTCGATCTATGCACTCCAGTGGCTAAAAACAATACCTTTATTCTCTATCTAATTGTTGAATATGAGGTTAATTGCATATGATTGCATCAGTTAGGCCAAAACAAAAATTGTTTGATTCTGCTACATGTAATTAGATCACCTCCCAAGGGGTAGGGCCATTGAATTTCCAACATTAGGGTCAGCATTCTTTTGTATGTAGGCCTACAGTTATATTTTTTCCCAGATTAGGGTCGGTCGGACGAGGACAATCTAACCTGTACAATACATAACTTTTCTTTTCCACTACGCATATACGCATGCTCTGCTGCGATCTGTGTATGCTCATTACCCTTTTCACGTTTCTAACTGAAGCAAATTAAATTTTTTTGGCCAGTTTATGTTTTCAAGACGCAAGCAGTCAGGGTCAGAATTTTGTTTCACAGTGCGAGAATCAATCTTGATTCTTGCAGAATAAATTTGCGGAAATCATTTGATTCTCGCAAATCAACTTCTGTGTAAACTACAAAGTACAAACGTTTGCGGGAATCAACTTTGATTCACGCAAATCTGTTTACGAGAATCTTTGCGAGAATCGATTATCTGATTCACGCCGGAATTCTGACCCTGATTAGCAAAAAATTCAATATGCAGAGTAAAGGTTATCAGATTGTTTCAACACATATATTCATGTGCAAGCCTTTAAAAAGTCTTGTTCAAATGGAAAAAATTAACGAAATATATTCAAGGATTTGAGATTTTATCATATCAATAGTAAACACATCAGCTAGCATACAATGTAGGCCTATACCATAGGAGCATGGTTTGGCCACACATTCCATCCAATTATAGGTGCTTCAGAAATGCGAGTCGATTCGGACTATTCATTGAGTTATCAATTCTATAGAGACTGTGTAAATACAAGCTTTATTGTCCGACATTCAACAATAGAATAATCTATCTTGCATGCATATTTTGAAGGACAACTCAAACAGCCAAATTAATAACATGATCGCTAAGCTATAGCGATTAGTTTTTAGCCAGGTTTTTTAGCCAATGAGATACCAATACCAAACGCTTTCAGCCCTGAGTTATTTTGTGACTCTCGGCAGCTGGCGGAGCATAAATAGACCGGTTATCAAGAACCAAGAACAATACCGTGTCGTTTCACTAATCACTGCCTATTCAAAATAATTATTTACCTAGTGAAGTCGGTGTGGGCTAGTTGTACTTTTTAAGATACAAATTAAGGTTTGAAGTTTGCCATATTTTCACAATCTTGTGTATAACCCTATGGGGCTCACCCGCTCGGCTCACCCGGCTGCCCCAGCTCCTCCATTGACACATCTTAGATATAAATCTCAAAGTACGGTAGTTGTCCAATATTGACTTGGGAGTATTTGTATAATTTGAGTTTTTGTATTTGACAAAGAACATAATTATCTACAAAATGACACCACATCCTACACAATAGGTATTTGCAGTTTATGCTGGTTTCATACTTTCTGAAAGACGTGACGCTTCATCATTCCACTTGTACTTTTTTGCAAGCGGAGCGGCACACTGCTGAGCGGCAGTGGCATGACTCTGAAAGCCACTCTTGCCGGCTTGCCACTCAGCACTGCTCCAAAATTGTAATTTTGTTTGCATACCCTGGTCAGAGTGGAACCGCTCCGAGTTGACTTGAATTCAACTCCCAGCGGTGCTGCCGCGCTGTGGCAAAGTGGTGGAGTGAGCGATATATCGGCTTGCTGCTGGCCACCGCTAGCATTTCTGGTGTGACTATGCAGTGAAGCAAAATCATCTTCAGAGTGGCTAAGCGGCAGGAAAGTATGAAACCAGCATTATACTTCTGAAATAAACCAAACTTGAAGTGTGAAGAAAGCATTTTGATGTTACGGCTCCCAGTTGTAGTAAAGTCCACAAATTTCGAACGTTTGAGGACTTGTCTCTTTTTCAAGTTGAAGCAGGTGCCATTATGTACATTGCTGTAGGGTGTTTTCAGTGGTAATTGTTTTCATTATAAATGTCGCAAAATATTAATATTTCAAGACTTAGTATAACTAACAACCTGTTTGACCTCTCATATATATTCATACATTGCTCACACATGTTTTCATCTTACATGGTGAAAAATGATACATGTACATTAGGTATGCCAGGTGAATTCAAATTTGCCATCAAACTGCATATTTTATATATCAAATTAAAGCCCTTGAGTAAAGAAAGCCAAAACTGAAAACCTTTTTGTCATAGCACTTTCCGTAGCAAAGTTACATCTTGTCAAAGATTGACTTTCATCAAAAAGATTCAGCTAACAAAACAGCATTTTGGTGGTGTTTCTAGATCTTAGTCTCATGATGATAGCAGCTTTTCTATGTCGAACTGCTATCAAAATCCCTCTAAAATTCCATGTGCGAGTGTCTCATCACCATAAAAAAATCATATATTTGGGTCAAGTGAAGTACATGTATAGACAACATATTTATGCAGGTTTCCTTGACCTACCTGTTCTTTTAAATTTCTATGTAAATATGTATTGTGTTCTAGGCAAATTTGGCTGACTAGCAAATGTGTTAACTAAGGTTTGCATTGCCTGGCATAGCCTACCTACACATGTACATGTGTACATTGTATACATGTGTAATTTGCAATCATTTTTGGAGCAATGATTTCTTCATACCGACGGCTAAGTAAGTGTGTATGTGAATGCACATTAAACACATACAAACATGTATAGCACCTGTTGGAACTCCAGGTCGGAGTTCAATTGAAATTCAATTTAAGGGTACATGCCACCAAATAGCTTTCCATAGACTTTACGTGCAAAACAGGGGTCACGTTTTAGGCTATAAGTCGAGTAACGTCTTACTTTGAAATATATATTTGATATCATTTTAATCAGAACAAAATTCTGCATAACATATCTGAAAATGACACCATATTTTAGGTCTACTTTTTGAGAAAAATAGCGCTATATAAAAGACCCGATTTTCCCGTGTTTACGTCTGACTGCTAACGCGTTTTGACCTCGTGTGTTCATGCGCTCATCATCGTAAACATCACTCAAATTTTCGCGTTTTCTGTTCAAATTAGTAGAGATCACATTCACAAGTTCTAGCAAAACACGATTTGCAACACTAAAATTGTTAATATTGTGCGAATTTGCACATTTTTTATGCAAAGTTGGGACTATAGTCGTGATAAACTTTTACGGAAACCGCTTCACACGCTGGATTTAGTGGTATGAACCCTTGAAGAGGCTAAAACATCGTTTTTAGGCCTTGAAAATGATTTTGTTATCTTTTTCACTACATTTTGAATTAATTGTAAGACATTTTGGGTTATTTTCTTTCATACATTAGACAGGATGCCGATTTCAAGCACAAGCATGATAGCCGACAATTGCCATTTTTCGTCATTTTGATGCACATGAATGCACAATGGTTGCTGATTTGCTATTTTCATGAAGATATTAATTGATGTTAATAGTAAACGTTCTTTGAACATCTTTTGCAAGTGCATAACTTCAAAATTAAAACATTCTCAGTACCTGCAGAATATTTAAAAAGACAAGAAATGTCAATCAAGTAGGCCTACCCCCCCTCCATCGTCACTTTTAACCCGTTTTGTCCAAAAAGCAAATGTAATGAATGGCTATTTGAAATTAAATATTAATATAAATTAAACTTTGAATGTTATAACAATTTAAAATACTGGACAGTGGTATAAATAAAGCAAACTAGAAACTTAAATATCTTAAATCTAATTTTTTATGTAATTTTATTAAAATTGAAGGCCAAAACTTGAGTTTAAATGACAAAAAATTGGTTAAAAATAACAATGAAATTGAAAAACTTCTTTGTAATTTAAACACCAATAAACAATGTTTTCAATATTTTGAAACTCTTCTTTATTCATATCAAAAGGTTTCAAACTTCTACCAAAATCGGAACTTTTATTAAATTGGAAATAAAAGTAAGCCTATTCATGAAAAAACGCACGTACAGCGAAAAAACATGGCGGCGTCCATGCACGCGCTTGTTGATGTCCTTCCTCAGTTCTTCGCGTGCATTTTAAATAGATAAAGACGCGCCAAAAACGCATGGAATTGCTCCTTAAAGGGTACATGCCACCAAATAGCTTTCCATAGACTTTACGTGCAAAACAGGGGTCACGTTTTAGGCTATAAGTCTAGTTACGTCTTACTTTGAAATATATATTTGATATCATTTTAATCAGAACAAAATTCTGCATAACATATCTGAAAATGACACCATATTTTAGGTCTACTTTTTGAGAAAAATAGCGCTATATAAAAAGACCCGATTTTCCCGTGTTTACGTCTGACTGCTAACCGCGTTTTGACCTCGTGTGTTCATGCGCTCATCATCGTAAACATCACTCAAATTTTCGCGTTTTCTGTTCAAATTAGTAGAGATCACATTCACAAGTTCTAGCAAAACACGATTTGCAACACTAAAATTGTTAATATTGTGCGAATTTGCACATTTTTATGCAAAGTTGGGACTATAGTCGTGATAAACTTTTACGGAAACCGCTTCACACGCTGGATTTAGTGGTATGAACCCTTAATATTGGAACGGAACTGGAACTGTACGGCTCCTCCATTTTTGGGTGACCTATTTCATTTGTGACCGACATGTGAGTGTGACCCTGTCCAGATTAGCAAATCCCTGAATGGGCCTTAAATAGTCAGTATTATGGTGTGTGCTTCATGGCATACATAAATAATATAAGTTGATTTATGTGATATTGTTTTGATTAACATTGAAACAATTTTCAATGTACAAATGAAATAAAAATGGTTAAGCTTACTAACTAGTAAAATCAACATAAAATATGCAAATGCTGCTCTCATTCACTTTGGAATGTAATAAATACTTACATCCGATCTTCTTCCAACTCAAAGTCCATTTTATCGTTGACTTTTTTGTCCCAGTGAATCAGAAGAGATAAATATTGGTCAAAGTACAAACAGCTGCTGATGTTCAATTTTTACCTACATCGACGCCATGTTTGCCAGACGACCTGATGATGCATGGTCATAGCGCCCTCATTTGATTTTAGTGTAACCGACGTAAACCAAAACTTCTCCAGGCCTGACTTGATGATGAGGTTGGATGGTTCCTTCCTCTGCCACCACTTTGAGAAATTTGCACCAAAAATTGTCAAAAAATGCTTCATTTTCAAAAAAAAAATCATAAAAAAGCCTGATTTTCGCACAAATTTCAAATATTTTTGGTGAAAGTTGGTCAAAATTCAAAATAATTTTAAAAAACGGCTCCTAGATATTTTTTTTTTTATCTCAAGTGGTTTTTAAAAATTAATAATAAAAATTTTTTGGCCCAACAATTGTTTTGTTACGATTAACAAAAAAAAGTTTTTTGGGATTTTTGGCCAAAAATGAGCATTTTGGCCCACAGATGAATTTACCAAGTCTTTGCCATTTTAAATATCAGTATACTTTTATATACTTTAGACCAACAATAGCAGTTAGGGGTGGTACAATAATTAGGCCTATGTGTACCCCCGGGGTGGTGAATTATGGGGAGGGGGGGGATTTTTTCACTGGCAGGCCAAAAGGGGGTCGGGTGGGCAAGCATTTTTGGCAGGTCGAAATTTTGGCAGGTCGAAAGGGGGGGGGCAAGCGATTTTTGGCACAGATATTTTGGGCACCATTTCTATATTACGCCCTAAAAAGTGTAGGAAAACGTTAGGAACACGTTCAAATATGCAAAATTCCTGCTCGCTGCGCTCGCATTATATGATAAGACAATTTAAGGTTTTAAATTCAGGTTCCCAAAAATCTTACTGTGTAAAGGGGGGGGCAAAGATTTTTTGGCACATGAAAAGGGGGGGGGGCAAAGGTGCACATGAAAAGGGGGGGCAAAGATTTTTGGCACGGCCAGAGGGGGGGGCAAGTGATTTTGGCAGCCACCCCTTATGAGGCCCGAAAGTTTCCATAAGACTAATTCCAGGGTTAAAGACCAACCTTAAAAGTTCTTCAAGCTTAAGAACCATTCTCCCTGTGGAGAGGCAAAACAGATTTAGCCAATAAAAGTGGTTCTTTGGTTTAACTTAAGGAACCTTAATAAAGAACCCTTCAAGGGTCGGGTTCTTTGTAGAATAGAAAAAAGGCTAGCCAAGAAAATGATTTTGTATAATAAGGGACCGTTCACAAACACTTGTAAGGGGGGCCTGATGCAAAACAATTTCATCACGAAAATTTTTCGGGCCCCCCCTTTACAGACCTCAAAAATTTCAGGGCCCCCCTTTTTGACATGAAAATTATGGGTCAGCCCCATAGAAAAGCATATAAACTTAATTTTCCAGGAAAATTTGTGGTCATTTTTTTCAGGCCCCCCCTTAGGAGGGTCAAACATTTTCAGGGCCCCCTTTTTGCATCAGGCCCCCCTTACAAGTGTTTGTGAACGGTCCCTAAAACGGTTTACACTGCTCCCCGCACTGCTCTTCGGTTAGTTTGAACATTTTTCTTATGAACGTTTGGACGGTATTTATTGTGGGACATTAGAGCACATCAGACATATCGAATTGCATTCTGAATACGAAGAATGTCCTTCTGATATCAAATAATTTTGATTTTTGAAATTCGCAATGTAATACACATTTTATGGCAAATCATTAAAAATTGATATTTTTGATATTTAACAGTACTTGAAGTAAACTTTATAAATCTGATTATTTATACTTAAAGTGTATGTAGGTGGGATGAAAAGCCGACGATCAATTGAAAATTTTGACCTTTTGTATTGAAGATATGGATTTTTTTCCTCAAAACACCAAAAAAAAAATAGGTCTTTTGGGGAAAAAATCCATATCTTCAATATAAAAGGTCAAAATTTTCAATTGATCGTCGGCTTTTCCTCCCAGCTACATACACTTTTTTAAAAGAATATATCATTAGATTTATAAAATTTATTTCGAGGACTGTTATATGAAAAATTTGAAAAATATCAAATTTTAATAAATTTGTCATTTGTATTATATCGTGAATTTCAAAAATGAAAATTATTTGATATCAGAAAGACATGCTTCGTATTTAGAATGCAATTCGATACGTCTAAGCAGAGAAGATGAGAATAGATCTTCTCTGGTCTGAGGTGCTCTCAGTCTCATGTCCCACAAAAAATACTGTCGAAACGCCATAAACGTTCATGATCCTAGTCTGGCCAATTTTTAACCCGTTTTTCCCCTACAGTGACAATTAATTCAAAACAGAATCAAATTTATAGAAAATTAGAAATTTCAAGTGTCTTTTGTGAATTTCCTGGTAAATGGTGAATTCGGTGAATTTCAGACTTTTTTTTATAGAGTGTCACACAGTCATGCGACCTCTATCAACGCTGAAAGTTTGTTGACATCATACGTGCGATCATGGATCACGTGATATTATTATTGAAATCTCTTTTATAAAATCTACTCCCCGCAAATTTTTATTGTTCTTTCAAATCTGTAAACATTAGCACGATTTTAAAACAAAAAGTAATTTTTGAAAATATTTTTCAAATAGTTTTTGATATTGAATTCTTACTTTGGTATCTCTGCGACATCTTTTAAAGCACAAAAAATCGCTTTGAAACGAGCTTTTGCCCCGGGCTTTTGCGGGGAGTAACACTAATTAAAATAAGAGCCAATTTTCGACTCGCGCAACCCCGTCATTCAAATTGATGTAAACAACAACCACTGTGGATCAGCTGATGGAGAGCTGCGTCATCGAGTCAACTCTATCTATGGCTGCAACAATTTTAGCTCAAATTTTCACTTTTTAGTTCTTGGTTATCATCGAGTCAATAAATACAGGTAAGAGCAGTGCTTTTTTGATGGGAACATTGACATGTTTTAGTGGGAAATATAGGTTTTTAGCTCACGATGTGTGGAACGTGACTCGTGCGAGCTTATAGGTACGGCGTATAAAATTATAGGACTGGCAAGCGAGTCTATGCGAGCTGGTGTACTGTACATGATGGTGTATGTGTGCAGCCAAGCAGTGACCAGATGAGCAGTGACCGTGTACATAGCCAAGGTTTATCATGTTTTAATGTTCCAGAGCTTTCTTCTCCATACACTTGTATACCATAGTTCCATATGTACTGTAGGCATACAAGATTCACATACATGTATATATTTGTGTTAATTTAGTAATAAACTTGGATGAAATAAAAACTAAATTTGAGAAATCCTTGGTGTTCAATAATTTAAATTGAAATATTTAAAAAAAATTATAGGCCTATTTTATTAAAATTTAAAAAAAAAATCAAAAAATCTTCAAAATTAAATTTATGCCAAGTATTTTCTAATCAACTCTGCAGGCTGCTTAGTTTGTTTACAATCTTGAAAGATTTAAATTTTAATCAATTATTGAAAATCTATAGCATTCATTGTCAAAATTTCTATAAATGCTGAAGGCTTTATATTGAAAATCTATACATTAATAGCCTGTTCTCAAAATTTGAAGGCTCTTTCAGTATGTCAATGGAAAAGCAGTGGCCTTCAAAAATAACATCTAAAAACTCCCAATTTGTTTTCTGTATTACTATTATTTAGGTAGCCCTAAATGACTCGAGGCCAAAAACACCTTATTTATAGCCAAATATCTTCAGAATGCACAAGGTGACATCATTTAAAAGTAGAACAATGAGGTGGAGCGGAGTTGTTTTTCGCTAAAAATAATGATGTTGCCCATGTTATACATTGTATGAGATGACATGCATTCCATGCGAAGAATTCTGGGTTTTTAATAGTGGTGACAACGTAAGGTCAATTAAACTGTAACAAACTACAAGACAGTGTAAGCAATCAAAATTTGACCTTGAAGAAAGTTGAAGGTCACAAAAATATTTTCTGGACTCCCCACAAAATATGTGAATAGTGAATCGTTACCCAGCATTTGATTTTGCAGTGCAGCTACTGCAGCTGAAACAACCTGGTTGTCGGTGAAGAGGATTTCAAATGCATGGCTTGGAAAAAATGTTTATTTCCCGGCAATAGAGATAAATTTCCCTCCAACTAAGCTGGATTTCCCAACTTTTCTTATGTATTTCTTTCTTTATTCAGTAAAGCTAAATTACCCTTCAAATGGCCAAATTTCCCGGCAAGGAGATTGCCAAATTGCCAATTTTTTCCAGGCCTAGAAATAAATGTGCAGTAATTTTCAAGGTGCTCAGTATAAACATGCTTAGTGCATAATACAATGTATACGTCCATTTTAAATGTGCCTGTATTTTTTTGAATAAAATTTTGATATCTTTATAGAACTCTGCAGAGTCCACTCGACCAAGTTTTCCTCACAAAAACACACACAATTTGCATGTGAACTTGATCTACGCATAGAGGAATTCTGTGATTTACTTCGTATTAGAGGATGGGTAAGTGGAATAGTTGTTTCTTTGTATTATGTAGAGAAATTTTAAGACTTATTCTTACATGTGAAATTTTTGTGGCTCATTGGAGCATCACTTCTTACCGGTACTGGGGTTTGAGTAGTGTTGGATGATGTACAGCTACTTGGGTCACGTGATGTGGGCAATGAACCAAGGCCATTTGACCCACGTAACTTCTTGTAGGCTGTTGGTAGAGGGTGGTGCCCATGGTCTTTGTTGAGATCTGGTTTGGAGGCTGCTCCTGCGCATATTTTGGGGGTGGCTTTGTGGGTGCGTTCCCCCGGGCTAAAAGCAAGGGGCTGCAAAAAAAGAAGTGTATAGTGGCGGAAGATGAAGGGGCAGCAAGTAGAGTTATTAAAGAAAAAAGGCGGGACAGAATAGGCGGCAAGAAGAATTATTAATGAAAAAGGGTGGCAAAGTATGGAGAACATGCTTAGACCTTTTTTTGTTGTTAGCAGGGCTACAGCTCGAGGCGGTGTGGATAATGGGGGTTAGTGATTATTTGTTTGGTTATCAAAAACTTCCTTCACCCAATGGAATTTGGGGAGCTGCACAGATAGTTGGAATTAGATATAAACATCAAAGGGTTGTTTTTAATTGGTCAACAACACTCACTTTTTGAACCAAATATTTCAGAAAACCATTCTCTGTTGTCTGTAGCAGTGTAGAAACACCCCGGGAGAAACACCAGTGTAGATTTCTGGCATATTGAAGCTAAACTGGTAAAAGGTTAATTAGGTCAAAAACCCACATACAGGTGTAAACATGGGGGGTGGTAATTGTATGGAACGTCCCCCTTTGTCAAAATATTGGGGTGATTTACCCTCCCCCGATCTATGTGTGGAGAAACACTAGAGAATCTAAAACATTTAGAAACACAAGTGAATCATCAGTTAGTCAGCATTAGGGGCTGTGCATGAGCATGGGGGGGGGGACAAAGATTTTTGGCAGGCTGAGAGAGGAGGCAAGCAATTTTTGGCAGACCGATGGGAGGGAAGCAATTTTTGGCAGACATTTGAAAATTTTAATTTCATATATGGTCTGAATATGAAGCCAGTCTGTATTTTTGTTTTCTAAAGGTTGTGTTGATATGAGGAAATTGAAAAACTTTTATACAAGATAAAGATAGACATTTAAATATCAAATGCAAGGATCACACTGTATATTAAAATAGATAAAGTTGTAAGTGAAACTCGGACCCGAGCTTCACATGACGTTGTTACAGAACCTCCCCCCCCCCAAAAAAAAATTGCTATGATTAAAAATGGCCTGGCAAAATGGCTTGAATATCTGACCAAAGAATATTGGACTGAGCTGACATTGTGTTTTTATTTGACGAAAGGTCCTTGACCCACTATCAAATAATTCTTGGCACGTTCATCATGTTTACCTGCTCATGCTTACCATTATGTTTATCACAGGATGTTTACCAAGCACATGAAATCTGTATGCAAATAGTAGAGTAGAGGGCAGTAGGTGGGTGTTGTCCCTTCTCAACCAATCAGAGTACAGTATTAACCAGTCAGGGATAATATTATCATCATACCACTAGTACATGTATACACAGTAGATTGAGGCAGCTGATTTCCAGTGTATTGCAACTGATAGGCCTATTTTGGGAACTGATATGTTAGATTTGTATTTCTTATATTGAATGGAGGCTTGATTTTTGTGGTATGGAGTCCAGTAGGAATGGTAAGTTGTTCTTATAGTTTTCTAAAATTATTGAGATCCTCAGTCTGATCAATGTTATGTGAGATTCAATGTTAAATTTGATATTGGTGTATATTTGAGACACTATTATCAATCATGTTACATGTAGTACTTTTAACTTTAGTACTTAGCCAGGCTATACCCTAAGACATTATGTTTGTTTGTTTATTGGTTTGTTCATTTGTTTGTTTGTTTGCTTCCTTCATATTTTCATTTGTTCATTCATTCATTCATTCATTCATTCAACATTTATATTCATCCATTCATACACATTCAATTCATTCGCTGTTGTTGTTTATTCATTCTTTTTTCAATTGAATTTATTTGTTTGTGTTCATTTTATGCCATTTAATATGATATAAAATTATTTATAGGCCTATTTCGGTCTTGTCCTGCCTGCATCGATCGTTTCTGGAGTTGGTCCATTCTTTTTTACTTTTTCAACTTTCAAGTATAACAATTAACATACAATTTATTCAATTCGTGTTGATAAAAAGTTAATATTATAGCACTCAGTGTCATGAATCACTTTAAGTTTTCATTTTATTCACCAAATCCTTTGTAAAAAACACATTCCTGCATGTGGTACATTTTTCATGGCCAACATTTTTTCTATTTTATGAATAATTTCCTGAAGCATATTTGTCCTATTTCCTAGATCCACTGAGCTGTGGTTTTCAGGGTACCTTATTTGGTGATCTAGGTCAAATAAAATGTCCAGCAGTGCTTCACTGGAGGAAGTGCAAGTTAAAGGGGAAGATTGCAATCAGCCCTCGAATTAACCCACGGCACCCATGGCATTTTGCCGTAGGTGCCCATCCCCACTGCCGTAATGCCCTCAAAATATGCCATTTACCCAAGGCAGTCACTTGCCGTGCCCTCTAATGAAGTTGCCGTCGGTGCCCCAGCCCTGCCCCTTCATTATAAAATCATTGATCTATGTTTGTGTGTGTCAGTTTTCTTCATTTTTGAGACAGTGCCGTGGTGCCCTTTTTCAACAGTTGCCATGATGCCCTCTTGAAATATTACAAACTGCTGTGCTGCCTTGCCTTTTCAGTGAAAATTCAAGGCAATTATAAACTTGCCCTAAAATTCGAGGGCTGAGCTGAGAGAGCTAGGACCAGGGGTACTTAAGTTGAGACCATTTCAAGATTATTTGGACTTCATTCATTTTTAGTTTGAGTCAGGGAAAGAAAAATTTTTAAACAAGAGTACTCAAAAAGGACAAAGTTCCGCTGATGGCCTATAGTGGTATATATTGATAAACAAAATAAATCTACTCTTCTTGACTCATTGCAGGGAATTTCAACTTCAATCATTTTGAAGTCATATGCAGGGGTCAGTCTTCACACATCCCTGTTGGGTATATCAGATGATATGTATTTCAAAGCCTATTATATTTTGACTCATTTTCATTAACATTCAACATATTGTCACTGTTAAAACGGGAAACTTGGTATAAAACCTACATAATAATTTACTTTTACTAAACTTTGGATAGTTTTAAACCAGCAATTTAACATTTTTAATAACAGTCAATATAAATACCCAGTAACACTATGGACCCCAATGGTCTCATCCCAATGGCATAGTTCAATAACCTCAATTAAACAATCATAGTGCAAAATTTAACCTCAAGTTGCAGAGTATGAGGTTTGTACCCAAATTTTCAAAGGTCATTTAATGAATGTGCAAAATGTATTGGGGTTAAAGAACTGTGCCCTGATAGATGAGCATGTTGTGGATCCTAGTGTAACAGAATACCTGAATAAGAATCCAGGTGTTGATGTAGGGCAAGTACTGGGGCAAGTACGTGAAAGTAAGTATTCTGAGCAAACACAGTAAGGTCTAATCATCATACATTTAGGAATCTCTGCAAGGCAAAGTTACAAAGTTTAATTGGGCAAAAATGTTTGTTGTCTTTTACTGTTATTACTTTGGGTCAATTCCCAAGATATGAGTCAATAAACTGAGAACTTAGCCATTGTTATGTAAAATAGCAGGACCAATGAGATGCCTTGTTACAAGTACATGCTAAAACAGAGGGTAATTGTCTCTGCTACGTACATCTCCTAGCCTCCATGTACTTTCATCTTTTCATGACTATAAACTGCAAGCAACAATTTGATAAACATAGTGTACAAGAGACAGCATTTTACCTCTAAAACCAGTATCTTTCTCACACATATAATTCACGCTTCAAGCAAGTTTTACAAAATATAGAGATATGCTTAGAACTGGTACTGGGTATTTTGATTAGTCTGAGTCAATGGTTCCTATGAAACAAGCAAAAAGAAAGAAAAAATGCATTGGATTTTTGAAATCTTTGCAGGCTTTAAGGGGTACTACACCCCTGCCCAATTTGTGCCCATTTTGCATTTTTCTCAAAAATTATAGCGCATTGGGGACAAGTAAGATATGTATATTATAGGGCAAGGACTACAACTACTGCACTGGAAATTTTATTTCAGCACAGACGACATTTGTGGAGTTACAGTCAAAAATGAGGAAAACCCATATTTGATCAATAAATCAATAACTACTTGCTTTGAGTTGCTGAATTTTCAGTACAGTAGTTGTAGTCCTTGCCCCTATAATATACATATCTTACTTGTCACCAATGTGCTATAATTTTTGAGAAAATGCAAAAATAGGCACAAAATTGGACAGGGGTGTAGTACCCCCTTAATTGAGACATATTTTGTTTTCTTAAGGGGTGGGGTATGAACGTTTGGACAGTATTTATTGTGGGACATTCGCAATGTAATTTACACATTTTATGGCAAATGATTAAAAATTTATATTTTTGATATTTAACAGTACTTGAAGTAAACTTTATAAATCTGATGATTTATACATAAAGTGTATATATGTAGGTGGGATGAAAAGCCGATGATCAATTGAACATTTTGACCTTTTCAGTATTGAAGATATGGATTTTTTTCCCAAAACACCAAAAAAAAATAGGTCTGGGGGGAAATCCATATCTTCAATATAAAAGGTCAAAATTTTCAATTGATCATCGGCTTTTCCTCCCAGCTACATACACTTTAAGAATATATCATTAGATTATAAAATTTACTTCGAGGATTGTTATATATAAAAAATTGGAAAAATATCAAATTTGTATAATTAGTCATAAAATTTGTATTATATTGTAATTTTCAAAAAATGAAAATTATTTGATATCAGAAAGACATACATGCTTCGTATTCAGAATGCAATTCGATAGGTCTGAGGTGCTCTCATGTCCCATAAAAAATACTGCAGAAACGCTCTAAATGCTCATTTCAGATCCCTTAATGAAAATAATGTGAAATTTGAAAAAATTAAAATGTGGTAATGTAAAGGGGGACCTTTTTACTCCTAATGTAGACATGCTGGTTCGAAAAGTTTTTATGCTCTCATACTGTGAGTGCCGATAATCTAATATTATTTGTCCAAAAATGACTACAGATTTCAAAATCAGGGCTTATTTAAATTTGTGGGACATAAATCTGAGGAAACTCTGTGTGCTTTCTTTATTCATAGGCTCAGGAAGATTTGCAACATGGGGGGGGCTGAAACTTGAAAAAAAATTGGTTGGTCATCCTGGGGGGTGCCCGAGGGTTTTTTTCCCCTTGGAGTCAGACAATTTTGCAAAATATAGGTCACAAACACCCATTTTCCCTCTATTTTACTTCACCTGGGATTATTGGGGGGGACTAAAAGGTATTTCAGCCCCAGCACCAAAATTATTAAGGGGGCTGAGTCCCCCAAGCCTCGCGGTTCCTAAGCCTATGTTATTAATACCCACTTTTAAGATACATTGCATGGGTACCAACATGCAACATGCATAATTATGACAAATTATGTGCCATTCAGGCTCAGCCAGTTTGTTTCTTTGCTCTGTAATATATATATTATTTGTTTATTAACATTTTGGTTTTTGATGGGGACATTATGTGTTTTCAAATGAAACCATGCTTAAAAAACAAGAAATAGAGAAGTGTATAAGCTTACATTGCAATACCTTTTATATAGGAGGTCATGTGTGGTGAAAGTGATCCCTATGACTCATTGACATGGTTTACTTCAGTTCAAATCTGGCGAACTTGACCTGGCACAGATTGTATTGTGAAATGAATTGTTTATTGTCCCAGGCTACAAGATAAACATTTCAGATAACAGCAAGAATTTTTGTTGTTCTGCAGGAACTATCACTAGATAGGATCACAACATGTTCATCTATCAGGGCACAGTTCTTTAACCCCAATACATTTGCACATTCATTGAATGACCTTTGAAAATTTGGGTACAAAAATTCATACTCTGCAACTTGAGGTCATATTTTGCACTATGATTGTTTAATTGAGGTTATTGAACTATGCCATTGGGATGAGGCCATTGTGGTCCATAGTGTATATAAGGCCATGTTGATCAGACCAAAAAGGGAAGGAAAGTGAATGGGAAAAAGTATTTAATTTGGGTTGTTTTGTCCCAACTGCAGAAGTTTTACCTGATACAACAATCTGGTCCATGGGGGCTAAAGACAAGGCTGCAAATTTGAAATTGGGATATTAATGTAAAAATATGGAGTAAATTGCATAAAAAATACATATCACTAAACTTCGGAACTTTATAATCAAGTATGCTAGACCTTTGTTGTTTTCAGTATATGATAGCCTAAAGTTTGTAGGTCTATATTAATTTATTAATTATTCATGTACCAGTAGTAACTCAATTTTCCTTTGGCCCCCATGGAGCAGATCGTGTCACATACTGAAGAAAGAAAGTTTAAGTTCAAGGAATGGGAATATGGTAGAGAAGAAGTTTTACAAGGAAGATAGAATGAAAGAATTTTTATGTTTTCATGTTTATATAATTATGTTATATCATAAATTTGGATACAGGTCAACATAATTAGACTGGTTTCTCTTAGCTAATTTACATGGTATCATTTTTAGTATTTTTTTGCTATCTACTGCTGATAGCAATAACAAAATAACACAATTAACTAATTTGATGCATTGCCATTTCAATCTCTCTGAACAAACGTTAAACATGAAGACAAACAAATTGCAGAAGCAAATGAGGAGAAAATACATGGCCTTTGGTGTAGCATCATAGGGTGGGGTGGGGTGGGGGGGGGTGAGGGCATGTGCCCTCTTAATCAATTTGATGATTTAGTAAATCCCATAGGAAAATTGCAGAAAAAGTGCTTGTCTGCCCCAAACAGGCTTGGTAATGCTCTTGACCTGAGAGTTGAAGCGACTCAGTTGTTTATAACTTGCATGCACTTTCTGCCAGTTGAAGGTCAGACAGGCAGTTCAGAGAAAACATATGGAGTCCAATGACTTTTCCCAGAAAATTGCTGACTATATCACCCTGTAGCACCATAAATTATGGTAGCACTCACCGCTTAAGCCAGCTCACAAATAGCTCGGTGTGTTTGATATGTAACACATTTTTAAAGTTTAGCCAAATCTTCATAAAAAAGTCAGATCCTGCACATTTTTCATGGACAATCTATTACCCGCCTAAATGAGGAATAAATATGAATCAGGGTCTATATGGTTGGGGTTTAAGCCTTTTCTAATGTATTACTTTAAGTCACATGGCACTTTCTCACTTTTCGAAACACTAATTTTTCTTCCAAGGGTACATAAGAGATTTGTTTACTGGTGTGCACTCTAGAGAAAAGAAGTAGCTGTAGGATAAACAACTAACAATTTCTTTGTTTAACTTTTGTTCTTTTCAGCCACAGCCCTGGCTGTGCAATCCTTGTGCATTCCAGGTTTTGATGAATACAGTCCTGATAACTGGTGCTGGGATAGTGACCACAAGTCATGTGACGTCAAACTTTCATCCAATCACCTTGCAGCATATTTCCACATAGGTAAAGTGATTAATGTCAAACTTTCAGCCAATCACTTGGTAGCATATTGCAATATATAGGTAAAGTGATTTAATGTCAAACTTCCAGCCACTCACTTGGGAGCTTATTTCACCATAGGTACAATGATAAACAAACTTTCAGCCAATCACATTACAGCTTATTTCCACATAGATTAAGTGATTATAATATCAAACTTTCAGCCAATCACCTGGGAGCTTATTTCAACATCTAAAGTGATTAATGCCAAACTGTCCGAGTCAGCCAATCAACTGGCAGCTTATTTTCACACAGATAAAGTGATTATAATATCAAACATGCAGCCAATCACATGGCAGCTAATATTTAAACATAATGAAAACTTTCAGCCAATCACCTGGCAGCTTACTTCAACACATACATGTAGGATAAGTGATATTATTATGTTAAACTTCCAATCACCTGTCAGTTTATTTCCACATAGGCAACATGATTAATGTCAAACTTTCAGCCAATTTGTTTCAAAATGAAGCTAAATTTGCGCACACAATACAAGAAAAATCACATGTTAATTTTGCTCCTAAACAATAAAAACTAGGAACTTTTGTGTGGTTTTCAGAGAAAAGTTGGATACCAGTTTTCTACTTTTGAACTGAATCAATGAACTTGATAACTATAATTAATTTGTATCTGAACTTGCATGCTTGATACAAATAATCATTTGGACAATCAAGAGGTTTTTGGTGGAATTGCATAATTATAGTCCACCCATATTCCCACCCTCTAACCCTACCCCTGCCCCTAACTGATTTGGGTCCAGGTATTTTTTAGGTCCGGGCAAATTTTAGCCAATCCTTACTTTAAAATCAAACAAGCAAATAATAATGAACCAAGATCAGCTTTCATAAGTTTTAAAGTATTTTTTTTACAGATCCAATTTTTGAGAGCCATGGTACAGCTGGTGTAAGAGGGACCAAAGGATTCAACGAGGGCGAGTACTACTGGGAGGTCATATTTACTGAACCAGTATGCGGGACATCTGTCATGGTCGGCGTGGGAACCAAGAGGGCGCTGTTGCATATGGATAACTATCAGTTTATCGATATGTTAGGTAATGCTATGAATCATTGCAAAGAAAATTGCAAAGCAAGAAATATTTTGAATTTTCACTTATTATTTATTCTGGTACCCTTTGCAGCACATTACCTACCTTGTATATCATATATCAATTATACAGGGCAGGTTGGCAACATTCTTTAGGGCTAAGCAATAATTATGAGCCCTGGGGAAATGTTAAAATTGGGGAGGGGGGATTTTTGGCAAGCTGAAAGGGAGCAAGCAATATTTAGCAAGCCATAGGGGGAGGGAACTAATTTTACCAATTTTGGCACACATTCATGGGGCACCTTTTAAATTTAATGCTCTAAAAAGAGAGGGAGCAAGCAATTTGTGGTTGGCTGATGGAAAGGGGGAACAATTTCTGGCAGACCAAGAGGGGCGAAGCAATTTTTGGAACACAGGTTTGGAAATTTTACTCTCAGTGGCTGATAATTATTGCAGTTTCCCTTACCAAGAATGTCTAATGTATACTCTATGAATTTTCCATATTCATGGTCCATGGTTGCAGGAATTTAACCCCATGAGAACTACCTGCCGATTGGTGAAAAAGTAGTTTTCATATTCAATTGGACCAATCAGCAACATTGTTAGAATAATTTCACCACGCAAAAATTATTTGCAAAGCTCCATTCTGATTGGCGATTAAAGTGAAGATATCATGTAATTGACCAATCAGAGGCAGTGTTAGATCGACAGGTAGTGCTCAGGGGGCCATCTTAATTTATAGTTTGTCTCAAAGCCCCCGTGCACATTAGTAAAATTGCCCGCTTTTTGCACGTTACACTCCTGCTGGTTGAGTAAATTTCATTTTTTCCGCTTTTTTTTCTTCAAATCCGCCACACAAAAATATCACATCTGACATTGTCAGACATCAAAACAGTATAGCATAAATTGTAAATCTCAATAAACTTCTTTATCTTGACTGCAGTGAAATCTCCTTGGCAGATAAAAAGGTGGTCTATTCTTGTTTAAAAGCTTGTCCCACAGATTTAAAAAAAACGTTAAAAAAAAGGAAGGAAAAAAAACGCATTCCGCATTAGGTTTGCAACTTGTAGGGCTTTGAGACAAACTATTAAATTAAGATGGCCTTATCATGGTACAGTCTGCCTGTGACTGGCTGTATTTGAAATTTAAGTTGGTGATTACAAAAGTTGTAATAATACAGTGAGAGGTCTATATCAATTCAGCTGGGCCTAATGGCAGAACAGAGGATAACTTGCATTATTCACTGAAGTAATGAAAACATGAAGTCGAATATTCAATTTACTTAATTGTACTCAAGGCCAAGTTACTTACCAATAATTTATATGTAATTAATGTTATCCATGGTCCTCTTAATTAACTTGAAGCTTATCTTTAATTAATCCATCATTTTACCTTCTTTAAACTACTGATTTTTAATTGATAATTCACCATTTCTATTAATATATCCTTTCTTCAACTTGGGTCTGGTCATACACTAAGTGCTATGAATGCAAAAATATGTATCAAGTATCTATAACAGTTTGCCATGTAATAATGTGCAATTTGCAGCAATGCCCTCAATTTTTTGTGAATTTCTACTTTTTGTATGACTGTAATACCAAACCCAATGATGTACAACCCTGTAAAAGACAAAGCCTGACAGTAAAATGAGAGGTTTTATAATGAACCCAGGATTTTAGGTTTATTCGCCAACCACTGGAACCCAGCTGATATCCAAACAGAATCATTAACATATTAATTAACTATTTGTGCATTAATTACTATGCTGCTACATGTTGTACATAATTATTTCATATACGTTCATGCGTGAAGCTACAGTATATTAAGAAGATCAATCTCAATTGATGCACTGAATACACACGGTAGACGATATATCATCAGCCTGCTACGCTAATTGCCTAAGTCATTTTTTGTAATTTTGAGAACAAAGTACAAAATATGGTTCAAGCATGCATTTAAACATATTTATTCCCCAATCTTTGCACAAGAACAAATGATAATGATACAAAATGAAAGGGAATAATCCAAAATAATTAGGGTGATTACATAACTGATGCATGCTTGAACCACATTTTGTTCTTTGTTCTCAAAATTACAAAAAATGACTTATTAGCAATAAGCGTAGCAGGCTGACGATATGCTGCTGGAATGAAATGGTATTTTTCTCTGTTTTACCTCATTTGTTTGACCCAAAATTTTGAGAACAAAATAAGAATCTATTTTTAATGCAAATCGCACATTAATGCTGTAATACATTACAACAGTGAAAACTATTTTTTTAAGATAAAAAATAATGATCATTCTTAATATATTTATTCTCATTCATATTCATTGGATCACAGTTCGGTTTCCAGAACTTGTTTCTGTTTTGTTTCAACTGGACATCGACATCAGACATTAATGTTATTATGATAAAGTCTGAAGTTCATGATAATGCTGTACCTTAATATCCATATTATAAAACATCTAGATCAAGAACAGAAAGATAGGCACAGCAAGAAAGGAATGAAAAAAGAAAGAAAGAAAGAAAGAAGGAAAAAAAGAAAGAAAATCCGAGCACCTACCTTTAATAGGCTATTACACATGCATGCTATTTTCCTTAAACTCTTTTTTGTCATTTTTAAATTGCAAAGCATACTATGTTGTGAAATATAATTATACACAGAGCCATGAATTTAAAGATTGAAATGAACAGTATTAATTCCAAGAAAAACTCAGTTTTGTTGAACAGTATTTGAACTGTGTAATATATAGGTGTGTCCAGAAACTGGCTACCTGGGGGGTGTGTGTTCTGGAAGTGGGGGAGGCTGATTGAGTGGCTGAAATAAGCCCCAAATAGGCTGATTTTGAATGATTTTTCATAAAACCTGGGTGAACTAAAGCCCCCAAACCACCGCTAGACACTATAACATTTGGCTAGTGAGGTGCGTGATTCTTTATTTCTTGATTCAAATTTTTCCTTATTTCAAATGTTAAAACATACAACTTTTTACTTAAATCACTGCACCAAGATAAACACCTATACATTGTATGCTTTGTCCGAATGAAAATGACAAAAGAATCTACAAACTGATTTTGAATGATTTTTCATAAAACCTGGGTGAACTAAAGCCCCCAAACCACCGCTAGACACTATAACATTTGGCTAGTGAGGTGCGTGATTCTTTATTTCTTGATTCAAATTTTTTCCTTATTTCAAATGTTAAAACATACAACTTTTTACTTAAATCACTGCACCAAGATAAACACCTATACATTGTATGCTTTGTCCGAATGAAAATGACAAAAGAATCTACAAACTGCTTCACTGTAAATTCTTGCTTTAATTCATCAGATTCTACTATCGTTGCCCAACCGCTACAACTAGTCGATCGAGACCAGACCTAGCTAGGGGCGGGCGGCATTGATGTATTTTTGGTGGTGGTATGTTGTGCGCTCGGCTCTAATATACCCCACTGTTTTGGGTAAACTGTTGTTTATTCACATTTATTTTTTATGTAGCTGTTATTATTTTTTTTTCAATGTTTTTTTTCTTTTTCTTATTTCTAATAGTCACATCAACTGGAATATGATGGTATATCATACTATATGTTTCAATGCCAAATTATTACAATAAATTAGTTTTATTTTTGTCCATTTTTGAGTAAATTCTGGTGATTTCTTATCCTTTTATGAGCTCCTGGTAGTTTCCAATGAAGTTGAACATACAAATTAAAATTTACATTATGTATTGAATGTAGCACATTTATTCAGTTCCGCTGAAAACAATTAAACCACAAAATGTATGATTTAAAAGGGCATTTTGTGATCCACAGCCTCTGCATCCCCCCACTTTCTCAAAAAAAGTTGAGAATTTTATACCACTGTAAACATCTAGCTACATAATGTTTATGTACAAAAAAATTCTTGCAGATTAATTTGTTCAGCAAAAATATCATCAAATTTGAATTACGTTCTGGTACACCATCTCAACGAAATTACAATAGTGACCTATGGAGCAGTGTCAATCATACATGTATTAGCTTATAATTTACAAATGCAAAATCAGAATCAACTGAAATTTTGGGAATAAACTTTTTGGTTGACTGATATCTACTGAAAAATGTCATAATAAAAATTCCTTTAAAAGGAATAGGGTGGGCAAATGAAAAATTGTCAAGAGAAATGAAAGAATGAGTAAGTCAAGTTCACAATAAATAAAAATTCCTTTAAAAGGAATAGAGGCGAGCAAATGAATTGTCAAGATAAAGGTGTAGTTCCATATTGATAAGTCCAAGTAAAATAAAAAACATGTTTCACGTCCAGGTTTTTGAAAAAAAGGAGTAGGAGGGCCTTTTTATTTTGTATCGCAGAATCGATGTAAATACCCATATTTAGAGCTATTTTAGCGTGCACAATAATGCCTGCAAAAAGGAGGAGGCCTCTTTTTATTTGTTGTTTTGCCCCTCTAATGATCTCGAAACCTTCCAAATTGTTTCTTGTATATTGAGAAGGCTATAGAAAGCATCTCAACTCCCTAGACATAATTTTTAAAAAGTTATAACTGAATTGCAAAATATAAAAATATAACTGAAGAAACCTCCAAAAAGGAGGGAGGGGGCGTGAAACATGTTTATTTTTGTATTTGGCCTAATGCAGTATTACTTCGATTATCACTTGTCATCATTAGCAGAGGAGTGAAATTTTGATTGAATGAATTAAACTAAGGGACGCACCATTTGATACTGAGAGGGGGGGTAGGAAGTTGGGGTTGGGGAAAGTTTTTTATTTTTTATAGTTGGTGGGGAAAGTTTTTTTTGCTCATGAAGTGGGTGAATTTTTTTAATTAAATTAAAAAACTTCCTACCCCACCCTGAGAATCTAATGGTGCATCCCTAAGAAGGTTTGTGTTTGAAGTTATATAAATAACGAACTAAGAGCAATCGAATTAGGACAACAAAATAAAAAAATAAAAACCCACGCCATAGGACTGTACGGTAAAACATGTACCAACAGGCTACTTTTTAGTCCCCCACCTTTGTAGGACTACACAACAAAATAGCCCTCCACCATAGGACTTTGCGGTAAAATATTTAGAGGAGTATGCCAATTAAGGCCAAGTAAAAAAAAAAAATGTATATGTCCGGACTTTTTCAAAAATTGGTGAGGGAGGTCCTTATTATTTGTTATCGTGTTATTGTTTTACCATTCATTTCTGTGTAAAATTGCAATGGCAAATGTTTGTCAACACATCATAAAATCGGGGAGGCCCCTAATATTTTTGTTCTTTCCCCAAAGCCCTACCCCTAGCTTGAAGAAAGTGTTTGCAATGTGTTTATAAATGATAACCAAGAACTTCTAAACATGTCATTTCATCACAACAATTTTATAAACAAAGTAAGGAAGCATTGAAAAACTTCCTACCCCACCCTGAGAATCTAATGGTGCATCCCTAAGAAGGTTTGTGTTTGAAGTTATATAAATAACGAACTAAGAGCAATCAATTAGGACAACAAAATAAAAAATAAAAACCCACGCCATAGGACTGTACGGTAAAACATGTACCAACAGGCTACTTTTTAGTCACTCACCTTTGTAGGACTACACAACAAAATAGCCCTCCACCATAGGACTTTGCGGTAAAATATTTAGAGGAGTATGCCAATTAAGGCCAAGTAAAAAAAATGTATATGTCCGGACTTTTTCAAAAATTGGTGAGGGAGGTCCTTATTATTTGTTATCGTGTTATTGTTTTACCATTCATTTCTGTGTAAAATTGCAATGGCAAATGTTTGTCAACACATCATAAAATCGGGGAGGCCCCTAATATTTTTGTTCTTTCCCCAAAGCCCTACCCCTAGCTTGAAGAAAGTGTTTGCAATGTGTTTATAAATGATAACCAAGAACTTCTAAACATGTCATTTCATCACAACAATTTTATAAACAAAGTAAGGAAGCAAATAGGAAAAATAACTAAATTATTTGAAAATCTCCAAAAAATCGGAGAGGCGGGGACGATATACACGTTATTTATTTACTTGGCCTAAACAATGAATCACCACTCATGACTCGAGGTCAAAACCATTATGTAAATAAGATAATGTTTGCATGCGATGTCAAACAAGGAAATGTTGACATAAATTAATTGACTGTTTGGTTTCACGATGCTATTAATTTAGCCCAAAGATTAGGAAAACTAGCAAAACTGGTGAACTGGTACTGTTCAAATAAAAACATCTGCAAATCTTGCTGCAATTTCCAAATAGTATTTCTTTTACTTAAATAATTATTTTTGTTATTTCTTTTAATACAAACACATTACTGCCTATGACGACTTTATCGTATTACTTACATATCAAAATCAAGTAATAATTACAAAACCCGCCGTAAACTATCACCTCTGTGGGTGTTTGGGATATAACCGGCACAAATATTTTCTCAACACTGCGGCATGTGAAAAAGTAGGTCAATAGTCAGAGAATACAGGGTGGGTGCGGCACGCCGCACCCACCAAAAAAGGATGCTAGGATCACAAAATACCCCTTTAAGTAGCACAATGTTATTTTGTGAATGACAATTGATCTGATTTTGACAATTCCTGGGGCAAATATTTTAGCATTTTGTGTACTGGATTCAAATTCAACACCTTTATTATATTTTGTAAGCTAGCAAAAACTACTAAACAAATAATGGACTTGTTTGTACTCATTTTATAAATGCATAGTATACTGTAAAAGTCAATATGTTCGCGAGAACATATTTTCGTGATTTTGAAGATTTTGTCAATTGCGCGAGAATTAAATTTCGCGGTTTTGATATTGATACAATAGAAACCTAATGCAAAAGGTTATTTTCGCGAGTTTTTTTTTTACTGTAGTATATTCTGCAATGTGTGAATTTTTAAAGAAATTGGGAACTTCAATATCCGTAGTGCGGAGATGGTTCCAAAGGGCATTAATTTATACTGCATGATTAAATGTTTCTATTTAGTTAGCAAATTCACATACATTTTTTTACATACTTTTTTACTAATAAATAACACAAATCATAATAGTTTTGTATCATTTTGGTGAAGGATAAATTTCTTTATTTTCATATATTAATTTTCATTTTCATATCTATATCTATGGTGATGATTTCATCTAATAAATCATGTCGCAGGGTGGGAAAAACCTCGCATGTAATTTTATAGGTCAAATGCAACCCATCAGTATCATAAACAGGGCAGTACACAGGGGGTGCGTCGCGACCCCCCACCCCCCACATTTGCCAACATGTACAAAAAGTCCCAAAATTTCAGAATTTGCGAGGGTAGCGAGCAAAAAAGTCAGGTTTTTTTACGGGGTTTTCGTCAAAAAATGTCCACATTTTGGAAAGAAAGTCCACTTTTCACAAAATTGCCCCCCCCCCCTTGGGAAAAAAGTCCACTTTTTCAAAATCAGGACCCCCAAACAAAATCCTGTGTACAGGCCTGATCATAAACCTCACATGTGCAATTTTGATCACATTCCTTTATGCATGCCAACTTGAAGAAAATGCCCTAACACACTTCTGATACTTGCCTGATATTTTGTACGTAAACCCTCCTAATTTCAACAGATTTTGGCATCTCCTCCAAAATGACAAAATCATTACATAATGAAGTTTATGTAAGTGGGCCCACTTGTTACATATGAGGTTTTGCATTTGACATTTGGAATTACATAATTAGTTTGTTCTCACCCAGCATTTTTAAATGTTTGGGGAATTTTATTTAGTTATGGTTGAATGGTGGCGGGGCAAAAAGGTTAGCATTTTTTACCAGAAATTGAACATTTTGCCCAAAATTGTGCCAATTTACATGACTTGTGAATAATTAAAGCCAAATCAAAGTTGTGAATTTCCCCTGCCAGTGGTGATGTCGCCTCTGCCCAAAGTATCAGCATTACGGCAGGTGGCAAGGGGGCAAGAAGAAATCCAAACTAAAGGACATTAAAGACTTATTTAAGTACAATGAACTTTGGTGGCATGGACCAATGAATACACAGTGGCAGCACCAGGATTTTTTTCTTTCCATGGGGGAGAAAAGTGAAATTTGGGGTGGGGCACAAATCTGAAAATTTGGCATTTTTTGCCCAAAAATAGTGGTATTTTCTGTTCTGCTTTTGATTCTGATCACAGCATCTACTCAACAAGGAACCATTCTTCTCCCTTATATCTTATGAAAACAGGCAAGGATGAACAGAGTTGGGGGTTGTCATACAAAGGAACCATATGGCACAATGGACGAAGGGAGAGATACTGTGAACCATTCTACGATACCAATACCAAGATAGGCATGCTACTCAATTTGTATACAGGGACGTTGACGTTCTTCAAGAATGGAGTCAATCTGGGTGTAGCATTCCGTGGTAGGCTATGTACAAATTTTATATGTAAGATAGCCAATAAGAACCAAAGAGTATTGGCGAAATGTGTGTGTGTGACGCTCATGGAGGAGAAAACAGTACCTCCAAATTTCAAGTATATTGTTATTGTGTATTGCATGACGTAACACTTGCTGTCAAAAACGCACGCTAAGCCCCCATATATGAAAGTTGTAAGCATCCGCATGAAAGAAAACACGGATTTAGGGTGGTTTTAAAAAGCAAAACAAGGATCCGCGCGGATCCGCGATTAGGGTCTCAAAACACTCATTTTACTCAAAGAAGGTTTTTTAAGGATGATTCTTGCTTAGCTTAGTTTTCTAAAATTACCCAATTAACGGGCATTAGTGGTGACATATTTATCAAGCTATTCGGCACAAAAGAGTGGTTTCTGAGCAATTTTACTAATCAGAGCCGACTTCAACAGCGCCAATTTTAAGCTTACTTTTATATTGTCTATCCTTGTTTAGGGTAAATTTCAAACCAATTCCTCGCTTAGGGTGTTTTTATTTGAGTAAAATCCTTGTTTAGGGTTAGTTTGACAAATTTTCGACATCCTAGCATAGGGTCATTTTTGAAAGTCAATTCATGCGGATGCTTACAACTTTTATACATGAGTGGTCCCCCCGGGCGCTAAGCACGTTGTCTGTACTACTTAACTCTTGATGGACATATTTCAAACTCAAAGCAATTATAAATGTGACCAGCTCTCTCAAAATGAGCATAAAATTTTGTCATGTTTAATGGACTGTATCTTCTATAATAGTGTCCTGGCGACATCATGCTCATATTGTGGGAGCAGGTCACAGAAAATTCTTGTTTTAATGCCTCAAAACTGTAAAAATGGTGTAGTTATTCACAAAACCATATCCTTAGACTTGGGTCCATGGTTAAAACAAAAATAACCCTAAAAGAGTAACATTTTGCCATGTTTTAAAAATTACCTCTAGAAACGAGGTAGGGTTTTTTAACTTGAGCCAGTCAAAAAATAATCAATTTTTATTTTTTTTAAATTAGTGGTTATTTGACACATTGACCTAAGTTGTGTAACTTTTTGTCTTCACCTTTTCCCTTCAGATTTGCACAAAGTTGGGGAGGAGCTCTACCCGATGTCTTCATCCACAGCTGCCGAAACGGAAGTCGAACTTGGGATTCGGAGTTCGCGAAAGCTGAAGCTGCAAGACAAATGTCTGTCCACAATTCTGAGAAATGTCTCCCGACAAGACGATGGTGCAATAGATGTTCTTCCTTTACCTAAAAAGATGAAAACAGAATTGAAAGAGATGAGGAGCTGACAGGTCTGGGGTTCGAATCTTGTTGTGAATGTTATGGATATGTATACTCTGTCTATTCTGAAATAGGAAATATCAGTTGAATGTTAGGAGATATGTGAGATATTTTCTCAAAATATCAAGTTCTATCTTAAGAAGCACTGAACCAATACTAGGCTTGTTTGTACTCATTTGAATGCATTTTCATGCTGATTCAAATATGTGACCGTACAGCACGAATGAGCCGTAAATGTCCTCAATTGTATTCTGAGTTACAGTGTAAAATGGGCATGAAGGTCGTATTCATAGGTACCTCAATTTGGTGCTACGTGTACCTCATTTAATGAGATACACGTAGCACCAAATTGAAATACCTATGAATATGACCTTCATGCCCATTTTACACTGTAACTCAGAATACAATTGAGGACATTTACGGCTCATTCGTGCTGTACGGTCACATATGGTCATTAATGTGTATGATTCTGAAATTTTTGAATTAAAAAAAAAAATGAACTTTTCGTCTGCTGTTGAAACCAGCATGGAGAGAGTTGAAGTTATGTAGGGCTAGATTTATATCTGGTCTGAATTCTAAATTCCAAAAATGAACTTTTCCATCATCCACCCAAAACAAATAGTGAAAATTGTACCATTTGGGGATCTAGAAATACTAGTACCATGACACAGCACCACTGCTGCTCATGGGTTTCCAACATACATGACGTACCAAGACACATGTGTGTCAGAAGTGGGCAAGTGCAATAGCTGCCCTGTGAACATTTGGCAATTTGCTCACAGTATATTGTACTCCTCATCTACACTGGCAGCTAGTCAGCTACAGAAGGCAGCTATTGCGCTTGTCCGCGTCTGGCATTGAGCAGTCGAAATGTTAGTGTACCATTATTACCATGTAATATCTTAATTTTAAATGTTATATATTTATCCAAAATCTGTGTGCGGATATTGTGTGTGATTTTGAATGTATAGCAACTATTATTTTACAAGCACATTAATGTGGTGCGGCATTATGCCGGTATGTATTATTAGCAAAAAATTAACCGCGCCTCTTTGCCAAAAGTAATGACCAAGTGATGTTATATAAATCATAAACCAAAGAGATTATATGCAAAGAGTACCAGGTGCGGATCCAGGGGGTGGCGGAGGGGGCGCGCGCCCCCGTAAAAATAGCAAAAGTAGGAAAGATGGGTAGCGCCCCGTCAAAACGGGAAAGGAGAGAAAAGAAAAGGAGAAAAGAGAAGAGAAAAGCAAGAAAAAGAGAAGAGAAAGGTTACATTGCGCGAAATTGAGTAGGCCCGTGCCTAAAAACTGCACAGTCGGGTCGATCGAAGGCCTAATAGGCGTAGGTTATAGGCCTTCGCTTGTGATTATTTTAGGCATTGCCAGAGTCAATGCTGACTTCAATCCATGCATGGTTTAGTAGGCCTAATTGTGTTTCTCAAGTCTTACAATGTGTCTCAGCATGGTCAGTGGACCAGTGTAACATTTAAAATTTTGCAAATTGTGTTCGGGCCCTTTTTTGTTTAAAGCAATGATATAAATAGTGTAAAAATGGTGCACCAAATAGCTTCAAGTGGGCCATCATTTTGCAAAATTTCCCCCCTCAGACGCCCCACGTATATGCGGATAGGCCTATGCGTAAACAACTGCCCGTTTTCGCTTTTGTTTTGGACACTCGTACACTTTAATAGGCCTATATTGTTTGAAGTAATGACTTAATGATTAGGCCTACAGTGAATAATGGTCCACGAATGGCTTCGATTGGGCCTTCATTTTCACACATTTCCGAACTTTATCTAACTAAATTTTACACAATCATAGTGTCAAAATCGTCCACCAAATGGCTTCATTTTGCAAAATTTTCCAACTTCTAGGGGAACATCCCCCACAGACACCCCTGCGTATGTATAAATAAGTTGCCTGTTTCTTTATACTTTGGACCCGGAACTTTATGTTTAAAGCAATTGAATTTATACAATATACTTGTCCACAAATTTTAAATGAGCAGTCATGGTCATTTCACAAATTTTCTGCTCTTCCAAACTCAAATTTTACACAATAATTGTGTCAAAATGGTCCACCAAATGCCTTCAATTAGGTCTTCATTCTGCAAAAGTTGCTCACTTCTGAGGGGAGCACATCCCCCTCAGACACCCCCCCTCTGCGTCGCTTAAGCTGACGCTGATGACTTCGCTTTCCATGGCCATGGTTTGTCGCCCCCGTATTTTTTTGTTCTCTGGATCCGCGGCTGAGTACCGACTCAAAATTGCCCTGTGCATAATGCTATGGTATCTGCCATATTGGTTTGTCGTTCATGGAGGATAAATAGTATGTATACTAGTGTTTTTCGGGAAAGCCCAAAATGGAACGATAATTTGTATCTTTAGCGTTTAGGTTTGCACACTCGGTGCTTGTCACATGCTTTTGGCTCAACACATTACACACAGAATGTAAACAACAGTGTGCTTTGAATCAAAGAGCATAGTCCCGGCGCATAGTAAAATTACAGACCCTAAAAACCACTTTTTCTAGGGTCTGTGGTGAAATTATTGAGATGTACGCTATTTGCTCTCCATAAACGACACATTAAAACATTGCAGAGTCAGTACTCTTTGGTTCTACCTCGTTGTATAAACCAAAACAATGAAACTGTCATTCTGTGGGATTTTGTTTTTAATGCTTGGCAATCTTGAGAAATTTGCGTGGCAATAAATTGTTGCACAAATGACAGAGACAACCTCAAAACAAGAAATGTCTTTAAAAAATGGGATATAGAGGCCCAAGTAAATTGTTTTTAATGCTTGGCAATCTTGAGAAGTTTGTGTGGCAATAATTGTTGCACAAATGACAGAGACAACATCAAAACAAGAAATGTCTTTAAAAAATGGGATATAAAGGCCCACTGTGACATAAAAGACTGTAAGTCTAAAATTTGTTAAACACACCCTAGCTCATTCCAGTGCCTCAAAGTGCAATGTTTGAACACAGCCTAATTGATTGGACATAATTTTGGTTTATAAATATCACCTGTTCAATTTCTTTGTTAAGCTAATCAGCTAAAACATGCAAGGCCTCTATACAAAAGTTCTTTTGTCGTTTTGGTCACATGATATGCAAGAAAGTTCAATAACATGTAATATTTTATTTGTAGCATGAGCTGCCAAAATGTTTGTAGGTAAAATTGAAAGAAAATATTAACTAAAATTATGCAATTTGTAATTGAGGTGGCCCCCACAAGAAAGTTTTGTATTTATACAAATAATAATATGCAATTGAAGTCATTAATATTCAAGTGCAAATAGCATATGACACACAACACAAGGAAATGTCAAAAGGAGACACTTTTGGGCAGGATTGTAAATGGAGAAATAGCCAAAAATCTACCCGGGGGTGATTTTTTCACAATTTAGGTTTGTTGCAAATTTGTGATGTTATTAATGTTAAAAATATTGTCTGATAGTTTCAGACCGGATTATAACTGGCATCTTGTATTTTTTGAGACATTTTTGAAGGTAATTCCTCCTCTCAACATTGTCAATAATATTTTTAAAGGCCGATATCTCAATTTCATAATTTTTGCTTAGGAATGTCCGATTTCATTGGGAAAGCGGCGCTGTAGAGCAAAAATATCTTTTATATTTAAGATATGTAAAAACCTCAAAATTGATAACCTGCCCAAAAGTGTCTCCTTTTGACACGTCACAAATGATCATACTTTACCACCCTACCAAGTTAGAGGTTCATTGGTAATTGAATCTATTAAAGCTTCAGAGTGGAGCAAGTCATTTTAGGTAAAATATAAAATATATTCATAAATGTGCAAAAAACCTGACACAACTTGTGTCAGGTTTTTTGCACATTTAGTTTGAAACTATATATACAGCACACAAGGCTAACATATCTTATCATCACACAATTTAAAGTTGATCTGTTGTTATGTTGCAGCTGCAGAGTGGATATAATGAGTGGCAAAATGTGCAACTGCAAATAAGGTCATAAATATGCAAATAACATGATGAAGAAACTATTCAACACATAAACAGTAGATTGGACATCAAACGAAACACCATCTGCGTCATAACATAAGCCGACAGTTGTGGGGGCCAAAAATGGATAGTTTTAGATGGTATATTTTTTAACGATATACCATTAGGTGAAGGTTAATTAATCTATAAAAAGCTACCATATGTGACACAATCTGGTCCATGGAGGCCAAAGGAAGTATGTTTGAAAATTGAGCTACTAGATAAAATATTACCTTATTGGGTATCATATACTAAAAATAGCAAAGATCAAATACACTTGGTTCTGAAGCTCTGAAGTTTTGTGATGTGTATTTTCTTGTTTTTTTACTCCATATTTTTGCCTTTATCTCAATTTCAAATTTGCCGCCTTTAGCCTCCATGGACCAGATCGTGTCACATATATTACCTAGTTGTTACTATGCCCAAACCCATCGCAATTAAGTTTTCAAATTTAATTACCCAGAGCTGCCATTTAATACTAATTTTCAGTATTTTAAACTGATTTTACTAAAGAATACAGAATTTGAAGAATACTGTTAACCCTTTTGTACATAAAATGTAAAAATACTGGTTTTGTATGCAAAATACTAATTTTAAGTCTTGCAAATACTTAAAAGTGTTTTAGAAGGTTGGCACCAGGCCCGTACCCAGGGGGGTGGGGTGCGGGGGTGGGACGCACCCCCCCAAAAAAAATTTGGTAAATGCATACCCTTTTTTGGAAAAAAAGGTCCAAATTTTGGGAAGAAAGTCCACTTTTTCAAAATCAGCACCCCCAAATGAAATCCTGCGTACGTGCCTGGTTGGCACATCTGATTGCCACACAAATGAGTATAGTTAAAAGTATTCAGATTTTTTCACAGATGTTCAGAAAATAATACTATTAGTAGGGATGACCATCATAATTTCATGTTGCCCCTTTTGCTATAAAAGATTGTTTTCTGGAAAGAACTCATCAACAGAAGTATTTTGGTGGTTAAATAGTCAAAATCGGTCAAAAACTTTTCAATTATGAATTTTCAAAGTTTCCCATTCTGACCGGTCATTGGAGCGAAATAAATTGACAAAGTCTAAATATAGCAATGTGAGCAAAATTGGTATAAGCATATATTTACCTTTTATATTTCTTTATTTTAATATATATATGCAAACATGAAACAAGCATATTGTGAAAGTATCAAAGGGTTTCTTATGAAATGGCACTTTACTAGTCAATAGCATTAAGTATTTCTTCAAACCGAGGCACTGAAATCATGCTTTTAGAAAACATTTGCCAAAAATCATCCATAATGGCCAAAGTGGCACAAAATCAAAAGTCCAGGTGAACTTTTTTTCCACAACAATATACACTACACATAAGAAAAATACTAATGTACTACAAGGATTTTCAACATAGGAATCCAAACAATCAAGTACCAACATGCACAGCTTTATCCTGATATCACTTCTGGGGTTTTAACAAAATATTTAACCTCTATTGTGATTGGCAGCAGCATAAGGTATCTCTTTGATAGCTGATAATGCCCAGCCATTCAGCAAGTGGCTAATAACAGACCTTGATAGGCTTGAATGAATACTGTCATGTGCTACAAAACCATCACATCCAGGGCCTGGTCACGCCATATGCTACAGAGAGCACAGTACTTTAACAATGGAGTGAAAGACTCATTATTGATTAGGGCGTATTTTAAAAAGTACAGCTCCTGTGCGTGTATAGCAGCAAGTCAGTGCAGATGGTATAAATATAAGAAAATGTTTAGGGTTAAGATCAGGTGAATAATACAACAAATGAGCATGAAACTTCACATTTATGTTCAGAAAGGTGTCTATTTAACATGATTCGAAAGGTGTTTGGAAATTCCAAAGGGATGCTGGTGATTTAATTTTTAACTCGAGATCTACTTGTCCGGTTTTTTTTTCTTTTTTACAGAGGGTATGATAGAGGTAATAACAACAACTCTGCCAAATTACAGCTCAGTAGGTCAAGGTGTTCACCTGATCTTTTCATCTGAATATTTTGTGCCATTCTGAGCAGTGCTGCACTGGGCCACTGGCAATTAAGCGCACTGTGGCGATTGACCAATTTTGACTCACACTTACAGAAAAACCAAATAAGTTATGATGCTGTAATTTGCAGGATAGTTACAAAACATAATTGGCATTAACATCTCCAATTTTTACAGAAAAATTATGAAAAATAAAAGAATGAGCTCAATTTAGAAATGGCTGTGCAAGCAGTGCACAGTTGAGCTCCCTGCATGTCTATGGGAGTGTTCTAATCAAGTTGATGGTTCATTGGTCATCCCTACTATTAGTAGTTAGCAAAGGCGTAGAGTACACAGGAAATTCCACAAATTCAAGGTCTTTATGTGACAGCTTGTGCAAACAATTTAGAATGTCATAAATCTTTTGAAAGGTCAAGGTGATAAATTAATTGCGACATGCAGTGATAGTGTTGGCCTAAATTGCCGGGTGAGTCAGGGACGTAGCCAGCTTTTTTCGGTCGGGGGGGGGGGGGCCAAAATCAAATTTCGGGGGGCACAGATGAAAAAAATTACAGTTGCATCATACAATACATAGAGACTCTATGTCTTCGATCTTCAAAAAAGGCTTTATTGTGACAATGTGCGTGCGTTTCGCCTAAAAATGTGGTATTTTACACTATTTTCGCCCATAATCAAGATGGAAATGGCATTATCTTTACAATATGCGCGTGTAGCGCGCACAAATGTTGTCATTTTACATTATTTTGGCCCATGATCGGGTTGAATATTGGTAGAAAAGGGCTTCTTGCCCCTTTTCTTTTCCATTGCCCTCCTGATTTTCTCTTTCATTTTTTGTCAGAGGGGCACTTTTTTCTTTCATTTTTTGTCAGGGGGGCACTCTGCCCCCCTGCCCCCATAAATATTATACCTCTATACAAAGGCAACTCAGTGATTATTAATTGATGTACTTATATATGATCAAGTACCAGGATGTCTTGCAGGGCTTGCAGTGTAATATTTTATCTTGTAACTTTTAATTAAAATTTTAATTCTTACAAGTATCTTGCAAAATGAATTGAACCAAAAGTAGTCTTAAGTTATTATATAATTTGATCAGCTCGTAATCAGAAGGATCAACCGCATAACAGATTGTGAGCTGATCAAACTATAGTGATTTATTTAATTCCAGACTAAAGAGATTATACCCAAAGAGTACCAACTGAAAATTGCTTGTATGTAACATTATAGTAAATCCTCTATATTGGTATGTCAAATTGTCGCTTACGGAGGGCAAATAATAAAACTTAAATATAAATTGTTACACTTTTCAGGCTTGACAAAAGTACCGTAAAAATGGAAACAAGCAAAAATTATGTTTAAATCGACAAAGTGCAAAATATTATGTGTGCATGAAATTTACCAGTGCTTGTACTGAGTTGTACAGTACACATTAGGCCTAATTCGCTGGCGTAGTGCATGTTAGAATATGACCGTTGCTATGTCAACTCAACTGGCTCACACTAGGCTTTCTTGGTTACGAACCACTGATCAAAATGATCACAACACAAAGCCTGTGGCATGTCATAATTCGGAATAGGTGTATGAGCCTAGGCTTGAACCAGGAACCAGTGGATACTAACGTGCACTACGTCCGCGAATTGAAGTGGGACAAAGCATATTCTGGGACAGATGCAGGAATTGCAGGGCCTCATTATGTTGACCAGTATTGCAGCACTTTAACATTGAGTAATGTAAATATTTAATTTTTGTCAATTATTGGATAACATATGCTACCAATCAAGTTCAATGATACATTTTATTCATTTTATGAATATTCATTAGTATGATGTTTACATTTTATATGCACATCTTGGTTATATTTTAAATCATCAATGTATTGTGTAATACATCATGTTTACATATTTGAAAATATTTATTAAAAAAGTTTGTTGTCAGAAAAAAAGAAAGTTAGAGCCAGTGGGGGCAAAGGGGTAGCTTCCCCTTTGATACATTTTGTCCCCCCTGAGCAGTACTAGTGTAACCAGGATTTTTTTTAAAAGAGGGACAAGGTGATTTTCAGAGCGGGGTATTTGACCGAAATGGTCAAAAATTACCAAAAGAGGCTTTAAAATCTGAACAAAATTGGCAGCTAGCATCTATGTCATTACTAATATAGAGGGATACTGGCTGCTGTTATAAGATTTTTAGGCCCTTTTTGCCAATATTTGTCCATTTATGTCAAAAATCCTGGTACATCATTGAATTTGTTAAATAATTCATGTAGATTCTTGTAATTTTATGTGTAATCAATTTTGTAAATATGCCCTAGTTGGACCTCATGATATAAATGTGCTGGGTCACAATGATTTCACATTTTCATGGGCCATTCAGGCCCTGAGCCTTAGGTCTGAAAATCTACAGGCACCATAGATCCCTATATAAGGCTCTGTGACAGACAGGCATTAATTTTTACATGCCCAAATGAAGATCTAGATGGTACAGAATTGACACGTATTTTTGAAAAGTTTGAAGATAATTGTTAAACTGGTCCACATTTATGTGACACGAAAAACACTTCAGACTCGCAAGTCAACGACGGGTAATGCCATAGCAAAGAAGGCCTAAAGTAAGCATGTCAGTATTGGTAACTATATGTTAATGCATTTTCATGGGCTTAAGCCCCTGTGGGCCTGCTGCATAGTGAGTGGCATAGCCAGGATTTTCGTGTGGGGGCAAAGCTAAATGTTCGTCCCCTTGTCAATTTTTTGTCTTATTTTGAGTCATTTTAAATGACACTTTACTCTTTGCCCCATTTTATCCCTGAAAATTTTCTGGGGGAATTCCCCCCCAGCTACGCCACTGTGCATAGTACATCAGCAGACTTGCAGTGATTTCACTAACTATCTTCATGATATTGTTATGGTACTGTGTATTATGGAACTTTATACCTTCCACACCCAGCTACACCCTAACTCTAAGAACATCCCTAAACTTAGGGGTACTGGGTGGTGCAATAATGATGTGTACCCCGGGGTGGTGAATTATGGGGGGGGGGGGGATTTTTCTGACGGGCCAAAGGTGGGGTGGTTGCAAGCATTTTTGGGCATGGAGGGGACAAGTGATTTTTGGCACAGATGTTTTGGGCACCAATTCTATATTACGCCCCAAAAAGGTGTAGGAAAACGTTAGCAACATGTTCAAATATGCACAATTTCCTGATCGCTGCACCAAAACTTTTGCATGTATAAATGGTGGGGGGCAGGGGAAAAGGGTTTTAGCATGTCAAAAAGGGGATATAAAGGGGAAAGCAATTTTTGGCATACTATTTTGAGAATTCACCACCTTGGGGGTACACATAATTATTGCACATCCCCTTACCACTAACCCTGAAACCACAGGGTGACAAGGTAGGCCTATTTAGTATAGTATTGTATATATGTATATAGGGACCTATCCAGATTTGTTGGATCTGATTATAATCACATGGTGAATAAAAATATATATATATTATAATATTATATAGTTCTGTTTCAAAGTTCTGTTCATATCATATATTTTAATACAGATGTAATTACTAATTTTATTTGAAAAAATAATATTTTTAGGTATGGTGTTTTACGGTTTTAACCTTTGAGATGGTATATTTTGATATTTAATTTTAGCAGTGGCGTAACTCCTATGGGCTCTGGGGGGCCGCGCCCCCGGGCACCCGGGCTAATGGGGCACCCAAGCCTGGATAGCCTTTGACACGATAATACTTTTTTTATAGGAAAGAAGTGGAAACCTTTACCCACCATGCATTAGTACTCTTCATTTGGGTGCCCCTTCCACACAAAAGTTTTCGCGCGCTTCGCGCGCATTGCAAAATAAATTGTCATTTTAAAGACCTACATTCAACTTGATTAAATACCAAATTAGTGGTATTTATGCACATTTTTGCGCGCCCGCACGCAATATAGTTTAAGGAAGAGGGGGTATTTTGTATTGTTGCCCCTGGACGCCACATACAATTACGTCACTGCAGCAGCTAGTGACGAGTCTTCAAAAGTAAAGACATTGGAGAATATGAAAACATTTTGATTTATTAACATGAACTGCATTGGAACATGAAATAAATTTAATCTGAAACACTATTTGTAAGTTATTCGGTTAGTCTATAGCTTTCAATACCAAAATTGAGTAGCTCTGCACCATGCACACCCTTGGTCAGGGGCACCCGAACTATTTTTGCCCCCGGGCACCCTGACCCAAAGTTACGCCACTGAATTTTAGTTTTAGTTTACACAAAATGATTGGGCTATTCCAGTTGAAATCCACACACCCTGTGGAAGGCATGACCTTAATCATGTTAATGTCCCACACAAGGGGTGCAGATTTCAAATGGAATCACCCATTCAGGCAACCCCATTTGAAATGCACACTCCCTGTGTGGAAGATTATGATCATATCTTCCATGGGGGTGTGTGGATTTTAACCGGAATAGCCCATCTTTGATTGTAATAGCTGTTAGGGAACATGTCAAGTGTTTTTTTAGTAAAAATTGAGCACAAAGTGTTTTATTATTAATACTAGTTGGCATATATATATATTATACTTGAATGAAAATAGTTTTAAATATCATTTATTATGTAGTATTAATTTAATTTATCTTGTTCTTACATTAAGAAATTACATTAAGATCTTTCTGTGTTTTAACGTTTTTTGTTCTTTTATGTTGATTTTAACATTCTTTAGTAATTGATAAAGTATAATTATGTACATTTTAGAAGATTAAGTATTTTGTAAATTTAGTAAAATATTACAAGACTACATATAATGTATTTAGTGTGATTAATCATCTATTAATTTGATCTTAAAATACCAGTGTGTGTACATTTTGCAGTGCCATGTTTTAATTCATTATGTAACAATTCTGTATTTCGATTTATAAAATCAAATTTTACATTATGAGGATCGCTATGGAGGCTGCCATTTCCACATTCCGTTTTGTAAGGACTTCTACACATAAAAGTATAGGAATGGCAGTGTGAAATGTTAGCTGGTCGGTATAAATATTGGATCCCGCGAAAAAGACATATTTCGTTACATTTCACTACCTGAAGAGAATTGATCAAAAATTGAATTCCCTCCTGAGGTTGGGATCTGTCAATGAGTTGACCAGATGAGGCAGGCTGTCATTACAGCTATAGGTAGTATATGGCACACATGGGTCAATGAGTTACATAAAAAGGACCTTGTGTGGTATTTAGTTCACAGGAAGTGAGTTTTGCCTGAGGCAATTTGTAGTTAAATGTTGATCTCTCACTAAAAGTGTTATTACCATTGATTTGGTTGAAAAAGGAGGTGAGACATGATCAATTCTGTTCAGGCAGTGAAACCTAATGTAAGGTAAAGGGTAAAATAGATGAAACCAGTAGGAAATTATATTTACTAAAAAGTTATTGTCAGAGTAGTAATGCAGAATGCATGTTTTTTTTAAAGATTTTTTAAAACTTAATTTTGAATTATGATGTCATTTGTGAGTGTTCTAAAGTACGCAACATAAAATTGTGGTTCATTTACACAATTGAAGTACACAAGCAATTATTGTTTTTATACCTCAACAATGCATGCGAGTACCGAATCGGGTAAATTTTATTCAGATTGAATACTAGTATTCAATTTTTTTCGATTGTGCACTTGCCAGACTTTAAGAGTTCATTATTATATCCAACATGGCGGGCCCAGGCTACAGCACTCCTATTACCGGTAAATAAAAAATTGATTTTATAAATTGGAAATACAGAACTGGTATAATAAAAACTGGAGCAAAATGAAATGTTTGTGTTCCTGTAATAAAATTATATAACATTTTATCTTTGAAGTAAAAAAATAAAATATATCTTTTCAAACCTTACATGTTGTGCATTGGTGTTTTAATTGGTCATAATATACATAACTTTCTTCCAGTAGTGTAGATTTCTTTTTGAACTATTGGGGTGGGGGGACGGTTAGTGGAGGTCAGTGTAGAGCCTATTAAGGGCCCTGGGGAAATCAGTGGCGTAGCATGAGTCGTCCTATTTGGCATGTAGGGCACCAGATTTGGCAGGGGGGCACAAGCCATTTTTCTGCAGTTTTCCTATTGGATTTTTTAATTTTCAAATTGAATCATTAGGGGGCATGTGTCCCCCCCCCCCCCCCATTTTTTGGTTGAAAAAAAGGAACATTCTTTACTGATTCCAAAAGAGAAAAAACTTTGTGAAAAAGTGCGGTTTACTGATAAGAGGGATGTGTATAAAGTAATGTTATAATAGGCCACCCCTTATCAAATATTGGGCAAGACATCCTCACCCCTGGGCCCTGACATGGGGTGCCTATAAAAAGGACAAGCAGTTTCATTTTTCAAATTGAGAAAACATGTTCCAATTCATAAAACCTATTGTAATTAAGGGTTGGGGTAGGCCTATGAACGTTTGGACAGTATTTTTTGTGGGACATCAGACATTGAATTCTGATAACAGTCCTCGAAGTAAACTTTATAAATCTATGCACTTGGTAGCAGTGGTAGCGCTAGAACAAAACACTCCAGAGTCCGCAGGGACCCCCGAATTTGCAGAAAACTAAAAAGTAGGGGGTCCGAGTTTGGTGAGTCAGAGTTGCACAAATGCAGCATAAATAGTATGTGTGCGGTATGTAGCGCTAGATTGAAAAACTGTGGGGGTCTGCAGGGATCCCTGAACTTGCAGATAATTTAAATATAGGGGGTCCAAACTGTATTTTGGTGAGTCCGGGACCCCAAAAGCAGCCTAGCGCTACCCATGACTCGTGTATGTAGCTGGGATGAAAAGCTGACGATCAATTAAAAATATTGACCTTTCGTATTGAAGATATGGATTTTTTCCCCCAAACACCAAAAGAACTTTAGGTCTTTTTGGCAAAAAAATGCATATCTTCAATATGAAAGATCACATTTTCAATTGATCGTCGGCTTTTTATCCCAGCTACATGTATAAAGTACATATCATTAGATTGATAAAGTTTATTTTGAGGACTGTTAAAATATCAAAAAATATTAAATTGTAATAATTTGTCATACAATTTGTAATAATACACGAATTTCAAAAAATCAAAATGATTTGATATCAGAAGGACTTTCATTGTATTCCTGAAGAATGCAATTTGATATGTCTGGTGTACTCTCAGCTCCCACAAAAAGTATGTGAAAATGTCGCTAAACGTTCAGTTAATATCCCGCCCGATCCCTTAAAGAAAAGTTAACTTTTCAAAATCCTGTTTTTTTTCTTTCAGTGGCATAGGGCAAGGGGACAGCCTTATGTTTAAGATTGCTAGGCTTAGATTTTGTAAGTTTAGCCCATTTGGGGGCTGCAGTTGCCTTACGGTAGCTTAGCCAGTGGGGTGGGGGGGGGGGGCAGTCAGAGTCCCCCCTGACAAAAAATGAAAGAAAAAAGTGCCCCTTTTCAACCACTGAAATTCACTGACCCCGATCGTGGGCCAAAAGGTACAATTTAACCGAATAGGGTGCAACTTGCTAGACTTGAGTCCAGTCCTCGTTTATGGAATTTAGGGTTGGGGTAGGGCAGTCTTGTAATAAGACTAGAGTTGCACTTGGAAGCTTCAGTGAAGATATGTAGGCCTACAGTCAGTCAACGGTAGGTAATGTATTATATGATACAACTGTGCCCTGGATCTGGATCTGGACATTATCCTCTGAATAAACGGGTAGGCCTACCCGCATCGCATCATTTTGCCCCCAAAATTTATTTTGCCCCCGAAGAAAGCTGCCACACCCTGTTGCCCCCCGAGAGATTTTGACTGTCTTTCATCGGAGGGGCGCAGAATCGATGCTGAATTGGTCAACTAAGTTTGATCTACGCCCCTAAGGGTGGCACCTGGGGCATGTTACCCCCCCCTTCTCCCTAGTACTCCTAGTTACGCCGCGCCACTGCCCCCACCGTCGCACCGGCACCACAACCACGCCGTCCCCCGCAAAGTTGTAGGCCTAGGCCTACAGCCTAGCGGATCAAAAAAGTTTTTTTTAATTTGGGGTTACATTTTTATGTAAAGTCAAAGTTAGCCCACCCTACCAAAATATGTTTCTAACTTGATGTAGGCCTATCCGCACTTATTATAGTTCTCCTCCTCCTCCTCCCGCTCCTAGTCCTCCTCAGCTCTCCTCTTTCTCGATCTCGCCCAGCAGTACAATTATCACAAGTAAATTGTATATCGCCCAGCGCTGTCCCGGAGAGGTCAAAAGGTCAATGCTGAAAAAGAAAGAAAACCATATTCCGTTTCTTTGTATATGGTCAGAAATCACCTTATAAGTCCACAATTTGAACGTTTTATCCAATTCTTGTTGAGGCCTATGAATCGTTAGAGTTCATGAACAGTCTGGGGTCAATATTTTTCGTGCGGGACTGGTATTAAACGAGTAAACCACGTCATCTTTCAGGTAAACCGTAATCAATTTTTAAGCTTACCACTTTCATCATTCATTGTTCATGTTGTGATTGTGAAGATTGTATTCTCTGCTTCAGAGACTTGACGGTGTTATTAAAACTTCACTTTTCCTCAACCTCCCTATGAGCATTTGTTGGTTTTAGGTTTTTTAAAATTTTTTAAGGCCCAATAAATGTGCTGAAAGCCAAATTGCAATTGGACTTATCGCTCAATATCACTGTTAGGTATGTGAGCATTCCTTACCTGAGCATGCGCAATATTCAGCCTCTCTCAGCATAGGGAAATCGCGCACCCGGCGCCATTTTGGAAATTCATTACCGGTAGTAAATTTTACGGCGATGTTTTTGAAAATATTTTTTTGGGGAATTAGATCGAGTTAGAAACAGTTCCAAAGGCAAAGCTTACAAGGCAATGTCAAAAGGCTAAACTTGATCATAACCCGGAAGAGGTCAGATGATTCGCACGTGGTCGCGGCAAATTTTGGCGACTTTCTAGTGGGTTTGAAAGTGACGATTTCGATCTAATTTTTTTCGGAAATTACTCTCCAAATATATAAATTTTATAACGGAATTGAGCGGTAAGTTAAATGGAGCACGCGGTGAATAAAGGTATTTTTTTGTACATAAAAATGTTTGGTTAGATGAGATTTGATGGATGCCTTGCGCAAAAAGTGAGTGAACTGGGGACTTTGTGTAGTACGAATTCTGCGACTTTTGCCAGTGAGTGAACATGTTTAACCCGGCATGGTTTGCGTATACTAATTGAAGCTAATTGAATGGGCTCATGCTGTGAATGCTGGGATAGATTCTCATTCTGTGCCGACTATGAGTCGGGGGAAGAAGCAAATTTGGACCTTTCCTATTCCTATCCCATCATGCATAGCGCTAGCAGATTTTTGCTATGATAGATGCATGAATGACTGGGGTGGGCACATCGGGTATGATGGCGGGGGGACCACAGGCCGTTTTTGGCCATTTTCCTATTTGATTTTCTAAATGTTCAAATTGATGGGGGGGACGTACTCCTATGATGCTACGTCATGGGGGGTAACTTGAGCAGGAGTGACCCCATTCTGATGATCAAGTGAACTGGCCCTCGAGTTTCTGCAATGATCTTCGGAATAGGGAGCATGCGCCAGCCAGTGCTCCAAAGGGTGCCTGCTCAAAGACAAAACTTAAAGCTGGGGGAAGGGGCAGGGGGTTCATACTTGAGCAGGAGTGACCCCATTCTGATGATCAAGTGAACTGGCCCTCGAGTTTCCGCAATGATCTTCAGAATAGGGAGCATCGCCAGCCAGTGCTCCAAAGGGTGCCTGCTCAAAGACAAAACTTAAAGCTGGGGGAAGGGGCAGGGGGGTTCATACTTGAGCAGGAGTGACCCCATTCTGATGATCAAGTGAACTGGCCCTCGAGTTTCCGCAATGATCTTCGGAATAGGGAGCATGCGCCAGCCAGTGCTCCAAAGGGTGCCTGCTCAAAGACAAAACTTAAGCTGGGGGAAGGGGGCAATGGGGTTCATACTTGAGCAGGAGTGACCCCATTCTGATGATCAAGTGAACTGGCCCTTGAGTTTCCGCAATGGTCTTCGGAATAGGGAGCATGCGCCTGCCAGTGCTCCAAAGGGTGCCTGCTCAAAAACATTTTCCTGGGGGGGGGGTGAATGCATCAGCTAGTGCATATAATAATTAATTACCCCCCCCCCCCCTTGTATCAGTGAAAAGGTGTACTTGGGTGGGTAGTATCAAAACCGTGAGTTTTTCAATGACAAAACAAAAACAAAATAAGACACTTGAACACAAATTTCAGTTTTTCTTTATTTTTGCATGATGTTGGCCCTCTCTGTGGTTTCCCAGGGACTGCCTTTTGAGGAGAGCGAGAGCAATCGCTCTCTACTGCTCTTTAATTTAATGCTCTCCTGCAAATTCCAAAAGACAGTCCCTGGTTACCATCCTCTGTCAAAGCTGGAATCTGCATCAGAAAACAGAAATAAAACAAAATGTTACTCATACATGTTCATTTGTATATTAGGGGGATATCATTTTCTGCGGAAGGGGGCTCCAAAATATACAAAAAGTCAGCATCAATAAAATTGCGACCCCCCTATTTCGGCAACACCTTATTTAGGGCCTATGTACCCCATGAAGAGGCTAAAATTGTATTCAGTCTTTTTGAATAAGATAAACACACTATCTGTGGTCATCTTGAGACTCCCTACATTTTGGTCATCAAAATTGTATGACCCCCTATTTTTCTTTTTAAAAAAAGGACCCCGACCCCGTGTATATTTGGGACCCCCCCCCCCTTCCAAAGAAAATGATCCAGGCCCTTATGTTCACATCAATACAAATTCAATCAATCTAGGATTACATTTACAGTTCAGTACCGTAAATGACAAGTGCTTGTTTCTTAAAATTGTGTACTCACAATGCACAGTATAGGCCTATAAGCATTTTAATATGTGCATGCACAAAAAGTTTGTACAGGAAATTGGCTGAAAAATTGAGACATTCAAATTAGCATATCTCCGCAACCACATGTCGTATGACATTCATTTATGCCTCATCAGTTTTCTTTCATTTAGCTCTTTAATATGAGATTACTTTGATGAGAATCAAAAAAAGTTCAAATTTTTTTGTATTGTACCTATCACTGTCACTGTTCAAATGTGACATCTAGCTACACCAACTACAGTCCCCGAAATGGTCTACTTTTTAGCCGACCTCAATTCAGAAACATTTAGCGATAGTTAAAAATGTGATCCCCACAATCAAACTTGCCAACCGAATTTCATCGGTGCAAATGAGCAAAAGCACTACTACTAAATGACTATCACATGCTCAAAACCAGCCAATCATGTGCGTGAGATTGGTCACTTTTTGGTAGAATTTCATGAGAAAAACAATCATGAATATTGCTTGCGAACAAGGAAATGCACGACCGAGCAATGTAAACAAGAGCATGACTGCATGAAACAAACTTCCATTTACGCTAAACTAATTCCTTCTTTACCATAACAAATTTTTAAATCAAGTTACGAAAGGATGAAATTTTAAGCTTCTATGACACTCACAAATTTTGTGTGTTTTCATGCTGGTAAAAAGTCATTTTTCAAACAGCTATAACTTCCGTTCGGTAGCATGTATTCCCATTCTGAAAACTGTAGTGACAGCCCGCCATCTTTAATTTTCTGAAAGGTCATATGTGTCTTATGGTGGGACCACAAAATACCTGGTGGCGTTACATTTTTCTCTCCCCTTCCTGATTCAACTTGTTGTCACAAAGTTATTCTTGGTCCAATTGCATCAAGTTTGGGCTCATTAGGCCCTTCGCACTTGATTATTAGTTTCCTGTTGAAGATTTTGAAAAAGGGACGCGGTGACTTTTAATTATTAATTATTAATTATCTTTTATTTTCTTTATTTAGTTTGAACTATTACAAGCAACTACTGACTCGTTTTGACTAGAGCGGCATTTAATTATTTCACAACAATATTTGATTTTATAAATAAGTGAAGGTGGAGTTGTACTCTTTGTTTATTCATCATTATTGTTGATATTATTAAAGTCAGAAAATGGCAAGTAGAAGTAGTTGAAAGTTATTTTAAAGGAGAAAATTAGAAATGAAAATTATTTTGAGATTTTCGATTTTGGACGAGGGCGATAAACAGGAAACTAAGAATCAAGTGCGAAGGGCCTTATACAGCTTGATTATTCTAATTTTCAAATATGTTTCACAATTTGGAATTTGAATTCGTTTAATTAGTGAAAAATATTAAAATGTTAACGAAGATAAACCTGGTGGATAAGTGGTAGAGGATATTAGTGGTAGAGGAGCATGTACAATCTCTATGGCAAATGCTTTGAAGACATGAAATCTTTTTGAATTTTAATTATATCATTGTCAAATTGTGTGCTATACATGCAAATCATACCTCAAATGAAAGCTTGTTTATTCATTATTCATATTCAGCTATTAATTTCATCTAATCGTGTTTACAAGTATTCACTGAGAACTGCAAGTCACAAGAACCACAATTTTTTACTATTCACTTACACACAAATGCCAAAATTTTCAGTCACAACATGCGTTTTGGCTTTCAATTGTTGTATCTTGAGAATTATACACCCTAAGATAGGAAAACTATACATTTTTGGAAAGCTTTTTACCCCAGGAATCTAAATATGCAGTTAAAATAAATGTAGGATACACTCTAAAGAAAATATTTTCCAAAATGTAATCAACATTTTGTGCATGAAGTTACGTATATTTTCGCACCCTGTATCACCACTTTGGTCAATCATAACATAGCAAAAGTATACATTTTATTAAAGCTCATAGTGTGGCCTGTCACAAAATTAGATTTCATTTGAGGTATTCCATATCAGTAGCAAATGCAGTAAATAATCAATTTACTACTAAAATTAAATTTTTTCATGATATCACCCTATATATTTTCTTACGCACCCTGTATACCAACTTCAAATTTGCATATTTGGATTCCTTGGAACATAAGCTTTCCAAAATGTATAGTTTTGCTGGTGTGAGATGTATAGTTTTAGTCATGTATCAATTTTAGTGAAAAGGAGGACAAATGATCAAAATCAGTGCTTGTAACGCAAATGTGCCCCACCATAAGACACATGACCGAAAATCATCAATCGGCACTTTCCGGATCTTCATAAAAGCTTGTTTTCATTCATAAATCCACCTCGGCTTTTTCCAATGGCTGCCGAATCTGGTCATGTGCTGGGCTCATGAATAATGAATTAGGTGGACTGGCTGGTTTCAATTGGGGTCGTGCAGTGGCGCCATTGCCGGTCCATGTAATTTGGTTCCCGGTAGTTTCTATTGCAAAATCCTGCAGCGGCAATGGGGCAAGTTTGATTGTGATCCCCAACCCTTTGGTAGGCATGATCACAAAATTTTCAAGTAGGTTTTTTCACATGAAAATTATTTTGTTTAAAAAGGTGATCATTTAACTTAAAAAATGAGGGGTCACCCTATACGAGAACAACTGAATACATGCACAACGTGTGGACCAATTTATTTTTTGTAAACATTTTAGGCCTATAACAAAATGTATATTTTGTACAATTGTACAACTATCGTTTCTACCCTATGACCTATAAAAGTTACCTGTTATCAAAAAAAGAAAAAAAAAAAAACTGGTCATCGCAACTTCGCAAGTATCTTTGATGCTGAAAACTAAGGATATTCACGCAGGGACAGGCCAAAAACCTTACCTCGATCATAAAATCCAGCCCATGCATGTCATAAATAATTCATTATTTCATGTCACTGATTGTGTCCATGTATTGTTATTGCACCTGCAAGTGCAGTTGTCATGCTGAATTTATACTCGATCGCTGGATCACCACATGAATTCGCCTCGCGAAAACCTCTACGAGGTTGTTAAACATCGAGCACGCTGACTGGCTTAGCAATTATCAAAGTAGTTTTGTAAACCAATCAGGTTAGACGTACTTTACTGGCGGGTCACATGGGGGTCACATTAATTAAGGCCGTCGCGTTCATTGATTGGCTTACGATTGCAATAAATGGTTTTTGCAACCAATCACAAAACGGGTTATATGGCGCCCGGCCGTCGGAAATTTTGCACAGTCCATGATGACGTCATGCCCCAGCGCCACGAGGTGGAGGCTTCGCTTGCCTGCGAAAGCGAGCGAGTGGTATTAAGTCAGTTTCACACCTGTGATTTAGTGAAGCACATCATAAAATCTCTGAGCACATCCACAGCGCATTTGACAGATAAAAATGGAATTTGCAATTCTGAGCAACAGGATTCCATGAAATGGACGATTATGTAAGTTATTCTGCAGGATCGGTAATAATTAACAGCTGGTCTGCTTTATTTGAAGTGCATATTGAAGTTGGTAAGTTTCTGACTTCGTATGTTATGTGCAATAGATATTACAGGAAGCTTAAATTGGCACGCTTTCCTGCAATTTGTCTGTCGCTTACGAAAGTTATTTGGAGTTCAGGGCACGTCACACCGAGTGTGACGTGCCCTCGCTGGGCATAGGGTCACCCATGTCTGTACATTGTAGCTCTCAAATATCAACAAAGTTATGGGCAAATGTCTGTTTTTAAAAGTTTTCATTTTTCTACGGCCATCATTGACAATGCCTTACAATGACTTACTGTACAAAAGAGCCATTAATGCATCATTTTTCACCACGATGATCCGTTTTACACAGTATAGGCGATTTTATTTTATGAAATCTAACTATCACTGCCTGATGACTTCTGTATCAAGGATAAAGGACCAGCACTTTTTAGACTACGTCTCCAAGTTTCTGGTGTCCAAATTTCACAATTTTGTATTTTCCTATGGGGATTACACAGTTAAGCCACTTACTGTGATCGCAACTTTTTGAGCTTTTCGAGTTGAACGTCGCCCTCTATAATAAGCAATGTGAGCATACCTACCTTTGGCAAAGGGATTTGTTTACCTTTGGACGAATTTGTAGAAGTCTCTGTGTCTGAAATTCCCCGGTACAAACATCGAAAATGTCGCATTTCCCAGTCCCGTTCATGAATACTATATCCGCATCGCTGTTTAGCCAGCAGCCATTCATACATGAATATGCATATCTCTGACCCCTGTAAGGTCAAGCATGTGGCGTTAATTCCAACCAATCCGATCCACCGATTGTGACCATGTGGTCGGTTTCATGAATACCGGTATTTAATAAGCAGCTTGAGGTGACCAGGAGGCAGGAGCTACCATTTTGGTCAACTGAACTTGACTCATGCATTCTTTTGGTTGACATAAATCGAACAAAATTTTCAATAACGGGTAATAGTAGGATTTCGATTTTTTATTAATGAAGTTACTTGTAGTTTTGAGGAATGACAAAGTTGTTTTTGGAAACTTAGATGTTTGTTTCAACTGATGATGTAGGATCGCAAGGTGAGTGAATTTGTGAAGAGATTTCCTTGTTTGAGTGATAGTAGGATATGGAACGTGGGCTAAAATAGTACTTTGACCTGCTCTGATGTCTCAATTCACGCGGAATTATTCGTACCTGCTTACCAGACAGCAATACTGCGTATTGCTGTATGGAACCAGACATAGACATGGAATAAATCACATGACATACCGTGTAACATTGCATTGAATTTAATAGCACTCCTCGCCGTCCTCGGTAAACACAAACCCTGACCCTAACCCAAAAACTTAGCCCTAACCCTAATTCCAACCTTCACCCTAACCCTAAACCCTAACTAAGCAGCGATCTTTTCTAGTTTTAGACCACCCGAGTTATAATAGGTCAAAATTACAAATTTTTCGAGATAAAATTTTGCATCACCATGATCACGTTCACCATCACGGTTAAGCATGTTTTTAGCTATACAACATACCTTTTATTTCATCGAACAAGGTTTATTTTGTTCCAAAATTCATGTTTTTATCACTATTTTTAACGTTAAAGAGCCGAATGCAAACCGATGATGTCTGCTCCGAAAAGTTCCTGTAGCACATTTCATCGAACAAGGTTTATTTTGTTCCAAAATTCATGTTTTTATCACTATTTTTAACGTTAAAGAGCCGACTGCAAACCGATGATGTCTGCTCCGAAAAGTTCCTGTAGCACATTTCATCGAACAAGGTTTATTTTGTTCCAAAATTCATGTTTTTATCACTATTTTTAACGTTAAAGAGCCGAATGCAAACCGATGATGTCTGCTCCGAAAAGTTCCTGTAGCACATTTCATCAAACAAGGTTTATTTTGTTCCAAAATTCATGTTTTTATCACTATTTTAACGTTTAAAGAGCCGAATGCAAACCGATGATGTCTGCTCCGAAAAGTTCCTGTAGCACATTTCATCGAACAAAGTTTATTTTGTTCCAAAATTCATGTTTTTATCACTATTTTTAACGTTAAAGAGCCGAATGCAAACCGATGATGTCTGCTTCGAAAAGTTCCCGTAGCACAAGCGCTTGATGCATGCTCATTTTGACTGTAATTTACACTTGCATACTGTGCATTTTCAATTGCGTTAACAGTTTTTTAATGCGTGGCACAATTCTGCATTGTATTCCATTTCAAAATGGTGAATTTCTCGAAAAACGTGCTGTATTTTTCTGAGAAACCTCATTTCACGAATTATTTTCATGTACCGGTAATGGTAGTAATGCTGAAGTAATTTTATGAAGGTATGTTTTATGTTAAGAGTGTTTCCATCTTGCATTTAGAATGTTTTAGGCTACAGTGGGAAGTATAATTTACGTACAATATTCTTTGTCCCACAGGGTTAGTGGAAGAAGCACTTTAGTCAATTATGGCAGGTTTCGGTGGTGGTGGCGGTGGCGGTGGCGGTGGCGGCGGCGGCGGCGGCGGAGGTAGTGGGAACAATGACTGCCGTGTTTATGTAGGCAACCTACCACCAGACATCAGATCTAAAGACATTGAAGACATCTTTCATAAGTACGGCAAAATCGCTGATATTGATCTGAAGATCAGTCGGGATTCAGACGGGCCTCGATCACGCAGACCGCCGTTTGCTTTTGTTGAGTTTCAAGATAGAAGGTATGAAATTCTAGAGTAACTTAACCCCCTGATCTAACGTTGATCACATTAAGCCGCCGATCGAACATTGCCTCTGATTGGTCAATTACATGATATCTTCATTTTAATCACCAATCAGAATGGAGCTTTGCAAATAATTCACCCCAATTTTCTTTCGTGGTGAAATTATTCTAACAATGTTGCTGATGATTGGTCCATTTGATAATGAAACTTCTTTTTGGCCAATCGGCAAGTAGTTCTGATGGGGTTAAAACAACTCAATAGAGAGGGAGAAAGAGAGGTGGGGAGGAAGAGATGCCTACTGAATTGTGTTTGTTTGTTTACAAATTTAATTTTTGCAATGTGCTTCTTATTTTGAAGCAAAGACAATTTTGCTCCTTATGGGCATGGTTCTTTGATACTGTGTAAGCCAGTTTACCAAAATTCACCTCTCTCATGGGCAGTTATAAATATTTATTTTATTTATCTAATCTTTTATCTCCATTTTCATTCACTTTTTATATTTATACATCTCTTATATTGTCAATTAATTCCCATGTTCCATACTACAAATGTATGAATCACTATAACATTTAACCTTCATCTATGACGGAATGCTTTTTTCTTATTCATATATATACGGTACTATTAATATTTATAAATGAAGTTCCTGAATCCAACCCCATTATACGTAGTGTAAAATTGCTCCAGTACAATCATTTTTGACGTGGGGCAGTGATACTGTATTATAGTGAATATTCTCAGTCATCCAGTTGTTCTTAGAATCACAAGGTTTTAAATTAAATCAAATACTGGAACTTACATATTTTGCAACTTGCTACGTTGTGTGTCTGAAACCATCAGACTTCATCAGGCAACTGACCCGCTGGGCTGGTCATGTGACACTTCAAGACGATCCCTAGCCATCTCAAATTGAAACATGACCAGCCCAGGTCAGTTGCTTGATGTTCCAGTATTTGATTGAATTCAAAACCTTCTGAGACTATATTATATTCCCCACATCTCTACAAATTTCCCAGTTCATAGCATACCAGTTTTGAAACATAAATTTTCCCATTACTTTGACAGGGATGCAGCCGATGCAGTGTATGGCAGAGATGGGTACGATTACGACGGCTACCGGTTACGAGTGGAGTTCCCCCGTGGAGGGCGTGGTGGCGGGAGTGGAGGAGGAGGTGGTGGTGGAGGTGGTGGTGGTGGTCCAAGTGGAGGTGGTAGTGGTGGAAGAAGAGGAGGAGCGCCTCCTATGAGGTCCGACTACAGGTGCTTTGTTACAGGTGCGTATGGTCAAAATGGGCTATCCACACTATCTATCCCTGTGGAAGATTTTGGAAATATCTTCCACAGGGGGAGTATGAATTTCAAATGGAATGAGCACATTAAGCAGCTCCATTTGAATTTCATACACCCTCTGAGAAAGATTCAACCTGAATCTTCCACTGAGGGAGGTGAGTTTCAAATGGGAGCTGCCTAGTGTGTTCATTCCATTTGAAATTCATGCTCCCCCTGTGAAAGATATTTCCAAAATCTTCCACAGGGGTAGTGTGGATATTAAATGGAGTAGCCCAATAGATTTAGAATTGTTGTCACAATAATTGTCATTAAACAGTTGATCACATTCAAAAAGATTATTTTATATGATCAAGTTACAAGTAGGCATATGTGATGCGATCAAGCAAAATCAGTCGGAACTCGGAAATATTGATTTTGAGATATAGGCATACAAAGGAAATATTTCCTTTTGTGTCCTTTTGTTTTGGAAACTCTTTAATTGCTCATATCTTTAAAATTGGTTGTTCAATTTCAATGGGGTTTTCTGCAAAATGCAGCGTTGTGAATGCTTTTTACCATCCTGTGAGAAACTGAAAATGTAATATTTCCGAGTTCCGACTGATTTTGCTTGATCGCATCACATATGTCAAGAGTTGCATGTGTGACCAGTGACAAATTTTGATTCATGAGTGATTGGTTAAGGGGTACTACACCCCTCGATAAATTTGTGTCTATTTTTGCATTTTTTTCAAAAACTAATAACACAGTGGTAACAAAAGTTATGTATATTATAGGGGCAAGGAATCCATTTACTACACTGTAATTTCAGTGACCCAAGACATGCAGTTTGCTATTTATGATAAGAAATAAGGTACCGATAGGATGTACCTCATTTCCTATCATATATACTGAACCGCTTGTCTTGAATCACTGAAATTTCAGTGTAGCAATTGGATTCCTTGCCCCAATAATATACACAACTTTTGTTACCAGTGTGTTATTATTTGTTGAGAAAAATGCAAAAATAGTCACAAATTTACCACAGGGGTGTAGTACCCCCTTAATGGTACCAATTATGCATTTTCCTCATGTTGGTACACTTTGATCTCACATGTATCCTTTGACCTCAATATTTGAACTTCATCAAATCAAATTTTCATAAAATCTGTGCCAAGCATCAGAAACATGGTTTAATTTGTATGTAAAATGATTTACATGAGCTTTTTGAAGACTATTGCGAACTTAATAACGTGTATGTATACAGTATGTACACAACCCAGTATTTAAACCTTGTATTTAACTGCATACATGATGATGAATCGCATAATAATGAAATACTTTGTGCACTGAATAACACACTCCATCACTTCAGGATGATGCTTCTGGTGAATACAGACACAGATTTCACTCTTCTGAGGCAGCAAAGCTCACTATTCCACAGTCTTGAAAACGAGTTGGTGAAGATTCCTATGCTGTTATTGCACTTCAGCTTTGGAGCAATAATCTTCTAATTGGCATCCAGGAAACGGTGTCTTTGTCTGTATTTAAAAAATGCTTGAAAATGTACCTAAATTCCGAAATTAATTATTTCTGTATTATCGTTTCTTTGAATTTCTTTGTTTTGTTCTTTACTTGTATTTCGTAAGGCTCTTTGTAGGGGAGAACGGGGAGTGTTCGCCCTAGGGGCAGGTTCGCCCACCCCTTGTTTCTCAGCACTACGGCTATCGGGGATTTGGTGATGGCAAAATTAGGTGACATAGGTCATTATAAACTTCTCATATTAGCTACGCGACATATAGGGACGTGTTCATCGAACTGCAGCCAAAACAAAAAAATTACACCAAAACGTAATTTTTGTTGCATTAATAATGTTGTATTATCATTGATACATAAATACAGATGGTTTTAATGGAAATCTGTGTTGGGAACATATGGGATTTCTCAAAGATTTAATGCAGTTATAAACTCCTTATTCGATTTGTATTTTGCATACCCTGAAGAAAATACAAAAATGTGCACAAAGGGCACGTTCAGCCCTTCTGAGGATGGGGCATGTTAGCCCTATATCTTCCCAGGCGGACTTACCCCAAACTGGAGGGCGGACCTGCCCCATTCAGCGTATTATGCAAAATATTGATAATTATACCATTAAACAAGGTAAAACTACTGAAAAGCATGTTTTTTAAAGTTATTTGGTATCAGTATTCCTCATACCACCGTTTATGTCCTAATCCATAATCTCCCCGAAGTTGTAAACATGATACGTTTAGGCTCATTTTGGACCCCTACAGTTTACCATGACCCGACCCCTGCAACAAATTTAGTGACTCCCCAGAAGAGAATGAATGCCCTGTATACTCTTGCTAAATGTTTGCATTGAATATGTTATTGTTTTGCAATGTTTAAATCTTTTTTTGTGATTAGGCTGAACTTACCCCACCATATGGCTAGAACCTGCCCCAATATGGGGCAAGTTCGCTACTTTGCAAAACTTTTTGTTTGCTCTATCCTGTTGCTATTGTAAGGCCTATAGTTCTGGGATTGTGGCGTATATAGCTAAGACATAGGGCTTTCACATGGGCTAATCAGGTCATCCCTAACCTTAAAATTGACATCGCTAGGCTGGTCAGAAAAAAATAGGGCGAACACTCCCCGCTCTCCCCTACTCTTTAGCAGGCATGAGAATGTGCAGGCTTTTGCCTGAATTCAGGCTATTTTGTTGTACAAATTTGCACATAATTATTTTTTTCAGCCTGTTTTGGGCCTTTTTAAGGCTCACACTCTTTTGCAGGCAGTTTTCAAAAAGGCCATTCTCATGTCTGCTTTAAGTTCCCTATAATGTAGTGTGTTAGGATATTTAAAAGGGTATTTCGTGATCCACAGCCTCATCCCCCACTTTTTTCAAAAACAATTGAGATTTTTATACCACAGGAAACATCTGGCTTCATAATGTTTATGTACCTAAAATTTCTTGCAGATTAATTCGTTTAGCAAAAATATCGTCAAATTTGAATTTCGTTCTGGTATACCAGAACAAAATTCAAATTTGACAACATAATTACAACACTGGCCTATGGAGCAGTGTAATATGCATAACTCGCAAACGCAAAATCAGAATCAACTGAAATAAATATCTACTGAAAAATGTCATAAAAAGAGGATGTTAGGATCACAAAATCTTCCTTTAATATAATCTCAATATTTATTCTGAATATTGCAGTAAATTTGAAAGGCTGGCTGACAAATGTCTCTATTGTCATTACAATTTTCTAAGTCTATTATTTGATGTGTCCCCTAGGTTTACCTCCTACAGGGAGCTGGCAGGATTTAAAGGACCACATGAGGGAAGCAGGTGATGTATGCTATGCAGACGTGTACAGGGATGGGTCTGGAGTTGTAGAGTTTAGACGAGAACAAGATCTTAAATATGCAGTCAGGGTGCTGGATGATACCAAATTCAAATCACACGAGGTAAGCTTAAATTTTACAAATAAGGGAAGAGGCGTGCGCATCATAGACTGGAACGTAGAAACATTTAAAAACATTACAAACTAGAGCAAAAGATCATATTTTAGTTTGGAAGTACATGTAAGTACTATACGTTATTGTTGTTGGGTGACGCGGAAGTATGATATGGGAGAAGAATAACCATGCACAAATCTGGGGCTGAGTACTAGTTTTCCAAAAGTTGCTTGAGTTTGAAACAAATTGCTTAATGTAGGTAAAATCAGCTGTTTTGAGCCAGGGCTCCCGCTGCCTTCAAAAGCTCTGCGTCCGATTGGACGCACAACTGTAAAACCTGGTCGGGAAATGCGCGTCCCACAAAATGTATGTGCATCAGTACATGTTAATGTGTTGGGCAATAGGCAATACAATTTTACGAGCCCTGATCGCCGGTATTGCATCACATCGCATCGCAGTTTGATGCAAATAGTTTTAGCTATTTCCTTCCATTTTCCTGATGATAGTTTAGAAATTTGTATTTTTGCTCTCGTATTAAGTTATTCACACATCGCATTGCTGTAACAATTTCCATTTACTGTCTTGACCCGGAAGTTGTCACAAAATGGGCATTGTTAAAGGTTAAAAATGCTAACTCGTTTACCTATTGGGATGAGGTTGTTGTTCGTGTTCCAGGCCTTTAACTTAAATGATGACCATTTGAGGAAGAATCATGGTGGGGTCACTGTCAGGGAATAATTTCATTTCTCTGAAATACAGACACCCCTGTTGCAATGTTAACATTTTTCATTTTTTTCTCATCTTTTTCCCGATCTAATCCGTCAGGGTGAAACATCCTACATCCGAGTGAAAGTAGACAAACCATACTTGAGAAGCAGATCGAGAAGCCTCTCACCAATCAACCGACGGGGAAGAGGTTCCCCGAGGTACTCACCCGCTCGTCGTTCATTTACCCCGTCGCCGCGACGAGGCTCGAGGTCTAGGTCATACTCTCGTTCGAGGTCAAGCTCCAGTTGAGTTGACTCACTGTGTTGAGTTGAGACAATAAATGTTAACCAGACTTTTGTCATTATTTGTGGATCGATATTGAAGTGAGAGATAACTGGACTAGACAACAAGACTGCTGCTGGAAACGGGATCTGACGAGGTATATTTTCTTTCTTTCACTTTTGTCACTGCGTCATGTTTTCTTATATTGTATTATTGTCTATCCAGAATTTAAATGGGCAACTTTTTATTATACAAAATGACAATTTGTATCAGAAAGGAAGGGTCGCTTTTTAATGAACTCTAGGACACTGTGTCAAGGTCAAATGACAGCAGAGGGAAATTGTGTTTGCAATACATGTAGGTAGCTAGCAATGACCTTGGAGTTTATTGGTTTTAATTAGTAATTATCGACTTATTCCCGGGCTATTATTATACAACATGGAATGTTACTCTTTAACTCTCTTCACACGGGTGTCGACTGCAGACGACATGTTTCAAAAAAAAAAAAATTTAATTCAAAAATTTCAGAAATGTAAATTTACATGACCATATTTGGAATCGGCATGAAAAATGCATTAAAATGAGTTCAAAGAAGCCTAGTTTTGGTTCAGTAGTTCTTAAGATAGCTCTTGATATTTTGAGAAAATATTTCAAAACGCAGAGCATTACAGGAGCTATTGGGAGGCAGTCTGCTTTAAAAGGACCCTAGAATGCCTGAAAAGACTCATTGGTCTTTAGGTATGTTCGGTTGACATGTATGACAGTCATGTTGCCCATTCAAGTTCTTGGATAGCTAGATAAATAAAGAACAATTTCTCATGATCACTGTAATCGTAGGTAACTAAGAAACTATATAAATTATGTAAATAATTTAGTAGAATTCAAAGGAATATACTTGTTTTATTTTCTGGAAAAGGCAGCATTTTTATAGGAACATTGTCAACGTGTCTCATGAAAACATGTACTGAAATCATTTGTATTGTGAAGGTGGAATTTGTATACAATAATTTTTGCACTTCATTAATGTGAGCCAAAAATAAGAGATGCCAAAAGCAATCCCCAAATGTGTGAACTTAATAATAACAACAGTTCTACATGTTTTGATGTGAATAAGCGAGCATTATGAACATCCCGACTACTAAATTTGTCCAAAGTTATAACTGCCCTTTTGCTTTACACCACATCTGTCCGGTAAAAAATGTTTTGTCAGGTTTAAAGCTCTGATGCCCAAAACAAAAATGGACCAAAACGAACTTGAGAACATCAACCCGAGTTCTGCTTTTGAGTATCTGTTGTAAAAGGTTTTCACCCAAAAATGTGTTATTCCAGTTGAAACCTAGACACCCCCTATGGAAGACATGATATTTATCTCCCACACAGATTGGTCACATGAAATGATTGGTCACTCCTTTGAAATCTACACCCCATAAGGCCACGTCTTCCATAGAGGGTGTAATGATTTGAACTGGAATAGCCCAGTGCTTTGATCATGGTGATAGTAGCAAACATGTAATTTATAAAACAATACAGCAGCGAAACAACGTTCACTTTTGTGTTAATGCAATATACAATGTAATGCGGGAGTTACTGCAAGTAATAATGTGTTTTGTGTGGTTCAGATTTTTTTATTTGTAAATGTCTAGGAGGAAGTAAAGGTTATTTTGAATTTGTAAGAGTGACAAAAACAAAAGTAAAATAATAGAATAAGTTTAGGAAAGTCCAGGTCTGTGGGCGGCCTATGTACAAATATGCGCTAAAATTGTAATAAAGCGGCAAAGAAAAACGTAACAAATATCTCATTAATTAAGATGGCCCTGGACTGTAAAAGTGGACATTTGTGTGCAATGAATTTTTCACACTTTTCCAATTATGAACTGTTTAATCCCTTGTCTTTAAATTTGTGATTTTAAGTATCCTTACATTGACCTATACACAAAAGGAATATATTTGCATATTATTATTTACCGGACAGCAGCTTCAAACACAAGAAGCGCGGAAATAAATGTAGCACGAAAATGTCCTCTTTCACAGGAATTGTAATTTTTCACTCAGTAATTGTTTTTCACTCAGTAATTAATACAAAGTTACAAGAGAAATTTATGTTTCTTTCTTTTTCAAAATGTTGATTGGTAGATGTCGTTTCAAGCTATTGAAAATATGAAGGAATGTTTTGCATTAACACTGTCATGTATCTTTTGTAATATGTGATGCGATCAAGCAAAATCAGTCGGTACTCGGAAATATTAAATTTTCAGTATCTTATACGAAAATAAAAAGCATTTGCAAAGCTACATTTTGCGGAAAACCCCATTTAAATTGAACAACCAGTTCCAAAGATATGAGCAAATAAAGAGTTTCCAAAACAAAAGGAAATATTGCCTTTGTTTGGCTATATCTTAAAATCAATATTTCCGAGTTCCGACTGATTTTGCTTGATCGCATCACATATAAGTCAGTTTGTGCAGGTTCAGTTCGCAATAAATTTGAGCTACATGTATGTACATGTAATGATTAGAGGTTAATTACTGCGCATCAGTTGTTTTGAGGATATTGTGAAATATTTGAACATTTTGCTTTTGGAACTGAGGAATTTCCTGAGGGCTGCTGCCCGAAAGGATATTTCAAAGTCGAATCTGAATCAAAAAGGTTAAGGTCGCAGGTGCATAGGCAATTAATTAATTATACATAAAAAGTTTCCTTCCACTCGAAGGATATATTCTAGCGAACAGTTTTGTCCACCATTAGCCAGGTAATGGCGGATATATCCGTTTCGATTGAGACCAAATAATCCCTTAAAGACGGTAAATTGTGGAAAATAGCTCGCATATATTTGCGAGAATGAACAAGGAATAAAGATGTGCCAATATTTGTGTACTCGTACTACATGTCATGTGTTAAAATATTAATTTGTGACCTTTTAGTCTTGGTCGCACAATTAATGTAGTTATGTATGGTGTTGTTGAACTTGAAGACAGTAGTATGTACGTATGTGTAGTATTAACAGGCAATTTTTACTTGTAATATAGGATTATATTTGATTCATTTAAATGTCAGTGTGGGTTACAGGTCGATATTCCAAAGGGTCATTAGTCCGATAAGCCAGAAGTATTATAAATCCCAATCCTTACCCTAACTCTTACTCTAACCTTCACCTTGACCTATAACCTAAGCCCTCATCCTAAGCCTAACTCTAAACCTACATTGTGACCCTGAGCAAGGCATTAGCCAGAGGGGTGTCTTTAGGGTGTCCAAAATGGTCAAAAATACGTAACCTTATTCTACAAAATCAGGGTGTCCACTTCCTATTCACTCCATTATAAAAATCAGAATTTTAGGGTGTCCAAATTGAAAAAAGGGCGTCCAAATGACACCTGGACACCCCTCTGGCTAATGCATTGACCCTGAGTCTATTCCTAACTCTTACACCGACCCTAGCCTATCCCTAACCCAAGTTACCCAACCCCTTAAGGTTACTAACCCAAACCTTAACCCTTATCTAAAATGCCATAAACCCTAATAACTTAAACCATTTTTGGACTAATGACCCTTTGGACTAAGGGCTGTTCCTGTAAATGAGTGTATAAGGAGAAAATAGTATATTAATTTGTAACTAGGAAGAACTACAATGTATGTCAAGTGTACAAGTGATCAGTTTGATTAGAAAATAATGATGATAATAATAATACTTTTTGTGGTTGCATCCGCTATAGAAATATTTTTGCACAATACATGTATTCACTCAAATTCACTAGTTTAGGCCATTGAAAATTGATTAATTGGTTCCTGTCTCCCATCCGCATCGATTTAAAAAAAATTAACCAACATTTTCAAAGTTTGATTATTCCTGACGCTGACTGAAAGTGTACCAACACCATGTTTGTTCATAACAATTTTACACTTCTCCTCCTAGTCATGTGAACAGAGTTTTATATCAGTGCGGGGCATAACATAACAAAAGTACATGATCTGACCTTGTTTCTTGCACTCCTGAAGCCAATTTACGTTTCCAACAAATTTCTGGAAAAAAATTGCCAATGATGGAGTATGTAACTATCAAAATTGAGTAAAACATTTTCAGGGCCTAGATTTTGTCTTGGTTTGCGAGAATCGAAATCCATTCTACTCACTGCACTTACTATATGATACAATGAGAGAAGTTGATTCTCGCAACCGAATCTTACGAGAATCATTATGAGAATCGATTCTGTGATTCTCGTTGAAATCTAGGCCCTGATTTCCCATGTGTTTATTTAGATGTTTTATTCACAAATCTAGGTTTCTAGTGCTGACTTCCACTATTGATATAATTTGCAATTAATGAAAGTAGCTACTAGTCTAATCGTCCTAGAAAGAGTGTGAAACAGCAGGGTCAGAAATTTGCAGCCAAGTGCAAGAATCTGTTTGGATTCTCCCAGTGGAATTTTGCAAGAATCCATGGATTCTCGCCATATACCTTTGTGTGATAAATTGAAATATTTACGAGAATCCATTTAGATTCTTGCAATTTTGTTGACGAGAATTTTTACGTGAATGGATTCTCGCCGAATTTCTGACCCTGAAACAGAAACCAAGGAGTCAATTTATTATGGTTAGCCTAATAAGTCCTGCTAATAAGTCCCAATCAGCGATTAGCTGTAAGATATTTATAAAAAGTATAAATTTGATCGTAATAATATATTTGATTCTGTCATCTCAGCTAGGTCCGTAGCCAGAGGGGTGCTACAACCCCCTCCCCCTCCATAAATCGGCAAAAGAACTGCTTTGCCTGTAAAAAATGCGAAATTGGGCCAAAATGTTTCAACATTTTGTTGTATTATGTTAGATGAATATACCACATACCCCTAATCATGAACTTCCTGTGAAAGGAAATTTGTCTAAAATATAGCCTCAAAAAAGGTCTGCTTTTAGCCAGAATGAAGATTTCTTTTGGAAAATCTCCCCCCCCTCCCCTCCTGAAAAAAATATCCTGGCTATGGGCCTGATCTCAGCATCGACTTCTCGTTTTAGTTTGTTTCAATGTTTTTTAATTAGACTGCCCTGGTTGTATTATATATAAGTATGTGGTTTTTCCTGGTTTTCAATTTGCATTGTTTTATGTCTTTACAATGAAGACACATGCATGCTTGATCTTAAAGCTAGAAAATTGAATGAAATTAAGGGTGTTCTGTGTAGGGGGGTGTAGGTAACCAATGATTAGATCTTTACTACAATAGAGAAGTCGGATCACTTTTCATGTATTTTAAACTAAATATTGTGCAGTCTAACTAAATTTGATGATGAAATGCATTTGTAAGATTGTAGATTAAAATTGACTAGATTTTCTGATTGACAAATCCAAATTTACTCACTGTTTTTAGACTTTTGTCATCTTGGCTGATAGCTTCTTCAGAATGACCACTGGATCCACACTTTTCGTGGGATGCAAAAATTGCCGGAAGTAACGGTTAATCCCACAGGAAAAGTGGATCCCAGTGGTCATTCTGAAGACGCCATCGGCCAAGATGGCGAATGATTAAAAACAGACTAATTTTGCATTTGTCAATCAGAAAATCTAGTCAAGTTGATGATGTTATTTAAAATTGCAAGCAATTTCATATATTGGAATGATTTTGTTTTAGTCCCACACAACTCATGATAACTGTTAATGAGTTAACTGTTAATGAGTTATTGGAAGGTTTGCTCTGCTTAGAGCAAGAATTGGTTGTGTCCTTGGTTTCATAGTGTCATGCTGGCCTTGCCACTCTGAAGATTTTTATGTCACTACGCTATCCGACCAGGTAATGCCAGCGGTAACCAGTGGCAAGCAGCGTTTTTACATTCGATCACTCTAACGCTTTGCCCGAAGCGACAAATCGCTAGGAGTTGACTTCAGGGAAACTTGGGCATGTTGCCACTCATGACGTATGGCACAAATCATGATATTTGACCAATGAGCAAAAAGTGATAGCACTTGTTTCCGAGTCATGCCGCTGAGTGGTTTGACACTTGGTGAGGGCAGTGTGCAGAGAGTAACTGCTAGCGACATTCACATAGCAGGATGTCGCTCAGCAGCATGACATCATGAAACCAGCATTACATAATGGACATTGCCATATTTGGTTCTACAGTTTGATCAGCTGGTAATCAGCAGGAATTGTTAGGCCTTTATCCCTACGCCGAAAAGTAGACCCACATTAAGAGTGATATATTTGACCTGTCTGGTCTACATTTTGAGTGTTAAAAGAAAGTAGACAAAAGTAGAGTACTTTGTGATGCTTCTTGCGAGATGTAATAAGACAATTCTCAAAATGAAACATATTGGTATTAACCCGCAAGGTCACAAGACCCGGCGATTACGATCTGATCAAACTATAAGCCCTCTAATTGAAGGTGAAGCTCACACTTAACAATGTAATCTTTGTATTGATAAAATAAGATTTGGTTAACAAGGTACTGTGCTTTGGCTGTATACAGTATGTACACATAATTGCATACACTTTTAATTCTTCTTAATGATTTTTACCCGTCATGAATTGAATACACCATTAAATTAAATATGTATAGAGGACTCGGCACAGCACTACCTCATCTCAAATTCAGCCATTTTGAGAAAATTGTGTGTAAAGGAATTTTGGCCATATTGACCCTTTTCACGGTCATCTCAAAATGAGGTTCTACCCGCAAAATGCGTGTTGTGTGTGTGTACGCCTGTCAAACGTGTGCTTTAATTACCGCGTACGCTTTGCAAAAGCCTTCTGACACGTTGCTAGAAAGCGTGAGAAAAACAAAACTGCACTTTTTGTGCATGCGTTTGCAGGGAGAACCTCGTTTTACACGTAATAGCACGATGGCTGATCTGTGTAAAAGGCGAATAGGCTTCCATGGTGGATATAAATATACACTGGCCAGGGGGCTTTATTGGTATCGGAAATGGACACGACTTTGTTGTCACTGAGAAAATGTTGGTACCAGAATCTCATTTTTGTCAAATCAGAGATGAGGTAGTGCTGTGTTGAGCCGTCACCTCGGTATAATTGTATCTAATTGTAAATTAGCTGTCAAGCACCACTAGTCTCAGTCTCAGCCGGTCGCCAGATGTCTGTTTAGTGACGGAGGAGTGCAAACCGGCTGGGACCGAGACTAAAAGTTACCACAAGCTTGTCACTCATTTTGTAATCCATTGTATCAAAAGTCTGTTATCTAACTTGGTGTTTTTTGTTGAATTTTTAAGGTAACCCACATTATGGATGTAGCTGATCATAATAAATGGAAAAGGAAAAAAAAGTGCATAGAAAAACGTTTCCGAACAGTTTGCTTGTGGTGGTGTGATATAGGAATTAAGAACACACACTTGTATTTGTAATACACAAACGCACATAAGGACAAGACTAATTTGCTTGCCTAGAAATGGTATCACTGTGGTGCACTTGAATTTTTGCACCGTTTTGCACTTTTTGGAAGGAAATTTGATGACAATCCCTTTGATCGTAGGATGATCCAGTAGGATTCTTAAAAGGAAAGGTTAATTCCCGTGGAAAAAAATAGGATCCACAGGAGCTTGGATAGGATTACAGGACTGCTGGATTACTTAGGATCAAAACTGGATTGGGAGGGAGCTGGGATTGGATCTTGGATTATCTTGAAGAGCTGGATCTTAGGATAATCTGGATTATCTAGGATTTGGATCAATAGATGAGCTGGTGTGATGAACTCGTAGGAAGGTGTGGAGACGTAGGAATTGGGTAATCAGTGTCTTTAAAGCATTTTTGCAACAAAATAGTCATACTATTTCTTGCTTGTACTCAATTTTCCAAATTATACCTTACTAACGTCGTCAACCATTGCAAATTTTAACAGTTTGGTTCTTTTTGGTGCAAACTCCTACTGCATGGGTTCAAAATGCTACAATAGAAAGGGGAAAGCCCTTAACAAAATGTTCAGTTAATTTCCTTAACCAAAATATAACATTTAATATTTTGCCAATGGAACCCTTTTCATTATTAGTTGGATAGTTTTGTTAATCACAGAACTTATAAGTTGTTAAAACAACTACCCTGACCCCAAACCACTGCCAGATATAGGACTTCCTCTTTTCGGGTCAAAACCATTGTACTACCGACAATTAATTATCCTTGTTTTTATTTAATCAATGTATACTATTATCAATATCTAACTCAATATTTTTTGTTGATTATTTAAGGAACAACACTATGGATGTAGCTGATGAAATAATAAATGGAAAACGATAAAAAAAAAGGTGCTTTGAAAACTGTTTGCAAACAACTTCCTTGTGGTATGATGGGAACATGCACTTGTAATACAACTAGTATGCACAAGAACAAGACTCGCTTGTGTTTAGTGCACTTGAATTTTGCACCACTTTAAACTTTTGTAAGGGAATTTGATTGAAATTCCAAGAATTCCCAGGATGATCCAGTAGGATTCTAAAAGAGAAGGTTGATTCCCGTGGAAAAAAATAGGATCCACAGGAGCTTGGATAGGATTACTGGACTGATGGAGTACGTAGGATCAAAACTGGATTGGGAGGGAGCTGGGATTGGATTTTGGATTATCTTGAAGAGCTGGATCTTGGGATAATCTGGATTATCTATGGATTAGGATTTGGATCAATAGATGAGCCGGTGCGATGAACTCGTAGGAAGGTGTGGAGACGTAGGAATTGGGTAATCAGTGTCTTTAAAACATTTTTGCAACAAAATAGTCATACTATTTCTTGCTTGTACTCAATTTTCCAAATTATACCTTACTAACATCATCAACCACTTGGTTCTTTTTGGTGCAAACTCCTACTGCATGGGTTTCAAAATGCTATAATAGAAAGGGGAAAGCTCTTAACAAAATGTTCAGTTAATTTCCTTACCAAAAATATAATATTTAATATTTTGCCAATGGAACCCTTTTCATTATTAGTTGGATAGTTTTGTTAATCACAGAACTTATAAGTTGTTAAAACAACTACCCTGACCCCAAACCACTGCCAGATATAGGACTCCCTCTTTTCGGGTCAAAACCATTGTACTACCAACAATTAATTATCCTTGTTTTTATTTAATCAATGTATACTGTTATCAATATCTAACTCAATATTTTTTGTTGATTATTTAAGGAACAACACTATGGATGTAGCTGATGAAATAATAAATGGAAAACGAAAAAAAAAAAAAGGTGCTTTGAAAACTGTTTGCAAACAACTTCCTTGTGGTATGATGGGAACATGCACTTGTAATACAACTAGTATGCACAAGAACAAGACTCACTTGTGTTTAGTGCACTTGAATTTTGCACCACTTTAAACTTTTGTAAGGGAATTTGATTGAAATTCCAATAATTCCCAGGATGATCCAGTAGGATTCTAAAAGAGAAGGTTAATTCCCGTGGAAAAAAATAGGATCCATAGGAGGATGGATAGGATTACAGGACTGATGGAGTACGTAGGATCAAAACTGGATTGGGAGGGAGCTGGGATCTTGGATTATCTTGAAGAGCTGGATCTTAGGATAATCTGGATTATCTAGGATTTGGATCAATAGATGAGCTGGTGTGATGAACTCGTAGGAAGGTGTGGAGACGTAGGAATTGGGTAATCAGTGTCTTTAAAGCATTTTTGCAACAAAATAGTCATACTATTTCTTGCTTGTACTCAATTTTCCAAATTCTACCTTACTAACGTCGTCAACCATTGCAAATTTTAACAGTTTGGTTCTTTTTGGCGCAAACTCCTACTGCATGGGTTCAAAATGCTACAATAGAAAGGGGAAACAAAATGTTCAGTTAATTTCCTTACCAAAATATAATATTTAATATTTTGCCAATGGAACCCTTTTCATTATTAGTTGGATAGTTTTGTTAATCACCGAACTTATAAGTTGTTAAAACAACTACCCTGACCCCAAATCACTGCCAGATATAGGACTTCCTCTTTTCGGGTCAAAACCATTGTACTACCGACAATTAATTATCCTTGTTTTTATTTAATCAATGTATACTGTTATCAATATCAATATCTAACTCAATATTTTTTGTTGATTATTTAAGGAACAACACTATGGATGTAGCTGATGAAATAATAAATGGAAAACGATAAAAAAGTGCTTTGAAAACTGTTTGCAAACAACTTGTGGTATGATGGGAACATGCACTTGTAATACAACTAGTACGCACAAGAACAAGACTCGCTTGCTTGCGTTTAGTGCACTTGAATTTTGCACCACTTTAAACTTTTGTAAGGGAATTTGATTGAAATTCCAATAATTCCCAGGATGATCCAGTAGGATTCTAAAAGAGAAGGTTGATTCCCGTGGAAAAAAATAGGATCCACAGGAGCTTGGATAGGATTACTGGACTGATGGAGTACGTAGGATCAAAACTGGATTGGGAGGGAGCTGGGATTGGATCTTGGATTATCTTGAAGAGCTGGATCTTGGGATAATCTGGATTATCTATGGATTAGGATTTGGATCAATAGATGAGCCGGTGCGATGAACTCGTAGGAAGGTGTGGAGACGTAGGAATTGGGTAATCAGTGTCTTTAAAGCATTTTTGCAACAAAATGGTCATACTATTTCTTGCTTGTACTCAATTTTCCAAATTATACCTTACTAACGTCATCAACCACTTGGTTCTTTTTGGTGCAAACTCCTACTGCATGGGTTCCAAAATGCTATAAGGCCACGTGTTTTGAACTCGCCACCCAAAAATGGTGGTTTTGTTACGCTTTTCCAAATCGAGACCCGTTCAAATTGTTATATCTCTGCTTTTAAACAAAAGGTATTGTAGTGTGGTTGGTGTCATGTTGTAGCTAAATGAGTGACCTAACAGACCTCCAAAGGAGAATTGTTTATAAGCTAAGATAGTGGAGTTGTAATTTTTTGAGTTCAGAATGGCCGAGGTGGTTGTTGTGGCGGTGGCGGTTGTGGCGGTGGCGGTATGTACAAAGTCTATGAGAAATATAGATTTTGTGTGTGCACGTTGAATCAACTGATCATATCTTTGCATCCATATGGGCTACAGGCATGGTTAAGAGCTCTTGTGAAAGGTTATTAATTATGCTAATTGTTTTTAATCATTTTGAACTCTTTATGATTGGTTTAGTCTATAAAATACAAACTTTTACATACAAAACTACCTGTTTTCATATTAAACACTGTAGTAAGCAATGCGGATGTCTTCAAAATCTAAAAGTTGCTGTAAATATTTAATTACTTATCCTATCATAGTCAAAGTATACATTTTCTGAGAGGAAATTTGATGAGGAATCTAAATATGGACTTACTTTTTCTGTATGGGTTAGGGGTAAAATGTTTCAGTTCAAAATATGTTGAATTGTAAAAAAATTTGAACATATTTTGGGACACCCTGTATTCTGAGATTACCAAACTGCTGTGATTTTTTTTCTTCCCCAGTCAGTAGGATCCCCCTAACCTCTAACCAAATCAATGTTGTTTACTTTCAGTTTATAACTGCAAGTTAGTAATAAGCAATGCATTAAGTGACCCATTTTTTATTTGGAATTTTTTTATTCCACCCTGTATAACTTCAAGGTCACCCTGTACAATGAAGTGAAATGTGCATATTTGAATTGCTTATGCCTTCAGCTTTTCAAAAATGTATACTTTTGCTAGTTTAGGGTTGATAGTTGTGTAGATATTCTAATTTGAAACTTGATTGGTGTAAAATTCATAATATTTGTGATGTAACGCTAAGGGTGGCGAGTTCAAAACACACGGCCATAATAGAAAGGGGAAAGACCTTAACAAAATGTTCAGTTAATTTCCTTACCAAATTTAATATTTTGCCAATGGAACCCTTTTCATTATCAGTTGGATAGTTTTGTTAATCACGGAACTTAACAACTACCCTGACCCCCAAATTACTGCCAGATAAAGGACTTCCTCTTTTCGGGTCAAAACTATTGTACTACCAACAATTTATCCTTGTTCTTTAATCAATGTTTACTGTTATCTAACTCAATATTTTTTGTTGATTATTTAAGGAACAACACTATGGATGTAGCTGATGAAATAATAAATGGAAAACGATAAAAAAGTGCTTTGAAAACTGTTTGCAAATAACTTCCTTGTGGTGTAATGGGAGCATGCACTTATAAAACAAGTATGCACAAGAACAAACTCATTTACTTGCATTTAGTGCACTTAAAGTTTGCACCATTTTGCACTTTGTTGGAAAGGAATTTGATGAAAATTCCCAATAATCCCCAGAATGATCCAGTAGGCTTCTTAAAAGTGAAGGTTAATTCCAGTGGAAAAAAACGGGATCCACAGGAGGATGGATAGGATTACATGTCTTCTGTATTCGATAGGATCAAAACTGGATTGGGAGGGAGCTGGGATTGGATCTTGGATTATCTTGAAGAGCTGGATCTTGGGATAATCTGGATTATCTATGGATTAGGATTTGGATCAATAGATGAGCTGGTGTGATGAACTCGTAGGAAGGTGTGGAGACGTAGGAATTGAGTAATCAGTGTCTTTAGAGCATTTTTGCAACAAAATAGTCATACTATTTCTTACTTGTACTAAATTTTCCAAATTATACCTTACTAACATCTTCAACCATTTGCAGAGTTTGACAGTTATGTACATTTTGGTGCAAAATCCTACTGCATGGTTTCAAAATGATATAATGGTAATAGAAAACGAACCTTCAAAAATTCAAAGTTAATTTCCTTAACCAAATTTAATATTCTGCCAATTGAAAAATGTTCATTTATAAGTTTCATATGTTTGTAAATTAAAGCCACATAACTTAACAACTTAACACCAACCCTGACCCCAAACAACTGCCAGATATAATACTTCTTTTAACATTATTATATACATGTAACTGATAATATATCCTTTTGTTTTAATCATTGTATGCTGTTATCTAACTCAATATTTTTTGTTGATTATTTAAGGAACAACACTATGGATGTAGCTGATGAATAATAAAACAATAAAAAAGTGCTTTGAAATCTGTTTGCAAACAACTTCCTTGTGGTGTGATGGGAGCATGCACTTAAAAAACAAGTATGCACAAGAACAAATTCATTTACTTGCGTTTAGTACACTTAAATTTTACACAGTTTTGCACTTTGTTGGAAAGGAATAGAGGTTATCCATGTTCTATAAGCTGCATATCCTATCAACGACTGCTATACCTTGTTTAGGACATTCTAAAGAAGTACCTGCATGTGCAACCATGACTGTTTCAAAATAGCCCGCCAAAGTCATGCAGGTAACTCCGGGTCGTGCATTGAATTAGTTTGAATGAGGAATACTACGGGAACCAGTGCCTTTTGTTAGAAGTCACACATGAGTGAAGTGGATAACCTCTATTTGATGAAAATTCCCAATAATCCCCAGGAGGATCCAATAGGATTCTTAAAAGTGAAGGTTGATTCCCATGGAAAAAAAATAGGATCCACAGTAGGTTGGATAGGATTACATGACTTCTGGATTCGATAGGACTGGATTGGGAGGGAGCTGGGATTGGATCTTGGATTATCTTGAAGAGCTGGATCTTGGGATAATCTATGGATTAGGATTTGGATCAATAGATGTAGCTGGTGTGATGAACTCGTAGGAAGGTGTGGAGACGTAGGAATTGGGTAATCAGTGTCTTTAAAGCATTTTTGCAACAAAATAGTCATACTATTTCTTGCTTGTACCCAAGTTTCCAATCATCATAGTTCCTTTGCCTCAACATTTTGCAGGTTTTTACAGCTGGGTTCTTATTTTATGACGCAGTCCTTATTTTATGTACTAGGCGGTTACCTGTATCTCGCGGTTTTCGGCTATCATGGTTATTGGCTTTTGCAGATCTCAAAATCAGGGTGTGTCCTTTGACTGGGATCACTTTCCTCACAGCTGAGCTCAATTGTATATAGCGTTTTACGATTTGACCTTACATTCGCCCTCAATTTGAAATTTGACCTGACCTTTGACCATGGATGACCTAACAAACGCAAACCTAAGCTTCCTTGGCCAAAGTTACACCCACTCACAAAGTTTGAGCTCCATTATATGAGCAATTTGAAATTTTTACGTTTTTTGACCTATAACCTCTTAACCGTAGGTCTGACAAAAAGTCATCGTGAAAACTGTTGTTTGTTAGTCCAAGGTCCACTCACCCACCAAGTTTGATCTCCATATAGAGACAATTTGAAATTTCTACCTTTTTTGACCTATGACCTCTTAACCATAGGTCTGACGAAAAGGTCACCGTGGAAACTTTTGTTTGTTAGTCCAAGATCCACCCACCCACCAAGTTTGAGCTCCATAGGGGCAATTTGAAATTTCTACCTTTTTGACCTATGACCTCTTAACCATAGGTCTGACGAAAAGGTCACCGTGGAAACTTTTGTTTGTTAGTCCAAGATCCACCCACCCACCAAGTTTGAGCTCCATAGGGGCAATTTGAAATGTCTACCTTTTTTGACCTATGACCTCTTAACCATAGGTCTGACGAAAAGGTCACCGTGAAAACTTTTGTTTGTTAGCCCAAGATCCACCCACCCACCAAGTTGAGCTCCATAGGGGCAATTTGAAATGTCTACCTTTTTTGACCTATGACCTCTTAACCGTAGGTCTGACGAAAAGGTCACCGTGGAAACTTTTGTTTGTTAGTCCAAGGTCAACACACCCACCAAGTTTGAGTTCCATAGAGGCAATTTGAAATGTCTACCTTTTTTGACCTATGACCTCTTAACCGTAGGTCTGACAAAAAGGTCATTGTGGAAGCTTTTGTTTGTTAGTCCAAGATCCACCCACCCACCAAGTTTGAGCTCCATAGGGGCAATTTGAAATTAGACTTCAATTGGACTTGACCCGGTCGTTGACCTTTGACCTTATAAAAATATAAACTGGTTCTTTCTCATATCAAGCTGCACCCACCCACCAAGTTTGAGGAACGTGCGACCCCCTAGTCTCCGAGAAAAGGTGCGGACAGACAGACAGACAGACAGAGATCCGGTGAATTATAGTAAGACTAGGCGGTTACCCGTATTTGGCGGTTCTCGGCTGTCGCGATTACCTGGCTGATGGTGACTGTACTCACCAAGTTTTATGCCCATAGGACAGTTTTTACTAATTTGACCTCAGATGACCTCTTGTGACCTCAAAATGACCTTCCAAAATTTGGCTCTAAATGTTGACTGTACCCACCACGTTTCATGCCCATATGACAGTTTTAGTAATTTGACCTTGGATGACCCCAAAATGACCTTCCAAAATTTGACTCTAAAAGTTGACTGTACCCACCAAGTTTCATGCGCATACGACATTTTTTACTAATTTGACCTCAGATGACCCCTGGGTGACCCTGGATGACCCCAAAATGACCTTCCAAAAATTTGACTATAAAAGTTGACTGTACCCACCAAGTTTCATGCCCATACGATAGTTTTTACTAATTTGACCTCAGATGACCCCTGGATGACCTTGGCCTGCTAACTGAAACAAACTTGTTCTGTCTTAGGTCTAGATGCACCCACCCACCAAGTTTGAGGAACGGGCGACCCCTAATCTCAGAGGAAATAGGCGGAAAACAGGTTTTACTAATTTGACCTCAGATGACCCCTGGGTGACCTTGACCCACTAATCAATACAAATTTGTTCTGTCTTAGGTCAAGATGCACCTACCCACCAAGTTTCATGCCCATATGGCAGTTTTTACTAATTTGACCCCTAGATGACCTCTGCTGACCTTGACCCACTAACCAATACAAACTTGTTCTATCCCGGGTCAAGACGCACCCACCCGTCAGGTTTGAGGAACGTGTGACCCCCAGTCTCCGAGAAAAACAGTTTTTACTCATTTGACCCCTGGATGACCTTGGGTGACCTTGACCCACTAACCAATATAAACTCGTTCTTCCTCATACCAAGCTGCACCCACCCACCAAGTTTGAGGAACGTGCGACCCCTAGTTCTCCGAGAAAAACAGTTTTTACTCATTTGACCCCTGGATGACCTTGGGTGACCTTGACCCACTAACCAATATAAACTCGTTCTTCCTCATACCAAGCTGCACCCACCCACCAAGTTTGAGGAACGTGCGACCCCTAGTTCTCCGAGAAAAACAGTTTTTACTCATTTGACCCCTGGATGACCTTGGGTGACCTTGACCCACTAACCAATATAAACTCGTTCTTCCTCATACCAATTTGCACCCACCCACCAAGTTTGAGGAACGTGCGACCCCTAGTCTCCGAGAAAAGAGGCGGACAGACAGACAAACAAACGTACAGATTCTGGTGAATTATAGTAAGATTTATAAATTAACCCCTTCTTGATAAGGGCTCGGTAACCCACCTTTGCACAGTATTATTTGTGGGACATGAGTACAGCAGACACACCAAATTGCATTCTGGATACGAGGAATGTTCTTCTGATATCAAATGATTTTGACTTTTTTAAAACTCGTGATATAAATACACATTTTATGGCAAATTATTTTAATAATTTAAAATTAAAAAGACACAAATGTCAAGTTTTAAAAATCTTGACATTTGTGTCATTTAAAAGGGCATTTCCTGATCCACAATCTCATCCCCCCATTTTTCTCAAAAAAAGTTGAGATTCTGGTATACCAGAACGAAATTACAACAGTGGCCTATGGAACAGTGTCACTCGCAAACGCAAAATCGGAATTAGCTGAAATTTTGGGAATAATTTTTTTTTTTGTGGATCACAAAATCCTCTAAGTCCTCAAAGTAAATGATAAATGTAGGCCCTACACGTTAAAGTGTATGTAGCTGGGATGAAAAGCTAACCAACCATCATATGAAAAGTTTCCCAAAAGACATAATATTTTTTTAGCTCTGGGACGGTGAATTTTAAACGGAGGTATTACAGGTATACATGGAGTTTCCTAAAAGTTGAAACACCCCCCCACCGAGTTAATGTTGAAATAGCAGCGTGTTTCAACGTGTTTAAAAAAAATCAAATGTTATAAAATTGGTATTTAGTATTTATCGGTCCAAGAGGTATTAAAGCCATAATAACTTGATTGACGTTTATACGGTAGCCCCCCCCCCCATGGTACAAAATAAGAAGCTCCTAAAAACATGACACGTTGACTATACAAAACTTGCATTTTAGGCCTAAAGATTAAGGAAATCATTATTGACAATATTCTCGTAAATATAAACAGCACATTTCAAGGGAATTTTTATACGACATCGACAATTCCCTTCCATTTTAAAGGGAATTTTAATTTGGAACCAACTTAGTTGCCTTTGTAACAAGAGACAAACCCTCCCCTTTAACCGGGCCCCTAACCTCCGCAATTGACACGATGCGACATATATTTTCCAAATGGTCAATATATGGGAGTGCCCCCCACCGAGTTAATGTTGAAATAGCAGCGTGTTTCAACATTTTTTAATACAAAAACCCCCGCAAAAACCCGGGATCTTTAAAGTAAGACTATCCAAAATTGAAGATTATAAATGAAAATTCAGTCCTTAATTAATACCGTACTTAATCTGTGTCTCGGATAGTCTTACGCCCTGCTAGGGTGAAGCATATATACCTCCTTCTTCATTATTTAGTATACAGGGATGACGTAAAAAAGTGAAAAATATTGGTATACTAAATCGCTGCGCCGCGAATGTTGATTTTTACGCGCTTTTCAATGGAGAAGTTATTTGGTGGTCTGCGCCCTTAATAGCGACAGCCTCGATCATTGCCAAAGTTCAATTTATTTGTTCATTGTTCACGCGTAGTCAACTTGGCATTAATTTTTGTCATTATTATTCATGAGCTTGATGGAAAGTTGCCAGTTGTCACGAAGTGCACTTTTCCCCATGCAGATCTGTGAAATCGCTTGTCACAGTTTACTCATTCCCGGGATTCATTATTAGAGCTAAGACATTTTTAACAAAGATTTATAAACAGTTCTTAGTATTATAGGACCCCTATTTTATAGCCCAGGAGGTTTTCAAGAATTTGTTGGCAAGCCCAAAAAAAATATATAGGGGAGACCGGGGCAAGTCCGCCCTCGGGGCAAGTCCGCCCACCATGTGTTTCTGATCTCGTGACTGCTGGAAAAGTACAATGATGATGTAATTAGCTGGCACACGTCATAGCTAAGTACCCAAGAAAACAAGACAGTCCGACACATCTCGCCAAAGAAATTATCGTCAAAAAAACGTTTTTGAGTCAAGGAAGTTTACATTTTTTAAATTAGTAATATTGTAATAATCTCAAGACCTTGCAGAGACGGGTTTCGTTCTTATATTTATTTGGAAGGTGAACGTTTTGCCCAACATATTATGCAATTAAAAGATCGACATATTGTGTTTAGTAGGCATAACACGAGGTAAAGAGAAAAAGTAGCGTTGGGGCAAGTCCGCCCTGTATGTGAAGGGGCAAGTCCGCCATGTGTTTTCCCCAGGCGGACTCCCGGGGCGGATTTGCCCCATCGGCGTATTATGCAAAATATTGATAATAATACCTTTAAGAGTAAAACTACATGCAAGCATATTTTTGAAAGTTAAGTGGTATCAGTATTACTCATACCACCGTTTATGCCCTAAAACCAAAAACTGATATATATATATATATAATTTTGGCAGTAGTGGCGTAATTTCATTTTGACATTGGGGGGGTGTTGGAAAAAAATTCTTGAAGTACATGTACTCTTTTGATTCTGTCGGGATTTTCATGAATTGATGAGGGAGTGAATGGTTTTTTTCCTTCTTCAATGTAAATTAGCATTGTTTAGTTTTCAATCTTTTCCAACCTATGCTCGAGTCGAGGTAAAGAGAAAGATTTGAGGTTAGAAAAGGTTGTCAGAAAACGTTCAAATGTCGGGTTATATAAAGGACATATAATGAAGGTTTTAAACGTTTTCATAATATTCAAAAACATTTGTTGATAACCTACTGCAAATATTCTAACATAATGTTAGTTAAGTGTTAACAAAATATGCAGCCGTGAGGCTGTGGATCACGAAATACTCCTGTAATTTGTATTAAGTTTACCCACAGGATCTGTGGTTTACCAAAGTTCCAAATTACGTTCCAAAGTCTTAAAATCTTTGATAAATCTTTTTAAAAAAATCCAGTAATTGGGGCGAGGGGGACGAGAACCATAACATAAATTTTTGTCGGCCCAAGAATGACAAGAAAATACAGTAGCATCAAATTTACTTTTAGTGTGCTTTTATTTAAAAAAGAAAAGCCAATATGATACATTATAATAATGCTAAGGGTAACAACTTAAGTACAAGAATACAAACTCAGTAAGGACTAGATAAAATAAATCAACTTTTAAAAATAATCTTTTGAGTTGTTCACACGCATTTAGTTTAATAAGTTACTGTTTTAATTTTAATGTTAAATAAGATATTGGTTTCTCAATTTCGTTCCGATCACGATTTTTAATAATCGTCTGCTTAGTGCCAGAAGTGGGTAAGTAAACTAGCTGCCATGTGTTAGATGAGTATAATATATCTAAATGTAAAAGAAGAGTGAAAAACTCACTCCCAAAAAGAGTGATTCACTTATAAGACCACTCAAAAAGGAGTGAAATGTGTTTTTTAAACTTCACAACCACTCATAAAAGAGTGAAACCACTCTTTATGAGTGAATTTTAACTCTTTCAAGGAGTTAAATGAAGGACAACTCTAAAAATGTGTTTTCCTTCATTTAACTCCTTGAACGAGTTGAAATTCACTCTTTTAGAGTGGTTTTCACTCTTTTTTGTGTGGCTTTGAAGTTTAAAAAACACATTTCACTCAATTTTGAGTGGTTTTATAAGTGAATCACTCTTTTGGGGAGTGCAGTTTTGCACTCTTTTACATTTAGAGAGATACTGTACGTGTAAAATGCCAAATGTTCACAGGGGCAGCTATTCTCACTTACCCACTTCTGGCACTAAGCATTCGAATTACTACCTGATACGAAGTTGTCGTATATTTTGAACTAACATGGTCTTTGGTTTTACATATTAAAACAAACTTCTTTTATAATACCAGTAACTATACAAGTTAAAATTGTGGCAAATACAGACTTGACATTTAATATGGAATATTTTTCGCAAAATTACAAGACAGGTTTGGACGGAGTCTACATAGACCGCACGGACTAAATATTAATTGGGGTGTGTCGGGGGATGGTGTAAAATAATTGTTTGATAGAAAATGTGCTTTCCATATGCTTACATTAAGGTGCTCATAATGTAGCGAATTTGCATAAAATGGCGGGTTTAGGGAGACTGAATTTGAGCTTTGTTGGGGGCACAATTCCAGACGTTATGCAACATGGTTCTGTTATTATCAAATTTATAGGGGTTTGAAGTGATATTTCTTAAACTTCGTCAGCAACTGGCATTCATCACAGCTGAAATACACTTACAATGTACCAAGTTTTTGAACAGGGGAGGGGCTTAAAATGGGGCTCTTAGAAGCTGTACGTACTCAGAAAGTTTGAAAGGCCCCCTGGGGTAAAATGTTATAAACTTACGGTACAAAAACTACTGTGTGGATTCATGGTTGTCCAGTGAACTCGCACTGTTACTTTGTGTACAGTAAGTTTATAACATTTGGCCCCAGGGGCCCATTCAAACTTTCTGAGTGCGTATCACTTTTAAGAGCCATATTTTTTAAAGCTCCTCCCACTTTCAAAACTGGTAGATCACAGGTGCATTTCAGTTCCGACGAACACTTATTGGTATTCAGGTTCAGTAAAATCGCCTAAAACCTAAATGAATTTGATAATATCAGAATAATGTTGCTCAAATGCAGAAATTTTACCCCCACAAAAACCAAATTCAGTCTCCTTAAATCCGCCATTTTAGGCTTATTCACTACATTATGAGCGTCATAATTTAAACTAATGGAAAGCACATTTTCTGTCAAAGATTTATTTAACACCATCTCCCGACAAACCCCAATTTATATTTAGCCCGTGCCGTTTATGCAGACCTCTATCAGACCAGTCTTGAAATTTTGCGAAAAAGTATTCCATATTAAATGTCAAGTCTGTATATTACACTACCACCTTTTGCATCATAATCAAGAGGCATAATTTTTAGGGCATCATTAGAATGTATAGAAAATCCCATAGTTGCAATGTTCTTAAAATACTATGTTGATAGTAATGATTTCCTCCTAACGAGCAAACATTCATTCTTCAATGCATGAATTTAATGAATGCATGTTGGTCTTACTATAAACATAATTTCTCAATTCGTGCATCAGAATTCACGATGAAAATAGCGACAACCCATATCCCTGATGAATAAACCAAACGAATTGAAGTTTAACTTATATACACCGAGTTCTGTTATGTTAAACACTTACTGGTCGTAGTTCTAAAGGAAACTATAGTGTAATATGGCCTGTTGTAAGTCTGCAAAATATTTCACCCCAGCTCTTTTGGGTGCATTTGGCCAACAATTTTAACTTGCGACCTGTGACGAAATTTATCTACCCTAGGTCATATAGTGTAAAGCAAACAAGCCTCGAAATAAGCAGGTCTGGACACCAGGAGCCACACATAAATTGGAAAAAGTAGCTCCTGGTCCTGTGATTATTTAGTAAACCACAAGCCATTTTTAAAGAGCTAAGAGGTTTGTCACATTTTTAAATACAAAACCTGCTTTAACTACCGGGCTCTAGTATTAAAACAAATGTAGAGCCTGGTTCATATGATTTTGGTGTGGACCAAAATGTTATGACCATTGGGTCCCGGCATTGGATAAATGGCTCCTGGGTGCCTACCTGCTTATTTTGAGGCTTGGCGTAGAGCAGTATGTTCCCAGCAAACACAACACGTTTTTGTATGATTTTTAAACATAGGGCCTATCATGTAGGCCTATATACATGTAGGCCTACCAAGATTGCCATATTGGTTATTCAAAATGTTAAAGAATATTCTCAAAAAGCTGTGCTTGTCACAAAATGTTTTCAAATATTTTGTTAAAACGATTTTACAGCCTTCACATTTTGTTATATAACCCAACATTTGAATGTTATTTAAACGTTTTAAAGTAGGCCTATTTAACAAACATGATTGAGTTTATATGTTTGCTGGGTTTTTACTATAGCTACTTAACAGGCATTGTGCGGTGGGTATAAGGACAGTTACATTAATATTTCATATAGCACACAATAGTCATATGCATTGGTAATATAGCGCACAGATTTACCCAAAAAAAATCTGCGTTGATGAGTCAGTCAATCAAAAGTTCTGGATCCATTGAAGATTAAACTTATCCCGATATAAAACGTCCAACAAAAAAGTTGATGCTGGTACTGAATTTTCTCATTTTGGAATGCAGCCTATATCCAAATAATGTGAATACAGTTTGTATAAATAATGAATCAATATTATACATATATTCAAAATATAGCCACGCTCTTGCTGCAAGCCTGTTAGTAGATAATAATGCATAGAGGGCGCTATCTATTACAGATATGTCCCACTGGTCTCCATGGCAACAATTTGGTCTTGTTTAAAAAGTCTTTGAAGTAATGTTGGTTGCTTTATCCCGATTTGAAGAGGAGCACCGCTACTTGTCCCAGATAGAAGTAGATGAAATGTTTGGTCTCGTGTGTCACATAGCTGCCGAAATTCCTTCCCACAATGCAATGCCATGTTGGGTTGTATTTTTTGTCGAATTCTTTCTTGATGAATGCGGCAATGTCTTTCTCGATGTTGAATTTCTCCATGGCTTGTGTTGCGCACTCGATGGCGTCTGACTGCATGTCTTCTGACATGTCAGCATTCTTGACAACGGCTTTGCGCTCAACAGACATCTTGGTAGTTTAGCAATACCAAATGACACAAGATCTGTAAAAGAGCAAAGAAAAGAAATCATGTTTTAAGTTTTTTTAAACCACACACTTACAACAATAATTTTAGGGAAACATAATAGAATATTCAATAGCCTCGGTCAGTTCATGATTCAAATCTGTTGTTAGGTCACTCTGTTAATGTTACATAAAAATTCAGCAATAAAATAATAAGGGGTTGTACCCCCGGGTTGTACCATAACCATCAGGGTGGACAAAATAATTTCAGAACAAAATACCCTGCCAAAAATGCTGCCCCCTCTCGTCATGCCAGAACTTGTCCCCCTCTCAGCCTTCCAACTGTTGCTTCCCAAATAATCCTTGCCCCTGAACTGAAGGTGTACGGGGATGTACCACAGTTTTGGTGTAGACCTACCTTTTCATTGATTTTTGTATATTGATTTACAATCTGACCTGTAAGATGACCTGTGACCCGGATGGACCTCCCGTTTCTAACATTCCTTCTACGCCATCATATTTATTTCCATGCCCAATCAGACCTGGAGACATTTTGTGAAATTTCACAAAAATCGTGTATATGACCCCTGGGTAACCATTGACCTTATTGTTTTATGGTCGATATGAGTTTGTTTAAGTATAATTAAGTATTCTATAAGGCATAATGTTGTGATTGCCGCGGAGACATCCTTTAAGGTGGTATTGGAGGCATTTTCTAGAAATTAGGAAATGCTGTATGTTTTAAGGAGATTAATTGAGTAGGGTAAAGTACACTATCAATATGCCGTTTGTTGGAAGCAAATCGGACATACGGTTTCCATAATACATCAAATTATATTTTCTTTGTAGGCCTACCTTATTGTTTTTATCAATAATCAATTTAGTTAATGAGCTAAAAGGACTGTAAAGGCTCATTTATATGTAATTTTTGCCAATGTTGCAAAAAATTGTAGTTTTATTTTGCATACTTTTGCCCTGAAACTTGGTCAAAGTGTTTGTAATATGTTTTAATGTATTATATAGTGAACTGCATAATTAATGAGCTAATTTGCATAAATGCTAATTAATTATGCAAATTAAGGGGCAGCTTCACCATACATAAGAACTTATTAGAAACCAAGTTTCAGGGCAAAAGTATGCAAAATAAAAGTACCTGAACATTTAGGGCCTATGCATTGATTTTTAGCAAAATATTGGCAAAATTACTTATCAATGAGCCTTTACAGTCCTTTTAGCTCATTAACTATTATTGATTATTGATAAAAACAAGATGATACAAAGAAAATACAATTTGATGTATTATGGAAAGTTTCAGAGTATGAGTTTTTTTACCCAAATTTTCAAAGGTCATTAAATGAATGTGCAAATGTATTTTGGTTAAGGTGGTATTAGAGCCATTTTGGAAGTGTTCTGTTCATGTTGCAAACAGATGAATTGAGTAGAGCAAAGCACACTTATCATTATGCCTTTTGTTTGAAGCAAATCGGACATGCAGTTTTCAAAATATATCAATTTATATTTGCTTTGTATCTTATTGTTTTTATCAATCTATATATTAATAGGCATCGTCTGTCTATCTGTCTGTGTATCTGTCCGCCTATTTTCTCGGAGACTAGGGGTCGCACGTTCCTGAAACTTGGTGGGTGGTGCATGTTGACCCCATACAGATCAAGTTTGTATTGGTTAGTGGGTCAAGGTCACCCGAGGTCATCCAGGGGTCAAATAAGTAAAAACTGTTTTTTTTTTTTTTTGGTTCGCACGTTCCTCAAACTTGACGGGTGGGTGCGTCTTGACCCGGGACAGAACAAGTTTGTATTGGTTAGTGGGTCAAGGTCACCAGAGGTCAAATTAGTAAAAACCGTCATATGGACTTGCAACTTGGTGGGTAGGTGCATCTTGACCTAAGACGGAACAAGTTTGTATTGGTTAGTGGGTCAAGGTCACCCAGGGGTCATCTGAGGTCAAATTAGTAAAAACTGTTTTCCGCCTATTTTCTCGGAGACTAGGGGTCGCACATTCTTCAAACTTGGTGGGTGGGTGCATCTGGACCTCAGGCAGAACAAGTTTGTTTAGGTAAGTGGGCCAAGATCACCCGAGGTCATAATAGTAAAAAATGTCGTATGGGCATGAAACTTGGTGGGTACAGTCAACTTTAAGAGTCAAAATTTTTTGACGGTCATTTTGGGGTCATCCAAGGTCAAATTACTAAAAACTGTCGTATGGGCATGAAACGTGGTGGGTACAGTTAACATTTAGAGCCACATTTTGGAAGGTCATTTCGAGGTCACAATGGGTCATTTGCGGTCAAATTAGTAAAAACTGTCCTATGGGCATTTAAAACTTGGTGGGTACAGTCACCATCAGCCAGGTGATCGCGACAGCCGAGAACCGCCAAATACGGGTAACCGCCTAGTAATCAATAAAGTTAATGAGCTCAAATGACTGGAGAAGCTCATTAGTATGTAATTTTTGCCAATACATGTGTATTTTGCTACAAATCCATGCATAAATGTTCAGGGTACTTTTATTTTTGCATACTATTGCATTGAAAGTGTTCCTAATATGTTCTGTATTATATAGTGAAGCTGCCCTCTAATTTGCATAATTGATTAACATTTATGCAAATTAGCTCATTAATTATGCAAATTAGAGATCAGCTTCATTGTATAATATTGAACATTTTAAAATATATACATGGATTTTTGGCAAAAATTACATATTAATTAGCCTGTACAGTCATTTTAGCTCATTTACTGTATCGATTATTGATAAAAACAACAAGATACAAAGAAAATATAAATTGATATATTTTAAAAACCGTATGACGTCCGATTTGCTTCAAACAAAAGGCATATTATAGTCAGTGTAGTTTGCCCTACTCTATTAAGCATGTTGTGGATCCTCATGACTTTTAAAGAATGACAAGAAAACAGTAGAATCACAAATTTACTTATTTTACATAATGTGCTTTTATTTCAAAAAAAGCTGGAAATATCATACATTATGACGAGGGTAACGCCTTTAGTACAAGAATAATTATAATACACACTAAAAACGGTTTTACATGTCAAGGACTGGAATAGATAAAATAGATCCAACTTTTAACATGTTAAAAAATAATCTTGAGTTGTTCGCACGCATTCATTATGGATCGAGTTGTTTATTATTTTTTTTGTGTATTAATTTATATAATTTTGTTTTGATCATGATTTAATTTCAGTTGGGGAGAATTACTGTTGCATACTGCATTAGCTTTATTTACCACATTCCATTGTTCTAACGAAACAACTTGTCAACTCGACTTGTAAGTTCAAATTTCCTCCTAGTAGGGCTGTTATCGAGTAGAACTTACATTGTCGACATCATCAAATCTCAAGATCCGAAGTCGACAAGCTGTCCACAATGCAATACTATATTTAATGGAAAGATAATCTGCATCATCTAAACGAAATGGAAGACTGATGCAGTTAATTCATTGTAAATAATGGTGATGTTAAGAATATCTTAAGCTTTTCTCCAATTTTGTTTTACTGTTTAGTTTTTGTCAACATTAATTATTGTCTTCCTGAGTTTGGGCAAATAACTGAACAAGGTTATAAATCTTTTAAAGAACATTCTCAAAAGTTGCATTTGTTCCTTCCAAAGTTGTTAAAACTATTTTGAAGTTAAGGTAGTTAACATATTTGTCAACATTACAGTAGGAACATTTTATAACCATTGTTGGGCAGAAAAAACCGAGTACAAAATGAACCTCATCTTCAACAAATCCAGAGTTGCAAACTTTTACTTCATGAGGGACATCATCAGGCCCGTAACGGGGTGGTGGTGGGGAGAAGAGGTGTGGACCCCACCTACCCTTTTTGAAGTCACATTTGGTCCAAAATCTGCCCCCCCCCCTAAATGCTGGTTACTGGTCACGGACCTAGACAATCATCCTCGTACTGCCCACCTCAGTTACATTATTAGCTTATTTTATCATGTTCATATAGCACACAATAATCATGATTGGTTCATGTTAGAGAGCCAAATTTCATCAAAATTCAGTGGTAATAAGTCTTGTCAATCACAGTTCTGGATCCAGTGCACATGATATAAAACTTCCATTCCAATGTTCAAAAGTCTGATGCTGGTACTGAATGTTCTCTTTTTGGAATGCAGCCTTCATCCAATTAATGTGAATACAGTTTGTATAAATAATGAAACAATATACATAAAATATAGTTGCTCTTTTGCTGCTATCGTTTCAAGCTTTTATGGATTTATAATGCATAGAGGGCGCTATCTAATACAGATCTGTCCCACTGATTTCCATGGCAACAGTTTGGTCTTTGTTGAAAGTCTGTAGTGTATAGTGTTGGTTGCTTTATCCCGATTTGAAGAGGAGCACCGCTACTTGTCCCAGATAGAAGTAGATGAAATGTTTGGTCTCGTGTGTCACATAGCTGCCGAAATTCCTACCCACAATGCAATGCCATGTTGGGTTGTATTTCTTGTCGAATTCTTTCTTGATGAATGCGGCAATGTCTTTCTCAATGTTGAATTTCTCCATGGCTTGCGTCGTGCACTCGATGGCGTCTGACTGCATGTCTTCTGACATGTCAGCATTCTTGACAACGGCTTTGCGCTCAACGGACATCTTGGTAGTTTAACAATACCAAATGACAAAATATCTGCAAAAGAGCAATGAAAAGAAAACATGTTTTAACCACTCACTGATAATATTCAATTTCACGGAAAACAAAAAATCTTGAGGTTGGCCTCGAATAATTGATAAAATCTGCTGCCAGTGCTGCCGATGTTACAAACAAAATTGAGAAATAAAATAATAAGGGGCTGTGCAATAATCATCTGCCTCCAGGGTAAACTTCAAAATAGCCTGTCAATGAATGCTTAAGTTGACCCCCATGCCAAACAAAAACAAATTATTAAACGTACTATTGAATAGGATAGCCTATTCAGAGGGGATAGGAGGGATTGAGTTTGGAACATTATCATAAAGAAAACTTGCATGCTATTGAAAATAACTGAAATGTTTAATTTTGTTATATTTGACCAAAATTTGAAAACCATTAACAAACACTCGTTAGGGGGGGCTGATGCAAAACGGGGGCCCTTCAAAGTTTTGACCCTCTTAAGGTGGAGGGCCTTGAAAAAGAAATGACAAATTTTCCTGGGGAAATTGAGTTTATATGATTTTCTATGGGTTGACCCATATAACTTTCATGTCAAAAAGGGGGGGGGGGCTTGACATTTTTGAGATCTGCAAAGGGGATCCTAATGAATTTTTTTTGCATCAGGCCCCAATAACAAGTGTTTGTGAACAGTCCCAAAAAGCAAATGTTCAAAATTATGGAAATCTTAAGTATAGCCTTAAGGGATCTAAAATGAGCGTTTATTGCGTTTCGACAGTATTTTTTGTGGGACATGAAAGCACCTCAGACCTATCGAATTGCATTCTGAATACGAAGCATGTCTTTCTGATATCAAATAATTTTCATTTTTTGAAAATCACGATATAATACAAATTTTATGACAAATTATAAAAATTTAATATTTTTAAAATTTTTGATATATAACAGTCCTCGAAGTAAATTATATAAATCTATTGATATATTCTTAAAGTGTATGTAGCAGGGAGGAAAAGCCGACGGTCAATTGAAAATTTTGACCTTTTATATTGAAGATATGGATTTTTTCCCAAAAAGACCTAATTTTTTTTGAGTTTTGGGAAAAAAAATCCATATCTTCAATACGAAAGGTCAAAATTTTAAATTGATCGTCGGCTTTTGATCCCACCTACATACACTTTAAGTATAAATATTCAGATTTATAAAGTTTACTTCAAGTACTGTTAAATATCAAAAATATCAATTTTAATGATTTGCCATAAAATGTGTATTAAATTGCAATTTCAAAAATCAAAATTATTTGATATCAGAATGACATTCTTCGTATTCAGAATGCAATTCGATATGTATGATGTGCTCTAATGTCCCAAAATAAATACTGTCCAAACGTTCATACCCCACCCCTTAAATGTGCTTCTAAAAAAAAGAAAAGAATTATGTTAGGCCCTTCTAATATATTTTTTAATTTAGGTTTGATCCTTTATATATAGGCCTATATGTAGGGTTTGAACTAATTATAGATCTCGAAATGTCACAAAGGTATGATGCCCCAGAGGTCAAATGAAAGAGAAAAAAGCTGAAATAAAAATATTTCCCTACCCGGGGGTAACACTCCTCACAAGACCCTTGAACACTAAACAATATGACCCCCCCCCCCCCACAGGTGGTATTAAATTAAAGAGAAAAATAGTAAATGTTTTCCCTACCTGGGGGTGACACTCCTTAAAAGATCCAGGTCAGTATTCATATTTTGGCTCATCTTTTGTTATTGTGCAATAGCTTGCAGTCCGGTGCAAAGAAGTAGTGGGGTACTTAACAATGTCGCAGATAAAGGATTCCAACCACATATCCGGGGAGGGGGCACAGATTTTGAAAAAGTGGGTATTTTCCAGGTGGGGGGATTTAGTGAAAAGTGGACCTTTTTGTCCCAAAATTTTGAGCTTTTTTGGCCAAAAAAACAAACATTGAAAATAATACATTGCAAATTTGGGGGTGTGGTCCCCTGCATATAAACATACGGGCCTGATAAACGTTCTATAGTTTCTTCTAAGGGGCTGTGCAGTAGTTATGAGCCCTGGGCTACAGAGAGAGATGGTAATAGGTGGGGAAAGAATTTTTGGAAAGCCAATAAGGTGGGCAAGTGACTTTTGCAGATAAAAAAAAGGGGGGGGCATCAGCGAGGCAATTTTTTTGTTACTCATCAGTGAGGCAAAATTTTTTCAAAAAACTCCCTAGCCCCCCAATAATATCTTATGGTGCGTCCCTAAATTGTCCATTCGAATATTTTTTTCAGATGACATTCAACCAGAAAGCCAAGACAGACTCTTGATTTATGACTTTTCACAGCTCCAAAAGACCCTTTTTTTTTTCTCTGTTCGCAGCTCCAAAAAGACCCCCATTTATCAGTATGCTGTTATCTCATGAAGATGCACCTTAAAATTCTGGGGGAACATACCCACCAAAAATCTATGATGAGCCCCCGGATCTAGCACAGAATTTAAAATACTAGGCTACTAGCACAACAAAAGTTTGCAAATTGGGAACTAAAAAAATTGGCATTGTAGCGGGGGCACGGTAAAGATTTTATGGCCGGTTTGAACACTGTTGAAGGGGGCAAGCATTTTTTTTTTATTGCACAGCCCCTTTGAATGAAATGACATGGAATTTCAACTTTTAATATGGTGAGCAAGTATCAGGATGCATGAATCAATTATTGGCGGGTTTACCAATAGTCTCCTCCGCCATGGTCTTTGTGCAATGACCAAATTGCATTAATTAATTGAATTTCTCGCGGTTGAGACTAATTGAAGTGCGCATGCGCACTTCCGACGTATAGCAGGTGCATATTATTAAATGCGACCAGCACCATGCAGTTATCACGGAGTGGCAAATTGCATTTTATACCTTCAATGACTTTTGTGAATAAATTTTAATTTGTAGGCCAATATAGAATAACGTTTAACAAAATGGATGGCTTAGTACTAACTATAATAAATTATGATAAATTAGAGCTCGTAAGTCATGGAAGTGCTACTTCCGATGACAAAAAATTCAAGTCTGGCGCGTCTAGCGCAATTTATCATCAGACCCATGCTGCAGCGTAGGTCGGCTGGAATCCAGTTTTAACGTTATTAAACACATTTTGGAACGAAATTGTGCAAATATTTCTCATGTTTATAAATTTCGCATTGGCCGATCACATCCAAAAACACAAGACGTTGCACTTTTGCAAAACTTGAATTTGATTGTCACTTCGTCTTTTTTTTTTATAAATAATTTGCGGCAAAGTTGTTTCGGCTAGAATTCACTTCATACAAAGACCAGAAAATGTTACAGCTAAAAATATAAAATGTCTCAACTTACCAACTAAATCAAGATGTGGATTCTTTTGCCACGAAATTTGCTACCAGCTTCACCTCTATCTTCTTGTTCTCACGTGTTGGTAGTGAATTCTTGAGCATTCACATGAAAACAAAACCCATGCCACTACCCGATTAATAAAATATTCCGAGCCAGTGGTTGGTTGATATTGCACGAACCGTCTCCGGTAGTTTGTCACAAATTGAGCTTAAATGACCCTGAATAGTGCTACGTGATTGGACAATTTTCGTTGTAATTCTACCGTAGTTTGTAATAAACTCCCGTTGCCAAACTGAATGACAGAAACACATTAGAGAATTCAAAGGCAACCAAGGGTCTTGTACAAAATTAAGTCTTTTATATTAATAATGGTCGTAAAAAAGGTTATCTCTCAAACTCGCAGAAGCGCTTGGCCTTTTTTACAGGTTTTTTTTTTTGTTCAGCTATCAGAAAGAAATGACCAACAAGGCTAAAACAGTATATTTAGACAAGATTCAAGAATCCTGCGTTTTGCAGACAAATAGTAAGTACCTATTCATTTTGCAAAATGTTTGAGAGACAACCCGGGGACAAACATTTTTCTTCCTAAAAAAGACAATCTTTTATAAGAGAAGATACCATCTCTAAATCTTATCCATTTTTTAGAGATAATAAAATCAGATAACTAAATCAATTAAGGGGGTACTACACCCCTGCCAAATTGTACCTATTTTTGCATTTTTCTCACAAATTATAGTGCATTGGTGACAAGTAAGATATGTATATTATAGGGGCAGGGACTACAACTACTGCACTGGAAATTTTACTTCAGCACAGACAACAGTTGTGGAGTTACAGTCAAAAATGAGGGAAACCAATATTTGATCAATAAATCAATAACTACTTGCCTTGAGTTGCTGAATTTTCAGTGCAGTAGTTGTAGTCCTTGCCCTATATACATATCTTACTTGTCACCAATGCGCTATAATTTTTGAGAAAAATGCAAAAATTGGTACAAAATTGGCCAGGGGTGTAGTACCCCCTTAAAGGGGCACTTCGTGATCCACAGCCTCATCCCCCACTTTTCTCAAAAAAAAAGTTGAGATTTTTATATCACTGGAAACCTCTGGCTACATAATGTTTATGTACAAAATATTTCTTGCAGATTAATTCGTTTAGCAAAGATATCGTGAAATTTGAATTTCGTTCTGGTGCACCAGAACGAAATTACAACGTATTGTCTATGGAGCAGTGTAATACACATAATCATGCATAACTCACAGATGCAAAATCGGAATCAACTGAAATTTTGGGAATATGCTTTTTTCGTGGATATGTACTGAAAAATGTCATAAAAAGAGGATGCTAGGATCACGAAATACTCCTTTAACATAGAAAAAAATGAACTTATAATTCAAGTCGTATGGGGAAATAAAAATTAATTGTTCAAACATAATTAATAGGTCCTTCTAGAAATTTTATATGGCACACTTACACGGAAAGTTCAGAATTAACACGGTTAGGTGTTTCAACATTTAATGACGTTATATACACATGTACAAACATATGATACACAGACTAATATAATAAATTATTTCATTCACATCTTTTGCATTCAATAAGTTAGGAAAACGTTGGAGTATGTCTTTTAAGAGATGCACGTGTTCGCATTCTGAAGACATATTTTATTGTTAACAAATTATATAAATTAAATCTAAGGGCCAAAACTGGAAAGAAAAATTGAAAACTTTGACCGAAGCGGGATTCGAACCAGTGTTACCAAGCCGGGACTTGAACTAATAGACCCTGAAGTATGAAATCTATGAAATAATCCACCATAACTACCTTGGATTCGTTCTAGAAAATGCAGCGCTATACACTTTATCCGGATCACAATTTTTTTCCCGAGTAGTATAATCGTTGATTAAATTATGATGCACAAACTATTTTGAAACCAAAAACACAAAACAGTTTTTGCGATCCGGATAGCCGTCGTGGACTTGAGTTGGTGAAACGCTGAGGTGCTCCGGTTCGATTCCCGCTTCTTTACATTTTTGTTACGAGATACTAGTACCCCATTAATCAGCTTTTGGTTTCTTTTTTAATATTTGCATCTTGCAGTTAATTCTTTTAAAAAAAACACGAAAGAAAAATAAATTGGTGAAATAGAACGTTAATTTAATGGCCAAATATGATTGTTACTGTGGAAATGCCGGAAGAAAGATAAAAACATGGCTTTTTATTTATACTAAAGTTGCATAAAGTCTCATAATTCTTTGAAGAGCTGGTGATGCATTTGCAGCAGACCATTATCATGATCACATTTTATTCTAGTCAGTGATGCCGGGCATTTCTGGCCCGGGACTTCAAAAGTGTCATTATAATCGGTGTCCAAAGAAAGTCATGTTGATCACGGTATAACATGATTATTTGTCATATTTGCTGCTCTGCTCGAGCCACGAGAGTTCATCATCAGATCATGTCCAAAATGAAGTGGTGGCTTGTGGCTACAGTTCCCATTCCCCAAACATGGGAGAGCTTTCCAAGATGAAAATGTTTCTGCCAAATAAAGTATAGCACAGGTTGCCAAGTCTCAAAAAAAAGTTTATCCCGATTTGAAGAGGAGCACCGCTACTTGTCCCAGGTAAAAGTAGATGAAATGTTTGGTCTCGTGTGTCACATAGCTGCCGAAGTTTCTGCCGGTGATGCAATGCCATGTTGGGTTGTATTTCTTGTCGAATTCCTTCTTGATGTACGCTGCAATGTCCTTCTCAATGTTGAATTTCTCCATTGCTTGAGTTGCGCATTCAATAGCATCAGTTTGCATCTCTTCGCTCATGTCGGCGTTCTTCACGACTGCTTTGCGTTCAGACATCTTGATTGGTTGATGGGGTTTGTATCTGTGATTGAAGAGAAAAAGATAAATTTCAACTATAATTTTGTATATTATGATAGTCTCGAGTTAACATGGTTGAAGCGAAACCAAACGTTTAAAACAAAACCAATTGGAAATCTTGGGGGAGATGGCCAGGGGTAAAAAATTCCAAAATGGTATATTTTTTGACACAAAGCGATTTAATACTAAAACGTTATTTTCGTCAAACGGAACGGTAGCGTAGATCTGGTAACTAAAAATTCATTTTTGACATAATCTGATGATGAAAAAAAATCAGCCAACAAAATAAAACATTATATCCCTGAACAAAAATCAATTTTTGGTTGCATTTTTGAACTTCTCGGAAATTGCAATTTTCATGTAGATAATATTTTTTTTAAAAGCTATTCGCCAGCGAAGTGTCACGTGTAATCCGATTATCACTATGTCAACTGGATCACGCTTTTGAGTCCTGCACCATGATCAAAATGATCACAACACAAGAGTCTATGCATTGGCGTATACTCGAGTTCCAAAAGGTACCGTACGTGATCCAGTTACCAGGGAGTTACGTAACCACTTCGCTGGCGAATTGCCAGAACGGGAGTCATTCAAAAACTACGGTATAATATCAGATTTAGAGATTTCAGATTCGAGACAAAACCGATGGAATTTGATATTTCAAAGTTGCACTTTTAAGTCTTTGCTTTTGCTGCTTGAGTGCACGGCCATCCTTATAAAAGCAGTCATGCAAATAAGCGGATAATTATGGACGCACCATTATTCCATTAACAATGATTAAGATTCTCAGGGGAGGCATGGGCGTTAGTTTCGGTTTTTTTTCACTGAAGGCGGCCAATCGTTGTTGGTGTTTTTTGTGTGTGTTTTTTTTTCAATTTTAATATATACCTTATACAAAGTTCAAGCGAGTCAAAATCTTTTTGTACTCATCAGCAGTGAGGCATTTTTTTTTTCGTCTGACTAGTGGGCGAATATATTTTCCCGTCTAGCGGGCGAAGTTTTTCCCCAAACCTCCCGATGCCCCCCCGGAAATCAAATGGTGTGCCCGTAAATGGTTACCCTTGCATTACTTTTGGTCTAAGACACGAGATAACTAGACTGTTTTTTGCTATTTGGGTTTGAAATTGTAGGCCTATGTACAGATTTTAGAGTTGCTCTGAACAAGATTATTTTTTGTTGGGCAATTACAGAATGTGAGCACAACTTTTAGGTCCCACAGTAAATTCATATTAAAATCAGGCACGACTGCACTTTTCGAACAAAAAAATGAAAATGCGCGTGAAATCGGGCAAAAAGTACCAAAAACAGGCTGAAATTAAATAAAGGAATTTTTTTTTGACTTGACCATTTAGACCTACATAGTTACGATTTTCAAACAATTTCATCCATTTTGGTTCTCTGACATGTTTTGTGTCCGGGTACGGATTTTCATAGTCAATTTCAATGTACAAATTTAGGTTGACATGGAAGATGTCCAGGAAATATAATCGTTTTATACTGAAATTACAAAAATTTATTGAAAGTCAACAATAATGTATACTAACATTAACAATATCTAAATTGTCAACTTGTTGTCATGATACCGCAAAGTTTGTTAGATTAAAGTAGCTCTACAAATGTTCGCGCGCTTCTTCTTAAAGATAATTGAAAATTACAAGTTTTTTGCCTTTTTTCCCGCTGTTTTAATAACTTCATCAATATACAGGCCTACATCTAGAATAGAGATCACTTTACATGCTTGTATTATATGATAAATATATCAGTTAATAATTGTATAAAAGTAAATAATTTTTACTCACCAGTTGCAGTAATTACTTGAATATACAAATCACCTGTTTCTTAAATGCAGTTGTTTTGTTGCGTGCTGCTTGTGTGGGTTGCTGATCAAAAATGTGCTTTGTAAATGCTATTATGTTATTGACAATTGATCAAGGAGGATACAAGGAGGTTGCAACCTAGGCAACCAATCAATAGGCGAGTGAATTGATTGGCTGGTAACCTAGTGGTAAATCTACGGTAGTTTGTAACAAATTTTGCATAATCTTTTGCTCATCTCATTGGGTCTTAAGATGAATGTCTGACTTATGATTGGTTATAAATGCATTGACATTCTCCGGTAGTTTGTAATACTTTACTTAAAAGATTATTACGTAATCAAGATTCGATGAGGCATAAAGATAAACGAGTGAAGATAAAAGACTGAAGAGCCGCGTTTGGGGATAATTAAATTGAGATCATAGAAATGGTATCATTAAGGTGGTATTACACCCTTGATAAATTTGTGACTATTTTTGCATTTTTCTCAAAAAATAATAATGCACCGGTAACAAAAGTTATGTATACTATAGGGGCAAGGAATCCAGTTACTACACTGGAATTTCACTGACCCAAGACAAGCGGTTCGTTATTCATTCATGATAAGAAAAGAGGTACCGCTAGAATGTCTCATTTCTTAAGGGGGTACTACACCCCTCGATAAATGTGTGTCTATTTTTGCATTTTTCTCAAAAACTAATAACACACTGGTAACAAAAGTTATGTGTATTATAGGGGCAAGGAATCCAATTACTACACTGGAATTTCAGTGACCCAAGACAAGGTAAATTTGTGACTATTTTTGCATTTTTCTCAAAAACTAATAACACACTGGTAACAAAAGTTATGTGTATTATAGGGGCAAGGAATCCAATTACTACACTTGAATTTCAGTAACCCAAGACAAGCGGTTCGTTATTTATGATAAGAAATAAGGTACCGCTAGGATGTACCTCATTTCCTATCATATATGCTGAACCGCTTGTCTTGAGTTACTGAAATTTCAGTGTAGTAATTGGATCCCGTGCCCCAATAATATACATAACTTTTGTTACCAGTGTGTTATTATTTTTTGAGAAAAATGCAAAAATAGTCACAAATTTACCACAGGGGTGTAGTACCCCCTTAACATTACTAGTATAATTATAAATGAACGACTTGTCTTGAATCACTGAAATTTCAGTGAAGTAATAATTGGATTCCTTGCCCCTATAAGGGAACAACCAAAAGTTCGATGAAGCCCTATAGACGAATCCAAGTAGCCAAGTCATGGTCAGGATTTGGTCGGACATCTTTGGGTAGCCGCTAGCACCAACCTGATGTTTTGAGCGTCCAATTGTGCAAATAAAATCCGCCTAACACCTAGAGAAGATGCAAGGACGAGGAGGGTTAATAGAATAATAGCTAATAATATATATATGGAGATAATTCCGCAGGTAATCCCGTCGCATCTATTCATACATATAGTCCTTTTGTTCGCAAGTACGTCAATGCATAGATACCGCGTATAGTTAATCCGATTATTAATATGTCACTTCAACAACGAATAGACCATGCTGTGTGTTTTGTCGAAGGGAACTGTATTGTGTTATTCTTTTGTCTACCTGTGTTTTCGCGAAAGGTGTAAAACGGGTGATGGAATGCAGTTTAAAATTTCCGCCAAGGCCGAATAATTTCACATTTTGAGTGCATTGTAGCCGACGGCTACCCAACTAAAGGCTGCTAGTCAGGTGTAGGAATGCGTGAATTTAGATTCGTCTATAAACGAAAGTCCTTTCGTTAAGGGGTGGGGTATGAACATTTGGACAGTATTTATTGTGGGACATTAGAGCACACACCAGACATATCGAATTGCATTCTGAATACGAAGAATGTCCTTCTGATATCAAATAATTAAGATTTTTTGAAATTCGCAATGTAATACACATTTTAGGGGTGATGCAACAGTGGCGTACCGTGGCCGTCCCAACCCCGGGGGCTGAAGAAGAAACAATTTTGCCGCCCCTTCCTTAACAGCCCGAAAAGGTTTTTTTTCACAGTCGTTTGAAAAAGTGAAAAAAAAAAAAAAAAAAAAGGATTTTAGGCGCTAGCGTCCCAAAAGCAACCTTTTTTCAAAATTGTTTACGCTTTTTCAAATTTTGAATCCCTTTTTTCTTTGCTAATTCGTTTTGCCGCCCTCTTCTTTTTTGCCGCCCCTTTTTTGCCGCCCCTTCTTCTTCCGCCACCCCTTCGTTTTTGCCGCCCCCTACTTTGACCCCGGGGCTGGCGCCCCCAAAGCCCCCCCCCCAAATACGCGCATGTGCAATAATTATGTGTACCCCCGGGTGGTGAATTCTCAAATTGGTCTGCTAAAACAAAAATCGCTTGCCCCTCCCCCCTTTGACCGTGCCAAAAATCTTTGCCCCCCTTTGATGTGCCAAAAACCTTTGACCCCCTTTTGATGTGCCGAAAAATATTTGTCCCCCCCTTACACATGCAATATTTTGGGGAACCTGAATTTAAAACCTTAAATTATCTTATCATATAGTGCGAGCGCAGCGAGCAGAAAATTTTGCATATTTGAACTTGTTCCTAACGTTTTCCTACACATTTTTAGGGCGTAATATAGAAACAGTACCCAAAATATCTGTGCCAAAAATTGCTTTCCCCCTCCCTTTCGATCTGCCAAAAATGCTTCCCCCCCCCCCCATTTGGCCTGCCAAAAAATCTTTGCCCCCCCCCCCTATAATTCACCACCCCTTATATGGCAAATGATTAAAAATTGATATTTTTGATATTTAACAGTACTCGAAGTAAACTTTATAAATCTGATGATTTATACTTAAAGTGTATGCAGGTGGAATGAAAAGCCGACGATCAATTGAAAATTTTGCCCTTTCGTATTAAAGATATGGATTTTTTTTCCAAAACACCAAAAAAATTAAGTCTTTTTGGGAAAAAATCCATATCTTATAGGAAAGGTCAAAATTTTCAATTGATGGTCGGTTTTCCTCCCAGCTACAATCACTTTAAGAATATGTCATTAGATTTATAAAATTTACTTGGGGGACTGTTATATATCAAATATGTGAAAAATATCAAATTTTAATAATTTGTCATAAAATTTGTATTATATCGTGAATTTCAAAAGATTTCAAAACATTTTATTTTATTTTATATTATTTTAAGAAGGAGAATGTCATAAACAGTGGCGTACTGAAGGGGGCCTGCTCTTCTGTGAGAGGTCTTGGGAGGGGATGAGGGAGGAAGAGGTGGAGGAGGGGATATGAAGAATGAGAGGGGGACTGGAGGATGAAGAGAATGAAGAGAAATAAATAAATAGAAGTAAATAAATAGAAAGGTAAGGAAAATGATAGGAATGAGAGGGGACAATAAGTAAGAGGGGGATGGAAAAGGAAGGGAGATAAGAAGAGGGAGTGATACTTTAGCAAGGAAAGAATAAGTAGGCCTACAGAGAAAGGAAATGAAAGGAATGACAAATAACTGTAGGCCATATAATAATTATTATAGAAACTAAACACAGCCCCCCCCCACATAGGCCTAACACTAACAGCACTATAGGCAGCCATTCGATGATGTCAATGCGTTACTATTTAAAACGCCCAGTCAGATGTATTTTACACCTGTCAAGCACAAGTCACCCAATTTCGAAAATTGGACGTTGAATGTACACTCTCATGAATATTGATTGGCAACATTTTCCATGTCAGCGCTCAAATCGGACACAATAGAACAATAGACCATTCAGTGCGTTGGTCGAAACGCTCATTCCAGATCCCTTAAGGATACCCCTCCCCTCAACGCAAGTGTCAAATATTGACAATTCCAAACCGTATGAGCTCAGGGCCGTCGCTATGGTCGATGGGGTTGTGTTGTATTGCTAGGATATTGATCACATTTAAGAAACAGACTCAAACAGTAATTCTATTTTATTTTGAAATACTCCCGGGGAAATACTAAGTATTTTTCTTCATAAAAAATTAGGACTTGCTGGATTTTCAAATAAAAAAAAAAGTGCGGTACAGCTGCTTTAAAAATTGAACTTACAAGTTGCAGGTTGCGAGTACTGCACTCTATATTTTATATTTGAAATCATATTGAAGCAACCACTGTAAAATGTCAATATTGTACTGCTTTAAAAAATGAACTTACAAGTTGCAGGTTGCGAGTACTGCACTCTATATTTTATATTTGAAATCATATTGAAGCAACCACTGTAAAATTTTACAATTATATATGTAATCCTTAAAAAAAATCAACTTTGACCGATGTTTTAACTATATTTAAAAAAGCATGGAGATAAGAGAATTCTTCTCCTTTTTCCATGGAGAAAGTAGCACATCATAAAAGGAGATTATGATTAACATGAGAAAAAAAATATGTAATATCCCTACAGGCACAAATTACTATTTTATCACAATTAACAATAGTAAATTAATTGATTTCATAAATTATAAGGATCGATCAAGCATGCCTTATATTTTTAAAGTTTGGTTTTTTTTTTCTTCCCGTTTGTCATAATCAAACACAGAATAAGGCAAAACTCACTGAAAAAATAAGATTTTCTGATAATACAATCATGCGTTACAAATATGATGTTCGAAAAAGAATAATCCCATTCCGGGGCGCTACACAGATACTAACTGATTATGCAAATTAGGGCTAATTAATTATGCATAATTGCATACATAATTTTTGTCCTCATTTTAATGTATTTTTCATGCCGATTCCAATGGTTATGAAAATTTACAATTCTGAAATTTTCGGAATTTTCAATTAAAAAAAGTTTGAAACTTGTCGTCTGCAGTAGACACCCGAAAACCATGCATGCGAGTATTTTTTTTTTTTGGGGGGTCTTTGGGGCGCGAGCCCCTCGGGGTAAACCAGGGGGCGGCAAAAAAGAATGGGCAGTGGCAGAAGAGGATGCGACAAGAAGAATTATTTAAGAGAAAAGGGCGGGCATAGAACGGGGGAAGCCGTCAAGAAGACGGAATATCATGGAAAATGTTTTAAAAATTGTGGAAGGAATGAGACTATAAAATGGTGCTTTTTGTTGCCAGAAGGGGTGCCGCTAAAGGGGGAAGGGGTGTCAAAATAGTTAGTAATGAAACACTTTTTAAGATTCTTGAGCGCACTGGCTAAAAAAATTGGGTCAATATTTTCGGGCTGTTGATGAATGGGGCGGCAAAATTTACCCTTTCTGCACCCCCCCCCGGGTAGGAGAGCAGCCACAGTGCGCCACTGAACGTTCAAATATGTAAAATGTCCGCTCGCTATACGTTTATATCTATTAGACCATTTCAATTTTCAAATTGGGTTCCCAAATATTTGGCTTGTGAAATTATTTTCGCAGGCTGAGAGGCGGGCGGGGAGCAATTTTGACACACTGTTTGTGTGTTTGGATATTTTACCCTCCCGGCCCATTATTGCACAGCTTCTTACCGATTCCTAATTAAATTCGCTAAGTAGTGGTCTCTTCGTTAATTTTTCTTTACAATTGAAATTTTCGGTAAGGGGCTGGCATTTTCTTCGGAAGGGGGTCCCATTTACAAAAGTCAGCGTCAATAATTATTGTGCCCCCCCAACCGAACCGACGTGCTAAAATTGTACTGCTTTTGTTCAGTCATATTGTAATCGGTCTTTTTGAATAAAATTAACACACTGTCTTTGGTTATCTTGTTTTGGTCATCAAAAAGTTTATGACCGGCCCTATTTTTTCCCCAAAAATTTATGACCCCCAGTATATTTGGGACCCACCCCTTCCGAAGAATATGCTAGCCCCCTAAACATGCTAAAGCCAATATTAAATTCTCTGCGGTTCAACTGAGATGTAGGCCTATGATTTGACGTGTCCACCGTGATACGCACGATGATCGCTAAACGATGTGTGCATCGGCGTGACGTCAAATGACGACATCTCAGGGCTTATATGATTTACCAAAAGGTCAATTTTGACCTGTTTGGGTGGTCAATTTGCGTAGCACCCCCTCCCCCAGACTGAGGACATGAGGGGCTGTGCAATAATTTAGCTCCCCAGGGGATAAAATGTCAAAATGTCGTGCCAGAAATTGCATGCACCCCTTCTCGATCTCGGCCTGCCAAAAATGCTTGTCCCCCCTCTCAGCTGGAAATTTCGCATATTTTAACGACGTTTATGTATTGTTTACTTGTATCTAAGCCTTTTAGAGCGTGTTATTTGCCCCTTCTCGGCAGACCAAAACTTCTTGTTCACCCCCTCGCCTGGCCAAATAATCTTCGCTATCCCCCCCCCATTTTACCCTTCCACACAGGGCTCATAATTAGTGCACATCCCCTGAGTTAACGTTGAATTAAACACTAATACGAAATTTCAGGTAAAAGAGTCGCTTTAATTTATCTTTAATTTACGTATATACAAGTGATATAAAGGTTGGTGTAAAATGTTTACAAGCAATAAAAAAATCTTAAATTTAAGTTCAATCTTTATCATACTAATCCCAACTGGCACACAACCATGACAACCAAACTTGAAAAAAGGGGGGATGTGCCGGCATGGGAATCGAACCCACGAATCGAAGATCGTGGGTTCGATTCAAATGCCTGCACATTCCCTTGCTTTTTTTTTCAAATATTGGGTTGTGTGCCGGTCGGGATTTGTGTTTCTTTCTTATTAAATATATTGAATTGGTAATACAGGTGTAACTCGTAATGGGCTATTCCATTTAAAATCCACACTACCCCTGTGGATTTTGGAAATACCTTCCACGTGGGGAGTATGAATTCTAAATAGATTGAACACTTTAGCAGCTCCGTTTGAAACTCACCCTCCCACACAGGGGAAGATTCATGTTGAATCTTTCTCAGAGCATAGCAGAGGGTGAATGAAAATAAAATGGAGCTGCCTAAGAAGCTAAGATTTATCTGAAATTCATACCGGTACACCCCCTGTGGCAGATATTTTCAAAATCTTCCACAGCGGTAGTGTGGATTTTAAATGGAAGAGCCCAATTCAATGTCTGAATCAAGTGAAATTTGGAAATAGGCTTTTGTTGTTGATGTCTATTGAACCATACATTTGTAAAAGAAAAAAAAGGTGCAACTTTTCCGTATGAGCACCCTAAACAATGATAAGATTCTATATAGAACCTTCAAAGTTCTATAAAGAACCTTAAAGATTTAAATAGGCCTATAGTGATTTTCTAATTAATTAATTCAAGGACTCGTCGCAAAGTTAAGAAAGGTAAAAAGCATTGTGAACCGTTTTTGATTTTATAAAACCATTTTCTTGGCTAAAGAATCTTTTTTTCTTTTCTGCATAGAACCTTGAAGGGTTCTCTATTAAGGGTTCCTTAAAGGTTCTTCTTGAACTTAAGGTTCTACAAAGAACCATTTTCTTGGCTAAAACCTTTTTTGTTTTTGTTTTTGCAAAGAACCCCATGGAAAAGCAACGGGGTTCTTTGTAGAACCAAAAACCGTTCTTTAGCCAAGAAAATGGTTCTTTCGAGATGTTTTACGCATGTTTTAGATGTTTTAAGCATGTTCCAACGATAACCACATTGATAATATTACTTTGTTTCAGCATAGTTTCAGTCACTACAAATGTGCCACATCATCTCGGTTGTAACATTATGAAAAAAAATCCAAAAACATTTTAAATGTCTGGTATAAAACGAAAACAGTTCAAGCGCAAGAAATGTCTTCAAAAAGACAACGCTAGTGAAGAAAGTCAATAATGCTGATTTAGCGTTATTTACAGGTCAATCATCTTTATCCCGATTTGAAGAGGAGCACCGCTACTTGTCCCAGATAAAAGTAGATGAAATGCTTGGTCTCGTGTGTCACATAGCTGCCAAAATTCCTTCCCACAATGCAATGCCATGTTGGGTTGTATTTCTTGTCGAATTCTTTCTTGATATATGCGGCAATGTCTTTCTCGATGTTGAATTTCTCCATGGCTTGTGTCGCACAATCGACGGCATCTGTCTGCATATCCTCCGACATGTCGGCATTTTTGATCACGGCTTTTTTATCGCTCATCTTGCTTGCTGTTGACGTCGTCTCACGTTTGCTGTTATTGTTGGATGGCTCAAATTGGCTTCCGTACTGGACATTCAATCCAGTCACGTGTGCTTTGCTGAAATAAAGAAAACGAAAGATATTATAAATCATGTTGGAAAATAAAAACAGGCAGGCTAAATTGCATTTTATTCTGAATACGACGAATGTCCTTCTAATGTCAAATAATTTTGATTTCTTGAAATTCGCGATCATGGCAAATGATTAAAAATTGAATTTTTGATATTTAACAGTCCTCGAAGAAAAGCCGACGATCAATTGAAAATATATTTTGACCTTTTGTATTGAAGATATGGATTTTTCCCCAAAACACCAAAAACAATTAGGTCTTTTGGGGAAAAATATGTATATCTTCAATATGAAAGGTCAAAATTTTCGTCGGCTTTTCACCACAGCTGCATACACTTTAAGTGCGTATCATTAGATTTATAAAGTTTACTTCGATGACTGTTATATCAAAAGTTAAAAAAATTTTAAATTTTGTCATAAAACTTGTACTAATCGCGAATTTAAAAAATCTAAATTATTTGATATCAGAAGGACATTCTCCGTATTCAGAATGCAATTCGAAACGTCTGATGTGCTCTCATGTCCCACAAAAAATACTGTCCAAACGCTCATACCAGAACCCTTAAATTCTCCAACAAAATGAATTAATTTCTCAAACACGATCTAAATTAATTTATCTAACGTGATGATATTAATTCACCACGTTGTAAAACTGAATTTATTTGATGGAGAAATTCATGCATCTTGTTGATGACACTATCTCAAATTGGAGAAATGTTTTCGCACTGTAAAAACCATTTCGCGGAACCATTTCACATTGGAGAAACGATTTTGTACCAACAAACTGCGCGCCAAATTTTACTAAGTTGGAGAAATTGTCCGCCATAGTACACCGTACTATTGCGATAAGGCCAAAAAAAAAAAAAGTGTTTGTTTGCCCAGACATGGGGTACAAAGGAGTGGGTCGGTAGGTCGATTTCCTTTTTTTTTTTTTTTTTTTTTTTTACATCTGTAGGCCTACACGTGTTGCAGCAAGTGGGGTAAGAGAAAATATATACACCAATCCAAAAAGCGTTTACTCTATTTGGCCTCTATTGACGGAACCACAGATGTACCAGTGCAGGAGATATAATAGAGGTTATCCGTGTCCTATAAGCTGCATATCCTATCAACGACTGCTATACCTTGTTTAGGACTTTCAAAAGTACCTGCATGTGCAACCATGACTGTTTCAAAATAGCCCGCCAAGAGTCATGCAGGTAACTCCGAGGTCATGCATTGAATTGTTTTGAATAAGGAATACTTCGGGAATCAGCGCCTTTTGTTAGTTAGAAGTCACACATGAGTGAAGTGGATAACCTCTATTTGTTCAATCAATTCATGATCGTGTATTGAAACTCACTGTTGTGTACAATTCTGTATAGCAGACTAACAAGTAATTGATGGAACCCCCGAACTTGGAACACCGCAGTTTTACGTCGGGGACACCTTAGTAATGGTCTAGTCGGATTGGTGTATAAGACATTCAGCCTTACATTTTGTACTTGTGTGTATTTAAGGCCAGAGTAATGGAAGACACGTTCGTTCACGCCCGAATTTGAGATTTCTTGATATTTATCCACACTAAGATGTATTCTTTCACTTGAAACTGATAAAATACAACTTGCTAATATTTACTCGTATTTTTGCTTGATTTGTTTCACTCTTTTCAACTCTAAGAAGTCACATGGCTCAAGACAGCTTAGTAAATTGGCGGGAAATAATGAGTCAGAAATGCGCGATTGCGAAATATTTTGATTACGCGCGCGATTTGCTTAGCGTGACGCGGCGCAACTCTGCGCGTATGTCCAACGCAGTCTAGGCGCATTCGGTTTGTTGTTCACACCAGCAAATGTGGTGTAAACAAAACATAAATTTGCAGTCAAAATGCCACTTAGATTTTTTAATTATTTTGAATTTTGGCGCACTGAAAGCAGACAGTATAGATTTATTGGTGCAAACAGATGCATATTTAGACCATGCACCAGATACAGCTTTTACAAGCGTGAACGTCTTACCGTTTTAAAATATAAGGACGTCTTGTGCATAATTTTGACATTTTTTTACTAACACGTCGATTTCTCAGAGTTCACTTTTGACAATATTGCACGATTTTTATGACAAGATAACTCAATAAATATGCAAGCAAAAGGTAAACTTTTTGCACTATCGTTTAGAGTACATCAAAGCCTAGGGAAGGTTTTCTCATTTTTTCAAAATATTTGTTTTAAACAAAAATATACACCATTCTGTGCAATTTTAGCTTAATAGAGTGACAAAATTGCTTTTTTCACATGTTTTTTCAATATTTCGAAAAAGAGACGAATTTCAAAAAATAAAAAACCTTCCCTAAGTTCATGTCTCTTCTTCATGAAAAGCTAACTGAATTTTTTTTACTCCGAACGGATTTTTTTCTAACTTGTCACAAAAAAAATGGGGTAAAAAAGTGAATTTTTGTGATTTGTTCAAAAACTCGAGATTTTTGAACAAATCTGACGTCACCATGGGATTCCTTGACTCATTTCCTTTCCAAAAATGTATAGTTTTATATACTTTTGACATACAATTCGGAAATAATGATGCCCGAAAAGGTCCATGTTCGCTCCCATTACACTGCCCTTAATATAAACTTTAATGTATTTCAACCTTATCATATAAAGTTTAAGGGGGTACTACACCCCTCGATAAATTTGCGTCTATTTTTGCATTTTTCTCAAAAACTAATAACACAGTGGTAACAAAAGTTATGTATATTATAGGGGCAAAGAATCCAATTACTACACTAGAATTTCAGTGACCCAAGACAAGCGGTTCGTTATTTATGATAAGAAATAAGGTACCGCTAAGATGTACCTCATTTCCTATCATATATACTGAACCGCTTGTCTTGAGTCACTGAAATTTCAGTGCAGTAATTGGATTCCTTGCCCCAATAACATAACTTGTTGTTACCAGTGTGTTATTATTTTTTGAGAAAAATGCACAAATAGTCACAAATTTACCCCAGGGGTGTAGTACCCCCTTAATCTCGTTGGCAACAAAATCTTGATAAAGATTCAGCATAAATGCATGTCTTTTGCAAGGGTGATGGGCTGGAAGCCTGTTAAATACAAAATCCCAGACCATACTTGACATCCTTGGTTCTCTATATTGATGTTGATTGATGGTAAAATGTTGTTGGGGAGGGCTAAATGGGAAGAATGAAAGCTGTGATTGCCTGGAATATTAACTTTCAAGTGTCATTTGGCATATTTATAGGGAAAAAAACACCCTTTTCTTTATTTTTATATCATTGTAAAAAATAAAATAAAAAAGTGCATGATGTTTTTTGATTTTTTGGGTCGGTCGTGTCTGGGCAAACAAACACCTTTTTTTTTTTGGCCTAACCGGGACTATTAGTCCAGCCCCACCTCCCTGCCTTGTATCCGCGCCTGCATCATTTTAGTGATTTTACCCAATATTGCCGAATACAAGAACTTATTGAATTAGTATATAAATGAGTAACTTGTTGGGTGTATTATGGATAAAACAGTTAAAATGATTAAGGAGGGCTGACGTGACTGTTCGGAAAGTAAATAAATGGTGTTGTTATACTTTGAGACGCTATTTGGAGCTAATCGGAGGAAATGTACAGGAGCAAGGTGAGATTCGTGATCATGATTTGGACGAGAAAAGGTGCATTGCGATGGTGTTATGTATATATATGATAGTCCGAGGCCATAAGTAAATTCGTAGACATTTCATGTTCATTTTTTTTAAAAACTGAAACCAGTATGAGCGTCAAATGAACTATGAAATGCCTACGGGAGGCATTTCTGTGACGCATGGCCCCGTACTATTCCGAAGTCTGTGGTGCGGTGAACACAATTTGAGTTAAGGGGGTATTATTACTATTATATATCCAGAGGTTAGTAGTGGAAGAATGCTCCATCTGCAATAGCTGCCATATATGTTGTATTTTTATATTGTATAGGCCTAGCGCCTACATCAACACAGAATGCATGCAGAAATTGTCAAAATATCTATTGGGTTGTCACTGATGGCAGCTATTGCAGAAAGGGCTTCTTCGCTATATTCCGGCCTCGAATTAAGAGGGGTGGGAAGTTCGGGAACTGATACTATTACTACATGTATGTTTTTGCTGACGTTTTATGTTTTCCCGGGAAGTTGCCCGGGGAATCCAATCTAATCCAATCTATGCTCCTCCTTAGTTCGTCACTATTTTGTTAAGTGATGAAGGAGCACAAATTGGCCGGCTGTGACCGAGACTACTCCCTATTCCAGAAAAATACACTCGGCAGCACTAATATTTTTGATTAAAAAAATTATCCTGTTTTGCCAAGTGAAACATAGCTAAATCCTGCCAGTGATAGTTAGTTCTAACTGGCAAGTCAAATTTCAATATTTGGATATTTTTTGGAAATAGGCCAAAAGCATGCGTTTTAAGCCGTTTTTCATATGCTGTGACAATCAAGCCCCGGGGGGCACTTCAATATGAAATGGATATAGGTGTAGGGCTGGCACTTTCGCACTAAGGGGCATTCGGTGAGAGCAAAATGTAAAAAATATGGGGTCATTGGGTGAGAGCGATTTATGGCATTCGGTGAGAGCAAAATGTAAAAAATATGGGGTCATTGATGGGTGAGAACATGACCTTTTTTTAAAATGGAATCTTTGGGTGAGAGTTGAAAAAGCGCCACAGAAACCTCGAAAATCAAATTTCTAGTTCTAAATGGCTTCAAATTTCTTTGTTTTTTCAAAATAAGTAACAAAATCAGTGATAAATGAAAGTTGCGGTTCAAATTGAACTTGTAAGGGTCTTTGGGTGACAGATCAAATGGAAAAATATGGGGTCTTCGGGTGACAGAGCATGTGTTCGTAAAAAATATGGGGTCTTTGGGTGACAGCGATGCTGAAAAAGGGGTCTTAACAGCCCTACATACGCGTCACCTCCAAAGTTGGAGTGCCCCCCGGGAATCAAGCCCAAAGACTTGTACGAAGACTAGTTTAAGTTATGCATTCTAATTTTTGGAAAACACATTTTCTAATCTTTTACATAACCAATTATCAAAATAAAATAACTTACAATATTAAAATTATGAGCTAACTCTTCGCCTATACTCAAGATTTCCATTCCTTAGACTTGTGCCAAGTCTTCGAATTTTGTGACTACAATTGAAAGAAAACCCATGGAAAAGTGCATGTTTTTAGTCTATTTTCCCTCAGATTGCAAAAATATTAAGGGCTGGGGTATGAACGTTTGGACAGTATTTATTGTGGGACATTAGAGCACATCAGACATATCGAATTGCATTCTGAATACGAAGAATGTCATTCTGATATCAAATAATTTTGATTTTTGAAATTCGCAATTTAATACACATTTTATGGCAAATCATTAAAATTTGATATTTTTGATATTTAACAATACTTGAAGTAAACTTTATAAATCTGATGATTTATACTTAAAGTGTATGTAGGTGGGATGAAAAGCCGACGATCAATTGAAAATTTTGACCTTTCGTATTGAAGATATGGATTTTTTCCCAAAACACCAAAAAAATTAGGTCTTTTGGGAAAAAATCCATATCTTCAATATGAAAGGTAAAAATTTTCAATTGACCGTCGGCTTTTCCTCCCTGCTACATACACTTTAAGAATATGTCATTAGATTTATATAATTTACTTCGAGGACTGTTATATATCAAAATTTGAAAAATATCAAATTTTTATAATTTGTCATAAAATTTGTATTATATTGTGATTTTCAAAAATGAAAATTATTTGATATCAGAAAGACATGCTTCGTATTCAGAATGCAATTCGATAGGTCTGAGGTGCTCTCATGTCCCACAAAAAAATACTGTCGAAACGCAATAAACGCTCATTTTAGATCCCTTAAGATTTGACTTTTATTGTCAGTACGTTAGATCTAGCGAAAGGATTAGGATTTAGCTATGTTTCAATTGGCAAAACAGGAAAAAATTTTAATCCCAAAAAATGAGTGCTGTATTTTTCTGGAATAGGGAGTATAGTAGATAAAGGATTGTGTATCTGACCTCCAGCTTCCCAGAGATACGGGTGGGTGCGTGACTGGGGTGCGTGCATACGGCGCTCTCCCCAAATTGTTAGCTAGGAAATTATACCTGCGTACCGGGCGACACAACTGGTCATTCTTGAGTCGACTTGAACCTATTTAAGTATTTAAGGGGGTACTACACCCCTGTGGTAAATTTGTGACAATTTTTGCATTTTCTTTAAAATTAATAACAAACTGGTAACAAAACTTATGTATATTATTGGGGCAAGGAATCCAATTACTACACTGAAATTTCAGTGACTCAAGACAAGCGGTTCAGTATATATGATAGGAAATGAGGTACACCCTAGCGGTACCTTATTTCTTATCATAAATAACAAACCGCTTGTCTTGGGTCACTGAAATTCCAGTGTAGTAATTGGATTCCTTGCCCCTATAATATACATAACTTTTGTTCCCAGTGTGTTATTAGTTTTTGAGAAAATGCAAAAATAGACACAAATTTATCGAGGGGTGTAGTACCCCTTAAAGCTCGCTTAATCTGTTTCTACTAGGTTTTTTTTTAGAAATAGAACACTTTGATATGAATGATGCATATCAACGAACAACTTGAGTCCGATGACGCTATTATAGGTCTAGAAACACTCAAGAATTCCCGATTTCGTTTTCGCGACGACATAGCAACTCACCTGGCCGTGATACTCATTTTCACTCAAAAATAACAACACTGCAGGCAGAGTTCTGATGGAGGTAAACAACAAGCACATAAGATACAGACCCACCATAATGCAAATGATATTATGACCCAAGTCGGAAAAGCTCCGAAAGCCGTCAACATAATAAAGCTGCGGTCTAAAGCCACATAATTACGGTACTATAAAGTATTGCTTTATAGAGCATAAAGCATATCTAACCCGTTTCTAATATATCATTTTAAGTGGTACGTATATAAAGTGTATAAAAACAACTAAAACAAACTTCAACAATAACACACCCTTCGCCCATCCACATACCCCTCCCCTCCCCCGGCCTCCCTCCCACCACCACCATTTTACGCACGAGGTGTGCTACTTGCGCTTGTGTTCAATCGATTTATACATTTCCAGGACGCTGGGTGTTTTTGGAAAACAAAAACAAATAATTTCTCCCACTGCATGAGCAAAACAAAAAACATTTCCCTACTATCATGCACACTAAAAAACAAAAGAAACAAAAAAACAAAAACAACAACAACAAAACACTTTCCCCATAAACACTGAATAAAACACTTTCCGCACCTATAAAATGTGTAGGCTATAGATGAAAATTACAAAAACAAAGATAACCAGGGCAATACCTATTAAAACAAATCTCGCTGAAGTCAAAAGGTGCCTCCTAAATATTCCGCACTGTTTATTCTAAGGTTTTATTTTTTTTTAACACAAACATTCCATTTTGTGTAAAAAAAATGAATATTCATGATATGGATAATAAAATTAATGACACATCTAAATAAATGATGATATTCACTCAACCGTTTAAATTCCATTGTTATATACTGACTTTTGTTAAATCACGCAGAACTACAGCTCATAATAAATTATAAAGCTATCTTCCGTAGATAGCAATAAATCCAGTGGCGCGCGTAGCCGGGGAGGGCAAATTTCCCCTACAGCCGGGGAGGGTAAATTTCCCCCACAGAAATTTGTCAGGGATAAAATGAAGACGTGAGGATAAAGTGTCATTAAACATGCTAAAATGACTAAAAATGGAACAACAAAATTATTGACAAAATGGGGATGAAAATTTGGCTTTGCCCCCCCTCCTTATCCATTTGAATTCACGCCCCCGGTGTAGAAAAATTAAGGCCTTATCTTACATTAGGAGTGTTCAGAAATACTTTGGTGTGAGCTGGGCGAAATGGAGGGGTTCAAAAGTTCTCTGGAGGGGGGGCGCAAAAGTTTTGACTCCAAAAATGTCCAAGTGCCCAGCCTTGAAGTATTTCTGAACACTCCCTTAGTATTTCAACTGCATGGAAGTAGGTATAGCTAGGCACGCGCGATGTCTCAATTCAAAGACCGAGGTTAGAATTCATACCCCAGGGTGCCTGGATCTGTCATGAGTCGAACCCACGTTTCCCTATGGATCAAAGACCATAGTCTCAGTTTCATTCGAATCCCGGGATTCGAACTTGAACGTTTAGTGACTTTAGTCTCATTATAGCATTAATCGAACTAGTCATTGCTAGTTGGCGCCCCAGGGATTGGCGTTCAAAGTTTTTCCGTCGTTCGGGTCCCGACTCCCAAATCATCTATCTGGAAAATAACTTAAAGCAATAATGTGTGATTTGCATAAAGAATATAGGGTACCTGCAGGTAATATGGGACAGCAGGTAATATGGGACACCTGTTTTCATTTTAACAAAAAGTAGCTTAGAGAAGGTACACACTTTAAGTTGATTTGTTAAGTGTTTAGAGACATCAATTGTGCTTCTAGAAATGCAGTTTTGGAGTCTGTGTATCAAACTCTTGGAAATCAATGCCAAAAAGAGTGAAATTGCCCAAAAATGTACGTCGTTTTTTTGGCCTGATATAAAATCAATGACGCCACATTTTATGATTGTGTATCCAAATACTCTGGTACTGAGGGTGCATTTGTCACTTTTTATGATCTTTAGGTGATGGGTTAAGCTTATCAGCAGGTAAAATTCCACTGAAAAGTGGCACTTTCCTTTATAAATGATTATTTTCTCTGATTTTCAACTGAATGGGTGCAGGTAATATGGGACACATAGGAAATTGTGTGCATTGTCAATGCGAAAAGCAAAACTATTTAGAAAATTGAATTTTCTTGTTGAAATTTGCATTTAACATTCAAAATCATGTAACAAAAATGTTTTTAGAACAAAAGAGTGATTTTCTGAACATTTTGATTTTCACCATAGAGATAACACAGTGTCCCATATTACCTGCACATGCAGGTAATATGGGACACTTGACGATGACGTCATTTTGACGTCATAGCGTCCAAACAAACATAAAAACCAGATAACATTGCCTGTTTTATTAATCTTAAAGGACAGGTTGTTCATAATAACAATCTCTTTTGGGCATATCTTCTATAGTTTTTATGCACATAAGCTAAACGTCCTTAATGGTCCCATATTACCTGCAGGTACCCTATTCCTATTTAAATGCTTGTTTTCACTGATCACATTATCCCCTTTTAAATTCGAGCCAAACAAATGAGGTATAACGAAGAAAACTGCGATTTCATCCAGCGCCTACAATGCGTGTACTACGCTCGCCGATCGTAACATGTAATACTACACGGAACATCGCGCTCGACGTGTGTACGTACGTGTACACAAAGCTGACATGCACGGGAGATGTTAGCAAGCAATCGACAGTGGCGTAACTTTGGTTCAGGGTGCCCGGGGGCGAAAGTAGATCGGGTGCCCCTAACCAATGGTGTGCATGGTGCAAAGCCCCCCCCCTCCCGGACAAAAAAATGAAAGAGAAAAGTGCTCTTCCGACAAAAATTGAAAGAGAAAATCGGGAACGCAAAGAAAAAGAAAAGGGACCATATAGGCCTACTGCAGTTACTGTCCGTTTTCCTATACACAATACACAGTGCTCTTTCCCATTGACGCGTGACCTCTACAAATAGCCTACGTTAAAAGTAAGGGGATATGCCTAGTTAACGTCGCTGTGTGAAAAATAACCGGCCAATATTAAAAGTACTCTTCTAAAGTTCTAGAAAATATAGTTTTGTAACATGTCCTAAATTTTTAGCTAATTTAGATGTTTGGAAATATGCGTACTTTGGTGTTTTAGTTAATGTTATAGGTAATAGTACATTGCCTAGTTAACGTCGCTGTGTGAAAAATAACCGGCCAATATTAAAAGTACTCTTCTAAAATTCTAGACAATATAGTTTTGTAACATGTCCTAAATTTTTAGCTAATTTAGGTGTTTGGAGAGGGTCGCACTTTTTGTGTTTTAGGAAGGATATGTAAACGACAGATAACACCAAAAATATGAAGAAATTATTTCCAAACCGTGTTAAGTCAACAATCATTATGTTGCTCATTTTCAAGAATGCTGGTTTACAAAAAGCACGCCATTGTCTCATTTCGTGAACAAAGGTACACATACCATTGTTTCCTTTCGTTTCCTTTATAATCGGTTACCCAACTGAAGCTATAATGCAGCTTTATTGCGATATCGCACATGTAAAACAGACACTTGTGCACAACCAGAGAAGATCCGATTTAATCAGTTGAGCTGTTTCAATGAGTGTTATCTTAGGTTTAATAGCTTTTAATGGGGTTTAAGTCCTGCAAAGGTCGAGATGAATTCTACTGTAGACATGACTGCATCATGCAAGAAGCCCGTTTTCCACCAAAATTCATCCATGGGCCAAAATAGTGCAAAATACAAAAGATTTGCGCGCTGCTCGCGCGCACAATGTCCCTATTATACTTTGATCAGCTCGTAATAGGCGGGACTTGTTAGGCTTTTACTACTAGGCCTACGCCAAAAGTAGACCCACGTTAAGAGAGCCATTATTTGACCTGTCCGGCCTATATTTTGTGTGTTAATGTTAAAGAAAGTAGATAAAGTATAGGACTTGCATTAGTAATTTGTGATGCTTCTGGAGAGGTGTGACAAAACAATTCTCAAAGTAAAATATTTTGATATTAATCCGCGATGTTATAAGGCCCGCCGATTAGGAGCTGATCAAAGTATAAGCCCTTTCCACCCAGATCATGGGCCCAAATAGCGTAAAATACAAACATTTTGCTCGCTACGCCCGCACATTGTCTCAATAAAGCCTTTTTGGGAAGATCAAAGACTTAAATGTACATACCGGTACTCTCTCTAAGAAAACCGGTATATGTATAATTCCCTCTGAAAACCGGGTCAAAATTATGCAAGCGCAAAATTGCTTTCGTTTTTGCCCTCAAATATTACCCCCCGATCAAGAAAGCTTGCTATGCCATTGATTGAAAGCCATATATACCTACCGAATAACTTTCTAAAAATTAGTGTTTCCGATCAAATTAATTTCATCTTTCAATGAACTTCATGTTAACAAAAAATGTTTTCATCTTCTCCAATGGCTTTACTTTTGTATCACTAGCTGCAGTGACGTAGCTAGAGGTTGTGGCGCCCGGGAGCAAGAGCACAAAATACCTCTGCTTCCTAAAACAATTGCGCGCGGGCGCGCGAAATGTCAGGCTTAGATACCACTAATTTGGTATAATCAAGTTGAATTTCGGTCTTTCAAATGACAAGTTAAGGTGCACTGCGCGCGAAGCGCGCGAAAATTTTGTGTTGAGGGGGGCACCCAAATGAAGATTAATTCTCTCCATGGTAGGTAAAGGTGTCCACTTCGTTCCTATAACAAAGTATTTTCGTGTCGAAATGCATGTGTATCCAGGCCTGGCCAGGGTGCCCCTTAGCCCGGGGGCGCGGCCCCCCAGAGCCCATAGGAGTTACGCCACTGGCAATCGATCGATGAACTCTGAATAAAACCGGGTCGACCCGGTTTTAATATAAAAAGTTAAATTTAACTGTTATTAAAGTACTTCAGGCTTAGTCTTTTACGTGGTATTTTAGTACACCACTGGGCATTATAATTATGCAAAAAGTAGATCCGAGTAAAATTGAGGGGGTCGCTGTGAAGCAAATCACACATTATGGCTTTAACTTGTTGTCGTCCTACTTATTCACGGTCTGTCATAATTTAACGAAAGATCATTTATACTGCTCGGTCCAACTTGACAGGTATCACAAAAGGCTGCAATATTTCCCAAATTCATTCCTAAATAAACCAGTGGTAAGTGTTTTGTTCGTGGGTTACAAGGTCAACAAGCAGCGTGTATTGAGACTTGGTAAAGGTCTATTGTTGTGGGCATAGCCGGTAGGTGTGACAGTAACACTTTCATTGTTAGTCTTGCGTCAAAGTCAAATTCTTTTGACTGAACACGTCACAAATCCGTATTGCCTTCAAGCTCGACAAGGCATGCACTGTGTACCGAATAATCACATCGACAGTATAGGCCTATCTGAGCATGGCATAACCCTTTGCATAGAGTGTCATTCACCACAAAGTACCCTTTATTAAGGTTTTACACTAATTTCAGTTCAGTAATGAATACATCGCGATTTGAGTTGAATTTGCCAGTTTTTAAACATTGCTATCTACTGAAGATAGCAAAATATTAATTTTCACTTAAGTATTGATTGCACTTTTGCGGAATTTGAACAAAGCAATTTTTTGATTAAAAAAAATGTTTTCACAAAGTTTAAGGGATTTGCAAATGAACACGCCATGCAACATGTTGAATTAAAACATTAAAATGTTCCGTACAAAATGAAGGCCTGTACTCAGCATTGCATGGCGCGGCACACGACTAGAAACAATTCCCTTTTTTTTTTTATTTTGCCGACTTCCAATATTTAGAAAACTTTTGGATTGATTTCAGTATTCATTTCGACTATAGGCCTAATTCATTTAAAGTTTTTCTTTTATATAACGTGTAAATAAATAATAAATAAAGCCCGGATAAAATCATGAAATTTATAGGATTTGAGACTATTTTATGCACATTTTTGGAACCTATTATCGCGGCGCACATAAAAACAAACGCATTATATATAAGGCTCAGTCACCATACTATTATGAATCATATTAAAAAAACAAAATGTCCTAAACATCTGTTGGCATTTGGTTGGCATGCATGAATAGAACAAAATTAGCACTTACCGTCAAAGTCCCGTTTCAAATAAAATGTTGCGATGGATCATACACCTCCTACACCAATAATGTAATCTTCGATGATGAAAACTTTACAGCAAAGCCGTTTCCAAGATGACTTGTTGATAAAATATTTGACAAGATTACCAAGTTAGCTTACATTTATTATTTTGTGATACAATACCGAAATGGCCTCGGGAGATATTTCTTTTGAAATATTTTTTTGCAGCTTTAACCATTTTAATCGCTATAGTTCACACTTTCTGCTTCGATGATGTCCGCGCATTTCATTGGTTGATTTCACGGTAGATATTTTCCGGTAGTTTGTAACAAAATGAAATAGTTCATGTGTGGCAAAAATACTTTTTCGTTGACTTCACACAAATGAAACATTATTTAGCTTGATATTTTTTCCTACAATACTGATAATGCATCCGAATTGTAAGATTTACGATTTATTTTCGCTATATAGGCTTAGGCTTATTTATTGTGAATCGTGATAGGTTGCAGCTCTGCATTTACATGGGCGCATGGCCGGGGTGCACGGTGATGAAGTTTTGGGAGACCTATTACATGACTGCAATTCTGAATTTTCAGCACCCCGACAACATTTTTAAACAAGCCCTGATACCAGAGCCCTGATACCAAGGACAAGTTGGTGGCTTCTAACTTAATGTTCATCATCATGTACACTATAAAGCCCAGGGTACTTAGTACAAATGACCATACAGGGACGTACCGCAAATATGGGTAGTATTTTCGGCATTTTGGTATATCAATTACCCCTTTTTCTAAGCCAACTTTTGGTATATGAATGGGTCCTTTTTTCAAAATTGTTTTTCAATTTTCTCGAAAAATAGCCCAATTTTGCCTGAATCTTTGATATTGTTAAAAAAAAATTGTAAAAACTAAGACAATATGATTTAAATTTGGCCGAAAATTTTGAATTTTGGTATATCAATGGGTCCAAATTTCTTGAAAATTTGGTATATTTATGGGTCCACTTTCAAATTCTCAGCCCTTTGGTTTACAAAACTAGTTATCGTGCTTTTTACGTACCCTAAACACTTAGGTGATATACCCCATCTTAAACCATGGAAGTAATAGACGGATAGCTTGTGGTGTTTAGCTTGTGTTTAGATTACGTACATGCCGATTACCTAAACGGTAAAGCTGTAACACTTTTTAAACACGTTAGGCGTTTAGGATGCGTTAAGATACAAATTGAAAGTATGATAACTAAACCAAAAGGACGGTGTTGATTTCATAATATAATGCAATAAAATATGGAGGGGGACTATTCCTAACAGATTTTGTTCCGATGTTACTAGGACATCTGCGCGCAAAGCACGCGAAAAATTCAATTCCAGACTATTAATTTTTAGCCCCAAATCAACATGAATGTTGCCATTTGAATGCGCACGAAGCGCGAAAATTTTACAATTTCCCCCTATTTTGGCCCAAAAAACATGCATGGTGTTATTGGGTTTAAAGAAAGATGCATAGGGCAATTTTGGGGGCCCTGGACCCGGGCCCATCTGGCCAAATCCGGCTCTCCATTATCAGCCCTTATTTAATTTTCGCTTTAGTGCTCGGGGCCCCTGAACCCTCGGGGCCCATGGACTTCGTCCACCCTGTCCCCCTGCTTGCTACGCCCCTGCATCCGACTTCCTTGAGGAGTTATAATTTCAGAGATGCCCAATGGCGTAGCCACTGGGGGAAGAGGGGGCACGTGCCCTGGGCACCAAGAATTGACCAATTCAGCATCGATTATGCGCCCCCTTAATTCTAGCTATGAAATCGGGGGGGGCACTACAATATGAAATGGATATAGGTGTAGGGCTGGCACTTTCGCTGTAAGGGGCATTCGGTGAGAGCAAAATGTAAAAATATCCGGGTCATTGGGTGAGAGCATGATTTTTGGCATTCGGTGAGAGCAAAATGTAAAAAGTATGGGGTCATTGGGTGAGAACATGGCCTTTTTTTAAATGGAATCTTTGGGCGAGAGCCGAAACAGCGCCACAGAAATATCGAAAATCAAATTTCTAGTTATAAATGGCTCCAAATTTCGTTGCTTTTCTCAAAATAAGTAACAAAATCAGTGATAAATAAAAGTTGCTGTTAAGGTCTTTGGGTGACAGATCAAATGGAAAAATAAAATAGGGGGTCTTCGGGTGACAGAGCATGTGTTAATAAAAAAAATATGGGGTCTTTGGGTGACAGCGACGCTGAAAATGGGAGTCTTAACAGCCCTACATACGCGTCACCTCCAAAGTGGGAGTGCCCCCGGGCTATGAAAGTCAACATTTTCGCGCGAATTTGAGCAAAAATTCATTTAAGACCGATATTCAACTTCGTTATAACCAAAATTAATACGGGTTCGGGGCACTCACCTGAAACTTTGGTAGGGGTATGCGGCGCTAACTTTGAGAACTAAGACCTGATTTTTGGCTAAGTAGGGCGGCTTGATGAACTGAAATTACAACATTTTTAATGGGTCTTATGAATTAAAATTGGGCTTTGGAGCTAAATTTTTTTCCAAAGTTGTTAGAATATGAGGCTCAAAGAACTGCAGCATGATCCAAAGTGGCGGAGAGCCTGAAAAAGGGAACCTTGATCCCCACACATGGTACCCATACCACCTTAATACAGTGCCCCCCCCCCGGATACGGGTATGTGCCGCCGTTTGGGGTACCCTTTCAGCAATATTGGTATATCGATGGGCGAGTTTTCAGTGGAAACCAATGCGTCCAATTGGGCGTATTTGGGCAAAAGTGGCTTTAAAAGCTCCCAATGATGGCAAATTTGGGTAATAAGTAGGTATTCAGGATCCGAAAGTCTGCATGGCACATCCCCGTACATAAAGAAATTCGAAGACCCCTGGGGAACGAGATGCCCTGTAAATGCTCTTTCTTTGCTTTTAACGGGCCCAGTAAGAGATGTTTTTCTTTCTTAGCCGCTTGTCAATTTTCCTTCCCTTTTTATGGGCCAACAAGGTACATGTATCTTTTCTTAGCTTTTATGGGCCCATTAAGGGGGTACTACACCCCTCGATAAATTTGTGTCTATTTTTGGATTTTTCTCAAAAACTAATAACACAGTGGTAACAAAAGTTATGTCTATTATAGGGGCAAGGAATCCAATTACTACAGTGGAATTTCAGTGACCCAAGACAAGCGGTTCGTTATTTATGATAAGAAATAAGGTACCGCTAGGATGTACCTTATTTCCTATTATATATACTGAACCGCTTGTCTTGAGTCACTGAAATTTCAGTGTAGTAATTGGATTCCTTGCCCCAATCATATACATAACTTTTGTTACCAGTGTGTTATTATTTTTGAGAAAAATGCAAAATAGTCTAAATTTACCACAAAGTGTAGTACCCCTATAAGGTCTTTTTTATTGTGCTTTATATTGGCCCAGCCTGTTTTCTTTGCTTTTTACTGGTCCATTATAAGGTGTCTTTTAGATAAGTTATATAGGCCCTTTAACAGCGAAGAGTTAAAGGGGCATTTCGTGATCCACAGCCTCATCCCCCCACTTTTCTCAAAAAAAGTTGAGATTTTTATATCGCTGGAAACCTCTGGCTACATAATGTTTATGTGCAAAATATCTCTTGCAGATTCATTCGTTTAGCTAAGATATCGTGAAATTTGAATTTCGTTCTGGTGCACCAGAACGAAATTACAACGCATTGTCTATGGAGCAGTGTAATACACATAATCATGCATAACTCGCAAACGCAAAATCGGAATCAACTGAAATTTTGGGAATAGGCTTTTTCGTGGATATATGTACTGAAACATGTCATATAAAGAGGATGCTAGGATCACGAAATCCTCCTTTAATGGGCTTGTAAAAAAAGTTTGCACGCAAAGCATCGACCCCGCGTGGTGACAAATTACAAATTGAAATTTGAAACCTACCGATTGAGGTGCTCATGTACTTATTTAAAAAGGGGAAAAAGATTGGATAAGCTCAACCTCGCATTAGTACAAAGTACCGACGCGGACGCACACATTGTGCCGACTTTGAAGGCACGCATACCTGCAGCAGAGACGCAACACTGCGCACTGTTAACGCGCGCGTTGTCACTTTGTACTTCAGAGTGGACAAACTGTAAATGAGTTGACTTCTGACGTCAATGCCTGGCAGTATGCGCACACATCATCACAATTTCAATGGTTTTTTTTTTTGCCTGACGGTATACACGCGCATCATATTTTGTTCAGGGCCTATGCTTTTAAACCTCCCGCCACATCACAATAAGGCTATTGAACAGTGTAGTGCTTGCATGGGGTTCACTCAAGCATATCGATATACCATTCCCTTGCCTTTGTTGATAAACATTGAGGTCTATCTGTAGAAATCTATATTTTATTTGGTGATTGTGGCTATCAACCTTTTATGATAAGACTGCTGGCCTGGACCTAAACCATATCATGCATTTCCATACTAAAGGCGGCTAATAAGCCTATATTGTACTTCCTCGAGATGATGTTACTTGCATGTGATGAAATCAAGTAAATATCCATGAAATTAAGAGTAAATCTGCGTAAGTTTTAAAATATTAATTATTTGAATCTTCAGCGAGAATATTTGAAAAGTTCAACGAGATTAAGCAGTTTTAAACAACGCTACCAAATTCCTATTGCTGCCACCCCCAGAGATACACTGCTGCTCAACTACTTCATTCGTACTCTATAGAGTAACCATGTGAGTACTCGGAAGAATACATCACATGTACACAAACACTGGTTGGTACTCTATAGAGTACCCACTAAGTAGCTGGGCAGCAGTGTACCTCTCGGGTTGGCAACAATAGGAACCTGTTAAGGGTGTACTACACCCCTGCCCAATTTTGTGCCTATTTTTGCATTTTTCTCAAAAATTATAGAGCATTGGTGACAAGTAAGATATGTATATTATAGAGGCAAGGACTACAACTGCTACACTGGACATTTTATTTCAGCACAGACAACAGCTGTGGAGTTACAGTCAAAAATGAGGGAAACCCAATATTTGATCAATAAATCAATAACTACTTGCCTTGAGTTGCTGAATTTTCAGTGCAGTAGTTGTAGTCCTTGCCCCTATAATATACATATCTTACTTGTCACTAATGCGCTATAATTTTTGAAAAACACAAAAATAAGCGAAAAATTGGCTAGGGGTGTAGTACCCCCTTAATGCATATTATAACAAGATCGGGCAGCAGTTGGGCAGCAGTGTTTAACATCTGAGGTTGGCAGAAACAGAAATCTGGTAATGAAAATTGGGCACCAGTGTACCTCTGGGGTCAGCAGCAATAGTAATCCCGGGTAGGAATCTGGTTGTGAAATTTGGGCAGTAAAGTAAAAATACTTCATTGCTGATTTCTGATTGCTGGTGGTTAACAAAACAAGCAATCTTAAAATCCAAAAGTGGGGTGTTTTATGTTCACGAAACTGCCAATAATAAACATTGAATCTTGCATGAAAAGTTGCTATCATTAAGAGACTGCCTGTAAATCCTTTATGATCCTGCACATTTGATTCAAAATCAATCCTTTTATGATCCTCCACATGCGATCCCAATCCAATGCCTGGACAACATCCCGACAGATCCACGTTTGAAATGTTCCAGAGATAATCATCGGAAAGATCCAACATGATCCGACTGACATCAAAATGATCCGACTGACATTAGAAAGATCCAACATCTGAAAATCCAACATGATCGATATACATCTGAAAGAACCAATATTGAACATCCCTAAAATGCTCCATCAAGTACCTTACGAAATTTCCTGTCTTTGATCTCTCTCTCTCTCTCTCTTTATTAACACAGATCTGGAAGATCATGTAAGAGATTCTACACCAAGAGAAAGACCTATACGGTGCACAAAAAAAAGTATCCATGCACTTAAAACAAGCGCATTAAACAGAAATTACCAAGTCAAGTAGTCGATATATGGATAATTTTGTTCTGCGTATTTTGATTCCACATTTGGCACGATGCAACTTTTAACTTCAGATTTACATGGAATTTTCTCTCAAAACCCACTACATGTAATTATAACCACAGCAATGGAATGTTGATCTGTCACGCTGCAATGAGCCCATTACAAAAGTTGGTGGGAATCAATCGCACCGATGGAAAAAGTATCCCGAATGTGTCACTTTTGAAATGTTCTTTTCCCATTCAAATTGATATAACTTGAAGGAATTAAGTCCCATCGTTCTGAATGAGGTGTCAAATTACCAAGAACAAAATTATCTATCTTTTTATCACTTTATTTGGTAATTTAGGTTAGTGTTTTCAAGATATTTCTTTTGGTTTTTTTAGTGTATGGATACTTTTTGTGTGCAGTATATAATCAATCTGTGTTTGAAAAGTCCAAACATGCTCCATTTAAGGGGGTACTATACCCCTGCCCAATTTTGTGCCTATTTTTGCATTTTTCTCAAAAATTATAGCGCATTGGTGACACGTAAGATATGTATATTATAGGGGCAAGGACTACAAATACTGCACTGGAAATTTTATTTCAGCACAGCCAACAGTTGTGGAGTTACAGTCAAAAATGAGGGAGAACCAATATTTGATCAATAAATCAATAACTACTTGCCTTGAGTTGCTGAATTTTTAGTGCAGTAGTTGTAGTCCTTGCCCCTATAATATACATATCTTACGTGTCACCAATGCGCTATATTTTTTGAGGAAAATGCAAAAATAGGCACAAAATTGGTCAGGGGTGTAGTACCCCCTTAACAGTCACAAAATGGATTGCCTTTAAAAATCCTTCCATAAGATTCCAACTTTAGCCATTTTTGTTACTATCCACATCTGATTCTGAAGGATCCAACATGCTAACTCTTCATCCACTGGTCCACATACAATACATATTTGATTCCCTTTATTGCACTTCTCCAAATTGCAAATCTTTCACATGAGTAAATAATATAAATTTATTTAAAAGTTTGAATAATGCTTCAATTTAAACTGAGCACTCACTGATGAAATACTTTTAGTAGTCATCTATGATGCTAAATTTGGTATTTTTCCATCTGAGAGAATTTCTAAGTACATTGATCTGTCTGCACTTCAAATATCCCACTTGATCGATCTACAAAATTGCTCTGAAGATGCACATCCAAATTTGATCCCCTTTGACTTGTTCCAATGATATCGCAAAGATTCAAAATCACTTATTTTACATGTTGCAAATGATCCAAAATATCATCTGAAAGTTCAAAAATTATCAACATACATCTGAAACACGATCAATTTAAATCTGGAAAATCCAAAACTCTCTTTTTGACTTTTTTGTGATGCATCCAAAATCATAGAACTACTCGAATGCAAAACTGCTCCCCCAAAATGTTCCCATTATAATATCTGAATGATCCAACATGATCGCTCTACATTTTGGAAGATCCAAATCCCTTTTTGAATATTTTTTGTGATCCCAATTTTTTTGACATCCTCCATTCCTCCACTGATCAACATCTGAAAGATCCAACATGACCGATCTTCATCTGACTGATCCAACTCATTTGATCTCCATCCGAACGGATCCAATGTAATCAATCTACATCTGAAAGATCCTTCACGATCGATTTACATCTGAAAGAACCGACATGATCGATTTACATCCAAAAACTCCAAAATTGATCCCTCTCTCTATGATCGCAATTTTGATATCTTGCCAAGATCTACGTCCGAAAGATCCAATAAATGCTCGTTGGATCAAGCATGAGCCGATTTGTTACGATTGAATCCTAGTGAGGACGCGAGTGATCCTATCCTATGAATCCTAAATTGAATCCCTTTGCATCCAACGTAGGAACACCTTGAAAATTTAGCAAGAAACAAACAGAAAACAAAAGAAGGGTTAAATATCAACATAATGACTTTCAAACATTCGCTGGGAGGATTGTGGGATTCGTGAGAAAATGCTTTTCAATACGGAATCAAGCGTGAACATGATGCTACGTCATCCATGCGGCAAAATTCACATCACATTGAAAAGCGTTTTATCACAGATACGCACTCAGCTAGGGTGCTAGTATGTAGAACCTGCTTCCTTTCTGTCAATGAATTCATTTTTACATCATGTGGACTGTTACTTTATAGGCATAGATAATATAAATAATTTTTCCATTATGACATGGACACATCTTCAGCATAAATGCAGATCATTGAATCGGGAATGTAACAATTCTCTTATCGTAGTGGGGCAGTAATAAACTCCTAGTGTCATTGGCCGCTGAACTTGTTTAAAGCAAAACCTGTTGGCAGTTTTGTTTCAAACATGTTCAGGGGCCAAAGGCATGTAGGAGGTCTCTCTTGCCCAACAAAGTTATGCTGTACCTGTTGTTATCTATTCATTAGATAAGCCTGCCAGTTCCATTTAGGTGAGAGGGGGGTTGCGGTTTCAATCCACATGTCTTTGAGCTGAACATCCCTCTCACTGAAGTGGAACTGGTACATGTATATTGAGTAACACATAATGACATCAAATACTGGAATTGAAATTTTCAATATGGGATCAATTTTAGTTAGATACATTCCTAAGAAATACGCAATACTGAAAGTTTCATGTAATGAATGAAGTTACTTGGAATTTTTTGAATTCCTAATATTTTACAGACAAATCATAAGGCTTTGCAATTTCCAGATATATCACAACTGATTTAACTCACTAACCAGGTTTAGGTTAGAGATGGCTGCTGAGTGTGACATGGTTAGCATCCGCAGAGGTTGCTGTAGATTGAGTCAACCTGGTCTCACAACATAGGCTGAATACATCAACCGGACTCTGATGCATAAACTGCACTCTACGCATGACAACCTTGGGAACAGATCATTCCGAAGGACCGTTAATCTGAAGGGTCATTATTCTGACAAGCTTATTACTCCAAAGGGTCATTACTCCTGAATTTCAAGCAAGGTTCGTTATTCTAAAGGATCAATACTCCGAAGGCTATATTTCGCCCGAAGGGATGTTACTCCTAAATTCGGAGTAACAAACCTTCGGAGTAACCAACCTTGTTGTATATTCAGAGTATTTACCCTTCAGAATAACTCGGGAGTAGTGACCCTTCGGAGTAATGAACCTTCGGAGTAATAACCTTTCAGAATAACAGTCATTCGGAATAACTAAGCGTAACCGACAACCACATAGCACTCCACATCCACCTCCAACCTAAACCTTGTTAATAATTCACGGAGGAACTCATCATACCATGATTCCAACTGATTGATATCCATTTCTCATCCATAAAAGGTCACAGGAATGATCCGTAAGGTCACATGTTTACATCCCTTCCTTGTGATATCCTTGCAATATGATCCTTCCTGCTCAACAAAAACCCATCCTTTAAAATGATTGCGGGCGGGCAAGTCCTAATACGGAAGAGGGGACGGACAATCCTGATCTGTGGATCCTTTCCCTGGGAATCTTGATCCGTGAGGATCCTTTTATCCTGATTCTTCTTTAGGAATTCCTTTTTGTACAACCTGACCGGTCATTTACTTTTATTTGTGCTCCCTCCTTGAATCTAGAAAAAATACATGGAAACTGTCGTTAATGAGAAGCATGTTTATTACTGCAGCATGGAAGTTTACACAAAAGGGTATAATTATTACAGGCAAATTGTTTAGTAACAAAATGGTGGTTTATCCTTTGTATAAAACTGCATGGAATTAGCTTAGCACAGCCATCTTCTATTGAAAGATGATACAGCTGTATTTTGTAAGCTGCACAATCCCTCAATGGAGTCCTTACACTAGTCCAACTCATATCTTACACCACAGATACACTGAAATGGTTAAAGGTGGGTGACCTGATGGACAGCTTCATCCCCCCTCCTTTACCCATCAAAATTTTGTATTCAGCAGAAAGCTTTTTGGTTTGCGATTTGTATTATTTTGATGGTATAAATAGAAAAGTGACAGTAGGACAGTGTACGACCCCAGTAGTATGTTCTTCTATGGGCCTCTCAAAAAAGCTTAAACTTGGAATTCTGAATGTTTTAGTGATTGGCTTCTATTTAATCTAGAAACTATGATATGAAATACCTGTAATCAGATCACCCACCTTTAATACAAATTAATTCTCGGATAACTACATAGCTCAGTCTACATGCACATACAGATAATATCACCAGGCATATAGTGCTATTAAGATTGCCTTCAAATCACCAGATCATCGCCAGATGTTAAGGTTAACACACTTACTAACAATTTAGTTTCTGAACGTTCTGCTCTGGCAATACCTAAATTACATTTTGCACAATATACTGCTGGCGCCTTTACTGTCCAAGAATTAAAATTCTGATTTACAGAATATTACACTGAATAAGCTTGTCATTGTTACTTAATTCAAACATGCTTCTAAATTGGTATTAAAAATACAGGATTAAAAAATAGCTTAAAGTACAGTTTCACATGTCCAACCTTATCTTTACTACAAAACTACTGCTTGGTACCAAAAAGTGGGTAAGTGCAATAGCTGCCCTGTGAACATTTAGCAATTTATATCCAGTATATTGTACTCATCTAGTGGCAGCTATGGCACTCACCCAGTTCTGGGACTGAGCAGTCGATGGTATTATAGTTAAACCTTAAGTAAATAATCTTTCATCTTTATGTTAATCTAAAATGCCGGTATTGAGCACAATACACACAATTTCTTACTAGAATTGACAACTTGGTACTGATGTGGGAAGGGCAAAAAATGTAGTAATGTATTTTTATGAGCACTATTTCCTAATTTGTTTTGTTTTTTGACAGTTTGCACCATCTTTTTTTATAAAGATTTTCAATCCTCCTTAAAGCACTAGTATTGCACGGCAAACTTCACTAGGAAATGTTTTTCGTCTCCGAATAGACTCGAGTACCAAGTTGGCATAATTCAGTAACATACAAGGAACCATTTTCGTTCTAATATTTCAATTTAATTGGCAAAGACCCCTGCAACTTTACCTTTTTTGCAATGGAATGTGAACTTAAAAACAATCTCAATTACATATGCTTAAATAATTAAAAGAAAAAAGCTACATCTTAAGTTGACTTTACCAGTCCCAATAATCTAGTTATCGTAACCTTGTAACACATGTTAACCCCATGAGAACTACCTGCCGATTGGCCAAAATGAATATTGTGTCCAATTTTGAACTAAATCAAGAAGGGTATTAGTAAAATCATCTGCAAATACAAGTTTGACCATAAATAGCTTAAAGCCTAGTCATAATTGGCAATTGAAATGAGCATTTTACGGTGTGTCCGACAATTATATTACAATTAAACAATAAAAAATCATTTTACACACATCCTGCAATGTTGTCTAACTCTAAAATCTGTGAACTTTCTTCTTACTTCAGAATTGGCTGAGAATCACAATGACGTAATATATCGGAAAACTAAACCTACCTAACAAATACACATCAAACACCAACACCTTTACAGAGCAAGTTACAAAAACTGAAAACAATAGCACATGTATCATTTAAATTATGATATCAAATCCAACTTGGGTTATTACAAAAATTTACGGCTGATATGGCGGAGTTTAAAAGGAGGCATGTTTCGGTTTGGGGATATTTACATAGTCCATAAGGCTCCCTCTAGAGAGAAGCGACTGTAGCGTCCAGTGAATTTGTAGCGCATGATGCTTATGGTATACCAGCCACAAAGGGGGACTGATGTGAGCTGGCTTTGTCCATTCTCGCAGGAATTCTCCTGAATGGATTCTCGGAAAAATCCCTGCCGAAATTTTAACCCTGACGATTCTAAGCCCTGGCTACTTGCTAGTATTGTTTTGAATCTGTTTATTCATTCTTCATGGCAATTAAGGCTACATACATTCCATTGTCTTATTTGTCTACCACACAACAAACATCTACTTCTTTGAAGGATCTGGCAAGGTTCGTTATTATGTGGTCACTGTGTGCTCCATGATCACTGATGAGTGACAATTTATACAACTCTGACTGACCATCTTTTTGGACTGATCATCACAGATCAATGCGCATGGAGCAATGAATGGCACAGTATCTAACTAACACTGGTTCTTGAACAACAAAACAATCAAATTACATGATTGAAATTTCAGTTGCAGTTTGTGTGATATGCGATATTTAAATTTTTAATGCGATATCAAATCATTTAGAATTTAAACCCATTTCATGGACCAATATCGGTTACATGTTTGTCATGCAGAAAGCAAAGCTTCTCAAACAAAATTAACCAATTCTGAAATGATTTGATACCAGGATAAATTGTCGATAAAATACTGAAACTTCAGCTTGGATGAGGCCAAGAAAAAAGGAGGATGTCTCAGCTTAACCCAAAAGTGCTATGCAATTTTTTGTTTCTTGCCAAAAATTACATTTTTGGCCTACTTTACCCCTTTTTTTGCAGCCTATTTAAGGGCAAAATTTCCTGATAAAAAACCCAATAATAAATACGCTAAAATGCACATTTTAAAACCAATGCGCCCTGGAAGCTGAGACAAAACTTCCTGTTTTTCCGGCCTAACATAGTTTTAAAAATGCTAAGTTTTACACATATTACTCACCAAGTATACTAGACTCATTCGTTCATTCTGTTTTGGAAAATCGTGTGCAACCTTGATACGTGAGAAAAAGGGTGCGGCATGTATAAACACTGACTGGGCAGTTGAACGGTGAAAAAGGAGTGTTAAAATTACACAAAAGTGCACGGATGCGACATGTACACCCCCCAAACTTGCTGACTTAATCCCTGGAACGGGAACGGGAGCGTGTGTACGAACGTCTACGTCTCGGCGAGCGGCTTCTTGACCTCGACCTGCTGGGTGTGTAACGATCTCCGCTGACTTTGATGTAAGATGACTCTCCCTGTGGAGTAGGTAGAAATAAATTATGAATGAATAAAATAATCACGTATATGGAAAGTTAAGGACTTTTCTACTAGACTTGGGGGGGGCTTAGCCAGGACCAGGATTCTTTTTAGTCTAAACATGATTCACCTTTGTTTAAGAAACAGTTGGAATTTAAGCCATAAATGACTTAATATTCATTCAATAGTCTCTATTCAACAATAATAGACCTCAATCAAATTGCAGAAAAACCCACGTTGGTTCACCATTTCCTATATGTATGTATAGACTGTATGGTGATAGGCCATATGCAAGCCTTGCAATAAGCAGGCGCTGGGAGCAAATTTGCCCTCATAAAGCCATCAATTGCTCCTGGTCCTTGTAAAATTCACATGAACCAGGAGCAATTTTCTGGTTCCAGTTATATGCACTTGATGCAGTAGTGCTGGTATGCTGAATATTGTATTGCAGAAAAGGATTTACTATTTGAAAATTGCTCCTGTTTCTTCAGAAATTGCTCCTGATTCTTGTAAAATCCCAGTGAACCAGGAGCAATGTTCAAAACAAATTGCTCCTGGTTCCAGTCTGCTTATTTCAAGGCTTGGCCATATGGCTCAGGACTAAAACTGTAGCCTGATCGTGGTTTTAATCTATCTTATCTCCACCAGGGAACCTCTAAAGCCAGATCACATAATAAAGGGGGAGATGCGCTCTCATGTCCCACAAAAAATACTGTGAAAACGTTGCTATCCGATCTGTTAAGTTTTGAATAAAAAATATTGTTGTTAAATACCATTATTTTTCACTTTCATATTTTTCTATTGCTCAACCAAATCACCATTTTTCTTATCACACATGTCCACAATTTTTACCCCCTACCCCTCTGGCAAAAATTATGGACGACCCCTAACGAGCTGCTGAAAAGGCATATTCAATAACTTTATATATCAATCCCTTCATACAGGGAAGCTTTAGAAATGCGGCATAGAACTCAGAGCTGTATAAATCTGCAAAAGGCAGTCCCGATACAGGGACTGTCTTTTGGAATTAGCAGGAGAGCATCAAATAGCTCTTCTGGAGCCTTCATAGAGAGCTGTTTAGAGCATTTACAATCAATGTAAGGAAAGAATGGCCAGTTAAAAATCACTCTCCTATATCAGATTTAAGGAGAGCAATTGCTCTCGCTCTCCTCAAAAGGCAGTCCCTATATATAGAACATAGTTCACTTACCTCATGTGACTTGAACTTTGTGTCGTGTAAGTTTTTGAGTGCATACTTCATGTCATCTTTGTGTTGGAATTCTACGACACCTGTACCGCCTCCGTTCTTATCAACATCCGCGTAGCACACCTCTCCTGCTTCCCTCATGTGGTCCTTTAAATCCTGCCAGCTCCCTGTAGGAGGTAAACCTATGGGACAAATTGATGAATTGATGAAAGTGTTAATAATAAGGATTTTGTTATTGAATTTTCAATGAAACCAAAAAGTATTAAATTATTAATAATGGGTAACATGTAAGAATTTTCAAAGACAGTAATTAAGTAGAGAAGCAATTGTAAGAGCACCTTGTAACATATTAAATTGCAGCATGTGATTTGTGCAAGGTGAAATTGATACCCTGTGCAACCCTGCAAATATAGATGAGTTGACTTGTGACGTCATTGCCTGGCAGTATGCGCACGAATCATCACAATTCCCATTGTTCCTTGCCTGGCAGTATGCACAATTGCATGCGCATCATATTTTGTTCAAGGCCCGTGCTATTAAAAAACCTGCAACATCACAATAAGGCTATTGAACAGTGTAGTGCTTGTATGCAGTTCGCTCAAGCATATCGATATACTGGTCCCTTGCCTTTGTTGATAAACATTGAAAGTCAACTCATCTACACTTCTCCACTTTAAGGACATGGCTTGCAATATACATGTAGCAGGTACTATATAAAGTACGGTAATGGAAGGGCATGCCAGCTCACTTAATGCCAATACACACACATGCAGGAATACATGTTCTAACTTCTTTGGAACTCTATACACCATCTATGGACGACATTACCTTAGTCCGTGATCGTGTGGTTCGCATGCGGGGGGTCAAAGGTTCGAATCCTGGGGGTGCCAAGTCAAAAATTCGTATCTTCTTTGACTTCCGATATCAAAAAGCAGGGTTCAGTGTTAGGGTTAATAAACCAATCCACATGTTTACATAACAAGGAACCCCTTGGTGTTGGACAATTGAAAATTACCATTCCTTCATTGTGCATCAGAATGTAATCCTATAGTCAAACATCATTAGAGTTCAGACCAGCAGTAGTTTGCACAACTTCCCCTCAAACATATGTTGTATTTGTCAACTATCCGCCCTCCGACTTGTTGTCGATAATCCTTGTTTTTTTTAATACCTATTACACTGAATTATTTACCTGAAACAAAGATCTTGTAACTCGAGCGTCTTGGAGGGCCACGACCCCTTCCACCACCACCATCTCCTCTACCACCTCCATATCCTCCTCTGTATCCGCCTCCTCCGCCTCCTCGTCCGCCGCCTCGTGGGAACTCCACTCTCAATTTGTAACCTTCATAGTTGTAGCCGTCTTTTTTGTACACAGCTTCTTCTGCATCTCTGTTTAAAATTGAGAAGAAAAATGAGAAAGAAACAAATGAATCTATTCCATTGATGGTAATTAACTATGAAAACCTATAACAGGATGTTGATATTAAATGTTTGGGAGCCATTTCAAAGTTATGAAAATCCTTTTTTTAAATCTTGTGTCCACTTTTCTTTAATAATTAAAAACTGTTTTAAAAAGGATCCAGCCGTTGTTATCAGCCATCCATTGCCGACTTGTTTTGGAACTCCAAAAAATAAAAATAAAAAATAAAATAATATTTTTAGTGTGATTATTAATCACATAGTGTTTACACGCGTGTATGCTCAACACATAGCACAGACCAATGAAATATTTAAAAATTGATCAAAGTAATGAAACATGTAAGTCTTGTGATGTTAGCCATTTAACCCAAGCAATAAACAGTTACAGCACATGTATGCTTTCACCTTGGAATTTGGTAGTGACGTACATGTAGGTGCATATTTGGCGCAGTTTACTTTCGAATCGCACTAAATCGCATAGAGCATATACATACCAGCGAATACAAGGCTGGTTTGCTGGCATGCTTGCAGCGCACCCACGTAAAAGTGCTCAACGTCAATACCAAAGTCAAAGTGAAACAAATTATAGTAGAGAGCTTGCGATTTCCAAACATAGAAAATATGCCTGTGTAATGTGCATCTATTCAAAATCCAGTCACATGAGAATGATTTTGAATAGATGCACAGCAGGCGTATGATACCTATTACCTACGTTTGGAAATCGCAAGCTCTCTATTCTATTTTTACTTACAATTTGTCTTGGAATTCTATGAATGCAAACGGCGATCCTCGCGACGATCCACGATCGTAATCTTTGCGTACTTTGAGATCAATGTCCAAGATCTCACCGTATTTGTAGAAGATATCTTTGATCTCGCTCTCTCGTATATCTGGAGGGAGGTTGCCTACGTACACACGCCTGTCGTTGTTTCCAGCTGGTCCTCGTAGCACATCTCGGCCGGACATTTTGTCTTTATTAGTGCACTATTACAAACTACCTGAAAAGAGAGAAACAACTTGATTCTTGTCCAAGTCACTTAAGGGGGTACTACACCCCTGCCCAATTTTGTGACTATTTTTGCATTTTTCTCAAAAATTATAGCGCATTGGGGACAAGAAGATATGTTATATTATAGGGGCAAAGACTACAACTACTGCAATGGAAATTTTATTTCAGCACAGACAACAGTTGTGGAGTTACAGTCAAAAATGAGGGAAAACCAGTATTTGAACAATAAATCAATAACTACTTGCTTTGACTTGCTGATTTTTTAGTACAGTAGGTGTAGTCCTTGCCCCTATAATATATACATATCTTACTTGTCACCAATGTGCTATAATTTTTGAGAAAAATGCAAAAATAGGCACAAAATTGGCCAGGGGTGTAGTACCCCCTTTTAAGCTGTGGTAAATTACATGTAATTCTTAGTCAGTGGGAACGGTCTAGTTCGTAGACACATAATCTGATTGGACAATCGCATGATTTCGAGTGCCGTCTATCAGGCCGTAGACGACCACACGTCATCATGAGTGTTGAACACTTAATTTTTTACGGCACAAAAAGTTCATATAAATTTCGGACAACCAAAAATATTTTCAGACAACTAAACAATTTTTTGAGGTTGTCCGGTCAAAAAATTTCTTAATTCGAACGCTGACTAAAACTGATATTAGGTAAGTTTTATCTGTTTGGAATCTGTATTGCCCAGGGGTAGCGTTTTAAGGGGTCTTGGGGTCCAGGACTCCTGTGATTTGGACCCCTTAATTTTGTGCGTCTGTGTAGAATTAGATGCCTGGACCCCGTTATTTGCCAATTTGGACCCCTGGCCTCGGCAGGTCACCGCTAACCCTGGTATTGCCTGTTCTGAGGGAATTAATGCAATGTAAACAAACCCACCCATGGCTGATGTGGCCACTGTGTATTGCTTTTCAGTACCCTGTTTTCCATGGTTGACTGTAGGAACCCATGGATTCGATCCATGTATGTGTAGAGTCAGTGCAGAATACTCGCACGTGCTAGCAGTACATATGCGCAACAAAAGATGTGAAGTTGTAAACAAGTTTCGTTCATTTTAGAAAAAGGGGAGTTTTTATGACGGTAACTTAATTTTTGCTTTAAAAAATAGTTTACAGTTAATATTAAAATAATATTTAACTGACTAAGAATGAAGAATACACAATAGGATTTTTTTATTTTGACTATCCTCTACCATGGGCGTGTGCAGGATTTGTTACTGCGGGGGGCTGAATCTAAATCGTTTGCGCCACTAAGTATATTGCGTTGCGCTTGCGCGTCGTAGGGGGGTGTCTGAGGGGGGATGTGCCCCCCTGAGAAGTGAGAAACTTTTGCAAAATGAAGGACCAATTGAAACCATTTGGTGGACTATTTTGGTATTATTATTGTGCACAATTTGAGTTTGAAAAAGCCGAAAATTGTTGAAACGAAGCTATTAAAAAGCCATTTTTGGACAAGTTCTCACTATTACTAACTGTATAAATTATTACGGTAAACATTAAGTGTCGGCTTTCTTTGTTTCCTTTTCCTTTACTTCTTCCTTTCTTTCCTTTTCTTTCTTTCTTCCTTTCTTTCTCCCTTCTTTTTTTCGGGGCTGTGCGTGTGGGGGGGGGGCTGAAGCCCCCAAAGCCCCCCTCCCTGGACACGCTAGTGTCTACCTATGATAGATGACAGACAGGTCCAATATTTTTTATTGTAGTGCGCCGGCATCCACCATGTCCACTACTCAACATGCTCAAAATATTCATGTATTGGACCTGCCTGTCGTCAGGTCGTTGTATCACACGGTAGAGGATCTAGTCAAAATAAAAATTCCTGTTGTTTATTAAATTAATTAACTATAATGCTAACTCATGAACTTAACATTTACATTAGAAGCATTAATGATTAAAATCACATAGTAAGATAGAGAACATGGAGAACAAAGCATGTTCAAAATCACATGCTTTTTAGTTTTCGGCCACTCAGTTCATTATCAATTATCATGCGCTCAATCATGTCAGTATGTAAACTTCTTTCATGATTATTTTATTCACCCTCGACCCTCAACATGTTCAACAAATAAACATGCTGTTTCATGCCATGATGACATGGATGAATGGATGAATTATATCAGATCAAGATGACCATGATGCATGCAATTCAACCATCCATGCATATTGCATGGCTGTGTGTATTTACACTGCATGGATGAAATTCATGAATTGACTGTTCACTGTCCAGTATTTTCTTGGTTAAAAGGGACGATTACATTTGCTCGAATATGCTTCAACTCAAGATACAATTATTTACCTAATTGTAACTCAAGAGAGATAGAAACTTGCTTGAAATCATCAATTTATGGGCTAAAATAAAAGCCTTACCTCGAATTCGGACTGCACAAAATGGTCGCGTTGAGTAAAAGATAGAGAAACGGACAGTCAATGTTGCTAAGAAAATGGTCCCAATAGGGCGGATAAAGAAATTGAAATATCGCCCAAAGTAAGCGCACAACTCTAATGGTCGCGTGAAAAGTTACGAAACCGTAGTTGTCATATCGCCCAATTGGGAGTAAATTATTCGCAAATTGGGTGCTTTTTAACTGGACCAGGATCGATCCATAGACGCACGCCACACGCACACGTCAATCAATCAAGGTGTGGGTGAATCCCGTTTACTTCAGTCGATTTCTGGGTTGCCAGTTTATTTCCTTGGGGAAGACAGCCGGTGGGCAGGCTTACAGGTGGGCGGAATTTTTTTTTTTTGGGGGGGGGGATTGCTATCTTCAGTACACAGCAGTAAGATTAGATTGTGACGCACATGTATTTTCTATCTTCAGTAGACAGCAGTGAGATTAGAATGTGACATACATTGCTATCTTCAGTAGACAGCAGTAAGATTAGAATGTGACGCACATTGCTATCTTCAGTAGACAGTAGTAAGATTAGAATGTAGGCCTAACGCACTGACATATTTTGCTATCTTCAGCCAGTGAGACAGCAGTAAGATTAGAATGTGATGCACATTGCTATCTTCAGTATGCAGCAGTGAGATTAGAATGTGACGCACATTGCTATCTTCAGTAAATTGCAGCGAGATTAGAATGTGACGCAAATTGCTATCTTCAGTAAATTGCAGCGAGATTAGAATTTGACGCACATTGCTATCTTCAGTAGACAGCAGCTAGATTAGAATGTGATGCACATTGCTATCTTCAGTAGACAGCAGTAAGATTAGAATGTGATGCACATTGCTATCTTCAGTAGACATCAGCAAGATTAGAATGTGACGCACATTGCTATCTTCAGTAGACATCAGCAAGATTAGAATGTGATGCACATTGCTATCTTCAGTAGACAGCAGTGAGATTAGAATGTGAAGCACATTGCTATCTTCAGTAGACATCAGCAAGATTAGAATGTGACGCACATTGCTATCTTCAGTAGACAGCAGCTAGATTAGAATGTGATGCACATTGCTATCTTCAGTAGACATCAGCAAGATTAGAATGTGATGCACATTGCTATCTTCAGTAAACATCAGCAAGATTAGAATGTGATGCACATTGCTATCTTCAGTAGACAGCAGTGAGATTAGAATGTGAAGCACATTGCTATCTTCAGTAGACAGTAGCAAGATTAGAATGTGATGCACATTGCTATCTTCAGTAAACAGCAGCTAGATTAGAATGTGATGCACATTGCTATCTTCAGTAGACAGCAGTGAGATTAGAATGTGAAGCACATTGCTATCTTCAGTAGACAGTAGCAAGATTAGAATGTGACGCACATTGCTATCTTCAGTAGACAGCAGTGAGATTAGAATGTGATGCACATTGCTATCGTCAGTAGACATCAGCAAGATTAGAATGTAACGCACATATTTTGCTATCTTCAGTAGACAGCAGTAAGATTAGAATGTGATGCACATTGCTATCTTCAGTAGACAGCAGTAAGATTAGAATGTGAAGCACATTGCTATCTTCAGTAGACATCAGCAAGATTAGAATGTGACGCACATTGCTATCTTCAGTAGAGAGCAGTGAGAGTAGAATGTGATGCACATTGCTATCTTCAGTAGACAGCAGTGAGATTAGAATGTGAAGCACATTGCTATCTTCAGTAGACAGTAGCAAGATTAGAATGTGACGCACATTGCTATCTTCAGTAGACAGCAGTAAGATTAGAATGTAACGCACATATTTTGCTATCTTCAGCCAGTGAGACAGCAGTAAGATTAGAATGTGACGCACATTGCTATCTTCAGTATGCAGCAGTGAGATTAGAATGTGACGCACATTGCTATCTTCAGTAAATTGCAGCGAGATTAGAATGTGACGCAAATTGCTATCTTCAGTAAATTGCAGCGAGATTAGAATGTGATGCACATGCTATCTTCAGTAGACAGCGGTGGGATTAGCATGTGATGCATCTTCAGTAGACAGCATGTGAGATTAGAATGTGATGCACATTGCTATCTTCAGTAGACAGCAGCTAGATTAGAATGTGATGCACATTGCTATCTTCAGTAGACATCAGCAAGATTAGAATGTGACGCACATTGCTATCTTCAGTAGACATCAGCAAGATTAGAATGTGATGCACATTGCTATCTTCAGTAGACAGCAGTGAGATTAGAATGTGAAGCACATTGCTATCTTCAGTAGACAGTAGCAAGATTAGAATGTGATGCACATTGCTATCTTCAGTAAACAGCAGCTAGATTAGAATGTGATGCACATTGCTATCTTCAGTAGACAGCAGTGAGATTAGAATGTGAAGCACATTGCTATCTTCAGTAGACAGTAGCAAGATTAGAATGTGACGCACATTGCTATCTTCAGTAGACAGCAGTGAGATTAGAATGTGATGCACATTGCTATCTTCAGTAGACAGCAGTGAGATTAGAATGTGATGCACATTGTTATCTTCAGTAGACAGCAGTGAGATTAGAATGTAACGCACATATTTTGCTATCTTCAGCCAGTGAGACAGCAGTGAGATTAGAATGTGATGCACATTGCTATCTTCAGTAGACAGCAGTGAGATTAGAATGTGAAGCACATTGCTATCTTCAGTAGACAGTAGCAAGATTAGAATGTGATGCACATTGCTATCTTCAGTAAACAGCAGCTAGATTAGAATGTGATGCACATTGCTATCTTCAGTAGAAGCTAGTAGACAGCAGTGAGATTAGAATGTGAAGCACATTGCTATCTTCAGTAGACAGTAGCAAGATTAGAATGTGACGCACATTGCTATCTTCAGTAGACAGCAGTGAGATTAGAATGTGATGCACATTGCTATCTTCAGTAGACAGCAGTGAGATTAGAATGTGATGCACATTGTTATCTTCAGTAGACAGCAGTGAGATTAGAATGTAACGCACATATTTTGCTATCTTCAGCCAGTGAGACAGCAGTGAGATTAGAATGTGATGCACATTGCTATCTTCAGTAAACAGCGGCTAGATTAGAATGTGACGCACATTGCTATCTTCAGTAGACAGCAGTAAGATTAGAATGTAACGCACATATTTTGCTATCTTCAGCCAGTGAGACAGCAGTAAGATTAGAATGTGACGCATATTGCTATCTTCAGTATGCAGCATAGACTACCCGTAGTCCGCTTGCCCATTGTGCATACTCTGGATATTGTATTTAAGCTTAAAACTCTGATTTAATTAATGTGTGCACAATTGATAGATTTTCACATCTGATCAGTCACCCTACTCCCTCTGTAGACATCAGCAAGATTAGAATGTGATGCACATTGCTATCTTCAGTAGACAGCAGTGAGATTAGAATGTGAAGCACATTGCTATCTTCAGTAGACAGTAGCAAGATTAGAATGTGATGCACATTGCTATCTTCAGTAAACAGCAGCTAGATTAGAATGTGATGCACATTGCTATCTTCAGTAGACAGCAGTGAGATTAGAATGTGAAGCACATTGCTATCTTCAGTAGACAGTAGCAAGATTAGAATGTGACGCACATTGCTATCTTCAGTAGACAGCAGTGAGATTAGAATGTGATGCACATTGCTATCTTCAGTAGACAGCAGTGAGATTAGAATGTGATGCACATTGTTATCTTCAGTAGACAGCAGTGAGATTAGAATGTAACGCACATATTTTGCTATCTTCAGCCAGTGAGACAGCAGTGAGATTAGAATGTGATGCACATTGCTATCTTCAGTAGACAGCAGTGAGATTAGAATGTGAAGCACATTGCTATCTTCAGTAGACAGTAGCAAGATTAGAATGTGATGCACATTGCTATCTTCAGTAAACAGCAGCTAGATTAGAATGTGATGCACATTGCTATCTTCAGTAGACAGCAGTGAGATTAGAATGTGAAGCACATTGCTATCTTCAGTAGACAGTAGCAAGATTAGAATGTGACGCACATTGCTATCTTCAGTAGACAGCAGTGAGATTAGAATGTGATGCACATTGCTATCTTCAGTAGACAGCAGTGAGATTAGAATGTGATGCACATTGTTATCTTCAGTAGACAGCAGTGAGATTAGAATGTAACGCACATATTTTGCTATCTTCAGCCAGTGAGACAGCAGTGAGATTAGAATGTGATGCACATTGCTATCTTCAGTAAACAGCGGCTAGATTAGAATGTGACGCACATTGCTATCTTCAGTAGACAGCAGTAAGATTAGAATGTAACGCACATATTTTGCTATCTTCAGCCAGTGAGACAGCAGTAAGATTAGAATGTGACGCATATTGCTATCTTCAGTATGCAGCATAGACTACCCCGTAGTCCGCTTGCCCATTGTGCATACTCTGGATATTGTATTTAAGCTTAAAACTCTGATTTAATTAATGTGTGCACAATTGATAGATTTTCACATCTGATCAGTCACCCTACTCCCTCTGTTGGTTAGCTTCCCAAGTGGACTACTGACATTGCCTTGCGGTTAAGATTTTTAACACGGGACTCTATGGAGAGTTAGGCCAATTTCTGGCCTAACTAAAATTGTCCATGATGTAATGCATCTTTAAATGGATCTGCCTTGTGATTGGTCGCCCATACCTCGCTATGGTTTAAATCGTCTGGGCCCGCGCCATTACCATTAACTACACCGTAAACAACTGTCTGTGGTGTTTGCGGTGCTTTTGTGTTGACGCGAAAGTTAATCTCTCATCAAACATCTAGCGCGTCCATGCTTAGTACTTGTGGTTAATGGACTGATAAACAAGTATGCTTGACAGTGTGTTTTTAGAGAGCAAAGTCCAGGGGTAAAGTTCTGCTTACAATTCAAAGTTCATAGTCGAAATTTCGGGGTTCGCTATCAATAAACTGGTAGATTCCAAAATCAGAATTGTTCAGTATTAAAGTGAGCCGTTATAATTATGCAAGATAATGTTGCATTCAATTACTTTTATTGTCACTAATCGTCTGATATTTTTAACTCTTTATGACCATTTTACTATTAATTTTTAATAAACATCAGTATAATTTTGAGTTCAACGAAATGGGTTCATCATGACTAATAATAACATATTTTTAATAAAATTCGACTATGGCATAGTCTATATGCAGCAGTGAGATTAGAATGTGACGCACATTGCTATCTTCAGTAGACAGCAGTAAGATTAGAATGTAACGCACATATTTTGCTATCTTCAGTCAGTGAGACAGCAGTGAGATTAGAATGTGATGCACATTGCTATCTTCAGTAGACAGCAGTAAGATTAGAATGTGAAGCACATTGCTATCTTCAGTAGACATCAGCAAGATTAGAATGTGACGCACATTGCTATCTTCAGTAGACAGCAGTAAGATTAGAATGTGAAGCACATTGCTATCTTCAGTAGACATCAGCAAGATTAGAATGTGATGCACATTGCTATCTTCAGTAGACATCAGCAAGATTATAATGTGATGCACATTGCTATCTTCAGTAAACAGCAGTGAGATTAGAATGTGATGCACATTGCTATCTTCAGTAGACAGCAGCGAGATTATAATGTGATGCACATTGCTATCTTCAGTAAACAGCAGCTAGATTAGAATGTGATGCACATTGCTATCTTCAGTAGACAGCAGTGAGATTAGAATGTGATGCCCATTGCTATCTTCAGTAGACAGCAGCGAGATTATAATGTGATGCACATTGCTATCTTCAGTAGACAGCAGCGAGATTAGAATGTGATGCACATTGTATTTTCTATCTTCAGTATACAGGGTGTCCCAGAAAAAATTACCGAGTGCATAACATTGAACGTTTAAGTCGAGAAATAGACATCAGAATGAAAAAAATTCAAAATGTAGCGCATAGCCTGTTTTGTTGTGCATCACATACGAAAATTGTTTGACTGGTTCGAAGAAATGCACGATTGCATAATGCGTGCATCAATGCAGTTCATTCAAGTTTAATCAACAGGCGCTTTTTTCATACTCGCTCACCGCTTCCTAAAGTTTGTGTATCTCATTAAATTTAGTCCACATTATCTATTAAAATCTGACGGTGTTATGTCATTCATGCTTTCACTGAAGATGAATAACAGTTTGTCTGAGAAAACTTTGATTTCTGCAATTAGAAGCTCTCCAACTTTAATTATTTAGGTTTTGCAAATATACTTTACAAAGAACATTTGAGCCAAGAATGACAATGATCAAGTGCTTACAGCTTTACGTGTGATTTTTGATACCACACAACATTAATGTTGAAGTTTTAAAAGATTTAAACTTTGTATTACAATTTCTTGGAAATATTCCGAAAACATTAATGTGTGTGAGAATTTTTTAAGCCAGCTGGAATTCTGTATGTAGTAATTCTTTGTGCAACATTTATATCAATATTAAGGGATCTGGAATGAGCGTTTTAAGCGTTTTGACAGTATTTTTTGTGGGACATGAGAGCACACCAGACGTATCGAATTGCATTCTGAATACGCAGAATGTCTTTCTGATATCAATTAATTTTCATTTTTTGAAATTCACGATATAATACAAATTTTATGACAAATTATTGAAATTTGATATTTTTACATTTTTGATATATAACAGTCCTCGAAGTAAATTTTATAAAGCTAATGATATATTCTTAAAGTGTATGTAGCTGGGAGGAAAAGCCGACGATCAATTAAAAATTTTGACCTTTCATATTGAAGATATGGATTTTTTTCCCAAAAAGACCTAAATTTTTTAGGTGTTTTGGGAAAAAAAATCCATATCTTTAATACGAAAGGTCAAAATTTTCAATTGATCGTCGGCTTTTCACCCCACCTGCATACACCTCCAGTATAAATCATCAGATTTATAAAGTTTACTTCGAGTACTGTTAAATATCAAAAATATCAATTTTAATGATTTGCCATAAAATGTGTATTACATTGCGAATTTCAAAAATCAAAATTATTTGATATCAGAAGGACATTCTTCGTATTCAGAATGCAATTCGATACTCTGATGTGCTCTAATGTCCCACAATAAATATTATATCATGATTACAGTGACTTTAGCCGTGTGATAGACTAGTTTTTATTATATACCTCATATATAGATTCCTGTCATCTGATTGGTTAAAAGTGCAGTCATTGAATTAGCTATGCCCTCCTTTTTAAGAATTACATAAAAACTAAACTATTCCCCGGGCAATAGTCTTTTAAAAAGACTATTCCCCGGGAATAGTCATTTTCACATCATCGGCGCGCGCGATGACGTGTTCGCATTACGCGCGCGATAGGCGTGTTCACATTACGCACGCGGTGCCAACGCGATGCCTGCCAGTTGCGGTGACGCGATCGATTCATAACGGAAAACTTTCTTTGTAAATTTTACCATGGCTGGGAACAATAAAATAGGCCTTTTAACCAATCAGATGACAAAAATCTATATTAATTCGGTATATAAAACAAATATTGACTGCTTTATTCGGGACATGGTTAATAGGCCCGCTGTGATCTCAAAACCATGCTATGACCCTCGGCTGCGCCTCGGGTCATAACATGGTTTTGAGATCACCTTGGGCCTATAATTAACCATGCCCCTCATAGCAGTCAATATTTGTATACTATCACACTCATAGGCATGTAATATTTGTATACTGTCCAAACGTTCATACCCCATCCCTTAATTTTACTCCAAATTCATTTTTTCGCAAATTCCTAAATTTACCGCGAACCAGTTTGGCAACATGATGATGTTTGGTACATTGAAGCGAATTGCACGCAAGGAACCCGCAAGATAAGATGCTGTGATGAAATAAAAGTATGAAAACATCGTCGGTGATGAAAAGAAAAAAGGTAAACAAAAAATAATATTGGAACTGACTGATATTTACAACGATTTTATCGACAACACGAAGTGCCTTTTATGTAAGTATGCTGGTGTACATTTACTGTTCCTCTGATTTTCTCAAAACTGCCGGTTTATCATTTGCCGAATCATGCGAATTGACGACTCGAGTCGAGTATCTTTAAGCTTTAAATTAATTTAGGGGTGGTGCAATAATATTATATATATAACCCTGGGGCGGTGAATAATAGGGGGTGGGGAAGGGGGTGGGGCAATCATGTTTTGACAGGTCAAAAGGGTGACAAGCGATTTTTGGCACGTCGAAAAAAAGGGGGGGGGGGTTGGCAAGCCAAAAGGGAAGGGGGCCCAGTGGGCACAATTGGTTGCTACTATGTTGTGTCAACGTCAATATCTAACGTTGGACGACGGTTGCCTGGAGGATGGATATGAAAGTTTTTTTTGACGCCAAAATAGAACGTTGGTGCGCGTCCACATTCAGCGTTGTGCAGAGCGTTAGCCAACGTCGATCCAACATTGACCCAACATTGACCCAACCCTAATAAAGATGTAATTTGTGACGTTGGGCTAACATAATAATTAATATCGTTGATGTTGGGCCAATGTTATTAATCCATCCATTGACCAACGTTAAACCAACCATTAATCCAACGTTGATCCAACCATTGGCGATTAACCCCAAAGAGGCGAAAAATCATGAAAAAAAGAAAGAAGAATATTATATAGTAGCATACACTCTGCTTACACAGAGTCTTACACTTAATACTGTCTATATTACAACGGAAGCAAATTTCCTAGCTTAATTTTATACATACCACTTACCTTAATGTACCTGCCGGGATTCGAACCCATGACCTTTGGATTATGAGACTGATGCCCTACTGACTGAGCTAACGGGGTTTACATATTCTATGAAGTGTTTTAAGTTAATATAAGCAATATTTTGATGGCTAAACCTGCTAAAGTGCATTATTTAAAGGATATTGATCAAATTTACTGTAAATATTGATAACATTTACTAAATTTGTTGATTTTTTCCTTTTTTTTTTAATAAAAATCTTACTGACGATTGAATTCCAAAATTTTATTGTTAGTATAAATATAATATATATATTCATTAGGTTTATATATTACATTATCACTAAGCATTATATTCATCACCATCATCATCATCATCATCATCATCATCATCATCATCATCATCATGAGTTGCAACATCATCATCATCATCCTCATCATTATTATTATTATTATTATTAGTTTATCTAGTGGGCTTTTATAGTCTTTATTTAATGTTACACTTTAATGCGCCTAGTAAATAGAAAATTTTGGACCAACTTGACCATTCCGATGACTTGGAAACAGTAGGCCTGTCAACTGTCATGCTGTTTACCAACGTTGGTCCGATATCGCGGAATGACGGCATTCTGACCGTCATATTAAGGTTTGTGCGACGAGCGTTTCCCCAATCTCGGCGTAAGAAACTGTCATTTTAAGACAATATATAAGCCAAATGCAACATATTTATCGTCGGTCGTACCGATTTCGTCAATGAAGTGTTACTTCAACGTTAGTATTGAGGTCATACGACAACCAGCGTATGGCAGACGATGTCGTCAATGAAGTGATACCTCAACGTTATATTGAGATCGTACAACAACCATTGCACGGCAGTCATTATGTGACCTTAATACAACGTCTTTATCGCAGTTGTACCGATGTCGTCAATAAAGTGTTGCTTCAACGTTAGTATTGAGGTCATACGACAACCATCGTACGACAGACGTTGATACAACATCTTCAATCATTGGTGTACCGATGTCGTTAATGAAGTGTTACCTCAACGTTGTATTGAAGTCGTACGACAACTGTCGCAGGGTAGTCAACAGGTGACGTTAATGTAACATCTTTATTGTCAGTTGTACTGATGTCGGCAATGAAGTGTTGCCTCAACATTGTATTGAAGTAAATGCGACGATCGTCTTACGACCGACATTACCACTAACGTTTGTGCGACGTCGTCACTAATAGGTGTACTGACGTCCTAGATTATTACTTGTGTTAACGTTGGAATTTGGTTGCCCGACGTCCGATCTTATTACAACGTCCATACAACGTAGTTTTTCCCGATTGTGCCCACTGGGGGGGTGATTTTGGGCACATGATATATTATTGGGACATCGTTTCTATATTTTAGGCCCTAAAATTAAGGTCTATCCTTAGGAAAATGTTAGGAATATGTTCAAATATTATGCAAAATTTCCTGCTCGCTGAGCTGTTCGAGAAATCTAGCCATTGAAGAATTTGCTCGCCGATAGCTTCACATTCTACAAGCTAGAGACCACTGCATTTAAAATCTAGTCGGATTTGCTGAAGCATGACACTGTGTAAAGCAATGGAAGTTCAGAAGTAAGTTAGTTTACACAGCCGATCACGACTGGCGATTGCATCAAAAAGTTGCAAAAATTACACTTTAGCAAAATTTTAGCCGGGGGTGGCACTCTCATTACGTGATGGACACCATGCTCATGTATGGACTCTTGAAACGTACCCTAAACGAGTATTTCTCAGCGTGTGCAAAACATACCCTAAACGAGTATTTTGCCATTTTTTTAACACTATTAAAGAAATCAGCGTTCGAAATAAGTGGTTGTCCGGTTGTCCGGGACAACCACAATGTGCATAGAAAATAATTAGTTTCCAAAATACCCATTTTGAAATCCGGGAAAAACCCAATGAGCTCATGAATAATTAATGAGATACTTTATCAATTGTTTACGTCTTTTGACTTCTTGAAAAGAATGAATTCTGATGGCTTTCAAGCATAAAATCCGACACAAATATGAATTTATTGATGATAAATAAATGATGAACATAAAACCTGTATTTTCTTGGATATATTTGATATTTTATTATCAACAAGGTGAGTTTGGGAAAGGTGTGTGACATGTGAATACTGGTGGCGCCGGCAGTGTATGTTTTTTTTTAAACTTGCAACTTCATTTTTACGGCACAAAAAGTTCACATAAATTTCGGACAACCAAAAATATTTTCGGACAACCAAACATCTTTTTGAGGTTGTCCGGCGGACAACCTCAAAAAAATTCTTAATTCGAACGCTGTAAGAAAGTAAAAATTCCTGTTCAGGTTCTTGTTTAATATTTAGTAGTTTGTTGTTTCTTAATATTTTCCCTACAATGTGTTCTGAGAGAAGCCAAACATATAGCCTATTTCACCCTTTTTTATTTTGCCATTAAACTTTGGTACCCTTAGAGCAAATATTTTGCTTGGAAAAGTATACCCTTTTTCCTGATTTTTGGCATTTTTGACACCCTAAACAGGTACAGCGCTGTACTTGCCCAATACTGAAAAACAACCCTTTTTACTTTTTTTTTACACAAGCATGGTGTCCACCTTGAAATACAAGTGCCCCCCCGGAATTTTAAATTGTTCAAAATAGGCAAATCTTGCTCAAAAGATGACCGCTGTCTGACTGGAAAACGATAGCAATGCACTAGCATTGAATGCGTAAATATTGTGTGCAAATTCGAAGCTAGAGTTCTCGAGTAATGCTCGCATTACAAAAATGTATATGATTTATAATTGAAGGTTTAAAATCATTCTAGGTTCCCAAAAATCTTGCAGTTGCATGTGGGAAAGTGGGAGGGGGGAAAAGATATTTTGGCATGTCAAAGGGAGAGGTGTTTTGGCACATCGAAAGCGGAGGGGGGGGGGCCAAAATTATTTTGCTATGGCCAAAGGGGAGGGGGCAAGCAATTTTGGCAGACCATTTTAGAATTAACCACCGGGGTGCACATGCGTAATTATTGCCCACCCCTTAATAAGACTTAGCAAGCACATGACATGAGCATGATGCTCAAACTGCGTATTTCCACAGAACGCCATTTTCCGAATCATAGCATACCATGCCGTGCGATGTGCCGGGTGATGCTGTTCATGTGTTGCTGTTGCTTTTCTGTTATTCTGTTACGTTACCCGAATACCCGGCATGATCCATGCCTCAAGTGTTCATTGATGTTCTCTGTGGACACAAGCTTTTTACAAATTTTAACAATTAACCGGAAGGACGCAAATGTCACTTCTGCCAACCGAGATGAACTGTAGGCTTACATAATAGCAGATGTCATAACTATATAGATATTTTCACCAAACGACACTAGCATGCCTGTTGTTGCATAAGGCCCCCAAAAAATTGTTTGTTTGTCCACGTCCGACCGACCGTGTACCCTGGTCCCGACCGTGTCTTTTTTTTTTTTTTTTTTTAATTTTTTTTTTTTTTTTTTTTTTTTTTTAATTTTTTTTTTTTTTTTTTTTTTTTTTTTTTTTTTTTTTTTAATTTTTTTTTTTTTTATTATTTTTTTTTTTTTTGATTTTTGATTTTTTTTTTTGGCATCGATGGGACATCGTATAAAACAGTGGTTAGTATAAATTTAAAGAAACAAAATGTAAAGAAAATGAACAGTACATGTATAACATGCAGAACCATCTCAAGAGTTAAACCAGTAAAGTGCTGTGTGTTTTGACTTATTTACCAGTCTTCAAATTAAAAAAAAAAAAAAAAAAAATCCGACCTAATTTGGCCTAATTTGTCTGACCAATCTCAGAATTTTTTTCCTTCGAATTATTTGTCAGAAAATTGCAAGAAGACCATCAAAAATGCAATAAGATTTCCTTTCGATTGTCAATCCCTTTGCAACTTGTGCCATATTGGCATGAGCTCACTTTGTTTACCTGCCCATAATGCTTTGCTTTCCGGACTTCCCAAGTTTTCTGTAAAAAGCTGTGAAGAATTCACACAATTTTGCTCTGGGTGGACACATTCAGGCCCAGGGTAACAGTTTTTGGCATTTCGGATAAAAGAAGTGTGCACGTAAAGGCTCAGCATGCCACAAGCCATAAATGTCAGATCATGGAAGAAAGCTGCTCTCCATGATCAGATTATGGTTTTACTTTTAGCATGTTTAGGGATTTATAATATTATTTTGTTGGAATTAATCTATTCTGAGAAAAAAGGTATAATTCATATATCAGGAATTAATACCCCTTTCCAAGCCTATACATAAATAACAATTAATGGCTACATGATATGTATTTAGTGGAGTATCATCAATAGGCCTAGAATCAATTTGTCAAGTAATAAAAACAATAATAAAAATAATAAAAAGTCGAGGATTGGTCTGTTCAAAGTCAAGGGAAAGTTGCAATGTCCTTTCTATAGCATTCTTAGAGTTATAAGGCAAAAAAAAAAAAGGTTTGTCTCACGTTTGTCTCAAGCTCACAAGAAATTTAAAACAAATGCGAAATGCAATTTTTTTTTTTTTTTTTTTTTTATTCCCGACTTTTTTTCATGGTATTTTGAAAAAAGTCTGATTTTTGCCGATTTTTCTGGAAAAACTAAAAAATTTTTTTTTTTTTAAATAAAAAAAATTTCCGCATTTGTTTTTTGTCAAATCGTGGGATTTTACAAATGCGCGCGCAAGCTTTGAGACGAACCTTTTTTTTTTTTTTTTTTTGCCTAAGCTAACTTGATCATGGACACGTCCAGACGTCACATTATAAAAGCGTAGAAAATATGAAATTTAAATTCAATCCAGCGAGAATACTGCACAAAAAGCGGGCGACTATACTACTGCATACGGGGGAGTTGAGACAAACTATATTCGGTATATTAAATTAAGATGGCCTCAATCACTTTTTAGGATGTCCAAAATTTTTAGGAAAAAACCCTTTTTCTGGAATTGTCAAAATTAGGGTTGGTATTCTTTTTTTTATACAGCAAAACAAACAAACAAACAAACTTTTTTTCAGATTTTCCAGATTAGAGTCGGTCGGATGAGGACATTCAAACAACTTTTTTTTTGCCTTAAATTAATGAGAGGATGTTGACCCGAAGATCTGGGTTGATCTCGATTCACACAATAGAGATTCTTTTCAAAGGCACATACAACTATAACGATCCAGAAGATTGGAAACTGGCCAAGTAAATAACTTCATAATATTATTTTCATGGTTCAGCAAAAACATAAGATTTTGGCATCATTGCATTTAATTTTTTGTTTGTTTTATCGTCCATAGATCTTTTCCAAGAGGTAGGGTTGGTCAGTCATAGCCAAAACATGTTTGCCTAATTAACTTTAACAAATAGCCTAAATAGGGTTGAATTCCCCAGTATATTTTGCATGCATGCACAAATGAGCTATTTTCCCTAAAAACATTGAGACTAAAAAAAGTACATGCACAGCAGCAAAATTACATGCACAACTAATAACCTACATGCACGCATCTTCCCCTCTGAATCAAGCCCCGGTCAAAAATTTGAAAAACAAAACCCCCAGAATTTCCTAAATTAGGGTCGGTATTCGTTTATAGTAAAACCAAACAAAAATCTTTGCAGATTAGGGTTGGTCGGATGAGGACAATCAAACAACAAGTTGGGGTTTTTTTTGCCTGTACAAGAGAATGTTGATCCAAAGAGCTTATGGGATGATCTTGATTCATCAAAATATTTTAGAGATTACTTCTCTTCAAAGGCACATAAAACTAATGATCCATTAGATTGGAAGTTGGGTAAAACTAATGAGCCAGATGATTGGCAGATTGGCTAAGTCTTTAAGAAAAAAGTTAATAAATCATGTCAATAGAAAACAATAAAGAAACTAATTCCCAGAAATAATGCAAGAGTATTAAAAAGAGCTCAAACTGATGATGGGTTTGTGCATGGAAGAAGGAGATGGCTTTATGATAACAAACATTAATGTCATGTTCCTACCAAATTTCTTAGTAATGAAGATTTCCTAAAAAAAATGGATGGCAGCAGACACATACAATTAGTCCTACTCGACCCCCGGGTCTCGACCACTTGCTCATCTTGAAAATTGAATCTGATGAATATTAATTATTAATATGATTGGCTTATAAAGAGGACGCCCCTTACTGTGGATAATTCTCATTGGCTAAAAGCTTGTTTTGGGGTGACCTATTATTAACATTAGTCCTATGTGGTTTTAAACAATCCCTTAGTCTGGAAAATGTTATGAACCAGTCCAGATGAAGAAAAAGCTATCAAAATGATTTACTAATAAAGTATTGCCACCAAGCAACACGTTTCCAGTGCCTTGTTTGTTCTACAACACACACTTGTATTTTGATCAGATTTACCGCTCGGACTGCCCTACATCGTCACAGTAAGATATGTTTAGCAATTGTTTTTTATATTGCTGTGAATTTTGATTTTATTTATTATTCTATCATTCATGAATCATTTATTTATAATTTAGTCTTGATGAAGTCAGAGACACAGATCTGATAAAACATGACCATTAACACAGGACATCATTGCTTTGTTTATTATTTTTTATCTTTCAATATTTATTGATTTTTATTCAGAAACAAGACGGAATTAAGACAATTAACAACAAATCACACATAAAAAAAAGAAAAGAAAAAAAAGTAGCAAAAATGGTTAGTAATTGGTTACACAAATTATGCAGTCACTTCTACCCAGTCACAATAATTTGTTTATTATGATATTGATAATTGAATGTTTGTTTCTCATTTTTCCTTTTCTTCAGATATGAAATCTATAATAGTCGGAATTGAAGAAAGAAAGTTTACGAAGTTGGCAACTGTTCATCAATTCGGAAAAGGAAAAAAGAACCAACCATGATGATATACAATGTTGTATCATAGGAAACCCATGTATGAGGCTGCAGCACACTTATGACAATGTCCAAGTTCATATAGTTACATGAACATGCAAAATGGTTTTTAAAGAAATTTGATTTGTTTCATACCAATTGTGGAAGATAGAGTCCCAAAAAGTAAAACACATTTTCGCTAAATTGATGTTCTGCTGATTTCTGGACAATTCCTAAAAAGATATTGCCACTGGATTAACAAAAATGGTACCAGCGTATTATATGCGTAGCCATGGAAACCAATAATGGCGAAGAAGAACTATCACTCTCCGAAACAGTGTTCACCAATAACAGCGACGAGTTAACAGACAATGAAAATGCAGATTTAAGCGAACATGGCATGAGCGGAGATGCCGCTGAGCTCTTCCGAGAGTTTGCACAAGGCATAGATGCTGATGGTCGCGATTTTGCACATGGCATAGATGATGCAGCAGCATCCGGGTTTGTGCTAGAGGCAGGAGGGGGAGAGACGGCGACTGGAGGAGATGTACATTCCATGTTAGCTCAGAGGGAGAAGGATTTGATTCTTGCTGCTGAACTTGGTAAGGCGTTGCTGGAAGAAAATGAGGAACTGGAAAGAAAACAGACACTAATTGCAAAAGAGCATGCTGAACACATTGAGGTTAGTCATATATTTATTTTCTTTGTTTTCAAATTAGTTATTTATCACACAAAATTATCACCTCATTGCAAATTCAAAATTCATCTATTGACCTATAAAGAAATAAAATTTATTTCGGCCCAAACAGAATTTGTGAAATTTTGTATTTTCTTGAAGGAAAAAAAATGATTGTATAAAAGTAAATTATTTATTTCTCCCATTAAAGGCCTTGGAACAAGAAAAGCATGAATTACGCAGACGACTTGAGATCACCGAGGGCACATATGAAAACAAAGTTGTTGATCTGCAAACTGAGTTGACAGCAGTCCGTAAGGAGCTTACTCATCAGATGACGACATCGAGGTTGGCTGATAAGGACAAGCAGGATATGATTGCCGAGTTAATTGAACAAAACCAAAGGCTCAACACACAGCTTGCTCAGGTAGGTTTAGTTTTGAGGTGGGCTCTAGGCCGCCTTAAAATCTCAGATGAACAGGTGTTTTGTTTGATTTAGCAGTAAAGTTAGCTCTATCGATAAGGGGTTAGACTTTGGTGCATTGATGTTTGGCGATGCGAGTCCGAGCCAAAGCCCAGGTCATGCTTGTTTTTCGTGAAATAATTGAAATTTTCCTGTGCAAGGAACTGCTCAGTTACCCATACATTTGTACGAGAACTTGGGGAGCTGATCCTGAGTACTAGTGAGTAGGCTATCATGGCTGCGATGGTTTATTTGTGGTACACATAGGTTGTGCACGGCTTCTTAGCTGCAAATCCCTGATAGTTGTTAATAGTTTTTATGGTTTATATGGTGTTTCTTTGATTTTATTTATTTCTTGGGCCCCAGTGGCCAGTGAATTCCTGTAACTTGTGGTGAGGCTAGGCTTCTGGATTTATGCCTGTGTGCAGGGCACTATAAATCACTACAAATTCTTTTTTGACCTGGTAAGAAAGGGCACCTATATCATGCATTAGGGAAAAGAAAATACTTTTTCTCTGGTCCAGTTTTGAACTTCTGCTGGGTGCTGAACACATGAACAGTGATAGCACGCCATGGGAGGGGGGGGGGGAGTACATTGGGCATCCAAGCTTTCTGTGCCCATTATGTACTTCCGCAATCGCATCACATGGGATACTTGCACTCGTAGTTGCTTAGTGCTATAGCTTTTTGTGGCTTTTAGTTGCGTTAAGGTTAAGGAATTCTTCAGCAGAAGTGTTTCTGTAAACGTTACAACATCCCACAAAAAGTTAGAATGCCGACATTGCAACCCATTTTTGATGGACAATAAAATGCAATTTATGTATAATAGAAATCTTGTCCTACTAAATGCTTTCCCATGGCAAAGTCTTTATCTCCCTAATTAATTGCAAATGTGCTGCACATTGGTTAATTATAGAATTTCAGCTAAAATGCTACGTATATATTATAATATTTTACGGTCTTATTACTTAAAATGCTGTGTGTACAGTAATTTTGTCTTATATTTTGGCAACAGTGTATGTGACAAATTATCATGATTTGTTTTTATTATAATATACTGAATTAGCAGATGTTAGTAGCAAGCCATCTTCCCATAGTAAAATTATGATCATTACTAGAATGAGTCGGGTAAAAGTACTTTTATTTACATAAACTATAGCCTGAGGGATGCTCAAATTTGCTTTTGGTAGGGATGTGCCGCTGAGAATGTAAAAGTGGACCCATCCATATACCAATTTCCCAAGAAATTTGGACCCATCTTTTTACCAATATTAGTCAAAAGTTTTGGCCAAATTTAACACAAATTGGTATAGTTTTCAATTTTTTCTCAAAAATTTGGACAAATTTGGACAATTTTGGCAGCAAGGAGGCAAAAATTACCCATCCATGATCCATTTTCCAAATTGTCATAGAAAATAAAAGGGGTCATTGTCATTGATATAACTAAATATACATGGAATGGCTGAAAATGCGACCCATGTTTGCAGCACATCCTTATGTGACTGGACACCACGAATGAGCCGTAAAGTCGGCATATTGTATACTGAGTTACAGTGTAAAATGTGCGACTGTGCGTGAAGGTCGTATTCATAGGTACCTCAATTGGGTGCGACAAGTTTGTGTATTTGTTTGCTTTGGCTATATCCTGTTCAAGTGGTGGATAAGCATTGTATTTTGTCTAGGTATGTATAACCAACAATTAACAATGAGAGGACATTCCTGAACCTCGTTGACTTGATGATGATTTGAAATGACTCTTTGATATATTTATTACCAGAAATGTGGAAAGAGAGACACATGTAGAACCGAAAAAAGGTACAATTTTGTTGAAGGAACAGAGTTCAACAAACCATAACTCCGCTTCTGGATATCGTTTGAAGTCAAATGATATACCATTTTAAAGCTTATGATATATATTTTCTAAACACGAAATAAAACAAAATTGACCAGGGGCCGACTTTACGGCTGATTTGTGGTGTCCAGTCACATATGGTCATTTGTACTGAGTGAGTACCTGGTTCCCCCTGAGACTTTTTTTTTATCATTCCAAATTACGGCAGTAAACAAAGTACATGTATCTGGTGGCATTTAATAGCAAAACAGATAATGACTTTACAGTTGGCCCATACTCGTATAAATACTACACTCATGGCTGATTTCATTCATGAAAAATTTCCATAAATTATTTAAGGGTTGGGGTATGAACGTTTGGACAGTATTTATTTTGGGACATTAGAGCACATCAGACATATCGAATTGCATTCTGAATACGAAGAATGTCATTCTGATATCAAATAATTTTGATTTTTTGAAATTCGCAATTTAATACACATTTTATGGCAAATCATTAAAAATTGATATTTTGATATTTAACAGTACTTGAAGTAAACTTTATAAATCTGACGATTTATACTTAAGGTTACACAAAGAGACGTATAAAAAACGTATAAAAGACGTATAAAGTTGTTCTCTAAAACAGAGTTTTCTCAGTAATCAAATATCGCAGCGAGTGAAATGTTGGTGCATTGGATGTAGCTTAACATTTTTGTGTGTGTTATATACAAATTATTAGAATAAATTTGAAAATCCTTCTTTTTACCCACCATGTTCACAAGATCAAAAACACGTTCCATGAGGTTTTTTTCAAATGTGCGCTCTGTATAAATCCACACCGAGCGATTGTTTTCTTCTTTTTCGTATTGTATTACAAATCGATCAAAGAAATAATGTTGCCATGGGGAAGAACCAAATACAGTACCGATTAAATTTTAAAAGCCCGCTTTGGGGGAAAATTTTGGAGAATTTGCTTGAGAAAAAGCTGGTTTGTGAAATTATCGATATCTTGATTACGAGACGTTAATTTAGACATCTGAATACCTACATTATTTCTCAACATTCTGCCAATTGCTATTCCATTTGATTTTCACTCCAAATTGAAGCTAAAAATACAAAAAACAAGGTTTTCCTCCATCAGTTCGTTCAAAATTTCAGCGCCGACATGCGTGTTTATTCTAAGAGCCATAATGCGGACGCGATTGTAATCATGTAATTGCATCCAATTATAGTTATATCATCCGCTTTGAGAACAGTCAATTGCGTAAGCTGATCTATGGCCAAGTGGATAGAGCGTTGGACTGGGAATCTAATGTGAACTATTTTTGTGGGTTCGAGTCTCCGTGTGGCTGAATTTTCTTTCTTTTTCTCTTTTCTCATTTTTACTTCCTTTCTTTCCTCTTTTCTTTCTCCCTTTCTTTTTTCATTTCATTTTTTTTTTTTTCATTTCTTTCTTTCTTTCTTTCTTTCTTTTCGCTCATTTTCTTTCTCTCTTTCTTTCTTTTTCACTATTTCTTTATTCTTTCTTGCTCCTTTCTTTTTAGTTTTATTTGATTGATTCGCTGAGTGCAGTGAATCGTGATTGATTGTTTTCACTTTATATAATTCAGAAATTTGTAGGCCTGCTAAGTCTGTCTTGTTGATTTTCATCCCAAATTCGATTTAGGCCTACAAATAATTGCTTTTTGATATTGTTGTTGTTGCCTACCCTTACATTGTAATCAGGGGAATAGCAGCATTGATTTCATCAAAGATATCAAGGCTATAAATTCAAAATCAACACAATTTCCAGGGCGTAGCTTGACGAAGTGCCCCCAATCAATTTTAAAATTTATAAAATCCTTGTGAAAATTGCAAAACGGCTTGTGCCCCCTGGCATCCGAGCTCCGGGCACGAGCTAAGCCAAGTTTCATAGCCTTTTCATGTCTTGACCGTGGATCGATATTCTATTGTAAGTAGGCCTACGTCCCGCACGCTTGTTCATTTTCTGCATGGCTGTTTCTGTTATGAACTTACGCCCTCTGAAATCAAGCGCATGAAAAACTCGGTTAATTTTAAAGTGTATGTAGGTGGGATGAAAAGCCCGACGATCAATTGAAAATTTTGACCTTTTCAGTATTGAAGATATGGATTTTTTTCCCAAAACACCAAAAAAAAATTAGGTCTTTTGGGAAAAAATCCATATCTTCAATATGAAAGGTCAAAATTTTCAATTGACCGCCTGCTTTTCCTCCCTGCTACATACACTTTAAGAATATATCATTAGATTTATATAATTTACTTCGAGGACTGTTATATATCAAAAATTTGCAAAATATCAAATTTGTCATAAAATTTGTATTATATTGTGATTTTCAAAAAATGAAAATTATTTGATATCAGAAAGACATGCTTCGTATTCAGAATGCAATTCGATAGGTCTGAGGTGCTGTCATGTCCCACAAAAAATACTGTCGAAACGCAATAAACGCTCATTTTAGATCCCTTAAATGACAATGATGTTTGTACTGTATGAAAGTACCTTGACCCTACTATTGCACTTTTTAATATATGTTTTTGGGTATTATATGATCAAAACAATGTATTTATTATCGGTTTCAAATCCAGTGACATCTCATGCATTGCATATTTTCCTGGGTAGGATTAGACCTATGTTCACTGGAGGGGCTTGAAAACTGGCACTCTATAGCCAATTAGCCATAATATTGATTTTTCAAAGTAAAATGCTAATACCTATTACAAAGCATCCAAAGATCCAGAGAAATTAATGGGGTGTCACTGGAGATGGAAATAGCTAAGTACCGTATTCGTTCCATTAACCGCCCATATGCCCCTATAAGCGCCCACCCAGCGACTTTACTACACATGATCCTCTGTCATTTGTACGCAGAATCCATGCATGCAACTACTCGTGTATCAAACACAGGGCCTCTACACACAAAGTCCATATTCTGGGCCATTTTTTATATGTAATTATGTAAACAATATAAAAAATAAGTGCCCACCCAAAATGACTTTGTTAAGGGCCCTGTGCAGTTAATTACGTAACATCTCAGCAGCCAGTGTAAATTGCAAATGACTTTGACATGTAGAAAATGGGCACAATTTCTTTGGATTAATGTTTAATTGTTTTTTTTACACCATGCTAGTGTTGGACTACAGAGAGAGAAAAACAGAAAGGTATCAAATTTGCTGTAATCTTGAAGAAATCTCATCAGGGAATTAGAAGTCTCACTGCATGCCTGGAAAAAATATGGAATACAATCTGAATCTCCTTCCAGGGAAATTTTGGGATTCAGAAGGAACTTTGATATTTGAATAGCCAGGATTTTTTTGGGTGGGCGGATTTTTAAACAGTGGACCCTTTTTTCCCCAAAAGTGGACCTGTTTGCAATATTTTGGTTTGTTTTTTACCAAGATAACATGATAAAGAACCTGACCACTAGCCATGCTTTGGGAAACTGGCCCTATAACACCAATTACTAAAACATTATATTTTCAATCTCTTAGGCTTCAGACACTACAGATGACTTAACCAGCAAACTGCATCACTTACAAAAACACCCACCTCGGGTGAGACGGAAGACATCGTCTACCACTAGTGATAAAAGAACCATAGACGAGCTACACGACGAGGTGAAACTAATGAACAGCAAGACCAGAGAGCTGGAGAGACGAATCTATTCCTTGACGGAAGAGAGAGAAGCATTGCTGTGTAGTCTGAAAGAAAGCAGTGATAGAGTCTTGATGTATGAAAAGCACTCCATTGAAATGCAGCAACAGGTGGGTGGGGTAATTATAATGATTAGGGACTGGACAATATTAACTTGGATGGGAGCACTCCATTGAAATGCAATGACAGGTGTGTAGGAATTACAATGATTAGGGACTGGACAATATTAACTTGGATGGGAGCACTCCATTGAAATGCAATGACAGGTGCGTGGGAATTACAATGATTAGGGACTGGACAATATTAACTTGGATGGGAGCACTCCATTGAAATGCAATGACAGGTGCGTAGGAATTACAATGATTAGGGACTGGACAATATTAACTTGGATGGTTGCACTCCATTGAAATGCAATGACAGGTGTGTAGGAATTACAATGATTAGGGACTGGACAATATTAACTTGGATGGGAGCACTCCATTGAAATGCAATGACAGGTGCGTAGGAATTACAATGATTAGGGACTGGACAATATTAACTTGGATGGTTGCACTCCATTGAAATGCAATGACAGGTGTGTAGGAATTACAATGATTAGGGACTGGACAATATTAACTTGGATGGGAGCACACCATTGAAATGCAATGACAGGTGCGTGGGAATTACAATGATTAGGGACTGGTCAATATTAACTTGGATGGGAGCACATCATTGAAATGCAATGACAGGTGCGTGGGAATTACAATGATTAGGGACTGGTCAATATTAACTTGAGATGGGAGCACTCCATTAAAATGCAACAACAGGTATGTGTATGGTTATTATAATGATTTAGGGATTTAGGGACTGGACAACATTAACCTAGATGGGTACTCCATTGAAATGCAACAAACAATAGGTATGTGTATGGTTCTTATAATGATTTAGGGACTGGACAACATTAACCTAGATGGGTACTCCATTGATATGCAACAATAGGTGTGTGTATGGTTCTTATAATGATTTAGGGACTGGACAGTATTAACTTGGGATGGGGGATAAAAAAAAGTTGGGTCCTATAAAGGGGATTTTCAAAATTAGTCTGTAATGGGCTATTTCAGAAACTAAAGGCACTCCCCCTAAAGAAGACATGGGATTCCCAAAAATTTTCACCCATTTTTGCTCTGGGGATTCCCAAAAAAAAATCACCTTTTTAGGCTTGGGAATTCCCAAAAATTTTGGCAAAATTTTGCCTGTCTTCTTTAGGGTTTCTGGGAAATTCCAATTTTTTTAAGCATTTTTGTTTCAAAATGGGAATTCCCAACTTATTTGGATAACATTTTGGTTTGGGAATTCCCAAAAGTTTTGGTGAAAATTTGCCTGTCTTCTTTAGGGTCATTGGGAATTCCCAAAAATTTATGGTCAAAATCCACATGTCTTCTTTAGAGGGTGCCATTAGTCCATGCAGCCAGCACAATAAAAATTTGATTTACAAGAAACATGATTATGGGATGGGGGATCAAAAGAATTATTTGAAGAAGTCGGGGGTAAAATGTATGACAAGGTATGGACATGCCAAATTTTGTGCGCGCATTTTACCCATTAATGGTTTAGTATTCATTTGTGTACTGTTTTTACGTATATGGCCATGTGTTTTGAGTTGGTAGATTTTTCGGTACCCAAAATTTCCAATTTTTTTCCTCCTTGAAAATGCACGCTTTTTGATAGAAATATAATTGTTTGTTTACTAAACCCATAAGTACAAGAAAAGTATACATTTCCTGACAGGAAATTAAACAGGGAATCCAAAAATGATATTAGTTTTCCAGTAGGAAGATTGGTTAGGGAGGTAGTGGACTTTCAATAGCAACATTTTCCATAAAAAATGTTCGATCTTCAGTGAGATATATTTTTTACATGTTATACCCTATGCTGAAAAGAACAACATATTTGAGTTCCTTGGCTCAAGAGCTTTAAAAAAATGTATACTTTTATTGTGATACCTGCTACAGGTTTCGCTGTGTGCAAACTTATTTTAAACACACATTTGAGGCATTCCGAATAGGGATTTACACACAAACAGTGCAAGTTAAGGTATTTTCTGTAATCAAGTGATTTGCACTAGAAATTCACTAAATTTAAAGACAGAGTTACCTTTTTTAGTTTCTAAATGATTGGTCTTAAGTCTTTACAACATAAAACCAATTAAAGGAAGTAAATATATCAATATACCCCTATTTTTTTGAAATTTTAAGTTAAATTTACATATCAATCCTCCATATCAATCCTCGGCTCCACCCTGCCATGTTTTCACTAAAATCAAAATAACTTCAGAATGGTTTATGCTACATAAATTGTTATGTATCAATACAAAGGTCTCATCAAAAGCTTTAAATTGGTAGGTAATTTGTCTAGGTAGGTGACACCCTTGACTTAAAAATACTAGGAATTAACCGAAAAAATCTCGCACAAAAGTACTGCTCCACCCTATAGGTGTACCTAGTTTAAAACGCATGGCCATATATATTCGTCTCAGATATAATAAAATGGCACTAGGGACACCTGTTTTAGTAAATCAATGGATTCATTGTCTCACCATACAGCTTGAAGTTCGAGATGGAGAACTAGCCAAAGTCCGTCATATGCACAACGCAGCACTGGAGGAACTAGAAGAAATCAACTTCCAATCCACTCTAAACAACTCTGGCAACCACAACAACAACAACTCCCTGTTCTTTGAGTTGGGTGGTGCAGGCGATACACCGATGAAATCCTTGTCATCTCCAGGTGCATTATCAATGGACTTTGAGGAGGAAGGTGATGGGCAGGTGGAGAGGCATCAACGAGGAAGAGAAGCAACCATCTTGATGATACCGGAGGAAGATGATGTCTTTGAAGAGGATAAAGAAACTGATAAGTTGTTGATGGGAGATGGTGGTGGTAGAGGTGGTGGTAATTCGGATGCAATGAAAGAGAACAAATACAAAAAGGTAGGCATGAGAAGAGTTGTTTGTTTATACATTTTAATGCGTATCACTTATTGATAGAGAAATTGGACTCAATAAGGCATCCATCCGGTGAAGGGCTCATGCATTGGACGGCTTTGGACATATCAACATTCATCACAAGTGAATTATTGCGTTCAATCTCTCAAGCAACAAGAAGGGATCTGCATTTATTAATCTATTTTTTTATAATATAAAGAATTTTTGCAATTTTTTGTAACAAACAAAATACTACTTTTGGCAACTTTCACTGGGAAATTATCAAAAATGGGCTGCAAAAGTACAAAAAGGCATGAAATCTTAAACAGGCCTATCAGGGCAGCCTGTAAGTTGTCACTGCCCAGTTGTAAATTCTGAAAATATGCAATTTTTTCTATTATTATCTTATCCATCAGGTGCTAGAGGAAGTATACATTGTACTGTCAGAAATTCTGTGGGAACTGAGAGCCTTCAACAAGAAGTCATCTGGTGCCAACTCTCATGGTTCAAGACGTCGTAGAAGATCCAGCAGCACTGGGAGCAACAGTCAGAAGAGTAAGAGACCGTCAGAGGACAGTCCTCGACCTTCTAGTAGGACAGAGGAAGTCCGCACACAGCTTAAGGAGGTGAAGGTTTTATTACAAGGGATATTGACATCACCACAAGCACAGGTATAGGACAATAAATTTTGCTGTATTTATTACATTTACACATGGAAGTTTGGGGTCTGTGGGTAGTGGCAACTTGTTGCTTGGTAGCAAATGTTGCAAATGAGGGAGTGATCTTTGAATAAAGGACAGCAGACTCAAATAGTCTGAAGAAACTTGGGGAGCTGATCCTGGCCTGGATAGTTATTTGATTTTAGATTTGGATTTAGGGTTCGTCAGTCCGAAACCCTGTCAGTCCGAACCACTGCTAGTCCGAATTTTTAGCTTACCTATGCTAACCCTAACCCTAACCCCCACCTAACACTAACCCAAACCCTAAACCTAACCCTTACCCTAACCGTAATCCTAACAATTTCGGACTAGCGGTGGTTCGGACTGACAGTGTTTTGGACTGACGGGGAGACCCCTTGGGTTCTGCAGCTGTATATAGATGAATCTCTGAATGATGCTAAATAGTTTATAAGGTGTGTCTTGAGCCAAAGTGGTCATCAGCATATTTGTGTAAAGTGCAATAATCTTTAGTAATTTCGCTATATGTAAATCTGGTTTTTTTTATATGACCAGGCATCACCAGGGTCAGATTCTTCAAGGAGAAAGCTGTCGTTAGATGACCACACTCACATCTACAGCTTGGAGAGTCATATCGAGACATTACGAGGTGAACTCGTTGGCACACAAACTCACATTGAACTCTTACAAGCCGAGTTAGATAATCAAGATGAGCAGATGAGGAGAAAAGATGATGAACTTGGAAAATTACATGCAAAGGTAGGAGAAGTGATTTTCTTAAACTATGAAGCTTATCACCCCTGACATTTGGCTCACAATAGTAAAGATTTTGATACCGTAGGAAATATTTTGACCAAGAAGTGCAGTGTTACAAGTGTTCCAATCATGCCAGTTTGGTTCAGTTTGGGGGAAAATAGAACTTATCTAGAGTTGGTGGTCTCAATGGGTGGCAAAAGGGCCAAATCCAGCCTGCTGACAATTGTTTTTGGCCCTTGAATTACCCTAAAATATAAGGAAATCATAAGAAATGCAGTGTATTTGGCCCTCACGCAGGCAGGCACCCTTACAATGTTTGGCTTTTGATGGCATAAGAAAGGGGATGTGGGAGTGCTGCTCCTAAAAATTCTTCAGAATTGCAGAAAAATCAGGGATCAAATTAACATAAAAATGAAAATTGTGAACATCTATTGATGACTGCAAACTTCTGTTTTTGTGACTTAAAGGTAGAAAATCCCGTATCAATGTTTTATTCATGCGGTACATTCAAAGTGATAAAACTTGCTAGAAACTAAGAATTTTGTGATTATCCTTGTCCAATTGAATGTTTGTGTTTGTGAATTTTCTTTCATTAAAACCTTTTGTGTAATTCTTTTGATTTGATAGGTCACATTTTTTAAAGTAATTTCACTAGAAATGGTACTTTATCACTTTTTCATGTCAATCATAATTGTTGCAATAGCGGTCTGTGACAGGATGTTTGTCTGTTTTTTTGTGACTTGCATTTTTTCTAGGTTATTCTGATACTAGATTTCAAATGGGCTATTCTAGTTGAAATCTATAAACCTCTGATGAAAGACATGACCTTACTCTCCTATACAGAGGGTGTAGATTCAAATGGATTCACCCATTCAGGTAACCCCATTAGAAATTTATACATGTTCTCCTTGTGTGGAAGATTAAGATCCTGTCTTTTATAGGGGGTATATGGATTTCAACTGGAATAACTAATTTCAAATCACATGATGACTAAATTGCAATAATTAGTATAATTACATGCCCATTATTATCTTGTAGCAGGGATATTAGGAGATTTCTAAATTATGTAATGATTCACAAAATCTACAAAATAAACATTTTTTTCTAACAAAAATATAGTTTAAACTGTGTGAAAAATTGAATCATTGTACCTCAAATAAAAAAAATGCCCCTTGAAGACACTAATATTTACAGAAATTAATGAATAATTTGAGAGATATACAGACAAACATGTATGTATAATAAAAAGCAAAATTAATAAAGATTGGTGACATATTAGTATAGATTCCTAAAGTATACATCAAAATTACATGCACAGCACAGAAAATATCCAACTTTGATTAAAAGTACAATATTAAATTAACATTGCAATATATTTTGTAATACAATAGGCCTATAAGTTTTAAAATATACAGTGCATGTTACAAACGATAATGTAAACAATGATATCATAGCACATGTGATCTCATATGTTTGTGCAATTACTTATGTACATGTATGTATACTCCACACATTAGGGAGTTTACTATTGTTGAATGTAATATTTAATCTACGGAAGCTGTAAGGGCCCTTATAAAAATGTTAATATCCCTTAATCATCTGGTGTTTTTTTTAATATAATAAATCTTGTCCACACGTCCAATTGATTTTACATAAGGAATAAATAAATTAGTTAATTAGTATAAAATTACATGTATTACAGTTTTCTCAATTTTTGTACCGAGTAAGATTTTCAAAGCCAAAAACCAGCATGCAAAATGTTACTAAAAATAGCTGGCAACAGCTGCTCGCTAAAGTACCGTTTCCGTGGTGACTGTATGATAATATAGAATAAATACCAGTTAATTATTTGCCCTTTCTCTACCTATACACAATTAAGCATTTTGGTCATTTTAATTTAATTTTCCACCAAAATGAACAATTTCACATCTTACAAGTCAATTTGACAAATACTTTGGAGTGACTAGCATAGCTAATATAAGACTAGTGCAGGGTTTCGAGAGATAGTACTTGATAAAATTCAGATAAAATCTTGCCATTTTTGTTATATATTTCTGGGGTGGGGCCTATTTATCTAGTATGACTGATAGATAAAGAATTAACAAATTAGATTTGATAATAAGCACAAACTGTGTGTGAGGTATAATACCATATGTACATTTGTACAAATGTTATCAAAACAATTCTGTATACATTTATTTAAACAATACAAACTCCAACTTAAGAATTATGCAGGCTTTACAAAGCTGGCGAGTATAGTTGGAATGATGCATAACATGCTCCTGTGAAACTACGTAACAATTAAACGGAAGCATGGGTGGTGTACTGAAATGAGTAATGCGTGGAATTTTCTCAGAAATAAAATCTGTTGAGTGGATTCCGGTCGCGTAAAATAAGAGTTAGGACAAACAGGATATGAATAAAGATTTAAATGTAAAATCAAAATATTTTTTAGTCAATTAAAAAAAAAGATTTGATCTATTGTGGAAATCTTGTAAGCTTTTGATCAATTGTATTGGGATATTCAGTTGAAATCCATATAACCCCTTATGGAAGACATGATCTTAATCTTCTGCACAGGGAGTCAAATGGGGTGACCCAGGTGGGTTCAGTCTTCACTGACAATGGGTACGCATGATGGTTCCAATTAGGGGTACTTTTCAAGAAATATCCGTGGAATTTTCTTAGACAAAATTGTCTGCTATTGTCCAAATTAGGCGTTTTGGAGCAAAATTGTCTGCGAAATGAAAAATAGGGTGTATTTCTGGGACTTTTGTCCGCATTTTACCGCTACAGACTACAGTTTTTGTTTTTTGTATTTTTTCTGTCGGTTTATTTAGTAACAATGCAGTTTTAATTGGAGTTATGGAAAAATTGATAGGGTATATTTTCCGAAAAAATTGTCATCATTTCCCGGGTCATTTCCCTGTAAAATAGGGGGTAAAATTCAAAAGCGTCCTTGAAATGGTAAAAATAGGGGTATTTTTTTCCTCGATTCCGCGTTATAAGGGAAATAAAAATACGTCAAAATGATAAAAATAGGGGGGTATTTGGGGGAAATTTACCATGATTTGGCGCAAAATAGGGTGTAAATCTGCTGTAAATGTCCTTTACTCACCGTGAAATAAGGGGTCATATGTCCTACCTTTAAATACAAACTGAACTTCCACCGGGGTGGTAACCTGAATAGATGACTGTATTTGAAATCTTCACCTCCTTTGTGGGAGATCTAGGTCATGTCTGCTATATTTGTGTATGGATTTCAAATCGAACAGCCCCTTTACTTATTATTTTCTGCATATGTGACCATCCACCACAACTGAGCCCGGATGTCTCCAGTGCCACTGTTAAGATATGCTCCATTGAACTTAACAATAAACAATAGGAAACAAAGGATTTATTGACTGTTTTATTGATTTTTCACTACTTAAATGTCAAGTACTATAGACATGATATACATCATTTTAAAGCTAATTTCAAGCAGAATATTTTGGTTGAATATCTCAAAAATGATGATTGGCGATTTCAGGGCTCAGTTGTGCTGGATGGTCACATATTATTGTGTAAAGTGTAAATTTTTGATGGTGTTCTTTACACTCTTATATTGCTTCATTTATATAAAATGTATGATTATTATTGTTGCTAATATGTATCAGTGAGTGCAGTATTTTGTGCACCTGCCAATAATTTCTGTCTGTTATTAATACCATATCTTATAACGGAGCATTTGTAGACGTAGTACATGGCTTGTAGATTTCACACCCAAAGACCCAAAATGGCCCTTAATGATTTTAGCCTAATTTTCAAACTTTTGTGAATACCGAAAATATTCTTTACTGTAAAATGTCTAATTTTAGTTAACCCACTGAGCACTACCTGCTGATCTAACATTGCCTCTGATTGGTCAATTACATGATACCTACACTTTAATCACCAATCAGAATGGAGCTTTGCAAATAATTCACCCCAATTTTTTGTGTGGTAAAATTATTCTAACAATGTTGCTGATTGGGCCAATTGATAATGAAAACTTCTTTTTGGCCAATCGGCAGGTAGTTCTCATGGGGTTAACTTTGTAATCTGTTGAGTGTTCTCATAACTCTATGTTTGTTATGTTTCATCTGTGTGATCATTCTGTACTGCAGGCTGGTCATCCTTTTGTAGGATCTGTACAGAGACAGGTAATTATAAGGGACCGGTCAATCTTTATCCATTATTTTTTCTTTATCCATTTATTTGTTTTCTTTTGACTGGTTCCTCACCTAAATAAAATTAAATAGATAGAGGTTTTCTGCATGAATTTAAACCCTACCTCCCTTTTCACACCCAGTAGTTAGAAAATGGTTTGATCACAATTTTTAAAGAAATTTTTAATTAGAAACTAAACTTGCATCAAATGATTGTGTGGCTATGAAACTTGGGTTGCTTCGAAATCAACATATCTGGTACTTTCTGAACTAATCAAGTGTTTCAAGACACAATGTATTTTTGTGATCAGGAGTACAATTCCTTTTGATCCTACTCAGTAGAAAATTTGAATGCCTAATCCGACAAAACTGATGTATAAAAAAATGACAGGTTTGATTACAGGGTCTTGCCCACCACTTTGGCAAGTGGCTGTCATTTTCTTTGACCCAAAAAACATAAACCAAACCTAGGCACCTTCTGGGTGGTTCAATCAGTTCAAATAGCTATTGCTATAGCCTTAATTTATTAGCCTGGTACAGAACTCCTTCAAGGATTATTTTTAGAATTTGGCATCTGCCAAAGGCATTGATCTTGTCTGTCCCATGAGCAATCTGTCTGTCCAAAATGGCGGGTGCATGGATGGGTTGCTAGCTAACACCTTGTTTTGACTAGTTAACAATAACTGCTAAACCCGCATGTAATTATCTTATTCCTCTGTGTTTGTTCAATTCAAAAGCATGTAGTATAGAGCCATAATTTCTTTGGTTTTGAAACTGAATGTTCACCTGGGTCTAAACAGGCGTCATATCATATCATGCTTGGCGTATTTTGGGGGGGGGCTTTAGCGCCAGCCTCGGGTCAAAGTAGGGGCGGCAAAAAGAAGGGCGCGGAAGAAGAAGAGGCGGCAAAAACAGGGGTGGCAAAACAAAGTAGCAAAGAAAAAAGGGCGCCAAATATTGAAAAAGCATAAAAAAATTTGAAAAAAGGTTGCGTTTGGGACGCTAGCGCCTAAAATCCTTTTTTTTTTTTTGCTCTTCACTTTTTCAAACGACCGTGAAAAAAATTGGGTCAACCTTTTCTGGCTTTTAAGAAGGGGCGGCAAAATTGTTTCTTCTTCAGCCCCCCGGGGTTGGGGCGGCCACGTACGCCACTGCATATATTTCATAAATGCTAACAGCATGTATTGTCAAAAACAATATATGTTACTAACAATTTGGCTTTAACATGTATTTCATAAACCAGCAAATAATTTAATTTTCTGGTAGAAACTAAACTAAAACTAAAAAATCATGGCTCTAATAATGTAGTAGGTATAAATTGCTTTGGTTCATGTTCAATAGACACTGCTAAAGTGTCATGATATTTTATGTACCTTCACGGTGGGGGGGGGGGGGCTCTGTATTGACAAGGGGGTATCATCTTTGAACAAAAAAAGCACATAATTAAGGTCTTTTTTCATTATTCATAATTTTAGGGTAAAATGTATGTATTTCAAGAGCCTTCACGCAGGAGGGTGTTTTAGAATGCTTTTGAAAGTCCATGTTCACATATGATACCCCTTGTCAATACAGAGTCCCCCCCGCATAGAGCATGTATCCAGAATTACTCTTGACCCATTGCACAGACTGCCATTTTTCAACTCAACCAGGTTCTCCCCATGTGCAAACACATGCACAATACTGCATTTTTGTTTTTCATGTTCTTTTTGCATGCAGTTAAGTTTTTTACAGGGAAGAACTGAAGTTCTTTCCAATGCAAAAATGTATAGAAGTAGAAATGCAATAGTGTTTGCACTTGTAAGATTCTAGCTTGTTTCTAGATGTTTACAGTTATTTTAAGAGTTTGAAAACTCCAAATTTAACCATAACCCTTACCCAAAATCCTAGACCTAACCCTAAACTAACCCTAAACCCAAAAACCTAACCTAAACCCTAACCCTAAACTTTAAAGTACTACATTGCAGTAAACCCTAACCCTAAACTCTAAAGTAAACCCTAAACTCTAACCCTAACCTAAATCCCTAATCAAAAGCATGTAAAAAATGAACCATAGTTCTTTCCTGCATTTTGATGACTAAATATACCTCTGCATTTATGCTGCAGCAAGTAAAAATGCATGTATGGCACTACCTAACTTGAGGTGAACCAAATTGGGGTCTCCCAGTCAGTCCGAAACACCCTCAGCTCGAAACACCGTCAGTCCGAATTATTTTTAGGGTTAGGGTTAGATTTAGGTTTAGGGTAATGTTTAGGGTTAGGTTTAGGGTTAGCATTAAGTAAGCTTAAAATTCGGACTAGCGGTGGTTTGGACTGACAGGGTTTCAGACTGACGGGGTGTACCCACCAAATTATATAGGACTAAAAGTATATACATATATATCTGTTAATCTGGATGGTTTCTTTCATGTCCACAGTTACATTCCTTGCAAGATGAATTATTATCAGACAGTGGAAGAGAACTGGAATTCAAACAGGTAAGCATATATGATCACTTGTTAGCTTTTTGTAGTGGTGGCTCTGAAAAGAGCCGTTCACTGAAGACTGATCCAAGTCAGCAGAGAACAAGCCGATCTTATACACTTAAAGCCATATTGTAACATTTGCAGAGGAGGACGCCCTCAGTATTTTTCAAATTTCTGGTTTTTTTACACGATTGTAATGTTTATGTACTTTATTTTACCCTCCAAGATTTTGGGTGCTGTAGTTTTGTCAAAATCCAAGATTTTGAATAAAACGCAGGACCATCGTTTAATTATTAAGATGGAAACATTAGTCAAACGCGTACACAATATTCATAACACAGAGTCACAGTGCGTACATGTTGTGTGGGATACACACATCAAAGGATCGTGCTGTAGCACAACAGAGTGTCATGCATTGGCAACATCGGCACTGGTAGTAAATTCCAATTTTCTTTGCTTTACCTCAGTTGTTCGGCCTCAGGGTTCGAATTCGGCTGTATCGCATAGCAGTTTGCTCCTTATTTTGAAGTAACTGCTACCCAATTTTGCATTTGTATAGCACTTTTTATAGTGCTTTAGTATGGAAGTATCCTGATTATGATGAATTAGCCAAAAATTCCTATGCAAAATTTTTAAACGAATTCGAACCCTGTTTGGCCTAAAATTAAAACTGGACATATCTGAAAATAAAAGCTAACATTTAATGGAAAAGAAATATTAATTTATTTTTTATGGAAATATTACAATATGGCTTTAAACAATAAAGTATCAAGGCACATCATTAGATATAGCAATGTTTATTATTGGATGTATGTGGTCGAACAAAATCAATAGAGGCCGTCAGCCTTTCGCCATCTTGTGGGTACAAATGATCTGTGTGTTCATGCGTCGGACACTACGCGCAGGGCGCAGCTTGTCACGCAGGTGTTATCGCGCATCAACGCGGTGATTTTGCTGTTCACGCATGGAGATCGAACGACCATTACAGCGTGTACCCACAAGATGGCGGCATATGACGTCACGCTGACGGCCTCTATTGGATGCATGGCTTTTTCTCAAATTCCTGACACAGGACAGAGGCATAATAAGGGCAGGAATCCCCTTACTTAGCATGTGCTTGAAGAAAGCATAGGGATTCCTTGTACATGTACCTGTGTATGTATAAATAATTAATATAGGATTTAAAACAAACGTTCATGGAATTTAAGGTAAATTTTAATTTTTTGAGATCACATCTGTTAAAATATGAACCAGCCCAGAAGATTTGTTAAAAAATTGCCAGGACATATAGCCTATATTGTTCATTACACAACATACCCATTTGAATTTGACAGAAGGATGAGCCAAGATCACAAATTGCCCGGGTTGAGCCTGTAAGACAAGAGGCATCGCTACCAAGATCTGCGGTAACTAACAGCAACCATGAAGCATCACCAAGAGATGAAATCATCAAGAGGTTACAAAATGAAAGGGATGAAGCTATATCAAAGTAAGTCCTATAACATGCTATTGCAGTTGAAATCCATACACCCCCTATGGAAGACATGGGCTTAATCTCCCACACAGGGAGTGTGGACTTCAAATGGGGTCACTCATTCAGGTGACTTCATTTGAAATTCACACTCCTTGTGTGGGAGTTTATGGTTATGTATTCCATAGGGGGTGTATGGATTTCAATTGGAATTGCCCAATGTATTTATTAGGGTTGCACAACTAAATCCCAAATAGTCGTAGTCGCGACTGTTAGCAAAAGTCTCGACTATGACTGGGTAATAGTCGACTATGACGACTATCCGTGTGTCCTCAAGATATGTACATAAATAAGACAACTATTAGGCCTATAAATTATTTTTATTATGAAAGCATTTCTATGGCGCCCTACAAAGCACAGAGCACCTTACAAGAAAATATGAATACCAAATCAATCAAGCAAATATACAAAGCAACAAAATCTATAACAATATAAAGCAAAAAAATACAAAAACCAAGCAACAATACTAAGCTGGATAAAGATGAGTTTTGATGATGCGCTTGAACCCAGACACCGACTCCACCTCTCTGACCTCAGTAGGGAGTTCAAACTTGACCTCAGTAGGGAGCTCATAGTTTGGGAGCACCTATGGAAAATGAAGCATCCTCAGCCTTTCTAAAAGAGCCAATGCATTAAGTTTGGCTAATTTTAAATGAACGGTTCAATTGACAGCCATATAAATGTTGCAGAAATTGAAAATGGAAGCTTGATTACAATTGACAAAGAAGATTGTTAGGGTTCAGATTTAAAACGTTTGTGTACTCGCATTCACTGTTTGTATTGAGTCAATAATTTAAGTACCTGAAAAAAGTAAAAGCAGATTTTATAATTTCAGTTTCAATTGTGTCTTTGTATAATATATTACCTGCATCATTCATTCTTAAACATGTTAAACATACCTTATGTGTATTTGATTTGTACATTTTGGGCATGAAAGTTAGAGTTTTTACTTAAGTTATTGACCTCCAAAATGTCCTCAATTGTCGACTAGTCATATCTATTTGGTGTTGACTACTTAAAAAGATGAAGTCATGCAACCCTAGTAGTTACTTGTGTACACCCATACACACACCAGGCTAGAATTTCCTCATACAGTAAGAAAGGCAATGTTGATTCTTGCAAAGGAATTCTGCTGGAATTATTTGATTCTTGCAAAATATCTTCTGTTTAGATTTTACTTTTGATCCTCGCAAATCTTGTTACAAGTATATTAAGGAGGATTTGCTCACATATTTGTGCCAAAATTGTAACACTGACATGCATACACAAGTAAGCACCACCAAACAAGGACGTAAAAGCTTGTCTGTATATAGCAGATATCGCCCTCTGTAAATAGCATTTTTACACTGTTTGCACACTCTTAAGCTGAATTTATACTCTTGCTTTTTGCAAATCGTACACATGGTCAGTGTGCAAAAGCGGTGTCATTTAAATTTGTATTAATTCAAAATCCATACACCCCCTATGGAGGACATGACCTAAGGGAGTGTGGCTTTCAGATAGGGTAACCTGAATGGGTGACTCCAATTGAAATCTACACCCCTGTGTGATGTCTTCCATAGGGGCTGTATGGATTTCAACACGAATAGTGCAATGTTTGCATCCTCAGTTGGATACATTTACAGACATTCCCCCTCCTCCCACACAGACACCCCACACACCCTCACACACATCCTCATAATACAAGTCTTTGAAAAAATTCAGATAACATGTAATATTAAATATGCTGGCTGTATTGTATAATTTTCAAAGTACTCAAGAAAAGTAAGAAACCAAAAAATGGTATAATTATGTGAGCATGCAAGCAACAAGCTTCCAACAAAGTTAACACTTATGTGATTTCAATGTTTTACTTTCCTTTCATTGTTTTCTTGTGTGAGTAAATTATATTTGTTTTTTACATTATTATTTTCTTTTTCACAATGACACCAAGGTATGCATGAATTACATCTTTTAGTACACTTATAAAGGGTTTAAATTCTGCATCAATTTGGCATGCAAATATCAATTTTGTTTCACTTTCCCATGCATGCTACACATGATATAAAAAATAAATTCTTTAGGAAGATGCAACTGTGCAACAAGTATCATCACATCTTCAGTGGCGTATCTAGGGGTTGTGGCACCCAGGTCTCAGGATACATAATGGTGACCCCCCCCATTCTTGAAACAATTGCGCAAGGAGAGAATTTGCATAAATAGAACTAAATAATTTTGGTTATATAATGAAGTTGAATTTTGGTCTTAAATTGATCTTTCAAATAAAATGCACAAAGCAAGCAAACAATTTTGACTTTCATCGCTTTGATGGGGCGCAGAATCGATGCTGAATTAGTCAATTCAGCCCCCCATGTCCCCACACCCCCAGCACTCAGGCATGTGCCACCACCTGCCCCCTGCCACTACGCCACTGCACATCTTCTCAGGTCTTCCACACTTAACAAGATGGTAAGTTGAATTTACACTCGACTAAGAGTATGAACTGTCTCTTAGCTAGCTATCCATTATCACCACCTATCATTTTTAACAGGCATTCTTTGCAGCCATTGAAAACAATTGTCTCAAATGTAGATCAAATTTTCGAATGAAGGCCATAGCCCAAAATGTTTAAAATTGAAGCCATGGGCTGAATCCTGGTTAATATTTTTAAATTGTAGGCAATTCAAATGACAGGCACGTCTCAATTTCTAGCTAGGTATAGCAGATTTTGGTGCTGCTTTGTGAATAATCAGTGGCTTGTCGGTCAGCGACTGAGTATAAATTCAACATAAGAATTTTGGAGAGTCTGTGTACTGGTATAAATGTGGTAGAAGTAAACAAAACAGCATGCTGGAAATATAAGGAAGTACAAATGTGCCCAGGCCACTTGAGGGCCTTTACTGAAATGCTAATACCCAAGAAAGTACCAGGAAGACTAGACCCAACTTCCGTTTTGGTTAAGAATTCTTTTGTTTATGGCATTTGTAAATCATATACTAGGTGATTTCCCTGAATCCCTGTACTTTTCTTGGGGCATGTGCTAAGTGGCAGGACTCTGTATGCATGCATGTGGTGAAGGTACAAAAAAACAGCATGCTGGAAATATGCCAAAATCATGTGCTCATGCCACTTGTGGTCCCAAGCTAAAGATGTGTAGGGTTTGTACTGAAATGGCAATGCCCAACAAGGTGACAGTTAATATACCCAATCCTTCTTGAGTGAGGAATTCATTTGTTCCTAGGTGATTTGCTGTGAATCTTTATGCTTTCCTCAATCCTCATGGCATGCACCAAAATGAACTGTTCTGACTCTTGTCTTGTGCAAGGAATTTCAGCATGAGCACTAAGAGAACAACATGGCATAGTCACTCTGGTGCAAGAGATCCATGGTTGCATGTTCAATCTCTACACACATGATTCCCTATCATTCATTCTTCATTTTCCATTGATTAGCATGATGCATGACAAAGGTTTCACAGTCAGTTCCTAATTTGGTAGTTCACATGTGACTTTCAGACAAGTGCTCACTGATTTTAGTCATCATGAGAGAATAGTTCTGTCAAAAAGATAACCATGATGAAGTGACAAAGATTAGAAATAAAATTTGAAAAATGCTTCAAATTTGTTATGAAATTTGGAAAATTCTTCAAATTTTGTTTTGAAGCAATTGTTTAAACACATGCATTTGCATTACCTTTTTGAAAGAAGTGTTACAGCTCAACTGTGATAGATTATATTTACTACTTGGGTTAACTATATTTACCTATCATATTGCAGACGGAATTCAGCGGAGATGGAACTGACTCAGGCCCGACTAGACATGATGAATTTAGATGGCCAGCTACTGGAGGCTATTAATCAGAAACTTGAGTTATCTCAGGAACTTGATCAGTGGCAGGTAAGAGCACAGAAAAAAAGCGCAGTGATTTATAGTGCGCTACGCACAGGCACAGGCACAACGCCTAGACCTTGATCCACAAGCCTCAGCACACTTTACAGGTTGTCGCTGACCACTACGGCCTACATCATTCTATAAACCATGAAACAACAATTCAGGGACTTTGCTGCTTCAAGAGCGCACACCCTAGACATACCACAAATAACCATCGCAACCAGGATCAGCTCCCCGAGTTTCGTACGGGTAACAAGGAGACAAATTAGCAATAAGTTCCTTGTCCGGGAGAATTTCAAGCTAACTCAATTTTTCCACGAGAGCATACTAGGTACCGCCAGTGTTCTAACCCGCAACCTCTCGCATCATAGTCGAACGCCTTATCGATTGAGCTAATTTGACTGCAGAACTAACTAGGGTTAGTTGTGGGGCCGTAGTGATCAGCGACAACCTGTAAAGTGTGCTGAGGCTTGTGGATCAATGTGTAGGTGTTGTGCCTGTGCGTAGCACACTATAAATCACTGAAAATACACAGAATTTTCTGTATAGTCTACTGAGAAGATTGTAGAATTTTTCATGACTTTACAATGAATGTGTCTATACCAAAAGATTAGGGTTTTTCAGATAAATGTTTAACATTATGATATATAGCATAGTGTTAGGATTTAAGATATTACACTTTGAGCATCACCATCAGGGTTCACAGTTTGCTCTCAAATAACCGGGTCCACTTTTTATGCTGGACCCATTCAGATCCCATTAAGTTGAAATTTGCGGGTCCCAAATCGATTTTTGTGGGTCCTAATTGTAGTACAGCGGTCCTAATAACATGCTCTACTTTAATCATCTAATTATTTGGTTATTTTGTAATATTTGCTCGGTTCAAATACAACTACCGCAAAAACATGTTTTTGCGATATGTCACCAGGAATTGACCGTGTTTTGTTGACATTTACATTATTGTAACATAATATTTGCACGATCCGAAAAAAAATCGCAAGTCAACCTCTTCTACAGTTCCCCTCGTATCGCTGATCAAATATCTGTGCATGAAATAGCGATGAGGTGTGTATCATGTTGCAGGGATTTTTGTAATTGTATGTAATTTATGAATGAAAAGCCGGGATGAAAAGTTGTTTAAAAAATGTGCTGTGAGCCGATTGAGCTGGGTTATTGTGCAATGACGATCTATGATGATATTTTCTATTTTTTGGATGGGATTTTTTCCGGGTCCAAGCACAACCTGCTGGACCCATTCAGGTTACATAATCTTACTTTTTCCGGGTCCAGTGAGTTCAAAAAGCGTCCTGGATGCGCAAACGCGATAAACTGTGAACCCTGATCACCACTGTTTAAAGATCCAGTGTTTTTGATTTTTTTATTCCTTGCCAGAGAGGTAAAAGAGTTTGTTTACAAATTCTTGCCTTTGCAAGTGACTGATTTTGAATGGAAACTTCTCTATCCAATTCAGTTACACAGGGCAACAAAATAAATACTTTTTACTATGTGTTATTTGAACACTTTTCCTTCCAATGTGTTCAACAACAATGGGCCATTCCATTTAAAATCCACAGTACAGCTGTGGAAAATTTTGGAAATATCTTCCATAGGGAGTATGAATTTCAAATGTGGATTTTAAATAGAAGAGCCCAATAGTAATGATAAAATTGAATACCTGAGTGGAAGAAGGGCCCAACTCCAATTTTTTACAAAAATGAGTTAGACTCATCAGCATATTATTGCCAGCAGACTGTTCTTCCTTGTGTGCGAAAGATGAGCCAAAATCCACTCTCCAAATAGTCTTTCACGCACTCTTAATCATGAGTTTTCATGGAAGAAAGGCCCAACTCCATGGAGTTGGGCCCTTCTTCCACAAATATTGGGTTAAAGAGGAATTTTTTTCATCCATGGAAATCTGCTTTTCACTACAATAAACTTTCTTGCTAACATATTACATGCTTCTACTTGTGTAATAAATGGATAATTACCAACTTTCTGTAGCTATTTATAACCCATCTGCTTACAGAACTTGCACATGCAATATATTAGTGGAAGAAGGGCCCAACTCCAGCTCGTATTAAGACCTGTACCATTGCCATGGAAACATCATATATAATTTTGAATGTATGTAATATTGTATGTTCATGTATTGAAGATCCCCTGAAGATGAAAACATTCTGTCTATAAAACTTTTCCAAATATTAAGTTTTTTCTTGATATCTCAAAAACAGTTTTGATGGAGTTGGGCCCTTCTTCCACTCAGGTATTCAATTGTGCAAATGAAGTAGCGCCTTCATTGGTCAATATAAACAAGAAATCACTTGATGTAAAACAACTAAAGAGGTCTATAAGAGCAATTTAGTCAAATTACTCACAAAGATATGTTTAACTTTCACAAAATGCATGGTATGGTAAATATTTCTCTTCTTTTTCTGTTTTGGTGCACTTGTGTGTTTCTTGTATTGTCTGTTTGTTGTCTTGTTTGTTTGTTTTCAATGGTCTTAGGTGGATATCCATGAGCTCCTTGATGATCGACTGAAACAACAACTTCGGAAGCAGGAATTGGAAAGGCGGAAGGCTAGAGCTGCAGGAGCATCAACAAAGTCCAGCAAGACAAAATTAGCAGCTCTGCAGAAGAAGTTCCCCTTTCTGAATCTGAAGTTGACACCAGACAAGTAGCCAGTGTTGCTTCACAGCACCTAAACCACACATTTGGGCTATGTTAAGACAAGTAGCCATAGAAGTGTTCACAGTGTTGCCACTGCACATAAATCACATCAAGTGAACACATGAGTAGCATGTTCAGGGTTGCCATGAAGCATGATAAACCATACAATTGGGCTATGTTTAAGACTAGTAGCCATAGAGACGTTCACAGTGTTGCCACAGCACGTAATTCACATCAAGTGAACACATGATGAGTAGCGTGTTCAGTGTTGCCATGGAGCATGATAAACCATACAATTGGGCTATGTTTAAGACTAGTAGTAGCCATAGAGGTGTTCACAGTGTTGTCACAGCACGTAAATCACATCAAGTGAACACATGTGTAGCGTGTTCTGGGTTGCCATAAGCACGATAAACCATACAATTGGGCTATGTTTAAGACTAGCAGCCATAGAGACGTTCACAGTGTTGCCACAGCACGTAATTCACATCAAGTGAACACATGATGAGTAGCGTGTTCAGTGTTGCCATGATGCACCTTAACCATACAATTGGGCTACATTTAAGGCAAGTAGCCATGAGGTATTCAAAGTGTTGTCATAGCACTTAAATTGCATAAAGTGAACACAGGACGAGTAGCATTTTCAGTGTTGCCATGATGCAGCTTAACCATACAATTGGGCTATATTTAAGGCAAGTAGGCACAGAGGTGTTCAAAGTGTTGCCATAGCACTTAAATCACATAAAGTGGACACAAGATGAGTAGCATTTTCAGTGTTGCCATGAAGCTCCTTAAACCATACGATTGGGCTACATTGAAGACCAGTGTTGCCACAGCATGTAAATGAGAAATGCAATAGCTGGTTGTGTTGCACAAAGAATGTATTTTACACATAGCAGCTTTAATCATGTCCATTTCACATAATTATGATGTTCTTGTACTCACAGTGCTATAAGATGACCAATCAAGTGCTTTCTTTCAATCCTTTGGGTTTGTAATTGTCAGTATTCTTGCCCGATGTAAAATGACGAATGTAATTAATTATATAGGATGATAAATTAAGTTGTTCACAGAAAGATTATATTCTCATAAATTCCAGAACCGTGTATATGATGACAAATATTGGAATAGCTTGTCTATATATATCCTGAATTGACATTAGTTTATATAAAAATGTTATTTATATTGCACTATGTCAAATACAAATGGCCAACTTGCATACTCAGGATATTGCCTAAAACTAGTGACATACCGTAAAGGTTCGCCTAATGGTGCTATGGACTCCCTTGATATAAGTGGAATTGTAGGCACAACCTAAAATGCCCTCCCATAAAATTCCCACCAGCAAATCTGGGAACGGAACCTTTAAGCCATATTATAACATTTGCCGAGGAGGATGCCCTCAATATTTTTCAAAATTCTGTTTTTTACACGATTATATTGTACTTTAATAAAACAACATACCCTCCAAAAATCAAGAACATAGATGCTGGGACAGTAGTTTTGTAAAAGTCAGAGATTTTGAATAAAACGCAGGAACCATTGTTTTATTATTACGATGGAAATATTAGTAGAACGCATACGTGATGTTTATACATGTATACAGTATGTACATGGCGTGCGGGACGGTGATCTACACAACAAAGGATCATACCGTAATACAACCGAAGGAGTGCTACATATTGGCGGTGGTAGTAAATTCCAATTTTCTTCGCTTTGCCAGTTCTTCGGCTTAAAATTAAAAAGGGATATATCTGACAGTAAAAGCTAACATTTTATGGCAAAGAAATACTAATCTATTTTGTATGAAAATGTTATAATATGGCTTTAATTCTAGTTGGGATTTCAGAGGAGGGAGCTCTCTATTTGAACATGATATTTACCCCAGGAAAAAGAGCCCAAGTGCGCCATTAGGCGAATCTTTATGGTATGCAGTAGCGTAGCCAGTGGGGGGCAGGGGGCAGAGTGCCCCCTGACAAAAAAAAAAAATGAAAGAAAAGTGCCCCTCTGACAAAAAAAATGAAAGAGAAAATCAGGACTGACAAAGGAAAAGAAAAAGGGCAAGGAGCCCTTTTCTAGCAAAATTCAGGGCCAAAATAGTGTAAAATACAAAAATTTCCGTGCTCTGGCGCTCACATTGTAACGGTAAAGTCCTTTTTAGCCGGATAATGGGTGAAAATAGTGTAAAATACCTTTTTTTTTTCGCGCTACGCGCGCACATCATCCCAATAAGGCCCTTTTCGGGAAGCTCGAAGACGTACAGTCTCTATGTATTGTATGATGCAACTGCAATTTTTTTCGCCTGTGCCCCAAAAATTTTATTTTGCCCCCCCTGACCAAGAAAGCTGGCTACGCCCCTGATGGTATGGCCATGGTCTGTGTTGTGCTGGTTGTGACATAAGTACTTCTGTATTCCATGAAGTAAATTAGGCAGTTCTTGGCCAAGCGCGAACGTACCTGCTGCTCCCACGTAGCATACTAAGCGTGTACGCACTATAGGCGCGTACATGCAATCTTCTGGACCAAGTAATATGCATGTGTGTTTATCGTGGAGCTACAAGCGTGTCATGAATTCCTTCTTGGTCAAGAATTGCATAGTATTTGCTATTCATTGTTTTATAAATAATAAAAGTGTTGATCCAGACCTAGTTGTTGCATGTAGGCTTTTATGCCGCAATTAATTAGAGCCCATGCTCTGGTTACCAAGAGCTAATTTTGTAGTATGATAAAAAATATTTCAACATATGAGGATCTTTTCAAGAGAGTAAGGAGAATTTTAATCACTTTTTGGTGCATGCTCTATTTCTCCCAAGGTTGTATTCAGGAATGTTGAGCTGATAATAGAGCAATACCAATCGATTTTGCTAGATATCGTTGGGCAGGAAAAGCATGTCATTGGCCCCTGAACATGTTTAAAGCAAAACTTATGTAACCTCTTGGCAGTCTTGTTCAAGGGCCACAAGTACATGGGAGCTTTTTCCTGCCCAACAACAAAGAGCAACATCACTTTTCCAGGTTGATGGTGGTGACATTCTTATTTCGATCTGTGATAGTACAGATCTCATTCAGTGTGCTATGACAAACATTCCTTAGAAATCGACAGCTCAGTGCCAGAAGTGGGTAAGTGCAATATTGCTGCCATGTGGACATTTGGCAATTTACACACAGTAAATTGTACTCATGTAAACATGGCAGCTATTGCACTTACCCACTTCTGGCATTGAGTATTGAGTCGAAATATTCTTTTCCATTGTGTGCTTTTTATTAGTACATACCGTGCAATTGAATGTTACATATTTGTATATTAGTTAGGTATCACATTCCATATTTTATCGGTGGTGATACCAAATTTTGCAGGAAAATTGTTGAATATATTTTAACAAAATTGTATGAGTGCCACAAAATTGTATTGTATCTGTAAAAGTTATTGTATATTACTTTCATAAGATTTTGAAAACAGTGGAAACATTTTGCACAACTTATTTGTTTGCACGTTAAATGTCAGCATTGTACCCGGGGTGCTGCAGCATCACTAAACATTTAACCCATCATAATGTAAGTAACTTGACGTAAAGTTATGCATTCATTTTACTATTATAAGGCAAAAAAAAAAAGGTTTGTCTCAAAGGCGCATTTGTTTGGAAAAAAAGAAATGCGGAATTTTTTTTTATTTTAAATTTTTTTTTAATTTTTGCAGAAAAATTCGGCGAAAATCAGTTTTTTTTCTCCAAATACCATGAAAAAAGTCGGGAATAAATAATAAATAAAAAAATCGCATTTCGCATTTGTTTTCAAACCACTCGTGAGCTTTGAGACAAACCTTTTTTTTTTTTGCCTAAGTTAATGATGGTTTATGTGTACCAATCATAAATCTTCTTTAATAAAATCAAGTAACTTGCAGATTTTGAGATTTATAACGAATCGTCAGAGTCATAAATTTAATTAAATGCGCTCCTGATATCAAAAATAAAGCCACAAAAGACTACAATTATTTATAGATACCATTTTGTGCACTCATGATGACCCTACAGGGACTGCCTTTTGAAAATTAGAAAAGAGCTGTAGAATGCTCTGCTGGTCTCTTCAAGAAGAGCTATAGAAGAGATGTTTGCATCTGTGGCCATTAAATCATAAAGAATTTGACTATCATTTACATGTAGGGGAGCTATAAATCGCTCTTGCAAATGCAACTTAAGAAGAGCTGTAGAGGAGTGATTGCTCTAGCTCCTCTCAAACGGCAGTCCCTGACCATATACAATGTATAAAATCACCTTGTTGCCCATTGTGCCTAATGTTATTTGATGACATGTTAATGTTTTTCACAAATGTTTTGTACAGCACTGAATGTCTATTTTTGATGTATTTTATGTAAGTGTACATTTTTATACACATGACATTTTAGGTGCCGGTTTAATTGACACATGTATGTATATTTGATGCCTGGTGATATAGATTTTTATATACAATAATTTAGGTGCCGGTTTTCAGAAAGTGACATATGTTTTTGAATTTGTTTAAGTTATAGAATATTATATATGCTGTTATTTTCATAAGGGTTGTATTTTTCGCAAATTAAATTATGTGAATGGACATGGAAACATTACATTAGAGTCACGCGGTAGCTTGACCAGCAAGTTTTAAAAAAAACGACTGATAAAGAAGAATAAACAGATGCACCGCGAGACTATATTTACACGGAACAAAACGCTATTGTTCTATGATATTTTTCGCTGGGTACAAAATATATCTAAAACCATGCTAAATCGTATTTACTGTCCAAAGTGTCATATTTTAATAACTCTTTATTTCAAAAAGTTACACGAATCTTACTGTCAATCCGATTGTTTGATAATAAACAAACATTCTTGCTTTATTTCACGCGGTATTTCATAGCCAAAATTAGTGGCAAATCATAGCTAATCATACTGATATCCACAATCTTTCGACACTGCTACAGCCATACATGGCTGTCACTGTCGCACTAATTTTTCAGATTCACTTTCAAATATACCCAGGCATTTTCCTGGATACCCTACATACAAAATTCTGGACCCAAAAAAAAAAAAAAATCAAGTTTTTCACAATTCTTTTATTCTTTCCGGACCACAGCATATATTCATATTAATAAATACTCCACTTTCACACATCGTAATAACGGGACGTCACCGTGGCGAAGTGGTTAAGGCCATGGACTTCTAATCCATTCATGAATTTTTGCTCAAGTTCGAAACTTCCCACCACTTTTTTTATCTATGTTTTATTAATCAATTTATTGTCGTAAATCAAGAATAACACCATTTCGAACATCCATTGCTATTGTGATATTATTATTTTTTCATCAAACAAACATGTTTGATTTTTTATTTACATTTAGGCCTAGGCCTTGGGCCTACTTTCACCATCCAGATGCTATCACCATGCCTGACTATCATGGCATCTTCGTCATTTAAAACACCGAAATTTATTTATTATTTATTATTTATTTATCAGTGGCTCTCTTCACCGCTCAGACTGAAATTATATTTGATATAAATATTATAAATGAAAATCACAAACGGCGAAAGATCGCCAACAACTGCCGCTGAATATTGACATCCAACTATATAGATTTCCCCACAGGGCTAAAGGGCAGGACTTAATTAGGGGAATTAAAATCACAAACCGCGAAAGATCGCCGACAACCGCCGCTTAATAGGGGTATCCAACAGCAGGGCTACAAAGAACTACAAACCGCGAAATTTGGATATCCAACCAGATTGCCCGCAGGCATATCGATTATATGGATATCCAACAAATTAAGACCACAAACCGCGAAAGATCGCCAACAACTGCCGCTCAATATTGATATCCAAGTAGATTGCCCGAGGGCTATAAAGAACCACAAACCGCGAAATTTGGATATGGAACTATTGCCCCCCCACAGGGCTTCAAAGAACCACAAACCACGAAATATGGATACCCAACAAGCTTAAACTACAAATTAGCTCCCGATAGAGAGCAGGACTTGATGAGGGAAATTAAAACCACAAAACACACTAAAGATTACAAAGAACCACAAACCGCGAAAGACTAGATTGCCCGCGAGGCCTATCGATTATAAAGAATCACAAACCACGAAATACGGATATCCAACAAGCTTAGACTATAAACTAGCTCCCGATAGAGGGCAGGGCTTGATGAGGAAATTAAAACCATGATATTCAACTCTATTGCCCGCTGGGCTACAAAGAGCCACAAACCCCAAAATTGGGATATTCAATTAGATTGCCCGCAGGCCTATCGATTATTCGATTATAAAGAACCACAAACCGCGAAAGATCAACAACAACTGCCGCTTAATATTGATACCAACTAGATTGCCCAAGAGGGCTATAAAGAATCACAAACCGCGAAATTTGGATATGCAACTAGATTGCCCCACAGGGCTACAAAGATCCACAAACCACGAAATGTGGATATTCAACAAGCTTAAACTATAAATTAGCTCCCGATAGAGTGCAGGGATTGATGAAAACCACAAACCACGAAAGATCGCCGACAACCGCCGCTTAATAGGAATATTCAACTAGGTTGCCCGAAGGGCTACAAAGAACCACAAACCGCGAAATTCGGATAGCCAAGTAGATTGCTACAGGGCTACAAAGAACCACCAACATTAAAACACGATTATCTGGGGCATTTAGACGCTTCCGTAGTATAGGCTTAAATATATGCGCATTTACCAGTTCCGACATGAAGTAGGCCTAAATCGGATTTACTCTATGTGTGTCTCTCTGGCATTGTCAACATTGGGTGTGTGTTGTTCATGTTTACATTTTATTTACATATTTACGTAGCCTTGAATAATTAAAGTATATTAAAATGTTTATTGATCATTGTGTACGCCTCTGAACATTACAGTCACGCGTGACGAGCAAGTTTTAAAAATAAACGACTGATAAAGTTTTGTTTAATTATTTATTGTCATGAATCAAGAATGGCAACTTCAAACATCCATTTTTCGTTTTATTCGTTTTATGGTGCACTTCATATCCTGACTTTCCAAGCTTGGAGCTGCTTGGCTACATTCATAAAAAGAAAAGAAATCTACCAAAAAACGTTGACAACGTAAAGAAATCAGCAAGTTTAAAAAAACCCACCTCGGCTCACTTTTTGAAACTTGGTCCCATTTGAACACCAACTAGCAAATCAGTGTTTTTATTTTATTTCAACAGAATACAGCGTTTCCAACAAGATTACAAACAAGCCTACTTGTTATTCGTTTAATTCAATCATTAATCATGATATTATAAAACAAAACACAAAAAGATATTGGCTTATCATGCAAGAACAAGATAATAACCGTTCAGGTCGTTCCAGAAAGCTTACAAATTAATATCGCATCTGCACATTAAAGATACATAACACTTCTGGAAATGTTTTAAATTGATGTAAATATGATAAAGTTTAAATCAGTACCTTTTACAAATGGGACCAAGTTTCAAAAAGTGAGCCGAGGTGGGGTTTTTTAAACTTGCTGATTTCTTTACGTTGTCAACGTTTTTTTTGGTAGATTATACTTATCCTGTGCAATAAACTACAGACATGCCAACTTTGAAAAAAACAAAATCATATCCTCAAATCTCAAAAACCATATTTTCACAGAAAAAAACAACACATTTTTTAAAAGTAAGCTAGCAACTTCACCTAGTGATTACTGCGGATTCTGTGAGTTGACAAAGGCAGATTTATACTTTTGCAAGAGAGATTTTGAAAATGACACTTGGTTTCATGGTTCACCAGCCACTTGACTGTATAGACATTTCTGGTCAAGCTATCAGACAGTGAAGCAGTGCTCAGGTTCACATATTTTAAATGCAGCAGCATCCAGACGCAAGAACCCTATTTTGTGAAAGAAAAATCATACGCCCATATTTTGCTGTACATGTATTTTCAATACAAAATATGGGGAAACCATACTAGTTGGCATGTCTGAAACTACTTGCATCATTTCTCTCAAAACATGAAAAATTCTGCCCATGAAAATAACAGTGGTAGCGGTAGAATATATCATCGTTGGGCAGGAAAAACCTCTTATGTGTCTTTGGCCCCTGAACATGTTTAATGCAAAGCTGCCAACAGGTTACATTTCGCTCAAAACATGAACAATTCTACCCATGAAAATAACAGCAGTAGTATATCATCATTGGGCAAGAATAACCTCTTATGTGTCTTTGGCCCCTGAACATGTTTAATGCAAAACTGCCAACAGGTTACATAAGTGGTTTTGCTTTTTGTTCAGGAGCCAAATAGACATGGAGGTTTTCCCTGCCCAACGAGATGAGGCCTTTTATTGAAACATTTCAAAGTGCAATTGTTGTTTAGTGTGAATCAGAATATATATTACAAGTCATGTTAATAGTAGATTAATATATTTATTGAAGATGTATCATGTGTGCTTTAAAAATATCAAGATGTACTGTATCGTTCCATTAAATGCCCATGCCCCAATAGGCGCTCCCACCCACAGATTTTCAATTTTTAGAATTGGATACTTTTAATCATCCACTGCAAAAGTTTTGTTAAACTTACCTACACACAGGCCTGTAGCCAGGATTTATTTGGGGTGCAGCAGGCTCAAAAGTGGACCTTTTTTTCCCTCAAAAAAGGATGATATTAAAAGGACATTTCATGATCCACAGCATCATCCCCCCACTTTTCTTTAAATAGTTGAGATTTTTATACCACTGGAAACCTCTGGCTACATAATGTTTATGTGCAAAAAATTTCTTGCAGATTTATTTGTTTAGCAAAAATGTCGTGAAATTTGTGATGCGATCAAGCAAAATTAGTCGGAATTTGGAAATATTGATTTTGAGATATAGCCAAATAAAGAAAGTATTTCCTTTTGTTTTCTCTTGTTTTGGAAACTCTTTAATTGCACATATCTTTGGAACTTATTCAACCCTACCACGTTTTCACACAGAAAGAAGGCAGGATTCCCCTCGCTAAGCGCACGCCTCAGGAAAGCTCGGTCATAAAACGGATGGATTATATGCATCAGTGATACACCCTGCCCAGGATTTTAAAGAAGGCTAGCACAGGAAAGCTGCAGGATGGCGCACACCTTCCTGTGTAAGGGAATTTCAATATGAGCCCTAAATGCTTTTTACTACAGTAAAAGTAGAAATTTTCACGAGGTTTTTATTTTCGCGAATTTCACGAGTGGACATAAAATCGCGAAAATAAAAACTCGCGAAAATAACCTTTTGCATTAGGTTTCTATTGTATCAATATCAAAACCGTGAAATTTAATTCTTGCGCAATTGACAAAATCTTCAAAATCGTGAAAATATCTTCTCGCGAAAATATTGACTTTTACAGTATCCTATAAGAAACTTAATCAAATTTAATATTTCCAACTTCCGACTGATTTTGCTTGATCGCATCACATTTGAATTACGTTCTGGCATACCAGAACGAAATTACAACACATTGTCTATGGAGCGGCATGCATAACTTGCAAACGCAAAATCGGAATCAACTGAAATTTTGGGAACAAGCTTTTTTCGTGGATATCTAATGGAAAATGTCATAAAAAGAGGATGCTAGGATCACGAAATACTCCTTTAATATTAAAAACAAAATAGATCAATATTTTATTGATAGCAAATGAATTTGATGAAGGAAATGTCCAATTTCACTCAAGGTTTTGATAAAAAACTGAAAAATGGATGCTTTTGAAAGGTGATGAAGGAGTTTGACTTTGTTATAAAAGGGTTGTAACTTGTAGTGTAATGTGAAAATGATATTATTGTCAGCACTGTGACATAATCTCAGAATTTGAAAGAAATATGTGTTATATATTTTGTAGTATATGTTGTTTTATTTTAAATATGTGCAATGATCAGTTTACATTCATTGTGAGCAAATTTACGTCAGAAAATCAAAATCTCGCGAGATATATATGATGGAAATTGCTGAACTGAAAAGTATATATTTGTTGGAATACAAATGATTTTGAATTGAAAATAAAATCAAAATTATGAAAATCAGTATTTTTAAAATAAACATTATATTGTAAATGGTTAAAACCTAAAGTAAATTTAATTGGCCTACATAGAAAATTCGCTTTATAACTCAACTAAATTTGCCTAAAATGCATTTGGTATCATTTCAACTGTGGAAATCAATGTGTTGTCATTGAGGAGGTCAGAACCAAAGAGTGCCATTTGTTGTCAAAATTGATCAAATTCTTGACTAAGTCAAACAAATTGTGCAATTTTTGGCTCTTGAGTGATGGGCTTCAATGCCAAAATTGTAGTTGAGTGGTGGGCTCTACCGCCCACTGTAGCTACAACCCTGTCAATGGAACTGTGTGTGGTGTCCATATTCATGACTTTTCAATGTTCAATAGCAGTATGTTGTCATATTGGAAAACAATTTTAATTCAAGGGCTTCGCACCAGAACGTATGTTTTGTTAGATTTTTTTTTTCACTTTTCAACTTATCAAAACATAAAACATAAAATTTGGATGTGGCCAGTTGTGGAACCAGGCCTCAATACAAACTCTATCTCAATGAAAATAGTGCATTAATATTATCAACCTTGATACATACACATTGTTGTGCCTTACCATTTTGTGCAATGTGAAAAAGAAAAGAAAAGATGAAATTCACCAAAGATGAGTTTTCATTTTAATCAATATTTCTGAGAAAATTATAGTGCTACAAAGTAATCACACATTACAAAAGTGTCACTGTTTTTCAAAATAATGTTATTTATTTACAAGTACTGTATAGTTGAAGAAGTGTGCTAAATTTACAATAAATATGCTACAATTAAACGTATGTTTCCTTGTGTTTATTGGAGTGTAGACTGATATAGAGGTTGTGTGTGAAATTATTGATTGACTCCAAACAAAGGATTTGAACCGGTGTCCTTCACCGTAATCATGGCGCAGTGCAGCCCATTCAATCAAATGTTGTCACCAAGCTATTTGATCGTAGTGCATTTGTTATGTGTGTGGGCGAACTGTCACGGTAGATTGCAATCATGCTTTTGTTGAATGCATTTGAGTAGTCCGCCATATTTACGGTATGATACGTCATATTATGCACAATCTCTATTGGAATATTGCTTATACTATGATCAGATTGAAATAGATGAGAATTATTTGTTTTTTGTTACTGTGCCAAGTCAATAGATTCACAAAAGTGCGCATCAGTCATGCAATATGAAAATCTCAGATTATGTAGGTGCTACACCCAGCTGTGTGTACACCATTTACAATGTTATGAGTCCTACCTATTACTAGCTGATCTGAGTATAACCGTTACCTTACCAAGTCTTTGTCTTTGTAGCAAGCTATTTTGCTGCTCAATAAAGACTCTGAAAAAGTAACACTTATGTAAATTTCCTTGTGACCAACAGATCAACAAAGCCCTATAAATGTAATACAAATGTACTATTTATTCAAACATCATGTTTTTAAGATATCATGAAAAAAAGGTTTGCTTATATTGCTAGTCCTATTCAACATATTTTCTGGCAATTCAATTTTGGCAAATTTTCAAAATGAGCTCCACAATTGTCAGGCACAGATTGCTATGAATTAAAAGGTCAACGAGTCACATTTCTAACTGTTTTCAAGCTAATAAGCAGGGAGAAATTGAATAGAAAATATTTCTTTTTCATGAGACATTTTTGGCCTGTACATCAGTTTTCCATTTATATTATAACAAAACCTTGTTTCAAAGATAGTTTTGTGATTGAAAAGGCTGACACTTCCCTTCCCAGCTGTAATGAAACCTGAAGAGGAGCAAAAGTAACATCAATGTTTAATGGCAATATATGTGACCTGCTCCCACAGAATGAGCGTAAAGTCCCAAGTTGAGACCTAGCTGCTGTTCTTTGACGCACCCCTGAACAAGCCCCTCTCTGAATGGGGCACACACTTTGCAAACCAGTAGTATGTGAATGGTGCAAATGGGCATTCACAAATGACATACTTGTACAGGTGTGGGTCAAACAAAGAACATCAACTTAACAACAAGAAGGTCTCAAAACTACCAACTTGCGACTTTATGCTCATGTAGCAAGTCACATATATGAGATACATGTAATCAAACATGTTATACCTACAATGTACATCCCAGGGCTCTCCCCGTCAGTCCGAAACACCGTCAATCCGAACCCTCGTCAGTCCGAAAACCTGTTAGGGTTAGGGTATGGGTTAGGGTTAACCCTAATAGGTTTTCAGACTGACAGGGGTTTGGATTGACGGTGTTTCGGACTGATGGGTGTCCCCCCTCCCAGATGAAACTTCATCATTCTCAGTGCAGGTCAAAAACACACTTTGGTGACTCAATGGCATTCATTCATGGTATGTGTGTGTATGATTGCATGTCGTGTGGTGCATGACCAGGGACAGTGATTTGCGTGGAAAAAAATAGCAAATTGCGCGGAACTTTTTTTTCAGTGCAAATCATGTATCCCTGCCCATAGGGAAAAAAATAGCCAATTGCGTGGAAAAAAAGTTCCGCGCAAATCGCCTGTCCCTTTGCATGACTCATACAGTGCATTGAGTGAACTCCTACATATCTCAGGTAATCATAATGCTAATAGGCTTAAGCATTTGTTGAGAGTGGAATTGTGCAAAATAATGCACGCTACCGTGATGTTGAGGCATCTAAACAAGTCCCGCAGAGCAAATGCATTGGACGCATCAACATCTCAGTACAAGTGCACTACTTTGTACAATTTCTCAAGCAACAATACACAGCTTATTTCATATAATACATAAAAATCTGGTGGTTTTGGCTATTTTTATGACAAATTTTTACTAAAAATTTTGGAAAGTATGAGCAAATATAAGTGCATCAACCTGCAATTAAAATGAATCAATCCTACGCGACAAAAACAAAAGCACTGCACATATTGCGGGGTGTGTGCACGTCAGTGTAATTATACACAATTTATACACTCTGGCATTTTTCTGACATTTCACATTTGCACTGATTAGTTCTCAGTCACCATCTAAGAGTGTATGAACAGCAGCTTAACGGAGATACAACTTTCTGCTGCTGAACCATCTACTTGGCTTACCGTGATAGTTTGAAATTTTACAGGAAAGTCATGGTACGGAACACAAAGTCCATGGTTTGGAAGCAAAATTTAATTAAAATTATGTATTTTTCATTCTTGAAACAGAAACATTAAATGCATGTCCTTTTCATGCAGACAAGTACTTGTTGTGTACAACAATAAAACATTTTATAAATATAATTGTCTTGTTCACTTTTGAAGTTATCTGCAGGAATATTAGTCTCTTTAATTCAGTACAAAGAAGTCCATAATTTCCAGTTTCAACACTTTCAATTCCCCAGAATATATATGTTCCTCTCCTTAGTCCATATGGGGGTGACTTATAATACACATTGTTGTGTTGTTTTAGCAAAACAGTACACAGCAGAAACAAGTTTTCCACTGCAAAAATATTTATAATGCTGGTTATGCTGCCCTTGTCAGCCCAAATAATACAAGGTGGCTGTTCAAAGTATTCTTGATTCCTCACTATGAGAAACCACAACGATATGTGATGCGATCAAGCTAAATCAGTCGGAACTCGGAAATATTGATTTTGAGATATAGCCAAACAAAGGAAATATTTCGTTATGTTTTCTGTTGTTTTGGAAACTCTTTAACTGCTCATATCTTTGGTACCGGTTGTTCAATTTCAATGGGGTTTTCTGCAAAATGCAGCTTTGTAAATCCTTCTTACTATCCTGTAAGAAACTGAAAATTTAATATTTCAGAGTTCCGACTCATTTGTAAAAAATGTGTAAAAACTAAGACAATTTGGGTTAAAATGTTGGCCGAAAATTGTGACTTTTAGTGGGTCCAAATTTCTTGAAAAATTGGTAAATTGTTGGGTCCACTGTCAAATTCTCAGCGGCACACAAAATTTTCCAAAAATTCGTAAAAGCTAAGACAATTAAATTTCGCGGTTTTGATATTGATACAATAGAAACCTACTATTAGCAAAAGGTTATTTTCGCGAGTTTTTATTTTCGCGAGATTTTATGTCCACTCGCGAAATTCACGAAAATAAAAACCTCGCGAAAATGTCTACTTTTACAGGTATCAGCAAACGATGCAGAAATAATTGAAGATATGAAAGTAAAACCATAGACGGTACAATTTCAAAAGTTGTAACCCTATTGGTTTGTACTTATCATACATGTAAGCAGTTTTACCGGTAATTGTGCTGACTGTTTGTGCAAATTTGTTACTTGCATTCTTTCAAATACTGACAATTGCAGGGGTCAAAGTACTACCGTAAAAACTCGATAGTTAGCTTACTATCGAGCGCTTTTGAAAACATAAAATTGTACCATAGTTTGGCGCTTTACCAACTGAGCTAATGGGGTTGAGACACAAATTTGTAGGTTTACTTGTCCGTATATAACTATGTGTATCGATGATTTGCTCAAAACCCTTTACACTTTTGTGGATGGGCACTTAATGTTTTTAAAAGCACTCAATAGTAAGCACATATGCTAACTATTGAGTTTTTATGGTATCCGGATTGTGAAGGGAGGGCCATCTGAGCAGATTCTATGAAAACTAGCCCTCTAGTAAAGTAGTTACATGGCTATTTTGTGAACTTTGGAGGTCGATTCACTCTTAGCCTTCATGTACTTTTGAGCCCTTTACAACTTTGTCATAAAAATTTATGCCACTTGTCCATCCTCAATCAACTCTTTGGTTGTCTCTGTCCAGCAGCAGGGTCGCGTGCACTTCCCGATCTCCCCGATCGAGATGACCCGCTTCCTACCCTTGACCCCTTCCTTGCGCTATCAGGCACAGAAGACATTGACCTCGCACTAGATGAACCACTTCCATATGACGACATGCCACTGCTGCTATTACCGGTAGTACCTTTCCTTGAAGACGCAGAAGTAGTCAGTCCAGATGTAGAGTTCATAGGTCCTCTGGATGATGATCCAACGGTGCTCCTACTGGAATCTGGGATCAATGTGAATGTAGTGCTATTGGGGGATTTAGTTCTGACCATACTCTTTAGGACCTGTGCGATAGCGACTGGTGATACATTGTGCTTCAGCAGATCATGAAGTATCCTGTGATGGGAAAAGAAAAAGTCCTTTAAAATGGAATGGTTCATATTAATTGGCCGAGCTATGAGATAATATTGTTGAGTCCAACATTTTACAACTCATAGCGAGACCAATAAATATTGGGCATAAAGCATCCAATTTTATCATTATATTTTGGATCCAAAATTTTCACACACTTGAATTCATCAGAACATAATAATTTCAAATGTCCCCCATCAGCAGTGTAACGTGGGTCATCATATTAGGGGGCACCAACCATAATTGGGGGGGGGGGGACACCGGGGCCTGATTGGGGGCACAAGCCATTTGTCTAAATTGGGATTTTCTAAATTTGGGGGGCACATGCCCCCTATGACGCTACGCCACTGTCCCGCCTCCCACTTGAAAGTTGCCAAGGGGTGTGATTGAGGATCAATATATGAAAAAAACCCTGAAACTACTAGGTTGGTACTATCAAAACAATGGCAAATTGTGAGCTTAGGAGGCAGAGCGACTGGAGCATTACAACTCACTGTGGTCCCAGGCAGTGTCCGAAATAAGGAAAATATGGAGGTTGTCCTGAGGATAACTAAAGCATGATTTCTGCTTGTCCTCAATACATTTTGGTTGTCCCCAAAATGTGCCATACTTTTGGAGGTGAAATATAGTGGTTGTCCAGGGGATAAGTACATAGCTCAATATGGTTGTCCCCAGTGATTTTTGGACAAGAGGACAAGAGGATAAGTGCTTATTTCGAACACTGGTCCCAGGTGCAGGGGCAACACCCCGGTGGGGGTCGAGGGGCAGCACCCCTGAAGCTCCTATTTGAAGGCTCAAGGAGAGCTATTTTGGGCATGGATTTAAAGCATTAATACACATTAATACACATTGCATCAAAAACTCACTTCCCTGAAGCACCAAATGACACTGATGCACCAAATTGTCATTAAAAATAAAAAATAAAAAATAAAAAATAATTGAAAAAGTCTTGTCTATGCCAATGGCACCATACAAACATACCCAGTGGTGTGTGCACAAAGGGGGGGGGGCAGGGGGCACAGGCCCCCCACTTTCGTTGGTAATTTGGGGGATTCGGGGGAAAAACATCAAAATTGGCCCCTCAAAATAGGATTCCTTGGCCTTTTAAAACGTTAAAACCCCAGAGCTTCCGGGGCCGCTGCCCCCAGGGGCTTTGACCCTCTACCCCACCAGGGGCCCTAAGGTGGGCCCCTGGACCCCATCCGTGAGGGGCTTCGCGGCAAGCTGCTCGCAGTGCCGGCGCAACCTGGTCCCCCACTTTCAATGTGCTGCGCATGCCACTGAACATACCTAAACACTGCTGGACTCAGTTGTATGCCTGAGTGTTGTGCGAGTTCATAGAGATCCTTCTCGTCATCAGTCAATGCATCAGACGCCCTCTTCCCTGGTATAGAGTACTTGTGAAGCCCAGTATGTGTCACTTTTGTAGCATTCATCTTCAGTGTGTGGCTGTGTGCTATTTCATTTATTACTCAATTCTGTTGGAAGCAATGATTAAAAATGAAAAGGCAGATTTTAACAAAAATACCCATATGTGCACGCATCACATGTACAAGAGTAGCTAGGCTTTTATTTTACATACTATCAAGGCCTACTATAAAATAGTTTAGGCCTATATATACCCAGGTCAATACCGCGACATGCTTCTTTTAAACAATAAAATTTAAGTCGGCAAATTGTATGGGATTCAGGGGGATTGTCCCGGTGTCGTCACTTAACATTGACCATGTGTACGCATGATCGTTCCCAATTTCGCGAAAAAAGGGGTTATTTTTAAACTATGTTCGCGAAAATTTTAATTTTATGTTCGCGATGTTTAAAAAATAGGGTTGTTTTTGACCACGGTGCACTCGAAATTAAAAAATAGGGTATATTTTTGTGAACCATGATAATGTTGAAATCACATGATGCATCCTATTGGATGTATTTGTATATATTTTTCTGTTATTTTCCTCATTTATATATTAAAAGGACAACAGAGTTCTCCTCAGAAAAGACAATGAATCAGAACAAGTGTTTTTGTGTGTGTTCTTGAAATGTTAAAAAAGGGGTACTTTTGTAAAAGTGTACTTGAAATGCAAAAAATAGGGGTATTTTTAAGGCTAATTTGTACCCGTTTTCGTGTACAATAGGGGTAAAAAATGACGAAAATGTTCTTGAAACCGCGCAAAATAGGGGGGTGTTTTTGACTTAGGGAACGATCATGTGTTACGCCTTTGAATGTTAAGTGACGACACCGGGGGGATTGTATTTTGAGTTACAGTGCAAAATGTGCATTTAAGGTTGTATTCATAGGTACGGTACCTCAAGTATCTCATTTTGCTAGTGCCAGTCACCTTTTGAGCCAATCATTAATCCTATTGTTGAAGAGGATAATAAGCTTCTACCCATTTCTATGGAATTCTAAAAATAGCCCTAATCTTTGTTTGCTTTTGCTAAATCCTGTTAAAGTGATTGTATTATTAGTAGAGTCTGGTAAGCGATGTATTTAGTCCGGCAAGGCCTGCAGAGCTGGCATAGTATTTGCTCACAGGTAACTCAACCCAAACCTCCAAGTGGTGTCGGATGGGTAACGCAAACTTGGGCTCTGGGGAACAGGCTTGGATGCGAGGAAGTCAAGCTAGCGGAGGATCATGTAAAGTTTTGACCCCGTTCTAGCCCTTCCTCGGCTGACTCAGCCTGGTGTGGCTCTGAAGAGATACCGTTTGGCTTTTTACCACGCCTGCAAAGAAATAAATTTGGATTCATCGAACGAGTATACACATAGACCAGCCCTAGAATTAAGGATCTGAAGGGGCACGGCAACTTTTTTAGGGCAAGTTGATAATTGCCTTGGATTTTCACTGAAAAGGCAAGGCAGCACAGCAGTTTGTAATATTTCAAGAGGGCATCATGGCAACTGTTGAAAATTTGAGAAGGGCACCAAGGCAATTTCTCAAAAGTGAAGAAAACACACACAAACATAGATAGATGATTTTATAATGAAGGGGCAGGGCTGGGGCACCGACGGCAACTTCATTAGTTAGAGGGCACGGCAAGTGACTGCCTTGGGTAAAGGACATATTTTGAGGGCATTGCGGCAGTGGGGTTGGGCACCCACGGCAAAATGCCATGGGTTAATTCGAGGGCTGCACATAGAGCGAGAGACATACAACGTGGCATAAAGAAGATAGGAAATAACTAAGATGCAGTGAACCATACAACGTTTTGTGACTGAATGAAGATATACAGGTGCAATTTTACAAAGGACTGAGTACTGGGCGCAAATAACCACAGTAGTTGAAAGCGCCATACAAATCTACAAAAAACAAAAAAACAAAAAACAATGTATGCGATGTATTCCAATTCCAACCATCGGATCAAATCTTCAAGAATGCATTTATGATGTATGACGTATTCTGAAGTGTTGCGACAAACTTAACCGGATATAAACACTATTGGCGCGGAAATTTAACCATGTGTTTACACGAGAGAACTTTGGTTAAATATCGATGTCCCTGGCTTGCTAATTAAGACATGACACTGAAAATGACAGGGTAACACTGAAAATCATCAGAACAAAAGAAATTGTTATACAGAAATTGTTTTCAGTGGTATTTCAGTGTGTATTTCAGTGTATTTTTCAGTGGTATTATATCAAGTGGCTATTGTCTGCTACTGTATAATGAGCAATGATCCAGGGCACTAATTTCCATAACAATAGAACTGGCCAGCTCATTTCAGTGTGATTAAATCCATTTCAGTGGGATTAAATAAATGTCAGTGGGATTCAACACCCTTAGACAAGAAATAGCAGGTTTTCCACCCTATTTTCAAGCTGCCATCTATAACTATGATGGAGTTGAGTATCAAAGCTGAATTTTTGTTTCTGGGTAGGCCTCATTAAGTATGTTGCCCTGTAAATTTCAATTCATGTTTTAACTGTCCACAAGGTCAACCATTGGTTAGAAAGAGGGGGGGGGGGGGTCTCCGGCAAATTTTCACCCAAACTTACTCAACTTTGGATGCCGCCTATTCCTCCATCAATGGTTTGATTAGCTCAAACTTGCTTGTGGACTCACATGTACCAATAGACAATGCATCTGTGACATTTTAAAAGTCATATGATCACATATTTTTGGCACCAGGGGACCTCCAAAATGACAAAATCACACTTGTGGTTGAATAAATTACCAACTTTGAGTGCTCATACATTTGTAACTTAAAAAGGAAACCAGATATCTGAAATTTAGAGCCAGATTCTGAAAAGGGGTCCAAGCCAAACTTCAAGGGACCATTTCTTGAAAACGACATGGACTACAAAACCAAATTTTGTGTGTGTTCACTGTGCCCACTAAAGATTATTCTGATGGAATTTCATCAAAATCTGAGCGGGTCACCTGGGAACTTTTCAGAAAATTGGTTGATTTGACATGGAATGACTCTGAAGTCAAATGATATAATCATTTTAAATCTTATGATATACTTTCTAAATAATGAAATAAAACTAAATTCACCGGGGCCGACTTTACGACCGATTATATTGTGGTGGACAGCCACATATTATTTGCCTAGCTGTCATATTCCAATTTGTTTGATCTCGGATGTGAAGCAGCCATAGGCCTTTAAGTATCATATTCTTGGGAGCGGAAAGACACCAAATTGGTGTTTTATGAGCTTTGACATTCTTTTGTGGTGAGTGACATGGTCTATCAATTCACGCCGAGTGTCCTTGACAAGCTTGACTATGAAATGGTGCTTCAGTGGTTATGAAAGAATTAAAAAGATAACCTCTCTGCCCCCAAAATCCCAAGCTATTCGCTACTTGCACGGTTCCGCCATTATCAGACATGCCAACTTTGAAATCCAGATTTCCGTACTCAGAAGAACAAAAATCCATATTTTGCACCCTAAAACCGTATTTTTTTAAATATGTACCTTTTGCATACCTGCCAACTCCATAAACTCCAAAAGTAGAACACATAATTGAGAGGGAGCACTTGTGCGACCGAGCACATAACGGCCCGGGTCCAGGGGCCCACTTTACAAATTTGCAATCAAATTTGGCAATACCAAAGAACCATTCCATCAAAGTAATAAATCAATACAGAAAGATGCTTCCTTTACGAGTTATCACTCATTGAAAGTGCTACTTTGCTATACTTTACATGGAAAGCGGCCATCTTAAAGTCGTCATATTTCCTTAATTACATAACTGATCAAGCTGAATTCGGATATATGATGCACAGTTAAAATTAATTTTAAAAGATTTGGTGACCTCAGTCGACCTTTGACCTTGTATGTGACCTTTGACCTTACAAAATTGGATAAAGTATGTAGACCAAACAAATTGGGTTTTGTTACTTCTAATGTTGTTAGAAGCATGCTTTGTTAAAACTTTCAAGTTCAGAAAATCATTGATCATCATCATCTGAATCTGAATAAACAAAGTGGGAAAGCATCTTGTAGGCCTATACATATTTCTTTAATGTGCATGCATGGTGCGAAAGTCGGAAGTAAAAGGAGGTCCGAAACCTTCTTGTAGGTTTATTCTTTTGCACCAATAGAGCTAAATAGTTAACTAAATACCTTCAGAAGACATAGCATTAGGTGGTTAATAAAAAATATTAATGTGCATGAAAAATCTGCAAGTGGGAAGAAAATTATTTTTCGGAAAGCATCTTGTAGGCCTATTAAATATTTCTTTAATGTGCATGCATGGTGCGAAAGTCGGAAGTAAAAGGAGGTTGGAAACCTTCTTTTATGCCTATTCTTTTGCACCAATAGAGCTAAATAGTTAACTAAATACCTTCAGAAGACATAGCATTAGGTGGTTAATAAAAAACATTAATGTGCATGAAAAATCTGCAAGTGGGAAGAAAATTATTTTTCGGAAAGCATCTTGTAGGCCTATTAAATATTTCTTTAATGTGCATGCATGGTGCGAAAGTCGGAAGTAAAAGGAGGTCGGAAACCTTCTTTTATGCTTATTCTTTGCACCAATAGAGCTAAATAGTTAACTAAATACCTTCAGAAGACATAGCATTAGGTGGTTAATAAAAAACATTAATGTGCATGAAAAATCTGCAAGTGGGAAGAAAATTATTTCGGAAAGCATCTTGTAGGCCTATTAAATATTTCTTTAATGTGCATGCATGGTGCGAGAGTCGGAAGTAAAAGGAGGTCGGAAACCTTCTTTTATGCTTATTCTTTTGCACCAAAAGAGCTAAATAGTTAACTAAATACCTTCAGAAGACCTAGCATTAGGTGGATAATAAAAAACATTAATGTGCATGAAAAATCTGCAAGTCGGAAGAAAATTATTTCGGAAAGCATCTTGTTGGCCTATTAAATAATAATTTGTTAATGTGCATGCATCACCGAAAGTCGAGAGAAAAACGATGTAGGCAACCACTTTAACAGACCAAGAAAGTGGTCAAATGATACCAGTAATTCAGTCGGTAGTCTAATCTTGCAGCTGTTTATCTTTTTAAGACACAACATTTTATTATTTTGGTCAAAATTCTGGAATACCGTATTTTTTGGGGGGTGACCGTACTACCGTATTTATCACGTTTTACCGTACAAAATACGGTGAAACCGTACTAGTTGGCATGTCTGCATTATGCACTATGTGCGGGGAGAGCCTCGAACTGGCAGCATACATGAAAGGAAGAATTATGTAACCTTACACAGAACGTTATGACTAGTTCAATTCCCATTCATGTATGCTGCCAGTTCGAGGCTCTCCCGCATTTATAGTGCATAATGGCGGAACGTGCAAGTAGCGAATTGTCTGCCCGGGGGCCACTCAAATATGACAGTGTATGCATGCATGACCACATTTTTTTAAGGGGGTAACTACACCCCTGGCCAATTTTGTGCCTATTTTTGCATTTTTCTCAAAAATTATAGCGCATTGGTGACAAGTAAGATATGTGACGTGTCATGTCAAAAGGAGACACTTTTGGGCAGGATCAGAACGGAGAAATAGCCAAAAATCTGCCCCGGGGTGATTTTTTCACAATTTGGGTTTGTTGCGAATTTGTGATGTTATTAATGTTTACAATATTTTCTGATAGTTTCAGACCGGAATATAACTGGCATTTTGTATTTTTTTAGATATATTTCAAGGTAATTCCTATTCTCAACATTGTCAATAATATTTTTAAAGGCCGATATCTCAATTTCCAATTTTATAATACCATAACTTACGAACTCAATATCTTCGCTTAGGAATGTCCGATTTCATTGGAGAACACAGTGTTGTGGAGCAAAATATCTCTATATTTAAGATATGTAAAAATCTCAAAATTGATAACCTGCCCAAAAGTGTCTCCTTTTGACATGACACGTCACATATGTATATGGGGCAAGGACTACAACTATTGCACTGAAATTTCAGCAACTCAAGGCAAGTACGGTAGTTATTGATTTATTGATCAAATATTGGTTTTCCCTCATTTTTGACTGTAACTCCACAACTGTTGTCTGTGCTGAAATAAAATTTCCAGTGCAGTAATTGTAGTCCTTGCCCTGATAATATACATATCTTACTTGTCACCAATGCGCTATCATTTTTGAGAAAAATGCAAAAATAGGCACAAAATTGGGCAGGGGTGTACATGTAGTACGGTACCCTTTACAAGTTTTCCTCTGTGAGCAAAATGACCCCCTAATCAAGTTTTAGCGCGCTTTCCCCCAAAATTTGACCCCCTAAACAAGTTTTTGTCTAATTTTGACCGCCTAAACAAGTTTTTGTCTAATTTTGACCCCCTGAACAAGTTTTTGTATAAATTTGACCCACTATACAAGTTTTGATGGATTTTTTTTGGACTAACATGAAATTGAACAAGTCTCTCTCGGATATGACCCCAGGGGGTATACCATACGTACCACTTTATACATCATACTTGGCAGTGGGGTTTGACCCCCACCCTTTTTATTTTACCCCCACCCTTTTTATTGAGGCACCCTTAATATTGAAAATTCCTGACCCACACGCTTTTTACTGAGGCACCCTTTATACTGAAAATTCCTGACCCCCACCACTTTTTGCTTTTTCCCCTATTTGTATACATTGATGAAGTCACATGCAATTTGGTTCGAAGTAAATTAAGTATGCCGAATTCTGCACCTATCATCACACGATAATCTAGTGGATGTAAACATGCATCAAATGGAATTTTATCTTGTGATATGGTTTGCTGGCAGTGGTTTGGCACTTATTCTTGTGGTTTGGCACTTATTCTTGGAAACTAGGATGATTTTATCATTCAATGAAAATATATTTTAAGCTGGCACTCCCACCCTTTTTTATTTTACTCCCACCCTTTATATCAATCCACCCTTTTTACCAACAAAGTTTAAACCCCCACCCTTTTAAGGATTTTCCAAATTTCCAAGTGGCACCCTTTAAAAAGGGTGCCCTGCCAACAGTGACATATCATATAAATAATGACACAATGAATTCAGAGTGTATGAGGCCTTCAGATTCATAGCTTGTTACGTGAATCTGATTGGATTCCCCTATCCATGATTAAATCACAATTATCACATACAACAAGTAACACGTCATGAAATATTTGCATTTAACATTAACACCGTGACACTCTAGGTTTGGAGTATACTGTAAACATTTCTACGAACGGGGAATTCCGGCGAGTGAATAAACTTTCCGGAATCGGAGTGTCAGCAGATTTGAAAAGCGGATTAAAATGGTAAATGCGTTACAAACAATTTTACCCCTTTTCATGAAAATCAAGTGTTTTTACGTTTTACCCCCTGGGTGCGCGCATGTACCCAATATGGCGTAGTTTTCGATCTCTCTTGCAATAAATGTGTCTTTTATTGTGCTACTGAGTTTGTCCACCGTCTCAATTGCCACCAACCGTGTCTTGACTAAGTGACTATTATCCTCTGGATTGAACCTACTTGTGTGACAAAATTCACATTAGATCACTTCATTCCCGACACTGTTGCCAAAGCAAGTTTCACAGCCTGCCGAATTTGACAACCCTGGCGTGCATGTTGGCTTTGTCCAGCATTCAACTACTGTGTATATGTACTACTTACGTAAGATCTACTAGCCTGGAGTCAACAGGTAGGACTAAACCATTTTGTTGTTATGTGAGATGTATCCCGAGTTACCAACCCTCATCCATCCATCCTCCATCCTTCAATGTTTACCTTCCTTCCTTGACTCCATTCCTACATGTACTACGTTTGTACCCGCTGTTGTTGTTGTTGAGTTGCCGTGGTTACCGATCCTCACATCCTCCATCCTTCTCAACTCATACCTCTTGTTGTTGACTGAATGCATGCCATGTTATATCATATAGTACTGACGATGAACTTGAAGTGAACTGTTATAGTAATTAGTTTGTAGCTGTAGACTAAGACCTTACCTCTAGACTAAGATGAATTCTGATATCTATGTTATGTGAGATGTATCCTGAGTTACCAATCCTCATCCATCCACCCTCCATCCTTCAATGTTTACCTTCCTTTCCTCAACTTCATTCCTACGCACATACCCGCTGTTGATGTTGTTGTTGAGTTAATTACCGTGGTTACCAATCATAGCTGTATTACTTTGCATGCCATGTTATGTTGTAGTAATTAGCGATAGTGGTATATACAAGAACTTGAACAGTATTACAACATTTGAAGTAAACCATGATTTGTAGAGACTAAGATGAATTCTGATATCTATCATCCATGGGCTAGTACCGTACTAAGAAGTACATGTAGTAGTAAGTAAACCATGTTACGGCCTTTGCAACATTATTACGACAGGAAGCGGCATGGATACATACCATCCTTCATGTTTCGAGCTACCCTTTCAATCATACTGGCTTTTCTGCTGGTTATCCATGCAATTGGCCATGTGGAACCAAACCCAGGACCAAGGCGCCTTCCAAGATTCCCCTGTGGTGAATGTGGTAAAGCCTGCACTGACTACAACTTTAGGTGCTAAAGCCAGCATCCTGTGCGAAGAGTGTAATATGTGGTTCCACGTTGATTGTATTAGCATGAGTGATGATGTGTTCTCATCTCTATTAAGATCAGACATTCCATGGGAATGCACCAAATGTGGCTTTCCAAACATATCTGCCAGCCTATTTGACTCCATCATTGTGGATAGCTCGTCAGATTTGGAAATCTCCCACAGCAGCAAGCGTAGCTCTACATCCAGCTGTAGCTCATTTGATCCCAGCTCGCCCAATGCTCAGTCGTCTCCATACAAGTTACCACACCATTCCACGAGATGTGCTTCAAACCTTCGCACTTTAAACATCAACTTTCAAAGCATCTTCAAAAAGAAGGAGGTTTTCTGGGAGTTACTTGACGCTACCAAACCTGACATAGTTTTTGGTAGTGAGACATGGCTGAAGCCCGACAAACACAATGGTGAGATTTTCCCGCCAGACTATAACGTCTTCAGGAAAGACAGGAATGATGGCTGGGGTGGTGTGCTCCTTGCTATTCATACTAGCCTTGTCAGTCACCAGCTTGACATTAAACCTGATGCTGAGATTGTAGCAGCCAAAATTATCAATGGCAAACAAAGCATCATCCTTGGAGCCCTGTATCGTCCACCAAGTACCAAACAAGACTACATGGAAGCTCTTAACAAAGCAATTGAGGATATTTGCCTCTCCAACCCTAATACAGCTGTGTGGATTGCTGGTGATGCTAACTTGCCAGACATAGACTGGCCTACTGACCAAGTCATCGGCCATCAATATCCGAAAGCCTTAAATGAGTCCTTTCTACGTATACAGTTAATTGCTCGTGTAGGACTGGAACAACTGGTGGATTTCCCGACTCGCCTAGATAGCATTCTTGATATTGTTGTGACTAATAGGCCATCATTAGTCAATCGGTGTGAGGGACTACCAGGTGTCAGCGATCATGACATTGTATACTTGGATATGAATGTTCAAGCGGCACGCCAGAAACCTGTGAAACATAAGATATTCTTATGGAAGCGTGCAGACTTTGATGCTATAAGATCTGAAACTAAGCTCTGGGCCGAAGACTTCATATCTACCCACTCCACTGATACTCCTGTCAGTGTCTTGTTTGCTGGACTCACGCTGTTCTCTGATATGTTCTATTTTGATTTATTGTGTAATTTACTTATCTTGCTTATGTATAATATGCTTGCCTTTGTGGTAGGCCTGTGTCTTTTATATGATTGCCATTATGTCTTTTACTTTTGTATATATATTTTATATGCTTGCCAATATTGTTATCATTGTTGTAGCTTAAGATAGTACTTTTAAGATATTTTATATTTGTAGTTTAGTATATCATTGTAAGGCGCCTTGAGGTCAGTTCTGGCATAAGGCGCCCCATAAATGCGTTATTATTATTATTATTATTATCTTAGCTGAGAAGATCCAAGGCTTCCTGGAGAAGACACTGGAGGAAAGTATACCATCTAAACTCTCCAGCTCTAGATTCAACCAACCATGGTTTAGTACTGCCACCAAAAGAGCCTGCCGTCGAAAAGCTCGTGCCTTCAAGAAAGCTCGCAAAACCAACAAGCAGAGAGACTGGCTCAGGTACAGACGTTTGAAGAAGGAGTCACAGACAGTGTGCCGTCAGACTTACAGCAACTACCTTACCAACATTATATGCAGTGACCCAGGAAACAACAAGAGACTGGGAGCCCTGATCAAAGCCAGGCGCTGTGATCAGGCTGGTGTGGCACCTCTCAAAGAAGGCAACCTTCTGCACAGCGACCCGCTAACCAAAGCCGGCATCTTGAACCGCCAGTTCTCATCAGTCTTCACCAATGATGTAACCACTGTGCTTCCTGACCTACCACCTGGTCTCCATCCTCCAATGAGTGACATAGAAGTGAACTGCTCTGGTGTCATTAAGCTCTTAAGGAATCTGAAGGCCCATAAGGCAACTGGTCCGGATGGTGTCCCAGCCATGCTGCTGAAACAGATAGCTGAAGAAATTGCACCAGCCATCACGCTTCTCTTCCAAGCTTCACTGGACCAGGGTTCTGTCCCACCTGCATGGAAGAAGGCACTTGTTGTTCCAGTGTTCAAGAAGGGCTGTAGGTCATTAGCGTCCAACTATAGACCGATCTCGCTAACAGCCATACTATGCAAGTTATGCGAACACATAGTTCACTGTGCTGTGATCAAACATCTCAACATCAACAACATCTTAACTGACTCACAGCACGGCTTCCGCAAGCGACGATCATGCGACTCTCAACTTATTGTCACAATCCAGGACCTGGCCAAGGGATTAGAGGAGAAAACACAAACTGACCTCATCCTGCTGGACTTTGCGAAGGCCTTTGACAAGGTATCACACCGTCTACTTGTCCATAAGGCCAACCACTATGGGATTCGTGGCAGCACTTTACTCTGGATCCAGGATTTCCTCAGTGGACGCACCCAACAAGTAGTAGTCGACGGCAAAACTAGCAGTCCTACCAAAGTCACCTCAGGCGTGCCCCAAGGCAGTGTACTAGGGCCTTTGCTCTTCCTGGTCTATATTAATGACCTCCCAGCCTGCGTCAAGAACTCAACAACCCGCCTCTTCGCAGATGACTGTGCTCTCTACAAGCAAATAAAATCTGCCAGAGATGCCACTCTCCTCCAAGAAGACCTGGATGCTCTGCAGAGGTGGGAATCAACCTGGCTTATGAAATTCCACCCTTCTAAGTGTAAGGTTGTTAGGGTCACCAACAAGCGCAAACCAACCTGTGCCACATACTCCATCCGTGGTGAGAGCTTGGAGGTCGTGCCGTCTTCAAAGTACCTGGGACTGACCATTGACTCCAAGCTCTCTTTCAACGAACACGCTGATGTTACCTGCAAGAAGGCCAATTCAACCAGGGCCTTCTTGAGCCGCAATTTTCACCACTGCAGCAGGAGGATTAAAGAAGCCACCTATATGACATATGTTCGACCGATTGTGGAGTACGCTGCTGCAGCCTGGGACCCCCACACCCAGCGTAACATCAAAAAGATAGAGCAGGTCCAGCGCAGCAGCGCCCGCTATGTCACTGGCAGCTACGATCGCCACACAAGTGTAACATCCCTGCTCAAGGACCTTCAGTGGCCGTCACTTGAAAACAGGCGACTTCAGTACAGATTATCCATGTTATATCGCATCAGGTTCAACTTGGTAGACATCGACTGGAAAGACTACCTCCAAGAAGCGAAATCACGCACCAGAGGTCACAACTCCAGGTTCTGGTTGCCTTACTGTAGCACGCAACAGTTTGCCTCATCCTTCTTCCAACGCTCAAGCCGAGACTGGAATAAACTAGAAAAGGATCCAGCAGACTTCAGATCTCTTGATGCCTTCAAGTTGGCATTAAGGGACTCCACCAAGTAGCCAGCATCCAATTATTTTTATCGCACATCACTGTACATATTGAATTGCACCTGATTTTGCTGACTACTCTTTGATTGAGCTACTAGCGCGTGCACCCATCCGCAGTACAAAATGAGTACGATATTATTCAGGATTCTGAAGTTGGTACAACTAAGGAAGAAGAAGAAGAAGAAGTTACGCGTCACATGCGTAACGTGCTCAACCATGAAAAAACACCCCTTTTCACACGTTTTTTTGGTCACACATGCTTACATCATGATATTTGAGGGCCCCCCCCCCCCCCTCTCCCGGATTGTCTGAAACTGCTCCTCGCCTCGGAGGATGTATCATTAAGAACTCAGTCTTCAAATGATAGCCACGACCAATAGATAAATGACTGACTATCATTGAAGACCGAGTTCCACAGTCTAGATGTGAAGCTAATCGGTGAGCAAATTGGTCATGTTCGTAGACATGGTACTGGTAGACGTAGATATTTCTCGAGCAAATTTAAGCTTACCGTATCTCTGTCCGACCTATCTTTCAATCCTGAACATGATCGTGCTGCTCAGTGAGTGCTCATGCATGTTTTATAATTTATTAATAGAAATAGGACTGTGGATATAGTTTAAACACTTACATACTACGTATTTAAGCATGTTAAAGTTTGTTTTCCTCGTTTGTTTTTTTCTTGTTCAAGCTTCTCTCTTCACTCTCAGAGTCAATGCACAAATTTGAGCACACAAAAAAAATTAAATCAAGTTAGGGTTGGGCAATATCGATGTTTACTGTGCCACCCTATATTAAAGGTAGGTGATCCAATATATTTGGAAATCGAATTGAGGGCGAGATGGCCGAGTGGTTAAGGCATTGCGCTGCCGGCCGGGAGATACGATCGACGAGGGTTCGAGCCTTGGGCTTGCCTTAGGTGAAAATTCTCTTCCCTCCCAAAAAGTTCCTATATGGTCAGGAATCCTTCAATTCAGTTCAGAAATTTAATCTCAGAATTTAATTGAAGAATTTCTTCTCGCCCCCATACACTGCTTATCATGTGCAGATATAGGTAGTGTATGTGCTTCGTCCGTGGTTCGGAAGTCACGTAAAGCCGTTGGTCCCGTGTACAGGAGGGCTCTCGATCATCCCTGTGCACGTAAAAGTGTCAGAGCTATTCGGAAAGAGTAGGGGATCACCCCCGGTTCTGGTATCTGTACCCCCTGGCCTTCCCCTAGGTTCCAGGGCAGTAGTAGTTGTCTGTACAGTGATAGTAATAGATTAGTTGTGTTTGTGAAATGGTGATATAGATTATACATGTAAAAATCAACACAATTCGAAAATTACACTGCCGTTGCAGTGACACGTGAATTGTCGAAATACACTGCCGTTGCAGTGGTGCGCCTGAAAAATAGGCGGGATTTCCTTGAATTATTATTATTATTATTAATTATTATTCCCTGGGCTGTGCTATAATTATGTTTACCCCCGGGGTGGTGAATTCTCAAAATGGTCGGCCAAAAATCGCTTTCCCCCTTTGGCCGTGCCAAAAAATCCCCACCCCACTTGATGTGCCAAAAAACCTTTTCCCCCTCCTTTGATGATGTGCTATGGGGTGGTGCAATAATTATGTGTACCCCCCCGGTCTGGTGAAAGATTTTTTGGCAGGCCAAAAGGGTGGGGGGGGGGGGCAAGCGATTTTTGGCACAGATATTTGGGGCACCACCATTTCTATATTACGCCCTAAAAAGGTGTAGGAAAACGTTAGGAATACATTCAACTAGGACCTACGCAAAATTTCCTGCTCGCTGCGCTCGCATTAGGGGTGGTGCAATAATTATGTGTACCCCCGGGGTGGTGAATTCTCAAAATGGTCTGCCAAAAAAAAAAAAAATCTTTGCCCCCCCTTTGATGTGCCAAAAAAACCTTTGCCCCCCCCTTACCAATGCAAGATTTTGGGGAACCTGAATTTACAACCTTAAATTGTCTTACCATATAATGCGAGCGCAGCGAGAAGGAAATTTTGCACATTTGAACATGTTCCTAACGTTTTCCTACAGCTTTTTAGGGCATAATATAGAAACGGTGCCTAAAATATCTGTGCCAAAAATCGATTGCCCCCCTTTTGACTTGCCAAAAATCGCTTGACCCCCCCTTTCGACCTGCCAAAAAATGCTTGCCCCCCCCCTTTTGGCCTGCAAAAATCTTTGCCCCCCCTATAATTCACCACCCTGGGTACACATAATTATTGCACCACCCCTTTATATGATGAGATAATTTAAGGTTTTAAATTTGGGTTCCCCAAAATGTTGCATGTGTAAGGGGGGAGGGCAAAGAATTTTTGGAACGTCAAAAGCGGGGGGGGGGCAAAGGTTTGTTGGCACATCGATCAAAAGGGGGGGCAAATATTTTTTTGGCACGGCCAAAGGGGAGGGGGCAAGCGATTTTTGGCAGACCATTTTGAAAATTCATCACCTAATTATTGCACAGCCCCTAACACATTTTTTGCCCCTCCTTTACCAATGTTACTAAAAATATTATATTAGATAATGTAATCCTGGAAAGGTTGAATAAGACCAAATTTCTTGGAGTGACAATTGATGAGAATTTAACTTGGAATTTCATATTACCAACATCTCAAAGAATATATCTAGAGGTGTTGGTGTAATAAACCAACTGAAACATTTTGTCCCCGAGCGAATAATGTATTCACTATATTGTACTTTAATACTTCCTTACATAAACTATGGTATCTTAGCATGGGGAAATACTTGTCAAAAATATTTGGAAAAGATTTTCAAACTTCAAAAAAAGCCCTTAGAATGATATCGAATAGTCACTTTTAAGTCACTCAGCCCCTATTTTCAAGAATTACAATTTGCTTAATGTTTATGATAGTTATGATCTCGAACTAAGCACTTTTATGTACAAGTATAATACCAATCAGTTACCTAAGGCCTTCAATAGTTATTTTGTTGAGCAGAGGAATCACCTCAGGTATCACACAAGAAACGCTGAAGATTACAAGATCTGTCTTACAAAAACAGAGTTTGCTAACAAAACAATAAGAACCGCCGGGCCAAGAAAATGGCATTCGATTGACAGATGCGCCAAAACGGCTACATCAGTAAAACTCTTTAGATCCCAAATTAAAACAAACCTTATAGAAATGTACACTTAATACCTCTTAGTTTGGATTTACTTATTTTTATTTTTCTCCCTTTTAAAACAAAAAATCGATTAAAATTAACTGATCTCTTAGCATTTATACTATATTCACAAAATGTCAGCTTTCTTATGCGATATATGTACGTGAGCAAATGTTATGAAATCCTAATTTATATTCTGCATGTTCTTTATTCATCATTTTTTTCCTGCTTAGTTCGTTCTACATGAATGTATGAAAGAGGGTGGGGGGGTGTTTGTATGTATGAAATTGTATTTTATTAGACAAATTAAGAAACTTAGGCTAAGGTTAAGGGGTGCTTGTTCAGGCCTTTTTTTTTTTCTGAGCATCTCCTCATTCAAATGTGTTGTTTTGCTGTTATTGTATTGTTGTATTTTGAATGAAATAAAGATTGATTGATTGATTGATTGATTGATTGATTGATTGTTTACACAAGTCACAATCATGCATGCAAGATTTTGGGGAACCCAAATTTAACACTTTATATTGTCTTATCATATAATGCGAGCGCAGTTTGCATATTTGAACTTGTTCATAACACTTTCCTACAAGTATAGTAAATTAAAGTTAATTAGGGACACTTGTTTAGGGGTGGGGGGGCTGATGCAAAAAAGGGGCCTTAAAATTTTTGTTCCTCCTAAGGGGGGGCTGAAAAAAAATGGGTTGACCCATAATTTTCATTTCAAAAGGGGGTCTTTAAATTTTGAGATCTCAAAAGGGGGGGGGGGGGCAAAAAATGTTCGTGATGAAATTTTTTTGCATCAGGCCCCCCTAACAAGTGTTTGTGAACGTACCTTTAGTAATATAGAAACTTTAACGGTGCCAAAAACATCTGTGCCAAAATCGCCCCCATCCTTTTGACCTGCCAAAAAGCACTTGACCCCCCATTCAATCTGCCAAAAAATGCTCGCCCCCCCCCCTTTTGACTTGCCAAAAACATTGCCCCCCCCCCCCATGTCACCACCCCGGGGTACACATAATTATTGCACCACCCCTTATGTCTGCAGTGCAATAATTATGAGCAGTGGAGGGGGTGGTAAATTGGTGGTGCAAGAATTTTTGGAGAGCTAGCCGAAGGGGGTGGGGGAAAGCAATTTTTAACACAAATTCATGGGGCCTCATTTGAATAAAACGCTAACAGTATGGACACGCTTAAACAGTGGCGTAGCCAGCTGCCCCTGTGAAAAGTCTCGTTTACCCCCCTGTGCCGCCCCGATATGTAAGATTCTTTTCATGTTTCATAATTTTCCAAATTAACCTTATATTTTGCCATCTTAACCTAAAAAGTGCCAATTTTTGCACGCTTCGCACGAATTTATTCTACTTTTATACCATATTCCACCAGTTTAGCTTCAATATGGCAAAAAATATTGCGCGCTTCGCCACTGCGCTAAGGGGTGGTGCAATAATTATGTGTACCGGGGTGGTGAATTATAGGGGGCAAAGATTTTTGGCAGGCCAAAAGGGGGGGCAATCATTTTTGGCAGGTCGAAAGGGGGGTCAAGCGATTTTTGGCAGGTTAAAAGGGGGAAGCATTTTTTGGCACAGATCATTTTGGGCACCGTTTCTATATTACGCCCTAAAAAGGTGTAGGAAAACATCAAAACGAACACGTTCAAATATGCAAAATTTCCTGCTCGCTGCGCTAGCATTAGGCCTATATGATACTCGACAATTTAAGGTTTTAAATTCGGGTTCCCCAAAATCTTATTGTGTGTAAAGGGGGAAGATTTTTGGCACTTCGCGAAAGGGGGGGCAAAGGTTTTGGGTACATCAAAAGGGGGGCAAAGATTACCAAAGGGGGGGCAAGCGATTTTTGGCAGACCAGTTTGAGAATTCACCACCCCGGGGGTACACATAATTATTGCACAACCCCTAAGGGTATTTAGTGCATGCCACACAGGTATGTCCATGACTACAACTTAAAATTTGTAATGGAGGAATCACTGTATGGTGGAATACCAGGTTCATGCATTGGCCACGTGCCTTGTTTTTTAATAGACTGTGATTGTCCCTTTAATACGGCCATACGGGATTGTTGCTAACATCGGGGAACATACACCTTTAACGATATTAACTCTGTATTGCCCAACCCTAGATAGTGGTGTTTTATAAATACATTGTATAAATTAACTTTTTATTTTTCAAATTTGTATTCTATTTAAAGGAGTCAGTTTTATTTCAATAGCTTATGTAAACTGCAATCAAACAAAAATTCCTGTGCACTTTGCGCTATTTGAGCCACTTTCTTCTCTAAGTGTTTGTTTTTACCAATTTAGCCTACTTCATTTTATAAAAGTTTCTAGTCTAAAATTTCCGATGATCTTGCCGATTTTTTCCCGTTGCTAAGTTGAAAAATATTCGCGACGTTCTAAATTGAAGGGCGTGTACACATCTTCTGGTTTATCTTATTTTTTACGCAAATTGGTGTAGGACTATGTGTGTTGCTTCCTAAAACTAAAAAGAAAAAATATCATTCTGAAATGAGCAATTCCTTGGATCGAGGCATTGGGGGGTGGGGGTGATACCAAATTTGGCGAAAAATTATAGAGATTATTTTCTGGACTTAGGAAAAGTAAAGTTTGTCCATTTCGGGAAAATGTGCAATTCTTTCCAGATTTGTGTAAAAAATATATCATTCTGAAATGAGCAATTCTTTGGTGGCATGAAATTTGTTTGGAGGGATCGTGACATTCTGGGGGAGGGAGGTGGGGGGAGATGATACCACTCATTGAAATTTGGCGAAAATTATACGCATCATTTCTGGACTTTGAAATTAGGCCTAGTTTACGAAACGGTAAAATTTGTCCAATTCGGGAAAATTTCCAATTTTTTTCCAGATTTGTGTAAATTAAATAGGCCTATACCCCTTCTTTTGATTTCGGTCAAATTTTAATTTGGATGTTCTTTGACAAAAATATTACATAATATTACAACTGTCAAGTAGGTTTTGCTTATCGACTTGCCATTTAATAGCATTTATTTTTTGTTAATTAGTAATTTTTAACTTAAAAGCCCGGCTAAAAAGTAAAGTATGATTAATTTTAAAATAAAAAAATGGCTTCCAAAAATGGCAATTTTTCTCACTTTACGATTAAACTTAGGCCTACTAATTGACACTGTTACAGAACAATTGAAAAATCCATACTATATGATGTGAGTTTGAGTTTTGCTGAGCGAGCAAATCATTTATTCAACCACAACCATCGAAGGACTGCTACAAATATTCCTTCATACCACGATCCGTTACGGAGTGGAACTCACTACCAGAAGACACAATAACCATATCTGACCCAATCGCATTCAAAGCTCAACTACAGCAGCTGTTCAAGTAAATAAGCAACAAAAAGCACACACACCGCAACCGGTTCACTTTTCCCCACTTGGGGTGTTGAACTGTAAAGAACCAGAACCAGAACCAGAACCAGAGTAGGAGTCGTGGATAGTCAACTGTATCTCACAGGAGTGGCCCTTTCTGACACCGTGTTGCTAACTTCCTATCATTGTTGTAAGAATGTTATGTTTATCTTAAAGAAGCTCATGATGTGGGAGTCCGGGAGGGGGCACTCCAACTTTGGAGGGTGACGCGTATGTAGGGCTGTTCAGCGTCGCTGTCACCCAAAGACCCCATATTTTTTTTACAAACACATGTTCTGTCACCGAAGACCCCCTATTTTTTCATTTGATCTGTCACCCAAAGACCCTTACAAGTTCAATTTTAACAGCAACTTTCATTTATCACTAATTTTGTCACTTATTTAGAAAAAACAAAGAAATTTGAAGTTAGAACTAGAAATTTGATTCGAGGTTTCTGTGGCGCTGTTTCGGCTCTCACCCAAAGATTCCATTTAAAAAAAAGGTAAGTGTTCTCACCCAATGACCCCATATTTTTTACATTTTGCTCTCACCGAATGCCAAAATCATGCTCTCACCCAATGACCCCATATTTTTTACATTTTGCTCTCACCGAATGCCCTTAGTGCGAAAGTGCCAGCCCTACACCTATATCCAATTCAAATTGAAGTGCCCCCCCCCCCCCCGTGGTGGGGGTGAATAATAAAAAAAAAAATGTAAACCCTGACAAAAAAAAAAAAAAAAAATAATAATGTGTTCTAATATCTTGCATGAAACAGAGGTGAGAGAAACAGGCCTGTAATTACTTTCCCTAGTTCTCTCGCCCTTTTTGAAAATTGGTGAGATGCAGTACCATTTTCCAGTCCATGGGAAAGACCCCTGAATCAAGGGATGCTTGAAAATTAAGGAACCGTTCACTAACACTTGTTAGGGGGGGGGGCCTGATGCAAAAAACAATTATTGCGAACACCCCTTTCAGATCTCAAAAACTGTTGCCCCCCCCCCTTTTTTTTTGACATGAAAATTATAGGTCAACCCCATAGAAAAGCATATAAACTCAATTTTCCCGGGTAAATTTGTGGTCAATTTTTTCAGAGCCCCCATCCTTATTTTAGGCCCCCTTTTTTGCATCCACCCTCTCCCTCTGCGAACCATCCAATTTTATATCAATATTTTGATTTTGACGCACCCTGAAAATTAACAGACTGGCAACACTGTCATCATTAACCATCCGTATCATCGGTGTGCATGTAGCATGTATTTACGTAGTACATGATTTAATCCTGTAATTTTCACTGTTTTATCTAAAATTCTTCGCAAAAGGAAAAAAGATCCTTCTTCTGCCGGGAAAATGGCAGATGCAAAGAACGCAAGCCCGGAGAATTTTAAGGGCTGGTTGTACAAATGGACAAATTACATCAAAGGTTATCAGAGGCGATGGTTTGTGCTGTCAAATGGCTTGTTGTCGTATTACAGGTGAGGTTTGGATGGTAAAATATTTTAGTAGATTAGAATTTATTATAGATATTTACACATGACATTACACTTTACGTGTACATGGTGTACATGTACAAAATGTAATTAGGGGTTCACTCATAGAATTGAGGGCATGATCGATTGCCTCGGGCAATGATAAACAACGTCAACGATCATGCCCTCAATTTTATGAATGAACCCTGTTCATACATTCCCAAACATGCAGTGATTGTTTTTCATCAAATAGTAACAAAAAATAATGTGTAAGATTTTCCTGCATTTTTTTTATACCAAAATTGTCACGCTGAAGTAGCCGGGCATGAACGAAACAAGCTAAAGATTGTATAATTCACATGATTATTTCATGAGGAATGTCAGTTTTTAATGTCCGGGTTTTTAAAAAAAGGAGGAAGAGGATGATTGTGTCAAAACTCTGACATCTACTTGAAGGTCATGTAAATGTTAGACTGGCCCCCAGTCTCGGTTGGTTCCATCTCTGGATAATGTAACAATAAATAATTACATAATGCCCTATGAAAAAATGCCAAAGTCCCCCCCCCCCCTTATTTTCTTCAATGCCAAAAACCCATTCCTCTTCATCCACAAATCGACGCCACTAATTACACCCACCACAGTCAACTATGCAGCAATATAGAAATATACTCGTATTATAAGTGAACGCGAAAGTCCATTGAGCGCTGATTCCTCGACTGGTCCAATCTGTTAGAGATCTCACTTCCAAATAATCGTTCAACGAAGCACGGTGATTCCGATGTCAATTACGAAAGCCCGCCCCAGTTTCAATTCAAATATGGTAGCACAAAGCTATGCGCGGGATGTGACTTAAGATCGGATGGGACACTTGTCAACAACTGAGAGGTATTGAGCTCAAGTGGAACGCGTCTGATAGACCTATGGTACGCGCAATAATAAAAGGCAACCACTCGACTCGGACTTAGGCCTATTGTCCATATTGCGTATATTATCGCGTGCGGTTTGCAAATGTTTGCACATTATAGCTAGGGAAGCCTTTTCAAATATCCCCGCTGCCAAGCTGCGTTGATTGGTCGGATACAATATCGTTGTTTTAGTCGCTACACAAAGCGTTAATGTAGTGAAAACATGGACGTGGTATATAGAAAGATTGCGTGACTCCAAATCCGTAAAAGTGAATTCCCACAAAGTACTGGGAGCTGGAAGTCAAATTGCCTACAGACTGCTAGGGTCCATGTATTGGGTTGATTTTTAATGCTATGTAATCTAAATTACCAGTCGTTCTCCATGGACCCGAGGGAGGGTCTATGTAAATGTAGGTCACTGTAAACAAAAATATAGAGCTTTGCCATCACCATTTGCCAGTTTTGATGAGGGTTTGTGAGCCGAAATCCAAAAATTGGGGTCCATAACCAAAATTTTGGGGTCCAATGTTATTTGCAAGACTGAAAGAAGAATTCATGAACTGAAGCAAATAAAACAATCATTGATACCAAATATTTTGTTTTTTTATGCTTTCTTCTGCAGTTTTTATACCCTTACAACATTCATTCATTCATTCATTCATTCATTCATTCATATTTTGCTGCCAGACATGATTTTAAGCCGTCATAAAATTGTTGAAGAAGCTTTCTGTCATGACCATGCTGTTTTGTGTTATTGCTTGCTGGTGTTCTTTTAGGTGAAATGACAACAGTTTTGGCATTGGGCTATTCCGTTTAAAATCCACACTACCCCTGTGGAAGATTTTGGAAATATCTTCCACAGGGGAGTATGAATTTTAAATGGAATGAACACATTAGGCAGCTCCATTGAAACCCACCCTCCCTCTGTGGAAGATTCAGGTTGAATCTTTATCAGAGGGTGTGTGAAACTCCAATGGGACTGCCTAATGTGCTAATTCCATTTGAAATTCATACCCCCTCTGTGGAAGATATTTCCAAAATCTTCAACAGGGGTAGTGTGGATTTTAAATGAAATAGCCCATTTGAACTCTGTTTGTTACCATGGTTACTGGTTGATAGGATGAGAGAGTTTGGTTTGGCCTCGGGAGAGTTTGGTTTAGCTTCGGGGGGTATCATTTATTTTATCAAATCTAGGTATGTTCATAAAATTTTGAAGTTCAATATTTTTAGCTGAAAGTTCTTTCATTTGAAAGAAAATCAAATTACCTAAACAATAAGGGAACAACCCAAAAGCAGGCCTCCAAAAACGCGGGAACGCGGGAACAGCGTTCCCAGAAAGGTCACAGAGGTCACAGAAAAAAAAAAAATTGCAAAAAAAAAGGTATATTTTAAAAATTTTTGTTCCAAAGTTTTCGGCGACCTTGGAGAACCACTGGACCTATTATGAAATTTCAGGATCATTCACAGTTAATTTAAAAAAAGGAAAAAAATCAGAAAAAATTACAAAAAATTACAGTTTGTTATCCTGTATAATGCAAACCATTTAACTAATGTTTATTTCTTCATCTATCACATATTATAGATGCATTGGTTTTCCATGCATTTATAATATGTGATAGATGAAGAGGTAAACACAATGGTTTGCATATTAAGGATAACAAACTGTAATTTTTTCGTAATTTTTTTCCATTTTTTTTTCAAATTATCTGTGAATAATCCTAGCCCTTCAGAATAGGTCCAGTGGTTCTTCAAAGTTGCAGAATACTTCTAAAAAAATGTTAAAAAATAAATAAAAAATTGTTTTTTGAATTTTTTTTACCGACATCCGACATCCAATAATCGGTTGAGCCCTAGATGTGATTATACCCGGTATCAATCATATACTATGTATATGTACTATGACTTACGACAAAAAAAATGACAACATTGTTGGAAATTTGTGAGTTTTGACAGTAATACTAATACTTTGAAATTTTAAGTTGTGTTTTTTTGTGAAAAAGGATGTAAATTTTTATAGAAAACTGTTCCAAAATAAGGGTCAGATTGCACGAGAGAGCATCTAAACTCTGAGAGCTTCCAGGGCCCTTAAGCGGGCCCTGGACCCCGGCTGTTAGGACTTCGCGCTCGTGATGTCTGCTACGCGCACATAGGCCTATTTCAGTTATTTCACAGAAAATTTCCAGCACTTGTCATTAAGTTCCCAGACAGCAGAAAATTTTCTGGAGGCCTGCCCAAAAGTTCGATGAAGCCCTATAAGCGAAAGTCCTTTCGTTGGGAGGCTAACCCCTCCCCCTCCCCTCTAACGTAAGTGACAAATATCGAAAATTCCAACCCATATTCATATAGGATACAGGGGTCGTCGCTATGGTGCTTGGGGTTGTGGAGGGGGTATGACAATGCTAGGATATTGATCACGTTTATGGAAGAAACGAATATTGCATTCTATTTTAAAATATGTTTCTTCATTATCTTTTTTGGCACGGAATGAATGCCTAATGAATAATAAAAGGGACTTGCTTGATTTTCAAATAAAAAAGAATGTAGTATCAAACACAAAACGTTTTCGACATCATTCGCCAAAGGTTAGAATAGGTTGCCAGAAAACGTTAAATGTCGGGTTATAGAAAGGGTATCTAAAGGGTAAAAAAAAAACGTTTTCATATTAACCATTTAAAAACATTTTTGATAACCTCCAAATATTCTAACATAATGTTCTATAAAAAATATTTTACAATAACATTTTGAAAACATTTTAGAAATATACTGCGCCAATAAAGTATCCTTACACTCGGAAAAATAATCATAATTTCAAAACTGAACAATATTGGGGTAAATTTGTTTTTTAATAGATGCACTATCTAACCCTGCACATTATGACACCACATTGAATCCAATGTGACTTCAAGAAGTAAAGTTACAAGCAATTGAATAGAGCGAAGGTCCAGTTTTAAAAGTGACAAACTGGCCTATACAAAGGCTAAAAAGATTCCAACAAGCGAAACAAAGAGACAACACAGTTTCTTCAATGAAGCGTTATTTAAAGCAGTTTTTATTTCAGTTTTTGCTTCTCTGCACTTTTCATAATTTTCATTTTATTTGTCAGTTCTTTTGTTTCAATTTTCGTTTGTTCCTTTTGTTTTAAATTAAAGCCAAACGCATAAATTAGCCATTCACCACTCTCAACCCAGATTTCTAATCTGTGGCATTTTTGAATAGGCCAGTTTGTCACTTTTAAAACGGGACCTTCGTCTAATCAAATGCTTGTAACTTTGCTTCTTGAAGTCACATTGGATTCAATGTGGTGTCATAATGTGCAGGATTAGATACTGCATCTATTACAAAAACAAATTTACCCCAATATTGTTCAGTTTGGAAATTGTGATTATTTTTCCAAGTGTAAGGATACTTTATTGGCGCAGTATAGTTTTGTAGTGTGGTGAAATAGGCCTACATAACGTTTTAAACGTTTTCATGACCTTTATATAACCATGGGGATGAGACTGCTCGAGTCAGGTTAAATGTCGGGACCTCACAATTTGAAAAGAGATGATATACCACTACGGCCATATACACTAGTAAAAAGCCACGCCTTGTGATATATAGCAAGATGAATAATATCCAGTATCATGTATATAATGCCTCATCAGTTACTATTATATCATATTAATTAAATGTGACCAAATGCCTGGAAATAAACTGACCTATGTCAATTCAGTTCGTAGAGATGATATACCACTTGTATGAATCGTGACCTTTTTCAATCGAAATTCCCAGATATCGAAGTTCCCTGATATAACCCGACATTTTAATGTTATTAAAACATTTTTACCAGAACCAAAACCCCAAAATATAACATTTTTTTGTGTTTGCTGAGACAGCTGCTTTAAAAATGAACTTACCTGACGTAGCAGGTTGCGAGTACTGCACTCCATTGATTTGAAATCATTTTGAAGAAACCACTACAAAATGTCAATATCGTACTTCGGAAAATACTCAAATTTGAAAATGATATATTAAATCCTTGAAAAAAGACCAACTTTGACCGATGTTTTAACTACTTTTTTACAAACGTAATCGGACTTTCTGACCCCCTCACCCACTAACGAAAGGACTTTCGTTTATAGGGCTTCATCGAACTTTTGGGTTGTTCCCTAAGGGGTCAATCATGTTTCTAGTGCATATACTTTTGAAGTTACAGACAAAAATAGTGTCACCAAATTGACCAAAATTTTGTGTGTGAAATTGTGACAGCAGGCACATGTACAATGTACACTACTGTATGTGACCCCAGATGACCTCCTATTCTTTACTGTAAGAAAGCTGTTTTGGATGGTCTTGATTTACACACAAATTGCTTTTGAGCTAAATCGAGTGTCAACTTGGTGGAACATGGATTGCACTATGTGATAGTTTATGAATCCAGTATCATGCCAGTACCAACATAAGTCAACATCACTTAGGTTTTGGTTGTCAAAATTAATTTTTAGTAATTTTTTCCATTGAGCCCCACAGTAAAGCCATTTTTGGACTGTACAGGCACATTCCACTTCCCTATGGACGAATAGCGCCACCTATAGTGTATGATATGAGCCTGACTATCAAATCAGGGTTGTACAACAATGGCCAATATAGGTGGCATCGATCATCCTCCAGGGATCTGCCATTACCTTGTGCCCTCTGCCCCCCCAACTCAACACAAAAACTGGTAACCATGCATGACTGCATACCAAATATCACTGAAAAGTAAGGACCTCAACTAGTGGGTAATTATGTACTCGGGTACCCGATTAAATTTGCGGGCGTGAACCCGGGTACCCGTCTTTTACGGTTGTAGAATTCAGCACTGTAATTCAGTAAAAAATCAGAATAAATAATAGTCAATGTTAAAGTTTTTCCAACTTACTGTGGTCAACAAAATGAAGAAATGACTTATTTACACATCAATATTTCTTGCTGAACAGTTTTATTGCGGAGTAAACTGTAAACGTGCATGCAAAAACATTACAAAAATCTAACTCCAGATCTAGGCCACCGGAAGCCTGAAATTGCCCAGTGCATACTGTAAAAAAATTCCCACAAGCATTGTAAAAATCTTGGTCAGTGCTTAGTAAACAAAATGGCAACCAACCCCTGCACATGCTACAAAATTTCCTGCTCACATGTGCGTTTTGTCTCATCCCCAATGACACAGTTTGAATCCGATTGAGACAAGAATATGGGTCTGGTACACACCTAGGTAGCGATTGTTTCCAGCTATTCATTTACCTGTTCATGCGAGCCCGTGTTTTCCCCTTCAATTCATGTATGTGACTGAGCTTGATGGTTACAGATATAAACGTACCCGGTATTCAATGTTGTATGAGGTACAACAGGTGGTACCAAAATGTGATCATACAATGTACATTTTGTATCTGATAAAATTATGGATATTTACTTCATAAGGATAAAGCTTAAGGTTCGTCAGTTCATTATTTTTTAAAGTGGAATTCGGGTAACCCGTAACTTGAATTTTAACCGGGGTAGACCAAGGACGGTTGGGAGCTCAACAAAATCGAGGGTACCGCATTTAATTCGCACTGTCCGTGTAAGCTGGGATCTCGGAACAAATGACCATACGGGGATGTGGCCAAGGCATTAGCCAGAGGGGTGTCCAGGTGTCATTTGGACACCCTGTTTTCAATTTGGACACCCTAAAATTCTAATTATTATGGAGTGAATAGGAAGTGGTTACCCTGATTTTGTAGAATAAGGTAGACTCAGTACACCGGTCGATCTTACCGTTTCCGATGTTGATTAAGATACTTCTTGCATCGATCCCGAGATGCGGAAAAAACCAATAGTCATTTTGTCCCACATAAATGAATAAATAACAAAACCCCCGATCCCCGAGTGGACTCACCCATTCGGTGACGTCACACACGATAATCATCCTTATCCTCCTTGGTTTCTAGATGAGATAGCGTGTGGATTTTTCTTTACCAACGCTAAGTATCATTACGAACCAAAGGATCGAGATATACAGTTTGTTTGTTACACCTGAGGTAAAAACCAACCAGTATAGTACGCTAGGGAGATAGTTTTGACGACATTTTTCGCTAGAAAAGTGACAAAACGATCCAAAAACTTAGCTTGTATGAGTGTTTCCGTTCAGATCACGGAACACACGTTTTCAAAATGGCCGCCCTTAGGACGCCATTTTATTTTTGTTCTCACGTAAACAACTATAGCAGACTAGTAAGTTACAATAGATGTTTGTACAGTACTGTGTATACATGTATGGTGAGTGATTATCGCTATGTTTATGGTGTGCTCTATCGTTATATCTTTCAGTACGCGCCTGATGACGAGTTACTGCTAAGAGTTCGTGGGTTTCGAAGGACCAGCCTGACAAATCTATAACCAAAAGGTTTTCAGTTTTTCATCCCTTTGTATATATATTTTTATATCATACCACTACATCAGCGCCAGCCACTGTGCGTGTGGGTCTGTTTATTGGGCTTGAGCTTGTGTTCGGGGGTAGTGCTATACGCTCCCGATTACTACAATGTCCAGGCCTTGTCAATCATGCCCTTCCCTTGTGGCAGAGTGGGACCCGCATCCACTCTGCTACACCCACAGGGATTGCTCTAAATCAAATAAGTGTGCTTCCTTTTGCATAGGCTTATCGGACATCCACTTGAGGATTTAGAAAGTAGCGCTCGTTTGGGTCTTCGACACAGACAGAAGGCGAAGACTAAGAAACAGAAGCCTACAGGTAAGATTGATATGGTAGGTACTAGCGCGGCCGGCAAGGGCCACGCTACGGTAACCTCTGGGGCTCCGGGCCCGGGCAAGCAGGCGGACCCTCCGGGACTGCTAGCGAGCCCGAAGGCCTAGCAGCCAGCGAAAGCACTGACTTAACGTCTAAGCTAGTAGCAGGCAGCAGGGCGGTACTTGCCCTAACAGGCGCAGTACCAGTCTACCAGTGAGATCTCTAGCGCGCTTCTTGCAGGTGGACACCCGTCTATTGCTGGCGCACGAGCGGGTCTAGCACCCGCGGAAGTAGCCGGCGACGGACAGTATGCCAAGGGTACCCGGGCTTGCCTGGGTTGAATCTAGCATACAGCGTGCGGCGAACGGACCTCCGGCTTGCCTCGGCCGGTCTGTAGCACGCAGCGTGCCAGTGGAACCCGGCTTGCCTGGGTTGATCCACGGCACGCAGCACGCCTTTCGTTCCCCGCAAGGGTCGAATGAAAACGTGCATGGGTTTAGCAGAGACGATACCGGGGCTAACGCTTCGGGGGTAGTCTTTGCAGAACCAACTGGGGTTGTCACACGGCAGCGTTCCATGGCGGGACCGCCGAGTGACGCCCTGGGCCTTGGTATGGCTGCCGGCTGTCCTCCGGGACTGGCTAGCGGCTATATCGGGGGTTGGGCTCGCAGTCTCTCACGGGACAGCGACCCAAGTGCAAACGGTGGCAGCTACCGAGACGAGCTACGGCGCGACTTCAGTGGTAGCCACTATGCACGCGCCCATAGCTGCCGTGAGTGGTCCGCCACACACAGCGACCTTGGGCGAGGCTCAAGAGGTTAGGGTAGGTAGTTTGAACAGCCTGGCTGATCAACAACCCACTTATGTCCTCGAGAGCCAGCAGAGCGTGGGTGATCCATTACAGTCAATGGGTCGATTACCCTCTTATGATCGATCACTATCTATTCAGCGGAGCATGGCTCCATTGATTGATACTACCTATTCAGGTAGCGAGGTGACTGATCGGGGGTATACACGCTCAGCTACCCGTGATACTAGGCAAGCTCCTTTTAGCCAAGGGACAGCCAGTATAGCGGGGTACCCATACACACGGCTTGATCCTCTAGCGGGGAACGCTGTGAGGCATGGGTACAGTGGTACGCAGCCGGGAGCCCTACCGGGCACCTACGCTACAACCACGCAGGTACCGCAGTACTGCCCTGGTTACCACAGTCTCTGTGGCAACAGGGGGGGGGAGGCGGTACTGGTACTGCCGTTCCATGGGGTTTCCCTGGTGGCGGATCCTTTCAGGGTCAGCTACCGACAGGGTATACCCCGTGGTATCCGCCGCAGGGTGGTTTCTTCCACGGTCTAGCACCGTGGCAAGTGCCGCCTAGCGATGGGCAAGCAGTACCACCAGCTGTTACCCAGGCTGGGCGGCGAGTGGCTAACCCTGATACAGCTCAGGGTAGGCCGCACGCTGCTATGGCTAGGGCGACAGCAGCGAGAGCGTGCGGATCCCGGGGTGCTATGGCTAGCATCTCGGGTCTGGCGGAGTACTCCCTCTTCTGCTGGTGTTCAGTTGGCTAGCCACACGGTGGCGACACCTCCCTGTCCACCTTCAGATGCCCGTCGTCAGATCTCTTCCTCATCAGAGAGTGAGTCAGAGTCTGAAGGCGAGGGAAAGGAGTCGGAAGATGAAACCAGTAGCGACTCACAGTCTGATGAGGCTGTGCAGGTAGCTTCAGGTATCCTTCCCCGCTGCCCGTGAGGAACTCGCTAGCAATGGTCTGCCTGCGGACACCGCTGAGGTGATGAGCCGTGTGGCCCAAGGTTTGGGCCTGGCTTTCTCTCAGGAGGAGTCCGTTCAGGAGGACCAGGGCATCTTTCAGTAGGATGCCCAGCTAGCGGCGTCCACACAAGGGTCGCCCGCACTTGCATTCCCCGGCGGACCTCAAGGGTAGGTTTCAGTGGGGCTGTCAGGCTCGCTGGAGCTTCGGCGCCGCGTGCTTGCACGCTTCCACTGCGTGTTTCGCAGGAGGACTACGAAACCTACCTCAGGGTCCCTGACATGGATCCAGACGTTGCCAAGCGCCTGCCGCTAGCGGCCAAGGCGCACGGGTCGTTCTCCCCCCAGTGGGAGGAGGAGCTAAAGCTCATCGATAAGCGAAAGCACGCCGCTTATCAGAGTCTCTAGCGCCGCTACCACGCTTGCCGAGCACCTCGGTAGGAAGGTAGCGAACGACCACGGGGCGCCGTCGGACCTCTTCCGCGAGGTTAATCTGTTAGCGGTGCTAGCAGCTAACCTCAACGAGAGTTCTATGGGCCTAGCCCATAGGATGTCATCTCGCCGCCGGAGAATGCCTGTCTGTCCCTCCAGTCAACTTACGGCTCCGACTTTGCTGATGCAATGCAGAAGTCAGACTCGGTGGGACAGGGGCTACTCTTTGGACAGGCCTTTTGCGCCACGGTAGAGGACCGGGCAAAGAAGGCCACCAATGAGAGCACTCTGAAGAAGTCAGAGGCTGCCCTGACCAAGGGAAGGGCAGTAAGGCGAAGAAGAAGCACAAGAAGAAGAAGTCTTCTAAGCGTTCTTCAGCGCCAGCTCCGGCTTCAGCAGGGCCAGCACCACAGACTACACCCGAGCCGAGGCTACTCCAGCACCTCCCAAGAAAACTGGGAAGCGCAAGAGTAGTGCTGGATCAGTATGGCAAGCCCCCTAAGAAGAGCCGTTCTTCTAAGGGTGGCAAACCAGATCGGTCCTGAGGGCACGGGCGGTCGACAGTCCATGCCGGCAGGCCTTGGACTTCCACAGGGATTCCCCTGTGGGCGGCCGCTGTGCATTACGCCCAGAGATGGCATGCCATCTCACCGGGCGCCTGGGTATTGTCAGTGGTCAGTGGGGGTTACAGGCTGGAATTTACCAGCCACCCCTCGTGGCGCCTGCTGCGATTCAGAGGTCCACGGTAGTGCCGCCAGACGGCCCCCAGCGTCGGGCACTACTGTCAGAGGTCACTCAGCTTCTCACGAAGCAAGCGATTGTCCCGGTCTACCCCCTTTCACCAAGGGGTTTTGGAGCACGCTTTTTCTGGCTCCAAAGAAGACCGGCGATTGAGGCCATTCTGAACCTCAAGCCGTTGAGCGAGTTCATCAGGCCCAAGAGGTTCAGAATGGAGACTCTCGCCGGTGCTAGCCTGCCCCATCAAGGGTATGTGGGCGGCATCGCTAGATCTCTCGGACGATATCTGCATGTTCGATCGCACCTCAAGATCAGAGGTTTCTACGCTTCAAGGTACAGGGTCAAACTTACCAGTTTCGATGCCTGCCATTCGGCTTGTCCCCCTCCCCCAGAGTGTTTACACTCCTGGTCAGGGCGGTGGCAGCGTACCTGAAGCGCAGGGGAGTCAACATGTGTTGCTACCTGGACGATTGGTTCATTTACGGACGCACCCCACTGGAGACACAGTGTCTCGTGGAGTTAGTAGTCCGTACGGTGCGGGACCTGGGATTTCTGATCAACGTCAAGAAATCCACTTTGGTCCCGACGCAGACACCACTATTCTTAGGGGCCCAGATCAACCTCAAGGAGGGGATCGCGGTGCCCTCACCCGAGAGGGTGACGAACATGGCGAGGTGTGCCCGACTCTTGGCCGAGTCAGAGGGGCACCCGCTGTGGCATGGATGAAGGTTTTGGGCCTTATGGCCAGTATGGTAGACCTCGTGCCGTACTGCCGCTTTCACATGAGGCCTATACAACTACACCTTCTAGCCTTTTACAGGCCCAGTCGTCACCCAATATCCCTCGCGGTTCCGATGTCGGAGATTGCGCGAGAGGAACTCTGGTGGTGGACCCATCAGCCCAATTTGACTCAAGGTGTCAGGTTCCCTGCACCAGCGGTGCGTCACGTAGTGACGGCGGACGGGTCAAAGCTGGGCTGGGGGGGGCCACATCCGCGGGGACTCAGTCTCGGGCCTATGGTCGGCCACGGAGACGGAGTTCCATATCAACCTTCTCGAACTTTGGGCAGTGGAGAGAACTCTCCAGCATTTCGAGAAGGTGATCGTGGGATCTCATATCGTTGTCCAAACAGACAACACAACCGTGGTGGCCTACCTCAACAGACAAGGGGGCACCAGGTCACCACGGTTATGCCTGCACGCACCACGCCTGATAGGGTGGTGCAAGGCCAGGCAGATTACGTTGAGAGCGATGCACATAGCGGAGTCACCAACATCCTCGCGGACGATCTGTCACGAGGAAAGGTGTCGGGACCTACAGAATGGTCCCTTGCTCCGCAGGTCGCCCAGGACGATCTTCGAGGTGATGTACCACCCCTCGATAGATTTGTTCGCATCTCATCGAAATCATCAGCTGCCGGTGTACTGCTCAAGGGTCGCAGACCCACAGGCATTCGCCGTGGACGCTCTGTCCGTAGACTGGGGAGGAATGACTGCTTACGCTTTCCCCCCGATCTCACTGCTCGCAAGGGTAGTGACCAAGATCGGGAGGGAGGATTGCAACGTCATTCTGATAGCACCGTGCTGGCCGAAACACCTGTGGTTTCGACCGATGGTGGATCTACTAGCGGCACAGCCGCGAGTACTCCCCGAGTTACCAAATCTACTCCGGATGCCCGGAGGAGAGGTACCAAGTCTACCACTAGAGCACCTGCAGTTAGCTGCATGGCCCTTATCAGGAACGTGCGGCGGAGGGAGGCTTTTCATCAGAAGCTGCTTTCTCATCGCCGGGGTAGACGAGAGTCTACCCTCCGCACGTATAGTCAGCGTTTGGCTCCCTACTACGCATGGTGCGATGAGAGAAATACATCTCCCACTAGAGCCCCTGTGCCTCTAGTGGCAGATTTTCTGACAGAAAAGTTCAGGTCAGGACTTCAGCAGGCAACGATAGCCAACTACAAGTCAGCCATTCTCTCGATTCATCGGGATTTGAAGACGGGTCGACTATCAATTCAGATGGGTCCCTAAGTCTTCTTCTCGACGGTATGTTCAACAGCGCTCGCCGAAAGGAAGGTGGTCCCTCCATGGGACCTCAACACAGTCTTGGAGTATATTAAGGGTCCCCTTTTGAGCCCCTGTCAAAAGCGACCCTTAAATACGTCACTCTTAAGGCGGCCTTTCTTCTGGCGTTGGCTTCGGGACGGCGCTGCTCAGAGTTGCACGCAGTCTCGAAGTCAGCCTCCGCTTTTACTAACAACGGAGCGACGCTGTTTCTTCGCCCGGATTTCCTTGCAAAAATGAGCGAAGTACATTCCGACACTCGCCCCTCTTCCTACCCAGTATTGGGCAGGGTTCATCAATAGCCGAAGACAGGTTGTGGTGCCCGGTGAGGGCGCTACAGCACTACCTTGGCGAACACAAACCTTAAGAGGGGCTCATGACCGCTTATTTATCACCCACGCAGAACCGCACGGTCCAGCCGCTAAACAGACTCTGGCACGGTGGCTGGTCCAGGTGTTGAGTGGACTCGGGGCGGCAAAGACGCCGCCCCAAGGCCCACTCAACCAGATCTATCTCATCTTCGTGGGCCTACCATAGGGGGGTCCCCATTGAAGAGATTTGTCAGGCTGTGTCCTGGAAGAACCCGTCGTCCTTTTCCACGGTTTACTACAAAAGCGTAAACCAACGACCAGGCGATAAGTTCACCAGGGCTGTTCTGGGGAGATAACATGGTGGTTGGGTATCAGGTGTTTTGCGGACAATCAGAATTCCAACATGGTAAGAACCAGTGTTTCTATTCTTAACCACTGAACATTCAGTTCAGGGGCTTTTGTCTGTTCACGTAGTCTTTCTGTTTCCGGCCGTGAGGGGGGGGAAATAGTTTGACCTCGCGATTACCATGCTACCCACTCTCCCGATCCTTATCAGATGCTGGCCAATCTTGTACCTCCATCCGTCGGTTACTTGCTAGATCGATCTTTCAGATGTTGATGCAAGAAGTATCTTAATCAACATCGGAAGCGGTAAGATCGACCGGTGTACTGAGTCTAGTCCCAAACAAAAATGTTTGGTAGACTCATAACCGTGCGATCTTACCTTTCCGATGTTGATTATCCCGGACCCCCAGCCGCCCCCTACACGTTTGGCCGAGTAGGGGCTGCCCAAGTCGGATAAGGGGTGATTATCGTGTGTGACGTCACCGAATGGGTGAGTCCACTCGGGGATCGGGGGTTTTGTTATTTATTCATTTATGTGGGACAAAATGACTATTGGTTTTTCCGCATCTCGGGATCGATGCAAGAAGTATCTTAATCAACATCGGAAAGGTAAGATCGCACCGGTTATGAGTCTACCAAACATTTTGTTTGGGACTATTTTGACCATCTAGAACACCCTAAAGACGCCCCTCTGGCTAATGCCTTGGATGTGTCGCAAACAGGGGTTGCATTTTCATTTCGCCCATTTGGTATAACATTATAATGAGCCTTTTTCCAGGCCAATTTTTGTCCTTTTTTCTGATTTGTTTTTAGAAGATAGTCCAATTTTGTGTCACTTAAGCTCGATTTTTTAAAATTTGCTCAAAATATGGGGCAAAAATGATTAAAATTCTGACAATTTGAATTACATTTAGCCACAAATTTTTTACTTTGGGAGGTAACAGTGATAGGTCCAAATTTCTTTGAAAATTGGTACCGTATTATGAATTGGTCCACTTTCAAATTATCAGCAACATCTCCCTACCCCACCCGTATCCTGTTCAAAGACTAGGGGTGTGATTTTCGGGTAATTTTGTGCCCGGGTACCCTGCACATTTTTCGGGCGGGTAACCGGGTACCCGAAATTTAAAAAGAACAAGAAAATAAAATAAATAAATAAAATTTTTTTTTTTAAATTTTTAAAAAAAATATTTTTTTCGGTTTTGTAGTGTCTCTGGACCTAGACCTAAATGCTAGGATCATTCATGCTTGACCTTAAAAAAAAATTTTGCACATTGTTTTGTGTTTTTTAAATGAAAATTGATATCAAAATGCAATGCATTTTGATATCATTAATAGAGTATGGCATGAAATACTATGTATCAATTTTCATATAAAACACAAAACAATGTGCAAAATTCATTTTTTTTAGGTCAACCATGAATGATCCTAGCATTTAGGTCTAGGTCCAGAGACACTACAAAACCAAAAAAAAAAAAAAAAAAAAAAAAAAAAAAAAAAAAAAAATAAATTTCGGTACCGGGCAGGGAATTTCCTGCCCGGGTAATAGGATTATCGGGCGGGACTCGAATTCCCGGGACTCACTCACACCCTTATCAAAGACATTACAATATGTATTACTATTATGTTATAGTCCAACACTCGACTGTATACTCACTATACTGCATGTATTATCTGGTTATTCAGACACAATTGTATCAGTGTGAAACAGATGGTAATTTTTCACCGATGAGAAAAATATGAAAAGCAAACAAGTGGTGTTGGTGCATTTATAAGGTCACTGTCATCATTATGAGATATATCAGAGTAAATGTCTGCTGTACACCCGGGGGATCACTCACATAAATGGTCTGTACGCATGCGTGACCAAAAAAACAAGTAAAAGGGGGTGTTTTTTTAGGCAAGGCAAGTTACGCTGCGTGACGCAGCGTTTAGGGTCTAAAAACAGTGATACATAGTGTTCATGTCATACTCTATTAATGATATCAAAATGCAATGCATTTTGATATCATTAATAGAGTATGGCATGAAAACTATGTATCAATTTTCATATTAAAAACACAAAACAATGTGCAAAATTTATTTTTTTTAGGTCAACCATGAATGATCCTAGCATTTAGGTCTAGGTCCAGAGACACTACAAAACGAAAAAAAAAAAAAAAAAAAAAAAAAAAAAAAAAATAAAAATAAATTTGGTACCGGGCAGGGAATTTCCTGCCGGGTAATAGATTATCAGGCGGGACTCAATTCCGGGACTCACTCACACCCTTATCAAAGACATTACAATATGTATTACTATTATGTTATAGTCCAACACTCGACTGTATACTGCATGTATTATCTGGTTATTCAGACACAATTGTATCAGTGTGAAACAGATGGTAATTTTTCACCGATGAGAAAAATATGAAAAGCAAACAAGTGGTGTTGGTGCATTTATAAGGTCACTGTCATCATTATGAGATATATCAGAGTAAATGTCTGCTGTACACCGGGGATCACTCACATAAATGGTCTGTATGCGCATGCGTGACCAAAAAACAAGTAAAAGGGGTGTTTTTTAGGCAAGGCAAGTTCTGCGGCGTGCGTTTAGGGTCTAAAAACAGTGATTTTCAAGAATAAGGGTAGTTTTCTGAAACTGGACAACTTGTTTAGGGTACCTTTTCAAATTTTTGGTCAATTATGAGTCCGAAAAGGGTACATTTGTTGCATTTTCACCAGCCAAAAACTCATTAGGGGGTCAATTCTACACTAAATTACCTTATTAAGGGGCTAAATTTGCTGGTAGGGTGAATCTCGTTTAGGGGGTGTTTGTATAAAATTTGGTCACGCATGCGTACACTGTCATATTTGAGTGGCCCCCCCCCGGGGCTGTACACAATGAAGTTAGGACTGAGTCAGGATCCCGGGGTCAGGATTGTGTGTGTTGAAGCTATGCCAATATTGAGTAGCAAACTGATCTTTGTACCCCCATACTATCTTTGCCATTTTAATGGCAATGTATGTAATACTGACTGTATCAAAATGATTGGTACCGGTACACATTAGTTTATTGAAAAGCCTGCTTCTCTCAAATGTAACATTGTATCCTCTTGAAATTTTCTCATAGTTTTATGACCATTTATATTACATGTAACATTTACCTACAAATTTACATGCAATGATGTCTACATCTTATGTTGTATTTTGATACGGCAGTATTGTTTGATAATTAGTGAAACTGTTGGGTAGTGGGTACTAATCATTTTGATACAGCCTGTATAGTCACAAGATGTGCATTAATGACAGTGCTGGAGCCTGAAAATAATGTTGACATGTGGTGAGAGGTCTGACTTCAATGACAAAATCAGATTATTTAAAAAAAAGTGTCAGTAACCTGTATGGTACCGTATGCCTAAACAGGGACTGTCTTTTGGAATTTGCAGGAGAGCATTAAGTAGCTCTTCTGGAGCCTTCAAGGAGAGCTGTTTAGAGTATTTACAATAGAATGTAAGGAGAGAATGGTCAACTAAGGAGAGCTAAAAATCACTCTCCATATTTAAGGAGAGCAGTAGAGAGTGATTGCTCTCGCTCTCCTCTAAAGGCAGTTCCTGCCCAAAGAGATGAGACCCATCTAGAGTACTAACTCTGCCATGTTTGCATGTCGGTCATAGAGGGCAAAATAGGGTACCTCCTGATTATTTCACCTTGCGCCCAGCAAACTTCGATTTAAAGCGCTTACTTGTCTGTGCTCTGCATGTAATCATGCAACAAATAAACTATTTTGCTCTCCACGCCTGTCAAACCAAGATAGTCGAGTTACCATAGCGTTAAACACAGTGGGTAATTATGACAGACCTGTTCTCTTTTGGTCAAATCTTGATTTCAAGAATCCTGCGTTAAACGGTAACCCAGCTTACAAACAGGTTTGAGTGTGTCATTGGTGATTAATTATCTTGATGGCTTGAATCATCAGAAAACAGATGTCTAAGTTTACATCTGTCGGTATAAGTTTACATTAATTAGGCATATTCCACATGGAGGACTATTTGTTTGTAAGCAACACGGTTCTTATTTTTAAAAACAAAAAATGCTTAAAAAAGGAAATCTGGCATAAGTTTGCCACCCCCTCAAATTTATTTCAAATTTATCCCCAAGGATTTGAGGGGATTTCATGATTTCCCCCCGAGTGATCCTCATGTACTGCTGCTGTGTGAAAGACACATTTTGCAATTCAATCTAAGTGCTGAGCTTAACCTATGACCTTGGCTTAATTATAAATATAGTTGAACTCAGGCGGCGGATGACATGATCGAGCCGGCAACTCGTGAAACCGCCCGGCCGTATGGCATTTTCCATACCGGTTAGTTTTGTGGGGTTCATTATCGAACCCCAACGGTTTTAGCTTGTATTTATATTATTTATCAACATAGGCCTATTTGTTTGTGATATTTCAAGCGTTTTAAAATTTCAAAATAATCCCATTCAATTACACGGTTGACGATGAAAATTTACTGAATTTAGGGACTGCACGTCATGCACCACCTGGTTGAACTTGGAGCAACACTAGGTAGATCACAGTAAGCTTCCTGTTGAAATTCCAAAGCTGTCAACATCAGGCAATAGGTTTCAATGGAGTCCTTGGGACACTGGGGAATTGACTAAGGAATCACCATTCTCAAGCACCCCTCAAGATATGACCAACTGAACATGACTATTATCATGAATTTATTACAAATGGAAGCAAAGCACTGCTTAATTATTGCTGGGCGGCCTTGTCAGATGACACATGCTCTGTTTGTTTTGTAATCAATTCCCCGGGGTTCTCAGTACAAATGACCATACGGGACGTGCCGCAAATATGGGTAGCATTTTCAGCCTCTTGGTATATCAATGACCCCTTTTTCAAAGCCTATTTTGGTATATGAATGGGTCCTTTTTTCAAAATTTTCTCAATTTTTTTGGAAAATAGCCCAATTTTTTGTTAATTTAGCCAAAATTTTCAAAATTTTCCCAAAATTTTGGGAAAATTTGTAAAAACTAGGACAATTTGGGTTAAATTTGGCCGAAAATTTTGACTTTTGGTATATCAATGGGTCCAAATTCCTTGAAAAATTGGTTTATTTTTGGGGCCCCTTTCAAATTCTCACGGGGCACGCCCCACCAAAACCCAACTTGGGTTCCCCCCCCCCCCCCGGAATCAATTATCCTTTTCGAGATATGGTGGACACAATAGGATGGCGCTGCACAAAGTGGGTAAAGTCTTTTGAATTTGTTTTACCCAGATTGAAGACTGCCCTCCTTTTGCACGTACGCCATACTTCGAAAAGGCTTTAGAATGCCTGCAAATCTGCAAAGTTGATCACTGTTTCATGGGCCTACTATGGTCATATGAATTATTGCATCTCATTACATCATTTACACGTGATACTGTGATTCGTTAAAAATTCTAAGCTATATAGTCCATTTGGCTTGATAAAGACTATAGCATCTACATGATCTAAGTGATACACATGTCATGAAAGGCATTGCATTTGTAGAGCGCGATGCGGCACAAAGTGCCTTGATCCTGCAGATACACTGTCTTTGATCGCAAGTGTCTTGAGGATGCCAAGGGGAAATATGTAAGTTATAAACCATCACATACTCATATTACAGAATTTACATTAGCTATGTGCACCTTATGTTTATCAATGAATTTTTAAACATCATAAATCGCCGGGCATAAAGCCCAGTGTCTTTCTTCTCCAAAGAGGAGGAGAATCCCCTGTAGCATTATATTTATGGTGTCTGCTATGCATGATACAGTAAAGCATGACAAGGAACCAGCAAATACCCAACAGTCAGTGACAACACTATGTCAGTTTCTAATATGCCAGAATATTGTACTGAGGTATGCATGACTTAGTTTTTTAATTACCTAAACTGGGGTAGTGGAAAGATGCATATGGGATGTGCGGCAGATTTGGGGTGCATTTTCATGGTTTTTGGTACAACTTTGGGTTGCCATAGGCATTTTCAGAAAAACTGGTTAGAGATGGCATTGGCATGTTTTTCAAAGTTTTCTCAAACAATCTGGAAAAAGTGCTGATTCTTCAGCAAAAAAATTCAGAAAATTTTTGAACAGAAATAATTTTTTGGGTACGGTTTTGAAACCCCAGCCGCACATCCCTACCCAAACCAAAATTGAGAACCTGTCCAGACCTAAAACAAGTATTGCGCTTAAAAATGTTTTCAGGTTTCCAGTTTCCACCAATTTTAGGGCACATTTTTATGATGGACAAAACATAATTCCAGTTCAATGTTCTCACTGGCTTGAAAGTATTTAAGCAGGCATGTACTGTACATGTATATATATGCCAAGCGCCCTCCATACAAGTCTTTGTCTCATTAAAGGGTAATAATGAGCTACAGTGTAAAATATGTTATCCTACTCGTAATGATACACATAATTTCTTCGAATTTTTCACAATGTTTTGTGCATCCAAACAATATATATATGTAATGTTCCCTGCCTACATTTGGAGCTAGCCTGGAACCGAACAAGATTATTACAAAAACTAATATATGCAAAATATGAGAGTTGAACCGGGCCAGCATTTGATGGTGCGCCCCCTATAGCTTTTGTAATTTTTAAAGGTACTTATTATTAACAGTACGTTTTATTGTGCTCATTTTGCAAAGGTTTTCCAGTAAAAGTAAAAAACGTGATGAGGTTGATAGGTAAGAGAGAGGCTTGCAAACTAACTGCATAAATATGCTAATGATATAACCAATCGCATCACTCACACCAAGTATGGAATAATGTTTGCTGGTTCCATGTTAGCTTTAGTGTGCATGTAAGAACAGATTGAACATGGATGTCATGTAAAAAGGAAGATAATTGATCCATGGGTGATTTCACTAAACTCTTAACCAAACTGTAACTCAAGTTGCAACCGTGTGCAAGTTACGAAACCCATAAACTTTGCGAAGGGCTCTGTAGTAAATTACTCTACAAAGGTTACTGACCATAAATTTATCATTTTAGTGAAATGGATTTTACTATGTGTTGATTTTGTGACTTGTGAAGGGTCAGAAATGTTTTATGAAATGGACACCAGGGTCCATTCCATGAGTCCATAAAGGGTGAGCATGTTTAAAACCCTTTCTATAGCCAAAATAACAATTTCTCGATCATGAGTGGATGTACCTTCTGTGTCGGCGTACTTTTCATAGAATAACACGATCATGTGACCTGCATGACCGAACCTTGACCTTGCCAAGCAACGACCGTGTGATTGGCCAATTCTCAAAAGCTGTGTTTGCGCCGTAAGCGACAGTATTTGCATAGTACGCTCGGCGCAAATAACTGTGCGTACCCAAGTTGGCTCTCATGATCGAGAATTTAATATTTTGGCTATAATTACCAGTTCATCTCATTCAAGAAGAGCTTTTCAGGTTCCCAAGTTTATTGATGAAAAGGCAGTTGCATGGTACTGATCAGGAAATTCCTATCAATGCCAGGTGCACCAAACTGAAAAGTTTAAAAGAACCAGCTCTCAGGTTTTCCATACCATGCTTGCTTTTTCTATAAACACCACAGGAAAAGTTCACACTTCAGACTGGTCATAGTTTTCACTGTTAACTTATAAAACTAGAATTCATTATTAACCATTGAATTTTTTTTCAAATTTTAAAAATTGGAATCCTGTATTAAAAATGCAAAATTCATCTAAATTATCCATTTTACAAACAAATTTTAACTAATAATTTTGAGAGTTTTGACTTTCCTGCCGTGTTTTGTTTATATTGCTACTTCAATTCATACTAGTACTATTTATATATATGTTGATTTATTTATTATATGACAAATGAAAGCTAGTGTTTATAAACATGCTAGCATGTGTGTCTGTAGGGGTGGGGTGGGGTGGTTGAACAGTTTATCAGATAATTTCATTTGATATTTCCAAACTTGTCACAGTGCAAATTGTAACTTCATCGCTGTTAATTTGCATATATTTGTAGGGACAAACCAAAGATGTATGAAGCCTTCTACATGTAAACCTTCCCCAGGTTTTAAAAATAAGAAATAAATAAACAGTAAATGTACTGTTTTGAAGCTGACCCTCCCTACTCTAAATAGTATGGAAAGAAAGTGTTGTGGGTCAAATAATATGTTGCATAGCCCATGTGTGGCTTCATACTTTGTTTTAGTTTGATCCTGTAATATCACATTTTTCATTGTCAAATTATTTGCAAACATTGGCCAATTTGTCAAATATTTGCAAGAGATCAATTATCAGCTATTTTTGTCTCAGTTACAACTGCTATCACAAGTGTAATTTCAATTCATTGTCAAATTATTGCAACTTATGGCATGTTTTCATTTTAAAAACATTAATTATCAAGTACATAACATTTAAAAATGTAAATTGCAATTTCATCAATTGTCAATTTGATTAACTTTGCATTGTCATTATATATATTCTAATTTGAGCATGCAACTTTAACAACATCAAATTGCAGTTGTTTACTTGGTATGAAATTACAACTTTAATTTATCAAATTGTCAACCAACGTGAAACTTGATTGCAAGATTAACATTAATTAACTCAATTAACTTAAAAATGATCATCAAATGAATATTTTTGACAAGGTTCTGTTTTAACAGTATATTGCAATATTATACTTAAAAGTATATTGCAAAACTACAACTTTAACAATGGGCATAGGAAAAAGGCATGGGGAAAAAGTGATTGTCCGTCAGATACATTTAATATTGTATAAAGTGTATGGAAGAGCTGCCAAAAGATTGATGAAGTCATACTCGCACTTGGACTTCGGATGTTGATGACTGACTACAACACTGTTAAGTGCATAGGTCTACTAACAGTTTTGAACAAGTTCATAAAGTTTAATGGCTCCGAACAGTTTTGAATAAGTTCAGAAAGTTTATGGCTCTGAACAGTTTTGAATAAATTCAGAAAGTTTAATGGCTCCTATAAAGTGTATTGATCCTGTTGGTCATGAACTTTGCCTTGTTTGGCAACACAGTGATATTTGGAGGTGTCCTTATTCATAACATTGTGGTATCTTGTGCCAAGAAGAGAGGGTAGGGTTGTTGACAAACAATATTGATTTTGAAATCCTGTGTGTGACATGTTACATCCAGTACCAGATCAGAAACACCAGATGGGCTTGATCTTTTCAGTATTCATTAAAAGTTAGAATTTCTTGCATCAAAAGTGGTTTTAAATATAGTTCAAGCAGTATTTATATACTTTTAGTTGAAAATCTCAATTTAGACACAATAGTACGGTAGCCTAGCTGTTGAAGAAGCTTTCTGAAATTGTGATCATGAAGGTGTGTGCAATTATAAGCCTTGGTTGCATTTTCGTCTGATCACAGGAACCTGGTCCATCTTCCTTAAAAATGTAATCACTTCATTGCCTCTCAAAACACATAGAACTTGATCAGTTCTCTCAGATCATAATGTCTGAGAAGAGTCACGTAGCGCCGCTGTACCGACTTAGAGGCCAAAGGCTCTTTACTAGAGTTAAATAAAGACACTTTTGATAAAATCATTTTATTTGCCAGTTTTATGTATATATATATTGTATGATATGTAAGTGAAAGTGCAAGAAGACTGGAAAGTGAGAAAATAATAGTTGGCTAATTATATGCATAAAACAAACTATGAAGAATCATAATCTGGCTATCCTTATTTGCTTTTTTCTTTTCTATTCAAATAATGCTGACCAAAGTGTTTTTCAATGACTGAGCATTACTGAATGAAATGACACTCATCTGATTTACAAAGTGAATGCTGTTTTTGAAGAAAAAAAGCCAATAAATAAGTCTGATCCTTTGGTTTTGATTATGTACATTGTACAGTCTAATGTAAAGTCTGCACAAAAAGAAACTCAGCTGTTATAAACACGACTATAGCTTCGGAACTAATAAATGTTTTCATGTTATTTCAACATAAAAAGACGGATGGTTTATTTACGCGCACTTTGATACCTAATTTGTCCAATTTTGTTCAATATTAACAATGTAGCAGTGTTTTGCAAGAAAAATAGCCGAATTTAAAAGTTGCAGCTATTTGTATTGATTTTGAAGTGAGCGTGAAGATTATGGCGGGCTTTACATGCTACCGTGCTGGCATAATAACCATTGATCGCTGTAAACTGCAACTTTTAAAATCGGGTATTTTTCTTTAAAAACACTACTGTGTTGTTAATATTGAACAACATTTGACAAATGTGGTATCAAAATACGTGTAAATAATGCATCCTTCCCTCTATGTTAAAATATTGTGAAAACAATTATTAGTTCTGAAGCTATAGTCGTGTTTATAACAGCTGAGTTTCTTTTTGTGCAGACTTTATAATACACACATGCAGTGTATGTAACCTAGATAGAATTTTGTGACAAACCTGTGATTTGTTACATCAAAAAAATTTTAACAAATCAGTTTAAAATGTTTCAAATAAAAGTGCAGTTTTAGTGCACTTCAAATGTTGTGCTCTAGAGTAATAATACTTTTTAAAAGTGTAGCTCATTTTTCAGCATCTTGCATAGTAATATAGCCTTGTGTGGGTGGGAGGGAGGATATGAAGACTAGTCAATGTGCAGGGAGGCATAACTATTACCGGTACTTCATTTTGTAATGTGATTTTAAAACAAATTCCTCTTTTGGGCATTGATTTAACCGAAGTATAAATTTGCATGATGACACCGCAACTTGATACAACATCTTGATTTGATAGGATTGAATAACAGCGGTTTGATTTTGATTGATTTCAGTTAGTTATAGTGTGAAATTTCAAGGGAACATACATGTATGAGTTCACTATGGACCACAATAGCCTCATCCCAGTGGCATAGTTCAATAACCTCAATTAAACAATCATAGCAACATTTGACCTCATGTTGCAGAGTATGAGTTTTTGTACTCAAATTTTCAAAGGTCATTCAATGAATGTGCAAATGTATTGGGGTTAAAGAACTGTGCCATGATAGATGAGCATGTTGTGGATCCCAGTGGTTGCATAAAACTAAAATGATCATAAGGCAACAGAAAATCCTGTTTTATGGACCGGGCCTACCCAAGTATTGTGTTTTATATAAATGGCAGGGACTGTCTTTTGGAAATTGCAGGAGAGATGAAGTAAAGATATCATGTAATTGACCAATCAGAGCCAATGTTAGATCAGCAGGTAGTGCTCAGAGGGTTAACATCCTCCAAATTAAGGGCAATGAACATACACTGATAATCTGATATTTAAACAATGTATCGTAGTAGCTTGCTTTAAAACTTACACCCATTCTTGTCGTTTACAGGAATCAAGCGGAGATGGCTCACACATGCCGCGGTACCATTAATCTTGCCGGTGCCTACATAGACACAGAAGACTCATGCAACTTTGTGATATCAAGTGGAGCACAGACATTCCATTTGAAGGCCAGCTCAGAAGTGGAGAGACAGCGATGGGTGACAGCACTGGAACTTGCCAAAGCAAAGGCCATCCAGATGTTGGAAGCAGACTCGGGTAAGATATCCATGCAAGATTTCCACCAAAATATGTACGGTTAGTGATGTCTTACAACCACCGGAGGCAGAATTTAGGGTTAGGGTAGTTTAGGGTTAGGATTAGGGTTAGGGTTAGGGTAAGGGTTAGGGTTAGGGAATGGTTAGGGTTAGGGTTAGGGTTCCGCCTCCGGTGGTTGGAAGACAGCGCTTACCAATATGTACTTGTAGCTTGGCTCACTGTTGCAGAGCAGATGCAAGAAGCAGACTGCCTTTGCCAGACAGCGGATTCCTTGTGTCGCCATCTTTATAGTGATAAGTCCTAGGCTCAGGAATTTGTTTGCCTCTCCCAAAATGTGAGGTCAGAAATGCTACAATTTATATTCAGTTGCTAGCAAGGTCAGTTCATTGGTTTTTTTTTCTTCTCGGATTTACCTTTTCAGCAAATCCCATAAGCATTTGCAAGTACACCTGAGATGTCGTCATTTGCAATGCGCAGTAATGATGTTCGCTAAATGATGTGTACATTGGCCTGACGCATACTGATGTCAAATGACGACATCTCAGGTGTACTCGCAGAGGCTTATGGGATTTACCGAAAAGATCAATTGTGAAGCAGTACAGAATATAATGGTAGAATTTCTTCTCACTCCAACACTCTGCTTAGCATGTGCCAATACAAGTAGTATGAGTTGCGGCATCTCGTGGTATAGAAGTCACGTAAAGTTAATGGGCCCATGTACAGAAGAGTTATCCCTGTACACGTTCAAGTGGCAAAGCTGGTCATAAAGAGAAGCAGGATCATACATGTACCTTGTTCTGATATGTGCGTACTTGACCTGGCATCTTCAATAAAGGACAGTGTTTAAGTAGGCAAAGTATAAGTAGAAGTCAAAATTGTTTTTGTACTGTAGTGCAATGGTTGTATTTTCTGAAGGAGTTGACTTCATCCAAATCTGCATGCAGAACTTCTAGTTCTTAATTCATCAACTCTACTGCAAATCCAGCATCATCATATAATTAGATTTTTTTGAGATGCAAGGATCATGACACAATAAAAAGGCTAAAAAAGTTTGTCCAGTTCTTTTTTTATTTTGCTGATAATTTGATTTGACTTTAAAAAACAACACAAAGTTTTTGCTCTTAAAAATTCACTTGGCCTACATATAATTGCAAACTAATTTTTCAATTCAGTTAAGAAAGTGCAACAAATAAGCATGCACTCTTGCACGCCAGCAGTTCTATGCAGAGGCTTTTAAAATCATACCATATAATTGCTCCTAGTGATGAATATGTGCATTACCAGATGCAGTCTATGTTATAAGGGGTGCCATGCTCCCTACCCCCTTTTTTGTGTGCAAAATCAGCCCACTTTTTGACAATTTTTTGGTCCTAACAGCTCTTCCACCCCTGTTATTTTAACCATCCTGGATTTGTGACTGATGTGCTTGTATATGTGGGCTAATGTGGCTCACTTTTGTCATGCACTACACATGTGGTGTTGTATCAGAAATCACATGGAAATTTGTAAGTAAAATTCACATCCACATGGCATGCACATGTAGACAGAAATATATAGTTTGTTCGCCCATTGCACAGTTTCGCCATATATGCGAATAGAGCCTCAATGTGGCAGCATACATGAATGGGAATTGAGTCAGTTGTATTATAATATCATGTAAAATTACGTAATTCTTCCTTTCATGTCTATTGCCATTTTCCGTATATAATATGAGAACACACATTTTTAGCATAGTAGAAATTTGAGCCCAATAAACAGTGCAAAGTAAGTTGTGCAGAGACAGCGTGGTTGTAGCAATAGTCTGCAATATTTTGTTGTTTTACTTATGGATTACATTAAGTCATAACTATCTCTCTAATGTTGCCTCCTCTCATTTTACCACCTGTAACAACAAAATAAAAAGATCTTGACAGCCCATATCCGACTCCAGTAATTCCGATAATCGACCTACATGCATAGGGTGAAATTAATGTGGTTAACGCTGACAATAATAAGTTTAAGATGCAGCAAGCAGCGTTGTCAAGAGACCTGCCCCAGGATGTGAATTTGAATCCAGCGAGTGTCAAAAAGCTTGAGACTAAAGGGCAATTTAAGAGTCATGTCAAATATCACAAGATGCAGGTAGGGATGAAGATATTTTGTCATGCTTATTTGAATAAATGTTAAATGTTGGTATTTATACAGCGCCTTTCTTTCACATGTGTACATGTACCAAAGCGCTTTACACATTCCGCTGTCGTTAGAACATGTCAGCTGCCATACAATGCCCAAGGCATGCTCATACCTTTGGGCGGCGCTCAATGGACAATATTCATAACAGCTCCCCATTTCACCCCTGGGTAGAGAGAGGCAAGTAAGGTAAAGCGTCTTGCCCAAGAGCACAACACGATGGCACCACGGGCTCGAACTCATAATCCACCGACATACAAGGCAGAGCCCGCATCGCCGCGCCTAACGTGCCCTATTATTTTAACCTGTTTAACTGAAGGGCTACCACCACGTCTGGATGTATTCATGAAGTGTTTATGCTTTTATAGACATTTTATTGGTAAAACGTAGTCATGCTTTAAAAGTACAGACATATTAAAGGTCCAGACTAGTGTAAAAATCTGACATCAATGTTTTACGCAAGTACAAGGTTGCCGGTACAAATCCTGGTCTAAACATGTTGTAATTGTTTATAAATACTAGATACAGAAACAGATGTTGTCAAATTTGACCTGTTCTGCTCTTCCTGTATAAAGCAATTTGCAAACTGTGGAAGTAATTTTAGTTTACTTCCATAAGTTCATGTATAAATGTAGAGGATCATGTTATCATGTGTGCAGATTTATGTTGGTTATATGCAGGTGGATGAAATATCATTTGATTAAGGATACGATACATGATTTACAGACAAGTGACTCATTTCGGAATGCGATCATGAATTTTGAATTAAAAAAAAGTTTCCACAGGCTTCGTTGGGATTCGAACCAGCGATTGAAACTTCCTTCGATTACGCGTCTAGCGCTTTACCGCTTGGCCACGGTGGCAGTTGAGTGGAGGAGTGTAATGATAAATGATAAATCTCATAATGCCATCTTTAGCCTTTTGTTTACTAAAAAAGACGCGTTTTGTAAAGATAGATTAGCCGTTTTATGCATAAAGAGCACTAACGCTTGGGAAAGGTTTCAAACAAATAATAAAGACACTGATGTGATGATGAAATTGCGTAAGTCGGGAATTATCTACGTCGCAATGGTTTGTTTTGGTTTTAGGAATTTGACCTTAAAATTTACGACTTCATGACATTATCATTCGAAATCAACAAAAGATATATCAACAGTATATGGCATCATTATTTCTCTAGAATGTTTTATACATGTATGTGAAATAGCTTCAACAATGGTTCGCTGCATAATGGTAAAAACAGCCTTGACCTAAAAAAGGGCGAGAGGTACCATATTTTCGGATTCAGGCTAAATTTAAAATTGATATAAAACGTTTGTTTTTTAATCGATTACAAAAATTAACTTTTGTCATATAAAGAAATTGTGTCTGGCGTGAATTACACTACAGTTTTTATTCTTAGGGCTCTTTGACTTCTTCAAATGATTTTTTTAATGATAGAGTGAATCCCCTGGCCCTCTATAATTACGCACAAAAGATCGAGTCCCCTTAACCCACTCTTTCACCTGAATGCAACAATTGAAGCAATGTTAGCCGAATGATCAAATATGATAGATGATAGGGCTAAAAAAAATACCCACACACTTAAAAATATCTGCTGATGATATCCACTACTTCATCAACTGTCTTCTGAAGATAGCGTAATGTTTCTGTGTGGCTTGTACATGTAGATGGCCCACTGCTTTATCACCTTTTGCTGTTGATATTCCTTCACTACATGAACATTTTGCATTATCAGTATTTCTAATAATTACTTCATCTTGTCCATATCTAATTAATTACTTCAGCTGCCTACTTAGCAATTACCTTGACCATCTATTAGCAACTAGTAGCATTTCCCCTGTCTACTGCTGATATTTTGTTTTCAGCTAATAGTTCCCAACTTCCAACTATCTACTGCTGATACATGTAGTGTTTTGTCTCTACTATCTGCTGCTGATAGTTCACACAAATTCATCTATCTACTGCTGATAGCATTTTGCCTGAAATATCTATAGTTTACACCTTCAACTATCTAATGCTGATAGCATATATTGCCTAAATTATCTATTGCTGATAGTTCACAACTTCATACATGTAGTGTTTTGGCTAATTATCTGCTGCTGATAGTTCACACAAATTTAGCTATCTACTGCTGATAGCATTTTGCCTGAAATATCTACTGCTAATAGTTCACAACTTCAGCTATCTACTGCTGATAGCATAATGCCTAAAATATCTACTGCTGATAGTGCACAACTTCAGCTATCTACTGCTGATAGCATTTTACTTAAAATAATTATTACTGCGGATTGTTCATCACAACTTCAGCTATCTACTGCTGATAGCATTTTGCTTGAAATATGTACTGTTGATAGTTCACAACTTCAACTTTCTAATGTTGATCGCGTTTTGCCTAAAATATCTACTGCTAATAGTTCACAACTTCAGCTGTCTATGGCTGATAGCATATTGCCTAAAATATCTAATGCTGATAGTTCACAACTTCAGCTATCTACTGCTGATTGCATTTTGCCTGAAATATATACTGCTGATAGTTCACAACTTCAACTATCTACTGCTGATAGCATTTTGCCTGAAATATCCACTGCTGATAGTTCCCAACTGCAACTATCTACTGCTGATAGTTCCCAACTGCAACTATCTACTGCTGATAGGTCTGGATTAACTACCTACTGTTGATAGTTCACAACTTCAACTATCTACTGCTGATAGCTAGTACATCAACTATCTGCATATGATAGTTCACAAGTTCCAATTATGTACTGAGCTTATCATCTCCCTCTCAGTTATCTTCTACTTTGGCTTTTTGCCTTGATCTATATTGCTGAAAGGTCAATACATGGTACTTCAACTTTCTACTGCTGAATTGCTGAATAGCACTCAGCATCATCATCTATGAATGCCGATAGCCCTCTCTTATTTAAGCCAAGTACTTCTGTCTACTTGGGCACATATCTGTGCAGCTAATGTAGGCTACTGTACTCAAGGCTGTATAGCATTCATACATGTACAGTCCAGCTAAGCATTGGGCAGCCATGGTATGGCTTGTTACATGACATATTTATATGTTTTAAAATAAGTTTTTATAAAAAAAGTGTACAAACTGATTGATAAGTGCTTCTGAGAAATGTACCCAGACTGAAGTATGTAGTCAATACGTTTAATTAATTAATCTTGTGGTCGTTAATTTAGCAAGATGAGTTTTGATGGTTATTTTGCCCATATGTGACATGATCAATTGGAATGAATCACATGTCGGCAATTTTCAATTAGAATTTTTTTACATCATTTTCTGGTAGTTTACGAATGCTGCAGTTTAATGCAAACCCCATCAAAATAGGACATCTGGCTAACGAGTTATGAGCACGGCTGAAAACAAGCTATAAAACAAAAGAATTTGGTCACTGTTTTTGCCAAAATCTCAAAAACAATATCCAACTCATTCCCCTTGATCATGTCACATATATTTAGTCACCCATCCGTTCAGGTGTATGTTATATTTTTGAACTGCAGCTAGAAGTACAGTTTGTAGTAAATTTAATGTAAGTTTCTTCAAACTTGCTGCAAATATTGGTTACTTCATCTTTAATTATACACAAAATTTAGGGTTAGGGGCATGATTAGGGTCAGGATTAGGGTTAGGTTTAGCTTAGGCTTTCTTACACAAAGTATTGTATGAAAAATCGACCCATACATTTGTAGTTATCCGAAGATAAGTGGGAATCCGGGATGGGAATGACATATCCATTTACACCGCCATTCTTGGTGCCACTTTAATACAAACAACCTCCAATGAAAACCAATAAATCATTAGGAACCAGTGCATTTTAATTGAAATAGCGGACTCCAACCAACGGATGATGACCCTTTAAAGTGAGCTAGATATTTGAATATAAATCAGGCATAATTGGCTCATGCATGGTTTGTCATCTTTCATTTTATCCGGGATTTGATGCATTATTGAACTCCTTGCTGTGTATAGTCTGTGCTAATTTTATGATTGATTATTTTCATGCATCGATGATATAAAATCAATTTTCATGCGATTTTAAATTTGATACCCATTTCGTTGACCTTTACAATAGCATTTTTCAAACATCTGTATTTTTGATGTCTTTTGTGGTATTGGTTTTCAAACAATTGAAAAATTAATGCACGAAAAAAAATTCAAATTTCATGGTTGTAATGCATGACTGGTCCTTTATATCGTATGCGCAAACTGATACATAGAATGTATTCAGTTTCAGGAAATAAAACTCTGGGGATCGATTCATTATCTTGGCTGTATTTCCTGTAATATAAATTTGCATTTATTGATATACAATTTTGTTATAGACATGGTTTATCAAAGAACTCATTTCATATGATATCAGCTGTGCAAAGTATGGAAAGTTACTTTGCCTTTATCTTGCATGAGTTGCTAATTATAGGATAGTAAATTATTACTATATTTATGATATAAATTTTCATGGTGTAGACATTTAGTACCATTTTATGTCGAAACTAGGCATGTGATGAATGTTTATGCGCCTCCCGTTTCGAAAGCAAATCATAATATTGTCGAGTGTAGTCACATGTTGGCATGCATACTCTATGATGTGCCATCTGACGGATCATGTTCAAGGAAATTTGATACTCGCCTAAAAATTAAAATAACGTCAGCCTAGTTGTGTCATAGTTTGTTGGCCTATACAGATGTGTAGGCAATTTAAAATTCTCAGACGGAGAAAGTGTATTGGTGTAATAGGCTTTCTGTATATAGAGCAGTGTTAATACATGGCGTATGTGTGGAGTGAATGCTTAACAGCCGGATGGAAGTAGTATGCACATGTATATGGAGCACTAAGGAACATAGTATTGCTAACACATGCAGGTCGCTGGGAAATGCTACTTAAATTTCAGGTGTGAACGGTGGCTTCTTCCTCTTCTTCCCGGAGGACACTGGCTTCTGGGATGTTTTCACTTTTAAGCGTGCCAGACGCAAGAATAAAATGAGTAAAGGTAACAGGATGATTTTAGCCATCAGGGGACAGCTTGATGGTGTATGATTGGCTTGGGTGGAGAGCTGGTTGATGGGATGATATTGAGTGTGACCATGATGAGGCTGCCTGTTCACTGGAAGGGACAATTTGTATTTTAGTACTCTGGTGTATTGATTGATTTATTTACTGTTGGACTTGCCTCGTGATGTGAAACTAGAGTCCTAATCAAATTTCATGCGGAGGTGCGTCAAGACACAATTTAGATAATGGGACAGAGAACGAAAAAGGCAGCAGTGTGTAAAATTGTGCAAATTGGTAGCCATTGATGAGGGATTTTTTGGTTTGAGAAGTAAACTTCTGACTGAAACAGAGAAATACACACATTGTGCCGACTCAAAATTACTACAGGTTTCAAATTTTACAGACAATCAAAAATTTTCTTTGCACTCACTATAATCAAAATTTAAACCTAAACATGCAACATATGTCAAGTGCACCTTCTTTCCAAAAGGGGACACATTTCCTAACCTTTTTGGAATCATTCGTTTTGGGTCTGTGTGTGCTGAAGGGGAATCATACAAAATTTCAAACCAAGATGGGGGGGTCATAAAAATCTGCGATTGGGAGGTAGTAAAATTTGATTCCAGTCACTGATATATTCATGACCCCTCTGCCGAAGAAAATGACAGCCCCAAAATCCTGAATCGATATTTTCACAATCATTCGGGTAGATCTCAGCTGAATGTAATTATGGCAAATAGATAGGTACATGTGCAAGAAATAGTTACACAAATTATCACAGATAAATTGTGCAATATATTTATTATCTAGATTAATTTTTACAATAATTGCATGCTATATTGTCAACCTGTTGTTTTTAAATTTGTTGTTGTTCTCACCAGGAGGGTGAAAGCACAAGTTACCAAAATTGTTCAGTTGACTGCCCAGGGCACTTAACAAATTCATTTTGGGTTGGTGCTTACTTGTTATTGTTTACATAATTGCATATTATAAAAATGGCACAAAGTATGGATTTTATGTGCAGATGGTTTCATATTTGATGGATCGAGGATCCTGCACATAACAATAGCAGATCATGTGTAGTAAAGTCGCTGGTTAGGCACTTACAGAGGCACAGGCGGTTTTATGGAAAACATGGTAATTTCAATTTTTAACCAATTTTTGGTGTATGCATCTGGACATTTCTTTGGCATTTTATAAATGACGCACTGATAAATCTGAGATATTTTTCCAATTGTTAAACCTATGTCAATGACGAACCTTTGAGGTGATGATTGTGAAATTCAAGTGGTTTGTCAATATCAGAGGTTGAAATGACAATATTGGCATTTAGATACTCAATATTGTATCATGGTGTAGGATTCCATGTGATTTACAATGGACCATGGATGTCCTACATGTACAAAATGTACATGTTTAGCATATTGCATACATTGAGAAGATTGCTTTTATGTGCATGTTGGAGTGGGAGGGTTAAAGGAGTGTATTGTGTGATGGTCGAGATGTGTTCGCCAAAGCATTCAAAGCGAGGACAAGATATTATTATTTGCATTCAAAGTGAGGACATTTTGACAAAGTGAGGTCAAAATCCCAGTCCTTGCTTTGTGACTATGTTCATTGAATAACACTCTTCCTATAGGGGGTATAGGCTATTTCCTCACTTTGTATGTGTGTCTACCGACAAAGGGAGAAGACCTCACTTTCAATTTGTTGTACCTAAAAATGTCCTCGCTTTGAATGCCCGCGCACGTAGGGGTGGGTTGAGCTGTGTACATGTATGAGTGGGGGGGGGGGGGGGTGGGGGTTATAGCCTACATGCTTATGTGCTTAGTGTAGAATAATGTTTAATTCAACATGTTCACCTGCTTTACTCTTCCCTGCCCCCAAATGCAATGTTGAGCAACGCCTGGGGGCGTGCATGTAACATTTGGGGGGGGGGGGCAGCAGTGTGCTTCAAATACACAGAAGAGTTGTGTAAATTTTGACCACTGAATTGCCTGAGGTGATATGATGCTAAAAATACCCAAGTTGTGTCAACTAGTAGCAGCTTTCTAGTATCTGTAGTACAAATTGCATTGGTATGAACACAGCTGCCAACAGCATGATGATTGCCCGCACTGTGTGATGAACACCCAAGTGTGCGTACAAAACTGCGTAGTGCCTATAATGCGGAAGTGAATCCAACTCACTCGTGATTGGTTAGTATTTTCACAAAATAGGCAAGTTGTGAGTTCACATTATTTAAAAATACGATCATGGTCAGATCCCATACAGCTGTGTTTCTCAAATGAAATTTTTACTTAAGGCCAAAAAAAAAAGGTTTGTCTCAAAGCTCACGAGAAATTTAAAAACAAATGTGAGATGCAATTTATTTTTTTTTATTTATTTTTTTTTATTCCCGACTTTTTTCATGGTATTTTGAGAAAATAGTCTGATTTTCGCCGATTTTTTTCTGTAAAAAACTAAAAAAAAAAAAAAATTTGAAATTAAAAAATTTCCGCATTTTTTTGGTGTCAAATTGTGCGATTTTACAAACTCGCGTGCAACCTTTGAGACACCTTTTTTTTTTTGGCGTAATAAAGATCATCAGAATTGACATTATCTGGTTATTTTGATCTTCAGTTACAGAAAAGAAATTTGGTGTCAAACTAAAATGAAAACTAGAGGCAAATGGTGGTCATAGACCACAAACCTAGCTGGGGCATGTTGGTGTTGTGGAGGTATCTGACCCCTGCAAAATGTTCCAAAAATGTTCCCCTGTCATGAGGTTTGTTGTCACGAGTTTTGAGTCCTGTACTCCTCACAGATGTCCAGAAAATGCAATTCTAAGATTTGACCCAGATGACCTTTGACCAGACCCCTGCAAGATGTTCCATAATTCACCCCTGGTCATGAGTTGTCACGGAGTTTGAGCCCTGTACCTCTTACAGATGTCCAGATAACGCAATTCTAAGATTTGGCCCCAGAACTTAGTGATGTCTTTTGAGCTGACCCGTGTAAAATGTTCCAATATGTTCCCCAGGTCAATTGCAAATCCACAGTAGGGTTGCAAATATACCATATGTCACTCGGAGTGCGACAATTTGTACAGATAAATTTATCACAGGCATTTTTTATTAATTTGACCATTCGTCTGCATATTACCAAATATAACCCATTTTGGGCTACCGTTTTTTTTCGCGAAGGTCATTTATGTCGACAAATTGTTCACAAATCCACAGTAGGGTTGCAAATATACCATATGTCACTTTCGTGAGTGCGACAATTTGTACAGATAAATTTATCACAGGTATTTTTCTATTAATTTGGCCATTCGTCTGCATATTACCAAAAATAACACATTTTGGGCCACCGTTTCTCCGCGAACATCATTATGTCGACAAATTGTTCATAAATCCACCACAGGGTTGCAAATATACCATACGTCACTCAGAGTGCGACAATGTGTACAGATAAATTTATCACAGGTATTTTCTATTAATTTGACCATTCGTCTGCATATTACCAAATATAACCCATTTTGGGCTACCGTTTTTCCGCGAAGGTCATTTATGTCGACAAATTGTTTGCCAATCCACAGTAGGGTTGCAAATATACCATATGTCACTCGTGAGTGTGACAATTTGTACAGATAAATTTATCACAGCTATTTTTCTATTAATTTGGCCATTCGTCTGCATATTACCAAAAATAACGCATTTTGGGCCACCTTTTCTCCATGAACATCATTATGTCGACAAATTGTTCGCAAATCCACCACAGGGTTGCAAATATACTATACGTCACTCGGAGTGCGACAATGTGTACAGATAAATTTATCACAGGTATTTTTCTATTAATTTGACCATTCGTCTGCATATTATGAAATATAACCCATTTTGGGCTACCGTTTCTCCGGGAAGGTCATTTATGTCGACAAATTGTTCGCAAATCTACCGGTTACTTTTAAGGATATTAATACATGGCATAAAATGTGACAATTTATCAAAATAATTTTATAATGAACGCTTTTATGGATATTTGCCAATACAATATACCGTACATCTGACATGTACATGGTATATTAGGTATGCTAGGTGAATTCAAATTTGCCATCAAACTGCATCATTTTATATATCAAATTAAAGCTCTTGACTTGAGTAAACAAAGCCAAAACTGAAAACCTTTTTTTCATAGCACTTTCCGTAGCAAAGTTACATCTTGTCAAAGATTGACTTTCATCAAAAAGATTCAGCTAGCAAAATTCCCCAAAACGGCATTTCGGGGTGTTTCTAGATCTTAGTCTCATTATGATAGCAGCTTTTTTTAATGGAACTGCTATCAAAATCCTCTAAAATTCCTTGTGCGATTGTCTTATCACCATAAAAATCATATATTTGGGTCAAGTGAAGTATAGAAAACATATTTATGTAGGTTTCCTTCTTGCCAGTTGTTTTAAATTTCTATGTAAATATGCACATAGATGAACTCCTGGATGGGGCAGCTTAGGCCACATTGATATGTAAATAGCGTATTGTTATTTAAATTTGTGCCCAGACGTATTGAGGGCGACAGTCATGTTACCCAGACGGAGAATGGCTGCATATGCCAGGCATGTCAATTTGCTGAGTGAAGGCTGATAATCACCTTTCTGTATAGGTAATAAGCTAGTATATTTCGTGTACCAGTTGGTTATAACAAAAAATTAGTATCATATTAAATATATTAAATGTATAAACTTTGAAATTTACATGAATTTGAAAAGCAGAGCTTGAAATCTAGCTAAGTCAGGTGATGTGAAATTCTGCTGCGTGACCCCCTCTGCGTGGTAGAATTATATTCATAAAACATTGAATTTAACAGATATCATGGGCAGCCAACCACGATTTATCAGCATTTAAAATATATGTTAATTAACAAAGATAAATAATAAAGAGTACAAATGGCAATTAACTAGTAAACAAGCCTGAAATCTTAAAATGTTGCCACGTGATTTCCGAACACATGATATTTCAACATGTGACCACTATTCAGATTTACCGTAAATATTTGGAGTATGCTTGCACATCATGCACATACACTGTGCATTTCTTTACCTCCTTATAAAATCAATAATTCATGCTGGGAGCCAAGTAACATTGTCTACTCAGTGCAGATTGGTATTTTATTTTACTTGAGAGCATAATAGAAATACATAAGGCGAATAAAGGCGCCATGATGGAAGGTCAGGTCGGGTATCAAAGGTTATTATAACTTAAATACTACTTGTATTTCCCACATTGCCTCTGTCGCATATTTCCTTCATATTATTGCCAGCAAGTCCTAATTTTGACTTTGCAAATTGCAAAATGTCATTTCATATCAAATTAGTAGACTTTCTTTGAAAAAAAACATATCACTGGTGCCTGATGGGAATACCCGTCCGCCATTTCATTAAACTGGATCGTTTTCGCCTGGTTTGTGCCCAGATATATTGGGGGCGCTATACTCTCATTGAACAGGCAAAGTTCGCAAAACTAACAACGTTGTTATTTGCGAAACTCAATTAACATGATCCAAGGGGTCGAACATGAATTATTCATAACGAGCTAGTAAACCAGCTGAATTTTTCATAGATTTTGCGTTGCTAATAGAACAACCGTGAATTTAGTGTCACCCCCTTGATTTGCATTTTGTCGGCGAATTTGGCTGCCTACCAAATGTGTTAACTAAGGTTTGCCTGGGATGAGTACATCATCAGGTTGTAGTAAGCTACAAATTTCAAATGTTTGAGGACTTGTTCTCATTGCTTACCTGTGTTTTCACATCATATTTTGTGGTCAAAATGATTACAAATGTGTAATTTGCAATCATTTCCGATTGCTAAGTAAGATGGCCTTGAACAGGGATCTCTGATTTGAATGCACACTAACCAGGGCCGTGACACTCGTATTCAATCCCTGTATATCAGTAAGCTTAAAGACGAAATACCTAGGGAAACTGGGGAAAAGTGGAAAAAATTTTGTCCAGCCCAAACAGGATTACGAAGCAAGGCAAGGCAAAACTTATTAAGGTTTACAAGATACATATTTGGTGCATACGCACCGATATGAACCTAGCGCCAATCAGGCCGTCTTCACGTACTAGAGGTAAAGTTTGACATATCAGATATCGCACGACTCTGTGGTATATTTGGTTAACAAGATAGAGGGTTAAATGCACAAAGTGCTATATCTCATTAACCAATGATCCTACAGAGATGTGAGCACTGACTTTTTTGTTCTTTATGACCAGAGGAAAAGTTTGACATATCGCACAACTCTGTGGGATATTTGGTTAAAAAGATAGAGGGTTAAGTACACAAAGTACAAAAAAGTGACTATATCTTATTAACCAATGATCCTACAGAGATGTGACCACTGACTTTTTCGTTCTTTATGACCAGAGGAAAAGTTTGACATATCGCACGACTCTGTGGGATATTTGGATAAAAAGATAGAGGGTTTGGTGCATAAAGTACAAAAAAGTGACTAATATCTCATTAACCAATGATCCTACAGAGATGTGACCACTGACTTTTTTGTTCCTTATGACCAGAGGAAAAGTTTGACATATCGCACAACTCTGTGGGATATTTGGTTAAAAAGATAGTGGGTTAAGTACACAAAGTACAAAAAGTCACTATATCTCATTAACCAATGATCCTACAGAGATGTGACCACTGACTTTTTAGTTCTTTATGACCAGAGGAAAAGTTTGACATATCGCATGCGACTCTGTGGGATATTTGGTTAAAAAGATAGAGGGGTAAGTACACAAAGTACAAAAAAGTGACTATATCTCATTAACCAATGATCCTACAGCGATGTGACCACTGACTTTTTCGTTCTTTATGACCAGAGGAAAAGTTTGACATATCGCACAACTCTGTGGGATATTTGGTTAAAAGATAGAGGGTTTGGTGCATAAAGTACAAAAAAGTGACTATATCTCATTAACCAATGATCCTACAGAGATGTGACCACTGACTTTTTGTTCCTTATGACCAGAGGAAAAGTTTGACATATCGCACAACTCTGTGGGATATTTGGTTAAAAAGATAGAGGGTTTGGTGCATAAAGTACAAAAACATGTGCAATTTCACTTAGTTGCCAGCGGAAGAAAGCGGGAAGATTACAGTGGTTTGTTGCCAGCGGAAGAACCCGAACGATTACAATACCTAGCTGGGGGGTGTAAACCCCCCAGCTAGGTAAATAAACATGACATTTTACAATGGTGATTTTAATGGGTGACAGTCTAGTAAGTGGTCCATTGTTGTGAGTGGCTGTAGCTCACTATTGTCATGTTCTGAATATGGACCACAATAGCCTCATCCCAATGGCATAGTCCAATAACCTCAATCACATAATCATAGTGCAAAATTTGACCTCAAGTTGCAGAGTATGAGTTTTTGTACCCCAGTCTTCATAAATATAAATACTCACGATCCCCCTATCAATACATGTACCCTGTCCTTGTTTCACCATAACGCATGCAGTCTCAACAAACATTCCAACGACATTGTTAACTATTTGGCCTCCTTGGACCATCACTTTAACATATATGGTTTTTCTGAAACCTGGTTTAATTCTGAAGATGAGGCTGCATTGATTGACATTGATAATTACTCAAGGGAGAACTGTGTTCGTCCAAACCGTCGTGGAGGTGGTGTTTCTTTTTTTATCAACAATGATATAAATTATTGCCTTAGACCCGACCTTTCCCTTGACTGTGCAGATTGCGATTCTCTCTTCATTGAGGTGTCCCAAAATTCTACAAAAACCATCATCGGTATCCTTTACAAACCCGAGTACGTTATTCACAGTGATTTTTAGATCAACTGATCAATACCCTGAACACCATTTCCAATGAAAAAAACCCTGTTACCTGATGGGTGACTTCAACTTAGATTTGCTCGTACATGATACCGATCCCAAAGTTAGTGACTTTCTTAACATACTTTATTCCCATGATTTTATCCCATCAATTGATCGACCAACCCGCATTAAAACCAACATCCATGGACATACCAGCGCGACCTTGATTGACAACATTTTCACCAATGACATTTTATCCCAAATCAACTCCGGTATTATTGTCACCGACCTTTCAGACCATTTCCTATTTTCCTCACCCAACAAAAAACATGTAGGCCTAACGCAGTACCACGCACACCTGTAATAAAGAAAACACGGCATATGAAACCTAACAATATCAAAGGTCTAAACAACGCATTGTCCCTTGTACCGTTATTATTTCTTTTATATATTAATGATCTCCCACTTTGTTCTAAAGAACCCCATTTTATTTTGTTTGCCGATGACACGAATATCCTTTTCTCACATCAAAACCCTAAGACACTAGAAATAATAGTTAATAATGAACTTAATCATATTTCAAATTGGTTTAAACTAAATAAATTATCATTAAACATTAAAAAAACTAATTATATTATTTTCAAAAATAAACATAATAACAAACCTGATATTGAAATTGATATTAAAATTAATAATACACCCATCCAAAAAGTTCAGACCACCAAATTCCTTGGAATACTCATTGATCATAATTTGTCATGGACCTCTCACACTAAACATGTTTCTAAAATTATTTCTAAATACAATGGAGTTATTAGAAAGGTCAGACCCTTCTTGCCTCAAGAGTCTCTTCTAACTCTGTACAATTCCCTTGTATTGCCATATTTGTCATATGGTGCAATGATTTGGGCTGATCCCAATAATTCCAATATTGAACCACTCTTTCGATTGCAGAAAAGGTAATTCGCACATGTACTAATCATATTTGGCTAGCCCACACAGACCCACTCTTCGCATCCTTAAAACCCTTAAAATTCATGATATTTATAAAATCCAACTTTCTTCATTTATGTTTCAATTTCACCATGACCTTTTACCTACTGACCTCATTGAAAACAATTTTTTAAAGTTCAAACACTGTCCCACCATTATGACACTAGACACGCCACGACCCATTTATTGAACCGTCCAATACTGTTCTGGCAAGCAATACATCCTGTTCACAAGGTCCGTTGGTTTGGAACAGTCTTACTTCAAACATAAAAATTCCGTTCTTTAGCCTCATTTAAATATTGTTTTAAAAAAACCCTCATCGGTTGTTATAGCCATGCTACTACCCCGTAATGTGTGCTCATAATCATTCAGCTGTCCCTATTCTGACCCTATTACAGTTACGCTCAATTATCCTTATTCTTTCTTCTTTCTTCTTCTTCCCTTCTTTGCTTTCTATAATCTAGTCGGATAACTTGTATTGTATTGTTTTGTTTTGTCCCCTATACCGTCACCAGTTTATACACATGATAAATTATATTTGATTAATTATTGAGGTCCCTGCAGCTCCACGCTATGCGTTTAGCAGGGTCCTCGTCAGTCAATATTATTTTAGCCACATTAATTATTATATTAACTAAGATAAATTATCTGATTTGTAAATTGCCTATATCCACATATATAAACATATTATTATATATTGTATATTAACGTCATGAACAGTAATATTATATATTACATAGATTATGTATTCAAGTTATATTAACCATCACAAATTATTATCAATATATCTTTTTGTTAATATTATTGCAATTTACTCTTATTATTAATTGCTATTATATTTATTAAACTATATCTATTGTACTCAATGTTATTATTATATATGCTATGCTATGTATGATATTGATTGATAAAATAAATTTGAACTTTGAACTTTGAAAGGTCATTCAATGAATGTACAAATGTACTGGGGGTTAAGAACTGTACCCCTGATAGATGAGCATGTTGTGGATCCTAGTGTATGCGCCAACAACATTAATCAGGTGTTGGAAATTTGATTTACCTCTTGAGGTTACAATGTTGTTTCCATGGTTACCTCAACATGTCACAAAAGACTGATCAAATTACATTTTACATTTTTTGTCAGATGTTTGCAATGACTTAAAAAATATATTGTTGTATACATGCACTACTTTCATAAGTAGGTCTAGTGATTTGACTTACATAGACGGGAAAAGTGAACATTTACTTGTGTTTAACAATTTTTAGTGAGATAGAAATAAAGGCCGAGAATGAAATTACCCTAGACGTATAAAGTGAAAAACCATTGATAAGTGGTTTCCAAATTCCAAAAACTCACTCAGCCCTCTTTGATCCATAATAAGAAAATTACCTTATGGACTGAGTGAGTTTTTACTATAATCATGATTGCTAATTGCTAATGTTTGTTTTGATTTGAACCTGAAGTGGACTGAGTGAGGTTTGGAAACCACTATTCAGTTCATAGTGTTGGTCTGGAAAATTGGTTTGTATTGATGATGCACCTCAGTTTGACACTAGCTTTTGACATTTCTTGTTTCTCTACAGATGAGGAGAATGATATTCCAACAGAGGTAGACCGCAATGAATTCCAGAGTACCCTGCGCATTCTAACCAGCAAACTAGATGACCTGAACACGTGCAATGATCTCATCGCCAAACATGGTGCAGCACTACAGAGGGCGCTCGGTGAACTGGAGGCGATTAAGGACCCGTCAGAGGCGTCGGCTAAACTCAAAGGAATCAATGAAAGGACCACATTGTTTAGAATAACATCTAATGCCATGATAAATGTAAGTGATTTTGTTAGTTAAAATTATACCAGATATTTTTCCACAAATCATTTCTTCATAAAATCAGGATTAATCTTCAATAAAAATTGCTTTAAAAAAGGAATGGGACATCCAAGGGGAGCTTTCTTCATAAAATCGGGATCAATCTTCAAAAAGGTAAGTTCTAAAATTACATACATGATCCTTAACCCCAACAGAACCTATGTTTTTCAGCTATTGAGGGGAAAGAATAAACACAAATGGAATGAAGATGAACAAAAACATCACTTGGTACCCCCGGAAATCAAACCTCTGACCCCTTGCATGCATGCAAAGCAGAAGAGCAATGACTGGTAGCCACGGGGGTTTTGCTCGCCCGACCCAAATTTTGCCTTCCCATAATGTAGGCTACATATCAGGGATGTAAGTTTTAAACATTTGACTGATTTCAGGCATTTCCTCCTTCTCACTTTTTCAGCCCGTTTTCAGGCTTAATCTCCCAAGTTCTCATGTGCTTTTTTTTTCATGTATTTTCCTGCTGGCCACATGCAAATTATATACATTTTCAAAAGGAATAATGGGAAATTTTGTTTTCTGGGTGGGAAATTTGGCTTCCACTTTTTCCAGACTTGTGTTTAAGCCAGCATATAATATACATAATGTATGATGGTTTAATCCATCATCATGCCGGACAGAGGTTGTTTTCATCATTTGTATGCAGCAGCATTAGTGCCATCAATAAGATGAAGGATTTACTATCTGTCAAGAGTAGGTTGCTCTGTTTACATTTGTCATTTTTTTTACCCTGGAAATGTCATCGGCAAGTAGGTTATTTGAAATAGTGTGGTCAATTGACCCAGAAGATGGACTTTGGCTGTGTGTATAATATGTGACCATCCACCACAAAGTGGTAGTAAAGTCGGCTCCAGATCATTGTCTGTTTATTGCAGATTTGGAAAGAATGCACTTTCAGCTTTAAAATGACACCTCAACCAGCTTCATCGGACATCTGGAAGTGAAGTTATGGTTCATCAAAGGTCAACTTTCTTATATATTTTACATAGAAATCCATATACTGTTTTTGATTGTATCTCAAAATGGAAAATGCCGACTTTACGACCAGTTTGTGGTGGATGGGCACATATGAGAGCATGATGCGCACTGATATGTTGTAAGGTAGCCTGCCTGGAGAAAGTAAATTTGCTCTGAATGTGCTCTGAATGCAATCTATTATGGTGCAGATACAAAGGCTCTCTGTGTATGTGTGTGGAACCAAAATCACTAGGATCCACAACATGCTCATCTATCAGGGTGCAGTTCTAAAACCCCAATACATTTGTACATTCATTGAATGACCTTTGACAATTTGGGTACAAAAACTTGTACTCTGCAACTTGAGGTCAAATTTTGCACAGTGATTGTTTAATTGAGGTTATTGAACTATGCCATTGGGATGCGGCCATTGTGGTCCATAGTGAATTAGATTATCCGAGGCTTATCCTTGTGTTAACACATCCTGAATCCGAATCCAAGCATAAATTAAAGATAAAGCTAATCATATCCCTGAATCCATGCTGGATGGAGCCTCATATTGTAAGGTTTTGCTGGAGTGTGACCCCAGGAGTGTGATTTGTCAGTTTTGTGATCTAGACATGTGAGTATGCAGTCAAATCTTGGTTCATTATTCGTCAGCGAAGTGTGACATGTAATCCAAGTATCACTATGATCTGGTTTTTGAGTTGTGAACCACAATCAAAATGAATCCCACACAAACTGCATGTTTCTTCTGGGGAAAGGTTGGCGGGTGATGCGGTTTAAAGTTTTTGTCAGAGAAGAACTGTACTTGTTTACATTTTGAGAGTGTGCAGAGCGTAAACACTGAAGTGTGGTTCTGATTGGCTGAATCAATCGTCTGACAATCATAGTAACAGACCGATAATCTGATTGGCCAATTGTGCATCAAATCGCTGGTCGGCGCCCTTGAAGTGAACACAAAGCTCCGCGTATGTCGCTTATTGAACAGGACGCTCGCGTCAATCTGTGCAAGGGACTGCCGTTCTTCTCTGAAACCCAATGTAGTTTAGAGTACATGTTACCGGTTAATGTGCTCAGTGGAAACAGATCAGTTTGGAATGATGCGTTGTGGACACTCGGCAACTGTGTTCCACCTCATGAGGTAGATCATGCGGTGTGACACCTGGTATTTCTGTCAGTCACAACAGTTAAAGTTTGCCGGGTGTTGCTCTTCTTTTGTGAACTTAAATTCATGTCCCGTCATAACCTTAAAAGCAGCTTGGGGTCAGGAAAACATTTCCACTTATTTTCCAGTACTTCCGGTACACACCACAACCCTTATCATAAACATATCAGCTGAGAAACGTGCTGGTTGTTGGTGAATCAGATTGTAGGTTACCAGGTATTGGGTATAAATACAGAGTGCTCTGTGTAAACACACAGAAAGTCTACCGCATGTACCATCATCCCCAAAAAGTGTGTGATCCCGTTACAAAGAAATTAGGTAACCATCTTGCTGGCGAGTTACTGAACATCCAATTTACATTAAATGTACAAACTGAAATAATAAAATTTTATTCCATTCGTAAAATATTTAAAACACTTTCAGAAACAATAATTGCATGCTTTAATTTAAGGGGGTACTACACCCATCACATTTTTTATGGTTTTTGCATTTTGTGAAGAAATGAGAAAAAAATTGGACAAAGTGGTATGCAAAATGAAGGGCAAATCTTCTCGTTATATTGGTGGCATCGGTATGAATGTAGCTTACATGCTTTTGAAGATAGAAGCCAAAAGGAGGTACATCACTCATGCTTTAAATTCACTTCATTTTGGAAAGCTTGCGATCAACGGATTTCGTTAAAATTTTGGATACGTGTTGCCAACGCATTAGAGAAATAATGTTGATATGTAAAATGGGAATAAGTGGTTCCTGATGGCTTCATGAACTTGGTGATTTTCAGTGCTCCACGTCTATCAAAAACGAACTGGTTAAAATGCTTCTATTTTCAATGTTGAGCTATATTTTGTATTTGTAACTAGCGACATTATTTCACTGAAACTTAATTAAGCCATATAGGTAACAGGTTACCACAACCATACTACAGCAATGTTGAAAAAAATTGCATTTCTCGTCACCTATACCCACCATATTCAATAAGACTCGTAAGCTTAAGATTTGCCGATTTTGGTAACTATTTTGTCGTTATTTTCTAATCCATTTCAACTAGGAACTCCAAAATTGTAACAGTGATATAATATTTTAAGTGGATTAATATTTTTGAGTCTTACCTATCATTGTCGCTATCCAAGGCAAAAAAAAAGCAAATATATTCCATAGAATTCTGCACTCGCCACGGTATCCGAATTTTGACACGCAAATTTTGACTACAATCTATTGCGTCATAACCAGTTGCCGTGTTTTATGCATGTATATATTTAGGTATTTTCAGCTCAAATTCTGGCGTAGGGAGCCATGGAGTAGGAGAAAAAATGGACAAGCCAAGACGGGCCGGGGGAAAGGAATTTGGGGAAATTGAGCAGATCGACGGGGGGAAAGCGATATTTGGTGCACATATATTAAATGGGACACGACTGATTTTTGAATAACACGCACTTTTGGAAGTCACGTCACGGGTAGGCTACAGTATTACGCAGTCAAAATCATGAAAATTTTCCTACACGTTATCCGGCACGCTACGTAGGCCCTACGCTCGCATTTAGACATTCCCATCTATACAATTTTAAAGGCCTTTCCAGTAATCCCAGCAAAGTGTGAAAAATTAAAATTGTTTATAATGTCTAAAAGTGAAGGATACCCCGGTAGGCCTAAGTCATTTAAATTGTCATTTGGTATTTTTGAAATGTATAAATTTGGCATAGGATCCTATCAGCAGTAGGCCAATTGATGTAGGTGGCCTATCATAGGCTTAGCTAGTAATCAGATTCGTGTAAAATGTCTGATGATTTTTTTTCTCGGGATGAGATTTTGTCTTTAGTACTCGGCGTTTGGCTAAACCACTAATACTATAACAACAAACAGGGACAACAAAGGCGATTATGGCCGGGGAAGGGAAGGGGAATGCAAGAGGTAAGAAATTTCAGTTGGTAGGCCTACACCATTTGGAAATCCCCTAGTGAGCCCCTTATCATGCTTATTGAATATTTTAGTAGTGTTATGACCCCGGGCTACTTTTATTTTTCCGTGTTACCTTTAAAATGTCGCCTATCATTAAATTGCGGAATTGTAGGCCTATCGTGCTTTACACCGCTGATTCAGTTTATATTATCGCAACTCGCCATCTGGGGCGGTGAATTGCTTTCCCCATGCCAACAAATCTTTGCCCTCCCCACTTTAACATGCCAACCCCTCTATCGACATACCAAAACATTATCCCCCTACACCTAGGCCTACATGGCAGCCGGTATTCAGTTTTAGGCAGGCGAGAAGGGGCAAGCCATGCAAGTTTTGGCACGTGGGCCTATATTATTGCAAAAGCCAAGTATTAATATACCCCGGGTATAGGCCCTAATAGGTCTACTATTATTTAATATGTTCACTTTTTTCTACTCACTTTATTAGGGCCTACCATTTAAAATGTCTAAAATTGGAATTGTTAAAATGTCTTAAATTGCGGAATTGAGCAAATTTCTCATATACGTCCAGTGCCGTGAGGCCCCTACATAAGGGGACAATGGGGAAGCTACCCACCCCGTGGGAAGTCCGCCCCTAGACTAAATCCTCCAGTCTCGAATATACGCACGGCCGTTGCACTGTGCTGTATACGAGCCGCCGCCATGTTTGTCCGCCATTTTGCGAGTGAGAGGCCAGGGACTCAGGCTAAGTCCGCCCCCCCCCCTTGGATGCGGTTGCCCTGAAGAATTTTACTAGAGTCTTTTTGTACTTTTGAGCCTATTTTGTTTTGTCACAAATTCCCCTTGAATGAGGGTTCCCCTTTCACTCCTTTGCCCCCCTTAAAAATTCCTAGCTACGCCCATGATCCCCCATGACGCCACTTCACGGGAGGGAAGAGGCACAACATACATTTCTTGATTTTATCAGGGATTTTACCAAGAGAAGGTGCTAGGCATACATGCTCATGTTTGAATCTGGCAACACGAGAACTTTGAACTTCTGCGGTAGTCTTGTAGCCGTCCGGCCCTGTTCAGTTTTATACACGCATTTGAATATGAATTGTTTTGCTCACTTACTTAATGTTTATGGAGCACATTTTCTTCATTAGTTTGTCAAGTTGATGTCAAATGTTCTATTCTATATTATTTGGCAATAGTGTTTTTTTTTGCCTATAGTATGTCCAAACATGGTCTAATGTTGTAATTTGTTGTTTTTGATCGCAAAGGTCGGATATTTTTATTCGATTTAACTGTGCACCCCCGAGGGCTTCGCAAGGGTGCAGAATTCGGCGAAAGTTGGACGGTAATTTTGCCTTTTTTGACACTAAAACGCATTCGATCCTTAATTTTATTTCAACAACATTTTTGATTAGGTAGCATAATGAGGCGGCTACCAACTTTTTTCCCAAATCTTAAAGAATTATTCTCAAATTTCTGACCTGTGTATTTCCTATTGGTAATACAAATTGACGTGTCAGCCCTAAATATACATAGGCATGTCGTATTTTGTAATGGTAGCAAGTCTAATACTGTTTGTGAATATCGATGAATGTTAGAAACGGCAGAAACCGGTTGTGAAGAAGACTACGTGGATCGTATAAGCGTCCTTACCAACCAGTCAACTTTAAGACAAATAGGTGAAAAATGACACTTTAACAACGTTCTTTCATATTTTTTTTATTTCACATGATCCGTGCATATATCGCCTAGTTATAAATGAAAAAATATTTTTTTAGACCAATCAAACCAATATATGGGTGTAGTACGCCCTTAAGGTTATTAATTATTTTAAACTGTTGTGATTTGGTAGTTCACAGCATCTTACGAATGGTAGTGAGCTTTGGCAAAACTGCATTGCTCAATTCATAGCGAGTGTGTAGAAGAATTAAATATCACAGATATACTTTTATAGGTGCTGCGGTTCTTGAGTTACGTTGTAAAGAGGGCTGAAACAACAACACTTTTGTAAAACGTACATAACTCATTAACAACAATAAATTAAGCAAGTTTGCAAAGTATATGATTTGTAGAATGAACTTTTGCAAAACATCAAGGTGTTATTTTTCAATAATGTATTGATCTAGATAATGAAAATTGATTTTTAGGTTGCTTCGACCAACAATACCTCTTCTAGCCTTAACAGTGACAGCATGGGCATACTACTAGGGATTATTAATTGATTAATTTGTCTGTTGACTGCATAATTGTAACTTAATTATTAACACGAGCAGACATGTAACAGTATGAGATACAATGTGATCATCTTGGCTATGTATGCCATACACGGGCGACATGCATTCATATGCAACATCTATTGCTCCATTCCCCTCACTATGGTTCACAATAGCCTCACCCCAGTGGCATAGTTCCTTAACCTCAATTAAACAATCAGGGTGCAAAATTTGACCTCATGTTGCAGAGTATGAGTTTTTGTACTCAAATTTTCAAAGGTCATTCGATGAATGTGCAAATGTATTGAGGTTATAGAACTGAGCCCTGATAGATGAGCATGTTGTGGATCCTAGTGCCTGCACAGTGAATAAAACCGGTAGAAAGTGAGATTTATGCTCTGATGGTTTGAAACTTCCAGAAGCTGCACATTTCTATTAAAAGGTATTACTATAAAGATGCTCTTGAAAGCATATATAAATATTTGACTTTTTTGGTGAAAAGCTTCAAAGGTTAAGAATAAGACATGTGTATAAAATTCCCTTCAGCTTGCAGTTTCTTTTATGTGAGATTTATAAAAGGAAGGTGAGCGCTGTGCTAACAGATGCAAAGCGCCATTCAAGTTATGCATCTGTATAGACCAGAGACGGCTAATATTTGATGAAAGTAGACAAGAGACCTCCATTCCAATATTGATGAAAATGGGCTATTCCAGTTGAAATCCATACACCCCTATGGAAAGTTCTATTGAAGATATGACCTTAATCTCCCACACAGGGAGTGTTGATTTCAAATGGAGTCACCCATTATTCACACTCCCTGTGGAAGATTAACTTTCTCCACCATGACATCAACTGTAGACGACAAGTTTTTAAAAAAATTCAAAATTTCAGAATTGTAAATTTTCATGACCATATTTGGAATCGGCGTGAAAAATGCATTAAAATGTAAACAAGTCTAGTATTGGTTGGGTGGTGCTTGAGGTAGCTCTTGATATGTTGAAAAACCCCATAAACTTATGTTGAAGCCTATTGGATGGCATGCAGATCATTAAGATCATGTTTTCCATCTATGGTGTATAGATTTCAACTTTATATTGTCCTTATTTATAGGCCTACAAAAATATTTGTATTAGAGCTCCAAAGTTCAGGGTTGGTTTATTTATTTGTTTTTTATTTTTTGCCACATACAATGTCAAGAAAATGCAAGTTCAGCACTCAATACCTGGTAAACAATGATTTATAGGGTTTCTTAGGCTTGTTTATATCAGAGTTGTGCAGTGAATTAAAAACAGGCAAAACATTTTCACAACATTTTTGTGTATTTTATTCCAAATGTGAAAATTCAATTATGAAAAAAACCCCAAAAAACATGACCTATTGTTTCTGATTTTAGGGTGGGTCAAAAAGGGCAATACAAATCTTTTATGGTCAGTACATGTATGCACAAAACAAGTTAGACCAGGTCTAACTTTAGATCTGGTCTAACTACGGAGGTTAGACTTAGGGAGGGATCCCTTTACTCTTTTCTTTTCTTAGTAAAGGCCAAAAATGAAACTGCAGCTATCTATATTTTACTACATGCATTTGCCTTTAACAGGATCTATAATAATATAGAATAAGGTATGTAAATACCAAGAAGCAGTGTCCGAAATAAGGAAAATATGAAGGTTGTCCTCAGGACAACTAAATTATCAATTCTGCTTGTCCTCAAAACATTTTGGTTGTCCCCAAAATGTGTCATATTTAAGAAGTAGAATATAGTGGTTGTCCAGAGGATAAGTGCACATCTCAATATGGTTGTCCCCAGTGATTTTTGGACAAGAGGATAAGCGCTTATTTCGAACACTGCCAAGAAGTTCCTTCTCTGTAGAACTAATCTCCATAGTTATATCAGGTCTAAAGTTAGACCTGGTGTAACTTGTTTTGTCCATATGGACATGACATTATATTTTTAGGCCTTAGGTTTCTTTTGGTCTTAACATCTTATAATCACTTGCAGATAATGTTAGCTATTAAACTCATCCTTATTAGAAACATGTAATATCATACTGGATTCTCTTTAGATTGAGGGAATCACTGAAGTGACTTCGTAATGACAGTCATGTGCAGGACAAATTAAACTGAATAAATTTTGTAATTGCAGTGAGAAAGGACCATACAACCATGATATTATTTTACATGACAATGACCTGTCGGGAAATGTTTTAACAATGTGCAGCAGACAGTTTGTCATTAATATTAAAGTATGTGCCATTCTCATGTACAATGTACATGGTATGATCAAATCCAAATGATGTATTAATGATCCAAGTGATGTGTATACAGTCACTGTATGTTTTATTGACTGGTGTCCTTAGCAGGCATGAGAATTTTCATGATTTTCTGTTGCCAAAATTTGCATTTTTATTTATTTTTGGCCGTTTTGGAGTGGTTTTGCTCAATTTATATACAGCTAATTTTAGCTTAATTAAGGGGGTACTATATGTACACCCCTGGCCAATTTTGGGCCTATTTTTGCATTTTTCTCCAAAATTATAGTGCATTGGTGACAAGTAAGATATGTATATTATTGGGGCAAGGACTACAACTACTGTACTGAAAATTCAGCAACTCAAGGCAAGTATTTATTGATTTATTGATCAAATATTGGTTTTCCCTCATTTTTGACTGTAACTCCACAACTGTTGTCTGTGCTGAAATAAAATTTCCAGTGCAGTAGTTGTAGTCCTTGCCCTATAATATACATACCGTATTTGTCGAATAAACGCCTGGGCGTTACATTTTCCCAAGGGGGGGCGTTTATTAGAGGTCATTTTTAGCATGAAAATTCCCATTAAAATCATTAGGTAAGCTTAAAAGTCACGCTAAAATGACGAACTATGACCTTTTGACACTGACTTTTGGTTCACTTCCGGGTTCGAATGCAGATTTTCGCCATTTATTGCTGCTACTCGCGACCATGTGAGCAACTTGGTAAGCTTACTACACAAGATAGCATGGAAATATCGGAATTTTTGAAATCTTGGTTGAAAAAAGTGGTGGGGGCGTTTATTTGAGGGGGGGCGACTATTCAACGAAATACGGTATATTACTTGTCACCAATGCGCTATAATTTTTGAGAAAAATGCAAAAATAGGCACAAAATTGGCCAGGGGTGTAGTACCCCCTTGAAGTGCCAAAAATGGCATTAATTTGAATGTCCACCGGTTGTCAGGGGGTGTAGGACACATGCGATTGTAGGTTTTAGATAAGTTTTGGGTGTTTTTGTACAGAAATGTCCCCAGTTGACACACACACAATCTCCCCAAACTTGACACACAAATGTCCCCAATTGTTGGGTTTTAGGCTAGAATTGTATGTCCCCATTTGGTTGTTTTAGGCAAGTGTGGGTCCCCAATACGGCACAAGAGGGGATAATGATGCGTTTCTTGTACATTATGTTTTTTTAGGGTTTCATTTTGTTACTTTATATGCCACTATTGGGATTTACCTGGCTTTTCTACTGAATGTTATAGATAAATAATGAATGAATGAATAATAAATGAATGAATGAACGAATGAATGAATAAATGTGCATAGATACAGTAGGGAAGAATTGAAATTGGTGCCTGCTGCTATTGTGGTTTTTTTTTGGTTTTTTTAAATACGATAATCTGTGGCTGAATTAAATTTGATTCTCTCCATCGCATATAAACCACTAACTAAATTCTGGGCATAAAACAAACACAGCACATAGAGATGCAATTAGTCAGTGCCTGGTTCATCAGTTATTTGGTATAGCGGTAGGGAACTGTCGCTTGCTTGATACTTTCATAGCATGGTGCTATTTGAGGAGTGCATTCATGCAGAATCTTTTCTGCCTTGATTAGGTACCCTTTTATCTTTTGACCTTTTCTGGTTTATTTTTATTTTCAAAACTCTGAAAAGCTTAAAGGGAGTCTCCGGCATTCATAACATGATGCCTTATATGTAAGATAAATAATTATCAAGCACGAATCACATGGTTTTATTTAAAACAAACTCATAGTGACCATTACAATGAATAAAAACACCCGTCTCTCAACACGCGATATTCAAAATTCCCGGGCACCGAAATTGTCCGAGTGCAGTGATGTCCCAGTAATACAGTGAAGGCTGACGACAATTGAGCATAAATAACCATTACATCATTGCACTTAGACATTTTGGGCACTGGAAATTTATATTATTGAAAAATAACAATTTGATGTTTTGCAAAAGTTCATTCTACAAATCACATGTACGTTGTAAAGTTGTGTGATTTATTGTTGTTAATGAGTTATGTACATTTAACAAAAGTGTTGTTGTTTCAGCACTCTTTACAACATAACTTAAGAACCACAGGATCTACAAAAGTATTTCTATGATATTTGAATTCTTCTACACACTCGCTATGAAATGATCAATGCAATTTTTGCCAAAGCTCACTACCATTCGCAAGATGCTGTGAACTACCAAATCGCAACAGTTTAAAATAGTTGATAACCTTAAATACATTAAGTTTGTATGAGCTTGTTTTATGATTTTGAAACCAAATTTTCTTGAATGATCATATATACTAGTATTGTACAAAATATTACTGCATGCAATCATTTATCAAATGAACTATTTGCACCTGAGTTAGCCTTTTAAATTTCGATCAATTCTGTCAATTTTAGATTCCTCTAGCACGTAACCCAATCTGCATATAGATGGTTCTTGAAACAAAGTGGTGTACTTATTGGTAGTACTTGCCCAAATATTCTTGGCTTAAATATAAAACATTGATTAAGGCAGAATTGTCAAAAGTGCAACAAATGGGAAATCTATATTTAGCTCAAATGGGCTAATACATTTGAAATCCGTACCAGGAAATAAATAAGATTGGGAAGTGACACTTGAGATAAAAAGTAATACAACTAGGGAAGCCGCCATTACCTTGCCATCGCGTAGGCCTGGAACACTACCGCGATTTCTACCGGCTGCATCGCGCCCGTGCTCCGCGTTCAAGAAATAAAATTACCCGTGAAAATCACGGCTTGCTGCAACCAAGGTTAGACCTCTTCAAGCCTGCAACAGCGTATTTTTTCAAATGTTGAATAGCTGTTTTTAACACTTTTAATAATATTTTTAGCGCATCCATTAACTTAATTTATTACATACATCAAATCGACCAACAATCCCACTCTCCAGACCAAGATTTATACAAGAAAAATACTGTTTCAATCACAAAAATTAACCTTAATTTCGCGCCTACACGTAAGACTTGGCAATAGTCTATTCAGATATCGTTGTCAAGCTCGAGGTGATTGACCCTTGATGATTGACAGTCGGGAACGCGTGCTGTTACGCCGTAGTCATGGTGCTGGGAGCTGCTGGGCCAGCGTTAGGGGGGTGCTGGCGACCGTCGAGTCGACGGTCGCCAGCACCCCTTTTCCCAAGATGGCGGCGCCCATGCTGGTACCAAATTTGTGATTCCGGCAACTTCTGTATAGCATACCGAAGCGTGCAAATTTGGCCAAATTTGGAGAATCGGCGAATCACTGTCAACCCCTTGTCCGTACCCCTTCTGAGGAAAATTCTGGAATTACGACCAAATTCAACAGTTAGATTTAATATTCCAGATGCAATCATTTTTGGCCTCATAGTTTTTGTCATGTAATTTGCACATTTATGAATATTGATGACATTAGGCCTAAAAAATCGTTTGATTGGCGTAACCTGACCGACCCTAAAAATAGGCCTGACCCCAGACTATTTTCTTATTTTTTTGCACAAAAATTAACAAAATTAAAAATTAAAAAAAAAAATTTAAAAAACAAAACAAATGTTCCAAGGCATTTATCATACACAGTTTACTGCTTGATGTATGAAAAACAAAATTGCTGACCAACCTTAGTACCCTGATTTTTTTTTATGTTACACCAATCAAACAATTTTTTATTCCTTATTTGCACACTCTTGTTTTTACAAATCTTAAGGCCAGAGTAATGGAAGACACATTCGTTCAAGCCCGAATTTGAGATTTCTTGATATTTATCAACACTAAGATGTATTCTTTCACTTGAAACTGATAAAATACAACTTGCTAATATTTACTCGTATTTTTGCTTGATTTGTTTCACTCTTTTCAACTCTAAAAAGTCACATGGCTCAAGACAGCTTAGTAAATTGGCGGGAAAATAATGAGTCAGAAATGCGCTGAATGCGAAATATTGTGATTACGCTGCGATTCGGCGAAGCGTGACGTGGCGCAACTCTGCGCGTATGTCCAACGCAGTCAAGGCGCACTAGGTATGTTGTTCACGCCAGCAAATGTGGTGTAAACAAAACAAAAATTTGCAGTCAAAATGCCACTTAGATTTTTTAATTATTTTGAATTTTGGCGCACTGAAAGCAGACATTATAGATTTATTGGTGCAAAAAGATACATATTTAGACCATGCACCAGATACAGCTTTTACAAGCGTGAAAGTCTTACCGTTTTAAATTATAAGGACGTTTTGTGCATAATTTTGACATTTTTTTACTAAAACGTCGATTTCTCAGAGTTCACTTTTGACAATATTGCACGATTTTTGTGACAAGATAACTCGAAAAATATGTAAGCAAAAGGTAAACTTTTTGCACTATCATTTAGAGTACATTAAAGCCTAGGGAAGGTTTTCTCATTTTTTCAAAATATTTGTTTTAAACAAAAATATACACTATTATGTGCAATTTTAGCTTAATAGAGTGACAAAATTGCTTTTTTCACATGTTTTTTTTAATATTTCGAAAAAAGAGACAAATTAAAAAAAAAATATAAAAACCTTCCCTAAGTTAATGTCTCTTCTTTATGAAAAGCTAACTGAATTTTTTTACTCGAACAGATTTTTTCTAAGTTGTCACAAAAAATTGGGGTAAAAAGTGAATTTTTGTGATTTTTTCAAAAACTCGAGATTTTTGAGCAAATCTGACGTCACCATGGGATTCCTTGACTCATTTCCTTTCAAAAATGTATAGTTTTATATACTTTTGACATACAATTCAGAAATAATGATGTTCTAAAAGGTCCATGTTCGCTCCCATTACACTGCCCTTAAGTTCTTAACAAACCTTTGTTGTGCGGCCAAATCAGCATAATTTCAGTTATCCCTAAAAAGTGGAGAAGATGTGGAAGATGTTTGGCTAAATTGTGCAAATTTTATATCAACTGGAATTTAACATTAAACTAGCAAAAACAATATTCTGACTGGAACATAGGGTGCAACTGCAGGGATATCAGTTTTCAGACAATTGCTACTCCAAATTTCCGCACTTTTATTTATTTTCAGCCCGTTTTGAGGCATTATAGCTCAAATTTGCATGCTTTGTCAGGCTTTTTTACAAAGTCACTTCAGGCCACTGGCATCCCTGCAACTGGAATTACTATGGCAGTGAAAACCTCAGGGGAAGGATGATTTTAAATGGAATTGTCTATTTAAAGAGTTCCTGTGGATTTGCTCGTATTCTTCAAACATTTCATGATTTGTGAAGAATTGATAAATTGTAACCGAATCAGAAATCTTGTTGGAGGTTAGGATAAGTAACCATGGTAACGTGACAAATTAAATTGACACATTTCCCGAGGCTGAAGAAGACTTTTCAAGTAAAGTTTGTTTCAAGATTTTTGATGGAATATGGTGGAAAGTGTGGCAAATTGGGCTTGTACAATGTATTTGAGAGGAAAGTGCCTGCTAAATTTTTTATGATTTTGGAATTGAAGTATAATAATATGCGAAATCAAACTGAATTGTAGATGTACAGAGTGTCCCAAAGGTTGTGCTACTACTTTGAACATTTAAATAAACTTTGAAACTAACAGCGAAAAATTAAGGTATTTTGAATAGAGAAAACACAAGAAAAAATTTGACAACGCCCCTTTAACATTTAATGGTCATTGTGATCTTCAATTCATAATATGGAAGGAAATATATCATGTTTGGTGTCAAAATAATTTGATGTTCACAAAGAGTTACGAGCATTCACAATGCAAAATGGTACTAGTGGAACACCCTGTATTTGAGATGAAAGTGCATCTCTAAATTTGGTACATGATAAGCCACAAAAGATGCATTGCTTGATTTGGGTAATATTAAAAATTATTTGGCGACAGGCCGGATTACTCCCATCAAGCCATTTTTTTTAGCCTGATATGGCTAATTAACTGTTCAGTGCAATCTGCTAATACTGGCTACTGCAATACTGCCCTCTGGAGTATATTTCCAATCAAGATGAATAATTCTCCTGTGGCTCCCAGAGTTGAAGTGAGACCTCGCTTGGTGTATCTAGATCCATGTCCTGGACTGTGAGTTCAACACAGCCAGGTTCTCGTATTGATGTATATTGGTAATCCATGAAGGCAGACTCCTTCCTCTCGTTCAACATCCAGTATGCAGGCATACGACAAAAGTGGAAATTTTCACACTACATATATATTCACACCATGCATATTCAAAGCAAGTTACCTCGGAAATAACAACCACAAATATATTTCTTTTATATCTGTTAATGTAATAAAGTATACAATTGCAAATTTTAAAAAATTAGTGAAATAGTTCAGAATTGGTAAAGTGCAAAAAATTAAAATCACACAAAAATTTCCATTTTTTTTAGTACCGTACCAAAGAACCTGTCAATAACTAATGATTATTTGTGGAATGATTGTTTATGACCGTGGCTATTGCTACCTGTTTCTTGATGCAGGTACGTAAAGACCTTTTTTCACCCTCGCCATTTCTTGTATTTTGAATTCACAATAATAGCAGATGGTAGACATTATTTGCACACCTGGGAATGCTTTCTCAATTTTAAAGTGGCCAAAATCAATAATTGTTTAATTCATTGGCGCATGAATCAACATTATATACAAATTCACATTTTATATCGACCAGCCTTATGATAAGCAAAAGTATGATGTCTTGATGTTTAAATGCCATCTTATTGACTGCTAAACCCTGCTCGTACTATACCCATCCCCCCTCATGTTACAATGGGATGTCCCACTCTTTAAGCGTCGAGATGTATGCAGAGGATATTTCCCGCCACATAAAAACAAGTCTATGTGGAAGTACCTGCTCTCTCGTGTCTATAGGTAGGGAATTTTATTATTGACGATTGATCACCAGTGGAATATTATGTTGTTTTGGATCATACCCTGAGAGGGAAATATTTGCAGAGGTGAGATCTAGTCCTATTGATATTGCTGTAATTGAGTTGAGTGTGCTGCTTCATGGCCCGGATAAATTGATTTACATGTTTTGTTTTTGTGTGTTTGTTTGTTTGTTATGGTTGAATGTTTACTTTTAAATTAACTGCATTTCTTTAAATAGCAGTTAACAAATGCAATTAGAGCTTTCAAAGTGCATTATTTAAAATATGTGTACCTTCTAGGGTTGATATAGTCCTGTTTCCGTTCTGCTGAATGGCCTGCCCAAAAAGTTGAACGCTCAGCTCAGACTGACGATCTGAAAAAAAGTATACTCCTATGCTGCATGTATGATGTAAGGAGAGGTCCGATCATGCAGCATGCATTCACATAGTGCAACATGTGCGTGTTCTTTCATTTGGCATGCATGTACGAATGGAAACACTTTTGGCATTTGCAGAATAGAGCTAAAGATGCATGTTTTTTTTAGTATAACATATCTGATAGAAATTTGCAGAATAGAGCTAAAGATGCATGTTTTTTTTAGCATAACATATCTGATAGAAATTGTACTTGTATGACTTCAGTATTTCATGCATCAGGCCAAATACATGTAGCTGACCAATGGCGTAGTCAAAGCTGGGAGTAGACTGTCCCACAGTCTCGGTTCGGTCCGGCCTGGATAATGGAACGATACATAATTACATAGGCCTAATAGCCTACCAAAATATGCCATAGTCCTTCACCCCCGATTCTAAATACACAGCCCAAAACCAATTCCTCTCTCTACACGAATTAGCTCAAATTGATGCCACTCCACTGATCACACCTCCTATATTGAATGCTAAAATTCAGTGACCGCTCCCCACGCCGAGACTGTTCCAAGTGTTAGAGATTTCACTTCCAAATATTCGCTCAACGAAGCCCGGTGATTCTGATGTCAATTACGAAAAGCCCCGCCCAGTTTCAATTCAAATATGGTAGCACAAAGCTATGCGCGGGATGTGACGCAAGATCGGATGGGACACTTGTCATTGCTTGTCAACAACTGAGAGGTATTGAGCTCAAGTGGCACGCATCTGATAGACCCATGGTACGCGCAATAATAAAAGGCAACCACTCGACTCGGACTTAGGCCTATTGTCCATATTGCGTATATTATCGCGGCGGTTTGCAAATGTTTGCACATTATTTAGCTAGGAAGCCTTTTCAAATATCCCCGCTGCCAAGCTGCGTTGATTGGTCGGATACAATTTCGTTGTTTTAGTCGCTTACACAAACGTTAATGTAGTGAAAACATGGACGTGGTATATAGAAAGATTGCGTGACTCCAAATCCGTAAAAGTGAACTCCCAGCATTTTGTGGGAACTGGAAGTCAAATTGCTTACAGACTGGGAGGGTCCATGTATTGGGTTGATTTTTAATGCTATGTAATCTACATTACCAGTCGTTCTCCATGGACCCGAGGGAGGGTCTAAGCTGGGAGCTGAGATCCCCCTCTTGGCAGTGCCACAATTGTCTCTCATTTGGCATATATCTATGCTATAATCGGGAAATGTCATCATTTTCAGTGTGTAGGGTGCTCTTAATGATGCACTTTTACAAGCATAATTACAACACATCTCTATGTATTATGATGAAATTTACTTCAGTACCAGGCCAGATAGCTAACCAGTGGCAAATCAAAGCTGGGAGCTGAGGGGTCCCAGTGGTGTAGCATCATAGAGGCACAGGGAGGGTGGATTTCAAAGTTTAGAAATTCCCATAGGAAAATTGCCAAAAATGGCTTGTGAGCCCCCCCCCATCTGACCTGTTGCCCCCCCCCAATCATGTTCGGTTTCCCCCTCCCCCAATCATGTTCGGTTTCCCCCCAATAGGATGTCTCATCCCGCAGCACCACTGGGGGTTCCCCTTCCTGTAGTGCCATGTGACCATGCGATCTATCTGTACATAATAATCTGGAAATACATGAGGACTCTGCAAGGGCACTATATTTTCCTCACTTGTAATGACTGATGATGAATGGGAGCAAAGGTGGAAACATTTTGTATAGTATTTGTATTTGTATAACATACGCTCCCTGAATTTCCAACAAAAGTTTTATATTTCGTGAATTCCAGAAGTTGTATTTCGCGAGTTTTTCATTGAAAATTCTCTTTCAAAAATGCAACGCCCCCTAAGGCGTTTAATAGAGTAAATACGGTAATACCAACAAATAAAAAAATAGAAAATTGACTTGAAAACATGTAGCTGCCTGCATCAATGTCATTCTCTGTCGGGTATTCAATCAAGTTTCCTAGTGCATAGAATATAATGTTGATTGGTTTTGACTGCTTGTTTTGAGTAGCTATGCATTACATTCTTTGTAAAACATTGATCAGCGTTTATGTCTGTCAGAATATCTGTTCCAAGGTTCACTCATCTTTTGCCATTATCTATATATCTATATAAATATCAACCATTTTCAAGTAGATCAATGTCATATTGAAAGCACTCAACTTTGATGTGTTTGTCATGTATAGAATTAAAGTGCACTAAACTGTTTTTTCCCTTAGATGAACCTTCAACTCCACTTCTTGTAAAATATATAAAAAAGAAGTAAGAAACAGCAGCCAGAAGAAAATAAGCACAAGTTTGTCTAGGACCCGGGCTTAGGATTATTGTGTTCAACTCCTATTATGCGAAAAAATATTCAGTTTTTGTTACTACATACGGCAATAAAGGCCCAGCTTATACTTGTGTAAATTCATGCAAAACGCACTCTGCACTTTGCAAAGGTACTGCATCTAACTGCGCCATTCAATCTACAATGTTATGAGTATCACCTATTGTGAGCTGAACAATCTGCAAAGTACATGTATATAGTGTGTCTTGTCTCAAGTTGAGAGTAATGCCATGTTGGATTTTGCGGTGGCAGTTTCTAATCAAGGCGTTTATGCTGTTGAGTCGCCAGTATACAGACAAGTTGGCCTTCTACTTGTGTGTATTATAGGTTAGCGTGCGCAATTCAAATCTGCCACAGAATCCAACATGGTGTTACGCTAAACTTGAGACGAGACAAACAATAGGAAGACAGGACACAGATAAACTAAAATACACAATTCCTTTTACGTATAGTCCTTGAACAGTACACACACGATATCAAGCATACATGTATGCTGTTGGACTCAGAGGGGTCACTTAACGCAAATGACCATATGGGAATGCTGACGGGAAAGACCCAAGTTTTTGGATCGCACAGCTCCGAAAGAAATCAGAATTTTACCAAACTAGGGCGCTTGAAAGACCCATGATTTTGACCATTTCAGCTCTAAAAGACCCCAAAATTGCTTATATTTCTCACATTTCTGTTTAAAATTCAGGAGATTTCCAACCAGAAAGCCAAGAAGGATATTGACCGTTTTTAGCTCCTAAAGACCCCTCACAGCTCCCCCGGGATCAGACCTTGTTCAAATTAATACATGTTGGACCCCGGGTGTGAGACGATAGTAATATGAATTTTGTAGTCTGCTTAGAACTGATTTTAGGTACAAAATGCAATGCAGGGCACAAATTGGTCTATTCAAGTTGAAATTCATGCACCCCCTATGAAAAACATGACCTGAATCTCCCACACAGGGAGTGCAGATTTCAAATGGAGTCACCCATTCAGGTAACCACATTTGAAATTGGGAGATTAAGATGTCTTCCAGTAGGAGATGTGTGGATTTCAACTGAAATATCTTGTGATGCCAGAGATGTAGCTATATGGCGGGCGGCGGAGCCCGGCACTCAGATTTAGAGCCCACCACTGATAAACAATTTAAGCTCTAGCACCCAGCACTCATGTGTCAAAAATGGCAAAATCACACAGAATTTGGCTAAATTTAGGCAATTTTCAATAAAATTGTCAATTTCACCGAAAATTCCCACAAATACCACCCACACTAAAAATTCTTTAGCTACAAACCTACATGATTCAAAATATCATTTTAAGGATATTGCATACTTCAAACATTTAATTCACTTGTTTGCAAGTGTGACGAAAGAGAGAGGGTCATTTGGTGAAAGAAGAAACAGTGATCCATTTTAAAGTTTAAGAATACATTTTGTAAAATTTTGGCATGATTTTGACGGATCCACAATAATTTTGTAAAAATTAAAAAAACTGTCAAGTAAGTTGGTTGATTATGAAGCCCTTCAACTATGTTGTTGGTCGAGTGCGGCGACGACTGAAGTCATTCATGCTTGTGATGAGATTGTTTCTATTACTTTCAATAGATAAAGTCAATTAGTATGCGGTGACAGGTATAAGAGTTGCCATGGCAACGAAGATTGACGATATTGCTTGGAACAGAGAGAGGGTAGAGATGAGAAAAAAGCGGCTTATATTTTTTTATTCTTAAAAATCCCCTCTCATTAATTTAATACTTGTATGCATGCACGATTTAGCATTTGGAAGTCATGTAACCGATGGTGACGTCTCGATGTTACGGTTAGGAATTACATCGTGGATAAGGGGAATCAATTTGATCAAATCACGGTTGACATGTAAAAGCGTCAGTTATAAAATGCTTTTGACTTTCACTTAATTCCTAAATGGGAGCTGTTACAATTTAACAAAGGTGTGGCACATTACTGGTAAATTATTTACAGAAGTATTTTGACCGTACGATTTTGCTGTTTAAATTGCCCAGGGTTTAACTTGATGTATTTGATGGTGACAGGGCTTTTAACCCTGGCTTTTAATAGTATTTCAGTACAGTTAGTCGGACCAGTGTATATTAAATGATTTGCATACGTTTTTCTGATACTACGGAGCTACAATTTTTTTGCTACATGGCAAAAATATAGCAGTTCAATATTAGGGAGGAGTGCAACACCTCAAATGTGATGTGATCAAGCAAAATCAGTCGTACATGTAGGTCAGGAATATTGATTTTGAGATATAGCCAAACAAAATAAATATTTCCTCTTGTTTTTCCAGATTAGGGTAAAGTGGGATTAGGACAATCAAACAACTTGTTTTTTGGCCTTACTGACTGTGACATTGACATTGAAATTGCCACCCAAGGTCACAGCTTCCAACAAGTTTGTTCAACTCATATTCTCGTTGTTTTGTATAGTGAAGTTTTATTTAATATAGTATATAGGCTTTTTAAGATATAGATATGGTAAACAAAAATCTTGCACATACCATCAAATTACAATTTTTTGTCTCACAAATAAATTTACAGGTTTTATGATATTTATGTGCATTCTATCAAGTATTAATAGCTACTTCGATATATATTCAAGTCAAAATGAGGTTAAACCTGAGACGAATATAACTTTATATCGTCTCAGGTTCAGCATAGTTTAATTTGTGTAAATTGGAATTTTGTAATAAATTTGTGAAAATTAGAATAGGCGTATAATTAAACTTGGTTTTGAGAATATGACCCTTTGAAAGTTTAGCAATCTTTACATATCCTGAACAAAACAAGTACAGGAATACAAAAGGAAACTGGTTTAACCATACTTTGGTTGAACAAACTATTAAGTACTGTAAAAGTAATCATTTTTCGCGCGAGTATTTTTTTGCGATTAGCCAATTTCCAGCTATTTTGTTTATTTCCCATTTCATGTTTTAACTTTTCATACATAGATCTATGCACAAAAGGTACATATTCGTGACCCCTCATGTGTTTACATTTTCGCGGCAGCTTCTTTGAGCGTGAAAATAAAATGTAGCGCGAAAATTATCACATTTACAGACTTGGATACTTAGACAGCAACTTTGTGTCATTCCAAGTTGACTGAACGTAGGATCCACGACATGCTCATCTATCAGGGCACATTTCTTTAACCCCAATACATTTGTACAGTCTTTGAATGAACTTTGAAAATTTGGGTACAAAAACTCATACTCTGCAACTTGAGGTCAAATTTGGCACTATTGATTGTTTAATTTAGGTTATTGAACTATGGCATTGGGATGAGGCCATTGTGGTCCATATAGTGGAAGTTGTCTTGTCATGTGAATGCATTGCTTCCTAAAAAGGCATTTTTATAGAGGAAGGTGTTTTGTTCTCTTACAGCGACTCAAAATTGTATTGTACATGTACATGTAGAGTTGATGACATATAGGCTATAAACTTGACTGCAGTTTATGATTGGATTTGGATGTGTTATACATTTTAGGCCTAATTCGCCAGATGTCCACCACATGGACTTAGGATATAGTATATAGTTGCAGTTGGTTTCGGGACGTGGTTGACTTGACAAGAGTCTAGTCTTGTCAATGGAAGTATGTATTTCATGTAACATAGATGGGCAATTTGTGTTTGCTTGTTGATTGTTGATTCCAAGTACTTCTGGTATTGCTTGTCAAACTATAAGCTAGGAACCAGGATTCCTTTTAGAAAACTAGGAACCGGGATTCCTTTTAGGAAACTTGGAATCGGGATTCCTATTAGGAAACTAGGAACCGGGATTCCTTTTAGGAACCAGGATTCCTTTTTGGAAACTAGGAATCGGGATTCCTTTTCGGAAACTAGGAATCAGGATTCCTTTTAGGCCGAGTATGCATGTGCAGGCAACGGCTTTTCCAAACTGGAAGGGCTTAATAATATGTGACGTGTCATGTCAAAAGGAGACACTTTTGGGCAGGATCATAAATGGAGAAATAGCAAAAAATCTGCCTGAGGTGATTTTTTCACAATTTGGGTTTGTTGCGAATTTGTGATGTTAATGATGTTTCAAATATTGTCTGACAGTTCCAGACCGGAATATAACTGCCATCTTGTACTTTTTGAGATATTTTTCAAGGTAATACCTGCTCTCAATATTGTCAATGATATTTTCAAAGGCCGATATCTCAATTTCCAGTTTTATAATACCATTTCTTCCAAACTCAATATCTTCACTTAGGAATGTCCGATTTCATTGGGGAAAACAGGATTGTGGAGCAAAATATCTCTATATTTAAGATATGTAAAAACCTCAGAATTGATAACCTGCCCAAAAGTGTCTCCTTTTGACATGACACGTCACATATATATTGCTGACTATCAGCAGATCATGTAGTAAGCAACCAATCAACGGTACCGCATAATTACGAGCTATGCCAATTTTTGAGATGTATATAAAGCCAACACAAGTTGTACACTTAAATGTACATGAGAAGTATGGTACATGCATTATTAATATTATAACACATGCAGGTTTGTGCCCGGTGGGTTCAGTCTTCACTGACAATGTGTACGCATGATGGTTCCAATTAGGGGTACTTTTCAAGAAATGTCCGCGGAATTTTCGAGGACAAAATTGCTCACGATTGTCCAAATTAGGGGTGTTTTGGAGCAAAATTGTAAAAAAAAAAAAAAATAGGGTATATTTCTAGGACTTTCGTCCGTGTTTTACCGCTACAGTTTTCGTTAATGTCCTCATTACCCCGTGAAATAGGGGTACAAATTCAAAAGCGTCCTTAAATGGTAAAAATAGGGTATTTATTTGAAAAAAATGTCCTTGATTCCTCGTGATAAGGGGTGAAATGAAAATCGTCCTCAAAATGATAAAAATAGGGGAGGTATTTGGGGCAAATTTTCCTTGATTTCAGCGCAAAATAGGGGTAAAATTGCTGCAAATGTCCTCGATTCCCCGTGAAATAGGGTCATTTTCAAATCCTGGAACGGTCATACGTCCTACCTTTAAATACAAACTGAACCCACCGGGGGTTTGTGTTGGGTGCTCATCATTACTTGGGAACAGTTTTGGTTTGTCTTGATCCCACTTATGTTTGAGAGACCCTAAACTTAGCGTACACCAATTTGCAAAGACCCTTTGCATTTTTTGCAATGCCCGATTTTGGCACAGTTTACGGCATCAATATGAAGACGGGTTCTGATTGGCTAATTGAATTACGTCGTCATCGTATCTGCACCTCATTCGCCGATCAATATTAGTAAGGCAAGTAGAGGGTGAGAATGTATGGCGTATTCCCTACAAATGTTTGTAAATATCCTGAAATTCTCTCGTAATTTTTGAACTGAAACTTCTAGGCCACCTAGAGATAGCTTACATAACCAATTGATGATTATCAAGTCAACCCAGTGATTAACAGATCTCATGATGTGTTCTGTTGTGACCAAATCATACATTGCACCCGAAATTGGGTCGAACTAAGTCCAGGAACTAAGTACGGCAATAATGGAAATTTTCATGAGTTTAATTTTTTACACCACAATAATTATTCATCATTTTTGCTTGTTTTTAATTTCGCTTATGAATTACAAATTTTCTACATTGACTTAAACATTAAATAAAGGTTTTTGTACAAGTTGCGTAGAGCACAAAAAAATCCTGTAAAAAGGATGTAGCGCAAATATTTCCACTTGGCAGTAACTACTATCAGTATCAGTTCAATATGCACAGAGTTGAACTGATTAATAGTCATGATGGTCAAAGGTCGCTAATCCTATTCCAGACGATGAGGTAACTGGTTTGATTAGAAAATTTGTCAATCTTTGATCATTGAACGTATCTATTGTTTTACTCTGTTGTCTCTCATACCACAGGCATGCGCAGATTATCTGGAACTAGCCCAAACACAAGGCCGAAAGTGGCAGAAGTCGCTGCAGTATGAGAGAGACCAACGGTTACGTCTTGAGGAAACTATCGAAACCTTAGCCAAGCAGCATAATACATTAGAGAAAGCTTGTAAGGAAGTTAAAAAGAAATCAAGCAAAGGTAAGTTTGTTTTTTTAATGATACAATGATGATTTCTACAATGGAATGGGAGTTGCAGCTGTCATGGTATGCATAACCCAAGGAGGTTAGATGGGAGAGCTCGGACTCGGCCATGTTTGTTTGTCACTTATGCAGGGCAAAATAGTGTACTTCCATCACAGAATTAGAGAAGGAGAACCAGGACTTGACCGCCATCTTGATATATACATGCATGATATGGAGCAAACATTGGGGTATTTGGTTTCCATCGGCAGGCACTTGAGGCAATTGTTGTCATGCAAGTGCGACATGGATAGACGCACTTGATGTAACCTGCACGCGGTACCAAGATGCTTCAGGTGAGAAGCAGTGTTGTTTTCGTTTGTCTCAATGCACCGTCGGCAAGGACCCGAATATCCCCAATTTTCTCCCCATATCTGACGGCACTTATTGTACATGGTGGTATGTGGAGTCGGGGTTCTCCTTCTCTAATTCTGTGACCTCCATCCAGATTCCTGAATATATACGGACAAGATACACAATTATATATCATTGTTGGGAAAAACATCATGTGTGTTTGTGGCCCTTGAACATGTTTAAAACAAAACTGCCAACCAGTTACATTGGAGGTTTTGCTTTAAACATATTCAGGGGCTAATGACACATGAGGTTATTTCTGCCCAACAATGATATGTCGACATCGGATCAACTTTCTTTACCAACAACATATCAGCAAAAGCGTAGACCGCGATGATGGCACTAGTTGCACGTTCACCTTTTAAAAACCAGGACACATCATAGGCATTTCACAGAATAATTCATACATCTGCAGTAAACACATTTTTGTGATTCAATTGTGTAAATTGGGCTATTGATTTTGAGCTGCAAATTGATCATAGATGTGAAAAGATAAGATAGGGCTAGGATTGCAGCAATTAAAGCTCATCACAAGTGTATGTGTATCCAAGTTCATGAACTGGACTTTACCATACAGCAAACCACAATTCACAGATAACATCACCAAGGATGCAACGTCACATGATTGAACCATAACAGGATGGATGAGTCCATGGCTACGTTCAACTCTAACCTTGTTTGCACAATTTGGTGTTCAACTACCTGTTTGAACTAAACTCCCATCATTAAAAAATCTGAATGTTTAGCAGCTCTTATTAAATAGTTTGGTAGGGTTTGGTGAATAATCAACACATTAACAGGCAGGCATACACACCTATTTGTAACCGAGGACCCTGCTTTATGACTTGCTCCTATCGAACCGAGGACCTCCATTCCTTAAAGCTAAGTGGACCCATTTGATTTTTTGCAAATGAAATGAGACCTGATCCTGCACCGGCAGGTGAGACATAGTCTTATATGCATTTGTATGTCATTTGCAATAACCTGGTAAGGTAGACAACCGTGGACGTCCACAGTTGGGCAAGGGGTCTCCTTGGATTTTTGAAGGGAGGTGTCCTTACCTGCACGTTCCGATGTGATCCATATAGATGGCTCATGTGTGTCTCCTTGTATGGTGGTGGTTATAAAGTACACACACACACCACCCCACATACATCCATCCCACCCCCCCCCCCCCACCCACACACACCCCTACTTGCCTTACAATATTGCCGAGGACCTGAAAAATTACGAAATTTTTACAAGTCCAAATGTCCTCAGTGTTGTTATGTCAAGCCCTCATAAAGTTGGTAAAACCGAACAAGTGTCAAACCTGTTAACGCTGCGAGGACGTAAGCTATAGAGGGGGTAGTAGGGTATAAGACCTCATTTTTCACTGTTTAATTAGGTTTCCGCAGCGAGTACACGTATTTAGGTCCTCGGTATGAACAAGGTCCTCGGTGTGTCGTTATGTTGGAGTCCTCAGAAGTAATGCAAGGCAACACAAACACACACACAGGTATAGAGAGAAGATATACAAAACTCTTTCATCTTTTAAAAGCTGACTATCCCTAGATAAACTGGTAAAAGATAAGTTATATTTGTAAATTGCATAGATTACCGTACTTGTAGAGATGTCTCTATTCCATAAATAGCTGTGATGTACTCTAGATATGAAAACAACAACCTGCGAACATAACAAGTTTTAATATTCAGTATTTTTCTCTGAATGGATGATTATTATGCAAAATGTTTAACTGTTTATGGTAATTTCCTTGATAGGGAAAATGAATTTTGCTATATTTTTGATTCAATAATACAGAACTTGATGACAGCCTTAAGCTTGCTATTTATACATTGTATATGTTTTAATACATGTATGAGTCTTAAATGTGCTCGTTGCTTATTCGATCATTTTAATGATTCTTAGCTTAGCACAAGCTTGTAAACAGGAAGAGCTGGAAGGCTATTCTATTGTGTGTTAAGGTCATGGTAACAAGACTGATGTGCATGTACTTCCTGTAATTGCATCATAGCTCGCTATATAGTCTGTTTCGTCTCAAGTTGAGAGTAACGCTATGTTGGATTTTGCAGTGGCAGATTCGAATCAATGCGTTTACGTGGTTGTGTCGCCAGCGTATGGACAAATTACGCTTCTATGAGTGAGTACACCCGGTGGAATTAGGTTAGCATGTGTGATTTGAATTGAATCGGCCAGTTCGAATCCCACATGGTGCAATTCTCAACTTGAGACGAGACAGACTAATTATTATAGCACAGGATTTTTACTTTTATAATGAGATCACCCCAGGGGGGTACTTTACAAATAACCATACGAGGACGTGCCACTAATAATATGGGTAGCATTTTCGGCCTTTTGGTATATCAATGACCCCTTTTTCTAAGTCAATTTGGGTATATGAATGGGTCATTTTTTCAATTTATTCGAAAAATAGCCCAATTTTGCCTCAATCTAGCCAAAATTTCGAAATATCCTAAAAAAATTGGGAAAATTTATAAAAACTAAGACAATTTGGGTTAAATTTGGTGGACAATTTTGACTTTTGGTATATCGATGCGTCCAAATTTCAAACATGAGTACCCCCTCTCCCCGAGATCACATTCAACTTGCTACATGTACTAGACTGGTTATCAGAGAAACTCAAATTGACAATTTTGCATCCTTTTTAATTACCAATAAGCTTCTTTGTACATGTATGTCATCAAAGAAGTGCACAACAGGTTTGAAATCCTTGATGACATGGAGGAAACAGCCACGGATAAGTACAGCCGATTTATCGCTGCCAACAAAGAAGCAGCTGAGAAGATTATCCCTGCAAAGAAGCGATCTCGAAGGGCAAACTTTTCTCGTGATCCAAGAGTCATAAATGCAAGGGACCATATCAGGGAGACGTATGAGGAATATCAACTGGACACTACTGATTGTAAAAGAGAGGAGTACAAGAAGGCGAAGAAAAACCTTGATGATGCATACAACGAAGTCATCGAGGCAGACCTAAATGGCAAGTTGCAAGAGGTTGAAAGAGCGCATGTCAACTCCAAACATGGTGAAAGTTGGAAATTGATCAACGACATCACTGGTAGAAAGGCATGCAGTACAGGTCAGTTGAAGGGAAATACGCAAAGTGAAAGGGTCACCAATTGGTACAACCACTTCAAAGGCCTTCTTGGAAGCCCTCCTGACATCGATGATGAGGAAGAAGAAATAACACCAGTTTTAGACGAGCTTGATATTAAAGTGGGGCCATTTGACAAAGAAGAATATGAAGAAGCTAAAGCATCTTTGGTTGAGGGAAAGAGCTGTGGAGAGGACAACATACCTCCAGAAGTGCTGAAGAGATGCAACCTAGATGACATTGTGTTAGGGTTCTGCAATGACGCACTTCTCAAAGGGAAGAAACCGGATCAATGGTCCATACTTAATATTATTCCTATCCCTAAAACAGGAGATCTTAGTTCGGAAACAACTACCGCGGTATCAGTCTAACCTCCATCGTAGCCAAAACCTACAACAGAATGATACTTAACAGGATCAGACCTGAAATTGACCAGCATCTGAGAACAAATCAGAATGGATGTAGAGTTGGTAGAACAACTGTTGGACACATCCTTGCACTGCGTGAGGCTGATTGAAGAGGTAAAGGCGCATAACCTGCCAGCGATAATAACATTCATCGACTTCAAGAAAGCTTTCGACACCATCCATAGAGGCAAGATGTTAAAGATACTCCGTGCCTCACGGTATTCGAACTCATTGTTGAAGCTATTGGCAACATGTACCAAAACACAAAAGCCAAAGTAATATCACCAGATGGCGAGACAGAATTGTTTGAAATCTTAGCAGGAGTACTTCAGGGGATACCTCGCCCCATACCTGTTCGTGATTGTCCTCGACTTTGCATTGAGAATAGCTATTGAAGGAAGCGAAGAGGAGCTAGGATTCCATCTGGAAAAGAGCGAAGTAGGAGAGTTGGCCCAGTCGTGGTGACAGACTTTGATTTTGCTGACGATATCGCACTGTTGTCTGAGGAAATACACCAAGCACAAGAACTCCTTCATAGAGTGGAGACTTCAGCTGCTAAAGTGGGCCTGAAGATGAATGGAAGCAAAACAAAGTATATGTCCTACAATAACAGGAGAAAACATCACAACGAATGAGGGTGTAGTACTAGAGGAGGTAGATGACTTCAAGTACCTAGGCGCTTGGATGAAAAGCACTGAAAGGGATGTAAAGTTACGTAAAGCAGCAGCATGGAGGGCGTGCAGTAAACTTAAGAAAATCTGGAGGTCAACTCTTGCCAGGAGTTTCAAACTCCGAATCTTTGCTGCAACAGTGGAGTCGGTGCTGCTTTATGGTTCTTGAAGCATGGACCATCACCCCTAAACTTGCAAAGGGTCTGGATGGCTGTTACACCCGCATGCTAAGAACTGTTCTGAATGTACATTGGAAGGAACATATGTCAAATGCAAACCTATATGGAGATATTCCCAAAATAAGCCACAAGATCAGGGAAAGAAGAACCGGTTTGCTGGCCACTGTTCCAGAAGCGAGGAGCCCGCATCAAAAATGGTTCATTGGATACCCAAGCATGGGAGGCGGAAACCTGGAAGACCTGCTCTGACCTACATTGACATTCTGGAAAATGACACTGGACTGGAGGCAACAGACTTCAAGACAGCAATGGAGGACAGGAAGTTGTGGAAAGCCATCACAGTTCGAGGACACCACTCGAATTAAGCAAGTAAGCAAGTAAGCATGTCATCAAGTTTATGTCACACATACAAGTGCAAATGGTCTAATCATCCCTATAAAACAAAATGATAAAATGCCTTTTATAACCTTGGTATAGCAGATAACAAATGGACTAATGACCCTAATGTGATGTGACATGGAAGCGTAGGTCGGAGACTCGCTGTTTATTTGGTGTTTACTGTAAACAACAAATATTTGCGATACATTAATTTTTGCATCGTTCTATTACTTCCTAAATAGCACAAAATAACAAAATCATGAATTATTTCTACAGGGTGTGTTTTTATGTACGAAAATTGCAATAATGCAGATTTGGTAAAAATAAAAAAATCTGTTGAAGGTGAAAATGAAAAATAAATGCTTTATAGAGTGTGTATAACATGACTAGATTGATGGGTGATTTGACTGATGGAACTTGGCGTCTAATTCATTTGTTTGTTATATAACTGCCACTCGGAATGTCATTGCCACGGATGGTTGGAATTAATTATGCTGCCGCTAGCCATTGCAGTGTAGCGAGATTGCAGAGCTGAGTTAAAGAATTTTAGAAAAATATTTTTTCTTTTGGCTTTTCTTGTGCTGTGTATAGTAGGAAAGTGATTAAAACCATGAACTGTAGAAATAAACAAACTATTGTTATATAATCAACTATGATCAAATCTACAGTCTAATTCATTTTGTTTGTTATATAACTAGATTTACCACCACTCGGGAATGTCATTGCCACGGGTGGATAGAATTAATTATGCTGCCGTTAGACATCGCAGTGTGGCCAAGATTGCAGTTGAGTTTACAAAAATGATTATAATTGATTAAAAACAGAACTATTGTTCCATAATCAACTCTCAAAATCGATACGGTTGGGAAGAATTAATTATATGCTGCGGGCAGTAATATCACTCGCGCTTATAAGTGCGGAAAATATTGCTGACAAATATCATCATGAAAAAGTTTTAGTTTCCAATTCATTTTTGTTTTTCTTTGTATTCTGATCATAAAACAAGCAAATTCCAAAGAATTAGTATTTATATGTTAGAATATATTTTTATTAAAATACAATGATTGTTTTCAACTTCAAGCCCCTCCCTTGCTGATTTTATATCACACTGTTGTTTTTTAACCTCCTGAGCACTGCCTGCCGATCTAACATTGCCTCTGATTGGTCAATTATGTGATATCTTCACTTTAATCACCAATCAGAATGGAGCTTTGCAAATACCTCACCACAATTTTTTGGGGTGATGAAATTATTCTAACAATGTTGGTGATTGGTCCAATTGATAATGAACACTTCTTTTTGACCAATAGGCAGGTAGTTCTCATAGGGTTGAAAACTATTGTGTCAAAAATCTATCTGTATTACTTTCATTCAGCACTTAGTGACAAATTTAAAGGAATTGATTGATGTAAACAATAAATATTTATTTAGAGACTTGGCATCCTGTTATTCCAAAAAAGGAAGTTGCTTTCAAAATATCAGGAGAAAAACACAGCAGAGATGTACTGTATAATGGAAATTTATGTGCTATGTAACTATGTTAATTTCACACATAGCACTCTTTCTTAGCTCTTCTCAGCTTGCATGAAATAGAATGTTACAACTATTTTTTTTATTGTTAAAGATCTGTGCAGAAAACTTGAAACAAGCCCAATTTAAAAACAAATTTAAAATGAGCAAAACTAGTTGAAAGCCAAATTTAAAATGAGCAAAACTAGTTGAAAATGTTGTACACGTGTAGCCCGAAAAATTAATTCTGCGAAAAATGAGCATGTTGCCAGTTTGTTTTGAACACGTTTTGTGCTTGTGGGGGTGCTCTGCTGTGTGTTGCTCCCCAAGTAGAGAGCTCTGAGAAAGGGTGGGAGTCTGTTCTTGCATAATTAAAATTGTAGTCTGCTAAGCATAATTTACAAAGATAGTTATTAGTGTGATGAACTGATGGAGCTTCTTTTCGTCGAAATTTTAAATGTTGTGAGACTTAATTTCCCAGATACTTTGATCAAGTCAGGAGTGTTTAGCATTTATTGAGAAAGTAATATTCCAAGACATTGGGCCCTTCCATTTGAAATCTTTACTACAACGATGTAGCTAATGTCTGGGCTCATGTACATGCAAACAAGTCACAAACACACTCATCATCAACAAGTCCTGAACCTGGTGTGTGCCCCTTGTTTATATGTCAAGTACAAAATGTAGCGACTTGCCGAGCTGTGCCCTGTACATCTGCTGACTCCAGGCAGTATAAGTTGCTACAGATATAGAATCTTACGATATGATAATAGCATGACATTATCAGCTTCAGGGCTTTATATATAGAGAGAAGATCTATGCAACCGGTAGATTAGAGAATGTTAAAACATTTTAAGGACATTAATTTCATGAAGTAGTACGATTAACATATTCGTGAAGAAATTCATTAGGTTTGTTTGTGTGAATCAGTATGATACAAATACTTGAGAGTTCTTCTTGTCAAAACCAAAAATATTTACTGACCTTGAACACCATGAACAGAGATGAGGGGCACATTTTCTCAGTCACGCATATGATCCTCTTGTGGGTGCTAGTGCAGCCTATGTTGGTGACCATTCAACTATAAGGAAGGATCAAGTACCATATCACTTCAATGATAGTCTTTGACCAAGATGGCCAAAACTGGTGTTGACAAGAAGAATTCTTGAATAATTACAATTAACATGCCCCATCTCTTAGCCATGGAAGTAGGTAACAAGTATTAAAAACCTTTTGTGCAATATTTTTGTAATTTCGTGAGATACTTTTGTAGGCATTACACATGTGAATCCAATTTTCATGTGTCACTGTGTTAGGATAAAAATAATTAGGATGCTATGATATCTTTCCGCCTGCTTTTAAAACTGCCATACCTTTAAAAATGTATTGTACACTTTACTCATTTTATTTTATACTTTGTTTCACATCAAGTTTGGTAGTGATTATGTTGCTTTGAAATGATTGTATCACAAACATGCTGACAAACCACACTTGTAGTAGGGATGACCAATGAACCATCAACTTGATTAGAACACTCCCATAGACATGCAGGGAGCTCAACTGTGCACTGCTTGCACAGACATTTCTAAATTGAGCTCATTCTTTTATTTTTCATAATTTTTCTGTAAAAATTGGAGATGTTGATGCCAATTATGTTTTGTAACTATCCTGCAAATTACAGCATCATAACTTATTTGGTTTTTCTGTAAGTGTGAGTCAAAATTGGTCCATCGCCACAGTGCGCTTAATTGCCAGTGGCCCAGTGCAGCACTGCTCAGAATGGCACAAAATATTCAGATGAAAAAGATCAGGTGAACACCTTGACCTACTGAGCTGTAATTTGGCAGAGTTGTTGTTACTACCTCTATAATACCCTCTGTAAAAAGGAAAAAAAACCGGACAAGTAGATCTCGAGTTAAAAATTAAATCACCAGCTTCCCTTTGGAATTTCCAAACACCTTTCGAATCATGTTAAATAGACACCTTTCTGAACATAAATGTGAAGTTTCATGCTCATTTGTTGTATTATTCACCTGATCTCAACCCTAAACATTTTCTTATATTTATACCATCTGCACTGACTTGCTGCTATACGCACAGGAGCTGTACTTTTAAAATCGCGCCTAATCAATAATGAGTCTTTCACTCCATTGTTAAAGTACTGTGCTCCCTGTAGCATATGGAGTGACCAGTCCCTGGAGTGTGATGGTTTTGTAGCACATGACAGTATTCATTCAAGCCTATCAAGGTCTGTTATTAGCCACTTGCTGAATGGCTGGGCATTATCAGCTATCAAAGAGATACCTTATGCTGCTGCCAATCACAATAGAGGTTAAACATTTTGTTAAAACCCCAGAAGTGATATCAGGACAAAGCTGTGCATGTTGGTACTTGATTGTTTGGATTCCTATGTTGAAAATCCCTTGTAGTACATTAGTATTTTCTTATGTGTAGTGTATATTGTTGTGGAAAAAAAGTTCACCTGGACTTTTGATTTTGTGCCACTTTGGCCATTATGGATGATTTTTGGCAAATGTTTTCTAAAAGCATGATTTCAGTGCCTCGGTTTGAAGAAATACTTAATGCTATTGACTAGTAAAGTGCCATTTCATAAGAAACCCTTTGATACTTTCACAATATGCTTGTTTCATGTTTGCATATATATTAAAATAAAGAAATATAAAAAGGTAAATATATGCTTATACCAATTTTGCTCACATTGCTATATTTAGACTTTGTCAATTTATTTCGTTCAATGACCGGTCAGAATGGGAAACTTTGAAAATTCATAATTGAAAAGTTTTTGACCGATTTGACCATTTAACCACCAAAATACTTCTGTTGATGAGTTCTTTCCAGAAAACAATCTTTTGTAGCAAAAGGGGCAACATGAAATTATGATGGTCATCCCTACTTGTAGGTACAATGTATACGTTCTGCTCAATTTGATACTGCAACCAGCGCACCTAAGTTCACTTTGAGAAACTGTGTCCATTTTGTGTTTTAGGAAATGGCCAAAAGCTTTTTGTGTTGACCTGTGCAGATACTCGCTGCAAAATTGGACTTTATAACGTGTATATAATTAATGTGAATTGCCCTGTTAGCGTACTCCTAGCAACAGGAGTATCTAATTATGTGTTTTGATCCCGTAGATGGAGCTGACACACTAGGATCCACAACATGCTCATCTATCAGGGCACATTTCTTTAACCCCAATACAGTTGTACATTCATTGAATGACCTTTGAAAATTTGGGTACATAAACTCACACTCCGCAACTTGAGGTCAAATTTTGCTTTATGATTGTTCAATTGAGGTTATTAACTATGGCATTGGGATGAGGCCATTGTTGTCCTAAGTGGCTGTAGGTAAAAAGGATTTTGATTGATAAGGTTGAAAGATGTGTACAATTTCTATGTAAATTTTTAATGCTATCAAATAATGCAATTTTTGCAACTTTGATGGGATTTTCAGCATATTAAAAAACAAACAAAAATTTTTTTAACACCTGATTTTTCTGCGACATGAGACTGATTTTGGTGGATCGCATCATATATTTTGATTGATGTTCGCATGGGTGTGGTGGATGAATCTATTCATTGAGATGGTTTTTGATTAATGATGAAACTTGTTGTAATAAAGAGTTATACATCAAGGATGAATATGAGTAGTCATTGGATACCAGTATTTCATTTGCAAACAAAAATATGGACTTTGAGATTTCAGTCCCACTCCTCCCACTTTTCAGCCCTTAGCTTGTCCTGATTTCTAGGTGGCTGGAAAGAACTTTAGTGAAACCATCATGCAAAGAAAACTGAGAACTCTCATGTCTTTCAGCCTGTATTTCAAAGGTTGAAAATCTGTAAACAGTAAACATGAAAAGAAATTGAACAAATTGATGTTTTATTACATTAAAAGTGTGGTTCAAATTTGAGACTTAATTTTTGATTTACAGAACAAATCATCGTTGGGTAGGAAAAACCTTTATGTGTCATTGGCCCCTGAACATGTTTCAAGCAAAACCTTAACCAGTTGGCAGTTTTGTTTTAAACATGTTCAGGGGCCACAAACACAGCCCAACGACAAAATATGTGTTAAAAAATATTTGAACACAACTACTGTAAAAGTGGAAATTGTTGTGGAACATTAATTTTCAACGGCCTCAACGCTTTACGGCAAAATAGAAATGTGTGATTGTGTTCTTTTATGTACTTCTAGGTATAGATAACCCAAAATTGTGAATTAAAAAAAAATAGCTAACAATCGGCAATGCTCAAATAATTACACATATGAAACAGAGAACTTTTAGTTTTACAGTACTTTCAGTGAATTGCAAATTTCTTGCAATGAGTAAATTTCCATATTACAAAAATGTGCATATGTACATGTAGCAGCTTGAATCGTTGCTGCTCCCCTTACATACTCTAAGATAATCAATATGGACTAAATGATGAATTATAGAGGAAATATACAGATCCAGGTTACTGATCGAAGAAGTGATAATTTTCGCGAGTGTAATTTTTTTGAGCTTAGTCGATTTTAGACTACTTTGCTCATCTCTAATGTGGCAATTTTAAATTTGATGTATACATGTAGGTAAAAGAACACATTTGTGCGTTTTTTATTTTCTCGAGAGCTGTGTTGAGAGCGAAACAGCGAAAATGAATGTTCCGCGAAAAATTTCTCTTTTACAGTATTGCATAATTTTGATCTTTCCATCGCATCACTGAAAATACTATAGACATGATGCGGTCATTGACACTGTATCAAATATAGTTCTCAAAATAACACTAGATACAATGAGGATGTAGAAAGCTCAAATATTTGCAGATGAATACAAGTGTCTCTGATTACATATAACTGAAAAAGTATACCTCTTCCAATTTAGTAACGGGTAAAATATAATTCAAATGTTTGCAGATGATCGTATAAATGCTCTTCAACCATTTCTGATAACAGATAATTGAACGAGGAAACTATCGCTATTTTAGTTACGGGCTAACTGTATACCTCTTCCATTTTATATAGTGGGTGAAATATAATTCAAATGTTTGCAGATGATCGTATAAATGCTCTTCAACCATCTCTGAAAACAGATAACTGAACAAGGAAAATGTCGGCTATTTTAGTTACTGACTAAATGTATTCCTCTTCCAATTTAGTAACGGGTAAAATATAATTCAAATGTTTGCAGATGATCGTATAAATGCTCTTCAACCATCTCTGATAACAGATAACTGAACAAGGAAAATGTCGGCTATTTTAGTTACTGACTAAATGTATTCCTCTTCCAATTTAGTAACAGGTAAAATATTTCAAATGTTTGCAGATGATCGTATAAATGCTCTTCAACCATCTCTCGATTACAGATAACTGAACGAGGAAACTATCGCCATTTTAGTTACGGGCTGACTGTAGACATACGGTCATTGACACCATGCTTAATTCGCAGTTGAATAAAATACACCTATAGAATTGGAAATGCTCATTTATGACAGTTTGGGTGGTGAAAGTGTAAGCAGGGCTATATTTGATGAGTTCAGCATGGACTGTTCGGGGGTGTCATGTATTGACATAAATATCGAGGGTTCAGAACCAGAAAGCTGTAACTCACTATGACCAGCTCTCACAAAATGAGCATTAAGTTGGCTCCTTGCTTTGGTCTTCAAAAATCAATATTTCCTCCACAATGTCTTCTGATTTCTATTGAATTTTATCATGATTAATGGACTGTATCTTCTATAGCACCCTGGTGACTTTATGCTCATTTTGTGGGAGCAGGTGATTGTGAGTTTAGGCTTTCTGGCTCTAAACCCTCGATATCATTATATCATGCACACTGCTTCAGCTTGTTTCGTCACTTGATTCAGTGAAAAGAACAAATGAAACCTGGTACATTGGTCGAGTGTAAATTGTTTTGATTGCTTATTCAAAATAACGAAGCTTTTGAAAATTATATGTCATGTTGAATGTCTGGTGGAAATATATTATCGATTTTACGTCGAACATTCGTTAGAAGTTAAACATTACTGGAAATAGAATGAGAATAACAAAGACATGTTGCATCGAATATTCTACATTCACTAAAAAGTCTGTAGCTGCCGTAACAATATGAGTTACAAAATATGTGGCAAAAAACTATTCTATTTGTTATCCAAAAAGAGAGATTTGAACCCACCCATTGTATGTCTTACACTTGTAATATCCTTGCCTTGTGATTGATGCATTGAAGGAACAAAGTGAAGGAAAACATAAGGCTGTAAAAAAGTAGAAGTTGACCCATTTAGCATTTTGTGATTCTGTAAAAAAAAGCGAGATAAGATGGCAGCTGACAATTTGTAAGATGCTAAACCAAACTATAGACAACTTAGTTAGTTACTATAATGACTTAAAACGAACTCATCAAGACTTGATTGAATTTATTGTCATGGGACTTATATAGATCGTAGTTTTGACAGGTGGATTGTATAGTATGTCTAGAGCAACATTGGCAAGATGCAGTTTTAGAAACTTGAGAAATATAACATTTTACACAAAATGGATTTATTTTCAAAATGCTGTGGGATGCTACATTAGCTTTGTCAGGTGGAGTGTATAGTATGTCTAGAGCTACATTGGCAAGATGCAGTTTTAGAAACTTGAGAAAAATGGCATCTTACACATAAATACAAAATTAATTTATTTTCAAAATGCTGTGGGAATGCTACAGTAGCTTTGACATGTGGAGTGTATAGTATGTTTAGAGCTACATTGGCGAGATGCAGGTTTAGAAAATATAAAATGTTGTGGGAATTGACTCTGCAGAAGATGCATTATTGGTATGATATTGCGAATCTGATAGTGTTCAGCCAATGTGTATTACGGAGTCATTCAGAATCATTCCTTGTGGCCGAATAATATATAGTACAGTGCGGCATAATTAAGAGAATGAACGTGACAGCATTCCTTCCCAACCATGCATTTTGCCAAAGTTGACAAGTTGCTCACAGTGCAAAGAATTACAGTACAAATTGTGTGAAATCATTATTTCAATTAATTAAATGAAGGGACACTAATTAATACAATTATCATTATTAATATTGACCCTCTAATGATGTACACTGTTACACCTAGTGGAAGATGTTAGACTCCATAGGGGAGTTTGAATTTCGAATGAAATGAACACATAAAAGTTGCTCCATATGAATTTCATACACCCTCTGAGAAAGAGTCAACTCAAATCTTCCATATAGGGAGGATGAGTTTCAAATAGTTTGTTTAATGTGCCAATTCCATTTGAAATTCATACTCCCCCTGTGGATGATATTTCCAAAATCTTCCACATGGGGAGTGCGGTCTTTAAATAGATTGGTCTATTTCATACGATGAACACAACTCACTAGGGTTATTTCTCCTTTTAATGCTTCACTGCAGTTTAATATCTTTTCAAAGGGAATTAATCAATAATGTGACAGAATTTAATTTAGATGTAACTGTTGTCATGACCAACAGGGAGAAGTGTAATACATTTCAATTACAGTACCTACAATTACGGTCCTTATAATTGTCAATTACGAATCCGTAAGACAAAGTCCAATGAACTCAGTTGACACACAATTTACATGGAAGCTCAAACCAAATTGAACTTGAAGTAGAGTACTAGGATGTGTTTGTTTGTTTATTTTGTTGAATTACTACACGTAGGATTGATACCCAGCAAAACAATGCATCCATTTTCAACCATCAAAACATTGTACCCTTTCAATCTCCAAAGAGAAGTTCATTGTACTTTAAATTAATATGCTTTTTAAATAAATTTCCAGCTTCGTTTGTTGTGTGATTTCTATTCAGGCAGTTGGACCCGGGAACAATCTTAATAAATTGCATATATTGAGCAGGCAAAACAATTTCATTAGTTTAATTTCCAAGAATCAGTTCATTCACCAGTCAGCGAAAACTAGTTGACAAGCAGTAAACACGATCTGAACTCTGAATCCTGGAGGGATGAGTTTTGAATTTCACATTGTATGTTGAACGAACACTAACTGATAGGCAAGATAGATTTCTTATTGCAATCTCCAGAAGCTCAGTTCTTTGAACTTTGACACGTCCATGTAAAGCTAAACTTATTATAGGTCAGCAAATGTATCATTTGAACTCTGCATCCTCATAGGATGATTAACCCCTAAGCACTACCTGCTGATCTAAAATTGCCTCTGATTGGTCAATTACGTGATATCTTCATTTTAATCACCAATTAGAATGGAGTTTTTGCAAATAATTCACCCCAATATTTTTGCATGGTGAAATTATTCTAACAATGTTGCTGATTGGTCCAATTGATAATGAAAACTCCTTTTTGACCAATAGGCAGGTAGTTCTCGTGGGGTTCAGCACATACAATATAGCACATTGTATGTGACTTTGGTAGCCAGATACATTGCATACCCTGTAAGATGCTTGGGAATGGAAATAAGATGCTATTTTTACCTGAAGGTGTATTTTATTGTCAAATTAAATTGCCCATTGCGTGGCGTTGTATTCGTATGGATGTCATTTCATCCCGTAAGGATCTATGCCAGCTCATGCTTCAGTGTCGTGTGTGCAATAGAAAGATAGCTGGTGGGGTAACAATTCCGAGATGGTGATGAATAACAAAGTTGGTTCTTGGAAAATGAGTATACAGCTAAACCCTGGTGGAACAATATAGAGTAGAGCTGGAAGTGGGATCTAGGTAGGGGTAGTAAAGGTACATAAAATTTGATCACCCTTGTACTTACTTGGGGGACTTTTATTACAGGTCATACGATAGAGGGTCTAAAGTTTGTTCGGGTTATATTTGGCGAAATAAATGAGACTTATAACATTGTGTATTGATGTAGAATTGCGTGCACGCAGTTGGGCGCAGCACTTAGACCACTATATACTGCTAGTTTTGGTTGCATAATGCGTGACTGGCACACATCTGATGTGAATTTTACGCTAGTTGGGACTTCATTGACTCACACAGTAACAAAAACCGAATCATTTTCGCCAATTATAAACCGAACAAACTATAGTACTAGGATATCATACAAACTCATCTGTCAAGACACAGTTCTTTAACCCCAATTGACCTTTTCGGTAAATCCCATAAGCCTTTGCGAGTAGCCTACACCTGAAAACTTGTTATTTGACATCATGCCATGCAATCTGCGCCAATGCGCATATCGGTTATCGAATATCGTTACTGCGCATTGCATGTCGGTGTGATGTCAAAAGACGAGTTCTCAGGTGTACTCGCAAAGGCTTATGGGATTTACCGAAACGGTCAATCTTGTATACATTCATAGAATGACCTTTGAGTGTACATGGGTACAATAACCTCATACTTCCAAAACATCAGGACACTTTTTGAGCTAGAATTGTTGAATGGCAGTCAATGAACTGTCTCACTTAGTATTGGACCATAGTGGCTCATTATGTAATAAAATCATCCCATTATGCTCCTGTTGACACAATGTTTCCCCCTCCTGCCCCAGTCCCTATAACTAAATGATCAGTGATAAAACCACAATGGACGATGATTAGGTCAGTGACACTATGGACATAAAAGCATCTTAATTATTCCTCACACACCAATGGGATTTACCTGGTAACACATCCATAGTTGTAACACAGGAGAGTTGACTATGAGCTCATTTTTACGTTATATAATGAGGTTGATAACACCGAAAGACAAGGCGACGGTAGACTATTTCAGTTTGATATGTGAATTGGATGGCCAAATTTGTTGAGTTCTTAAACTTTAAGTACTTATGAAAGGACAATAAGGGCGAATTATGGGAAAGAATTGTTCACAGTCATTCTATCTGCTAAACACTGTCTGGTCCTCATGTTTGAAGCATCCAGCATTACTACACTACCATATTCCTATTGTTGCTGCCCCTAGAGGTTCAATGCTGCCCAGCTACTACATTGGTACTCTAGGGTACCTGTGTGGGTACTCTATAGAGTACACACATCAGAATCAGAAGAGGGGAGCCTGGCCGAGCGGTTAAGGCGTTGGACTGTGAATCCAAGGGTCCCGGGTTCGAATCTGAGTGGGTCCACTTGAGCTCGACTGTCTCTTTGTGCCCTTGAGCAAGGCACTTTACTCTACTTGCTTCGGAGGGCACTTTAAGCCGTCGGTCCCATGTACATGTATTTTTTCACATTAATGCAGTGTGCACATTAAAGAACTTCGCAGGCTATTCGAAAAGAGCAGGGGATCATCCCGGTACTGTTGACTGTACTTCAAAAATACACTCATCTACTCGAGGTTCCAGAGTAAAAATAAGTACAGCTTGTCTGTACGCAGTGCAACAATACTCATACATATGAGGGAGGCACTAATATGGAAGAAGAAGAAGATGAATCATATGTGTACTGGATTGGCACTGCATTGGCTCTCTAGAGTAACCACTAAGTACATTGTAGCTGGGCAGCAGTGTACCGCTATGGTCGGCAGCAATAGGAATCTTGTTGTGTAGTCTTTATTCACAATCTATGCCTGAAGCCTCTGGTTGGAAATATTGCAAGTGTCAAGGAAAAGACACGATTCTTTTGGCTATTATAGTGTCATCATTGGTGTGAACATTGTCTACCTTTCTGAGAATTACATGAAGTCAGACATTTTGTATTTTGAAAGGCACTAAGTTGTCAGAACGATACCTGTCAGGATGTGACATTCTTGGTTTTAAATCATTGTATGTTAAGCTGATAATTCACCATGTGATACATGTAGGTTGACTAAGTAGCTTGTTCGATATGCTAGCGAATACGTTTACCATAAAATAGCGAGAGAATCGGATTTGCCGTGATAAAATATTCAAAGTTATTGTTGGCAATATAGAGATACTTGATCCAGCAATCGGCACTAGTGGTTGAGTCAATGACTCTGGAGATAGGCATAAGTGCGGACAAAAAACTCCTTCTATGTGCTGTATATAGTTCACTCAACTCAATTCCTTGTCTTGGGGTGTGTTTTTGCTGTTTTTTCTGTCATTATTTATAAACGTGAAGAAATATATTTAGACTAAACTTCTTGCGAAACATAATTTGAATAATTTAAAGAGGACTAGCATATTTTTTTTCGTAGAAATTTTTTGCTAATGGTGTGTGATAACGAAGTGATTGAATCAGGTTAGATGAACAACTGATTGGCAGATATGTAAATTTGCACACCAAGTCAAAGTTTGACCCAAGTGACCTTTGGGCTGGTAATATGGACAGGTACATTAGCAAATATTTTGACGAAAAGTTTGCGTTAGTGATTCTAGATTCATTCAACTGTAACTTGACTTAACACTACAGTGACGGACAGTGGGACTAATAGATTCGAAGTCCAGGTAATTCATTGGCAAAATACAAAATGTACTTTTACTTGTCTATTTATTTATATAATACTCTTATTTGAATCAACTGAATGTGCACTGAATGCATCTATTGGGTCAACAGTATTGTGACAGAAATGAGGAGTTTGGTCTCATCATGCGAGTGACAAATATTATACTTCATCAACTATTTATGTTAGAAGAGGTGAGCAATGAACATGAATCAATGGACTGTTGAGTGTCGTTTATTTGAAAGTTGATACTTCTAGGTACTCCATCACTGTTTCTTAGTTCTAGATTATGTCATGAGATTGCATAACTTCTGATAGTTGTTGCATAGGATATTGTTAGCTTTATATAGGAATTGTTTTGTGATACATTTTGATTTAGGAAGGGTTCTACAACTCTCCCCTCTGAGTTTCTTTCTATACTAAGTCCAAAAATGGTCCAGCATTTAATCCAAGTAATTTGGTAGTTTAATTGAGCATTTGTATACACCGGCTCAAAAATCCTTACAGGTTTTATACCAATTCCTCTTTGCTAGATGTGGGTTAATATTTGCAGAGGATTTATTTTTAAAAGAGGCAACATAATGCGATGGTATTTTCTTGAATTTCATGGTACAGTCTTTAAAAGACGTCAGGTAAGGCCAAAAAAAAAAGGTTTGTCTCAAAGCTCACGCGCGCGTTTGTAAAATCGCGCAATTTGAAGAAAAAGAAATGCGGAAATTTTTTTTATTAGTTTTTTTCGAAAAAATTCGGCAAAAATCAGATTTTTTTCTCAAAATACCATGAAAATACCTAGTCGGAATTAAAAAAAAAAAAAAAAAAATCGCATTTCGCATTTTTTTCAAACCGCCTAATAAAGGAGGAGCTAACAATACCAAAGAGTGCAAATGTAAGATACATGCTTTACCCTCATCTTCATTCAGTTATTAACAATAGGGCTATTCCAGTTGAAATCCATACATCCCCTATGATCTTAGCCTCCCATACATCCCCTATGATCTGAGCCTCCCATACAGGGAGTGTAGATTTCAAATGGAGTCACCCATTCAGGTAACCTCATTTGAAATTCATACTCCCGTGTGTAGAAGATTAAGGTCAAGTCTTCCACAGGGGGTGTATGGATTTCAACTGGAATAGCCCATCTCATCAACAGCGCTTATTGAGTTCATGACCTGCTGATGCTGATGAACAGAATCAATTGAAAACTTAAACTATCTGTATTGTGATGCCACGCACCATCTGTCTCAATTCACATCGTTTAAGTAATTAGAGCACTTTTAAAACCTTTTCTTGTACAGGTTGGGGGTAGTAAGCGAACGCAGAATTCTGTGATGATGTCAAGAACTCTACAGAATTGATATAACAACTGATGTTGAACACTAACTCCAATATTGAGTACAATCATGCCTACTATTAGCTTACATGTAGTAGTTCTTGCGGAGCTCAAATCGTAGAATTCACCTACTTTTCACGCAGAGAAAACATAGCAACGAGCGCCAATTATTGATCATTGTTGTCATCTCTATGCACAGTACTAGTCATTGTGTGTTCGCATTCTAGGTAAATGTCCTCATTACAGAGTCATTTGAAAGCTTCCGTGCTACGGTGCCGGTAGCATTTTATCGGCTAACATATTTGCGGTTTTGGCTGATTTGTGTTCGCTGATGTGAATGCTCATCGGCTCTGGTATGTAATATTGAATACTTTAGCAGTGGTTGTCGACTGAAACGTCTTGTACTTATTTACAATAATGTTTGATCAGATATGTAATTTCCCTCAATTATTAATTACAGATAAAACTAAAGATGGGAATTGTGTGGGTTTTTAGTATGTACCATCATGTCGTAAATGATATGCAGGTTAAGTATTTTTGAGAAGTAGATTCCAGTCCAGTACTATCTACTGAAGCCAGCTGGACAATTAGCTGCATTACAATTGCTATTCTAGTGCTATTTTCTGAAGACAGTAGTACTTACTCTTTAATGCTATCTACTGAAGATTGCTATAGCTTCACTATAAGTGATGTCTACTGAAGACAGCAGCACTCTTTAATGATATCTACTGAATATTGCTATAGCTTCCCTACAAGTACTATCTACTGAAGACAGCAGTACTCTTTAATGCTATCTACTGAAGATTGCTATAGATTCACTATAAGTGCTATCTACTAAAGACAGCAGTACTCTTTAATGCTGTAGATTGCTATAGCTTCACTATAAGTGCTATCTACAGCAGTACTCTTTTAGCGCAATCTGTTGAAGATAAGCTGCATTCTGCTATTCCAAGTGTTACTGAAGACAACAGTACTCTTTTAATACTATACACTGTAGATGCTCTCTACTGAAGATGGCTGCAAGTACTATCTACAAAAAACATTGCACTGTTCATGTGGTATCTACTGAAGATGAGCTGCTTAAGCTCCCATACACACACACACTGCAACAGACTTGCATAATTAATACCAGTTATTTAATAGTCTTTTTGCTGTGAAACCTTAGTTCTACCCATGCAGTGTTTAGCATTATGAGCTTTAATGCTATGTCACTGTGTAAGCGTTTTGCCTTGCATGTCGTTGTGCGAGCATTATTTCTAAGTCCTTATGCAAGCCTTTGGAAGGTGAAGGTAAACTACATTCCTTGCGCTAGTCCAAGCGTTATTAATTATGTAGTACTTGAAGTGAAAATATTTGCACAAACCTGATCAAGTTTCAAGAGTAATAATCAATCTTAGTGAGCTTGTTAGGGGAGCACAAGCAGATCTCTTGTGTATGAGTGGAATATGTGGGATAAACAAAGTCATCCTTGCCATTGCTATAAAAGGACATATTTTTGTGTTGGGATAATTTTTGTGTTTCCCACACATACACTTCCTATCAAGCTGGAATTTAACAAGGTGTCGTGTAGTTCGCAAAACTTGAACAGTGAACACAAAATTCTGAGTGAGTGAAATCATTTTAACCATGTTTAACTTTTAACCAAGTTATGTGAAAAATCATTTGCACAAAATTTAAAGTGTTAAATTTAAATTTTGATCAAGTGCACACTCGGTTAGTTTTTCTGCTGCTTGGATTAACTATTGATGGGATCTGCATGGGGCAGATGAGTCTGGATTTATGTTGCTGTGCAATGGGCCCTTTCAAGTTTTTCGTTCTGCATAACAGTGCTTTTGGTGTCTTGTAGTTTATCTATTGTCAAGTCCCAGAGTTGATTGCCATTTTTAATTAATGGGCTGGAAAAGGCATGAAAACCCCTGTTGTGTTGATGAGAAACTAAAATAGCTATATTTTTTTGTTGGTGGTCGTAAGGCAAATTCTTTGATATGATTGGTTAGTTGCGGTGCAATGCATGGACACCAAAATCAGTACGAATTAGAATTGTGATGTACAACCAGGATAATAGATTTAATCAGGGTGGAAAACCATGAACTTGAAAATGCCCAATGTATTCACTGGGAATTATGAGAACTGATCAAAATTTTATGGGTCATATGCATGCGTCAAATTTTAAAATATGTGATGCGATCAAGCAAAATCAGTCGGAACTCGGAAATATTAAATTTTCAGTTTCTTACAAAATAGTAAAAAGCATTTACAAAGCTACATTTTGCAGGAAACTCCATTTGAATTTGAAGAACCAGTTCCAAAGATATGAGCAATTACAGAGTTTCCAAAACAATAGGAAAGAAAAGGAAATATTACCTTTGTTTGGCTATATCTCAAAATCAATATCTGCGAGTTCCGACTGATTTTGCTTGATCACATCACATATGTGTTTGTGCATACTTGATCCAGATAATAAAAAATCATTATAAATTTGGTGATTTATAGTGTACGATTCCAACCCCCAGGCCTCGGTACACTTTACAGATCTACACATAGGCAATGCGGATGAAACTGGATCTAGAGCACTATGTGAATAGGCCCCACTGTTAACTAGGTTATCCCTAGAGGATGGACGCAATGTATGCGGACAATTGTTTTTCCATCAAGAATATTGCATAACTTCCACCAACCATTGTACATCGACTTATCGGAAGCGCATGGGCAGATATAGATTATTTGTATCACTTCTAGGCATCAGTATTATAAACTGTCATAAATTTGATTATTTTGTTTTATTAAATGCAGACATCTCGGCTCTGTTGTTTAGTATTTCTATTGCAAGAGCTGACCTGTGTGTGCATCTGTATAGGTAAAGCTGATCAGTGCAGTAATGTTTTTGAAGCATTCTTATTGTATTTTTACTTGCAATCCATAATAAATAGTCTTAACCCCGTGAGAACTACCCGCCAATTGGGCAAAAAGAAGTTTTCATTATCAATTGCACCAATCAGCAACATAGTTAGAATAATTTCACCACACAAAAAATTGAAGTGAATTATTTGTAAGCTCCATTCTGATTGGTGATTAAAATGAAGATATCATGTGATTGACTAATCAGAGGCAATGTTAGATCGACAGGTAGTGCTCAGGGGGTTAATGCATTTCACTTACAATCCAGTAATAATAGCTTTACCAATATCTTCCACAACTGAAGTGAGTATTTCAAATGGAAGTTACCCAATTGTATATTCTATTCAAAACTAATACTCCCTATGTTTAAGACTTTAGCTAAATCTTCCACAGGGGTAGTGTGGATTTTAAATGGAATAGCCCGTTATTACATAAGGGAAATCATTACATCAGAGACGGTTTGAACAACAAGTTCAAATCAAGCCGCACATCCCACAACGGAATAGTACATGCACCTTGTTTACTTCCCACACAGGCCTCCCAATAGTGCATATACCCTGTGTAAGACCTCTGTAGCTTGGCTTTGCTAGCTAGGCTACATGCATACGAGTTTGACGGTGAGGAGCCTGCAGCTACATCGCGACAGAAATCGTACTCGTGTTATCCCATTCGTATCTCAACACCCTCAGTTTAGATTAACATGATCGGATTGAATTATCATACGGATCTGTTTACGACAGAGTGTTGGAATGTTAGTAATTAATATTAATTTAAACCTTAACTTTCACTAGTAATTGAGAATAAGAGATCACATAAATTAAGTTCTGAAATAACATTTTATTTGATAGGAATAAACTAGCATGGATAGCATGTGAATTTTTATATAGTGCTCCAGTATTGACCGGTCATTTCAACATCGCCAGGCCAGAGCCTGATGGACGGAGGCAAACAAACGGCATCCTTGCAATTTGCGTCGAAAATTATATAACCAGCATGGTAAGATAATACATGCAGTGCATAGCAACACAAACAGGATCGTACTACAAATTATGGTATACTTTTAACGCTGTGCACTCAACAAACTTAATTGGTCATTTCAGAGTTTTATATGATCGGTTACATGCTAACAGATGCAGTAAAGTGGATGAGAAAGGAGGAGTAGTAAACTTAGATGCTCCAGAGATGAGGTTTACAAATATTTATTACCCTAGATGTTATGTTACACTCCAAATATGGTTTTATATTAGCTCACAATGTGGTGTTATTTACATGGGTGGTATGGTATGAACTACTTTTCTAGTGATGATTTTGACTAGGGTTGCACAGCTTTAGTTTTCTTTGTAGTGGACATTCACTGACCAGTATTTGTAGGTCAACAAAAAAGTTCATGGCAACATAGTGTCCAAAATGCGCAAAGAAACCCATTAAGGGATAGTATAAGCAACAAACAAATGTAATCGGCATAGAAAGTAGGTCCAGTGTTCATTTTGAGTAGTGGATTCCAATCAATACTGTCTATTGAAGACATTAGCAATTTTCAAATGCTATCTACTGAAGATAGCTGCACTGCTGTCTACTGAAGATAACACTGCAAGTTATATCTACTGATGATGGCCATACTGCAAATGTTATTTACCAAAGACAGGTGCGCACTTATAGTGCTGTCTACTGAAGATGACAGGACTATTCAAATACTATCTACTGAAGATAGCTGCTCTGCTATCTACTGAAGATAGCACTGTAAGTGATATCTACAATGGCCATAGTGCAAATGTTATTTATCAAAGACAGGTGCACACTTCTAGTTCTATCTGTAAGTGAAGACGATAGGACTCTTCAAATGCTATCTACTGAAGATAGCTACACTGCTATCTACTGAAGATAGTACTGCAAATACTATCTACTGACAATGGCCATACTGCAAATGTTATTTACCAAAGACAGGTGCACACTTCTAGTGCTATCTACTGAAGACAGGAGTACTCTTCAAATGCTATCTTCTGAAGATAGCCGTACTGCAAGTGTTATCTGCAGAAGACAATTGCACACTTCTAGTGCTATCTACCGAAGACAGCAGTACTCTTCAAATGCTATCTTCTGAAGATAGCCATACTGCAAGTGTTATCTACTGAAGACAGTTGCGCACTTAAAGTGCTATCTACTGTAAATAAGGTTTGGTCAAAAAGAACAGATGGTGCAAGTGAGTATCACATTCAAAAAAACAAATATTATTGAGCAAAAACTACATTCTACTCCTGAATGTACATAGCAACATAAAGCAATAACATTTACATGGATGTACAACAATTAAATGTAAATTCAGCTGATTTTGTTTTTTATATATTCCCTATTTACTTGTAGTAAAGACACATTAGATGTCGCCTTTCACCAGGTCGTGTTTGCTAATACTACAAATAAAGTCGACTTAGTCGTGCCATTCTAAGTTTGACCAACTTGTTAAGAATAATGGGTGCAATATAATAAATTTCTAGTAAATCTTGTCATGTCTTACAGATACAGATGATATGACTGTTTTTTTTGTTGATTATTGGGATTTTTAAATTCCAAATATGTGTGGTAATTTTAGGAAGTTGATATTTGTGTGTTATAGTCTTCCCATTAAACAAGCATTTTTTCATAACTGACTGCGAGAATGTTTTTTTACATGGACATTTATGTAAATTTTGTTTCCTTGTACACCTGTTTAAATTGGCTAAAACATCTTCATTGACAATCAGCATTATGGACAGACAGTGCATCCTTTGGGTCCAATCCATTTTCACAATTCTCCATATACAAGTCAGGTAGACAGGTGTCTGCCTTACATCTTGATCAGACCTTGATAGTTATAGTATAGTATGCAGCACAAGAGATCTGTTTTAGTTTAAAGGTACCAGTGCTTATTCATTAATGATTTGTGTAAACTACTGTAAAAGTGGACATTTTACGTGTTACATTTATTTTGTGCTTTTCGTGTTCCAAGCTGCTATCGTGAAAATAACAAGGCGTGAATATATTCCTTTAAAAAAAAAAAAAAAAATGGAAACGGTTCAAAATTGGCAAAGCACAAAAAATTAAGGGAAGGGGTATGAACGTTTGGACAGTATTTATTGTGGGACATTAGAGCACATCAGACATATCGAATTGCATTCTGAATACGAAGAATGTCATTCTGATATCAAATAATTTTGATTTTTGAAATTGCAATGTAATACACATTTTATGGCAAATCATTAAAATTGATATTTTTGATATTTAACAGTACTCGAGGTAAACTTTATAAATATGATGATTTCTACCTAAAGTGTATGTAGGTGGGATGAAAAGCCGACGATCAATTGAAAATTTTGACCTTTCGTATTGAAGATATGGATTTTTTTTCCCAAAACACAAAAAAAAACTAGAGTCAACAGACGCTGAATACAAGCCGCAATTTGACCCTATAACTTGACCCCTGGGTCACGGATGGGGTCAACTGCTCTTGCATTGTGCTTAGGATGTCATAAGAAATATTCCTGGTCAATTTCAGCTTAATCGGAACTTATACATGGATTTTGATTTTTTAAATTTTGATTGACCTTTGACCCCTTAATGACCTTTGACCTCAATGAAAAAAAACCCTTATGTACACCGACAAAATGCATTGTTCCAATTTTAATTAAAAAATTCTAACATGTTCAGTTCTTGAGATAAAAATTCTTGAAGTTATTCAGCTAAAAACAGGAAGTGACCCTTAATGACCTTTGACCCCCAAAATAAAAATACCATGCATACATCAGGGAACACTAATTCATGTATGTTGGTTATATTATTCTGGTCTGTTTACATTTTGAGATAAAAATGTTTTGAACATTTTGATAATTTTGGTTTTTGACCGAAGTAACCCCTTAATGACCTTTGACCCCGAAACTGTAGGCATCCTAAAGACCCTGGCTAGTAGCAATGCATGTGTGCTAATGGCGACTCTCTGCTATGTAATTTGTAAAGACAGTGAATTTTTGAATATTTTTAGACTTTGACCAGAAATGACCCCTTAATGACCTTGACCCCTTATCTGAGCACACCCTATAGACACCGACTAAAGTCGAGTCACATGATATAACCATGTCCTCATCGCATGAAATTTGTGGAAGGAGTAGCATTTTTGTGAAATCACATTTTTGACCATTATAGCTAGGTCAAAGGTCACAGCGAGGTCAAAGTCAAATGGAAGGTTTGGCCTAGCCCAATGGTCATTTGGGTCAACTTTGGTTGAAATCTGTCAATCCCTTGCGAAGCTACATGCAGTTGATTGCGGTTGCCAGAGGAAAGAAAGAAGAACTAGAGCAACTGTGCCCTTTGCAAGGGCACGAGGTAAGTTAGGCGTATGACTGTGATGACATCATCACGCAGCAATACTGTGCAACGTTAAATTTGACCCGACCTTTGTCTTGGTTGACCTTTTCGGTTTCATATTCTGAGCAACGTTAAATTTGACCTCGGATGACCTTTTCGGTTTTACACTCCCCAAGTGTCAGGGATTATTTTCTCCGAATTGCAGCCCAATCAGAGCAACTTTAAATTTTACCTGACCTTTGACCTCGGATGACCTTTGCGGTTTAATACTTCCCAAGTGTCAGGGATCATTTCCCCGACTTACAGCCCAATTGGACCAACTTCAAATTTGACCTGACCTTTGACCTCACATGACCTTTGCGGTTTCATACTCCCCAAGTGTCAGGGATCATTTTCCTGAATTGCAGCCCAATCAGAGCAACTTTAAATTTGACCTGACCTTTGACCTCGAATGACCTTTGCGGTTTAATACTTCCCAGGGATCATTTCCCCGACTTACAGCCCAATTGGAGCAACTTCAAATTTGCCCTGACCTTTGACCTCACATGACCGTTGTGGTTTTATGCTCCCCAAGTGTCGGGGATCATTTCCCCCGACTTACAGCCCAATTGGAGCAACTTTAAATTTGACCTGACCTTTGACCTCACATGACCTTTGTGGTTTTATACTCCCCAAGTGTCAGGGATCATTTTCCCCGACTTACAGCCTATTTGGAGCAACTTCAAATTTGACCTGACCTTTGACCTCACTTGACCTTTGTGGTTTTATACTCCCCAAGCGTCGGGGATCATTTTCCCCGAGTTACAGCCCAATCGGAGCAACTTGTAATTTGACCTGACCTTTGACCTCACATGACCTTTGTGGTTTTATACTCCCAAAGTGTCAGGGATCATTTTCCCGACTTACAGCCTAATTGGAGCAACTTCAAATTTGACCTGACCTTTGACCTCACTTGACCTTTGTGGTTTTATACTCCCAAAGTGTCAGGGATCATTTTCCCGACTTACAGCCTAATTGGAGCAACTTCAAAATTGACCTGACCTTTGACCTCACTTGACCTTTGTGGTTTTATTGTCTCGCCTGAATGTTCAGGGAGAGACTTAGTAATCACTATGGTGTGTGTGTGTCCGTGTGTGTGTGTGTGTGTGGGGGTGTGTGTGCGAGTGTGCGTGTGTGCGTGTGTGTGTTCGGAAAAAGCTTGTGAACGCGTTATCTTGAGAACCGTAAGTGCTATGATGATGAAACTTTATAGGGGGTAGCATGACCAAAGGGTGTCGACCTGATTAGATTTTGAGCGCAAAATATGGTAATTAAGTACCTAATTTGCATAATTTATGCGTAATAAGCAAAATACCTTGTGAACAGATTATCTGGAGATCCGTATGGGGTACAGTGACGTAACTTGGTGGGGAGTAGCGTGGCCAGATGTTCTCGACCTGATTAGATTTTCAGCGCAAAATATGCTAATTAAGTACCTAATTTGCATAATTTATGCGTATTTGATGCGTATCAAGCAAAAAAACCCTTGTGAACAGCTTATCTGGAGATCCGTATGGGGTACAGTGACGTAACTTGGTGGGGAGTAAGCGTGGCCAGATGTTCTCTACCTGATTAGATTTTCAGCGCAAAATATGCTAATTAAGTACCTAATTTGCATAATTTATGCGTATTTGATGCGTATCAAGCAAAAAACCCTTGTGAACAGCTTATCTGGAGATCCGTATGGGGTACAGTGACGTAACTTGGTGAGGAGAAGCGGGGCCAGAGGTTCTCGACCTGATTAGATTTTGAGCGTAAAATATGGTAATTAAGTACCTAATTTGCATAATATATGCGTAATAAGCAAAATACCTTGTGAACAGATTATCTGGAGATCCGTATGGGGTACAGTGACGTAACTTGGTGGGGAGTTGCGTGGCCAGAGGTACTCGACCTGATTAGATTTTCATGAGGTCAAAGGTCACATACAAGGTCAAAGGTCAACTGAGGTCACCAAATCTTTTAATAATTAATTTTCAACTGTGCATCACATATCCCAATAACAGCTTGATCGGTCATGTAATTAAGGAAATATGACGACTTTAAGATAGTCGCTTTCTTTGTAAAGTATAGCAAAGTAGCACTTTCAATGAGTGATAACTCGTAAAGGAAGCATCTTTCTGTTTTGATTTATTTGATGAAATAGTTCTTTGGTATTGCCAAATTTGATTTTTCAGCGCAACATACTTTATCCAATTTCGTGAGGTCAAAGGTCACATACAAGGTCAAAGGTCAACTGAGGTCACCAAATCTTTTAATAATTAATTTTCAACTGTGCATCACATATCCCAATAACAGCTTGATCGGTCATGTAATTAAGGAAATATGACGACTTTAAGATAGTCGCTTTCCATGTAAAGTATAGCAAAGTAGCACTTTCAATGAGTGATAACTCGTAAAGGAAGCATCTTTCTGTTTTGATTTATTACTTTGATGAAATAGTTCTTTGGTTTTGCCAAATTTTGGAAGGTCATTACGGGTCATCCGAGGTCACTCAGGGGTCATCTGAGGTCAAGTTATTAAAAACTCGTATGGGCATGAAACTTGATGGGTACAGTCAACATTTCAAGGCAAATTTTGGAAGTTCATTTTGGGGTCACCAGGGGTCATCTGAGGTCAAATTAGTAAAACTGTCGTATGGGCATGAAACTTGGTGGGTACAGACATCATTTAAAGCCAAATTTTTGGAAGGTCATTTCGGGGTCATCTGAGGTCAAATTAGTAAAAACTGTTGGATGGACATGAAACTTGGTGGGTACAGTCAACATTTAAAGCCAAATTTTGGAAGGTCATTTCAGGGTCACCAGGGGTCATCTGAGGTCAAATTAGTAAGAACTGTCGTATGGTCATGAAACTTGGTGGGTACAGTTACCATCGGCCAGATAATCGTGCCCAGCCGATAACCGCCAAATTCATTTACCTCTCTACCAACAGTTATCGCAAAAGCAGGCGGTCACAAAAGCAGGCGAGACTCGTGGTTCGAGAACCGCCTTGTACTCCCAAAGTGTCAGGGATCATTTTCCCCGACTTACAGCCTAATTGGAGCAACTTCAAATTTGACCTGACCTTTGACCTCACTTGACCTTTGTGGTTTTATACTCCCCAGGTGTCAGGGATCATTTCCCCGACTTACAGCCCAATTGGAGCAACTTCAAATTTGACCTGACCTTTGACCTCACATGACCTTTGTGGTTTTATACTCCCAAAGTGTCAGGGATCATTTCCCCGACTTACAGCCTAATTGGAGCAACTTCAAATTTGACCTGACCTTTGACCTCACTTGACCTTTGCTGTTTTATACTCCCTAAGTGTCAGGGATCATTTTCCCGAGTTACAGCCCAATCGGAGCAACTTGTAATTTGACCTGACCTTTGACCTCACATGACCTTTTGCGGTTTCATACTCCCCAAGTGTCAGGGATCATTTTCCCGAGTTACAGCCCAATCGAGCAACTTTAAATTTGACCTGACCTTTGACCTCACATGACCTTTGTGGTTTAATGCGGTCATATTTCAACATTTTACTTACCCCTCACCCCTTATTCACCATTATTCGTCATCTGTAGAAACTATATAGTGGGATTATTGATTTTCATAAATGCATCATGGGAAGGCGTGATGCAGTTTTAGCCAAGATATCCCCCCCCCCCCCCCCACACACACACACACACACCCCCCCACACCCTATAGCCATCAGTGGAAATGATGTAGCTGTTTATATCTAGCATCACATCACAAGTTACACTCAAGATACGTAACAAAATTGGCATCTGAACATACCTCAGTTTGTTTCGTGTGAATCCCCCACTTGGGGTTTCATACACCCCAACTGGGCTGTTCCAGTTGAAATTCATACAACCTCTCCGGAAGACATTATCTTAATCTCCCACACAGGGCGTGTGGATTTCGAATGGGCCTACCTCAATGGGTGACTCCGTTTGTAATATTCACTCCCTGTGTGGATGATTCCAGTCATGTCTTGCATGAAGGGTGTATGGATTGCAGTTGGAATAGCCAAAATTTACACGTTTTGATGTAGGCCCTATGGATTGCAGCTGCAATAGCCAGGCAGCGACTGGTATGATAGAGCCGGCAACTTGTGAAACCGCCCGGCCGTATGACATTTTCCACACGGTTGACGATGGCAATTTACTGAATTTAGAGAATGCACGGCACTCACCACCTGGCAATAGAGCGAATCCAGGCGAAATTTTACACGTTTTGAAGCACAGACAGCAGAACCATTGCCTGTGGTTATCTCTTGTTTATCAAAACACTAGACTAGATGTCTCCATGTTTTGCCCCTAATTATAATGGGGGGTGCGGCACATATGAGGCAAAAATGACCTTTTTGACCCCTGTGACCCCTGGATGACCTCCGATATTAAAACATTTTAAGACTTTTGTAGCCACTTACCCAATACGGCTTGGCTATGCGTTTGGTCCACATCGATCACGGATGTAGCACTAGTAGTCAATTGTGAGAAAGAAAGAAAGAAAGAAAGAAACAACTAGAGCTACTGTGGCTCACGAGCCACGAATGTCAGGCGATGACTTCTGATTGACCTCATTTGACCTTTGACCTCGGGTAAACATGAGTTGACTACTCATGCTCAAATCAAGGATAATTTGCATCACATTTAAGCCCAATCGGGCCTATTTTAACATTTGACCTCATTTGACCTTTCCTGTCCTGTAACCTTGGATGACCTTTACGGTTTTATACTCCCCAAGTGTCAGGGATCCTTTCCGCAAGTTGTTACAGCCTGATCGGAGCAATATTTATTTTGACCTGACCTTTGACCTCAGATGACCTTTATGGTTTCATACTCCCCAATTGTCAGGGATCATTTTCCCGAAGTTACAGCACTATCGGAGCAACTTTAAATTTGACCTGACCTTTGACCTCAGTTGACCTTTGCGGTTTTATACTCCTCAAGTGTCAGGGATCATGTACCTCGAGTTACAGCCCAATCGAAGCAACTTAAAATTTGACCTGACCTTTGACCTCACACGACCTTTGCGGTTTTATACTCCCCAAGTGTCAGGGATCATTTTTTCTAAGTTACAGCCCGATCGGAGCAACTTTAAATTTGACCTGACCTTTGACCTCGCATGACCTTTGTGGTTTCATACTCCCCAATTGTCAGGGATCATTTTCCCGAAGTTACAGCCCTATCAGAGCAACTTTAAATTTGACCTGACCTTTGACCTCACATGACCTTTGCGGTTTCATACTCCCCAATTGCCAGGGATCATTTTTTCCAAGTTACAGCCCGATCGAGCAACTTTAAATTTGACCTGACCTTTGACCTCGCATGACCTTTGTGGTTTCATACTCCCCAATTGTCAGGGATCATTTTCCCGAAGTTACAGCACTATTGGAGCAACTTTAAATTTGACCTGACCTTTGACCTCACATGACCTTTGCGGTTACATACTCCCCAAGTGTCAGGGATCATTTCCCCAGAGTTACTGCCCCATCGGAGCAGCTGTAACATTTGACCTTGGATGACCATAGCTGATGTTTCATGATCCACTTATGATTATTAAATATAAGTTTTAGCCCAATCGGACAAATTTCAAAATTTGCCCCCCCACAAACCCGAGTACTGGTATTCACCATTATTGCTATATAGCATTTACCATATAGCCTTAGTGTGTATGTATTGATTTTCATAAATGCATCATGGGAAGGAATATAATTTGACCACCATCCCCACCGCACAAGCAACTATATAGCATTTATCACATTCCTTTAGTGTGTATTTTCATAAATGCATCATGGGATAGCATCATTTCCAAACCTTTAGTGTGTATTTTCATAAATGCATCATGGGATAGCATAATTTCCAAACCTAACAACTCTTACCTCTTATTATCAAAATAGCAGCACAATATTTACTGTTAATTTTCCTGGAAACTTAAAACCACACCAGTAGACATGCCCAAGCATGCAACGAAACTATATGCTTATCTCTTGTTATCAAATAGCTGTTTCCCTGCACAAGGTTGCTGCCTCTAATGATAGCTGCTTCATTACATTTCACGCATAAATATTTTCACAAAATGACCCTATTAAGCCTTACATGAACTTTGACCCCAATCTGTGGTACAACTTATTTGAAGCTTGGGCCAGCGGTTCTTGCTGACCATGTTTGGTGGTCATAGCATGTCATTTAAAGGAGCAGTAGCATTTTTAAGATTTTCACAAAATGACCCCTAATAACCCTTACATGACCTTTGGCCCCTATCTGTGTAGAAGTTATATTAAGCTTGGGTCAGTGCTTCTTGTGGCCAAGTTTGGTCAACATTGGTCCAAGCGTCTGGCACTAGTAGCAATTTTTTTGGTTCTACTAAAGAAGAAAGAAAGAAGAAGATTTAGGAGCTTCACAGTATATCAGGCGGATAAATCCGCCTGACATAAACAGCAAGAAAAAAATAAGTTAGGCTGCACGCCTAACTTAAGAAGAAGAAGAAGAATTGGGAAGAGACAGCACAAGCCGACGTTTGACATCGGCTTGTAACTAGAGTCAACAGACGCTGAGTACAAGCCGCAATTTGACCCCTATAACTTGACCCCTGGGTCACGGATGGGGTCAACTGCTCTTGCATTGTGCTTAGGATGTCATAAGAAATATTCCTGGTCAATTTCAGCTTAATCGAACTTATACATGGATTTTGATTTTTTAAATTTTGATTGACCTTTTGATTTTAATGACCTTTGACCTCAATGAAAAAAAAAACCCTGATGTACACCGACAAAATGCATTGTTCCAATTTTAATTAAAAAATTCTAACATGTTCAGTGCTTGAGATAAAAATTCTTGAAGTTATTCAGCTAAAAACAGGAAGTGACCCCTTAATGACCTTTGACCCCCAAAATAAAAATACCCTGTATACATCAAGTAACACTGATTCATGTATGATGGTTATATTACTCTGGTCTGTTTACATTTTGAGATAAAAATCTTTTGAACATTTTGGTTTTTGACCGGAAGTAACCCCTTAATGACCTTTGACCCCAAAACTGTAGGCATCCTAAAGACCCTGGCTAGTAGAGATGCATGTGTGCTAATGGCGACTCCCTGCTATGTAATTTGTAAAGACAGTGATTTTTTGAATATTTTTTAGACTTTGACCGGAAATGACCCCTTAATGACCTTTGACCCCTTATCTGAGCACACCCTATAGACACCGACTTAAGTCAAATCACATGATATAACCATGTCCTCATCGCATGAAATTTGTGGAAGGAGTAGCATTTTTTGTGAAATCAACATTTTTGGCCATAAGGTCAAGTTCAAAGGTCAAAGCCAGGTCAAAGTCAAATGGATGGTTTGGTCTAGCCCAGTGGTCATGTGGCTCAAGTATGGTTGAAATCTGTCAAAGCATAAGAGAGCTAGGGCGAAACGTGGCAAGTCACGCAAAATGTCACGAGTTGCCAGAAGAAGAAGAATTGGGAAGAGACAGAACAAGCCGACGTTCGTCGTCGGCTTGTAAAAACTAGAGTCAACAGACGCTGAGTACAAGCCGCAATTTGACCCCTATAACTTGACCCCGGGTCACGGATGGGGTCAACTGCTCTTGCATTGTGCTTAGGATGTCATAAGAAATATTCCTGGTCAATTTCAGCTTAATCGAACTTATACATGGATTTTGATTTTTTAAATTTTTGATTGACCTTTTGACCCCTTAATGACCTTTGACCTCAATGAAAAAAAAACCTGATGTACACCGACAAAATGCATTGTTCCAATTTTAATAAAAAAATTCTAACATGTTCAGTGCTTGAGATAAAAATTCTTGAAGTTATTCAGCTAAAAACAGGAAGTGACCCCTTAATGACCTTTGACCCCCAAAATAAAAATACCATGTATACATCAAGTAACACTGATTCATGTATGATGGTTATATTACTCTGGTCTGTTTACATTTTGAGATAAAAATCTTTTGAACATTTTGGTTTTTGACCGAAGTAACCCCTTAATGACCTTTGACCCCAAAACTGTAGGCATCCTAAAGACCCTGGCTAGTAGAGATGCATGTGTGCTAATGGCGACTCCCTGCTATGTAATTTGTAAAGACAGTGATTTTTGAATATTTTTAGACTTTGACCGGAAATGACCCTTAATGACCTTTGACCCTTATCTGAGCACACCCTATAGACACCGACTTAATTGATCGTGCCGGAGAAAAGCAGGCAGTGGCAGGAACATCCAGGTTGGCCGAAATTGCCCATATTTGGTGTAGTAGGGGTGTTTGATGAAACATTCTCACTGAAACTTTTTCAGGATTCTGACCCCTCTTGTTAAGGGTTTATAGCCCTTATTTGTTTTGATACAATCTATCCCCTTAAAAATGGATGAATTTTTCCTGAATTGAGGACAATTTTGTATTCTCATTTTTTCACAAGTGGTTGAAGTTATTTAGGTAAATTAAGTATGTGTAGGAAACAGCTACCCCGGGCATTACAGGGAACAATTTACATTCAACCAACCCCTATCATTTGGCTCTGGGGGGTGTCTAAACATACCCCCCTCAAAATGTCTTAAAAATTGAAATTTTAGTCGATGAATTCAAATGCAAATATAAAAAATATACATCAAAATTTTGGATTTTTTTTTGTGTCATTAGAGTGACCCAACATGTGGCTGTGGGAAACAAATTAGAATATCTTGGGGCGGTGTTGCATTTTTCAGAAAATACAGTGTTTCTATATGGTATTTAACCAATATTACAAAGCTGAAAATATTGTAATATTAATGCAATACGTGATTATTTCAACTACATACTTTATTTAGAGCTGGTTATTAAGTTGAGTAAGGTTTTAAACTTTAATAACATAGATAACAAAAGCAAAATGTTACTAAGATTTAAGTGTTTCTAGATTTTATTCGACCTAAAATGAGAAAAACCTAAAATACTTGGTCAAACACTCAGGAATTTTAAGGTTTTAAAGAACAGTTTGATTGAACAAACCGTTTATGAACAGATTCAAACAAAAGTAATAAATCAACAATTATTTGGTAAGCAGCACTCCTTGGGATTTAAATCATGATCATACAACATTATTTAGCATTAACATATAAATATGAGTTATTATAGACCTAGCAATTCAGTTGTTTATTAGTGCATAATCATGATAACACTTTGCATCTTACCGTTCTTTTCGACGCCTAATTGTACTACAGCTGAGGACAGGCAAGTGTCAAAATGATATTCAAGCTTACACATAAGAAATTGTATGGAACTGAAAGTGCAATGTTTACATTGCTTTGAGGAATCACTACAATAAGATCCATGTTTTTTTCACACTGCTTTTGGAAATTTTCATAACGATCAGAGCCTTCTCAAATTGTCACAACGTATACCATGCCCTTATTTGCTTTGTTTTGAACGATTGTAATATACAATATAATTGTAATACAAAAAGTATTACCTCATTATACCTCATTCTAGTGAACATTATAGTTAACAAATAATAGTTCAAGCAACCCCTATCATTTGTCCTCCTCAGAACTTCTTTAAAATTTTCATTAAATTAAGGGATCTAAAATGAGCGTTTATTGCGTTTCGACAGTATTTTTTGTGGGACATGAGAGCACCTCAGACCTATCGAATTGCATTCTGAATACTGAAGCATGTCTTTCTGATATCAAATAATTTTCATTTTTTGAAAATCACAATATAATAAAATTTTTATGACAAATTATAAAAATTTGATATTTTTCAAATTTTTGATATATAACAGTCCTCGAAGTAAATTATATAAATCTAATGACATATTCTGAAAGTGTATGTAGCATGGAGGAAAAGCCGACGGTCAATTGAAAATTTTGACCTTTCATATTGAAGATATGGATTTTTTTCCAAAAAGACCTAATTTTTTTTGGTGTTTTGGGAAAAAAATCCATATCTTCAATAATGAAAAGGTCAAAATTTTCAATTGATCGTCGGCTTTTCATCCCACCTACATACACTTTAAGTATAAATCATCAGATTTATAAAGTTTACTTCAAGTACTGTTAAATATCAAAATATCAATTTTAATCATTTGCCATAAAATGTGTATTAAATTGCTAATTTCAAAAATCAAAATTATTTGATATCAGAATGACATTCTTCAGTATTCAGAATGCAATTGATATGTCTGATGTGCTCTAATGTCCCACAATAAATACTGTCCAAACGCTCATACCCCAGCCCTTAATTCACAAGCATATAGAATATGCATCCAAATTTTGTTTTGTTTTCATCTTCCTCCAAATGAACCAACCTTACGCTGTAAGCCTAGACTGTGGGAAACAAAGCAGATTATCTTTGGACAGTGTTGCTTGGTTTAATTCAGTGTTTCTATACACGAAACTGAAAATCTCCGTTAAAGAAGCATGTGTCTTTTAAGGCATTTCTTCATTATAAAGTTGACTAAACTTACCTAGCTGATAATAAATGGAAAAATACTAAACTTTAAAATGGAGATATTTCTATATCTTATTCCCTCCAAAATGAGTAAAACAAAATTATCGTATTATAGCTATTCAAATACTGAAGACTATTAAAGAACATTTGATTAAACCATCAAAAAGCTGAAATATATCGTGTGTCTTTCATGCATAATGCCATGTTGCACGTATACTAAAATCAAATGAGCATGTATGCAAGAATAGTATCATAAGAAAAATATTCTTATGTAGATTGTGAGGTTCATTTGCTTCAGCAACAAGTGTCAACATTATTTTCAAGTTGACTTGACATCTGAAGATCTTGTTTGGAGTTGAAAGTGTAAAGTTACATTCCTCTAAGCCATCTACAAATTGTCACAACGTAGATTGGATGTGCACTTATTTACTTTGTTTTAAAATATCACAATCAGCCTATAGATAATATAGCAGGATAAAGCAGGATACTCGCAATATTTGGGTATCTCAAATGGAAATCTGTCACTTTTTCAAAAATTCGGACGTGAAACATGTTTTTTATTTTACTTGGCCTTAATGAACCCGACTATGTAAAAGTACCGGCAATAGTATGATAGGCGCTAGCAGAAATGCAGAGAATAACGGGCTTACTAACAAGAGATGTACCATGTTTCTTCCCGGGTCCGCATTCATTGGTATCAATTAAAAATAACAACAATTGAATAAAAATCCTGGTTTGATTTAGTGAATACTTCAGTATTTATAAGGCAGTTGCAGTTCAAGCATGCAGTATAGCATGAAATTGAAGATCATAATTTAGCTAGGCATACTGGAGCCACATCTTATGGCTAAGATTCTTGGGCACTTGCAGCATAGTGTTTCTAGAATAATTATTTGTGAATGTAAACTGTGATCCAATTTATTTGTACTGATTAACTTACTCCTTTATAAAACTCCTTGTGATTTATGTTAGTTATTAGCTAGTAGCCAACTAATATCCTAGTTCCAGTGGCGTGCGTAAGGGGGTGGGGCAGGGGCCACGGTCTCCCACTTTTGTTGGTCATTCGGGGAAATCAGTCATTTCCCGAAATGACTGATTTCACCGCACCTTACACTCCTAATTCATTCGGGGGAACTGAACAACCTCCCCCTCCATTTTCAATGTGCAATTTCTTACTCATAACATTGAGGGCTTTTAGGCATAATTTTTATTAATATATAAAAACAATATATATGATATAATTTAAAAAATGCAGACACAATAGGCCTACATAATGGACCTACATTTATATTGATATTTTGTTCATCATGGTGTGTCACACTTTTACAAGGTAGTCTTGTATTCAGTATTTCTGTTTTGCGTTTTACTCGGATAGCTAAATATGAATTATTTTGTGTTTAGAAACACTTCTGCAGACTTGACCTGATTCTGTATAGAAAATTCTAAAACAATGTCACCATATGAAAACATTTTAGGCATTTTAAGACTAAAAATAGAATTGTCACATTCAGTTTCCTCCAATGTTTATACTCACAATATCATTTTCAAGAAATTTATTAGGCGAAAATACTGTCTAGAAACACCAATTTTATGCAAATTTGTTACACCGGCCAAATCTACCATTTATTGTTTGGAGTAGACCAAAATAGCCTCAAAATGTTGACATTAAAAAAATCAATATTTAAGATGTATATTTTTATAAAAGGGCTTTAAAATTGCCCTTTTTTACATTTTTAAAAATGCTAAAGAGGGGTAACATTGATGACCCCCTCCTGAAAACCCAAGACCCCAATCATTGCAATTTCAAGTTCTATATTACAAATAAACTATGCTCTTGACAAATATTTCAAAATAAAATCCAATCGAGAAGTTGCTGATAGAAAAATAACTTCATAAACTTTGCCATTTTTCAACTGTTGTCACAGCAATTTTCGTGTGTCAAAAGCCCCAAATTAGGGGTACCCATATCTCCCTACCCAGGGGGTCAGGTGGGTCTAGTCTGGCATGTGAAAATATGTCATCCAGTACATCAATCTTACAAAGTATGAACCGATTTGGCCAACCTTCATGTTCCCAGATTTTGTCATATCACCTGGATCTCTCTGGCATGGACAATTAAGTCGAATCACATGATATAACCATGTCCTCATCGCATGAAATTTGTGGAAGGAGTAGCATTTTTTGTGAAATCAACATTTTTGGCCATAAGGTCAAGTTCAAAGGTCAAAGCCAGGTCAAATTCAAATGGATGGTTTGGTCTAGCCCAGTGGTCATGTGGCTCAAGTATGGTTGAAATCTGTCAAAGCATAAGAGAGCTAGGGGCTAAACGTGGCAAGTCACGCAAAATGTCACGAGTTGCCAGAAGAAGAAGAATTGGGAAGAGACAGAACAAGCCGGCGCTCGTCAGTCGGCTTGTAAGAAAGAAAGAAGAATTGAGAAGAGACAGAACAAGCCGACATTAAGGTCATCGGGCTTGTAAGAAGAAAGAATTGAGAAGAGATAGCACAAGCCGACGTTTGACGCCGGCTTGTAATTAGGTCTTTTGGGGAAAAAAATCCATATCTTCAATATGAAAGGTCAAAATTTTCAATTGATCGTCGACTTTTCATCCCAGCTACATACACTTTAAGACTATATCATTAAATTTATAAAATTTACATCGGGACTGTTATATCTCCAAAATGTGAAAAATATCAAATTTTAATAATTTGTCATAAAATTTGTATTATATCGTGAGTTTCATAAAATGAAAATTATTTGATATCAGAAAGACTTTCTTCGTATTCAGAATGCAATTCAATAGGTCTGATGTGCTCTCATGTCCCACAAAAAATGCTGTCGAAACGCTCAAAACGCTCATTCCAGATCCCTTAAGCACACAAAAATGTCCACTTTTACAGTATGATATTTCAATTTATTCAGTAGAAGATTTTGTTGGCATTAAACATGTTTAGGCCCTCACTTCCAGGCCTAGAAATCTGTGGCAGTGCGAGCAAATCCATGTGGATTCTCGTAAGAGAATTTTGCGAGAATCCTTGATTCTTGCAAATCTACACGTGTAAATCTACACATGCAGTCTTGATTTGTGCAAAGCTCCAATGCAAAGCACAATGATTGAAAAAAATACTGCCCTCATACAGTCTGATTTAGTCATCCAAGATGGCGACTCTGGTGAACAAAAGATGGCCCACAACCGATGACTGTTTTTGCTTTTAAAATGCCCTCTCAAATCAATATTATTATTATTGTACAAATTATTAATTATTTGAGTGAGATTTTTTTTACCATAATTCGCCATTTTGGGGGTTCGGTTGCTTAAAAAATGAAGTATAAATAGTCAAACCGGAAGTCAAACTTGGTACATATTTTTTTTCTTTCTGTAAACTGCCAATGCACTACGCGAATCCATATGGATTCGCCCGGTTGATGTTTTAGGAGAATCTTTGCGCGAATCGATTCACGGATTGGTGTTGGATTTCTAAGTCTGCCTTCACATAACTAATAGACAAAATGTTCAACACAATGTTCTAGTAATTTATTGAAAACTGATGCGTACCGATCATTTTGATACAGCCTGTATCTTCTAAACATGATCACATTTTCAAAGACACAATCACTTCATGTCAAAGTTAATTTAACACATAGTGATGTCTCTTCAAATGTATTATGTTTGACATTTCTTCAAATTAGCAAAATTAACTAATTTCCGCTACAGTGATATCCGTTGAGTTACGTAAACCTATGTGTTCAAGAATATTACGAATGAAATGCAAAAATTATTAAATTCTCTCTTAGTACTTGACTCTACTTGACCTCAAAATTGAATGAGCCAATATTCAATTTCCGTTATGATCAATGCACATTCCATGGGTTGTACGTACGACTTAACGACACATCACAATAGTCTGTGCTCATATAGCGAGCCTACGACGAGGCGTTATAATCAAATATCTGATGGGTAATACACTGGGGGAATTTATTCAAATTGAGTTAGCTGCTCGCCCAACAATACAGCCTGCTAATGCAAATATTTATCATTTTCATATGCTCTGTCAAGATTGAGACGAGCAATTACAAATATTGCATTGTGGGAGATTTGCGCACCTATGTATAACTATGGGTATAAGATATGATGTAATCAAAGGAACTGTGAATTCTATCGCTACTGTATTTGTGAGGTTTCTGTATGCATATTATGTAACATACATAATGTGACGTGTAGGGTACAAGTTTCTTGAAATAGATGTATTGGGTTATTCCAGTTGAAATCCATACACCCCCTGCCCCTATGGAAGACATGACATTAATCTCACACACAAGGGGTGTAGATTTCAAATGGAATCACCCATTCAGGTAACCCCATTTGAAATTCACACTCCCTGTTTGGAAGATTAAGGGCATGTCTTCCAATTATGTGGTTGTTTGGATTTCAACTGTAATAACCCATTTTCACAGTTTTGCAGAATATCTGGGAAGTGTAGTATTGTAGAAATATGTTCTGGCATCTGACATTTGTTATAGATCAACTATAGCTGCGCTGTGTATGATTATTGCAATACTTGAAGAAAGTCAGTACAAATTTTCTCTTCTTCATTCTTTCTTCCTTCTCACCAAAAAGCAAATGTATTGCGTTAGGGTGCTGAATTTACAAACTACATAAAATGAAGATTCCAAAATGACTTACTGTGACTTGGTAAATTTTGAACTGTCTCCTCAGTTGGCTGCAGCAATTCGGATGTATGGATTGGATGATAAACAGGTTTTGCTAGGAAGGAAAAACTTCCTATTTGCATGTGACCTTTGAAATCCAACCCAGATGTGAAAATTGGCCCAATTTCAAAACCAGTCTAATGGGCAAAATTTTATTTAGCATCAAAACTCTCTTGAATTAGAAATAGCAATCCATGCTAGATATTCTGAAGGGGTACCGGCTTCAGTAAAGTCTCTACAAAATCCATGGCTTGGTTGAAATCGATTTGAATTTGGAATGAACATTGGTGTGTAATTATTAAGTAGAATGTATGTATGAAGTGTTTCGTACACAGCAACAATCTATAATTTTAACCCCATGAGAACTACCTGCCGATTGGTCAAAGAGAAGTTTTTGTTATCAATTGGACCAATCAGCAACATTGTTAGAATAATTTCACCACACAAAAAATATTGGGGTGAATTATTTGCAAAGCTCCATTCTGATTGGTGATTAAAGTGAAGATATCATGTAATTGACCAATCAGAGGCAATGTTAGATCAGCAGGTAGTGCTTAAGGGGTTAAAATACAGTTGAAACTTAAGGCAGCTATTTTGAGTTCTGAGAACATCCTTGCACTTTTCAGACCAAATATGGTGCTATCATATACACTCTTGAGACTGGCTGCCATGACTGCCCTAGTATTGAGCACGTAGGCTGTCAACGTAACTAGCCGTGACTGCCTAAGGTTTTCTTATTTATACCGTTGCACTTAAGGATGTTTCCAATGGCTAAGAATATTTGATTCCACGCTGTCTGCTGGATTCAGTAGGACGGCGGACATAACATAATTTTGAAAAACACTACAAATAAACAAAGAAAACTTGGTGCATTCAAATTTTGTTTTAGGCCTTAACTGTTGCAACATATTTAGAAGTTCACAAAGTTAAGATATTTGCAGAGTTGACATGTCTTCCAGTATAGCTTTTTCATAACTTGAGGATGTGCTGTTGACTAAGAATGATGAAATTTTGACCAGTCTGTTGGAAATATTTAACAGTTCATTTAAAGGATTTTCACGGGGAATGGAATAATATACCATGCTGCTGTCTGATGTAATAATCATGTAATAATTATGAATCTTGAAAGTTAAATAGCTTATTGCTTGGTAAAAAATGCCATGTATGTTCTGGGTACACTATGGTGATTGTTTTGACAAAAATAATTTATTTTTCTTTCGAGCATTTTTTTCAAAAACGAAACATGCAGCAAAATCAACTCCCTGTTCATTCTCTTGACAGTTAAAATGTTTTCATCTTTTCCTTCTCGCATCATGTTATTGATTGTTCGGATACCGTAAGCCCATTACAATAATTAAACTAAACATGTCAGCATTTTTGTTGACAATATCTATGCTTGCTGAAATTGACAACTTGACAAATGAAAGTATGTTGATGACATTGTTATAAAACCTAGTGTTTCAATTGATCTAGATGGTTAACAAGAACTTGTACAATATTTTTATTAGTCTGTGTTACACAAGCAGGGGATTTATCTCTTCTTGCCAATGCAAAATCATACAGCAGAGTAAATGTGTCTTCCCAGAATGCCCTATTCTTGAATCTCTATAAACCATACCCAATGCATATCATGTGATTCAAAATTTTAAAGACAATTGCTTTAAACTGGCTGTGCACTTTCAGAAAGGTATTAATCAAGGTGCTGTACTTCAGAATTATTCATGCAAAATGTATAAAATTATAATTATATTTTTGGAATGGAAATTAGTCAAGCAATCTGAATTATAGAAGCACAGATTTGGTACAAATACATTTTGGGAGAAAATAACATTTCTTAAAAATTATTTGGATGTTGGCCTTATTTTTTGAATTATTTACCAAATAGGCCTAGGTCAAATTTTTGACTAAAAAATTGAGGCAAAAATAGTAAAAAGTCATATTTTTGACCTTAATTTAGTCAACAATTCAAAACATAAAGCCAGTATTGAAAAAAATATGGAAAACTTGCCTAGATTGCATTTCTGAGAGTATACAGGTCACTGAACTGAGGTTTGAGATGAACAGTTGCAGTATACATGTATTATATGTATATCTTACTTTGCTGATGTTCCATGAGTAGTTACCATTCTGCACTATGCAAATTTAGCAAAGTTCCATATGTGGTTTAGGTCACTTTCCCCAATCATCGTTGGGCAGGAAAAACCTACTATGTGTTTGTGGCCCCTGAACATTTTTAAAACAAAACTGCCAACAGGTTACATAGGAGGTTTTGCTTTACACATGTTCAGGGGCCAATGACAAAGGAGGTTTTTCCTGCCCAACGATGCAATGCATCATAGGAAGGTATAATAATTTTCTACTGTGGAAAAACCCGGAGCTACGAAATCATCATAGAAATGATAATACAATTCAATTGAGGGATACCTAGTTCTCCAGTTTGTAAATTGCATCTAGAAAATGCTATTTTTAGATAGGAGGTACTCGCTGAATTGACGTCACTATCTGGTTAAGCAATCTCTGTTGTCGCTCTGATTTTTTTTATTGCAGTTATTTCTCTTGCCCTCTGAAAACTACTCGCTTTTCTCTTACCTCTCACTTGCTCTGTTCTCTTTGTCTGGATGTCGGGGTGTCTGTCTGTCTCTCTCTCGTACTATTTCTCTATCAAAAATAAAGAATGACAGCAATGTAGCCCTAAACTGCTCTTTTCTCTCATTCCTCTAACTCTCTCTCTTCCATCTCTTCTCATCCTACATCATCATCAGAAAGTTTGTTTAAAAATGATACAGCAACAGGCTATTCCATAAAACCCAGTGGAAGATGTTAGAAATATTTTCCACAGGTGGAATATGAATTTCAAATGGAATGAACATATTTGGCAGCTCCATTTGAATTTCATACACCATCTGAGAAAGATTCAACCTTAGTTTCAATTAGAGTTGGTTAATGTACTAATCCATTTAAATTTTTCCACAAGGGTATGGATTTTGAATAGAATAGCACAATGTACCCCTAAATTGGTCTTTTCCTCTTATCTCCATCTGCTTCTCTCTCTCTCTCTCTCGTTATCTTACCTCTCTTTATCCTCCCTCTTTCTCTTTTATTGTCCTCTATTCTGTCTCCTTTTGTGTCTGTATGTCTCTCTCTCCTCTCCTCTCCTCTCAGGCCATTTTTCTCAATTTATTATAAAGGTACCATAAGTTGGTAGGAAACCTTGTAATAATTCTTGACAAATCTGCTCAGGCAGTAATTTCCTTGCAAGAGAAATCAATATTCTGGGTCAAACACTGGTAACTAGGGTATTTGTGTACGTACATATGTGTATAAAATGGCTGTTGTTGGATAGATTGATCTCAATTGGGCTATTCTAGTTGAAATCCACACTACCCCTGTGGAAGATTTTGGAAATATCTTCCACAGGGGGTGTATGTTTTTCAATTGTAATTGGTCAGAGTTAATCATTTTGAAACCCATATTCCCCTTTTATTATGGCTTTACCTATATCTTCCACAACTGGAGTGAGTATTTCAAATGGAAGTTACCCAATTGTCTATTCTAGTCAAACGTATACTCCCTCTGTGGAAGACTTTAGCTAAATCTTCCACAGGGGGAGTGTGAATTTCAAATGGAATAGCCCGTTAAGGGATCTAAAATGAGTGTTTATTATGCTTTCGACAGTATTTTTGTAGGACATGAGAGCACCTCAGACCTATCGAATTGCATTCTGAATCTGAAGCATGTCTTTCTGATATCAAATAATTTTCATTTTTGAAAATCACAATATAATACAAATTTTATGACAAATTATAAAAATTTGATATTTTTCAAATTTTGATATATAACAGTCCTCAAGTAAATTATATAAATCTAATGATATATTCTTAAAGTGTATGTAGCAGGGAGGAAAAGCCGACAGTCAATTGAAAATTTTGACCTTTCATATTGAAGATATGGATTTTTTTCCCAAAAGACCTATTTTTTGGGTGTTTTGGGAAAAAAAAAACCATATCTTCAATACGAAAGGTCAAAATTTTCAATTGATCGTCGGCTTTTCATCCCACCTACATACACTTTAAGTATAAATCATCAGATTTATAAAGTTTACTTCAAGTACTGTTAAATATCAAAAATATCAATTTTAATGATTTGCCGTAAAATGTGTAATTAAATTGCGAATTTCAAAAAAATCAAAATTATTTGATATCAGAATGACATTCTTCGTATTCAGAATGCAATTCGATATGTCTGATGTGCTCAGATGTCCCAAAATAAATACTGTCCAAACGTTCATACCCCAGCCCTTAAGGCTGTTGAATGAGATATATATGCAGAGAAGAAGCAAAAATGTGTGATTACAAAATGTCGTAATTTGTTTTCTTGAAATGGTTATCAGCAATTGCGTGTGTCTGTGGTGTTTTCTTGTATGTGTTGTACACAATAGAACAAGGGCTTCCAGTTGTTTATCTGTAGTTACAACAACAAGGCTCGATTCACTATGGGAGTACAAATGGGAATTTATTCCATAATTGACTCCTGAGCTAGAATTTTAGGACAATAGTTATTGTGCTCGAGATGAATTTAGGTCAACCTGAGCACTAATTAGTGTGCTTGTGATGAACATTTCTGATTAACTGCTTGGGAAAGGAAATCAAGATGACCTCATCACAGGATGCTTTTTGGGAGAGAAAGTGCACTCTTACTACAATTTTAAGTGATTCACACCCACCACGTTCAAATGAGTTATGTGCATGACCAAGAATTGGTGGTATGGACTGTACTAAATTCAGGTGTATCCTTTTTATTTGAAAATTTGAAATGAGAGTTTAATCTTCCATTCAAGATGTCTATAATGCTCACTGCAAAACATCAGTACTCTCTATATGATGCTGTGAACTGAATAATAGCAACAAAAATCCCACAATAAATAATTTATCGGGTGGATTACGTCCGACTCGGTCCTAGTATATGAATCAATTATATCATAATGCAAGATGAAGTTTGGCATTTTCTTTAAAGGTTCAAGCCAGATCTTGTTATTGTGCATGCCCTACAGTCAAGGGAAAAATAGTTGGCACACTGTTACAATATATTGAAACTCTTCATCAATTGCCGCTCTGCTAGTTGAGTGAGATTAGTATTACCATGTATGAAAGGTACAGACCTTCCCCTTCTCCCTACTCTCCCCAATTCCTCCTCAATCAATGTTGGAGTACCTGGAGAGCCCAATGTTAAAAGTGCTTCATCAGCATTATTATTGGGGGAGAGGAGTGGTGATTTACATTTAGTATGCCAGAGTGTGCTAATATTATTTTCCTAAATTGTAAGTTGGAAAAACAGGTGGAATGTTTTTTCTTGTATACCGGTACTTATTCAATGATTAAGTGCATGATTATTTGATAATTATTGAGTGAATATCAGCTGTAGTGTAAGACAGGACCTGAATGTTGTATTAACCATTTATATCTTGTCATCAACTAAAATAACTGTGACCTGATATAAATTGATCAAATGTAGGTGTGGTGCAGGGTGTGTCAAATGCTGTAATTGCTGATGACTTCTGAAAATAGGCTATTCCATTTAAAATCAACACTACCTATGTGGAAGATTTGGAAAATGTCTTCCACAGGGGGAGTATGGATTTCAAATGGAATGAACATGTTAGGTACCTCCATTTAAAACTCATCCTTCCTCTGTGGAAGATTCAGGTTGAATCTTTCTAAGAGGGTGTATGAAATTCAATTCTATTACCCCCACGACCCATTATTCAAAATCGCGCACTGTGATTTGTTGAAACGCGTCACGTGACAGACCATTAATTAGCGATAAAGTGTCAAGGGCAACAAACTTTATGTTCTTCTATCATCACAGCGCACAGCAGAGCGCACAGCACATCTGCTTATGTAGGGGAGAATGGAATGTCAGGGGTGTGTTATTGTATGTGCATACCTGCTTATAGGGGAGAATGGAATGTTAGGTTGTGTTATTGGAATGTGCATACGCTTTGGCTACGCGTATGCGCTCCACCTTGAGGTAAACAACTTGAAATATTTGGGCAAAAATTTTTATATTTTCTCTTTAAATCACACTATTTTGTGGTAATAGAATAGAAATAAAGGGTGCAGCATTATCCTTTACAAGCAAATAATGTGTCCTCGGCAGTAAAAGCGTTTAAATAATGGGTTCGGCCGCCTCACCCATTATTTACGCTTTTACTGCCTCGGACACATTATTTTCGTAAAGGATCATGCATTATCCTTTATTTCTTAAATGGAGCTGCCTAATGCATTCATTCCATTTGAAATTCATACTCCCCAAAGTGGAAGATAGTTTCCAAATCTTCCACAGGGGTAGTGTGGATTTTAAATAGAATAGCCCAATTAGTTCTTTTGTGAAGACAATTAATACTGTTACCTTGTTGCTGAGTAAGCAATGCTAAATTCCTTTGCTGTGCAGGTTCAATTCTTTTCCCACAAATAAATAAGAGTTCAAAATCAAAAACTGACATGTCACATGTAATGCTGCCATGTGGTATTTTTAATGCGCCCCTTATAAATAATCAATTATAAAGATATGTCATTACATAAAAATTACCAAAATCTACAGAAGGCAGCTTTTAAATATTACATCTGAATTCTTTCAAATGATGTCAGGATGTTGGCTATCACAAAGGCATGCACCTACTTGTTTGCTGACTACATATGGGCCAACATAAAGTAAGCCAATTAGCCAATGCCATGCCAGGTGGTGTATGACGTGCAGTCCCTAAATTCAGTAAATTTTCATCGTTAACCGTGTAATTGAATGGGATTATTTTGAAATTTTAAGACACTTGAAATATCACAAACAAATAGGCCTATGTTGATAAATAATATAAATACATGCCAAAACTGTTGGGGTTCGATAATGAACCCCACAAAACTAACCGAGTATATGGAAAATGCCATACGGCCGGGCGGTTTCACGAGTTGCCGGCTCGATCATGTCATCCGCCGCCTGTGCCATGCTGCGTTATCTGCATGTATGATGGAGTACTATTTGAAATGCTATTCGCACCTGTGTAAAAGGCATGGAGTACAGCACTTTCCTTTAATTGCACTCCATATATGGGTATGTACATGGCTACATATACCTTTTGAAGAGCTCTTAGAAGAAGAGTAGAAATTGATGATCTCCTTTATATATTGGTATTATGCCTTAATTGTATTCACCATGTAGTAATTTCTTGACTTAGTAATTTCTTGGCTTAGTAATGTATTGATCTTGGATGTTCATTCTCAATATTCCATCCAGAGGCAAAGTGGGTCGAGATTCTGCTTTGGATGAAATATTTTGTAGCCTGATTATGCTAGAGTTGTATCTTTATTCGCTGTCAAAGTGACAATTTTGACTATATCCCCCTTCACTGCAAGCAGGTTACACCCATTCACCTGTGTATGTCTGCAATCATAGATTGAATGCAATACCGCTATTTTCAAAGATACTTATCTTACAGGTGCGAGTGATCAGCATGATATGGTTCAATGCATAGGTACCGTGTGAACGTTGTAGTTCAAGGCGATATAGTCAAAAATTGTATTCATCTATTGCTATGGTAGTTAATCCAATTATTACGTCACTTTGACAGCGAATACAGCTTCCCAAAATAAAGCCAAAATCAGAGAGGATGTGGAAAGTATGCTGAGGCCATGGCAGGTGGATAACAATTTAAGATTTGTGATTACAAATATTTGTAACAGATCTCAACCATATGTTTTTTGTTGGATGGGCACAACTTAGTACCCTGGTCTGCCAGGTCAGTAATATCACTCCGTCGTATTTGATTTTTGAATTGATATCCAAAGTGACAGGATTGGAATTGAGACCTTATCACTATGGACCCCAATAGCCTCATCCCAATGACATAGTCCAATAACCTCAATTACACAATCATAGTGCAAAATTTGACCTTAAGTTGCAGAGTATGAGTTTTTGTACCCAAATCTTCAAAAGGTCATTCAATGAATGTACAAATGTATTGGGGTTAAGAACTGTGTCCTGATAGATGAGCATGTACCATCCCTGCTGGACTTATACAGGTTGACATTGGTATATAGTGTGTCTTGTCCCAAGTTGAGAGTATTAACGTTGGATTTCACAGTGGAAGGATCGAATTGCGTGTGTTAACCTAATCCCGCAGGGCGTATACACACGTTAAAAGGACAATTTGTGTGTATGCTGGTGATGCAAATGCATAAACGCACTGATTTGAATCCCATTGCGAAATCCAACATGGCGTTACTTTCAATTTGAGACAAGACACACTATAGGTTGACTTCCATTAATTGATTTGTTTGTATGCTTCCAATCATATAAGATATATGATGGTCTTAAACTGGTTATGCGGCAATCCATCCTCCAAGTTTGAACTGGATTTATTGGTTACCAGGCAATGTATTCATTTTACCGAGTCAAATTAGGTGGAGCTGTTTTTGCAGTATTAATTATCTTCATACATTTTGGCAAGAGACATGTAGTCGTCGATACAGAGATTTTTATTGTTACAAATCCTTATGTTTGACTTCTAACAGTCAGGGTTGCCAAACCTGCAATTGGTAACCCAATTGTACAATTATTGAAGATTTTCTGTGCGACTTTGACGATTTTATGTCCCGTAGAAACCAATGGTTAAGAAAAAAGTTGGGCGACATTTCTGCATTGGTTTGACACAGCAAAAATAAATACACACAATATTCTTCTATGCATTGGGCTGTTACGAAAACACAAAATCACAAATGAAAGAACAAGCAAGCTAGTTCACATCAGAAAATTATGAAAAATTACACATGTGAAAATTACCACCTTTCCAGTAGAAAAGGAAGGCAAGTTTTAGCATGTTTGCTTGCTTGCTTGTTTGTTTGTTTGTTTTTCACCCAGTGTAATTAAATATACTTGGTATATAGCAAGTATTCAGTACTTACAACACGTGTCATGGCTATTGAAATTTCACAGGATTGCCAAAAAATTTCAGCCCAAATCGCAGGTCAAATAATCGAAAAGTTGGCCAATTTTTCTCGTAATCATTGGTTTCTATGGAGCAGGACACTATTCGAAGTCGCGGGAGCCAATGTTGAAAAGTAGACCAATTTTTTTCTTAACTATTGGTTTCTATAGGACAGGAAATCATCAAAAGTTGCAGGGAAAATCTTTAAAATTCTCCCAATTGGGCTGCCAAATCATGGGGGTGGCAACCTTGACTGGTTCATCAATTAATTTTCTTGAAATGGTATATAAGCTGGACATTTGATGTCGGTGCCCTTTGCATTTCTCATCGTTTTGTTATGGTGAAATCTAACAAACAAATCAATATTCATTGGTATTGGCATTTTCAGAAGGGAAAATGTCAGGTAACGGTTGATTGTAGTAAACAACTTATATTGTCTATGAAGCACATTGCTAATTGTATTCTAAGTGAAATAGGAAAATAAATTATTCTATTGTAATCAATGTTTAATACATGAATATTCTGGATTTAAGTTCATGAGGAAGATAATTAACATACAGTACTTTGGCATGGAAACACGATAGAATTGAAGATTAATATCTGCTACAAACATCCTGGTACATGCTATAGTTTGATTCCCACTTATTAGAAATTAATGATGACATATAGTTCCCGGGTCTATAAATGCTCATTTCAAGAATTATGAAAAATTAATGATTAATTTTAAAACTGCACATGCCATATCAGATGTGGTCTATATACTGCTTTTTGCATTATATGATACATGCCATTATCTTCTGAGATTAGAATGTGACGCACATTACTATCTTCAGTAGACAGCAGTGAGATTAGAATGTGATGCACATTACTATCTTCAGTAGACAGCAGTGAGATTAGAATGTGATGCACATTGCTATCTTCAGTAGACAGCAGTAAGATTAGAATGTGATGCACATTGCTATCTTCAGTAGACAGCAGTGAGATTAGAATGTGATGCACATTGCTATCTTCAGTAGACAGCAGCGAGATAAAATGTGATGCACATTGCTATCTTCAGTAGACAGCAGCGAGATAAAATGTGATGCACATTGCTATCTTCAGTAGACAGCAGTGAGATTAGAATGTGATGCACATTGCTATCTTCAGTAGACAGCAGTGAGATTAGAATGTGATGCACATTGCTATCTTCAGTAGACAGCAGCGAGATAAAATGTGATGCACATTGCTATCTTCAGTAGACAGCAGCGAGATAAAAATGTGATGCACATTGCTATCTTCAGTAGACAGCAGTGAGATTAGAATGTGATGCACATTGCTGTCTTCAGTAGACAGCAGTGAGATTAGAATGTGATGCACATTGCTATCTTCAGTAGACAGCAGTGAGAGTAGAATGTGATGCACATTGCTATCTTCTTTCTTCAGTAGACAGCAGTGAGATTAGAATGTGATGCACATTGCTATCTTCAGTAGACAGCAGTGAGAGTAGAATGTGATGCACATTGCTATCTTCATTCTTCAGTAGACAGCAGTGAGATTAAAATGTGATGCACATTGCTATCTTCAGTAGACAGCAGCGAGATAAAAATGTGATGCACATTGCTGTCTTCAGTAGACAGCAGTGAGATTAGAATGACGCACATTGCTATCTTCAGCAGACAGCAGTGAGATTAGAATGTGACGCACATTGCTATCTTCAGTAAACAGCAGCAAGATTAGAATGTGACGCACATTGCTATCTTCAGTAGACAGCAGTGAGATTAGAATGTGATACACATTGCTATCTTCAGTAAACAGCAGCAAGATTAGAATGTGACGCACATTGCTATCTTCAGTAGACAGCAGTAAGATTAGAATGTGAAATATATTACTATCATCAGTAGACAGTTGTGAGATTAGCATGTGATAAACAAATTAGTAATGCATATACATTTCAGAACCATTAGGAGTGGATTTACATTTGCAATTGCAATTTCCCATCCTGCTTGTATAGTAAATTGAGCTATTTTACCTAGTAACTTATTTATAGGTCGATAGTAAACCATGATTTAAAAGCATCCCATTTCCCTGTATTATTGCATTTTACTCTGAACTTACAGTGATCTGTAATTACAAGTATATTACTACACGGGGTGGGTGATTGCATAGATGCTAATTATTTTATCTCTGGTTTCAGCGTACGGAGCAAATGGGTCACCAAGCCAAGGATTTTCTCTGCATAATCTAATTTACCCCCTCCGAGTTGCAATATAATGGATTTCATTTTAATATCAAGATATTTTGATATTATTTCAATTTGACTAATAACTCAAGAACTATTATACCCAACAATTAAGCTAACTTGAGTAAACATGGATATGTAAGCTTGTCCGTAGAAACTCATACAAACAGTGCCCGAAATAAGGAAAAAATTGAAGTTGTCCTGAAGCATAAACTTTGCTTGTCCTCAAAACATTTCAGTTGTCCTAAAAATGTGTCATATTTATAAGTGCAAAAAAATCAAATTTGTTTATTGTTTTTTACTTCGGAAATTTGTAGCTACAAATTGGTAAACCTGTGCAAGCTTCAAAATTCACCATTCTGTTCATGCGGTTCTTGAACACTGGCACCATTGGTTAATTCAGTAAAATGGTTGATTAACAATATTCAGAAACTTTGTGGACATGCTGAACAAGTGGACAGCACAGCATAATACTGTGTGCTAGCAGTGGTCCATAGATCTCTCTTAACATGCTCAATGATACAAATTGCAATCAAACATGACAAGTCAAAACTTAATGTCAAGTTTTATTTATTTATAAATCATGATTTTGGAGGTAAAATATAGTGGTTGTCCAGGGGACAAGTACATAGCTTAATATGGCTGTCCCCAGTGATTTTTGGACAAGAGGATAAGTGCTTATTTTGAACACTGCATACAAAAACAGATGTCTGGTTGTTTGGGTGTGTACATTAACATGTCTAGTAATGTGGCCTGTATTAGACCTGACATAAGTAGTACATTAACTGATTCAAACTGGTTGCCTTAATCCATTTTCAATCAGTAGTCAATTGACTGCCATCAGACAGGTGTTGTGTCTGCCACAAGTTGGTTCTACTGATCAGCATGGCTATTCCATTTAAAATCCACCCTCCCCCTGTGGAAGATTGAGCTAAAGTCTTAAACAGAGGGAGTATGCGTTTCGAATAGAATAGACAATTGGATAACTTCCATTTAAAATACTCACTCCAGTTGTGGAAGATATAGGTAAAGTCATAATAGTACAGAGGGAGTATGGGTTTCAAATTGATTAACCCTGACTAATTCCATTTGGAAAACGTACTCCCCCTGTGGAAGATATTTTCAAAATTTTCCACAGGGGTAGTCTGGTTTTCAACTGGAATAGCCCATCCTATCTATAAATGGAGGTTAAAGGGGAATTTCCTGACATTGACCCTTAGCCTCTTCCCACTTTTTTTTTAAAGTTGAGATTTTTAAACTGCCGCAGACCTGGCTACATATGTCTGTGTGCAAAATCCACTATAGTTCATTTCGTTTAAATCATTTTGTATGTGCATTTACGTTATATGCCAATTTGCTAATTCTTTCTTTTTGTGTGTGTTTTTTGTATATTATAGGAACAGACACAACTACACAAGACCATAGTGAGGATGAGGATAATGAATTCTTTGATGCTATAGACGAATCCGCTTTTACTCAAACTCTATTACTACCAGCCATCAAGACGCACAGGTAAACAAACAAACAATTAAACAAACAAAACCAGTTTACCAACATACTTAAAAAGGCACAAACACTTCTGCACTCCCCCACGGTGTACCTTTTTGGTACTCTGTCCTTTAGGGCCATGGTGGTGCAGTGTCTAAGACTTGACTTTTAATCACAAGTTAGCTTGAGGTCCTGGGTTCAAGCCCCGGCAGTATCAACATGTTGTGCACTTATGCAAAGCTCTTCTCCCCTATCGCCTACCCCCACCCAGGTGTACAAATGGGTACCGGCTTTATTCAATGCTGGGAAGGTAAGAGACTTCTTTAACGGGGAATTTTAAGCTATTGATACTATGTACAGAGAGAGATACTTGTACGTGTAATTGCAGTCAGTTCAGTAAAGAGTAGGGTGTTTACCCCAGCCTGTCTTAAATACGTCCCTGTTGCCTGTTCACAGGAAACCCATCAGCTAAAGCTGAAGCAGTAAAATAGAAAGTAAAACAAATATAAATAGAGAATCACCTAATTGATAATTTGATTATACCATCCCTAAATATTCAAGAAACATCCCAATTCTGCTGACTCTGTCACCAAAAAAATTTCAAAAAAGCTCCGGCAACACAGCTTTCATCCTTCAGAAAAACACCCCAAGTAAGCTAAACTTGCCACCCAGTAACATTCCCATAAAGTACCCCAACCAGGCTTAAAACATACCCCCTGTAAAATTCCAATGAAACACCTAACATTACCCAACATTTATTTCTTGGTGCAAGGAAGTACTCGTAAAAGAGCTGGAAATGTTGTGCATGTTGATACATGTTTGCTCATTTGCTGTGGATAGTGCATTAGATATGGCCTTGTAGCTGTGTATGTGCAGAGCTGACTAGCTTACTTAGGACACGGTCCAAATTTGGCGATTCCTGTTGAAATCCATACACCCTGTGTGGAAAATATGACCTGAATCTCTCACACAGGGCGTGTGAATCGTAAATGGGGCAACCTTGAATGGGGTATTCTATTTGAAATCTATACTCCCTCTGTGTGGGAGATTAAGGTCATGTCTTCCATAGGGGGTGGATTTAAGTGGGAATAGCCCATTGATTCTGTTTCTACGTCCCTGCATTAAAGCACTGTGTAATCTAATTAGAAAACAACTTGAGCTGCTACGGCAGAAGAAGTAGCGAAATATCTTGTTTTGCTTGTGACGACCATCGTTGATGTCATTCAAGGTCCACAGTTACACTAGGGTCCACAACATGTTCATCTATCAGGGCACAGTTCTTTAATCCCAATACATTTGTACATTCATTGAATGACCTTAGAAAATTTTGGTACAAAAACTCATACTCTGCAACTTGAGGTCAAATTTTGCACTATGAGTGTTTAATTGAGGTTATTGAACTATGCCATTGGGATGAGGCCATTGTGGTCCATAGTGTTAAGAGTGTTTGGGCAGAGTGTGTGGAAATGACCTTCACTAAGATTATGGGACAGGGAGAAAGTAAAATTTGAAGGTGGGAAATTTTCAAACCGCAAAAGCGTTCTGTAGTTGTGTGGAAATGCATTGGCATCACTCACATGCATACATACAAATCAACATACAAATCTATATGGCTAAGCCAATTAGCACAGATATAGGAATATGTAGGTGAACAAATGCATCAAGACGAAGGTTTCTAAAAACATCAAATATTTTTTGCCATTTTAAGATAAATATCTATGCGGAAGTAATATTCATATAACTTTGAAAGTAAAATCATCTGGGAAGACTGCTAGATAATTGTAAGATTGATACTTATTTGAACAGGCTTTTATGGTGCAGAGTTCCAAATATGAACGTGAAAATAAAGTTCAAATTTATAGACCTTTGATGAAAGTAAAAACACAGGGGAAAATGCAGGGTAAGATTGTAAGATTTATGCTTATTTGATCAAGCTTTTTGGGGTATTTTTGGTGCATGAGACAATCAGGGAGGATTTTGTGTGTGTACAATGGCGGATTTCCCTTGAAATCCCTCGACCTCTTTGACTATCTCTTACCTCCCAAGTAATAAGGCAATATCTGTAAACACTAGGATTCACAACATGTTCATCTATCAGGGCACAGTTCTTTAACCCCAATACATTTGTACATTCATTGAATGACCTTAGAAAATTTGGGTACAAAAACTCATACTCTGCAACTTGAGGTCAAATTTTGCACTATGAGTGTTTAATTGAGGTTATTGAACTATGCCATTGGGATGAGGCCATTGTGGTCCATAGTGAAACAAATGAGGTTGCAGAAGCTGGGCAACTCTATGTGCGAGCGAGATCCACGTCAATGTGATTCAATGTGCACTACCGGGATCTGCATCGTTAGCAGCAAATCTGCATGGCACTCGGATCTGCATCTGGGAAATGATCGCATAGCGATTGTGTTTCTTGTAATGGATGAAATCAAAACTCGGCCGGCGGTTGACCACCGGTTCCATCCGGGTACCATTGATTAGAACAATAGCAACTGACAGTTCGGACGGAACCGCCGGTCGAGTTTTGATTCCGCCTGCGTACTGCGATGTTGTTTGCATGTAAGTTGCTCATGTCGCAATGCTGTCTCCACATGCTAGAGAAGTTCTCATTGATGCGCACATGTGCATTGATGCAAATCTTGCCGCCCATGTGGAGTCACTCATTGTGTTTTGACTTGGAAAGCTTGTGTATTTTAAACTTTTCTTAGTAGTAAAAATACAGCATCCACAAGAAAATAACATAATACTGTATTCATTTGGGAGTCATATATTTGAATCAGTAAGGTTATGTATAAGGTACCAAGTTTTGAGCACATCATTTATTAGTTCTTGGATATATACCTCAACTGGTGCTGTTTATAGTGAATCAAATTTACCGCACATGATATGCCCTCCAGTGTTGAATGACCTACGTCGGGTACCAGGGTCATAACTGAGTGAAAAGCTCTGTGTTATGTGTACCACTTCTGGCAATACCATACTGAATTTATCCTGGACTCTTTAGTAGTGTGCCAATATCCATCTGTTCATAAGGAACTTTACATTCCCGATACGGCTGGTTATAGTGAGGAGGTCGGGACAATTTCTGACTGGACAGAATTTATATGCGGAAGTGCCGTACATCCGCTCCTACTAAAAAACACAAATTGTGGGATCCCCAAAAGTACCTAGAAAGTTACAGAGCAAATTGCATATTACATGGGAAGAGTAGACTTTCAATATTTGCCATCCTTTTCCAAACAATCTTTGTGAAAAACTGAAAAGGTCTATGTGATACACATTGCTATAGACAGTAGACAGCAGTGAGATACAACACATTGAACAGTCAGAATTAATAGGTAAATTTTCACGTGAAAATTTTCTGGACATGTGACACCCATGGGCGCAGTCATATTAGCATTATGGAATGTGACCCCGAGCACAGCGGGTGGTCTACCAATGTATTTGAATAGGAAGAATTCCTCCTTTGATGCAAAATAAGTAACTTGTCGCAAGTTAATAATATTATGGTAAGAGTTTCCGTAGATAAATATTTTTTTCCGTAGGTAGATATTTTTTTTTTTTTTTTTTGATGATATTGTGAAGAAATTAAGATTGCATGATATTCAATAAATTTGCAATACACGAATTTCTATCGAAATTGCCACCAAGAATACTATTCCAATTCAAAATTACTAAGACTTGAATAGCGAGGTCACTGCCGGGGGTCAGAGATCAGGCTCTAGGTCACACTCACATTGATACGCATGTGGTCACATGTCCAGAAAATTTTCCCGTGAAAATATACCCATTAATGTTGACTGTTGAAATACTGTAAGAACTGTGGTATTGGACTCTTCCAGTTGCAATCCATATACCTCCTGTGGAAGACATGACCTTAATCTTCCATAGGGGGTGTATGGATTTCAATTGGAATAGCCCATTTCACCCTATGTTATAAGAGGGATGCTATTTGCAGCAGGTGGCCTTTTAATGGCTGAGGGATGCATACAAAATGATGCAGACAGTTAAGTGTTTATTCATGTAAGACCCCTTTGAAATGTCAAGGTGTTGGATTCAAGGGGATTCAGCTGATATGCTGTAACTTTGCTGCCATCGTTGGAACAAATAACTGATGCAAGTATGTTACAAAGTTGTTTGGAATGAGCCAACAAAATTATGAATGAGTTTCATAAGGAAGATAAGGTTAAATTTGGCTATTACAGTAATCCATACACTCCCTATGGAAGACATGACCTTAATCTCCCACACAGGGGGTGTAGATTTCAAATGGAGTCACCCATTATTCAGGTAGCCTCATTTGAAATTCACACTCCTCATGTAGAAGATAAAGGTCGTGTCTTCCATATGTGGGGTGTATGGATTTCAACTGGAATAGCCCATTACTTTTCTGGTATACCAAACATTGATGCTATTTTTGCTCACTTCTGATTTGAGTGTAGGGGGTCAGCTTTGTTACAGTTGTAGGGCTTTATCAATCTTTTGATGTGGATCTCTGAATAATAGATAGGCTAATAATTTCTATTCATCATGATTATGGTGCACCTGTTTTTGATGGGCTGCATGGGGGGGTCTTTTTGGAAATGAGGGTGCAGGGATGTATGTGGGATGCATTTTCAGCATGTTGGTTTATTGGTGCCCCGGAGGGCTGTTAAATATAAATGTTGCTGCATCAATGTTTACATTTAAGACAAAGGGAATGAAAGAAAACAATTACAGAAGTATTTGTGATGTGTAAATCACTATCACTATCTTTCATTAGCACAAATTGCCTCTAAATCCCATACAGTTCATATTATAGTTAGCATGTAAGATTTCATCTATTTTTCCCTGTAGGCAAATCACATGCTCTTTTGATTTCAAGGCATGGCAAATCCTTCCCATCATGCATCATTCTAGAGCCGCAATAAACGAGCATAGAAGATATCTTACACTTCCCATAATGCATTGCTTCCATTTCAATTTTCTGAACTGATTTGCATAATTGACTTTTGTTAATGTTACTACCACCCTAGTTAGCAAAGTATAGCAAGGTTGGGTGTGATTTAGCCACAGAATTAAAACCAGAGAACCAGGACTCGACCGCCATCTTGATACAGGCATGGAGCAAAAAATTGGGGTATTCGGTTTCCTCGAATTCGCCGAGGCATTCGTTGTCATGCAAGCGCGACATAGATGATGGGCGCACTTGAGAGATGCACTTGATGCGACCTGCACGCGAGTACCAAGACGCTACAGATGAGACGCAGAATTGTTTTCGTTCAGTGTCCGGCAAGACCGTCGGCAAGGACCCGAATACCCCAATTTTCTCCCCATAGCTGACGGCGCGATAGTACGTGGCGGTATAGGGAGTCCCGGTTCTCCTTCTCTAATTCTGTGGATTTAGCACAATTTTACCAATGCATTGTGGGAAGCTATGATTTTGGCAATGCATTATGGGAAGCTATGTAATTTTCAACTGATTTCAATGTCATACGACTCTCTACTTTCTGAAGGAGACCTGTGTGAAATAAATGAAGATGACAGTTTCATCATCCACAAAGACCAAATGCTTGACAGTCAAAGGGTGCCCCCTCATCATCTTCCCATCTTTGAATGGGCACGTACTTTTGCACAGCTATGTGTGTTTTCTATCCATGATAATCAGTTCTGAACATTTTTCATCATATGTGTCTCGAGAACCACTGAACGAAACTAGGCATATTTGTACTAATTTGAATGCGCTTCTCGCATAGATTTCAAATATAAATGTGTATGCCTATTAGAAAATAAAATTTTGAATACTTTTGAAAATTGTAAATATTTCCATATGTGGACTATTTGGTTGGTTTTGGCATAGCGAAGATGTACATCACAGAAAGCTTGGAGATTCCATTTGTGAAATGGGCTGTTCCATTTGAAATATCTACACCCCCTATGGAAGATATGATCTTAACATTCCACATGTGAATTTCAAATGGGGTTATCTGAATGGGTGACTCCATTTGAAGTCTACACCCCCTGTGTGAAAGATTAGGGCCATGTCTTCCATAGGGGGTGTATGGATTTCAATTGGAATAGCGCAATATTCCTGTCAGGTCGCGTCTATATTTAGAACCTCAGTAGGGAAGAATTGCATGGGGAAAATATGTTTAGAGTTTTTGAGCAGTGATTTGCAATGCATGTTAAGTCTTTATGCATGCAAAAATAGGGGAAAGAGAAGAAAAAAATATATTGAGAATGGGAAAGAGTGATATAAGTCTGGAATTACCTTAGGTATACTATTAAACTTCAGTGGCGTACCGACGGGGCAGGTGGGGAACGTGCCATGGGGGCCACCCTTAGTGATGCTATCGTGTTGTGCCCTTAAAGTAAAGGTAAAGGAGACGATCCTGTATAAACAGTGATCGGAGTGCCCATCTCTCTTTCATTGGCGATTGGGCCAGACTCCTCCATGTAATGTTGCTATAGGGGATCGCTACACCTCCTCTACAGCGAGTCTGTTTACCTTATGCAGGCGTCACTCTGCAGCCTGGACCCACCCTCCTCAGGTCATCACCTTTCTTCACCTGAGCCAATTATTTGTAACGTCAGGATTTCACCATCACTTCACATACTTTACAAAAAGCAAAGTCAAAGCATCACTCTTATGAGCAAATGTGTTAGTCCAGGCTTCACCCTTTGAAATATTTCCATAGGTGAGGCTTCACTTTTGTCAGTTCTCCGCAGGTCTGAAGCTTCACCACTGTTTCACCATACTGGCCATTTGCATAGTTCAAATTGGCCATTTTTATATTTCAAGCTGTACATTTTAGAATCAAGCTTCACCAATGTTTACAATTGACACCAATTGACAAAATAAAGCAACGGAAGTCGGGAGTGTTGCAAATGCTCTACAAATGCTCTATAGGTGGTTATTACTGTGTGTACTGACAAGCCCTCGAATTAAGGATCTCAGGGGGCACTTTTTTAGGGCAAGTTGATAATTGCTTTGGATTTCCATTGAAAAAGGCGGCACAGCAATATGTAATATTTCAAAAGGGCATCACAGCAACTGTTTTAAATTTGAGAAGGGCAACAAGGCAATTTTTCAAAAGAAAATAATAAATGTAAACAGTAAGCAAGTACATTGGAAACTCAGGCACAAAGGAGAAGGGGAAGGAAATAAATGTAACTAAAAGTCGGCAAACTTTGAGCTTTAAAACCACAACTATCATTGGGGATTTATAGGAAGCATGGCGACAGGTAGTGGATTCGATGTCACATCACCAGAAAACACAAATTACTAGTTAAAGCTTCACACCTTTCATGATTTGTAATAGGTAAAGCTTCACCCAATGAAGAACAAAAAACGTCAGGACTTCACTACAACAACAAATAGGTCAGGGTCAGGCTTAGGCGTCTAATAGACGTCTATATTTGGTGATCTCTGAGGAGGGTGGGTCCAGGATGCAGAGTGATGCTTGCATTAAACAAGGCCCTTAACTTCTTTTGTCAGGCATAATATGGTGCTAAGAAGGTAAAGGAGACTTGCTGTGTGGGAGGAGTGGTTACCCCAACAAGTTATTTCGGGGGAGTGTTACTCAAACACTAAGAAAAGAGAGACAGGCACTTTGAACGTTTAAGCATTGCTCTGGCATGACTTGACCTTTGTCAGACGCGTAGGCAAAATTTTAGTGAGGGGGGAAAAGCCAAATTTTTGTCCCATTTGTCAGTCTTTTGTCTCATATTTTGTCATTTTAAGGACACTTTACTCTTTGCCATCCCCATTTTACCCCCGAAACATATTTGTGGGGAGCAACTTGCCCCCTCCCCCACCCCCGGCTCTCCCCAGCTACGTCCCTGACCTTTGTTGACCTTTGTCAGCATTAATGTAAATTGATCATTTCAAGTTAGGGATGCAGTCTTTAAAATCTCATGTACAATTTTAAATTGCAATGCCATTTTATCCGCAACATGTAACTTTTTTCAATAAACTTGAATGATAGGATAAGGATTTCGTAATTTGTTATCCTATTTTTACAAACGATACCACAAAGCTGATTCATATTCCTCTCACAATACGCCCCCTTTTTAACCATGCAAATTGCGTGCCCTTGATGGCCTTCTCTAACATAGGGGATGACACTGTGCATTATTCAATGCAGGAATCACTTGTCAAAATCAAGAAAGTGAGGGAAATCTGAGAAATGGAACACCATCAATGTCAAGAATTTGAGCTGATGCATTTCCTGCCTTGCTTGGTTTGATGGGATTTATTGCGCTATTCAATTTCAGCGCAAGCTATTATTGGTTTCTGTGGTGTGAAATGTGATGAACTATCCATGCTTAAATTTGAAGGAATGCAGCTGAATTTTGTGATTTGCAGTACGCAATATGTGTGATGCAAAGGTGATATGTGACATTGATTTTGAGAAAATGGTTGAAGAAGTGTTCAATTTCTGATAAGATTTTCTCAATTTCTCAATTTTGGATAAGAAATACTCCTGTCTGAGGAAACTTGGGTCTCATTTACATTGGATTGTGCATGTTTTAGCCTATTAAATGACCAAGATAACAGAAAAGTGGATTTTGACTAATTTTGCTTGAATGATAGCAATATCAATAACTGTATAGTGATGCGATGTGGTGCAGGGGTGGCAATTGATGGTCTTCAAATTTCACTATATTTTTGTTTGCAAAATATAATATGCTAATTTGGTAGCTCATTTGCATAAATCTATTTTTATTTATAAAGCTTGCATTTAGTTTGAATATCATAATTATGACATTAAATCCCCCATACAGCTCCATGTTAAATGGCCAAGATATCAAGTGGGGTTTCTTTCATTTTTACCTCATTATTTCGCTAAAAATGGATAGAAACCTTCCTGACAGTTAGGTCCTGTTACTAATATTATTTTATCATTTTGGTAAAGAATAGCAAAATTAAAATTTGCTGGAAATCATACATTATGGCTTTAACTGCAAATATACTAGCAAGTAGTCTAAATTTACTTGCGGTTACCAAAATGACCCAGTTTTGTGTGAAGTCAATATTTAATTGCAATCCCGATCTTAACAGGAAATATATCAGCATAAATTTACTTTGGTCTACAGGTGTCAAAAGTCAGTAGATTTTATACAAAGTCAGTACCGTATTCATTCCAATAAGCGCCCATGCCCCAAGAAGCACCCATCCAGGGTATTTTCAATTTGCTAAAGAAGGGTACGTTGAAGTGACAGCGTCGATACAGTGAAATAGCTGGAGGAGTACATGTAGAAGTGCTGTGTAAACTAGCAATACATTTTTCTGCATAAAAGCTACAAAACGTCTTGCAGGACCCTTTTATAACGTACGTAAATTTGTCTCTAATAAATGCCCCTTAAGAAAAAATTAGGTAAACCAGGTAAGAAATAAGCGCCCACCCAAAATGACGGTGTTAAGCGCCATTGGAATGAATACGGTATTTGAAATGGAGAAACAAAATGTCAGACCCAATTCCAGGTCCATGCTCTTGTTTAAAGAATATAGTGTCCATCCAACGAATCAATAAAAAGTAGAAAATGAAAATGAAGCAAAATTTCTGGGGGAAAAACAGCTTTAAGACCTTTTTATCTGTTTATGATAATATTGTGGTTTATTGAAGTAAATTTAGCAAAACTGTGCCAGTGAGTTGTACATAACGATCAAGATTGCCAAGTCCCGCAAGCAATTATAGTTAAATATTTGAAAAAAAGAAGCTGAGGTAGCTTGGTCGCAAGACCTTTTCGCTTTCTTACGACAATATTGCGATTTACCGAAGCAAATTTGTCCAAACTGTGCCTTTGAATGGGACATAACCATCAAGATAACCCGAGTCCCACAAGTAGTTATAGTTATTGATGGGATGTTTAGAGAAAGCCTGTGTCCCTCAGGGGTCCATACAAATAGATGATGGTAATACCTGCACTCACATGCCTATGACGTAAGTGGAAAGACGTACGCCAAATATACCAAATCAAATTGTTTATTTTCACACCGGCGATTATTTTGTGCTTCAACCGCTTCAAGTATTTTTTCACTTGTTGTTAATTTCACAAATTTCAGATCTTCACCGTAGACATACACAGTGAGCTTTAAATTGTGCGTGTCGTGTAAGCGTGAAAGTGCGCGGTACAGGAATGAAAATTTTATAGCGTGAAATTTTTTACTTTGTTTAATAGTAGTAGGATTAGGTTACTAGCACTTGGGTGATGTGTGTTTGTCGTTACGTAATGAGGATCCGTGCACACTAAAAGGATGCTGCAATATCAGCAGCAATTTATTTATTCCAGGGATGACGAATATGCAGTACAATTGCACTGTCCCAATTCATGACATAAAATATTTTAAAAGGTGGATTTATTAAGGGGGTACTACACCCCTGTGGTAAAAGTTGTGACTATTTTTGCATTTTTCTCAAAAAATAATGACACACTGGTAATCAAAATTATGTATATTATTGGGGCAAGGAATCCAATTACTACACTGAAATTTCAGTGACTCAAGACAAGCGGTTTAGTATATATGATAGGAAACGAGGTACATGCTAGCTGTACCTTATTTCTTATCATAAATAACAAACCACTTGTCTTGGGTCACTGAAATTTCAGTGTAGTAATTGGATTCCTTGCCCCTATAATATACATAACTTTTGTTACCACTGTGTTATTAGTTTTGAGAAAACGCAAAAATAGGCAATAAATTTATCGAGGGTGTAGTACCCCTCAAAGGTTAAAGTTACAGTTAGATTGAGGTTTAGGGTAAAGGATAGGTAGAGGTATGGTTTTGGCCCAGGGGGCTACTCAAGTTTTTCAGAGAATTAAGGTGGTCAAAAATGCCTTTTTTCTAGAAAAAGGGTTGGGGGGGGGTGGGGTTCTCTGCATCAAAGGCATTACCCAAACATAAATATTAGAAAATAAAAAACATAGGACTAATGAGGGGTGTATTTGATCAAAACCTATAAAGGTGGCATCTTGCAGATAAATCCTGCTTTTAAAGATGTACCGTATTCGTTCCAATAAGCGCCCATGCCCCAACAAGCGCCCATCCAGGGTATTTTCAATTTGCTTAAGGGTGCCATTAATGTTGAAGTGATGGATAAACGTCGATGCAGTGACATTTTCTGCATCAGAAAAGCTACTAGAACGTCTCAGGACCCTTTTATAACGTACATATATTTATCTCTAATAAATGCCCCTTCCGAAAAAATTAGGTAAACTATGTAAAAAATAAGCGCCCACCCAAAATGACTTTGTTGAGCTCCCTGGGCACTTATTGGAATGAATACGGTACCTGTCAGACACAATCTTGTTTGGGGGTAAAATGTGTTGCGAAACCGTGCTAAATTCTTGTTATGGGGCAGTTGAAATGAAGTTGAAAAGAAAGTATGTTAAAGCAGCAATGTGAAGATACTTGCATGGAAAATATGTCTAGATTTTGTAACAAAATCAGACTAATTTAGGAAGAAAGTAAGTTTTCATTTTCTGCATCCACATCCTCCAACCTGTGACATGTTGTATGCATTACATTGTCATTTATCACTCGCTAGGCTCACTGCTGAAATCACAATTAAATTGAAAATGTAAATGGTTACATTGACACACACTCTCTCGCTCCTCAGGTGTTTCTTTAATCACTCAGTGCATCAATTGCAGGGTTGCCAACAAATTACAGCCCAAATCATGTGTCAAATAATCAAAAAGTAGTCCCAATTTTTCTCTTCATCATTGGGTTCTGTCACAGAAAACTGTCAGAAGTCGCGGGAGCCAATGTTGAAAAGTCACCCAATTTTTGTCCTAACCATTGGTTTCTATGGGACATGAAATTGTCCAATTGGGCTACCAAATCGCAGGTTTGGCCACCCTGATCAACTGACATGAATGTAGTTCAAACATTGACCCATATCATACCGTAAAAGTGTAAATTTCGGCTACGTTTATTTTCATGCTGTTCGCATTCCAAGTTTCAACTATTAAAACAACAATGTGTGAATACGTTCCTTTTGTGTATAGTTCAGTGAAGGAAGTTTAGAATTTAGAATTTAAGGATTTAAAAACAACTTAACCAGATCAAATTGGAAAAGAGCGAAGAATTATTCACTTGAAAATTACCTCTTTTATAGCACAAAAGTTGCCGACAGGGACATCCCAGGATACACACACACTTGTTAGGTGATGAGTAAAGCAAATTTAAGTAAACCAAGGGGAAATTAATCAGCAGCATTAGCTGAAATCTCTGATGATGCTGTATGAATTTGTTATGCTATTCCAGTTGAATTACATGCATCCCCTGTGGAAGACATGGCATTAGTGCCCCACACAGGGGGTGTAGATGTCAAATGGAGTCACACATTCAGGTAACCCCATTTGAAATTCAAACTCCTTGTGTAGAAGATATCAAAGTCACGTCTTCCATAGGGGATGTATGGATTTCAACTGGAAGTTTTGTTTCATTGCTTTGTTCCTGACATCATTTTATGTGCATATATCACAGTGAGGCGATGTAAATTGCAGAGAGGTTAGACCAGTAAAGTTGTTAGCCCTGTGTGTAATGCCATGGGAAATCCCCACATATTGGATTGTCACCATGGGGACCAAAATAATGTACATGTACCTCTGGTGTTTTTGTCCAAGGTTCAGAGGGGAACAATGATCAGCATACTAAAACATGACAAGACAAATATATTGCCACTTCACATTACATGCAAGTTGTAAACATGCACTTCAAATTGATGTTTGCTGGAAGTGTGATAACATGTGTTTGTTGATCTTTTAACACAGGCTGTATTATCTAAATCAAAGAGAACTTATTTTTCCTTCCCATTGCTAAGATTGGGCTATTCCATTGAAATCTACACCCTCCCTGGAAGATTTGAGAGTTCCTTGCCGATACAATTCTTGATTATACTCCATAAGTTGAGACTATGATTAGGCCTATGCGGTATTGTTTTCCACAGAGGGAGTATGGATTACAAATAGAATAAACAACTGGGCACCTTCCATTTGAAATACTCACTCCAATCCAGTTGTGTTAGATGTAGGTAAACGTATAATGCAGGGGGAGTGTGGGCCTCAAAATTAACAAACCCTTGCCAAGTCCATTTAAAAAACATATGTGGAAGGGTTTTCTTAAACCTTCTATAGGGGTATGGGAAATTTCAAATACGGTAGAACAGCCCATTCATTGGAAACCTTGAGTAATTTCCTATCCTTGCTCTTATTTTTACATGCAAGCCATTTTTGATGTAAACAATTAGCGCATGCAACAAAAGATTGAAGATGATGACCTGCATAAAAAAATTATCTCAAGCAATCAATGTGCACTTCTAAGAAACCGAGAAAATATCAATAATGTTTGGATCTATTAAACTAGATCTATTAAAATGGCAAGGTCATTTTTTGACCAAACAAAATGAAAAGTTTTGACAATTATTGATTAATGGCTTCATTAAACTTTTGTTAGCAAAGTTTGTGACTGATATGGTAGAGTGGTTTTAGTATACACAACACAAGTCACTTCAGTAGATATGATTAACATTGGGTTGTGGTCTTCATTTGGATAAACCGAAACAATAAAGCAGCTAGTTCCTTGTCCAAGAGAATTTCAAGTAAGTGCAATTTTGTTCACGAGAACATTTTCCAAACACACAGGGGCTTGAACTTGAGACCTCTTGCACTGAAGTATGATGCCCTACCAACTGTGCTAACTTGACTGCTTGTAATAAACTCCAAATGAATGAAATCAATAAACATATATTTTACTTGTGTGTTTTTTATTTGGCAGACGTAACGATAGTGGGGCTAGTGCGGCCAGTAGCGAGGGGACAGATCGAGACCAAGAATATTTAAGTAGTGATGATGAGATGATGCCTGAACAACGGGAAGCAGTAGTTTTGGTCAACAAAGGCGACGGATCAACTGAAGATGTAAGTATTATTGGTTGGTAGGTTGAAAAAAATCCCTTTAAAAGGGATGTACGGGCAAAGCATGAATTGCAATGAGAAACATCAGATTTCTTTTAATATATAGGCCTTTATGGTTAAAATATGCCTGGTTTTCTCTGAAAAAAACAACCCATGTTTCATTATTGAGAAACATGGTTTTCAAATTGAGTGAAAGAAACAACACATTTTTTTGTAATTGAGAAATATGTTTTTGCTAACTTTGGTTTCTCGGTCAGGTTGGTTGGTTGAACTTGGTTCCAGGTTTTTTTCTAACTTTGTATCATTTCAAATTCAGTAAACCAGGGTTGCATTTTAAATTTAATAAACAAGGTTTCTCATTTGAAAAGCCAGGTTTTGAAAAAAATTGTGTTTGTCCGTAAATATTCGCAAATTAAAATCAAAACAACATGAAAATACAATGATTCGCCACTTTCTTTTACAGTAATTGACAAGTCTTAGTTTTCCACATAGCCACCATTCCTCTGTATGCAGATTTCAGCTCTCTAATGAGAGGTGTGTCCTTTCTGAGGATGTCAACTTGTGCAGTTATGCATCATTTGAGTTCCTCAAGGTCTGAAAAAGAACTTGTGAAATCCTTTGATTTCAGATATCCCCACAAGAAGAAATCCAGTGTATCAGGAGATCTTGGGGCCATTCCACTTGGTGATTTAAAACAATCACTTGATTGCCAAATAATTCAGCAAGACGTTCTGTCAATTACTGAAAAGAAAGTTGTGAAACATGTGATTTTCATGTTGTTTTAATTGACTTTGCGCAACTACATTTTTACTCGACTCACAGAAATAGCCACTGAGCCCTTATTAATGGTCACATGCTAGTGATTTTACAGTTGTATGAGGATAAGATGTTGATTCAGCTATCAACTAGAACATTTTGACCAAACACATCATCTAGTGACATTTCATATTTTGATGCACACTGTATAATTACAAACACTTTAACCGTTTATGTTCTTAATTGTCAAATCCAGGTCGCCAAACCCCTCCAAAGACGTCCAAAGAAACAAGGCAGAGAGAGAAGGAAAACAATATCAAGCATAGGCCTAATCATAGTCTCAACTTATGGAGTATAATCAAGAATTGTATCGGCAAGGAACTATCAAAGATACCTATGCCAGTAAGTTATTAAAAAAATCCCTTTAAAAAGGGAATGTGTAGCAACAGAGGGAGAATGGTGGAGGGTAAATTGCAACAGGGTGGTCAAACATGTGGGTGACATATGGAATAGATTTCCAGCGGGGAAGGGGGAAGTGGAGTAGTAAGTTAAATGGGGAAAAAATCTGAAGAGTTGGCATGTTTTGTCACAAATAGGATTTTCTTTGATTATGGTCATGACTAGGGAGTTCAAGTGGGTGGGAAACTCAAGGTTTGGGCAGCCACTGTCAGTAGCATACACAGGTTTGAAATGCATGTAGGTATGATGCTTGTGTCTGACTGATTGAATGCCTGAAATGAACTAATCGTAATTCACAATGATATGCTGTAAATAATGATAACTTGTTTGTCTTCCGTCATATCATAAATGTGTACTAACCCAAACAGTATGATATAATTGGTGTGATATTATTTTATGTCTTACCCCCGCAACTACCTACTATTTGTTAACTTTATTTTATTTTCTTGTCTCATACGTACATCACCATGTAAAAATGGCTCATCCTACTGCTACAAAAAAATCATCTTGAATTTAGTGAAGAGAGACATCTTTAGCGTTTTGCATATTAAAAACTCACTATTTTCACTGCTTTGATTTTTTCCCATGCATTCCCTTAAGATTCTGTCTTTCCCTGTATCTTCTGTTCCAGTTATTGCTGTCATTTCCGTCCCTCTTTTTGGCATATAAACTGCTCACCTGATTTTATTCACTATGTTATTATTTTCTTTGTGATACTTCTGACTAATATTTTTAGATCCTCCTTTGTTTGTTTGAGGGCATTGTCCAGCAGTAGAGCATTGACTTTAAATCATGAGATGGTGGGTTCGAGCCCAGGCACAGCTGTGTGTGTTGTGGCTTTGAGCAAGGCGTTTTAATGGTATTTCTAGCTAGATTTCTTGAGGCAGCTGTTTGATCCGCAGACCGATGAGCTTCTCTTATTCGCATCGAATTTGTCAAATTAAGTTACCCACGATGGAATCCCAGAAAAGGGGTATGGAGGGGACATTGATCCCATCATAATCATAATCCTTCTGGGTGCTAATTCCACCCTACACATATTCATTGGGCTGTTCCAGTTGAAATCCGTACACCCCCTGTTCCAGTTGAAATCCGTACACCCTCTATGGAAGACATACCCTAAATCTCCCACACAGGGGGTGTGGAAGATGAAGGTAATGTCTTCCAGAGGGGGTGTATGTGTTTCAACTGGAATAGCCCATTCTTAAAATGGGTCATCTACTCCTGTAGGAAATGAGCTATTCCAGCTGAAATCCATACACCCCCATGTGGAAGACATAACCTTAATCTCCAACACAGGGAGTGTGAATTTCAAGTGGGGATGCCTGAATGGGTGATTCCATTTGAAGTCTACACTCCCTTTGTGGAGCATTGTTGGTCATGTCTTCCATCAGGGGTTGTATTGATTTCAACTGGAATAGTCCAATATAGTAGTATCAACAGTTAGTGTATTCTCTTGAGTCTCATTCTTAGCATTATGACTGATGATTAGTAGCAAATCTGTGTAGTAACCTCATTTGAACTTGATAAGCATGCCTAATCTGATAATGAGACTAGTACAAAGACTGTAGTAAGTTGGGATAGTCTTGGGAATAGGGGCTTAGAGAATTATTCCGTAATTCCTCCTTAGAATTCTTCTTTGGTGCTCAGCTGATGGTGTTGTATAACCAAAATCCTTATTCTGTTTATGTATCGAGTGTTTTGTAGAAGAAAATCTATACCCATTATGTACACTGTACATGGAACCTTTATTTCGCTGCTTGTTTGCAGCAGTTCATTTATTCAAAATGAACTCTTTCTTCACCTATCCCATTATTGAACTGATAATCTCTGTATCATTTTTGATTCCCAAGTCTTGTTTACGTCGTCTTCTTTATGCCCACATTCATTTCCTCCATATCCACGTCTTCCTTCTGCTCCTTCTCCTTCTTCTGCCTTCTTCCTTCAGGTTTTCTGTCTCTTCTCTTTGTCTTTATGCCCACATTCATTTCCTCCACATCTGCTGCCTCCTCCTCCTCCTCCTCCTCCCTTCTTCGGATTTTCTGTCTCTTCTCTTCCTGTTCCTCCCCTATGCACACATTCATTTCCGTTTTGCCCACATCCACTGTCACCTCCTTCCCCTTCTCCAGGTTTTCTGTCTCTTCTCTTTGTCCTCTCCCCTATGCCCACATTCATTTTGCTCACATCCACCCCCTCCTCCTCCTCCTCCTCTTCCTCCTCCTCCCTTCCTCCAGGTTTTCTGTCTCTTCTCTTCGTCCTCCTCCGCTATGGCCACATTCATTTTGCCCACATCCACCTCTCCCTTCTCCTCCCTTCCTCCTTAAGATCTCTTTCTCTTCTCCTCCTCCTCCCCAAAGGTCAATGTCATACCAAATTGAGCTACCTGATGTAAATAAAGCGACATATTTGCAAAATCTGCCATCCACGATTTCAAACAAAGCACACATCATTTGCAGGATTTTATTTGCACATTATAATACATCATGTACATGTACTGTGTGATTGCGTTCCTGATCTTCACAGCTTCCTGCATTTTATTCAGTAACATTGGCATGACACAAAGGCTTGGATGTATGATGGGGAGCATGCTATATGTAATCATAATCACTACCTGCAGTAATGGGGGTATTCCATTTAAAATCCACACTACCCCTGTGGAAGATTTAGCTAAAGTCTTCCACAGAGGGAGTATGAGTTTCAAATAGAATAGACAATTGGGTATAAACTTCCATTAGAAATACTCACTCCAGTTGTGGAAGATATAAGTAAACCATAATACAGGGGGAGTATGGGTTTCAAAATGATTAACTATGACCGATTACATTTGAAAAACTTACTCCCCCTGTGGAAGGTATTATCAAAATCGTCCACAGGCGTAGTGTGGATATCAACTGGAACAGGCCAATGGAGTGCCCCAGTAATAACCTGCTTCATCATTTTTTAATTTTCAGAGAATAATAATGACGTTTTCTATTTTCAGGTCATTTCACACTGCTAGTATCGTTGCTTGCTTGCAAGCCAGTTGCTATTTTTGTGTTTGTTGACTTGCTTGTTTATGTGTCTCATATGTTTGGCATCAGTGTCTTGTGAAGAATTCATTATGTCAACTCGTATGCATGGTACAGGGCTTCATTATATGGTATCATGTATAGCTAAGTATGCATTGCCTGCTTCATTTTCATATAAATTCAGCTTGCATAGTTTCATTTCTTCATTAATTTTCATTAATGTTCATCCTTTTTTGTTTGTTTCTTCTTACTTTTCCTTTTTTGTCTTTTCCTTTCTCTCATTTCCTTTCTCTCTTCTCTTCTCTTCTCTTCTCTCCTCTCTTCTTTTCTCTTCTCTTCTCTTCTCTTCTCTTCTCTTCTCTTCTCTTCTTCTCTTCTCTTCTTCTTTCTTCTCTTCTCTTCTCTTTCTTTCTTCTCTTTCTTCTCTTCTCTTTTCTCTTCTTTCTTTCTTTCTTCTTTCTTTTCTTTTTCTTTTCTTTTCTTTTCTTTTCTTTTCTTTTCTTTTCTTTTCTTTTCTTTTCTTTTCTTTTCTTTTCTTTTCTTTCTTTCTTTTCTTTTCTTTCTTTCTTTCTTTCTTTCTTTCTTTCTTTCTTTCTTTCTTTCTTTCTTTCTTTCTTTCTTTTTTTGTTTCTTTCTTTCTTTCTTTCTTTCTTTCTTTCTTTCTATTTTTCTTCTTTCTTTCTTGTTATTTTTCCCTCTTTTTCCTCTCCTCTCTTCTCTTCCCTTCTCTTCTCTTCTCTTCTCTTCTCTTCTCTTCTCTTCTCTTCTCTTCTCTTCTCTTCTCTTCTCTTCTCTTCCTTTTGTTCTTTCTTTTTTTCTTTGTACTGATTTTTTTTATATTTTCCTTTTACTAACTCCCCATTCTGTACCTTTCCTCTCTTTATTTCTTTTATCTCTTATTTTTAATTCTTTTTTCTTTCCTTTCTTGCATGAGATTCATGGTAAAGGTGACATTAAAAAGGTGCATGTATTTAGAGTCTCATGCAATATTTATTCTGAAGTCTGCAGTTTGAACAAAATATGCAATTTGCGACTGATGCTATAGACCTAAGGTTTGTTAGTCTTAAGGTCTACTAACCCAAAAGCAGGGCTTACGGTAAGGATTAGGGGCAGGGTACTAGCGACCTTTTGGACCAGCGACTTTCAGGAATGGGTAACTATAGGACTAGCAAATATAGGTCATGCAGTTGACGGTCTTTTTTACCATGTTTTAGAAACAACTCATTTGCACATATTGTAGTATTGTATTAGACATAAAATCAAATGTTACAGTAGATTATGATTTAGGCATGGGTGACGGGAAACATTATCACCACGGATGTGTTTATAAAGTAATCATGGACCGTATGCAATATGACATTATAAACTAGCCATAAGAGGTCAAGCAACCCAGACTCTATTGCTAGGCAACTGAGAATACACTAGATTCGCTTGTCAGTGAGCGTCAGAAATGCCCGAGTTCTGCAGGTGGTATTATGTACATGATTACATCAGTTAGTTCAAGGCTGTTTACCTATTATTATTAACAATGCCGTTTTATTTAAAGAACTTTTAGTATTACGTATAATCAAAACTGAGATTTTGGTTTCAGAAAAAATCTCATTTTTTGTAATTACCCCAGTACAATTTAACATCCAATGTATGTTTTGTTTATAAGGGTGTGAACAAAAAAGGGGTAATAAGTGGTAACCATGTGGGAAGCATACACAATCCTACATGGCATTGTTATACTAGTATATGTTTTTGTTTGTCTTATCAAAACCGCTGGAGCAATATAAATCAAAATTTGGAAGCAGATTGTTTTAACCCCATGAGAACTACCTGCTGATTGGCCAAAATGAATATTGTGTCCAATTTTGAACCAATCAAGGAGGGTATTAATAAGATCATCTTCAAATGCAAGTTTGACCATAATGGTTTAAAGCCTAGTCATAATTGGCAATTGAAATGAGCATTTCAAATTATCAACCAATCAGAAATGCTGTTAGATGACCAGTAGTGTCCAGGGGGTTAAAGGTAGGCCTCATTGTAAGATAGGACACCAAATTTGAATGTGCACCTTTAAACATGGGGCTATAAAAATGACTGTAAACCTTTAAACATGGGGCTATTCCAGTTGAAATCCATACACCCCAATGGAAGGAATTGCCTTAATCTTCCACACATGGGAATGTAAATTTCAAATGGAATGGGAGACTCTATTTATAATCCACACCCTCTATGGGGGAGATTAAGATCATGTCTTTCATAGGGGGTGTAAGGATTTCAACTAACATAACCATCAATATTCAAATTGATGTTGTTGTAGATTTGAATTCAGATATACTTTAGTTGGTATTTCATATTCATATGCGCCAACATACATTAACATAGTCAGGCCTAGCAACATGCAGTTTTGTTGTTGCTCTGCTTTAGTTTTCATATTCATTTATGTAGAATTATTAATTATAGTGCTGGGAAGAAAATGAAGGTCCACAACTATGAAATTTACTGCAACTTTTATCACATTCAATGATTTTTTTATTTGATTATTTAGATTTCTCGGTCTGACTGAACCGACACTATTTTTTATCAGCATACAGACCTCACATAATGAAACTCGGCAATTACAAATATGCCTATAGCTTCAGTACTATTAATTGTATTCACAATATTTTAACATAGAAAGAAAGGTGGTTTACACATGTATGTATATGCATTGTGATACCCTAGTCGCCCCAATTCTGTTCAATATAAACAACACAGCAGTATTTTGAAAAAAATCCTGAATTTGAAAGTTCATGATAGCTGGAAGGGTAACTTTTAAATTTTGGTTTTTAAAAAAGAAAATACTGCTGTGTTGTTAATATTGAACAAAATTGGTTTCTTTGTTAAAATATTGTTAATATGATTAATAGTTCTGAAGCTATAGGCCTATTTGCAACAGCTGAGTTACTTTATATGATATCTTTATTTGTAAGTCATTGAAATATATCAATATGTTGATACAAAGTTTTGGACCTATGCAAATGTATGGAGAGTGCCGTATGTCTATAAAAATATGAAATCTTGAAAGCTTTCATTTTATCTCACCACTCTAATAATTTGGTTATTGTGAATTTATATTTTGCTTTGTGCTTCTTTTCTAAATCCTAAATCTAAATCTTTTCTAAATCTATGCCATTATGTGGAAGTTTAAATTTGAGCAAGTTTTTTTACTTTTTATCGTTAACTGTGTTTTGCTCTTTTTTGGATTGTTTTAAGATTAAGAAATTGTTCATTAGAGCACAGTGCTGCTTGAAATGATTATTTTGCTTGCAATATTAACCGTGGTGTGTAGTACTTATTTTGATAGAAGTTGCTTTTTTAAGTTGCGTTTAATTTTAAATCTACCCAAGAAATTGATTTCACATGACCCACAATCTTCCCAGCACTATCTATGTGGCCATGAAGATTAGCCAATGCTCAGTAGTCATTGTTCAAAATGGTGAGAGGACCCGACGGACAACAACATTTCACACATGCGGCGTTTGTCCATGATCGAGATCCACCGCTCGCTTTTTATTTCCATCCACCATTTGCCATCATGTGTCTGTTCTGTGTTGCACTCTTCCCCATTACAGGTGAATTTCAACGAGCCTTTATCAATGCTCCAAAGGTTCGCCGAAGAGAGCGGTTTCTCCGATCTGTTAGATAACGCCGCCATGTGCGAGGACACAAGCGAGGAGATGGCGTACGTGGCGGCGTTCTCCATGACGGCGTACACCGCCACCGCGGTGCGGACCACAAAACCCTTCAACCCGCTTCTCGGGGAAACTTTTGAATTGGATAGGTCTGATGACCTGGGGTGGCGCTCTTTTGTTGAACAGGTATGTATAAATATGGTCTGCTGTGTTTTGTCGTACTATTCACAGGTCAACTTCAACGAACCGCTTTCATATATACAACGATTCACGGAGACTAGCGGCAATTGCCACGTGCTAGACAATGCTGCCCACTGCAGCGACACCCTGGAGGAATTGTGTCACGTTGCCGCATTTTCCGTTACCTCGTACACCCCTACTGCGTTTCGAACGACTAAACCTTTCAACCCTCTGCTAGGGGAAACCTTTGAATGTGATCGTACCGACGATCTAGGATGGCGCTCTTTTGCAGAGCAGGTATGTTTTAAATCAATCATGCGGAGGTAGGTGCGTTCAAGACATCAAGATCACCCACCACTCTTTCGCTCAGTAGTTATTATTGTTATAGAGGCGCCATCCATTACCAGTTACAACTAATATTCTATCATCACATTGTCTTCTCTTAGTTTAACTTTTTTCTTGAGCTAAAGTGTTGAATATCTGCAATACCCAGTTCTTAGTCACTCCTCTTCTGAAATATTCTCCAACATTCCACAAGGAAGCACACGAAGAGGGTTGCATAAGGAAAATGTTACAATCATATATGCCAAGACAGTATGGGTACCCACAATATTCAACATTGATCTCTTGTTCTTGTTCTGGGATGTGCATTAACTTTGGTTTTCAGTAGCCAATCTAGCAAATAACACACAAAAGTTACCAGCCCAACAGTTTCTCCTTTGACAAGTAAACAATCCGATATTTTTCCGGACGTATTTATGCAGCAACATATGTCGCTGCTGAAAACTCTGCAGAATATGAGCGCTGCGTCTGACGTAATGGAAAATCAAAACAAATTTTAACCATCCCAGCAGAAAAGTTGCCAATCATTGGTTGCCAGGCAGGTGTTAAAGTACATCCCTGTTTTTATTGAATCACTTCTGTTTGATGTGTTGCATTATAAACAAAGATCTCATGAACTGGATAAGGTAACATTCCAAGTGACTGATGAAAGTAATGCACTTTGATGCAATTTCAATTGATTGGGAATCTTGTTTAGATTTGATGCAAAATATGATCCAAATAGGTTTTATACACTAATACTCTAGGGATTAATACTGCATGCAAAGTGGTTTAGATTTGAGTTGTACTGTGGGATATACACATACGTTGGACTGTCATGCATAAAAATAGTGTATCACTGGAAATTGTTTGAAGGCCTGAAATCAAATGAGACATGGAATCTTAAATGTTACAAATGTTTGTGTGTGCAGCACGCAGCACATGTGGTTAACGCATTACATTGTATGTAGATTGCAATATGCACACACTACAGGCTTTTGCAAAGACCCTTCGCACTGCTGCTGACCGATCACATAAAAAGAACTAGGTCGCGTCTGTGTCATGCAGATTGATTGGCGAATGATGTGATGATGCCATGGTTCAATTAGCCATTCAGAACCCGACTTCATAGTTACGGCATACAAATCGGGCACTGGGAAAGGTCTTTACAAATAGGTGTAGAAAATTAATTTTGCCCAGTTTGTGGAGAAACAATCCAGAGATACACTATTTTGTTCTTCAAGATGAGTGTCACCTAACCATGGCAAAGTCCAAACATTCCTAGTCTACCCTCTTCGGTTAGTGTCACAGACTCTGCATTATTAGATTCTTATGATTATGCGTATTTGAAGTATTGATTAATTCAGATAATGCAGCTGATTGATCAACATCAAAAAAATAATTTAATGGCTATGTTAACCCAAGGTAGCAGATTACTAAAACTCTCTTTAGTTAGCACAAAGTCTTTCAGCAGTCACTTAGAATTAACCTTAGCCTAATTATTAAAGACATCTTTGTAGAATCATGAAGCGAAACATAAGTTGAAGATGTACATGTAAGTGGAAAAGGTACTGAAGTGTACATTTGTAGATTAAAAGAAACATTCTTTAAAACAAAACTCGCAGATCAAAACCATAGATGATACAGGTTCATGTGCCATTTTCTTTTATTTATATATAACCTGAATTGTTTGAAAACACCAGTGTTCAATCACTTTCAAAAGTTTCCAAAAGATTGAACCATTTTTCATTAGATCTGTTCTTATTTTCATTAGATTAATACACAACAATTTCAGTACTTCTTCCGCTAAAGTCTTCAATTTTTAGTTTGCTTCTTGTTATTATTCATTTGTAGAATTTTGTGATAATTTGTTAAACACTTGTAAGTGTTATATCACACACTTAAGCACATGTAATACACATAAGCATATGTTATACACAAAGTGCAAAATGAGTCAACAGCTTTTAGGCATCACTATTTTTAATGGCCTATTGGGCTATTCCATTTAAAATCCACACTACCCCTGTGGAAGATTTAGCTAAAGTCTTCCCCAGAAGGAGTACAAGTTTTAATAGAATAGACAATTGGGTAGCTTCCATTTGAAATACTCACTCCAGTTGTGGAAGATATAGGTAAAGCCATAATACGGGGGGAGTATGGGTTTCAAAATGAATAACTCTGACCAATTACATATGAAAACCATATTCCCCCTGTGGCAGGGGTAGTGTGGATTTCAACTGGAATAGCCCATTTTGCAGTTTATTGTTGTTCTGCCTTACTCATAGAGATTAGAATGAAAGAGTCCCAACTCTGCCATGTTTGTGTGTCGCTCATGAAGGGCAAAAAATTGTACCTCTGGATTATTTGCTATGGGTTTGGCAAAGTTTGCTTTTTGCATTCTGCATGTATTGCATTGTGCCAATAACAAGCTGCAACACTACATGTGTAAAACTTTGTGACAGGCAAGCATTCGATAGGGCTTTTGGCAATAAATGCCAGAGGTACACTGTATTGGTCTCTATGTGTGACATGTTAACATACTGGATGAACCATAGTGGTATGTATATGGTGGTATTCTGAGTCGGGACTCTTTGAGTTTAATCTCCTTGGCCTTACAGCAAAGGCAGGTATTTGTGCTCTGTGGTGCATTTCACATGGATGACATACTTCATACTTTGGTCGGAACAATCCTTGAGTTGGTTATATCAGTGTACTACAGAAGACGCCATATTGATGTGTATGTAAGTCAAATGTGGCAGTGCCAACTCCAGTAAGGAATGCTAGTGGACAGACATCAGGGCAATTTCAGATGCACACAGTCAGGTGGGCAGAGGGGATATGCAGACAAACTGCACATTTGTGTACCATATTTAGTCAAGTTTGATGTTTAAGATTCTTTGTAAGTGTTAGTGAAATGCACCTGTGATATGGGGTATTCCAGTTAAAATTCATACACCCCTTATGGAAGACATAACCATAGGGAGTGTGAGTTTCAAATGGGGTTACTTGAATGGGTGATACCATTTGTAATCTACACCCCCTGCGTGGGCCGGGCCATTAAGGCCATGTCTTCCAGAGGGGTGTAGGGATTTCAACTGGAATAGCCCTATAGCAAATACCTTTTGTTCATTTCACCTTTTTGGTAAATCCCATAAGCATATGCTTGTAGACCCCTGATGGCATCATATAACGTCACACCGATGTGCACATCGTTAGCGAACATTTTAAAGCTGTGAAGTGCGCAGTAGCGATGTGCGCATCACTGTGATGACACCATAGGTATAAATGCATATGCTAAATGGGATCTACCAAAAAGGTGATTTGACTGAATTGATCAACCCATAAAGAAGATCCTCACCATATTATTTCACACTTACACACTTTGTGTGAAAATGTAAGTGTGACTTCATGGTTTGATAGCACTGTAAGATTCAAGTAGCAAGTGTATTCGATCATATACATCATGTTTGCATAATTGTTCAGCTTAAGGAAACATTGGCAATCAAGTCATTTACATATTAATGAAACGATTTAAAAGAGCGAATTGAAATGTATAATTGCTGTTTCACACCATGTTGCTAATTTTCCATGCAAGTGTGTGAATATGGAAATGAAATCCTGCAGATTGGTGACGGAAACAAATCATGAAATATTTATAGCGTTTTCATTGATTAAAGCAAAGTTACATCCGGTGCCACACCTGAAGCGTGTTGATTAGTACATGAGATTTAGTGAGTGTTGAGGTTTTATCGTTTGATACATTAAGCTGTGAAAGTTCCAATTACAAAATATAATCGGACCTAGAGATAAAGATGCTATATTGCACATGACATCGCCTGTCAATCAAATTCTGAAATAGTCTTTATGATTTGCTGTGATGATTGAAATTTCTGAATGCAGCGATATAACATTGTGCACTATCGTTAGTTTTGGATTTTCAAACATACAAACCAACTCAAAAGTTAGGCCTTGAAGGCACAATGTCAACAACAAAGCTTAGAAAAGTTACATTTTGCCTTGGAAAAGCACAGACATCATTCACCATTGGTGACATTTATTGTAATTTCATGTAGTGTGTTTGTAGAAGATCATTATGGTTACAGAGTTGTTCGTTGATATTATGCATTTTGTTTAAATCCTTGAGCACTACCTGCCGATGTAACATTGCCTCTGATTGGTCAATTACATGATATCTTCACTTTAATCACCAATCAGAATGGAGCGTTGCAAATAATTCACCCGAATTTTTTTGTGTGGTGAAATTATTCTAACAATGTTGCTGATTGGTCCAATTGATAATTATAAATACTTTTTGGCCAATCGGCAGGTAGTTCTCATGGGGTTAAGGAACAAACCAAAAGATCAATAAAGTCCTATAAACATAACAAGTTTAGTTTCATAGAATACCGGATGTGGATCAAAATAACACAAGCGTTTGTTAAGAAATGTTATCGCCATTTTCACCCTCCCTCTTTCATAGGACTTTATCGACCTTTGGTTTGTTTCCTGACAATGTTTAGCATTTCATGTTCAACATTATTTTACTGGCCATTCATTTGCAGGTGGTTTTGATTCTTGTAAGTTTTTTTAAGTGTTTGTAAGTTTGTAACCTTTATAATCTACATTACCATTCATTATCACGCAAGTACAACTAAGTCCTTTAATACTTTGTTATCACATCACCAGATATACCCAGTGTGTCTTATTATATTAATTTACAGTAAAACAACCTAGAATACCATATGCAGACTCATCAGTGGTTGAGGTCACTGGTTCAAATCACAGGTCTGAATTAGAGAGATTTGAACCTATTACCATTGGGGTTATCATTCTAAAGTCCATATTCCCTAAGCGGAAGATTTGGAAAATATCTTCTACAGAGGGAGTATGAATTTCAAATGGAATTAGCACACTAATTCCTCTTAACTGAAATTTGCCCTCTCTCTGTAACAGATTAAGGTTGAATCATCTCAGAGGGTGTATGCAAGCTGCCAAATGTGTTCATTCCATTTGAAATTCATACTCCCCCTGTAGAATATATTTCTAACATCTTCCACAGGGGTAGTGTGGATTTTAAATAGAATAGCCTGTTATAATGTCCTCTATCTGTATCCATTCCACAGGTGAGTCACCATCCACCTGCTGCAGCCAAATGCGTTCATTCCATTTAAAATTCATACTCCCCCTGTGGAGGATATTTCTAACATCTTCCACAGGGGTAGTGTGGATTTTAAATAGAATGTCCCATTATAATGTCCTCTATCTGTATCCGTACCACAGGTGAGTCACCATCCACCCGCTGCAGCCATCCATGTGGAGAGCAAAGATTGGACACTATGGAGCGACATCACCATCACCAGTAAATTCCGCGGCAAGTATCTCCAGGTGTTCCCGCAAGGAATCACGCATATACAATTCAAGAAGTCTGGTAGTCACTATACATATCGCAAGGTTACGTCAACAGTACACAACATCATTGTGGGCAAACTTTGGGTGGATACGGTGAGTGATCAGCATTTTTTGTCGTTGTCAAACTTGAAATTTTCAGTTTTTTAGTTGGCTTAAAGATTTGAAGACTTCTCGTAAGATGTAATCAATTTCATTATCTCAATGAACGCCCTGCAGTGCAAGATCTTCTTCACCCTGATCCCGAAGTTCCCTGTCCCATCTATCCCCAAACATGACTCAATCAGAATATTTTAAGGCAAAGCCGATGTACCCCGACCCGCAAACATGTGTTGTCAGTACAATGCATTATATGATCTTCTTCACCCTGATCCCAAGGTTTCCTGTCCCATCTATCCCCGAACCCGACTCAATCTGAATATTTTAAGGCAAAGCCGATGTACCCCTGACCCGCAAGCATGTGTCATCACATACGATGCATTATATGAATATCGTGAAAGCACACAGCAAAAGCAAAAAGTTGGCATTCGCATAGCCAAATGTTCTAGAGGGACTCTATAACATTATTTACTTATCATACACTACCAATTATTTCCTATTTCAGTCGGGAGAATGTGAAATCTATAATCACACGACGGGAGAGAAGTGTAGAATGAATTTCAAGCCATATAGTTATTTCTCAGGGGACACGCCTAGAAAAGTAAGTGTCTTGTAACTTATTGTTATTTTTCTAAAAGATTTGCCATTGTGATATCCAAACCATGTGAAGTGGGACGCACCATTTGAAATGGGAAGAGTCAAACATAATCAATCAAGCCAATTCTGATTTTTTTCATTTTTCTTACAGATTTCAATTTCCGCCTTTTTTTTAAAAACAATTATAACATCAAAACTCAAAATAGTGTCTGTGTACTTCAGATAGCATTACATGTCACAATAAAACAACTGAGAAATGAGATTAACGATGCTTGAAAGGTCAAGAAACGCAGGTCATAACATCATCGCAATATTCTTTGATTCCTCGTCCGTACTCATTGTATAATGCGCTTGTTTAGAACAGCGCCCATCGGAATGATGTTAAATGGTGCCGTGGTCCCTGTGGGGAAATACGTGATTGTCCGTAAGTGATTTTCTATCCTAACCATCCATCGGAAGTTTGACATTTGATTTCATAAAAATCATATGGAATTAAGAGAAGATACATCATGGCTACCATAAAATGTAATTTTGTCGAGCGATGCTCACATAGCATTGAATTTGTACTGTAATTTGGTAGGTAAATTTTCCCCCACTCACAGGCCTGCATAATGTTAAAAGGTTGTAATTCATTCAGTGTAGTGTAAAATAGCCAAAGTCATGAAGTACTTGGAAAGACAAACCAGAGCAATTTTGATGGGTTCAAGTTATTTATAACAGACAAGTTAGCTCAATCAATAAGGCATTTGACTATGGTGCGAGAGGTTGCGGGTTCGAACCCCGGCGGTGGTTTAGTATGTTCTCATGGAAAAATTGAAATAGCTTAAAATTCCCCTGGACAAGGAACTTACTGCTAATTGTCTCGTTGTAACCCGTACGAACCTCGGGGAGCCGATCCTGGTTGCAAAGGTCAATTGTGGAATGTCTAGGGTGTGCGCTCTTGAAGCTGCAAAGTCCTTTGTTAAATGGTTTATGGAATAATGTGGGCCTGTAGTGGTCAGCGAAAATCTGTAAAGTGTGCTGAGGCTTGTGGATCAACGTCTAGGCATTATGCCTGTGCATTTGCGCAGTATAAGTCACTGCGCTTTTTTTATTTTATAATTGCATGAAAATGTTAAAGAGCTGTTTAAAGTTTGACAAGAGAGGATGGGGCTTTGTTTACATACAGTTGAATAAACTTGAATTTGACTAAATTTGAGCTAAAAAATCACTAAATAATATTTCAAATTTTCGCATGACAAATCCAATTTTTTTTCTCAAAATCCAAAAAATGCACTCTTACTCCTGGATCAAAATTGTTTTAAGCAGTAGATCATCTATATCACTAGAAGAACACATGAGATTGGTCTTTTGTTCTCTCTAAAGGTTACAGGTGTGATCTTAGACAAAGCCAGCCAAGCTAGATTCATCTTATCAGGGACGTGGGACAAGAAAATGGAGTTACGTCTTTGTGTCACTAACTCCTTGAATTGTTTTTTTTTCTCTCTATAGGTTACAGGTGTGATCTTAGACAAAGCCGGCCAAGCCAGATTCATCTTATCAGGGACGTGGGACAAGAAAATGGAGTTACGTCTTTGTGTCACTAACTCCTTGAATTGGTCTTTTTTTTCTCTCTATAGGTTACAGGTGTGATCTTGGACAAAGCCGGCCAAGCCAGATTCATCTTATCAGGGACGTGGGACAAGAAAATGGAGTTACGTCTTTGTGTCACTAACTCCTTGAATTGGTTTTTTCTCTATAGGTTACAGGTGTGATCTTAGACAAAGCCGGCCAAGCTAGATTCATCTTATCAGGGACGTGGGACAAGAAAATGGAGTTACGCCTTTGTGTCACTAACTCCTTGAATTGGTCTTTTTTTCTCTCTATAGGTTACAGGTGTGATCTTAGACAAAGCCGGCCAAGCCAGATTCATCTTATCAGGGACATGGGATAAGAAAATGGAGTTACGCCTTTGTGTCACTAACTCCTTGAATTGGTCTTTTTTTTCTCTCTATAGGTTACAGGTGTGATCTTAGACAAAGCCGGCCAAGCCAGATTCATCTTATCAGGGACATGGGACAAGAAAATGGAGTTACGTCTTTGTGTCACTAACTCCTTGAATTGGTCTTTTTTTCTCTCTATAGGTTACAGGTGTGATCTTAGACAAAGCCGGCCAAGCCAGATTCATCTTATCAGGGACGTGGGACAAGAAAATGGAGTTACGCCTTTGTGTCACTAACTCCTTGAATTGGTCTTTTTTCTCTCTATAGGTTACAGGTGTGATCTTAGACAAAGCCGGCCAAGCCAGATTCATCTTATCAGGGACGTGGGATAAGAAAATGGAGTTACGCCTTTGTGTCACTAACTCCTTGAATTGGTTTTTTCTCTCTATAGGTTACAGGTGTGATCTTAGACAAAGCCGGCCAAGCCAGATTCATCTTATCAGGGACGTGGGACAAGAAAATGGAGTTACGTCTTTGTGTCACTAACTCCTTGAATTGGTCTTTTTTTTCTCTATAGGTTACAGGTGTGATCTTAGACAAAGCCGGCCAAGCCAGATTCATCTTATCAGGGACGTGGGACAAGAAAATGGAGTGCGCTAGGGTACAGCATATAAGCAATGATAAGTCAGGCAAAGGCAAACCAGTCTACCAAACAGGAACACCAAAGTTATTATGGCATCAGAAACCTCTTCCGTAAGTTAACAATTGACCTACATGTGTATGTACATATTGATCATTTGTATGTACACAAGTATCTGCACACCCACACACATCCTTTGTGCAGCGCAGTTGTGAACCTTGTGTATTGCTATCCAAACAAGGATGTCTGAATTGGTTTTTAAATGATGTACCAAGGACAAAATGAACTTTTTTGCACCAATTTTACACTGATTTGATATTTATCAAGAGACCAAGGACGGGTATTACATCCACATAACACGGCTCTTTTAGAACATGCTCTTATATGCATGTTTACATTAGGGACCGTTCACAAACATTTGTAAGGGGGGGCCTGATGCAAACAAATTTCATCACAAAAATTTCGGGGCCCCCCCTTTACAGACCTCAAACATTTCAGGGCCCCCTTTTTGACATGAAAATTATGGGTCAACCCCATAGAAAAGCATATAAACTTAATTTTCCCAGGAAAATTTGTGGTTATTTTTTCAGGCCCCCCCCTTAGGAGGGTCAAAAATTTCAGGCCCCCCTTTTGCATCAGGCCCCCTTACAAGTGTTTGTGAACGGTCCCTTAGTTGCCCTCTTTTGATCAGGGTCTAAAAATCAAGGATATCCTCCATTTTTTGTGTGTACTCTGTACTGAGCTTTAATTGATGAGTGTGTCCACAGTTCACTGTGAAAATCAGTGCACCCTCACACTTTGATCTTTCGGCCTGTGTCTTGCCACTGGAATTTTTTTTCAAAAAGATGAGAATGCAAACTTGTGAAAATTAGTATTAAAAATTAGTGATGGAGGCATATATGTTTTGTTTTTATGTAATAGTTAAAAGCAAGGTTGGCTCGATAAGGGCAGGTTTGAGGCCAATTTCAAATATGAATTTTTAATTTTTAATTGTGTTCTGTTGAAACCCTGTAATAAGCATAATCAAGTTTAAAACCTTTTCATGTAGTAACTGTTTAAACTTAAACATTGCAGACCTGGTGCTGAACTGATGTACAATCTGTCCGAGCTAGCCATAACGCTGAACGAGCCCGACGAGGCAGTAGCGCCAACCGATAGCAGAAATCGACCCGACCAGAGGTTGATGGAGGAGGGCAGTTGGGATGAAGCTAACCAAGAGAAGCTAAGACTAGAGGAGAAACAAAGAGCCAAGAGAAGGAAAAAGGAAGCTGAAGCTGCTACTGCAGCTGAAACAGGTGAGAAGATTGGGCTCTTCCAGGTGAAATCAACACTACCCCTGTGGAAGATGTTGGAAATATCTTCCACAGGGGGAGTATGAATTTTAAATGGAATTTACACATTAGGCAGATTCATTTGAAACTCGCCCTCCATCTGATGAAGATTCAGGTTGTGTCTTACTCAGAGGGTGTATGAAATTCAAATGAAGATGCTTAATGTGTTCATTCCATTTGAAATTCATACTCCCCCTGTGGAAGATATTTCCAAAATATTCCACAGGGGTAGTGTGGATTTTAAATAGAATAGCCATTGGGCTCTTCTGTAAACTGTATCATGAATTATAGTGTTGTTAATTTACTAAAACAACTATAATATGTGACACGATCTGGTCCATGGGGACCAAAGGCGGCAAATATGAAACTGAGATAAAGGTAAAAATATGGAGTAAAAAACAATAAAATACATAAGAAAATAGATATCAAAAAACTTCATAACTTTAAAACCAAGTTATATCTAGACCTTTGGTGTTTCAGTAAATGATAGCCTATTGTATGTGTAATGCAATAATTACAGTAACTCAATTGTCAAAAATGCCTCCTTTGGCCCCCATGGACCAGATTGTGTCACATATACTGATTACATAACTTGTGATTTGTCCAAAATGCAGTTGCTAAATTTGCATTGAGAAATTTTTCTTCGAAATGAAATGCTGGGTCACCCAAACAACCTACATCCCAAGTAATACACATGTTTTAAGATTTCTCCTAAAATATTATTAAGGTCTGTGAATGAAACTACCTCAATCCTAATCAATCAGTTAATACTAACTGGAGATAAAAGAACAAGTTCACTATTTTACTAATTTCTTGAAAAAAGAGCCGAAAACATGCATTTTTCGACACGTTTTTGACAATCGAGTTGTAAAAATCAAAGATTTGGAATAAGTCTATGCATTCAAAATCTTGATTATAGGTCAAGATTTTGCTCTAATTTGCACTTTTTTGTGTTACTTGAATTAAATGATTGGTTATAAGACTGAAACATGTTTTTTTCCAATGCATAAGTTGAAATTAGATGTGAAAAACACCCTAAAAATGCATGTTTTTGGCCTTGAATTCATAAATTTGTCCCAATAGTGAAATTAAACCTTTTTTATTGCCAGTTAGTACTAAATAAATTTGTCCCAATAGTGAAATTAAACTGTTATTGCCAGTTAGTACTAAATGAATAATTAGGATTGAGTTTTTTCATTTGGCAAAAGTTGGTAATATTTTATAATCTCAAAAATAAGTGCTGGAATGGAGATTAGGTGTTGAGTTGTTGATAATGGATGTAGGAGACTGAAGAGAGGCTGGTTGTAAAATCAAACTTAAAGGCCGCTATAAATATCTGGAAAACACATTAAGTTGGGAGCTGTACAAAGTTTGGTGGTATAGAGGTGAACATTGACTTGATTATATTTTAAGCCTACTTAATTGGGTTGTCCTTGAAAGTTTGCCTGGTCAACTGGATCCCCCTTTAAGCTTTTATCCTAACTGAAGGCATTATCATTGATTTGCAATAGCAAGACACTAAGCTGGTTTCATACTTTCTTGCCGCTTCCTGCTCTGACGACAATTTGCTTCACTGTGCAGTTGCACCAGAAACGCTAGCTGTGACCAGCGGCAAGCCGATATATCGATTAGTCCACCGCTTTGTCCAAAACGGCAGATTGCTAGGAGGTGAATTCAAGTCAACTCGGGAGCGTCACCAATCTGACGTATGAGAACAGGACACCATTTTTGGTGGTGCTGAGCAGCAATATTGGTTTTCATAGTCATACTGCTGCACAACGCCACTCCGCTTGCAGAAAAACAAGCGGCATGATGAAGCATCAGCAGCAAGCGGCAGAAAGTATGTAACCAGCATAAGACATAAATTATGAAACTTAAAAATAATTTATTAATAATTTTGTTAATATTTTTTTGACATGTTGAAAAGTTAAAAATTCAACTTCATATTTACATTTGTTTGCCTTTTCTATTTCTTTACAGGTAAAACAGTAGATCCCTACAAGCCAATGTGGTTTGAGAGGAAAATGGACCCTCTCACAAAGACTATGGTGTACATCTTCAATAACAAATATTGGACTGCTAAAGATAATCAAGACTGGTCCGATTGTCCGGACATATTCTGAAAAGAAACTCACGATTATAGGTGACTGATGAACAGCGCCCCCTTATGTCTTCCCTTGCATTATGCATTGAAAAGACAGACACAAAACAAACGCACTGCAAACATGCCGCATTACAATGCCGGAGTCCCCATTCTTTGACCCAATTTGGTTTTGTTGTTACGCATTATCATACCTATATTTGCATAGGTCAAGTTGTTGCAGTACACTTCCATTCAGGGGTCATTGAATTGAGTCTTGACTATGATGTTATTTTTGATGGATGTTTGTAGTGTCGGGGTGTTTCAACAGTAATGATACAGGATATCGGTTTTCCAGATAAATAACACAACTGTAAAATTAATACTCGGTTATGTTTTCATGCAAGAAGACTTTCGACTACTCGGTTATTGTCCACACATGGATTACTTTCGATTTTGGTGGTTGGTGTTAAACACATGACAGACGTCATTCATACAATCAATGAAATGTATGACAGCAGCTTACAGCCTCGTAATCATTACAAAGCTGTGGATCTCCTTGACGTTATTCCGTACCGCACCATCTTCGTATTTTCTGGCAGCAGAAGTGAGCAATGTGGTTGATCCCAGTGAGACTTGTGATTATAGCCATCATCAACAATTCGCTAAAAGGAGAGATGCAAAAGTACAACATGAGATTGCAATGTGTTATCAACTTAACGAGTGGCTCTTGATACACTGATCATTATGATGATATAAGGTCATTTTTACATATGAACTATTTGGAAAGTTTTATATTTTGTATGGCAAGGCATGTACCATCATTCATCATCATCACACAACCAACAAGTAATTTAGGAAGCTTCCACATGTATACCAGGTATAGGGTGATTTCACGAAAGGTCATTCGTTCAAATCTGCCTCCAAAAGACATGATGCATGGAACGAGTACAAAGCAAATGAGTCAATCAATATCACTTCAACTGGGGATTTCTTTTGTGCTTTATGCACACATCTTGTCTTCTGGAGGCAGATTTGAACTAGTGACCTTTTGTAGGATAAGAGCAGGATAGATATTTCAGGTACATGCGCATGTGCCTTTGAACAACAGGTCAAGTTGAAGGCATACCAGATTTTCAAGTTCAAATCTACAAAACAGGATCTTTTTACTAATTTCATTCTTGTAACAAATCGGTGGCAAGGCCAAACATGAAGGGATATTTTGTTGATAGTTTTGTAGGATGAGCATTCTGCTGAATTGTGTACAGGATTCACTGGTGAAGACTTTGAGCAGTGGCAAGTTGCCTTCACTTAATTGTATTGAGGATATGGGCTCATGGGCTATTCCATTTAAAATCCACACTACCCCTGCGGATGATTTTGGAAATATCTTCCACAGGGGGAGTATGAATTTTAAATGGAATGAACACATTAGGCAGCTCCATTAGAATTTCATTCACCTTCTGAGAAAGATTCAACCTGAAGAGGGAGGGTGAGTTTCAAATGGAGCTGCCTAATGTTTAAATCCATTTGAAATTCATAATCCCCCCTGTGAAAGATATTTCCAAAATCTTCCACAGGGGTAGTGTGGATTTTACATGGCGTAGCCCAATGGTATGATGAATTTCAAAGTGTCGTTAGAGCTCAAAGTCCATAGTTGCAGTGTCTCTCCAACCCCATCACCAGGATCAGAACACTAGTGTGAAGAATTATGCAGCATACTTGTCTTATCAAATTATAATCACATATTTTAAGATGAAGTATATACCAATTATCTTGCATCAAGTAGTATATCATATATCTGCCTCCTGGCAGCGAAAAAATATGCCTGTCTGGTATTTTAGTTTGTATCAAACTATAGAGGTCAGAGGTCAGGATGGGGAGTCTGTCATTTGGCATGATCATGGGAACTTCACTTAGGGGAACTTTACTTAGTTTCACTGCGAGTTTGGTAGTGATGTCAGTGCTTTTACACTGCTTTTACACAGTTAGCGCCGCAAGCATGCGCAGAAATGTACTGCGGAATTAGGTTGACCCTGCGAAATTTGATACTATGACCAGCGAAATATATCAATGTGGCTATCAAAATCGAGGTGAAACGACGTATAATGTGTTGAATGATGTACTTTATGTAGTACATTTTATAGCCATACAATAGATAGATAGGTAGATATGTGAATATACCAATGTGGGGGTGAGTGCAACAAACAAACAACTCCAATACACAAGTTATGCGAGTCCTTCAAAATGGAGGAATGCATAGTTTTTTTTGTAAAATTGTCAATGTTTTAGTACTTTTAAAATGGACAGCATTTGACTGCGGTGAGATGAAACATAACATCTTTGATGCTAGTACATTACTGCAATTTTTTGCATGTGGCCATATTTTGTTATCTGATGTCATGCTGCAGTGGCTATAGATGAATGCAAGAATAATTTATAGATACTCGTTTTCTAACGGTGCCTGTGATTGGTCGAGAGCCAGTCATAAATGGCAATGCCTGGCTGCTTAGGGTGACGATCACAGGATTTTAAAAAAATCGATTGGATGGATGAACCCCTAATTTGTGTATTTATATGCGACAGTTGCATCTTGCACTCACCCCTCCCTGTGTGCAACACAATGATATTGAATGTTTTTGAGAATATGAATTATTTGATATAAGAAGATATAAACAGTCAGCTGATTGATTGTTAGAAAAAAAATTGTAATCAAAAACTATTTTTTAAGAATACCTTGTATCAGAGGTATTTATATTTTGCATTCCTTAAAAAAAAATGTTATGACTTTTGTTTTTTTGCGTATTTTATTTGCAAAAAAAATATATGATGATTTGTACAATTGTAAATATTGATTGAACTAATAGCGATATATCAGCATTATAAATTGGCAATGCATTGTGGGACAGTTTTGGTAGAATTGAACTTTGACCTATCGGAAATTGCTTCAGCAATTAATTATTCATTTATTCATACACTCTTAGATAGTGAGAACCAATCAGTGCAAACGTTTGAAAAATGAGAACCAAGCATTGATTATGTATAATGCACAGGCGTGTATTTTGCTCAGTAATTTCGGACACATTCATTTTCATGCAGGTTGATGCATTTGTATTTGCTTGTATTTTCCAACATTTTTAGTGACAATTTTGTTGTAAAAATATCAAAATCTGGAATTTTTATCTCAGTATGTGTGCATTATTTTGTACAATTTCACTCCCAACAACTGATATGCATTAACATATAATTATAGTAATGTTAATTGTTATCATTAAAAAAACAATTTTAATTAAATATTGAGATAACAATATTTTTTCATAATTATTTGTAAATCATTTAAAACAGTATTTTGTAAGCACACATAAAAAGTAGTCGCCAAAATTGTCTCGCAATGCAATAGGAATTTGTAACGCTGATATCGCGTATTAATACTCATTTTGTTGAATACAGTAGGTGTCTTGCAAAAATGGTGAAAATGATATTTCTGACATATTTCATGCAAATAAATGGGCTCTAGATAATGTGATCATATTAATTTTTACCTTGATCATCATGAGGGGTTATTGAGTTGTATAAGTTTGTGTTTTTTCCTTCAGATTTTTATTTCTTCCTCTAAATATCGATCGGAATCCAATTTCAAAATTTACTCAGCAGAATATATCAACAAATCAACGTACCATAGTATATGGGGTCTTAATTGAACGATTGGTATAGGGATGTGCGGCAGATTTTTCTGTGGCTAAATCTTCTCCAAAAAGCTCAAAAAGTGCTGATTCTGTATCATATTTTGCACAATTTGCAGCAAATTTGTCTAGATCTGGCAAATTTACTGCAATTTGAACAGAAATAATTGAAAATTAGTATATTGTAGGGTCTGTTTTTCTTCTTATTTGGTATATTTTTGGGGCATGCTTCCGAGCCGCATGTCCCTATCCAATCCAAAATCAAGACTCTCCAAAGTTATTTATACAGTTATGTACAAAACCAAAAAATGATAAGTCCATTGCCTAATTTATGGTTATTCTTCTGTTATCTTCCGAAAGGCACTACGCTATAATCCAAAAATATGTCTCCATTATGATTTTATTGCTTTTGATAACAGAAATTCCCATCGGTGATTCAATCCAATGTCAATTTGCTCTTTTCTTACAACATTGACAGCATTATGTTAATAAATAACAATGTATTTGTCATCAAATTTTAGTTTTGTTGAATTCCGCACACTTTCAGTTTTTGCTCACATCATAAATACGCATTGCTTCAAGTTTGACAAAAATAACCACATCGAAGCCAACATATCCTATAAGCTTTCATACAGATACCCCAGCCTTCATGAGATACTTATCAAAGCCTTAATACGTAAATATATATTGAAGACATGGTTGGTTCATTTTGATGCCAGCTTAAATGTGACTATCCACCACAAAGTGGTAGTAAAGTCGGCTCTAGATCATTTTCTGTTTATTGCAGATTTTGAAAGAATGTACTTTCAACTTCAAAATGACACCTCAACCAGCTTCATCAGACATCTGGAAGTGAAGTTATGGTTCATCAAAGGTCAAATTCCTAATATATTTTACATAGAAATCCATATATTGTTTTGATTGTATCTCAAAATGGAAAATGCCAACTTTACGACCAGTTTGTGGTGGATGGGCACAAATATTGTGTGTTACGACAGCTGTGATATATGTACATAAAATATACAGATATGAGAGACTTGACTATATACTCGCATTCAATTGCAGTTTGAGTACAGTCACACTGCTCTTATTTTGGGTGAATTGCTTGGATATCTTTCATTTAATTCTGCACAGAATTGACCCAGTATTTAAAAATATGCATTAAGAGATTGTAGAGCTTATGGAATAAAGATGTACAATGCCTTGATTGGGCTGTTCCATTTAAAATATGTTATACTTCTGTGGAAGATTTAAGAAATGCCTTCCACCGAGGGAGTATGTTTTGCAAATGGAATTGGCTGTGGTTAATTAGTTTGGAACCCATAATCCTCCTGTAATTGGCTTTACCTATATTTTCCACAACTTTAGTGTTTCAAATGGAAGATACCTAGTTGTCTATTCTATTTAAAATGCCTTCTCCCTCTGTGACACTTTAGCTAAATCTTCCACAGAGGAGTGTGATTATTAAATGTAATGGCCCGTTCAAGCTGAAGCAGGTGGAGTACCAAAGGAGTGAAACAGCTCGTAGCTTTTAGAGTCTTCTGACATCATTAATTTCTGCTTGTTATAAATATATATTGTAATGTGTGTGAGACATTTGGCAGTATAGGCAGTAACATGCTCTGCATACGGACACATGGAATTCTGTTGTCTGTGAAAGATGGTCAGCGGTGTAGTGTGCACACTGTAAATGCGGAATTGAAGTTCTGCGTAATCTAATTGAAACATGTCATAAAATATTGCCACCTCATGCATTGAACAAGTTACATAGCATCGCATGATGCTGGCATGACATGGTTATTTGTACATGATACACAGGGCATGTGATGATGTGCATTGGCATGTGCGTATGGACCTATCTTGCTGAGAACCGTAGTGTAATTTACTACCTGTGTCCATCTTGAGGACAGTATATGGCATTTATTGATATTGAAGAGGTTTTTCATTTTTGCTCAACTTAGGTGTCCAAAAATAAATCTGCCTTTAACCAGGTTCAAAGGTGTTGAAGTAGTTCAAATTCAATTCTTAGTCAGTGGGAGTGGTCTAGTTCGTAGACACATTTCTGATTGGACAATCGCATGATTTTGGGTGCCGTCTATCAGGCCGTAGAGGACCCCACGTCATCATGCGTCTTGATAATGCGTAACACGCGTGTAGAGGTGCTCGTATGTATCGCGCTGGATGCGTAGACTAGTGCGGAATACGCGAACGCGCTAGCAGAACGCGCAACAGAATCCGTGAAGTTGTAAACAAGTTTCGTTCATTTTATAATGAGGGAGTTTTTATGAAGGTAACTTAGTTTTGCTTTAAAAAATTGTTTACAGTTATTAAAATAATATTTAACTGACTAAGAATGAGAATAACGATAGGAATTTTTTATTTTGCCTATCCTCTACCTATGATAGACGACAGGCAGGGCCAATATTTTTATCGTAGTGGATACCGCTGCGCCGGCATCCACTACTCAAAATATTGGACCTGCCTGTCGTCTATCACACGGTAGAGGATAGGCAAAATAAAAATTCCTATCGCTTATTCTCTAAGTGGGTCTCTGAACCAAAGGGGACAAAATGTTCCGCAGACCAACTATAAATTTTTAAAGTTAAAATGGGTCAAAATTATAACAATTACGGCCTAAAACCAGGCCAAAGGAAGATGCACATTGCAACTTTTGGTCAGTTTTGTCCTGGTATTTTGAGCCAGAGGGGGCATTTTGCACCCCTCCCCCATGGTACTCCTCTGGGATACACTGAAGCAAATTTATCACTGCTAGCATATTTTTCACAAACAGTTGGAATTCACACTTTGTTGTATGCAGAATGTATGATGATATGTTGATTTTTTAAGAAGTTGCATCAAACCCATTTTAAAACCAAATAGTACCAACACTCGCTGGTACATTTCTATTAACGTAATCAATAATTGTGTAAAATGCGACCCCTGAGCACTACCTGGCGATCTAACATTGCCTGTGATTGGTCAATTACATGATATTTTCACTTGAATCACCAATCAGAATGGAGCTTTGCAAATAATTCACCCCAATTTTTTGCTTTGTGTGATGAAATTATTATAACAATGTTGCTGATTGGGCCAATTGATTAAGAAAACTTCTTTTTGGCCAATAGGCAGGTAGTTCTTATGGGGTTAAGAGGACTATAGATTGTCTGCTTAATAAGGGTTGTCTTGCTTTAAAACTTGTAAACCATTTCATATGGCAAGCGTATATTCTGTATCATTTTGTTTTATTTCATTATATTATATATTTATTTCATGTTGCATGTGCAAGCCAGCTTTTGTGTCCAACTTTGATAGGGTGCTAATACCATGTGCAGTTGTATAAGATGATGCTGATTAGAAAATTGGGAAGTTATGATGTGGATAATAGTCCTTATCCAACGCAGGAGCCATGGTGCATATAACAAGCAGTTTTGATCAGATATGAATAACGATAATGTCACCTGTGTAATTTAAACTTTCCTGAATTTAGAGCCGCTTCTTGAACATTTTCATTTCCCATGGAGATGGAGTGACTGCAACAAGTGTTAGCGTGGAGCTCCATATCCAAGTAACAGTGTATCTAACAGTTTTCTCATCTGGTGTTTTCAGTAGTGGTTTTAAGTGACTATGAAAGTGTTGAAGTCCAAGGTGGCTGTTGGGGACGGATGTTGGGCTATCCCGATTGAAATTCATACACCCCAGTAGACATTACCTTAATCTTCCACACAGGAGGTATAGATTTCAAATGGAGTCAAACCATTCAGGTAAACCCATTTGAAATTCACACTCCTGTGTGGAAGAGGTCATGTCTTCCATAGGGGGTGTAAGGATTTCAACTGGAATATCCCATTTATTTACTTACCTGGCAATATGACTGATTGTGTTTACGATGATGCTATGTGTACTGTGCCAAAAACGAAAAATGAATAAAAATGATATAGGACAAAACAAACAGTTGGCTTGCAAAGAGACGCTTTGGTTTTGAGGTGATGCGTCCGTGTTGGTTTCTTCCACTATTTCACTGTTTTTGTGATTTTTGTTGGACTCAAACTACCGATGCTGATGAAACCTTGTGTTCTATTACGCGGACACAAAAGAATTCATGATCATATGCATATGGTAAAAGTTTTCTTCTTTTAGTGTGCTTATTATTGCTGAAACTGTACAGGTACTTGGTTTTTTCACTCAAGTGATATTATATGTAGATTTCATCTGTGGCTATGCAGGTATATTGCTTTGATCGAAACTTTCTTCAAAATCAGAAATCAGGCAAACATTCCAGTTCTAATCTAAAGCCCGCTAGTAAAATTTAATATCTTACAAAAATGGAATCAATAATACAGACTGCATGCCATTTGCATAGTCGCCTCAAAACGATGTTCTACCCTTAAAGTGTGTCTTGTATGTGTTACGCTTTCATAACACATGCTTAATTACAGTGCACGCTTTGCAAATGCCGTCTGGCGCATTGCAAGAAAATATGATAAATGCTGGTTTTGGGAGCAAGATGGTGTATCCATGCAAAGGGGCAATAGTGCAGTTCAGTAGATGTGTGGCAGAAATTGCTGCCTTGACTTTACTTGATTGCACTATGTAAAATGCAGTATACAGTCCAACCTCTTTTATACGACCATGATGGGACCAAGCACTAGCCGGCTAAGTGAATTATGTGTATTTCTACATTGCATGCCCAAAGTGCTAAAATTGGGACAGCACACAATTACTCAGTGTGGGATAATAACACTGAGATATGGTATTTGATTACTGTATGCAACATAGATATGTCCTTCTGAATGCTTCTAAACATTAAATCAAGGTGTCAGAGCATTAAAATCAGGTTTGACAGCTGAATAACGGTGAAATCTGGATAAGAGGTCCTGATAAGGGAGGTTGGACTGATGGAATGATTCATTAGTGAATGACCATGCATTGGGCTATTCCAGTTGAAATCCATACACCCTCATTGAAAACATAACCTTAAATCTCCCACACATGGGGTGTAGATTTCAAATAGAGTCTCCCATTCAGGTAATCCCATTAGAAGTTCACACTCCTTGTGTAGAAGATCAAGGTCGTGTCTTCCATAGGGGGTATATGGATTTCAACTGGAATAGCCCATTGGCTTTATGATGCTCCTATAAATCCTGTGCGATCTGTTTAATTCTGTATATTACTTGATGAGGTTAAGGGATGACAGGCCAATTTACGTGTTGCATTATATCTTAACTACCACTTTCTTTTAACTTTTAGGTGATTTGGAGGTTTTTTTAAACATTTCTGTACAGACAAGGACTAACTATTCAGACTTTTCAATGTTTCTTATTTTTCTTGTGTTATAGCCTAAATGAAGGCTGTGAACCAATATGGCAAAGACTTAATGGGCCGGTTTCTCAGAGCATGGCTAGTAGTCGGGCTTCCTTCCTAAGCCATCATGCTTAAGCCCAATTAGTCCTTATATATCAGTGCTTACAATTTCACATCGAATCATCTAGAAACATATATCAATAAAATGGATCCACATTGGTAGGGCTAGCCTGCTGGCTTAGGAAGCCCGACCACTAGCCAAGCTTCGAGAAATCGGACCAATAAGTCTGCAGGGTTCCAAGTTAAAGCCATGAGGTACCAGAGACAAAAATGGTGTGGTGCCTTTGATTATTTTGATACGTAGAATCATTCTTCCTAGTTGGTGCAGGGAAAATCAAAGCCCCGTTGCTAGTAAAATTGGTGTTCTTGTTTTGCTAACTGTAAGAAATTGTCCAAATTAAATGCAAATTCGGATACAAACTGCCAATATGAATTATATCATTACATTATGTATTTTTTCATTGATGAAACATGTCGCTATGGAAATATCTTGTCTGTTGTGTATTTCATTAACATGATAAGCATAAATGTATGTGTATATTTTTTATCATAATTGTTGAGATTCAGCATTTGCAGTGGAGAAGTAGAGCTATATGCAATTTTATGATCCAATTGATAGGAAATAGAAGTACAAAAATGGGGGGGGGGGACACTTTATGTAAAGAGCTGTTCAGTCTTCAGTGAACGGCTCTTTTCAGAGCCATCAGTGAACAAGGGGCGGCCTACATGTGTTATTCTTAGGTACTTTGTCCTTAAGAGCAAAAGTCAGTAAATATAAAACACACAATGGCCAACGGTGGAAAATGACTTTTTCTTATATTTTGCCCAACAGTAGTCAATGGACCAGCAACAAAGTAGGTGATAAAAATTTTCTGATTCACACTTGGTTTCCATGGCAACAGCCAAATTTCAATATTTAGGCCCTTTTAGGCACATTTCAAGATTTTAAAGGTCAAAATATCAAGATTTTGAGACATCTGCAGCACATGAACGAAATTTTTAGAATATTTATCTTTACATGGGGGTATTAGCATTATGTCTCAGCTTCATGATAGTATCAAAAACAATAACCAGGTGTCTAGAGTTGGGATGTACCATTAATTTTAGAAAGGGGTGTTTTTCAATTTATCATGATTGTGAATTAAGTGCCAACTTGAGCAGCTCATTATATATAAAGTAACGCTTTGATTGATCTAAAATTATAGATTCAGGTAAAAGGGACCTTGATAGTTAAATGAAATAAGAAATCAGCTTGGGACCTGCATCCTCTTTGACAGGGTGTTGCCAGATACTTTGATATTTTTTGAAAATTCATGATATATAAGATACACTATTAAGATACAATACTTTTACCGATCATCACAATTGAACATAATAACAACACATCTTTATGTAAATATTGTCAGAATGCAACAAATCATACACAAAAATCTCATCTGTGGGATCAAGTGTTGCCAGTTCCCCTGATTTTACCACCTGGATTTTTGCATTGAAAATAATACAGACTAAATAACCCGGCAATGCAGCAGTTCTGTGGCACAATTTGGATCTAATACATGCCTTTGTCTGTTCTACTGAAGTTACATGTCAGTTAAACGTGTTGCCATTACCCAATTCAGATTCTTTCATTCAGGGATTTCCATTCTACATAAGTCTAAACAAAGGAGATAGTATTAGCATCAATATGTTTGAGGGAATGATCAGTTTTGGTTAAACCACTGTCTACTTCTCATAATGTGTTGTTAGTATTTATACAGATGTTCCTGAAGCATAAACAGATTGACATACTCTTCCTTATTTAAAGCATGGGCACTGCTTTGAAAATAATGGTAACCTTCTCAATATATGGAGCCTGTCTCCTCTTTGTCTTAACATCAGGGGTATCAATTTGAAATGATTGGCAGATATTGGCAAAGATAGGTTTGATAATGTGCCCTCATTAGCAAAATGGCAAATGTCTATGTTTTGAAACATCACTGGGTGTTGCAGGCATAATGTTGTTGTGACCATACTTTGAAGGGAACCAATATGAAATTCTTCCTCTGCAGCGTTTATATCATTGTCTGATAAGCTCTGATGCTTCACTTGTACACTTCGCTCTTCTCCTGGCTTCTCTTGAGTAGAAACTGCTAACCTGTTGACATGTCAGGTATTCTTGGACAGAAAAAAGGTTCTGACCAGCTGCACACCGTGCCTTTCTCATGCTCGTAGCAACTTCCTTTGTTTCTAGCTTTTGTCAGTTTCCTCCCTGTTTGAAACTTTTCTCTCAAGTAGTTTGTCTGTCCAACTGTAAACCTGATGTTTTCACAACTTTCAATACCCAACCCATGGGTAGTGTTACTCTATGCTCAGCTGTGGAAATGATTTCTGGTTTTCTGCTGTATCAACTCTTGTGGTAACGTAAGCTTTGTTGCATACATTGTACATGCTTTGTCCATTAAGGTTTCATTCTCAGCTGTATATCTATGTTTGCCTATCTTCAGGTGAGTATCTAGTTGCTGACGAGTTGAATAACTCTTAATACAAGCATCTTCAGGGTAGCAAAATAGGTCTTCATCACTGTCCTGTTGTCCTACAGATGCTTATTTTGCTGGTTCCTTCCTTGGGGTGAATTCTGGAGTGTTTTCTGGATTTGAAACATTTTAAGTTTCCCTATGCTCGGTGTGTTCTGTTCCCATGGAATTAACCTTCCTGGACCGATGTTGTAAGCCCTCTACACTCTTAACCCTACTTCAGAAGGCAAAATTGTTGAGAAGACTTATCTTCTCATTGGGAAGCTTTGGCTTAGGTTCATCTTGTTTGTCTTACATACTCCGGTAACCTCTTGCTTCAATCGCCGACTTCATTTCTAAAGCTTCCACATTGTTGCCTTCATTTATGTGAATCCTTATTGAGCTTTCAGGGAAGCTGCCCTGCGATCACAGGGGCATTTGCCTCCTTGAGGATCGGAGAAGTCCATCCTTCTTATTTGTACACCCGCTGATTCTGCCACCTTCTGCATGCCAAGAATTGTTTCAGCATAATGATAACAACCGGCATTATCTTGCCTCTAATAGATGGATTCCAATCCAGGTATTTTTTTTTGCTTTTTCAACAACACCATTTATTATTGCATTGACTGTCAGTATTACTATCCTGTTGAGAGTTTTCCACAATGTGAACTACTGTAAGTCCCTCCAACTGCTAATTGCAGCGACGCCATATTGCCACTGAAATGTGCTAAGATAGCCCCCTCTTTCCAAACCAATCTGACTGGCTTTTCCGGTATTTCCTAGGAAAAAACTTCATTGCCCAGTCCTGTGTTATCAACAAGCTTGTTTCATCTAATACATTCAAAATATCCATCCTGCATTTTTCTTGGTTCACACTTCGTAGCTGATGTGCCTTCCACAGATGAATATATTCTAATGCCTTGGCAATGACGTATTCCATCTCAGATTTATCATCACGTGATATATTACATGTCTCAACTGCGCTCCTGATTTCAATAATAACATCATCCAAACCCGCATTAGGCTGACAGCAATGTGTGTAAAAGTAGGCCTATTTCAATTCAATACAACTTATCAAATGATCGAAATAGAATAAACCCAAAATGTATACATGTGATGTTATTTAATGAGATGACCTCCGTCAATATCACAATCACTGTGACCAATGAAGCCTCTTGTTACATTCCCGGGGTTACGTTCCTGTAGCCAAAGTCGCTAAACCAGATCCAAGACTGTGTTCATTGAGCTATAGAAAGCCATAGCCATTATGAAGTATGGATGGCCAACACATGCATAAATTTATCACCTGATTACATGATATAGTGGGGCTTCCATCATTCAAGATGCATCTGTTTGCTTGTGTGTTTGTTTTGAACATTTAAAAAATGGAATGCTTTGGATATTGCATACCATTTGTATTACAGTGTACAGAATGAATTCATAATTGTGGAATAGCTATGAATGTGATGACAATAGGCTACAATAACAAATTATTATTTTACCATAAATTTATCAGAAATTTTAAGTATAACTTCACTGGTAGAAAAACTATAAGTATGGAAAAAGCATGACTTAAGGCACACAATCAAAGCTTATATTTCTATTTTATGCACAAGGAACAAATCTAGATTTTTCATATTGTATACATTGAGGTTATGGCAAGGCCTACTTTTAAATATAATTATCTATAATATAGAAACACTTGATTAAAAAAAACCTTTTTTAGTGTTTCCAAATTTCAATATTAATCTTTAGGCTCAAAATAGGTATGCCTTCAGTGAAAGGATCAAACATAGCTTTAAAAATTCAGAAAAAATGCGTTCACACACAAAAATTAGTTTTAAAAAATACGTTTTTTTTTTTTTAACACTGTGTAAAAAGTATCCAAGGTCCCAAAGTAATTTGGTCCTATATGACTTTCCAAAGGCTTAGTGCATCCATGGAGCAGGTATGAGTTTTGAAGATGTGTTACTTTATTGTAAATGGTAACTTAATAGTATGCCCCTTTTCAGATAAATTTATTTTAGTAAAACACCCCTATTTGCAATAATGGTATCTGCCACAATGGGAGCTTCAATTACAATGATGATACACTTAAATGATAGATCTAACCTTGCCTTCCACTCTGGCAAAAGATAGGGTTTGGGTGTTGTATGGAATTTTGTACCCATGCATTTGACTTTTTGCCTTTTTCAACCAACTTTTTTAAAAGAATTTGGCCATATTCATTAAAAATAACATATTTGGTCGTTGCCATGGTAACCAGCCACAAATGCCAAAATTATTATAATCATGGTTGCCCTTGACCAAAGTGTAACTCATTGGTAAACTTTAAAGAAATTGGATATTTTTTAATTTGGCCAGGTATTTTTTCATTTTATTTGAAATTACTGGACTTTCAAGAAGTCAAGAACTATGTCCTCCTGGCGAGAGCTTGATCGTTCTATACTTGTCAGACGGCAAACCCACTAAAAACTAATTCTTAAGATAGGTTTTCAGTTTTTAGTAAATACTTCCATATTTGTGCCAAAATAAACTTTCAAAATAGATCTCATACTCAATATATATTTTGAAGTAAGAAATAAATGTACCAGGCAAAGGTGGAAGGTTACACATGAAATGAAATACAGATTGGAAATGTTTTGTTTGTTATAAGTGTGCTTGACTTATGTATAGTCATCAAATGTTGGATGGGGAGTGATTTTTATATGCTTAATAAAATGACTTGTGTTGACTGGAATCTGCTGTTTATAAATGAGCTGTTATAGCAGAAATCTGAAAATGTAAATGTTTGGTATTCTTAAAACTTAAAGGTATCTGGTGCACATGCTCAATCTGAGGCTATTGATGGAAATGTTGATACTACACTTTATTCTGTAAAGTACATGTTATAGAGGGCCTTACTATGTGCTGTATGCATTGTAATGTACAAAAAGTAGGCTGGGTTCGGAACAGTAACCTCAGATTGTGCACTGTCTACTGGTGTAATATGGGTGCTTTTGGCCAATGGCAGTTGGTGATGTTCAATGGTATAGCCCAGGGGTAAGGTAATGTTTGGTATGCATCAAAGGTGACTAAGTCCTAGATGAATATGAGTTGATCTGGTGTAATATGAGTGCTTGTGGCCAATGGCAGTCAGTGACGTCCAGTGGCACAGTCGGGAGGTGTGGATGAGAGCAGGGGGAAGACAGTGGAACATCTTAAGGTTATGTCTTCCATATGGGGTGTATGGTTTTCAACTGGAATAGCCCATTTTGGAGTAGACGACCCTAAAAGGGCGACTCCATTTGAAAGTCATACTCCCTGTGTGCAAGATTATGGTCAGGTTGTCCATAGGGTGTATGGATTTCAAATAGCTCATTTTATCACACCAGAACCCGGGATGCATTGACATTACTGATGGCATTTGACCAAAAGCACTGTACACTTGTAAATTTAAGTTAAGCCAATTACTTTTTTTTCGGCTTACATGAAATGGTAAGAGTATGGAAAGGTTAAACTATCATACTAAGATTACTGGATTTAACACCATTTCATATGTTATTTTGTGGAATATCAATGATAAAATAAATATTGGACTAAATTTGATTTTAGCCCAGAAGAATAAGTTGGTCCCTTATTGTGTATACTGATATTGGTGTCTAATTTTGTCTTGATGAAAATAAAGGCCATCTCTAACTTTTCAGTTCTGATACATGCCACTATTATAACTGTTTACAGCATATAGAAGCGTACAAAGACATTATGGTTCCAAATTTTGAGTTGTATTGCTCCAGCATTTTGGTAAAAGAGCTCTATAAAATAATTTTTCTTCAAAAAAGGAAGATTACACAGGTTTGACCGTTTAAAAAAACCTTTTTTGAGTTGGAATTCAGGATATCGAAATTCTAAATGAAACAGAACTGCAATTTCTAAAATTTTGTGCAGTAAAAACTTTGTTCCTGATTTTGGGTCCATCGGGTGTGGACAAAAAGAAATTTTTATGGCCTTGTGAATGTTCCTATTTTCCTGTCTTGCCTTGTCAGCTCCATACTTGTCCTTCTCTTTTATTTTAAAATGCCCTAATTTTTAGCCCTAAAGATTATTTGAAGACCTGTTTTTAATGACTGTTTTTTAGGTATTAACAGCTGAAATTTAGGAGATAATGCTGACGTAACTTTGGTCAGGCACAAGTGACCTGGTGAACGAAGGGGGTCGCCGTAGATAGCTGTTAGACTTTTTCTTAAAGGTGATGGAGTTGATCAACTGTGATAACGGTCAAGTTTGATCTGATCATTAAAGTTCGTTCACAATTGGATTTACCCCCATTTTACTCCATTTGACTTGAATCTTATGAGGTACAACTCAGCTATTTCACAACAAACCCATACATATATCCAGTTTTAATCTATACAGCCCTATGGAAAACATGACCTTAATCTCCCACACAGGGAGTATGAATTTCAAATGGAGTCGCTCTTTCAGGTAGCCCCATTTGAAATTCACCCTCCTGTGTGGGAGATTAAGGTTATGTGTTTCATACAGGGTATATGGATTTCAACTGAAGTAGACCATTTGTTTTATGATGATGTAAAAATTTGAAGGGAAAAAACGAAACTGTGACGTCCCATGTCAAAAGGAGACACTTTTGGGCAGGAGAAATAGCCAAAAATCTGCCTGGGGACGATTTTTTTCACAATTTGGGTTTGTTTCTTGAATTTGTGATGTTATTAATGTTTAAAATATTGTCTGATAGTTTCAGATCGGAATATAACTGGCATCTTGTATTTTTTTAGACATTTTCAAAGTAATTCCTACTCTCAACATTGTCAATAATATTTTTAAAGGCCGATATCTCACATTTCCAATTTTATAATACCATAACTTACAAACTCAATATCATCACTTAGGAATGTCCGATTTCATTAGAGAAAACAGTGTTGTGGAGCAAAATATCTCTATATTTAAGATATGTAAAAACCTCAAAATTGATAACCAGCCCAACAGTGTCTCCGTTTTACATAGCACGTCACAACTATACTTGTTTTTTTTTGTATAAAATGAAGATATATATGTGATTATACAAATCATGACAATGCATGTCTGTAAATATATGATGCAGTTTCAGATTGGAGGAACAGAAATAAATTCTGGTCATTTTGAATCAACTTGTGTTGTGTTTGTGGCTTAATTTGGTAGTGATGAACTGTTGAAATTTAAACTGTGGTCTGTTACAAGGGAGCAGATGGGATTATTCACCTCTTACATATTCATGAGCTAATGGTGCCAATTGATTGGTCAATTCTATGTAATGCAACAAAAATAGATTCAGCTTCCACCAGCTGATCTACGTAAACATACTATACTATTATTCACCCCGATGTGGCAGTGACGTCAATACGTTGAAGCAGCTGTTATGCTTCCGCATCTTTTCAACGTCCCAATGCTTAGAATGAATGCTAGCGATTTGAGGCAAGGCTCCCCCCTATGAAATGTGCACTGCCACCTCAAAGTGAAAAATGGTATATTAACCTGTGGTGTATTCAAGACCAGCCTATTTGGGACCAGGTAATCCGAGACCAAGACCAGGCTTGAAAGTAATGTCATTAATTAGAGAATAAAAGATATGATTTTGTCTTTTTCCAATCCAATATTGTGTCTTCATACACTCATATATCAATGCAGCCACTTTTCTAAGTGGTTAGAAAAATATGCGGAGTGTATTGATTGTGTATAATATGCACTCCGTGTACTACGTGCAGTGATTTGCACACGTTTGCGTCGAGTAGGTTCGATTAATTTTTTCGTAAAATAAAATAGACAAACAAAGATACACCAAACACTAATTTCTTACTGATCATATTTTGCAGCAATTTAATGATATCTCCATATTCACATGGCACACACATCTTTGGTTTAAAAAACGATACATCATCAAGCAGGTAAAACATATTATGTGTTTGTGGCCCCTGAACATGTTTAAAACAAAACTGCCAACCAGTTACTTATGAGATTTTGCTTTAAACATGTTCAGGGGCCAATGACACAAGAGGTTTTCCTCCCCAACGATGCAATACATCAAATCAGCAGGTGGCAGGCAAAAATACTGTAGGAAACTCACATAGGGCTGTTCCAGTTGAAATTCATACACCCCCTACCGGAGTGTAAAATTCAAATGGAAATTACATGGGCGACTTCACTTGAAATCTACACCCTCTGTGCGTAAGATTAAGGTCATGTCTTCTATAGGGGATGTGTATAATTATATAGGGGGTGGATTAGCCCATTGGCACAACTCAATTGGAAATTTGTTTAATGTTATGGATGAGTGGACCCAATGTCCTGAAGCACTGGGATGGGAAGCAAGTACTGCATTTGAATTAATTAGCGCCCTCCCCCAATTAGCGCCCAATGTGAACATTTTTAACCCTTTCAATGCACTTTTCGCATGAAAAGGGTTTTTTAAAATCTGAACTGAATCACAACAAAATCATATCACCATGTCACAAATACAGTTACAGTTACAATAGCGGAGACATTTGTTGCCTATTATTTCCATTTTCTCAATCTAAAACATTGTTTTGCATAAAAAATATTCAGTTTTATTGTCAAAATATGCTATTTACAAAATGCCTCTTTCTGATGCCTTAATGGGCACTATTATGGTCCCCATGTAGGGCTTTTGTATGGTATGATTTTGTATACATGTATCATTACATGAATTTCATGAACAGACCGTAGGAGCAAAAAAAAAGTGCAGTGATTTATAGTGTGCTACGCACAGGCACTATGCCTAGACGTTGATCTACAAGCCTCAGCACACTTTAAAGGCTCACAGCCTCTGTCCTATCCGACTTTCTAGGGTCTGTGGTAGGAAGATGCAATCAAAGAATTTAAGTAGAGGAAGGCAGTCCCATGCATCTATCCTATTGAAATCGACTATTTTGAGTTGTCATTATTATCTATTTATTTGACATGGCCGCCCACCAGTTCCACTTGTATGAAGGGATGTTGAGTTTGGCTAACACATATCATGAGCAACACCCATCTCACTTAAGTAGAACTGGTGGATATATTATAGTAGTCTCTTCAGCAGCCAGTTTAGTTGGGCTCCCTTCACACAAACAGTCTGTCAATGACAACTTATAACACCATTTCTGATTGGCAAGAAGGTGGTTTATCCTTCGTGTAAGAATGCATGGAATTAGCCCTCGCACAAATCTTCCATTGAAGGATTATACAGCTTTATTCTGTAAGCTGCTCTAACTCATGAATATCTTACACCAAGGATACACCATGAAGGCAGCTTACAAAGTCTATCGAACAAAGATTAAAAAGTTGCGTCCAGGAACTTGATTGACCTCTTGGTTGAACTTCCAGCCTCAATCAGCTGTACGAGCACCATCATCTTAGCATGATCAATCGCTGAAAACCAACCGGTATAGCATTTATCGTTGTTGTTGTACAGCACAACAATTTTCACAATGTGAATATTTTTACCACGCACAAGCGGTATTTATGAGAAATTGGGTCTGGCAAATTTGGATGATACATGTAGCCATGAAAGTTATAAAGGAAAGCTAAATCCGGGTTAGAATTGCTCATGAATATGCAGCAGCTGATTTAATTAACCAATTGAAATGAAAGCCTTGTTTGAAGTCGTGCTGGATGACATCAAGGGATAAGTTTTGGCCAATAAAAAAGAACTCATTCATTATCAATGGCAGGCTGTTTGGGTGAAGGTAGCGGAACCAAAATGGCTTGTGAGGAGACTAGATATACAGATGAGGTGACAGCAATGTTTATATTTTGTTGTTTACAGCAATTGGCATACTAATGGTAAAATACCAAAATAAACACTCACAATAAACCAGTTTTCCAGAATATGGCCGAAAAATATCTGGAGGTACACTATTTATGCACATAATACATCCATACATCAGAAACCTGGCGGAAATATGGTGGACCCATCGCTCAAATCTAATCCTTTGACTTCAACACCATCATCCCAATATATTGCAATATATTGCAGACAATACACTCTTACACTTTCATGCCTAAAAACTTCTCCTAATACATAAATGACAAATTCAATAAATGAATTTTCACAAAAAACCAGAAAATAACAAATAAAAAACCAATATATCACAGGTGAAATCAAAACATGTTTGGCAAGATGCAATTTACATTTGAACATTATTTCATTCAAATCAGTATTCCCATCTATTAATATACTGCTCCAAGAAAGTATCCTTACACTTGGAAAAATAATTACAATTTCAAAACTGAACCATATTGGGGTACATTTTGTTTTTTTAATAGATGCACTAATCCGGCACATTTTGACACCCCATTGAATCCAATGTGACTTCAAGAAGCAAAGTTACAAGCATTTGATTAGACGAAGGTCCAGTTTTAAAAGTGACATGCTGGCCTATTCAAAACTCCACAGACTAGACATTTGGTTTGAGAGTGGTAAATGGTTAATTTGTGTGTGCCTTTCATTTAAAACAAAAGGAACAAAAGAAAACTGAAACAAAAGAGCTGACAAATAAAATGCAAGTTATGAAAAGTACAGAGAAGTAAAAACTGAAATAAATACTGCTTTAAATAAAGTTTCATTGAAGAAACTGTGCAGTCTCTTTGTCTATTCAATTGCTTGTAATTTTACTTCTTGAGGTCACATTGGATTCAATATGGTGTCATAATGTGCAGGATTATATAGTGCATCTATTACAAAAACAAATTTACCCCAATATGGGTCAGTTTTGAAATTGTGATTATTTTTCCAAGTGTAAGGATACTTTCTTGGCGCAGTATATAATTATAAACCTGTATACCAAGAAAATAGATAATCAATTCTTGGACAAAAATTAATAAAAATTACCATTGAGAAAGTATTTAAAAAGAAACAAGAAACATTGTGGTTTTCGATGCAAGGCGTCGATTGGGATGCCTCCACCAAGTATAATAGTACACAGGGCATATCAAAATAGGGCAGGAATGTGGGAATGCAGTTCCCAGGGAATCTTGAAATGACCAGTAAAATATTTTTCTTATTTTTTAATATGCATAACACTATTGCATCCAAAGGCTATTTTTGCATCCAAGAAAACTTAAAACACCCCTACTGTTGCTGTCTTTAATTCTTGGACAGGACATGAACAATTTGAAAGCAAAAAGGTGCGTCCACAAGCAGTTCGCACCCACATGACATTGTATACTATGCATAGCTCTGAAAATAATTTAACCAATCATGCTACGCAACGTTGTTAGTAGGGCAGCCTCTGCGAAGTACGCACACGCATTTGACATGACCGTGACGCTTCGCACATACATTGTTGTCCGAGAATTCAAAATTAGTAACAGTAGTAATTTTGAACCATATTTGCTCAGGTTTGAAACTTCAAATGCCAAAATTTGCTTTGATGGTTGCGCATGATCGGTGTTTCCCGTCAAGGTTCTCCTAAAAAGTCTATCTCTATACTAGTTCATTTGGTAACCTTTTTCTGTAGGTTCATTTTAAACTTGTAACCAATATTTCAAAAGTGTCTCAATACACATTAGCACACGCTACTACATGCAAAACAAGTTTCATCAAAGAGAGAATTTGCTGTATCAAAATAAACATAAATACACTACACCTGCACCTGCACAGGTACCCCATCGCCAAGGTACCTCACTGGTACACACAGAGTACCTACACAGTACCAGTGCTGCTACTGCACAGGCCCCACCAGCAGTGGTACTGCATTGGTACAACATTCATACTCCCCTGGTGTTACACAGTACCAGCCAAGTACCTTGGCGACGGTGTACCTGTGCAGGCGGCTCCAATAGGAATCTTATAGTGTAGCTCTGCAATGGTATGCAAATTTCACTGCATTTTTCTACATATTACTGTATACCAAGAAATTTTCATGAAGTGTCCATTTTTGTGCTTGTCGTGGTTAATTCAAAACCGTGAATTTTAAAAGCCCACAAAATATTTTTAACCCATGCACATAAATGAAATTTGCAGAACAATTTAAAAAAAAAAACCTAAAAAGATTTTTCTGTTGACTTTCCTTTTTATGCATGTGAGTGTATGGATATACCGACAGCAAAAGAATTAAGGTACCAGTTATGTTCACCCAGCTGTATCCCAAATATGTCACAATTAGAACCAGCAGTCAATATGTACCCTTTTGCTCTGATTTAAGACATCATTTGTTGAAATTGGATGAGAATTAACGAAACAGTGATCAAAAACCCAAGGAAGGAACAAAATCAATAGTTGCATTTTGATGTGCTAATCATATGGAAAGCACAACGCTATACAGTTGGAGGGCCATTCAACTTTGACGCGCTATTATTAAACTGTACGCTATGAATACGCACACAGCGAAAATTTAAATTCGCTTGGTTTGGGTTGCAGTTTTAAAAGCTTCCAAAATTCTCACTACAACTCCTAATAGCTATATATTTTATATATAACTACAAGAAAGGCTTTCAACATTCCATATATGTTCACAAAAAATACCGTAACTTTGCAAGGAATATGATATGGGCACATAAACACAAATTTTTGTCATGAATTGAGATAAAAGAGTTACAAAAACTACTTTATTTTAAAAATGGTGCGAGTTCATAAATCAGGAATTTGCATATGATTAGAAACATGGCTTATTATCCTCATATTAAAAAATCAAGATTTTTGGTTGGTTAAGACAAAAACCTGCCGGGATGAAAAGGGTATTTTACAAGACGGAAAAATACCAGTATTCAGTAGGCCATGCGACAACAACATTGAGAAGGCTCATGCGAGCAGTGTTAAACTGCGCGCGTATTTCACTGAACGCAGATGAGATGAATGGCGCGCTTAGGCGATAACAAAAGTCGCTGCTGTACTCGTTCATGCTGTCAAGTCACGCGGTATTGTTATGAAGTTGTTTACTTAATTTTCGTCGATTGGCCTAACCTGGGTAACCAATTTAAACCATTATAACAACTTTGAATTTTAAGTTCAAAATTTGTAACAAAGACTAATCGATAGATAAAGGTAGAAATTACTTGTCTGTCTAAAATTTAGAATGATTAAAGCGTTAAGACAGAAAATATCCGGGTTAGAAGTCCTAAGCAACGAAAATAAATTTGAAGGTAAAGCAAACGCACAAATCACGAATTCTAACGACAAAAATAGACAAAATGGAAATCAAGTAGAGAATTGTGAAGATATTTTTATACAAGTTATTGGTAAATTGCCCAAGATGATTGGCTTCACATAATACGGTACATTTCGAATCGAAATTTTCCGAAAAAAAAAAAAAAAAGCATACCCAAGAGTGCGACGGTCATTTTTGCAAAGGTCGCGTACGTTAATAATTTGACCTTTAACGGAAAACGCATTTTGACCTCTAGCAATAGCACAATCGGGAACTTTTGAATTTGCATCTTCCTTGGGATTGTGGATCATTGTGTCTTTATTTCTTGACCCATTTCAACGAATGATGTCTTAAATCCAAGATAAAAGATTCTTTTGTTGTCTGTTGTTTCAAAAGTATTTGCTGGAAGATATGCCTACGTTTTCGTAATATTTGTATCTTTGTATCCCAGCATTTGATGCATATAAAAACCACATTTTTATATAGCGCAATTACATATGAACATTGCGCTTTACAGACTGACGGACTCACTGAAGCATTGGGCTATTCCACTTGAAATCCCTCCCTCCCTATGGAAGACATGACCTTAATATCCCACACAGGGAGTGTGAATTTCAAATGGTGTTACATTTTGGGTGGCTTCATCTGAAATTTACACCCACTGTGTCAGAGATTAAGGTCATGTCTTCTATAGGGGGTGTATGGATTTCAACTGGAATAGCCCATTTGAGGGAACAAACCAAATTATCAATGAAGTTTTATAAATGATATTACGTTTCATCTTCGTGTATGCTCTTTAAAAAAAGTTTAAGCTATTTTGACTCTTACGGTTTTATAACACTCGATTTGAGGCGGGTCAGCTTCGCTAAAACAAACCTAATCACGTTTATAGGTCATCAGCGATCTTTTGGTTTATTCCCTAACCAGCAGCAGGTAGTTTTAAACATTAAAGCTACAGTACCTAAACCTACACCCAGTACCTAATCATTTAGTTCTAAACATCTCATAAATCACCTCAATAACCATATCAAAGTCACAGCAGCTGATAACTCTATCCCATTATGCTTTGCAGTACCATTATAGAACTGTCTGCACCATAAAAAGTGTACACAATCAATCCCTTCAACTTTCAATTGCTCGCTTAAATCAGGGGTGCTTTTTTCTGAGAAAATATGTGACCCAACTTGAGTAAATGAGGTGCACTGTGGGAAATATGAAAATTAAGATATTCATATTTTTTGTAATCTACATTTTAAATTAATGAACATCTTGATACCAAAATCAACATACTACACAGAATTCCTATCAAAATGAATTATTTTAACATTTTAAAAAACTTCATTTTGCTGCCAATGTTTCATCAATTTTTACCTTGTTTAACATTAGTGTTTATAGTAAAATTATACATGTATTTCAAAATGGTGTTTGCTGCAATGTGCCTCATTTACTCACATTGGGTCACATATGACCTTTAAAGTATTGTGAAACTGTCTATCGCACTCAGTATTTAGCAGCTCTTACTTATTTTTGTATGTACAAATGTATTTGCTATTGAACAAACAGATACACTGCAATGCATAATGGGATACTCCGTTCAGCTGCTGTGATCAAGTGTTATTGGTTTCTTTATATCTGATTATCACTATGTCCTGCCAAAAAGGAGAGGTAGTTATCAGAATGATCTATACCGAGATTACTTGAGATATCATCAACACTACTGGCTTGCTAACCCCTATGTGGTGCTATTATCCAGTTAATATATCCATTCAATTATCAATGGTTTTTATTCTAAATGTGGGATAGGCTTTTATGGCAGGAGTTCTTCACAATTGTGTACATCCATATCAAAATGATGCACTTGTCAGCTGCTACATGTGTCTGTTTTTAAATAATTGCTAGGAATAAATACTCATCTCAAGTTGAGGTCACTTCAAATTATTCCAAGTCATTGGTTGGAACTGAAAGGCCTGATGCAAACCAACTGGGGATTTTGCGAGGGTGTTCCCATTCACAGACATGAGAAATGGGTAAGTGCAATAGATGGAACAACCCCGACTGTGAGAATAATAGTACAGTTCCTGTATGGCCGTCGCCATGTTGCATTTCAACCAGGAAGTCGTATTTCGCAAATTTCGTAAGTCATATTTTGCAAGTTTTTTCCTTGATAATTCACTTCTAATAAACGCCCCCTTTTCACAACTGCAATGCCCCGGGCGTTTAATGAAGTAAATATGGTATGTTTGATTATTTCTCTGTATTACATTACATTATATTAAATTGAATAGCTAAACAATTCACCCTTTGTGCAGATCCGCCATCTTGCTACCAAAACAAGGTTCTCCCTGCAAACACATGCACAAAAAGTGCATTTTTGCGCTTTTCTGGCAACACGCCAGAAGGATTTTGCAAAGCATTCGCGGTATTTAAAGCATACATATGAAAGGTGTACGCTCACAGAACACACTTTGCGGGTAGAACCTTGTTTTGAGATGACCGTGCAAAGACTCAGAGTCAATGAAAAGAGTACACTACAGTTAATTTTTTATTACTTCCATGGTTTGAGCTGTGCGCCGAGCGTACACGAGCGTAAACACAGAAGAGATAAACAATAACGCTGATTGGCTGAGTAACGCTCTTGACAACAAGACAGTTGACCCATTCGTTGTCGGTGACCTTAGTAGGCGACCTTGTCACTTCTACGTAATCGCCAATCACCAGCCAGTAGCTGGACCACAGAAGTAATAAAAAAATTACTGTAGTTAAGTGTCAGAAGTGCTACGTGTTGACAACATCTCAAGTATTCTTAATACTGGGTATTCCATCTTTCAAGCATGACCATAGGGAGAAGGGATGATCTCTTCTCCACAGCTGTAAAACAAGGGGTTACAAAGGAAACTAATAAATCATATCAGTATATCCCAGAATCCTTTGTATATGATACCAAAATGACATCATCAAGCTAGTGCACCTTATTGATGGATTGTGCTAACTGCTAATGCACATGTTCAAAAGCAGGTCATTTCGCATGCATTGCAATGATGATGTTTGGAAAATATGCAGTAGCGTTGAACATGCACACTGGCGTTGATGATGTAATTTCGGTTGTCAATCGCAAAGAATTTTGGGATATACCAAAATAGTTTATTCAATATGCAGAAATATATAAACGCACACCCACACACATTACATCAGCATAGGGCTGCATGACAGCTTTACCTCACAATGTACTACCACCCGCCGTATATGTCAATCACACCATTAGGCTATCCCATTTAAAATCCACACACCCCACGTGGAAGATTTTCACTCAGTCCAGCTGGAAATTTAGACTATATTTTTTTGTGAAATTCCAGCTGAAAATTGTGGAAATTGACGAATCCAGATGAATTTGGCGCAATTTGGACTAAAATCAAACAATTTTGTTTGGAATTTCAAAATCTTCTAACTTCTTATGGTTGGATATGGAAAAATTTAACTGTTGAATTTGGTTGGAATTCCAAAATCTGCCACAGTGGGAGTGTGGTTTTCAAATGGAACAGCCCATGGGCTATTCCAGTTGGAATCCACAGTCCCCCTGTGGAAGATTTTGGAAATATCTTTCACATGCAGGGTATGTTTTTCAAATGTAATTAGTCAGGGTAATCATTTTGAAACCCATACTCCCTCTATCTTATGATTTTACCTATATCTACCACAACTGGAGTGAGTATTTCAAATGGAAGTGACCCAATTGTCTATTCTATTCGAAACTTATATTCCCTCTGTGGAAGACTTTAGCTAAATCTTCCACAGGGGCAGTGTGGATATCAAATGGAATAGCCTGCACACAATTGCAATGTTGTTCATCTCCATCTTCCACCACATCAGCTTTTATGTATCCAATCCTTGTCTGGTCTTTCTCTTGATCTTTCATAGTGTTTCTTTTCATATCAACACGACCGGCATGGGTCACCTGATAGCGTGTGGCCAAAGTATTCTAGTCTTGCCAGTCACTCTCCCTTATAAATCCATATCATCGTCATCTATGGCATCAAACAATTGCACATTAGCTCCCCAATCTGAACCGGGGGACACACTCCTTTGCACCAGGGTTGGACTTTTATTCCTAGCAGCAGCGCCCCACCCGGTGGACTAAGCCGATTCAAAGGTTCTGTTGCGCATTCCATGGATGCCTCTCCTGCTGCAGGAGAATTACTGGGTGGGTTGCCATCCTTTGTTACTGTCTGTGGGGAGTTGTCCTTGATTGTTTCTTCCAAGATGGCCCCCGGTGGTTGCCATAATACAATCTGCATACAATTGGGATTTCTGTCAAATAAAAAGAGAACAAGTTGACAATTCTTGAACAACTATGAGGTAAGGCTACAAAAAAAAATTCTGTTCTAAGGGTGGTTGGATGGCCTTGCCAAGCAGGGTCGTTCAGTTAGAACTTTTGTTTTCTTTCATAATATTTTTTTCTGGAAGACTCTTAAAGTTGATGATCAAGAAAAGAAATAATTTGCAACATAATAGTTTCAATAGGTAGGAAATGATAAACTTCACTTGATTTAAAGTGATATCCCTCAAGAGTTTGAAATTTGTTTCTAAAATAGGTTATCTACCTACCAAACCACAACAACTGCGTCCAGAGTTATTATATTTGATTGTTTAGAACTTATAGCCCAAGACTGAGACAAGCATACCTGAACCCAGGTTAACCCAAGAAAGCCTCATTTCCATTTGGGTCCTTGCTTTGGATGTACAGAGGCATTACTCTGATCGGAACTGGCTGTGAGGTCTTTCGTCATCCACTTGCCCTACAATTCAAATGCAGTTATGGAGAGAGCGGATCATATTTTTTTTTTACCTCCACCAGGAATTAACCGGGGACCTTGAGCACCCAAGTCAAAGACCTTAAACGCTGGCCATGCTGCTTTCTTATTTCCAGGCTAATATCTGAAACACAATGTCGGCTGTAACTGCTGACAACCACAAATTCCTTGCATTCAGATAGGAGGGCATTACCCTGATGGGAACTGACTGTGAGGACTTTGTCATAGGAATCACTTACATTTGTTTAGCTAATGCTTCTGGCAGTGGACTATCTCGTTTGCGGAGCGCCTTGCGTAATTCTGGTGCGTACTCTATTCTTAACTCATTCTCATCTTCCGAAGGATCAGAATCCGATAATCTGGATCAACAAAAAACAAAAAGAAATTGGTGTGACAATATTAATACATGCAAGTATTTAAAAAATTTGCCAATTCCATTTGGACTTTTAGAACTACAAAATGTTCTACTATTTGTGAATTTGAAAATTACTACCCATGTGGAAGATTTGAAAATATCTTCCACAAGGGGAGTATGTTTTTCACATGTAATTGATCAGAGTTAATCATTTTGAAACCCATACTCCCCCTGTATTATGGCTTTACCTATATCTTCCATAACTGGAGTAAGTATTTCAAATGGATGTTACCCAATTGTGTATTCTATTCAAAATTGATACTCCCTCTGTGGCAGACTTTAGCTAAATCTTTCACAGGGGTAGTGTGGATTCTAAATGGAATAGCCCATTGAGGGTTTCAACAGGTTCGTCATCAGGCTAGTATAAAACTGTCAAACTCTGGTCAGGATTAGCTTTGACTATTTTTCAGGACAAAACTACAGACACATGCATAGGTCCAATTTCTCGATGCTTGGCTAGTGGTCAGGCTTCCTAAACCAGCAGTCTCGCCCTACCAATGTGGATCTATTTTATTGATTTATCTTTCTAGATGATGTACGATGTAAATATATATGACTAATTGGGCTAATCTAGGTGAACCGATCACCAGCGTGTACACAGACCACAGATTAAAAAATTAGCGATAAGCTTCCACATTTTCTGATATTTTTGGATTGTCGTGATTTAAATCTAGGTCTCGGAGTACAATATTATCTATTGTCTGAGTCTCCAATGAAATTTCTTCAAAAAGGAACTCTTTTTCTTTAAACTCTAGTAGGGTCACATGTCTGTAGTAAAATGTTTATATACATCAATGATAATAAAAAATGTTATTTTACATTTTAGCATGCTTCTTCCTTTTATGAATGGACATGAGATTGTAATAGTGTGATATTACCTCAAAAGTAAGATAGCAATTTTACAGTGTATCTTATTACAATTGGATAGGGCTTGTGTTGACAAGGCTGTTGTCAACAATATTATCGACAAAGCAATTTTCCCGATTGTCAACAAGCATGGATCAATTGTCGACAAAATTAATTCATTCGTAAGTGGTGCAGATTATCTTTCCATTATAAATTCCAATATTCTGATGATGCATAATTGCGTTTATCATGTTTATGGGGTATATGGTAATATTTTGATGCAAAAAAAATGCATAACATGGTCGCTGAACTTAATTGATGTATCATTTTGTCGACAACTTGTCGACATTGAATCTTAAGATTTGTTGATTGTCGACAATGTAAATTCGATAACAGACCTACAATTGGATGACAATATTGAAAAAAAACTTTTGAGATATGACAGTATGTGAAACGGACGACAAATTTTAATATCTCAAGAGGTGGCACTTCATCATTGCGACCAACATACCTGCTTTCTAGTTCTGCAAATGAGGGCAGTTTTCTTGAACCTTGCCATTCAAACCTAGGTGAATTGTGTGCTGGTGCCGCTTGCCAAAATGATGAAAATGTGCTACCTGAAAAACAAATAATACATCTGTGATTTAATACTATACTAATACTAATACAAACTTGCTACAGAGCAATTAACATGCAAATGACCACCAAGAGAGAGTGCAAGGAATATGTACCAAAGAGGATAGACCCAAAGAGTACCAACTCAAAATTGCCCTGTATGTAATACTATGGTAAATCCGCCCTTTTGACTTGCCACTCACTGACAGCAAATTTATTTATTTTATTTACTTATAACATTCGACCGCAGCCAGGCAGAACCCACAGTGCATAGAGGCTACTACATTAAAGGGATGCCAACCGAATATGACAGGACAGGGATGGGAAGAGGTCTGAGTTTAGATGCAGGAGGAAAACCGGAGCACCCGAGAAAAACCTGCGATCGGCAACCAATCTCACATGTGGCAATGCGGGGAATTGACCCCGGACCGCAGCGGTGAGAAGCGAGTGAGAACATCACAACATTAGCCCGTCCTCCGAAATGGCAAATAGTATAGACCACTTGACATGTGATGTCATTTGTCCAGCAGTATGCACACAAATTATGGCAATTTCCATTGTTCTTGGCCCTGCAGTGCACATACGCCATGTATTTTGCTCAGGGCACATGCATTTTAAATCGCCCACAATATTTCATATAGTACAAGAAAGCCATTGAACAGTGTACCAGTTCGTTCAAGCATATCGATAGACCAGTCCCTCGCCTTTGTTGATAAACAATGATGCCAAGTGGTCTATACCTCATGCATTGATCGGCAAGAGCCTCAAATCAAATTTGCTTCTACAAGCTTGAGCATTACAAAGGTTTACACATGCAGTGCTTACCACTTAATTTTGGCACAATGTCCTACAACATCTGCTTTTAAGGTTACCCTTATATTATTTTAAAATTTAAATAACCTAACATGGGTCATTGAACTTGACTTCAAGAGTGTTACAATTATTCAATATGCTAATATAAATTCTGTGAATAAGTTACCCTTGCAAATCCCCCCCCCCCAAAAAAAATACACCTCTACTAGAATTGGGCTATTCCATTTAAAATCCACACTACTCCTGTGGAAGATTTTGGAAATATCTTCCACAGAGAGAGTGTGAATTTTAAATGGAAAGAACACGTTGGCCAGCTCCATTTGAATTTCATACACCCTCTGAGAAAGATTCAACCTGAATCTTCCACTGAGGGAGGGCGAGTTCCAAATGGAGCCACTTAATGTTATCATTCCATTTGAAATTTGGACTCCTCCTGTGGAATATATTTCCAAAATCTTCCACAGGGGTAGTGTGGATTTTAAATGGTATAGCCCATTAACAAAACACTTCATTTAATCTTTCATAGCAAGATACATTCTATACTCTGCGATTCACTGACCCTGTGTTGAGTTTCCACTGCTAATATTAAGGTTGTTCATCCTCGCTGCCATGCGTTCTTCATTGATAAATTGCTTGCAAGCTGGACCAGACGACGAGCTGAAAAAAAAAACACAAGAGAGTTGAAGTTTTACCTGGTTTATATGCAATTTACAGATCACATTTTTTCTTGCACCATATTGAAGTAATTCTTTTAAGAAATCCATGAGCTACCAAAGCCAGAATTTTTTCGTGCGGGTTGCGGATTTTCCAAATGCTGTATACCTTTTCAAGAGAAATCTTCATTCTGGCCAAAAGTATATGCTATTTTATACAAAGCAGACCTTTTGCAGATTTATAGGGAGTGTGTTGCACCCCCACCCCCGGGCAATGGGATACCTGCACTGAAGTAAGAGTCTCGAGTTATTTTTCCAATATTAACAGATGCCATCACCTACCACATTCCAAGTCTTGCACTCATTGTCACTACAGTCCACTTTGCTTTCATGCCTGTTTGTTCGACCATGAAAAGCCCAAAAATTCAACTCCCGCAAAAATTTCCCGTTATTGCAGAGACCAATCAATCAATCTAATTTACCAACCAACCAATTCTTAAATTGAAAGGGGAAGTGTAGTCAGATAATTTATGTTTTTTTATTAATGCATTTTTCCTGTATTATTTCTTGGAGAGCCCTTACGATTGGAATTTTCTATTTGGGTAGCCAGCTGCTTTTTTCTTTGTAATATGCAATTGTTGAATGTTTTTATCCGAGTTGCAATTAGCAAGTAACTAAGTGCAATACAACTTTCAATGTGCAATGCATTTGCCAAATCCTTTTTGTAACATTCTTCAGGGATGAAAACAAGCACTGACATAATTTCCTGAAACTGCTTTAAAGGTGAACCTCATTGAAAATAAAGTTATATATCAATGGAAAGCTTATGATGCCAGGAAGCAGAAAAGAATATTTTTTATTTGCCTAACGCACCAGGATAGACATAATCTCCATGCAAAGATTGGATATTGGCACCCCCTAAATTACAAAACGAAATCGCTCAAATTGGGCGCTTTCGATGATGACGCCAACACGGGACACACAGTTACTTCCGGTTTGATTGTAAACACAATGTCCATGCATTACTGTGGCATGCATCGGGCCAATGCACGAACTCAGTCATTGCCAACTTACTTTACATGAAAAATATCTTCAATAAAATAAGAATAACATGAAGGAAACATCATGATCAAATCAAGAATGAAGTTCCTGAATAAAGTGTGTGGATTAAAAATGGGAAAAGTGCTGGTCGGGTGATTTGGGATAGGCCAAGCCATCCACGATATGCAGGGAATATTACAGTAAAGCACGCAGCCCGAAGATTCGCTGAAGAACCGGAATGAAAACAGATTGCAAATAATAACTGCTAGTGCTCCCAGTTCAGATCGTCACACCAAGTTGAGATGAACTTATCACAATGAGAAAATGAAGGAATAGAATAAAGTACATGTACGGGATTTTTTAATTATTTCTTAACTTTACAACCGGTCATGTATGATAGGCGAACTCGTAGATACATACGGGGCGGGGTGAATTCACTCAGTCGCCGAGTGTTCCGTATCCGCGACTGTACGTACTGTACTTGCAGACAAAATGACCGATCATTGATATTCACATTCTGATATTTCCAACTTATTGCTACTTCATCAGCAAAATTTATTCCTGTAGATGTTCCAAATATAAGGGAACGATTGATCAAATCTGCTGAAACACGGCGCAACTTGAACTTGTGCTACCGAGAGACGCGAAGCGAAGTCGCTGTGTTTGCCCACCTTGATCTCATGCGGCTGCCTGTAATTTCTTCAGCATAAAAGCAGCAATTTACGATCGTGTTCGGTAATCCATAAAACATGAATGTTTCACTTTTTCAGTACACTGATGGTAGTATCATTATAATCGTGACACAAGTGACAATATTTTAATTTTATTCAGATTTCAGAATTCCATCAAATAACGGTCTACTAAGCCTAAATTGTATTTATTTTATAATAAAGTATCTGTTTCTTTCAATCGTGATTGTGTGGAAAGAATGTACCTGGGAGAATGTATTACCGCAATGCGCTATAATATGAAAACCTTTATGGGCTGGATTTGATGAAATCTGCGGTTTTTTTAATTAATTTTTTTTTTGATTACTACAAGACGAGATTTTTAAAAATCAGATATTTTTAAATGAATCAAGAATAGGGAATGTCACAAACAAGTTATTTAATTTGTTATTCGATCATGTTTATTCAGTCCATGACATGAACGGTATACGGTAGCAGCAATCATTTGCGCATGGAATTGATCCCAGCGCGAAATTCAAACTCAATTACCCAGTTATACCCAGCCAGTTATGACTGATTTTGTCAAAATTTACGGAACATTTTCGTGTTGACAATAATTCTATTATTTCTAATATATATAGAAGGAATCAGCAACTTGAAGATTCTACTCATTTCAAGCTTTATTGTAAAAATCAGACTTGCCGGGCAGCTTGCAAAGTACAGGCAGCAAGTCTTGTTTACATGTTTCCGAGTAGGATCATCATGATGTGCGAACCCTGAGCTTACGTCACGAGCATCCTCAAGGTCAAAGACGATTGATTTGGGTGCTTTTGGGCGCCTTAAAAAGACCAAAAATTCATTCATTTTTTAATTTTTCAGCTTTATTGGCCATCAAAAAAATCGGAAAAAAATATTTTTAATATCCTGATATCATAAGCTTTCCATTGATATATAACTTTATTTTCAATGAGGTTCACCTTTAACATTTCCTGAAAATGTGTATTTCCCTATACTTTGTACAGGGAAGATCCAAGCAAAATTTCCTGAAATCAGGAAATTACCTGAAGATTTACATCCCTAATTCTTTAGCACCTGAATGTCCTGATATTCCCTGTTTAAAATATCTCTGTAATTTGTAATGCTTGAATTATAGAACTTTCTGTTGAAGTTTTGCCCTTTCAATACGCACCTTTAGGGTTTCTCTACCATATAGCGGAACAATAGATAAAGTTCAGAGGCTAATCGTTAATCCAGCTGCTTTGTTATGCAATACACATATATGGTATTGTGGGAAGGAATTTAGATATAAATAAGCATCTGGTAGAGAAACCCTAAAGGGGCATATTAAATAACAAAATTGCATACTTGGGGAAGGCGGAGGGGGAGTTGAGATATGGCCCAAAGGTGACAGGTGTCATGTGGGGAAGGGCCAACATTTTACGGAAACCTGTATGCTGAAACATTTTCTTTTATGTCCACGTTTTGACCAGGGTTGTAACTACAGTGGGCGGTGGTGGCAGAGCCCACCACTCAGTTTTGGAGCCCACCACTCAAGTGCAATTTTAGCACTGGATCCCGCCACACAGAGTCTAAAATTGCACAATTTTATTGAATTAGTCATGAATTTGGTCAATTTTGACAACAAATTGCCAAATATGCAAGATTTTCATCGAATGGCACCCAGCACTGAAAATATCCTAGCTACAACCCTGGTTTTGACAAAACTTACTAGTAATCGTCATCGTCATCATCATCCTCGTTGTCCAAGTCCGCTATGTGCCTCTTGCCCAATTGTATTCTATGTAACTGTGGCCCTCGTCTCTCATGGAAATGATGTTGCCTGCATGGGGTATTGATGAAATCACATATCCTGAGAATCACAGGATGTGTCCGGTTAAATCATTATCTATTCTACATGTTTGTTTTCTGTTTGTTTGTTCTCATGGTGCAACAGGTGCATGTGGATAGGTGCAAGAATGAATATTATACTGTAAAAGTGGTTATTTTCGTGTGTGTAAATTTTCACGCTTTGACGATTTTGGGGTTTCTTTACTTTCTTACATGTAGACCTACACATAAAAAGAACATATTAGCATGTTTTTATTTTCGCAGCAGCTGCATTGAGCGCGAAAATTAATGTACAGCGAAAATTTCCACTTTTACAGTATGTGCTTCATACACTCTTAAATAGCAAGAACAATCAAGAGCAAACATTAGGAAAATGCCAGGAGTGTATTAATTGTATAAAATGCATGGACGCATTATGCAGTGAAAAAAGTTCATTTTGGCATTTGCGACGACAGGCAGGCAATTCTGCCACAGCCTGCTAGGGCACCAAGGGAATCACATGCTAAAGAATACATCCAAAAATACACATTTTTTTGGGGGGCACTATGGTAAAGGCATGGGGCACCCAAGGCAATTGCCTTTGGTGCCTCTGGTTATTTCATGCATTCTTTTTTTTTCTTGCGGGTTGATGGATTTATATTTGCTCACATTTCAAACATTTTTAGTGACAATTTTGAAATAAAAATTAAATCACAGGTGTTTGAAATAGGTTAAAAAATGTGATGTTGATACTTCTATTGCACTCCCCCCGTGGGGCTTGTGCATTATATTAGATGCCCGGGGTGGGGGGGGGGTACTCAGTACAAATGACCATACGAGGATGTGCCGCAAATATGGGTAGCATTTTCAGCCTCTTGGTATATCAATGACCCCATTTTCAAAGCCTATTTTGGTATATATGAATGGGTCCTTTTTTCAAAATTTTCTCAATTTTTTCGGAAAATAGCCCAATTTTTCCTTAATCTAGCCAAAATTTTTCGAAATTTTCCCAAAATTTTGGGAAAATTTGTAAAAACTAAGACAATTTGGGTTAAATTCGGCCGAAAATTTGTACTTTTGGTATATCAATGGGTCCAAATTTCTTGAAAATTGGTATATTTATGGGTCCACTTTCAAATTCTCAGCGGCACGTCCCTACCAAAGCCAAACTTGAGTACCCCGGATTAGATGCATCAGCATCTCAGCACGCATGCATTTTATTTGTACAATTTCACTCCCAACAAGTAATATACATTTACTAACTTATAAACCATTAGAATTAGTTACCTCGCTGCTTTTCTTGAAGCCAAACTGCTGAGATGTGATTTGCCTAAGAACGGTGGACTTCCTTTAC